>NC_059403.1:2527858-3791787 GCF_905220565.1 Melitaea cinxia | reverse complement strand
TAAAAAAATGTATGAAATAATTTTAGTAATGTGTGAAACTCGAATGTGAGGAACTTTAGAGTTTTATACCAAATCTTCTCGGCAGAATTTTTACATGACATTAACTATAAATATTCAATGACGATTCAATAGTGCTTTTGAAGCCAACTTGAATAAAAGAATTTTCGATTTCATTTAATTTGATTTGACTATGAGTTAGCAACTTGGTATTTAATTGGTATGATTTTGACCACACGTCGAGATTTAAACAGGTTATATACAGAGGCAGTGTTCTGTTGCCGTTGTTATGCTTTATTTTTGTTTTTTAAACCTCCAGACACATTGTTCTCCTACTAGGGACCGTTGGATCTTAGGTCGCTTATTATTTAGCATATACTGTGTTGACCTTAATCGTTACCTACTTCTGCTTGCATGAGTTCACTCGTGATGTCTTATTGAAGATAATGATGTAAGATAAGCACGTTCAAACGAATAAATAAGCTCTTTAGCTTTATAATCTACACTTATAAAATAATATGCCTTGATTGAGTGATTCATCATCACTGAGATTAAATTATTGCGGTTAAATATACAAGTATAGATAAAAATAAGTAACTAACAGAACCTTTTCAGTGAAGTTCGAATCCTCAAATATATTTTTGAAGCCTTTGAGTAGATACAAAAAAAAAAAAAACATGTTCCAGTGTTTTAGAATACTTCTACCTTTGGGTTTAGTTTCAGCTTTGGGGGAAGAATAATTTGGGCGTTTTAAAATGCAAACTTAATTAACTAAATAAATTATCATTCAATGTGGATCTGGAAGTGACCTTTTTTTCGCATCACACAACAATATGGCCAAAACTATAAAACCATTAAAAACACTAAAATAAATTTCTTATAGTAATCCATATTGTTTGAAAAAAAAAAAAACTGTAAGTATCGATAAAACAATGTAGAGTTGTGTTAACAAATATCATGAAAGGTATAATATTATAGTAAAAAGCACATAAAATATAAATGTCACACAAAGCTACTATCTCATTTTGACCAAAACAAATGTTGCCAAGTAACCTATTACGTCTGCGACATATAATAACATTATTAACTCTTAAACCTGATTTATAGTAACCAAGTACAAAAGATTTATGTAAAAGGGATAATATATTACTGAGTTATTAGGTTATCAAAGTACTAAAATATTTCAGAATTTAAGATATTTATGTACCGTTGAAGATACTGATCGGTCATAATAATATTAATATAAACGATAATTTTTAGAACAGTCATGTAAAAATCCCGTTTAGTACGTGATAGTAAATACATTTTTCTATTTGTAAGCTTAGATTTCATGTTACTTTTAACGGAAAGAAACATAAAAATAAAAAGTATAGGTACAAGAAACGGCAATAAACACAACGTTAAATATTTTCTCAAGTACGTGCAATACTAGGTAAACTGTCCCGAGTGGATGTCGATTATAGCGTACGAACGGTTTTTGAGTTCGCGCATTCTTGGGTATTCCAATATAAAAAGGTCTCTTTTGGAAAGGTTTTCACATACATAATAAAGTATTATATCTTGATATCACAATTCTTTCTGCAGTGGATAAAATATTCATTTCACTTCGAATTGTGAGGGAGTGAAATTCAATACTCATGCCAGGAAATAAAAAATAAAAAAATCAAAATATCTTTGTGCTCCACTCTGTTAAGGCTTGCGTCTATTCATCTTTGATTTTTGCCGTAATGAATAGAGTTAAGCATCGGGACGTTTCTTGGCCTCTCTTGAAAGTTTTCGTTTATTATTACAAAGACAATTTCTTGATTAAGTTCTACAGAAAAACTGATTTCGTCTTAAGATCTGTCTTTAGAAAAACTTCACCCAAGTTCGTGACTTTTAATTAAAACTTCTTTGTATTCTTGAATTATTTGACTGCTTAAATATTTCAATTGAAAGCAGATGCTTTCATTTACGTTGCTCGAATGACGAAACATAATGAAAACCCCTGACCGCGTTTTCTTATTACCAGTGGAAATAATACAGTGATATTGAGCCGCTCAAAAATTTGGGCACGTCCCTCGTTTACACCAAGCTGTTTATTTTGAATAAGGTTTCGTTAAGTAAAAGTAAACTCGAGGAATAAGGAGACTAAAATGATCCGAATGAAAAACTGAACTTCTTGCAAACATCATAAATGCAATACGAAATTAATATAAAACTTTTCTAAGTATACTTATGACAGAATATTTCAGTAGACACTACATTGAAATAAAATATCCCCAAACAAGTTGGTGACTTAATTAAAAGCGAGGTGTTTATTTTGAACGGAAAATAGATTACCGTCAACAATTCGCTCAGAAACATTAGGAGATTACGCTAAAGCCATTAATTATGAACGTCAATTCGGAAATCGGAGTCGGGTTGCCGTTGAATTAGAATTATGATGGAATACGAAACAATGTGGTTGCAGAAAACGTGATGATGCCAACCGACATCATTAATCTTGAAACGAATTGTAAAGCTGAAGCAAGGAGAACACTTCACAACTATTGCGCATTATATTATAAATCGCCGTATACTATGGTTTGTCCATTTATTGTTTAGTAGTATAACCATTACAGACCAATCTTTTGACAAATATTGCAACTCTAAAATACTGTTTGTATTAATCATAAATTACTTATTAAAGATTAACTAATTGCAGAATATAAACGGATTACGCTATTTATCTTGTGTTTTCTTATATTTATCCAAGAGTAGATATTACAAAACGAATAATAAGTATCGATTGGCATTCGTTCAACTTCACCTTGAACGTTCTTCACATCTAACTCATGTTTTGCGGTAATCGTGCAAGAAGCGTGATGAAGAGGCGATTTCCCAGGGGCACAAAAGAATCGATAGCTTTTGTGTTTTCCCCTACATTAAATTACATAGGAGGGTGCGTTCTACGACATCTGCCAAGTCGATCGGCTTTGCCTTTTATCAATATTTGCCTATTTGATTTTAGAGTAATGTGTATGTAAAAAGCAAATTGTATTTGTTGTCGCGGATGATTCGAATACATGTTTTTTCTCTTATCTTTATTTTACTAAGACAGCATAGCTAAGGTTTATTTGCTGCGATAATTGCGCCTCCATATTCTGTATGATGTTTACGTCTCTTTCATTTCAATGAATATTAAATTTTACTCTAAATTAGTACAAATTGGATAGAGATTCCCATTAAAAAAAATGTCTCAAGCTGTCAAGCATAGAAATAAATAATATTTCAAATACCAAAGTACTTATTTGCCTAAATCTGTGCTGATCTAAAAATTGTTTTTTAATAGAAGTCAATATAGGGATATAAATTCAAATTATTCCATAAATTTAAAAATATACCACATCTTTTTGTTTAATCAGACCGAAAACTAATAACGGTTTCGCCCGAGGTCTACTGTAGCTATTTCCACTGAGGTTTTTTATTTCATTTAGAAATGTCTATTTTTAACTTATTTTAGTTACTTTCATGATCAAATTTCAGTTTTCAGCTTTGACATTCTTTTCTTATCGGTAGAATAACGTTTTTAAATCATTTTTATGTTCACGAGCAGTGAAACTTACAGATATAGAAAATTTATAACCCATAAAAATGAGAGACTTTAATATGATAATAAATAGCCCAACTGTAGCAGGACATCTTACCAATAATAATAAATTTTATATTCATTATTTGATAGATGATTTATATGATTTTTAAAATAAGTCAATATCATATTCTATCAGATCAGGTAGGTACTCGCAAAATTTCTGATCGATTTCTGACAATTTACTACAGTAATACTGTTAAAATAGTAAGGAGTATAAACTTTTGAATATTATTCCATATTAATATAATAAATCTCTATAGTTGATACGATATCACCTTACTAGAATCGCAGTTATCATTTTAATGTTTTTGAGAAGGCTCTCAATTCGATTATATTTTTTTTTTATGTTACCTCAGAACTTTTGACTGGATGGACCGATTTCGATGAATTTGTTTTAATCGAAAGATATGTCATGTAGTTCTGTTTAAATTCAGTTGCGATCTAACAAGTTGTTTTCGAGTTATTCTAATAATGCGTATTTACTTATTGTTATTTTTTCGTCGACTGACGTTGTATTATACCTACCGCATAACTTTTGACTTTTTGATTCTTGTTTTGATCAAAAGCTGTTGTTCGTTTTGTGGTCCCACTAATATTTGATTGAGGATCACTTTTTGGGTAAATTTTGATAACATGTATTTAATTGACTATTTTTTCATCTACCTACGTTCTGTAACTTGTCGATGTAATTAAAGTCGTTTTTTTTTTCGCTTAAGGCAAACACAATTATATATTTTTTGGCTTTAGAAAACATGTATATTTAGAAGCAATTGTAACTGTACTCTTCAATAAAACCGAGTAAAAATACACCGGCCATTCATGTTTACGAAATTCATTTTATTATTTAATAAAACAATGCGTAAATTTATTAGTACATCGATGACATTTTTATGTGTTTTACTTCCAACAGCTATAAATGCACTTGTAATTTATGTGATTCAATAAAAAAACCTATCCAAAGATAAGCTTCTTAAAATTATACACCATAATTTTAAAATGAATTTGGTTTTTAGAGCACATTATTTACGGTGCCATGTATCTTGGGTATTCGTAACAAAATGTAAATAAAAAGTATTACAGTCTTATATATATCATTATATACATAAACATATGCCCGATTTTCCAATGTCGTTTACTTATTAATAAATACAGATAAAACATAAGTTTTTAAAATTTTAAGTTCATTATCAATTCTCATATCATCAAAGTTTATGTAAGTACATACTGCGATTGCCATTTGAAAAGCCTGATATTATGCACTAGTAGAGTCACTGGTGACCATAGCGGGCGTTTATCGTCGCTGAAATATCATTAATTTCAAAATTTCAATCACGGTAAGTACGGTTTGAACCAAAATATATAATACTTATAAAAATGTGTCAATATATTTTATGGGAGCCGTATTTAAAAATGGCAATGGCTACAAGAATTTGAATGAACAAAACAAGTAGCTTTGTTGACAAGTTCTCGACATAGTTGAATAATAACGATAAGTTGGCGTTATGGTCAGAGCGACAGACTATCCCATTGCGAACATATAAATGCCATACAATTTAAAAATTAAATTGAAGTGACTATTGGCCAAACATATGGCTACATTTATGGTCTACGTGTTTGGGTTGTATGTTTTTTTAAAACCCTCGACATCCCACATTTGAGGGTCGTAGTGTAAAGCGTTTATTTTTTGAATTTATAGTAAGAAACACGTGGTTAATTAATTTATTACAAGAGGCCTATATCCAATAGTGGACTGCGATAGGCTGAACTGATGATGATGATGATGATGATGATGATGATGAAGATGATGATGATGAAGAAACACATTAAAACAAATGCCTTTATGCCTTTCATTCTTTGAAAGTAAAAGTAGATTCCGTGCAGATATGCGAGTATCGTTTAAAAAAGATCGACCCTCCTGATCGATTTCTATTTTTAAAAGCAAACTCCCGATAATGAGAACAGTAATAAGTAAAGTATAGCTTATACCAAGTCAGTTGTAAGATTCCGATATTAATAACTTTTGTAATATCACATACATTATTAATTAAATGTACAAAACATATCTAGGAAAGCCTCTTACAATATTTTTTCATGTATTATTTATGGGATTACTTGTGCCAATGTTACTTATAATAGGAAAATGGCGAGGATTAGTAAGCATTAGAAGTATTTGTAACTGGATCAGGAACTTACAAGAGATTTGTTGGTGAGGGTCATTTAGGAAAGATGGGTTTTGATAAATAATGCAATTTTACTTTTAAGAAGAGAAGAAGAGAAGAAAATATTTTATATTATTCCACGATGTATGCCAGTAGAGAGACGATTTAACTATTCCCAATTTTTTATTTTACCAAAAACCTTTTAAGCAATAAAAAATTATTTACTAGCTAATATAAAAAAAAACAAACGAAAAATCAAGAAGACAATTTTAAACTGAAATTGACTATAAAATTATTTCTGACAATTATTCTATATCCTAGCGTCGTTCAAGATACACTCGGGTCATTAGTCTCACTTTCAGCTATGAACCAGATATGTGAGAATGACGTATCTAATCTCGTCAAAGCAAACACTTGAAGATGGCGGTGCTTTATCGAGAACATTATCTTCAGGTTCGAAGGGAACGCTTTGAATGTTTTCCATAAATATGGGAGGGGGATTTCTATCTATATATATCAATATCTATATATATGTCAGACCTTTTTGCAAAGAGTATTTAAGAATGAAAAACTTTATGTCAATTGTAAATAGTGTTCTATTAAGACTTAACATTTATGTATTTGTTAAGAAAAAAATATCCTTCGTTATTGTATATTTCTTGTTATTATACAAAAACAAGAAACTGTTACTAACATTATAACGAAGTTACATTGCTTGAAGATCGTTCAAATGAATTATTATTTTGTAAATAGGAGTTTACTAAGCGTCACAGATTTTTAAAGAATTTTTTTAAGATTCCTAAACATGGAGGCCAAGGCGTCATTGAAACTCGTTAAGAAAAACCATTAGCAATAGGTGAAGGATTTTAATACTAGAACTAATTAAGACAAAGGGTTGATGATTATTATCAGCTAAGATACTTGTGAGATAGGAAGACCGAAGCTTGAACAGTGACAGCGGGGAGGTCGCGACATTTAATAAGTAGCGAAGTAGTTGGAGATTAAGATATGAAGATAAGTATCCGAGAAAATATTAAAGCGAAATTGTAACGGTAATTAAATAATATTCCATCTATTCAGTAGCCTTTTGCGTAGGAAATAAATTACGATAAGCTGAACAAGTTATACCATGTTCAATGAAGCGACACAAGGTCGAATAATTAATTACTTTGACTCAAGATTTTTTTTTTTTTTTTTTTTTTTTTTTAATCAATTTTAAGGGCTTTATCGCAAGAGCGATTATGTCGCCCTGGTTAGGAGACGTAGTTTAATTAATACATATGCACAACTTAAGTTCTCCTATCTACTAACTTATATAAAATTCGGGCCAAGTCTGAGAGTGGGTCAGCCAGGATGGTATTACATTTTCCCAACTCATTAATAAAAGGACATGTATCTCTGATGTTCTTGTTCCGGGCACATTCCATCAATATGTGGTAAAAGTCATCAACAACATTACAGACGGAGCAATTTGGAGATGTAGTTTTCCGCATTAGAAATGAGAATTTATTGCATGGAATGTGTCCGGAACGAAGCCTCAGTGCTGTCACAGTTTCTGTTCTACTCAAACATGATTTTTCAATCCATGGGGGTCGTGCAGGATGTGGTTGGATCGTGCGATACCATATACCTTTTTCCTTAGATCTTTGGTTAAAATATTCTTTAAATAGGTCATGACATTGAATTCTAAGCGTATATATATGGATAGTAAAAGAAGGTAAAAGGTTAATAGGGATACCCTCAGTTGAAGCTTCTTTAGCTAAAGTATCGACTAACTCGTTGCCCGCTAGACCAATATGAGATGGGATCCACTGTAAAATAACAGTTTTCCCACTCTCTTTGATTTGTGTAATTGTATCTAGAATGGAGTAGGCTATCGTTGTGCCTCGAAATGTCGAGGTGCAACGAGCCAGGTGCTGCAACGAGGTTTTGGAGTCAGATAATATTAAAATCCTGTTAGTGATTACAGTTTTGGAATAGGACAGTGCCTCTGCAATAGCAAGAAGTTCAGCTTCCATAATAGAGACTTGAAAGTTAATTTTCAATTTTATACAAAGTCCATTTTGTTGATCATAAAATGCTGCACCAATGTTATTATTGCTATTTTTAGAAGCATCTGTAAAAATGATGTAGAATGAAGTGTATATTTTGTTTATATAATTGCTACAGATTAATTTTAAATGAAAAGTATTATAATTATGTTTTGATTTAGTTATTGTTTCTACATTAGTTCTTATATTGTTTGCTATATCTATGTTATTAACCCAAGTGCTTAATGTAAACATACCTAATTTTTTTTTAGAGTCAATAGGTTTAGATTTAAGGTGTTCGTGTATTGTAGTTAATAAGGGTACCCTTTTATTTCTCCAATACCTATTATTAGTTAAAGTAGAAAGTTCAACAATAAGTTTGAATACTAAACAATTTTCCATGGATTTACTTTTAAGCCAATACTTACCAGCTAAATATCTTCTACGTAAATGCAAAGGAAAAAGGTATAACTCACTTTCCATTACATGGATTGGTGTTGTTCTAATAAAACCGCCTATTACACGCATGGCCTGATTTTGAATTCTGTCTAATTTTAACAGGGATGTTTTTGTGCTGTTATCATATAAAAAACTGGCATAGTCTATCCGGCTCCTAATGACGGATATATATAACTTTCGTAAATGTTTTTGATGCACTCCCCATCCCGAACCCGCTAATAGCTTAAATATATTAAGGAATTTAAGTACTTTGATTGAAATTTCGTTTATATGTTTCCCCCACCTAAGTGATCGATCCAACCACACCCCCAAGTATTTCACAGTATCAACTATATCCAGTGGATTATTATTTATACATACACAGAAGTCCACAGGACGTCGTTGCTGTCCTTTGTTAAAGATACATATTTTACTCTTATGTGTAGAAATGTCTAAATTTAGATTATAAAATAGTTTAGTTAGAATGTTAAGTGCGAGCTGTATATTATTCCTAGCATCAATCATATTATTTGAGCTTAAGTACAGTACATAATCGTCAGCATATTGCAAAATAGATACATTTGAGATAGATTTACACACATATATTGTCCCTATATTAAATAAAAGTGGTGACAAGGGGTCCCCTTGGGCCAATCCACGACCTGTACTTCGAGAGATCTCATAGTCTGAACCTTTAATATACAAATATCTTTCTTTGAGAAATGACCATAGATATCTACAAATATTTGATCCCACACCAAGACCATCTAAACAGAGTAATACATTACAGATATCAATATTATTATATGCATTCTCTATGTCAAGAAAACACCCAACAGTAAATAAATTTTTAGAAAAACCAATTTGGATTGAGGAAACTAAACAAGTTAAGCTATCTAAAGTTGAACATCCTTTCCTGAAACCCTTGGTCTCTTCGGAAAAAAGTTCATTATGCTCCATAAACCATTCGAGTCTGTAATTTATTATTGAGTGAAATATTTTGCAAATGCAGGACATAAGAGAGATAGGCCTAATCGAATCTATCGAAACAGAATCGCGTCCAAGTTTTGGTATGGGTGTAATACGCACTTGGCGCCATTGGTAAGGAACAAAAGAACAGGATAAAAACTTATTATAAAGAGTTAATAAAACTTCCTTGCCCCTTTCAGGAAGATTTTTAATCATCGAAAATGATATATTGTCGCACCCGGGTGCAGTATCCTTGGACTTAATGCATTTTTCGAGTTCATGTCTGGATATCTGATGTTGAAGCTGTGCGTTTACAGATCGAAATTGAGGATGAGGTGGTGTACAATAATCCGGGGATAAATTACATAGAAGTGTTTCGGCTATATTTTTGTCTACATGAAATTTTGATGATCTATACCCTTTCAACCAACGTAGGCGGTGCCACATATTATTTGCTGTAGTATTTTCGTCTAAGGAAGAGCAAAAATTGTGCCATGATTCACTTTTAGCCTTCCTTATTAGTCTCTGGGCGGTTCGAATCTTGTTCTGGAGTATATTTAAATTACTAGGAGTAGGATTGTGTCTAAAACGAGATAGGGCCAATCTTCGTTCCGCCACTGCTTTTGATAAGGTGGGATTCCAAAAAGGTTTGGGATGAAATTTAGTATTGGGATTTACAGGAATTTTAAAGAATGGAATACTTCGATCTGCGGCTTCATTTATAACATCAACAAACGCATTATAGCTGTTTTGCAAATCATCGAAATTAAATATATTTCTTTCAGCAAATAACTTGTCTATGATTTTAGAATATAGCAGCCAGTCAGTCTTTTTAAAATTACGTTTTTTAATAAATACGGGAACAACACTATTTGAAGTGGATAGTTTAACCATAAGGTGGTCACTTCCTAAAGTTTCATTTACTACCTGCCAATTAAATTTGAAGGAGATATCAGAAGAGACCAAAGAAATATCAGGCGAGGACTGTTGAAGAACACCGTTAACTAATTTTAAACGTGTATGACTTCCATCATTTAATGTAACTAAATTATTATCAATTAAGGAATCAAGAATTTGAATGCCTCGAGGATCCGTTTTGTTGGACCAATTGGTGTGGTGACCGTTAAAGTCTCCAAGAACTACAGATCGTGAAGATGCCAATGAAAAGATGTAATCCCAGTCACGTTGAGTTGTGTGAACATTTGGTGGACAATACACGGACATAACAGTTTCAATGTTATCGCAATTAAATATTTTTATACTCACTATCTCTATATTATTGTTGGTTTGTAAAGGATATAATTGAGTCTTCAATGATTTGTGTGCAAATATAGCCACGCCGCCCCAACCATCTGGTCTATCCCGTCGATAGATATTATAATCTTTTAGTGAAATATCAATATTCGGTCCTAACCAGGTCTCACTAATGGCCGCTATATCGATTTTACCAAAGCACAAAATATGTTCAAAATCAGCTAGCTTATGTTTTATACTCTGGGCGTTCCAATGCAAGATATTAATATTATTTATTTTTGTCATCAAATATTCTCAGTAAAAAAGACCAATCGGGTATATTATGAAATATCCAAGTTATTATCCACTCTACGCATATTTGTACCGAATTTTGTATTTTAAATTTAATTGAATCCCCTTTTCGTAAAATTATATTTTTAATTTTAAGTATTAATATATTAAAAGGAAAGTCTCTTTTTTGTTTTTCGTTGTTCTTTTGTATGATATCTTCGTCACTAGTTTGGCCACTGTACTGCATATCTAGATCACTATTATTCTCCGTAAACGTCTCTTCTACGTAACTGGATTTCCGACGATTCTTTCTTCTCTTCTTTAAAGACGGCCCTTGTTCGCTTAAGTTCTCTTCCACAACTTGACTTGTATTTGGGAGGTTTTTAGATGCTATATGTGCATAAGATGTGGTTGGATGAGCGTTTGAGGTAAGTGCCACATTATCAGATATAGAAGTTGGATTTTGTAAGGTAGATTCATTATAGCGTGCGGGCGAAGAAGGGGGAACGTAAATATCCATTGCTTTTCTATACGAACAATTAAATTCGGCCATGATATCACGAATTCTTCGTTCTTTTATATAGACTGGGCATGTCCTATCCAAAGCCATATGATTTTCACTGCAATTAATACATCTGTATACTGTGATGTCACAGCTGTCGTGCTTACCCCCACATTTTGGGCAATATGATTTTACAGACGGGCACATTTTACGTGGGTGTCCATATCTCCAACAGTTTGAACACTGTGTTACGGGGAAAACGTAAGGTTCTACTCTTACTTTCATATCAAAAATGTATATGTAAGTAGGCAATGAGGAACCTTTGAAACCTACTCGAACCTTTTCGCAATCTGACCAACCTATATCGTCTTTATTTTTCCTCTGAAGGCGTTTTACATTGATCACATCGGTGGTACATGAAATAGATTTTATTAAGTCTTCTTCTGTTATATCTAATTCAATGTCTTTAATTACTCCATAAGATAAACCAACCTCAAAAGGTCGCTGAAACCTCCAACCCATTTCTATAAAATGATCGCAACTTATTAAGCGGTCTGCACTTTCCTCGTTGTTTACTTCAATAGTAATTTTAAACGGATTAATATATTTAACTTTTGAAATATTTAATATATTCTTAGACTTAAATAATTTGGCGAGCGCAAATTGCTTAGGAAACATAGTTTTTGAAGTGACGGTCAATTGAATACCTTCTCTCAACGATCTCAATCTCTGTTTTCTTCGCACGACTTCGGTCCATTCATCTTGGCTTTCGTCTTCTTCTCGTCTTCTTTTATGAGTTATGTTATTATAGTTTTCTGCTATCATTTCCTCCTCATTATGTTGTGTAAGTTCATCATTTGAGTTTAATTGTTCATTCGAATTTGAGTTTTCATTTATATTTGTTATTATTATATTTTCGTCGACTTCGCCATCCTGAATTGTTTCTTGTTCCATTCTTATTAAGATATAAAATCGCACGCAATTGTAGCAGCCAGCCGGCGCGCGCCGGCTAGCGAACTATGGTAGTAAACGATTCCGAGAATCACAAGGTCACGCGCACTATTACAACTATAATACGTCTATGCACTATGATGCACCGATCGGAACTGACTCAAGATTTTCTTGTTTAATTTTATTAATGAGTTAATATCATGTTACGTGTTTGAAATGTGAACATTAAAAATAAAATTAAATTCATCACTCATCATCATCACTTCAGCCTGATACAGTCTACTACTAGACATAGGCCTCCCCAAGTTAGCGCCAAAAATGGCGTGAACTCATTTGTTTTGGCCATAGTCACTACGCTGGGCAGGCGGGTTGATGACCGCAGGGCTGGCTTTGTCGCACCGAAGACGACTCGGAGGGTAACAGCGCGAGTACGTTCACAAATATAAGTTCATCACGAAAGTTCTAGAAAATTCTTTCATCAAGAGAGTGCTAGATACTTTGTTTCTGAGTGACATAGGCTATATTTTAACAGAAGAAAACAGAACGTGCAAAATCATGTAATCTAGCCGCAAGCAGAAAGCTAGTATCACTTAAATAATAATTAAAATTGTATCGAAGTCAATGTGTGAATTATGTTATACGTATTACTGTATAAATATGATACCGTATTACAAGTACAATAGTAAAAGTAAATACAAAAATTTGGCAATGCATGCAGATTACATACAAACGCTTAATGGATTCTATGAAATTTATTCGCAACACATATTTTCCACACATCGTGCAACTTATATTTAAAAATATATAAAAGAATACTTAGAAATGTAGATCTTATGCAGTCCGCCATCAATAGAGCTACTCCACTTACCTAAAACAAAAATAATGAAAACTTATTAGATGAGAACAGTAACAGTTAATGACAGAGCGTAGAAATAATGATACGAGCGTAGAAATAATGATACGAGCTTAGCAACTCATAATGACACTTGTTTAGGCTAGTCGTGACCGCGGGAACTTGTACATTTCACTAGAACTAGTAGCTGGTTTAAAATTTACTAATAAATATATGTTTATTTTTTTATTAATTTTATATTGTTTGTTTTCTGTTAAATATAATATAACGAATTTAAGTTTGTTTTTAACAATAACAAGTATTTGTGAAACATATTTTACAGTTTTGTATTGGAAATATAAGTATTTACTAAATTTTAGACAGTGTAATTAATTTTATGAGAAATCGCCTTTGAGAATGAATAAATTAATGAATTTAATATGACAGGATCGTAAAAACCTTTATAAAATTGCATCTTAAAATGACATCAGCTCACGTTCTCCAATCTCAAGTACATTGTCCTTCACCTAGGTCATATGACAAAAATAGCACAAAAAATGTCTCTTTACAAAATCGAGTCACGTCAGGTCAAATTCTACTGGCTATTATTTAAAGGTACCATGTGCCCTTTGGAGAACTTTCAATACCCGTTATTGTTCCACCCCGCGTTCTGAGCCTTTGTGCCTACCTTCGGTCTGCAAATGTGCCCTTGGATAAACGTTATCCGAACTGCTCCTCGAATTTGTTGTTTAACTCAATGCAATAAGACAGTTTTTTGAAAATTTTACAGTTAACAATCATATATCCGAGATTTCATAATATTAAATAACTTTCCTCAGTTATGGAGACGGTTTTCAGTAACAATGATCTATTTTAAAAGAATTGATAGCAAAATTGCAACAATTACACTAATATTCGTATGATAAAGGTGTGATTGTAATTACAATAAATGCTTTTATTATAATAATGTTTTATTACAATCCAGTATTAATTATTTTTTTATTGAATTTATTTTATATACATGAAATATTTCACATTACATTTACCACACAATGTATTAAAAATAATTTCAAAAGTAGCAGGGTAGAAACAAAAACGGTTCTTCTAGCCTTTAAGCCTAACCATTTAGCAGTGCTTTTAAGAGAGCATAGAGGCTTTGATTCGATGCTGGCCTTCCCCAGCTAGTATTAAAGTTTACATTCCCTTGACACCAACTTCTAACAGTTGCAGGGAATTAGTCGAAGTTTTGCGACACACGTGTGAGATTACAATGGATCGAGGATTGAGACGAGTATAGAAAATTTGATCTATTGATGTTGGATTATTACCCGTGGAATACTTAATATTTTGAAGCAAATTCTGCAGCAGCTGAATCTATACCGCTTACTAGGAATTTATATTGACCAATAAACAATTTTTGGATTAAGGTCGAAAACAGAAATAAAACTATTTTATAATGAACTTTAAGTCTTTGATAAAAACGATATTCAAATAATTTGAACAGTTAATTTTTATTTAAACGAAAATGACTTAACGTTGATTTAGATAGATCATAATCCAGTTGACATTTAACTGTACCAGTTTAATAATAACCAAACATATATATGAATAACTTTGGCTTAAATTAATGTCCCGACAAATGTTACTTACATTCGAACGTAATTGCGTGTCCATTCCCTATCCGGCTAAACAATTAGCCATTATAATCTTATATGCTTTATCATCTCTGTATATTATTAGGCTAGCTATTTGATGCAAATCAGATGGTACATCCATCCCTAAAAGGCAAGGGAATCGGAGAGGAAAAAATAGAAATGCTTAACTTTTTATAAATGTTTATGCGGATGCTTTGTCCCGATGTCTAAATCACAAAAGGAGGTTTTCAGAACGACAAAGGCTATTTTCGACATTTATTAAAATATTATCAACTTTTTTTCGAGATCCGAGACCTGTTTTTTTTTGTATAGTGACGAATAAATTGCGAGATTATGCGAACGTTGCTGCGATATTTAAATCTCGTAATGCTCCTCTGCACCTTTATTTATATGTAAAATATTAACAATCATATTTATGAAAACCTAAAGTTGTAATAAGATAATTATAAAATTAACATATTTGACACAGGTAAATAATTTAAAGCATTTTTGTTTCTATAATTACTCTTTACAAATAATTACAAAGGTAGGAAACAAAACACATGAATACATAAGACCAATTACAATTTTTAACACATAGATATAGTGATAATAAAAATTCATTACGATATTAAGGATTTCGAGATATCTAAGATACATTTAAATTATAAAAAAGCAGTCCATGTCAGTCTGGCCGGAAAATAGAAAAATGGGATGAGTAGATGATTGAAGACAGCACACCGCTACTAGCAGCTAAACCCAGGTGCATTAACGAGATTTTGATTTACAGCTATTACACAAGTTAAGGTAAATTACGCTTATTTGTAGTTTTCCTAGTCGAGTAATCGCTCGTATTATGTTATAAAGTTGACGTTATTATGATAATCATGTAGTCATATCGGTTACAGCTTCATCCAGACCTAAAGCATTATGAATAGTTCCTATTTATGTAACATGTTATTATAAAAGCTTTTAACTTGTTGACAGTGACTGATTGGCATTAAAATGCTATGATTTGGAAGTAGACATTTTTTGTATTTTTTGTTTGTTATGTTCCAGCGGAAACGATTTCTCATTTTTATGTATCTGTTAAAAGTTAAACGTCATTTTTATAAAATGTATACTCCGAGGACATTACTCTTCTGATGTTATCGTTTTACAAAACGATATTTCTATATTCTGTATTCGTAAGACTATAAAAAAATACTTAACTCAATATTTTAGAGATGATAAACTGGTTAATAACAAATGATGCATCATTTAATTAACGTACTCTCCCTTTTCTCTTTCTTCCTTATTCCTTTGTTTAAAATCTTACGTCTCAACATGTCTGATATCTTAACAAAGTAAACAAAACATCTTCCAAAGATTAAAATCATCCGATGCTTAATACGGTATTAAGGACAAAGATCTTTGTAAGGTTCAGTAAGATGGTACGAGCGCTATTGTGTCACCTGAATTATTATTGTCCTGAATTAATTTGGTAGCAGACTGCACGTTAGCTTTTGTCACGAAATATCTCTATGGGATTTTGACAGTATTCCAGTCCGTATTATGTTGTCATCCTTTATGATTATAGTCTTGGCTTTTCGGGTTTATTGATTAAGTTACATTAATGTGTTCGAAAAGTTAATGTTTCTTTAGACTTCCTATCACTGGCTGGTATCGTTAAAGTGTATACTTGTGTGTGCAACATTAAATAAGTCATTTAAGTTTAAGAGCCATTTCACAATTTTACGCTCTGCAAGTTTAGGTAAATTTGGTCGCATCGCGCGAGTCGTACGAACCGCGCGATCTTTGTGCTAGTACGTATAGTGTGACAACCAAAAGACCATCGTGATCATTTTCTGATGTATAATAAAAATTATAACTATGGTATAAAATGTTTTTTACATAATTAATTTGTTAAAAATTTCAAGTATATTATATAACAACAGTCAATAAATTTAAAATAAAATTAAAAAAATCAATTTTATGAAACAATTTTTTTAAATTGATTTAGTTTTTTCAGTTTACGAATGAATCTAATATTTACGATATGAATAAAAAAGCATTTAATGACATCGACACCGACAAACATATTAATTAACAAATAACAAGACAAACAGATTGAAATGGCTATTTGTATTGATAGTGTGAGAAAAGAAAATTAAATTATACATTTGTTTACAGAAATTATCATTATATTATTTTACAGTCATTCTCGTAATATGTTTATTTTATTTATATTTTATTATGAAAGTATCAAATGCGTTTTATCCGCTATAACAACAGGCGCTTGGCGCGTGTGAGCGAAAGAGACGGCTGCGCAGAATTTGGCGTGGACCTTACCTCTAAGAGCGCTAGCGCTCGACTGATTTACCGGGCTTGATGCGTGGCAATATATACTATCTTTTTATTATTTAATATAAAATGTATTAAAAATAATTACATCTTTTAATTATTTTTTTTTGTATTTCTTAATGATGTAAGTTTACTTTGATGAAGATAGTTCGTTAATATTTCTTAGTTTTCTAAGAGAAATATCGCTTTTAAAATTGTACTTATTTGGAAAATATTCGTAACTTTAAATTTTTTTTATCGTTTAATAGAGATACAAATGGAATAAAAATCTATGATAGTGGACAACAAAATTATATTCCACATTATTATGAATGGTATGTTTATATATATATGAATGGTATGGTTATTGAAAAGTAGGACTTCAAAGTATACATTGCGACCGTTTACCCAGGGAGGAGGCTGATGAAAAGGTTAATAATTTTATACACATAATATAAATCAAAATTCTGATCCGACTATGGACTACAACAAAGGTTGCTTTATTATATTTCAAGAATATAAATTACATTATTGCATCCAACACTGAGATTAACGACGTCAAAATATTACAATTTCGCGGATTGTTACCGATTTTTGTGAAATGGCTCTTTCTACACCAGAACAAATAGTCACTTTCACTTTAAATCGAAATAAGTACCTACTTTTTTTACTATATATGCATTGAGAATACATAAAAAGCTAAATTATTTCTGGTTTTTATTATTACAAAAAAATAAAATAAAAATAGCTTTTATTTCTATTAGTATTAAAATTTCACTTAATATTATTATTTTTTTTATATTTTAATTTGCTTAAAAATGAGAAAGTGCACTCATTCTTCATTTAACTCAGATCTTAAAGCCAAATCTAAAAACTCTGAAAAGTTTAATTTTTTATTTATAAAAAAAATCTTAAAAGTTTCATCCCACACCACAACAACATAAAAATATTAATAGATCTAACATCAGACATTTTACTTCAGAAATAATAGAGAGTTATTGATATTTCGCAAAATTGCAAACGAAAGAACAAATTCATTATACTTGTACGCTAATAGAGAAATAAAACTGTTTCATTTATTTTACAATTTCAAACGTACAAACGTAATAGCTAGATCAAGTTAGAAACCCTATTCTACGAGATGGGATGGAGTGTAGTGCTTATGTCGAGTATTACGAGCCTATTTGTGGCGAGTGAAACCTAACAGCGCCACTCTAGGCGTCCGGACTGACCTAATAATCTTTATGCCGCATTAAGTGTTTAAATGAAAAATTTGTTGAGGAATAATATATTTTTAATAGATTTGAAAAAAAGGAAGGGTTTCTCAATTTGACTGTATTTTTTATGTTATGTTACCTCATATTTTTTCTAGGTGTATCGATTTTGATGTATTTTTTTAATCGAAAGCTAGAACTTATCGTGTAGTCCATTTAAATTTGTTTGAAATCATACGAACCCTATTTATTTCTGATAATAACAGTAATATGATTTACTTAAAGGATTTTCAAATTACCAAGTAATGAAAAATTTTATCAATTATTCACAAAAGCGTTAAGAAAGCGTTGCAAATTTTGGTTTGATAATGTCCCAAATATGCATTAAACGATAGATTTTCCTTAAAATAAGATTAGAAATAAGACTATACAATATTTTCTCGTCAACTTTTTGTATTGAGGGAAAAACTTTTTCTGATTTTATCGCGGTAAAATCGGAAAAAATGTTTTTGATTATAATGAGTGAGTTCGCACAAGTATTAGAAAAAAAAAATTATATTGTTTTTATGGATACAAGTTTTTTGTGCGAACTAAAAGCAGTTAGAAATCTTTATTATTTTATGTAAAAGAAGTTACCGCAAAAACTAAAATAAAGGTTCGTTGTCCGTCAGTATTTACGTAATTTTAGCATGATATCAAATTTTATCTATTTGCCTAACGATTTGTCCCGTGGCCTCGTCGGCGATACCGAGTCCGATGTGGGCTGTACGTGACCCCAGCCAGATAACCCGTTCCTACGTGCAGCGGACGAAACGACCCCCGATAAAAATAGCACATGAATATAGAGTCTTGAGGAAAGGGTTATGTAGTAAAGGTATCTCGTTAGGATAATTTTTTTTAAAGTATAACATCTCGTATGTGATATTTGATGATGTTATACACATTTACGTTCGTTATTTGAATTTTACGCAGTTTGTGATTCACATATATAAATTTGAGATATGAAATATATCCTTCTTGACTTTATTTTATTACTTTGAAAATGTAAGATTAATATTTTGTTACTGTCCCATTTCTAGGTAAATACTTCTTTCTTGTTATACAAGAGAAAGTATACAATAAAATAAGTCTTTATATTACTTTGAATGAAATAAATAATCTATTAAATGAATCCGCATGAATGCTTAATCAAATCGCATGATAAATGAATGTATGTGATCACTTAGCGAAAGCAATTACGCTAAGAGAATCAACTGTCATCACGCTGTCGACTATGAGTGCTGAATAAATGCTGACAACCGTTCGTCCCCTCTTTGTATTAGACGTATCGTTTCCACTACTCAAACCGAATTACTAGAAATGACATTTTGGGTCGGATATTCAATTAGGTATAATTTGATTTAACGCGTGCCAGTACAATGACTTTTTTTCTTAAGTTTTTGGACTTGTACTTTTAATATTATTTTCATTTTATCAGTACTAGAGATACTTTTTTATTCCTTGAAATTATTTACAGGTAAAAAGAAATTTTGTTTTTAATTCAAAACGAGACTTGAAAATAATACTTGTTTTCTTTTGTTTATATTTTGCTACATTTTATTTGACGTTTAGATAAGATCTAAACTCTTAACATTCTTTCAAAATAATATCATCAACCAATACATTTTAAGACTTCTATTGACTCAAAAACTTAAAGAAATACAAATATATATGACATTCCCTCGCTACTTTGTGGCACCCGATCCCCGATATAAAAAAAGCTTCGTCTTTCATCCCGATATATCACTCTCCTACTCATTCGCTATTGCCTTTGTACGCGCTTTAGCAACCATCAACGGAACTAGAACAGCCGGTGAGTTTCATTTGAACCCTGCTATTGTTCCTGAGGCTGTGAGCCCAGTGTGACGGAAAATTAAAAAGGCAATTTCCTAAATGAGACCACTCGCAGTACAGGGTTAACTCGACAGTAATAAGCCGTGTATGACGCCCAAACCTATATGTAAACGTGTAGATGTTGCCGCTAGTTATGCGTTGTTGTAGCAACACAGCTTATTGAATATATTTTTCAGTAATGGAAGTATAAGTATGGATCTCAGATGAAACTGCCGTAAAATTCGAGATATTACAATATAATTACTGATTCGGGTATTGTGACATTTTTTAAGTTATTTCTCCATCTTATCTTCATTTTATATCCTTTGAGAATTGATTTTTGTTAGTTATATCATAGTTGCCGTTTAGTTTAAATTCAACAATAAAATCCTTAGTTTTATTAGATATTGACATAATATTCAAAACATTTTCATTAAAAGTAATATTTATTACATTCATTAGCAAAGCCTTACAGAAGTATTTTGGTTATAAGAAGATATTATCATTTAATATTTAATATGTTAATAGTTTGTTATCGACACGATTATGTAGATTTTATGTAACTTTATAAAATATATTTTAACACACTTTAAAATTTAATGTTTTTAAAAACTTGTTGTTTCTTAATTTTACTTAAAAGGTTAAAGCAATAGAAAAAAGATAATTTAAAGTATCACAGTAACACATTAAAACATTTCTTCAGATAATAATTTGCCGTATAGCTGTAAGAATAAAATACGTACTACTTTACAAAAAAAAAAGAGCAAAGTTTCACAAAACCGAAGCAGTAGTAAATCGCTTCGATCTCATGGAATTTATAAAATTAAGATAATTTTATAACCCGCGGCAATAATCATTAATTTATCGAATCATAAATATTATTATAGATAATACTTTACATTTACATAAAAGAAATCGTTACATTCGTTTAAGCTTAGCGTGTCAAATTAAACTATCTTAGCTTCTCGGTAACATTTGTACCCGTCTTACCCACAATTATGTCAGACACCGGCGCCGCGGTCAACAGTTAACTACCATTTAAATAAAAGAATAATGAGACGCGTAACCGGATTTCAAAAGGTTAAGAGTTATGTTTACATATACGATACGTTTTTAGACTCGGTTAATTGGGTGGTTAATTAAGGCCCTTCAAGCCTATTGAGCTCAATGTTTAGTTAATGAGAAAAGCTGAAGCTATATTTCTCGAAGACTCACATAATAGAAGATTTTTCCAGCTCCCTCCGAGAGCGCGAAGACAGCGGTGCAGTCTAGGCGTAGGGTTGACAGGCGGTGCTCGAGGAAGTGGTATCCTTACGTCTCCTTCTGATGAACTTCTACCCAGTAACGACGATCCTCTATCCCTTGACAAGGATCTGCGTCGGCCAAATGGAGCACCTCTTACAGTTGCGAAAGTCTCCTCGCCAGTTACACCAAACGTATCCAATGGAATTCCTTCAGGCTCCCTTCTACTTCTCACTGAGAATGTTCGTCTGAATCCACTTGCTAAGCCTTCAATGGTTTTTCTTTTCGGCTTAGGTATTTCCTCTGAACTAATGACTGTAATATCGTCAAAGTCGTGTGGGTTATAGGACCGAGGAGTTCGCTGGTGTTCTATTCCTGATAAATCTTCAACACCACCATGTCTGTATCTCAGAGGTCTTCCTCTGTCTATAATACCGAGTTCATCATAGCTTCTGTATGTTGATGTCCGCCGCGGCGCAGGCGGGCGACCCGCTCTGTCGATCGTCATAATTATTTCTTTTGTCCTTATTGGTAACCTGACAAAGAAATGCTAATATTAAGCATTTTAGTCGACGCGCTATTGGTTTCTGGTAAACTTAGCTTGCATCGACGAGCAGTTCTACTAAAACACAAATAACTTGCGATTTACATTTCTGTGAAAACTATAAACTGTTTACGCAGTTGATTTGAATATACCTATTTATAATTTATTTGTTACAAAATTAGACCACCTTGAGCGGGTACCAGACATTGAAAATTGTCTTTGGGGGTTCGCAACTGCTTCGTTTACTTAGTGTTAAATTTGCGTGTAGATCGCTCATTCAACATCATAGTATCGTGACTTGTTCAACTTCTGGAAATAATAAAGCAAATTCCATTCTCATAACCTAACGGACGATTAGGCTGAACTCTTCAAGGTTAATTTTGTACGTTGCAGGAAATAGCAGTAAATTTTACGTGAGCTGATGTTGCGTAATGTTGAATTCAAATAATATTTTAATGAAAGTAAAAAAGTTATAACCGAGTATTTTACGAACAATAATTTGAAACATTAAAAGTTTAAATATCATTTCCTGAAAACGAGTACAATTAAAATGGAGTGTCCGAGTCTTGTGTAACATTCGAGTAGCTAATTTTAAATTACTACAAAAAATCATATAATGTAATAAGTTAAATATAGCAATATGTATTGTTAACATTAATAAAGTTCGAAATATTTAATTTTATTATCAAAAATATTACATTGGTGACGTCGCTTTAATAAGATTACCGTCAACGAATTTTATCACCATTAGAAATACATTGTAAGTAACAAATTATAATATATGTCACAGTTGTAGCAAGGAATGAAATCATGTATCTGAGCGGATAAAACCACGAGGGAAACATAGCTGGAAAATCGTGAAATAATTTACTAGAAGCATGTCTATCTCATTCTCGAAATCTTAATGTCAGGAATGGTACGCTAAATTAGTAACGATAACAAACCGCACCCATAAACCTCTTGCCGGCTAAACGATGTTTTCAAAACAATTATAGAATTAGGGCTTCCTGCTCGTGTCGTCAAATACGGATTTGACCTGTTCTAGATCGTAGTATACATCCTCATTCAGAGGAGAACCAATTCATATTTAATTAAGTGCTACGGTAATTATTGCTGCAACAATTCAAGCTAATCTTGAGACATATGTACAGAGAAACAGTGAACTTTGAATTGTTTTGCTGGCATAATATCTTTTAGCTCAACAATGAAGATCATAATATAACATATATGTATATGTATGTCAGTATATGCATCTTAGTAGCGTAGAGGATTAATTTCTATTCTTTTTTATTTTAATACATAAAAGATTAATTGCAGAGAAAAGATTGTACGCTGTTATAGTTTTCCAATAAATATTTTATTATAAAACATTACTCAATACTATGTACTTATAAACCACTACTAGATACTTCAAGCGTTTTGATAAAATCAACGTGTCACCACTTCGATTGGAAAGAACAGTGATATCACAATAATTCGTTACATTGTTTCACCTACGATTGTCAGCCTTTGCGTTTATCTGATAAAATCGAGTTTACACCGAACGATATGTCACCTATAATTCGTTGAAAAGGGTAAGTGGTCGAACGGAACGTAATGTGAAAATGTCGACAGTGTAAATGCTTTTTATATATGTAGTAATATTACGTAAGTTTGATATTGTCGAATTGTACGAACTTTAAAATAACGGATTGTGATTTCAATTTATTTCATTTAATTACTTTAAATATTATAAAGATTACTGCGATAATTGAGTCCATTACTGTTTAATTAGCAATCTTGATCTAATTTTACAGGTGATAGAAATTATAGGACTGACATCATGTGTGATTTTTAACGTTTTTTGGCCTTAATATGGCCTGGTAATAATATACCATGTACAGTTCTTACTTTAAGTAAGTGAACCATATACTACTATACGTAAATAATGTATCAAAGTAACGTAATATTATGCGTATAGTGATATTTGTATTGATTGTATACAAGTTGTTACAATGGTGAACTAAACTAATTACTTAAAACGTAAGTATTGTTGATTTGTACATACCTACCTATATTATATAAGAGCGTTCAGGACATATTAAAAAAAAATCTTTCTGGCCAGTCGGTGTACCTACTGGTGAAATTTGTTAGCTATAGTATGACGCTATGATTAAAAATGGTCAAATAGAAAACATCGATGATTGAGATAAGTATAGTAAATGTAAGTAAAACCGCGAGCCGTCAAGAGCGTAATTTGGTATTTTGTTGGCTGTCTTCCCCAGACTCGTTTATGACAAAATTTAATTACTCAAGAATAAATAACATTAAGTATTCAGTAAGTAACTTGTATTTGATGTTAAGACCGTATTTACTCGAAAATACAAGACAAATTAAGATTTAATTTAAACGAAATAATTAACTGTTACCTAAACGGAAAATTCCTAAGATAAAAAGTAATGTTTATATAATTTATATTACCTTTAAATATAATATTGTTTAGAAAAAGAAATAAAATAAAAGTAATAAAATAAAAGTATTTTGTGTTAAATATACAATTAACACAAAATTCTTGGATGTCTTTATTTTTGCCATCGCGACACTAAACATTGTTTTTCTATTTTATTGACCGAATGAATCAGACGTTTTTAATATATTTACCTAAACAATAAAATGAAATATATGTAAAATTGAACGTTGTTTTCAATTGAACATTGCGTGGCGCTGTGGCGTGTCTCCATAGTATTATAATATTGTTTACGAGCCAGGAAGACCCTTCGTAATGTGAGTTGAACTGTGTCAACTGATGTCGTCATAAAATGAATAAACTATATTATTATGGACGCGATGTGACATAAATTCTCTTTACCCGTGACGCAACAGAGCGCTTAGCGATTATATGAACTTGCATAACTAGGTAAAAAATATTATGAAAATATTAATGACTATTACTAACAAATTAGCGACTCTGTCACATTATAAAACACCGCCGTGGAAACTTAAAAAAGTACCTAATAATAATATTACAAGTATCAATATTAGTCATACTCATAACACGCTCTGGACAATGCTATTAATATAATTCGGTACTCGTAGCTAATTAATGTTATGTATACAAGACCACTCAAGTCGAGACTAAACACATACTTTGAAGGACGCGCTTGAAGCCGTTTAAGTAAGAAACAGGATGTGTTCACAAATCATAGAGCTAAATTGGTAAAGCTTTTAAGATTAATTCTGGCCACGGCTTAAATCATTATAAACGAACAAACATTCATCAATGGGTGTCAAAAAGATTTGGATTAATTTTTTTTTTTTTTTTTTTGAGTTTCTATTCAAAATGATCGATATTGTACGATTATTTAACGGTGTGAGAAAAAGTATTAAACTATTAAAAATTAATTCAAACTTAAATGAAAATAAGCATAAAAGCGTTGTTTTAACGACATACATATTTAATATTAATTACATGTATCATAATAGTCATGTTACAATGCGATCGTTAAAACGTGTATTTACTTTCAATCATTATAAAAAAGCATGTTAGTACTTGCTTTTATTTTCCTCATATATATTTCCAGTCCTCAAAATATAATTTTTACAATAAAATATTATAATATATTTTTTTGAAGAGCAACGAAACGTACTTGAATTTATAAAAAGTAAATATATTCTATAAATAAAAAAATAAAAAATAATGAGATCTGTAAACGGTCCAAATAAATAGCAAAAATGTAAGATATTCTGCGAGACGGTCGCAGGGAAACGGTAAGTATTGCCACACGATGCGAGAGATCAAAGGTAAGAGGTAGAAACAAATCGTTAATTCGAACCGCCACGATGCGCATTAAGTGGTGTAGACATGCCGCATTCGAAATGGAAGTTAAATAACAGTTTTTTGTAAGACATGCTGACAAATATTAAATTCGAGGTTTATTAAAAATAATAGCATTTCAATATACTTATTAATAATATTTTTTCTTAAATATTTAAAGATGGATTGTTCATATATGGTTGTTATGATACATTATTGTTAAAGTTGTTGGCATTCATAATCTATCAAATGGATTAAAATTCTATGTAAAACGAATTAAAATATTAAATACTGGGAAGTAGTTATTAATGAATATTTAATGATGACATAAAAATTTTATCAACCATTATTTAAACTAAAATACGGTACTGAATTGAGCTTTATAATCCTCAGAAATACTTCGATCATTGCCTCAACTCACTGTATATATATAAAAAAATAATAATAATAATGTGCAAACAGAATTACAATGGTCATAAATACAATGTGATTATAATGAGGGTAAGGTAAGTATGTTAGAGGCGCCTCTGGAGGGCGCGCGATGTTCTTGCCAGCTCGTGACCAGGACGGATGCAAAATTATCGCGATAAAACCAGACAGAAATTTCTACTTTTAGGTACGTTATTATTAATACGTTGAGAACTTCGATTTACAAGCCCTATTTTCCCAGGAAAAAGTCGTATAGGTTTAGATGTTAGCTTAATTTTTTTTATATGATCTCATTTCTGCATTGATTTATTAAAAAATAATTAAATGACCTAGAAGAGAAGAGAAGATTCACGTGTCTGCTCGAATATAATTATTTTAAGCACCTGTAGTCCTTGTAATAACTTTATTATTTGTTTAAATTTGTGTTGTTACAGTGCGTTTTAATAATCTGTTTCAACCTTAAGATCGTGATGCTTGCGAGCGTGTGTGGTCCGTATATGGTGGGTTTATCGCCTCTATCGCGCTACTCCATACGAGTAAACTTTAACCATTGACAATGCGATTTCCATGAACATTTGGTTTGAATTGCGACTTGTGTTAAGTTTTGTTTTGTGAAGATAACAAAAAGTTTTAATATTTAAATTAATACTTTAAAATAATAATTAGCTCATTTTCTTTTCATTAGTTCTCCATTAATCCTATACCAACAGGTATAAGTGGCTCATTTTGTCAACGTCGATTAGCTTATAAACTCCTTTTACAGGAAACTGCAATAAATATTAATCCAATAAATGACATACACGTAAATAACAGTATTTCTGGTTAAAACAACGAGCTCGCCGTAAATATAGCAAGACCTAGGGTCAAACGCCGTGCTAGAATCGCAATGCGTCCGTTAGTGCAACTAAGGAACAAAGACATTTATTTACCGCCATTTATCAGTAACAATACATAATTAAAAACACAATTCGCGTGTTCTAAGGTCGATAAGTTTTTATTTATTTTAACTATCGAAATTAAATTGTTAATAAACGTTAACGAACACGATGATAATAATTTACTATAGGAAATATAAAATCACAATTTCACATATCTAATTTAATACGACAACCTCAACAAAAACTATCTCATCTAGCGTACTCAGCCATTAATCTCGATCCGCGATCGCTGTTTTCGATTAACAGATTGTGACGCGAACGGCCCGCGCCAATAATGTTAAACGCAAGCTATAATCAAATAACGACAAAAACCAAGAATCGATTACATACGCTAACGAGACAGGGGGACTGACACAGGCGATCCATCAGTAGAGAAATCTGCTTGGTGATGGTGCTGAATTACGAGCACTCCGTTAGCGTGACCATAATCCCAACAATACATGACCCAAGAGAAAGTGCCTACTCGTTTCATTAATAAAGCCAATCCAGCCTCGAGCAATTTAATAACAAAGGAGGCTTCATAACACATATCGGCATGTAATTGCTAAATTGATAATTCACAAATTCGTCTGTCGGCAGAAATGCCGAATGGAATGGAGCGTCGAATTCTCGACACGACATAGGCAGTAAATTGTCGAGCTTCGTGATCGCCATTATACTGACACTTTAACGAGAGGGTTTTAAAATGAAATTTCATGTAAACAACGAGGAGAGAGCGATGAAAGAGAAAAGATTTGTACAGGTCGATGGTAAGTCACAAGGATGGGGACTCGGTTATTCATCAGAGGTGAAAGCGATGTCTGATAATCCTAAATCACCTGAAGGCACGGAGGGTGTGCGCGCGTCTCGCGCTCAACAAAGAAAACCGTAAATCATGCATCAATATTAGACGATGTCATCATACGATTTATCAAAACAAAAGTGAAGCTTCGGATAAACTTACCGAAACAGTGGTACACACCGAGGTGTTGATATGTACAAACATACTTAAAAACTTTAATACTTTTTATTGCCTGCATATGTTTTTATGAACACGTTAAAATAATCTTAAGTTCGTGTATTTATATGATATTTTAGCTACAAATTCCAATTAGCAAGTACTTTTTACTTTTGAGATATCGCAGCATGCCTGCAGGGCACAATATTTTCAATTCCATTTGGAGAAAAGAAAAACTTATATCGTATCGACCGTGCGGCCAGAATTTTGCCAATTTCACTCAACTCGTTTGCATTTCGAGTGAGCAATTTGAATGGAGCCTTTATTTATTTTCCATCGGACATCTGTTAAAATGAAATACCAATTTAATATTTTTTATCGAACGCTTTATCAATTTTAACAGTATTTTGTTGTTAAATATATATAAAAACATTAAGTTAAATAATCTTTTATTTTTGAGAAATATTTTTAACTTCAGGGTAGTGGTACAGTCAGTCACTTTCGACATTAAATTTTAGTTTTAATTTTTTTTAATGTTAACGTACCGTACGTTTTTCGCTAACAAAACCGTAAATTTCCGACGGCCATGTCGCCGTCGTGCGCACCTCGTTAGCGAGCGGCGGCGAATTGAGGTGGTAACAAGAATATTACACCATCAATTCTTTAAAGACCCCTCAATGCAGTATTAAAGCATATCGATTTGCATTTCTGAGAACACAGCCGACCGATCGGAGATGATTTGCAATTATTTGAAAGTCCGAAGCGTCATAGCATGACCAAAATTATTACGGGCCTGATAATCAGATAGTGATAAGGTAACGAGTGTGGCGAGTACGACGAAAATCCCACGATGAATTGAATTAGAAAGTTAAATCATTTAATCGTCGAAACACGTCCGGTCAAGTTCAATAAAGACATGTTTAAAATATGTCGAACAAGTATTAGAGTCGTTAGCAGTAATTGCGTATCATGCAAAAAGTTTCGCAAAAAATAAATAAATAATAGATTGTGCAACACCAAGGATTAATATGTTTTTATTTTCTTCGGTTGTGTATGTCTAGCGAGTGATTCTATACACATTAGTCTAGTTACTGAGCGCGCGTTGATGTCGAGCAAAAACTCTGATTGGATTGGAGGCAAGTTAACGGTACGCATAGTACTAAGATGTTTGATGGATTGGCCATCAACTGCTGCTGCCTCCGCTTTATTGTTGCTATCGAATTACCAATGATTAAAATTTATTACACCATGTCAATAATAAATCACATGTCTAGCTAAACCACTAATCGATTTTTATTTACGTATTATTTGTTATGTAGCAATTATGTGGTTTTCTATTTTGAATAAATTATATGGCTTTCAGGTACACCTTAACTTATCACGGTAATAATATTGGCCTCCTTAAAAGAGTTAAGTCAAAATTGTTTTCCCCCTTGACTTGGGAAAAGTACGTGTTACCATTTCAAATTTTATAGCATCCCAGTCAGTCAAGTAGTCAGTCTTTGTAAATAAGTGTTATTTCATTAACTTAAAGATTCTGTTCTCTTCACACATTGTTTTTTTTTTTCTTTCTTAACTTGATTTGACTATAAATTATAGCTTAAAACTATTTATTTTATGTATAATGTTTAATAAAAAAAAAAAAAAAAATATTATAGCTTTGAAACAGATGTTTATTGGTTTTTTTTTTACATTAATTCACTACAGGAAATAGCAAATCATAACATAATTATCGTTATTTTATTTCTGCTCGTGTACGATTTAACAAGGCAATTGAGTAGTACCTAATTTAGATAATGTGACTTTCACTAATCAAACAAATCATACTGGAAGTCTTGGTACTATTAGTTGTGGCATGAATTTGTCCCTGATTTGAACTTTCCAATACATATAGTAATCAGTTCGTTATAAATATAATACAATAATTTTAATGAAGCAATATGTATATGTAAATCTATGAAAAAACGTCCATAATTGTTGCCATATTTGTAGATTGTTTAAAACTGACAACTAAAAGTAGATAAGGTATGCAAACCTTTTTAAAGAAAGATAATTAGATAGATGGGGAATACCACCTACTATTACTCTGACTTCTTGATGGTTCATATAACTATCAATTAACTTTCACGTTGATAGTAACTAAAACATTCGCCTACAAATGTATTAGTTTCTCTATTTTCATACTAACAAATTAATTTTAACATGAAAATTTATGCTAAAAGGAGGCAGTGTGTTTGTATGAACAATAAGGTCTAAAATTGTTATGAATTATGATATATAGTGATAAAGTTACGCATAATTAATTCATATAAGAACATTGAAAAAAAAACTACTAACTATTAATAATGTAAGACTCAGTAAGCTGTTTCTTCTAATTATTGTCATCGGTATTATCATCAAAGATGCTTCTGATATACATTTCTTGTAGATAAACAAAAAACCACTTCCTTTCTGCCTCTAAATTTAATTAATACAATCTAAATTAGCAGAAAAGAGTCTTATAACCAAAACCTAAGGCATATTTTAAATGCTAGAAGCTATGGAGTTTATTACTTTTTTCAATTATATTTAAGCGTATTGTAGCGATAGATCATCTCATAGTATCACGTTACAAGGTCCGGAACACACGTTTAATAGTGATGTTAATCATCCAATAGTTGATACTGAACTATCTGAGATATAAATTAGTTGTTCGAACTGTTTGTCGTTTAGAATGTGAATCGATTGTACCTACACCGTTCTGTGTTCACGCACCGGAGCTAATGGTCATTTATAATTAGATGGGCTTTAGTTGAATAATGACTCAATTATTACTATTATGCATATGCCTGTTTCATGCTCAGTTGTTATTGATATAAAAATCGGCAAAACGGTACAATCGCTTGTACATAGTTTTAAGCCTATGTTAACTATAATAAATTGGGCGTAAATGATGTTGGTAGAACAGAAGTTGTTTTATTTAAGAAATATGAAACTGGATAATTTCTATAATTTATACCTTGGCAGTTGGAGTTTGGATATTACAAGCGAATATAGTTTACGATGCACGCACTTGTAACTCTCAAACGCTCGTAAGTGCTTTTTGACCGCGAAATGCATTTTATATTTTATCTCTCGGAGAGATATATTACGACTCGCGCCTACCGGTAACTTAGTTTAAATGTTTTTCTCATTTAAATGAAGCAGTACCGGCTTGATTTATAACTACCGTGCTGACAAATGGTTAAAGATTTTGTCTCTGTAGTTTTTTAAAACGAGAGTCACGTCTGCTTAATTGTGTTATAAATAATATTATCTGGACAATAGTCGTAGACTAGAGAGACGTATGTGTAACACATGGCCTATAAAACTGTAAATGTCACGTGTAACTAATAAAGTGATTAATAGTGCAAAAGTTAGAAGATAGACTTATAAAATAACAAAACAATTAACGCAAAAAGTAATCAATCTTCGTTTATTTCCAGGTTCCCAATCAGTCTAAGGCGGACAATGCAACAAATGGAACACATGTAACAGCGTCGGCTATAAAACCAAACAAAAACAAAGCTAGACTGTAGACATACAATTAAACAGTCAGAGCAAGCACAAAGAAAATGGGTATGACAGCTAATTGTAGTCTTATATGGCGTCGAGATTACACCGAGTGTCAGTTGGACCAGATATGGCCGCTAACGAAAATGGGAACCTTGACTAATGCCGCACGGAGTAATGTGGGTCAAAGTTTTGCGAATAACTTCTACAACTGTTGCAGTAAATTACGCTTTCGTTTTAAATCAGTATAGAATTATACAATTATTAAATTTTGTGAATAGAAAAATGTATATATAAATCTGGTAATGTTTTTTGAATGACATCAATTTTGTACCTCTGTCAAGCACTTTTCTAGTTCATTTGATACTTGACGTAAATCCATAAAATGATTATTTATAAATGACACTTTGACATCGAATTTTCAGTTATTTCACATCGAATATTAAACTAAATTCAAAACAAACAAAGAATACCACAGATTAAAGACTCAATTAGCACATTCTGCGTAGATAGGACTAAATAAAATATTGATGTATGTCGGGTAGTTTCGAACGAACTTTGTAACGTTAGGACGTCTGACACCTCAGTCCTCCCGTGACCATGGTTGCTGTAAAGTATCCGAAATATCCGAACCGCGATAAAATCCGAAAAAGTTGTTTCATTTAAATGAGTAAAATTCGCGTAAACATTAGAAAACAATATGACAACCAAAGAAATAAAACATCACCTTTCGCAAGAGACGAATGTAAGAACGCGTAAATTTCGTCACATGTCCCACAGAAACTCCCGTCAGCGCTCGAGGGCGACGAGTCGATGCAAAATTTTAGACAGCCTCATATTCTGTTACGAACTTGTACTTGTTTGAAATTCGTGTTTACATTTTTGGTAACAGATAAAGAACTGCATTCACGTCAAGTTAATGTGTAACACGAAAATAACTGAACCGCGAAGATTTAAACGATTACAGACGGATATTCTCGGAATATAAATACAATTTGTTTTTTTAATTGCGTTTAATTTATGCAAATGTGTGAGTACAGCGATTAAATTAAATACTTTCATAAATTTAATTATGCTAATTGAGTGAATTACAAGTGCGTTTGTTATTGTTTTACATGATTGATGATTTAAAACCCAAGCGGGAGAAAATATAATTTATTGTTGGTATTTTTATTAAATAATAAAAAAGCAATCTGTGGCTTACAATACATTTTACTGAGAATGTAACACATACATTTTTAGTAATCATTAAAAAGTATAATTACTTAATTATAACATATATGCATCTCATATTTATAACCATCTAATTAATATCTTTAATTTATTTTATTTTAAAGCTTCGACTAAACATTACATAAAAAAAAACAACAAACTGAATATAATTTTTTTTTTATCAAAAATCAGTTCAGATTAACATCCTGTCATTAACCGTAATTAAATAAACATTTAATTTTATCTGATCTTTGTTGTTTTACATTAAGTTCGGTTGGAACACAGTTTTCAAGTTATGCTAGTTTAAGAACTGTCAGATTTGCCGTTTCTGTTATTCGGCGAAACGTTAGTTCCAAACGCCTGGGACGCTTGCCTGAGTGTTTATCTAAAAGATGAATTGAAGAATGAATTTGAAACCAGCGGTGTAGAAGAAAATGATACTAGATATTTTTTTTTTGATCAAGTTTTTTTTCAAGTCAGAGTCAAGTTATTTCGTAAAAAAATGTCGGATCTTTTTTAAAAGTACAAAAAAAATGTTAACTATAGCCAAAGCAAACTAACAAATGAAACAGACCAATAGGTTCAGACTAATAAGTTTGTTCATTATAATTGATATATAGTTCAACATCAGACTTTTTCGTGTGTTGGACAAAGTCTAATTTTATAAAACATTTGTGCTATCATATATATATTACTCAAATACTGACACTTAGATACTGATATATTACTGAGATCCTGTAGAGGTATTGGTAATATAGCTGTTACATGACATAGGCAAAACCGAAAATAGAAAGTAACCTGGATAAGCAACAGAGCAAGCAGTCAAGTGATAATAAGAGTATACATTAAATATGTCAAGCAAATCCGAGAGATATACGAGTGTTTGCTTTGAACACGATAAAAGCAGGCTTATCGAAACTGTCAAGTCTGATATTACATTAGATACTTGTAAAGGAAATTTTGAAAAAATTGTCTCGAAAACTGCAAAGATTTATTGTTACTAGCACCATGTTTATTGTTTTAGTCTGAAGTATAAGTACCTACATCAATACGATTATGATTCGACACATGAAAACAACAACTTGCAAGTTCGGCGGTAATTGGCAATATAACTAATGGGTGTTGCGATGTTATCACTTTTTATTTTATAAGACCATCAATAAAAATCAACGAACTAATAAAAGAACTCAACTGATAAAAGAGGAAATTAAAAAACCGCTCCAATTACAAATACACCATCTGCTCCAACAAAATATTAACAAAAATTAACTTCAAACAAATGGCTTCACAAAAACTCAGAGCAAGAGGGGAAAGTTTGGAAATTTGAAAAAATCTTACACATCCGGAGTATCGCATATTAAGGGTATATATCACAGGTACATTAACAAATGCATCCATTATCGGATACGATACGTCACGTCAAGTCATGGATCCCGCGGAAACCATTAATTACACCTCACAATTTATTGAGGGTATTGGATTTAATAATCACTGCGGCTATTCAAATTGAAAATCAAAAATTTATTTAGGGAGAATTGAGTGATTAACGATGTAATGTCACCCCTAGTCAAACCACAATGACACGAGTCATGCGACATAATAGCAATATTGTATCGCTTTGTCGGTGAACTAAATTACTTTCCGTTGTTCCTTAGCGATGACGTAATTGGACACGGAGATAAAAATGAACCTGGCCTCGAATGAGCTTGATGTGATAAAAATCGCTATATTATTGTTTCATAACTGTCGAAAATTGAGCAATTTTTATTCTCACATATCTAGCTTCTTAATCAAATAGCGTTTAATGATATTGTAGAACGTATTGTGAACATTTATTTGGCAATTTCGGTGATACAAATAGAAAACTCAACGGAAAGTTAAATTTAGTTTTCGAATTACATTCACCATAAAATACTACTTGAGAGATTCAACAAGAAACCATATATTATGTTGTGCATGCATTAAGCAAGTTCCGTTTAAGTATAACGGACACATTCAAATACAACTAACATATTGTAGCGCAGGATATGGTAATGGTCCTAGAGAAATGGAAGGCGTAGCGATCGACTATTTTAGTATAACTCCGGAGTAAGAGCGATTTATTTTCAGCCCTATTTCCTTCCAGACGGAGGGACATTACGACTAAACAGAGGATTAATTATGTTTAGATGTGAACGTACGTATTCATGTTTTTGTTACAAGGGTTGGTAAAATAGGTTTTCTTTTTACTCTTGATATCTTTTTTTTTAAATAAATCATTTATAGAAAAGAGTTTGATTAAGTTTAGATTACAATTTTAATAAATTTCTAAGTATTCTTGCTCAGTCTTACTCGTTCTTAATTTAAAGAGGTAGAGACTGAAAAGTTACAGAACGTTTTAGTACAGGTTAATGTCTATTTCAATTTTCTTAATATTTCTATTTTAAATAAAATCTCCATTCCAGCCAATGTAGCTGATGATATAATGACGAAATGCAATTGTTTGTTAATTTTTTTTTGCATATGTGTCGAGTGCGATAATCACGCGATTCGATATGATTATTACGGTCAATGTCACAAAGTAAACAAAACTAAGAATTTAATCAACGTATCGATACACAACGCTATGTTATCTTCAATTTTTAAATTGTATGCGAATATTTAAAGAATTTATTATATAGTGATACTTTAATTAAATAAAATTAACGAAAACATTAATATTTTGATTTTATCGTACAAAATATATAAATAAATTTAGATCAACAATAATTTATAACAAAAATATCTTTCCACCGAAATTTAGAGCAAAATTTTGAATTATGCTTTAAGGAGTATTTAATCTTTGGAGAAATAAAATATTAAGGGTAGAATGAAATTAATTCTTGTGCAAGAAATAAGTATATTATTACCCAGTATTTCTTACAATGGTTTCTTCCTTAGCTTAACGCAATTTATCCAATAAATGAATTCATTACTTCGACTGAAACAAAACAAACGCACTTGTTATCTTCATGTTGACAACATTAAAATAATTATCATGATATCATGTTCAAGGTAAAATCAATTTCATATATGTGCATAAATAATAGAATTAAGGTATATTTTGGTTTCCTCAGAAACATATAAATACCACTTAGCATCATTATTACACATTTAACACGACTCTGTTAATAAATTTACGCAATCTACTACGTTAAGTTGTTAACGTTTCCTCAAATTTTATACGCTCCTTCAATTCTTCCCTTTTTGTAAACTCTTCTGCATTAAGCATCAGCTGGTCATTTGTCGACTAACTTTCAGGGGAATATTTTATATCTGACAGTTATAAATCCGCGCAGCTGTGGCAGGTGGAGGAAGCGTGCCTTTGTTTGTGATTGGGTTATTTTTTAACTCAATTCAGCATACGGCTTAATAATGGGGTGGTGCTTTGGTTTTTAAGTATACGTAATTATTTTAAAGGACCATACTGTTAACAATCGTTATTATCAGATTTGAAGTTTTCTTAAATAGTTAAACGTATCGGTAATTTGAAATATACATAGATATTCGTAAGCAAATAGCTCGGCAATTATTCAAACACGATTTAACAATGTGCAGTTAGGTTCTGCTTCGGATTGTTTAAGTTTTGTTAAAGCTTGCAAATACAACGTGCTTACACCGAGTTGCCGCCAATCCCGTTTAGAAATAAGCGTATTGTGTTACACGTTCCTACTTAGAACTTAGATGTTTGTTTTTATATTCATATTTCTTTATACAAAATAAAAAAATATAACCATCATACCTATTTATGTATTTAACAGTGATCTTAAAAAAGTTTTATTTGATCGAATGATAAAAATATACGTATGAGGACAGTGAAAACATGAAATTCTGAAAAGTTGATAGTTATCAGAGAGAGGTGAAGAATACTGATGTCAAGTATCCCACAGTTGTCAATAGTTAGCCGTGACAAGTGCAGGTTGCCATAAATGGCGACAACCGCATGATCGTAATCTATGGAAAAACTCGGTCCTTCGAGCCGGACTTGACCTCGTTTGAACTTAGAAAATTTATAAAATAAATAAGGGTTATATGAATTTTAAAGTGTTTAGAATGTATACCGAAAACAACTAAAACGTTAATAATATGATTTTATCGAATACACAAAAGGTTTTAACAACATAATAATGGAGTTTAAATTTCAGCTGTATGCGAGATGGTGAGATTAAAGGAAATGTTTAAGTCGAAAATGGAGGGTACGGATGCGCGAGCGCATCTGCCGGCCCACGTGCTGCCTCAATCTGTTCAGGTTTCTCTTTTAAATGTTTTTTTTTTTAAATTATTTGCCTGACGAACTAATTTATCATTTACACCAGATGCGTTAATAATAGTAGGGTTACCTTGAAGTAATTCATAATTTAATTAAACTTCCTCTCCCTTTTCAATTTATTCTTTATATATACTATTCGTACGAACAAAAAAGTAAATTATGAGATTAACGACAGAAGCCATGAATCTAGGCGACTCTTTCCTAACGATTTGGCCTGAATGTGATCCGCAACATGTGCGAGTAAGTAGTGTTCTGTTTTTTGTCAGTCGACATCTGAGGTCTGCTGGGCGACATGTGCAAAATACATTGTGTAGCAAGCAGGACGGAATACTTCGTATGGATTCTCGATAGGTTTCCCGCAATATGTCTATTTAATTTTACTGTCAGACTTCAATGTTTAAAAATATATCTGTCTGATTAAGCACTTAGATTAATGATTAGTGCCTACATTAAGCTAATGTTTTCTACCTAAAAGCTGTTTGTTAGTTTCTATTCTTAAATGTTATTCCAAAAGGATCCTCGTCTACATATCGAGCTACAGACATGCGTAGCTTTTGTTGTGTAACCTTTATGGCGGTGATTAAATCTCACCATTATTATTAACTGGCTCCATTCAAACACCCACTGTCGTTCTCTAGGCGGTACGGAAACTATGCCGTCCACCCACAGCGGCTGGTCCCGTAGGCGCAACAGGGTCACACACACAGCCTCTTTTCATATACCAATATCGACTTGCACCATGATCAATTGTTCAAACTAACTCCTATTTAAATCGACAGAGTCTGTTACAAGAATCGTAAGATCTACTATTGTTTTGGCCATTTCGGTGGTCCAGATGGAATAATATTGCTTCTATTAGAATAAATTATAGAAAGGTATATCTTTTCAAACGTACAATTTTGCGTACAGGTCAATAAGTTTAAATTACTTATTCAAGCGTCGTGCAAGCTAAGATGACCACGTCATCTATATAAAAATTAAGTATTAAGTAGACAAACACAAATTTTTGCCATGCAAATATATGAGTAGAACTTTACCATTAATTTTCATGTTACTATTCAAAAGGACCATCGGCTCGTGTTTTTAGAACTGTTTCGTTTAAGTATTTGTGGTAATCACTAAAAATTCACATCCGATATTATTGTATGTCACAATACACTGCAAATAATCCGATCCTCACTATCAGGTCGCACTAAGTTCCGTTCGGACACAACATACAAAGTGATAGCAATAGGTATCGGGAACGCGCGATCGCGCACTGCTCGAACGACAGACTGAACCACCGACCGACCGCGACCGGGCTGACCGGCGTCGTTGCCGAGTGACGCGGTAGCTCCCCTCCCTCATCTGAACGCTGCACCCGACAGATCGGGCGACGGCTCTATGGAATTATCGTGACTCGCCGATAGAATAAGCCAACCTTTGTATAATTTTTTTTTTTTTTACATTTTTATGCATATATTTTTAAGTTGTAATTTGACGCTATCTTTGAAAAAGTTGTACACGCGGCCCTACTATCGGTGTTCTATAATAAAACGATTGAAAAATTATTTATGCTACGGTACGAAACCGTTATCTAGTGTATGATACACTATGGCACGTCGATAACTGCATAGACATGATTTGACGCAAGCATTTTACGAACAGCTTAATGTTCGATACCAAACTACATTTAAAAAAAACAAGTAATAAATAAAAATATATAAGTAGTCCTTTCCACCTAATTAAGGGCAAAAATGAACTAATTTGAAATACTAACAATAAATCACGATACCCAACCATCAATCAAAATAATGGTATTTGTAATTAAGCAATTTTGAAGTTGTCCAACACTCCTGCCCACTTAATATAAGTTTTAAAGAACGATTTGATCTAAATATCGATTCAAAGTTAGGGCTAAATACTTCTCTGTTTTTTAAAAAAGTCCAACGCGACGAAGTGTGATTTATTACGTTACTATCGTGTGAATTAAACATTTTTTACTTGTCCGCCGGACTTCTGAGGATTATTATTTTAGCTGAATCAATCAACCCACCGTTCGGTTGTTTATTTTTTGTGTAGGTTCCGAGAAGGCCGAAACTGAAGGTCATGCGGCCGTAGAGATTTTCGTTTTATTATTATTAAAAACATTTCCAGTAAAATTTTATGTAGGATTGAGATAACCTTTAAACTTCGTGTAGGAGTTGATAGTCACGGATTTATTATTACAAACTATTCTACTTTAGAATCTAAGTAAACACTTCGTATTCCTAAATCAGAGCTTTTACTTACAAATTTATGTTACACAAGTTGATATAGTTTTGACAAACCGATGGCAAATTTTATCTTATTTTGATCTGCTCTTGATTTGTTAGTGTTGAATAAAAAGAAATAAGTTCATACAAAAGAAAATAGTTATCACTGCGATTGTAGTTTGGGGCAATTGCAGACATGTATACAAATATAACATTAATCTTAGTTAAAAAATATATAATAACTGCGCATAGTTTATAACAAGCTTTACTAATTAAATGTCGCGTGAATTTACAGCAAGGAATACTAAATGAAGGGACGGGTTTAAGTATTCTATCAGTATGTTCATGGTCGAGCGCGTTTACGGCACCTACGCGTTCCTCGCAACATGTCACGGTGACTGCGCGTTTTATCTTTGAAAGTTTCCGAAAACAGCTGTCATTTTATAATACACTAGCTGTGCCCGCGACTTCGTCCGCGTAGAATTCAAAAAAATATATTTTTCAGTTCGCAGTTACAAAAAAAATTAAAATAAAAGTAGCCTAAGTTACTTCTTATTACATCAGCTATCTGTCAGTGAAAGTCCCGTCAAAATCGGCCTAGCCGTTTCAGAGATTAGCCGGAACAAATAGACGAATAAAAATTGTAGAAAAAGTTATTTTGGTATATATACCGTGTACATGCATTTAGTAAAAACCGTTTATTTTAATATTACAAACAGACAGTCCAATTTTATTTATTTTTATAGATTACACATTTCGTGTTTACTCGTTAAATAGTCCTTTATAGGATTCGAATCCTATAGAGTTTAGTTTGAAATAGTAATTTCTCAACCTGTGCTTTATTGTTTTTCTATATATATATATTTTTTTTTTCGTTTTAGTCATAGAATTACTGCTCAGAAACATGCAAGATTTGTTAATACTTTTCTGCTTAAGCGACTCGCAATGCAGTTCCTGCCGATCTGATCTTAGCGGCTGACTTCGAGCGGCATCAGAATTCTCATCTTTATTCAAAAAGCATATGTGTTGGTGACTGGCTGTAATCCAAAAGGCAACATCAACGAGAAAAATAAGGATCAGCTTGCATACCTTCATAACTTTCGACAAGAGTTTTAGAATATCAATTATTATTAGTTTAAAAATATTAAATTTTACCTCTGCTTTGTAATTTCAATTATTCTACTTCTAAAAACCAACTCTTTATTAACACTATGTAATATAATGTTTTTCAAACGATAATATAAATTAAAAAAATATTTTGTCCCTATTTGGGTTACTGGTTGAAACACCTTTTAGATTTTTTACTAATTAGCAATAAAGGTTTTCCCATTATGAATTGATAACGTTTTAGGACTTAATATAATTTATATGATCACTTTTCACCGCCGACATTTTTGTTTGATAGCGATATAAATTAAGCGATAATTAAAATGTCAAGGCGTCCTTCTCTTTTGTATGGTATGGCGAGATCATTAGCAGTCCTTGGCAGAAAGTTATATTACATTTTGGCAAGAATCTGGTAATTGGTTTTCGGTTTTTAATTCCATCTTCTAATTCTTTACAATCATTTTTTAACAAAAAGCAATCATTCGGATATCAACACTGACAATATAATAACAAGCTAACATAAAAATGATTGTAGCGTTTGTAATATTGGAAACAACACGATGATAGCTCTGTCGCCGACGTGTCTACAAATATTATTATAATGTTAGCGTACACAACTACATAGTATATTATACAACTAGTATATTCCAAATTAAACGGATACTTTAATTGTGAACTTTATCATTCGACCAAAAGATTAAAAATGCGATGAAAACATTTTTTTTATATCTTTGTTGCCCACCGTATTTTATTACAATATACAAGGTACTGATATCACACCTATGATTGATAGTGTCCTCTTTTATCGCTATCAATGACAGTTTGGAGTGGACATTTGCTTGTTTTATCTGAATTTCGTAAATATAATCCGTTATTAAAATATGTCAGTATTCAGTTTTTACTATATGTCCGCTAACCCATTTTACACAGTTTCAAATTTTAATGGTCTTGACATCTTAAAGTATCCTTTGTACAAAAACATATATCGTGCATTTTTACTGTTATAAATCTTCAGTAGTCTGTCAATACACGCAGTGTTCTGTACCTATCATATTAAAACTTTTAGCACTACTCTTTTTAAAAAGAGATTGATAAGACAACAGATTTCTTATATAGGATTATTTTCATCTTAAAATCCTCTTAATATGTTCTTTGAACTCTTACAATATTTGTCACTGAATATAAGCTTCTAAGCTTTTCTAAGTGCTGTGTGGCTACGGCACTAAAGAATTTAGCCACCCCCTCTCTTCCCGTGGGTGTCGTAAGAGGCGACTAAGGGATAACAAGGTTCCACAACCATCTTGGAACTTAAGAAGCCGACCGATGGCGGGATAACCATCCAACTGCTGGCTTTGAAATACACAGGCCGAAGACGGGCAGCAGCGTTTTCGGTGCGACAAAGCCAATACTGCGGTCACCAACCCGCCTGCCCAGCGTGGTGACTATGGGCAAAACACATGAGTTCACGTTATTTTTGGCGTAAACTTGTGGAGGCCTATGTCCAGCAGTGGACTGTATAGGCTGTAATGATGATGATGATGATAAGCTTCTAAGTCGTGAAAAATCGAACCTCCGTCTGATTTAAGTCTAAATCTGATGTTGATGTGGTTCAAGAGTTTTGTTCACTGTGTCATTAATACCAGGATACGGATTCCAAAAAACATGTAAAGTTTTAATTGTCAGCATATTCACAAACGTAATGGAACAGGAAACAGGAGTGGCACAAATGTTACTAAAAAAGATAAATTCAGCGGAAAGTCATTGTGTCGGATGCGTTTGTTACATCGTTAGAGTTACGTCGGTGTTATACAAAAACTGTGTAACTCGAGAGCGAGTTTCCCGCGGCGCTAATTGGCCATCCCTCGCCGATTAGGTTACGAATGTAGGATGACAACGATGTTTAAAGTTTCATAATTGTATTAAATATTTTGTGACAAATATACAATGTTCTGTTACTAGCTGTATTATAATTTCTGGTAAATATAAATCATGCCATTAATAGTATGTAAAAGATTCGGTAAAGTAATATAGAACAGTTTGACACGTTGTGATTCCTTTCTGTGAATAAAAGTATTATATATCTACGCTTTATTCCACAATGCGTGCTGATCTAAATAGAAGATGGGCTTAACGCTGTAAGTATTTTCTACCGGGCAACCTTAGGAAGTACAATAATGGAATAAGTAGTAAAGTAAGTGTACAATATAAGAAACTGAGCAGATTCACAGTGAATAACTTAAAACTTGCACAGACCACACACAATTTTAGTGAGTTATCACAATGTCAAGTTTTTTCTAGTTTATAATTTACCAATGTGAAGGTTATTACAATTGTATCTAGACTTTAATGATCCAGCTTTGTTATTGACATGAATTTTTATTACTAAATATTTTTATACTAAACATTTTAAACAATATTGTAAAAAATCTGTGACTCTTAACGATTTCAGGCCCCTTCATAAATACCCATTCAGTCCATACATAGTATAAATTCTTATCATGAATTGTACACATTTATATTTAATGCTAATACTATACATTATTAAAGGCTGGAGTCAAATATATACGTATAATATTATTTTCTAACAATTTAGGAAAATTACTCTAAACCAATTACCGCAGCGAGGCTTGTTGAACATATTTTTTGGGTTTTTAAAAATTCCATAGCTTCTAGTTAAGTACTAAAAGAGGCTACCTAATAGTCGTTGGACGTGTGGACGAAAGGAGGCTAGGAACCGATAATTGTATTTTAACAAATAATTATTTCGTTTGTTTGTTCTTGTGGTTTTAGTTCCGTGCTTCATATACCTCGTAAAGCTGGTGGTATTCCCAATTTTTATATCTGTTTAGGAGATGGTTACACTTGATAGAAAACTGTCCCTCAACCTGCAGCTAAGTTTTAGAGTATATGACCTTGCACTATAACAGCATTATTAATATGTTTTAACAATTGAAATTAATTCAATCATTAATAAAATTAAAAATTAATTTAACAATTTGCACATCAATTTCGTTAAAATAATCATAATATGCGATCTAACTAGAAACATGATCTTACAAAGAAGGTCCAAACGACCTACATACTAACAATATAACATTATAGAAAGTAATTTTAGCCGCGTTTTTTTAATACTACCAAGGCGGTAAACATGCATACCGTAGCGGATACCATAGCTTATGAATTACAGGCATTCATATCTGGAGCAATTCAAGCGCGTTGCTGACCCTACCACCTACCCTTCCCGGGAACTCTGGCTACCTTAATCACCACAAGAACATAACACATGCCTCCATGCTACAAATAGTTTGTAAAAATGTGGACACCCTATCGCACAACAGATCGCGAACGCAGTCAATTTAGTGAGTTTTATTAACATATTTTATCGTTTAATTAATATGGGTTCATTTAATAAGTGGCGTTGCCTCATCCGTCTTAGATATTAGAAGAAATGTATCTACGTATGATAAGCGGAACACTATTTGAATATCGTATTCATTATTAACTTCGTTCTAATGTAAAAAAAATCAAAGCATTTATTTTATCTTATGAATTTAAATTACCAAACAAGCTTCTAAAGAATCACATACTACCTACACAACAAATAAACTAAATCAAACAACAATTAAAAAGAAAGATATGGTTCCGAAAAAAAATTAAGATAACTTTTCGAAACATTTATAAACCTCCATATATACAAAACTTTTAATTGGAATTATATTGAAAAAAGTCAGCGAGTGAGATAAAAACGTACGAACTTAATTTATGTAACTTTTGAACACTTATTATTTATTTTGTTATTTTTTTTTTTTTTGTCGAACCGTAATTATTTTTCTTGTATAATTTTAAATTGTACCTTAATATCTTATTATAACGTCTTAATGAGTCCAAAAACTAAGGGGTAATTAGTCACAAGTCTGAAAGCGTTTCGCTGTCGATGGTTGCTTTTTTTGTACCCTATACTGGAGGCGCGTGTTCCTTTGAAACATTTTAATTACTATTTGCCCAAATAAATGCCGAAGTTCCGTCGCGGTGCTGCGACGTGGGTGCAGAAATTCCGGAAAGTAAAATCTTGAAACATATTTGATAAAAGTAATTTAAGCGCTCACCGGTCTTAAGAGGAACACTTTTGCAGTCTGTTTTTTTTTTTACTTTATTTAATTTTCCACGTAAGAAAGTAGTCTAAAGTTTAGACGGACATGCTTAAAATTAAGATTATCTATAATAAACTTAAGATTATATATAATATAAAAACATGTCAATTGTCATAATATGGTGTTAATTTTGTGTACATTGTGTTTGGTTTATTATTTGATTATAAACTAAGTTTACGACATTTTTCTAATTGATGTTATGTATTGGTTGTTTTAATAACTAATTTTTAATTTGTATGAAATTATTGAATGAATTTTATATGATCTTTTTTTTTTCAAATGATGTTAGTTTTGTACGCATTTTTTTTAATTTTATTTATTAATTGTTTTAATTAATACTTTTTAATTTTTATTACATTTTCAAATTGAATAATGTGAAAAATTCATATATCATTTAAGTAATCATGAATTATTATTCTGTTCCCAAAACTATGCTGACTATTGGATCTATTTTATATTGTTCTATCATAACATTGTTTTCCTTATGTAAATAGAATATTTTTACCACTGTAACGTACGCAGTCTTAATTTTACTATTATTCATTTGCATGTTATCGTCACCTGTAATTGTGCTGGCACTTAGTCATATTACTGTTGATTGTTGATTGTTATATTTTATGTAGCAACAGTGTACAGTATGTTGGTGATCTTATAAATAAATAAATAAATAAATAATAATAATTATTATTATTATTTTAATCGCTTAAAATATATGAAAGTAATTTTATTTTCTTACCTCAAATACTATAATTTCTAGTACGATAAATAATCATACATCATTTTTTTTTACTAAATCACATAACTAAATAATGAAAGTCAATGAGCACCGCATACCACCTTTTTCCTTGTTAGCATTGCACTCGAGTCCGGAATCCAACAGGACATAAAACTATTTCAAAGGAAACAGCACGTGTGGCAGAGCCAATTATAATAATGGATATTATTTTACGGCGACGAAATATCCAGACGTTTCCTTCACAGAAATAAAGCTCTCAAAACGAGATATATAGGTGGGTGTGAAAAAAGCAAAGATGGAATGTGTTTTTGACTTATTGCTGGTGTTTTGATCTTGTTCATAATTCTAAGAAGACAAAAGATTTTTCAGAAGACGTAGTTTACTCAGCGCAAGATAATAATTATGTTATAGTTTACGTGCAACATTGCTGTATTGCTTTTTTCTATTGCCGACAAGGATTAGAAACTAGAAACGATGCTTTATTCGGACTTGGCAGATATTCATGTTGTATATCTCAAATTAGGTTATTACTAGCTGACCCCGCAAACGTTGTTTTGCCGTGTATGTTATTAACCCCCCTTAGCCCCCCCCTTATAACTTAGGGGTATGAAAAATAGATGTTGGCCGATTCTCAGACCTACCCGATACACACACGAAATTTCATAAAAATCGGTCCAGCCACTTCGGAGGAGTATGGTAATTAACATTGTGACACGAGAATTTTATTTTTTAATTTGATTTGTTGTATAAGTGAATATTTAATGACTGCACGAACACTCATTCTCTATGTACCTTATTAAATTAGAATTAAAACACCTATACAGGTTTAATCGTTAATCTAGTTCAACTGGTTTGTAGTCTTTATCGCGCTTCTATGTTATTAATAATTATTTGAACTTTTTTTCTTATCGATGTACTGCTACAGGATACGCTCGATCTAATTTTTCTTAACATCGCACAGGTTATCACCCCTTGAATTAGCGAGTACGTTCAGGTCTCACCTCCCAGACACCGTCTCGACGTGAAATGCCTCTCATTTTACACCTTCTGCTATAAATTCTACACTACATAAATTTTTAAAACAAAATTTTTGCCTTTTTTCTTGCTCATACAATTTTTTATAAATTGTACGGTCTATAAATGTGTTTATATTCAAATGTTTGCGCGGTACGTTGATAATAAAATAAATTAACGAAATGCATACAGTGTTAGCTACGAATATTTAACATTGATTTGTATTCAAGCAACGATGAAGGTCACATGCAAATACAAGGCAGAGACGATATTCAAATTAAATTATAATTTGAATAAGACTTAATAATGCTGGTACTCTTAAGTTATCTATTGTAAAAGTTCACAGCCAATTTTTTTAACAATGTGTCATTAGAAGCGAAATTAAGAAAAAAGAAGATAGAATAACAATGACATAAAGCTAAACTTATACATACCAATGCAGCAAAAGGTAATAAATATAGAGACTCAATAGATTATTGCCAGCTGTAGTCTAAGTATACTACAACTGATTTTAAGTGATTACTGTCATTTCATGAGCATCTGCAGCAGAAGACTTGCTGATGTATTGCGAACAAAAACTGTTCAGCTGAAGGTAAACTGCTGCAAGGAATTCTTGTATTCTTATGACGTTTTTGTAATAAAAAGTTTTAGAAGATTCGAAACAATTATCATCTGGCATAGGTTTAATCTATATCTATATTTTGGACGTCCTCTGGCCTGCTGAACCGATGATTAATTACATAAGATTGCCGGTCTAGGATGGATGAGGATTGCGGGAAACTGGAATGTTTGGTGCAAACTTGGGAAGACCTATGTCTAGCAGTGGACTGCAATATGCTGAACTAACTGACTGACTATATTTTTTTTCAGTTATCAATCTTAGCTCTACAACAAACAAAATAAAAGAAAATCCATACAAGAATGAAAACATAATACAATTATACATGTTTCATGATATTATTACAAACAAGATAAGCCTTAGACTTTTTAATCGCAAAATGAGAATTTTGCTATTACAAAGTCTTTTAAATTCGTTACAACTTAACCTGGCTTTTAAAAGAATATTTAGAAGGAGCGAAAAAATACGGTAAAATAAAAATTTCCCGTGTATAATATCTACCCTAAAACAACCTGAAATAATAGCTATTCTTTGAATAAGAATTAATAAGTTTTCTAAAAAAACTTCGCACTTGTTTAACTTGTATTCTAAAGTAACCAATATTAAATAGGGAAGGTAACAATGTTGCTAAGAGAAATATACTATACCGCCTGGCTTCTGATATTTTGCAATGGCTCTTTTGCGCAATCGTTAATGACTCTGGTTTTCATTCTATGCGTTTCGAGGGTATATTAGTGGTTAATACATCGATTTTCAAGTGTAGATATAATATATATATATATATATATATATATATATATATATATATATATATATATATATATATGTGTGTGTGTGTGTGTGTGTGTGCGTGTGTGCGCGCGCGTGTGTGTGTGTGTGTGTCGGAAGTGAGGTCATAATCGCAACTATTCGGATCGCCAGCTCCCTTTTTTAGGGCTCGACAGAGTCTACGTTGTGGCAGTCCTCCAGACTAAACTCAGTTCTGCTTGGCCGACCGGACAGTTCACGACTAGAAACTATCACGCGTCCCGCATGGAATGATATGAAGTGTATGTATGTGGTGAAAGTGAATTGCTATATCGGCGTTATAATTAAGTACTGAGTGATTATAATATTATTGGTGTAGTAATGAAAAATTGAAATATAGTCTTTGATTATAAGTTGGCTTTGTTATTTGAACCAACACTTTCCGTTACGCCCACAGAGAATAAAATGAAACACTATAGACAATAGCGATGATCCGATATATATATTTTTAAAAAAAACTTCCTAATGTAATACTTAGTATACTTTATACAAAGTTAGTAAGAAATAGTCTCTTTTATCACATTAACGTATATTTATTTATTTATTTTATAGGACAAGGTAGGTATAGCAAGAATCCTCACAATCATCTACTAAGTTACTCACTATGTACGGATATGTTTTCTTTGTTATGGCGTAGTCGATGTTGATACTCAAGTAGTTGATATTGTAGTAGCGCATGTGGCGATAAGGTCACCGAGCATCTGTTAACACAACTAGGTACCATACTGATTGTGTTCACACGTTCAATATCTTATTAACGCGGCACGAGATAGCGGAAATGTACCACAATTACATCTATTAAATTGGAAATGATGACAAACGACTCACTTTCTAGAAATTAATCGACTATTTGTTTATTTGATTTTGGCTGTGACTCAACGATTTATTATCATGCTTTTGAAGAAGGAATATTAATTAATTATTGAAAAATAATGAACTCTTTTTTAAATTTTTTCATACAAGTGAATCAACTATTAATGTTCTCTATATTATAGTAAAGATTGTAATGTTATTACGATTAGTATTTTGTATCTAAACTCTTAACAACTCAAAGCATTCTCTCTGACAGCATGCCATATTACTAGAAAAATTCTTAATTTTAATTAAGATAAAAAAAATTACGAATATACTTATTAACTCTTCAAGCTTTTACAGGCACACAATAATTGAAACTATTGTTTTTCTACATTATATTTCGACTCCAACAATTTATACTACGCCAATTCGATTTTTCGATAAGTTTGTTTTTTAATGCGAACTTGATAAAATGTGTTTTTATATGTAATAAAAAAAATTGTGAAATTGCAATGAATAAATTAACTATTAAAGATACCAAATTTCAAATAAGTTTCTTAATTAATATAAAAGGTATCAAGTTATTCCCTTTTATAAGCCTCTATTGTAAAGTTCACTTTTAAGAGTTAGCTTAGTATAAATTGCTAGTGTCGATTTAGTACCCTTAATTTTTTATGACATTTCGTAAGTAACTTTGAATATTCTTTAAATATCCTGCTTAGGTCAGTTCTGGTTTCTTCAAGTTCTGAACTGTTTGATCATAATTTGGATTTTTTTTAAGTTAGACATCGCTTACTTTAACAATAATACTAAAGCCTCTTGTTTAAAGTTTCAATTTAACAGTGATGACAGTTGACGCTGAGAAACTCAAAAAAGCTTGACGATAAATTTATAAAGTTTACAAATGTAGTACGTTAACAGATAATATAATAATTTTATATTAATGATATTATACAACAAAATTGTTCAAAATATACTTTTAAATGTCTCATACTCAGTATCATAATATAAAACAAAGTCACTTCATGCTGTCTGGACGCTTAGATCTTTAAAACCGCACAACGAATTTTGATACGGTTTCCTTTGGTAAATAGAGTGATTCCAGAGTAAGGTTTATATGTATAATACACCCATAATATAGTAGAGGAACACCGATAGTTTTTGCAACCGTGCGAAGCCGGGGTGGATTGCTAGTATATTATAAGCATGGATTAGCCTTTGTCTTCTATCTTATACTTGGGCTTAACTTTCATACTACTAAACTGATTTAAATAATTCTTTAAGAATACTGTTACAAAAGAACATAATCTAGTATAATGAATGTCAACGTAAATGGTAACGCCAGATAGTTGTAAACATTATAACATTAAAAGTCCAACGCGTTCTCCATACCCATAAAAAGCTGTTTCATTCGCTCACACGTTCAAACACATTCACTAATGAATGTTTAAGCAAATGTTAGGAAAAAACCCATTTCAATGTGTAAGGCATAGATAATAAGGTAACAGGAATATGTTAAGTTAATTCGTATTTGAGTAAAAGATCTATGTTTGTAAACATATCGCACAAGAATATCGTTGCAACTTTCGCCGATACGTAGGATTACAATTACAGCAGATTGTACGCGATCGGTGAGTTTGACAGGTAATATCGCTAACAGATCGCTGGGTACGTGCGCGTTCGATGATTGTGCTAGACTGAAAACGCTGCGAATACTTTTTTATATTTTTTAACATTTACAATTCCACCGGCGCTATATATTATGCGATGTTCTTACGTATATAATTTCTGGTCTTTATATATTTTTTATTATTTTTTTTCATGTCAAGGATGTTGAAAATATCATAAAATCTACTTAAATATTAGCATACTACAATAGTCACAATTCGCTTCCACGGTAAGCATGAATTAAAATATCGCGGTAAATATATAATAAATAGGTTTTATTGCTTACAGGACATTCTAACACGGTTAAAATATTTGTATTTTAACTACAGGGACCACGTGAAAAACAAGTAACCTTACTAAAAAAAATATGTGAATAATTTATTTATACTTACATATTTTCTGATTTATCACTTTTTGAACGAATTGTACATTTTTGTTACTTTGTGTGATCTATATGTATGATAACATAAAATAATATGATTCTTTCATAAATAGGAATTAAATAGAGACACTGAGTTTAATCAGATTTTGATACTAGCTACAGTTATATCAAGGAAGTGATATTGAATAAAGAGAGCCAGTTCGGTGACACGTATATCTCGTCCATATCATCTAATATCCATAGTATCTAAACACACTGCAATTACATTTCTTTTACCGTTGCGTTTGGTTTTATTTCTTTATTCTAAATAGACACATACTGTAAAATACACGATTTATACTTTTCAAGTCTTCAACACGAAGAAAGAGTTCCAAAAAAATATCGTGAGTGTATTTCGACGTTCCTTTAAAAAACTTAAGCAAAGCTTTCAACTTCCTAGTGTTTAACTTTACAATAACACAGTTTAACGGTGAACTTTCATCCTGAATTTATTTATTATATTACTATAATTTATTAATTATTTTATTAGTTCTATTACATGAGTATTCAGGAACCTCTAGATACAAAAATTGTACAACAAAAGCAACAACAGTAGCAGTTTTAAAGAAAAAGAGCGGAAATTGTATTTGAAGAGATACATATAAAGTTTAATAAATTAAATGTTGAAAATATAACTTTCTAACATATTTTCTTTTAGTTTACCTTAATCTTCACTGGTGATTGATCACAGAAAGGATGGACTCGTATTTACCTGGAAAAAAAAATAAGAATTTATTGTACGAACGCACGTGTAGTGAGTGTGTATTTTTATTTGTGACCTACAAGCTTACATAAAATTAAAATTAAGCTCTATTAACAAAGGATTTTTCGAAATTTGTCTTCAAAAGAGTTGAGTAGGTCGTAAATAAAATTGTTTCAGGAAACAAAATCACTTATTGACAACATTATTCACTAACACATTGAATTAAAAAATCACGTTTCCTGAAAGGAGAATGCGACTTTTGGGCCAAAATGTAATGAGTAGAGATATTGTTTAAAAAATTGGTCATATTTTTTTATTTTAAAATATAAAATATCAGCTCAATTCTGAATCTAGAAGCGGAGAAAATTGAGAAAGATAGTTTTCATCAAATTATCTGGGTATCGATTCCACTATAATCGATTACAGAATTCAAAAAGAAAATGTTTGCACTAGTTAATTAACTCAAGATATTTAGATGCATAATTAAAGCTGTAAACAATAACGTGTATTTAAATAAAGTTACATTAATATCGAAAATATCAATTAATATTTGATAAACCAAAATGATTATCGATTTCGTATCGATTTAAAATAAATCATATTTTTAATGACAGCTCACTAACAGTAATACTGTGTCCGTCACTCGTTTCGTGTTTACTGTTTTCCGATGCATTCTGAGTCCATTCCTGATATTTATTTATGGTTTCAAGTGTATATCAATATTTGTAATGAGTTTTCAAACAGTCTTTACTAAATATAACAAACATTAATGCTACAAGAACTTAGTGATCGGGTTTTTTATAGACATTGTAACATAACCTCACTTTTACAAAAAGTCTAATAACTCCACTCTCAGATAGCAAAAATATAGATAATTTTCAGCGAGGGATCAATAAGCCTACATGCATTAATTTATACCATTTTCATTTCATTACATTTTGGCCCAAGAATGTATGGAATCGTATCCATCTCCTTTGTCAGGCGTGTAAAACATAAGATAAAAGTTGGTTTTAAAAAATTACACTAATACAAAGCTGAAGTGTCATTATTAAAAATCTATCCAAAAGTATTAAAAAGTATATTTGACAGCGGTGGGATTCGAACCCACGCCCTTTCGGACTGGTGCCTAAAACCAGCGCCTTAGACCACTCGGCCACGCTGCCTATATGGCCTAGTCTGAATTTTATGTGTGCATTTTAGCCAGCCTATCTATGTTACAAATAAAAAAATTTGTCTAAGGTACTTATAGCCTAAGATTCCGCTGCAAAATCATTGCGTTCATCGCGTAAATAACCAAACTCTAACAAACCTATATGAATAGGTAAATACATCAATAACCGGGCGCTAATCAAAAAGTGTCCGCAAACACTTTTAATTAAAATGATTTTAACTAATTTTTCGAAAAATATTCATTTCTTGATGAAACGAAATATTTTTCACATCACAGCAATGCAGATAGAAACTGTGAAAAGGCATAGATGCTGAAGCCCACTCGACCGCATCTACTTAGCAGCCAGGTGTAAGCAGGTAATAATTTGTTGTATTTTTAGGTTCATGACGTATTCATGCTTTTTTATATCAAATTATTATTTTTTTATATATGATGATATACCGCTGCCTGTGAGAAAATAACCGCAAGTAAGGGCAATAAATTAGAAATGCTAGGTATCAAAGATGAAAGAAAGAAAGTGATAGCTATCGTGCAACGCCACTCGTTAGACGAGGATGGCAATAAGTAACTGTAGTAAAGAACTCCAGTAACATTAAACATTTTTTCAAATATGGTCTGCGTAGTTATAATAATAACTTCAGTTCAGTTAAAATCGGTTCATGATAAGTATTAAAATAACAAAAGCGAAGACGCAAAACGCCACTTGGCTTCAATCTTTCACACGTCAGATGAAAAAAAAAATCCTTATTTATAATATACTACGATCACTATAATGGGCGATTATATGCGCTGAGTGGTGCCATCATTATAAATTTATGTTCGCTAATCACTTGGTAAGACATGGTATGGGCAATATTTTGATACATACTCGTACGTACATACACTTATTGTTATGATACTGTAAAGAATATGTATATAGTATGTATGTGTATATGTGTAACGAGTGGTGTCTTTTCATTTTTAACAAATGAATTATTGTATCATACTTTGAACTGTCATACTAAGTTACTGGCTACGGTAGTAAAGAATATAGCCACCAACTCTTTTCCCGTGGCTATTGTAAGAGGAGACTAAGTGACAACAGAGTTCCACTACCACCCTGGAACTTAAAAAGCCGACCGATGGCGGGATAAACCTCTCAAGTCGTGTTGTTCCTGTGGTGATTATAGTGACCAGAGCTCCTGGTTTTGGCAATGCGCTTGCGTTGATTCTGGTATTACAGGCGTCTATAAGCTACGGAAATATCTTACCATCAGGTGAGCCGTAAGCTTGCCGACTCAGTTGTATAAAAAAAAAACATAATCTTATACAATGTTAAGACCTTTTTGGATAAGACTATAAACAGATTGTGCATTTACGAATAATTCAATTAAAATAGAAAATCTCATCCTACGTACGTGTAAGATTTATTAAAGACACTTGACAAAACAATTCAGTGGGATGATCAAAATATTTCATGGCCGAGATTATCAACTGCTTAATCGCTGAGGCATTTGTTATGGGAGGATAATTAATTAGCAATGATTACAATTATATCGGACTTACTCGACCTACAATGCATTTGTTTGGACTTTTTTATCATTTGTGTCTAAAACTCCTTTATTTATATTTGTACACGAGATGTTGTGTCTTATAGGGACTGTCAAGGTCCTAGGTCAAACTGCTTGTAAAAATAGAAAAAAAAAACAAATGAGCCATAACGTCAGAAGTCAGGTCTTAAATTAAAATTAAATCAAACTAAAAGTATACCAAAGCACTAAATTCATATTTTATATCGATGGGCTGATATTTAAATTAAAGAACTTTAATAGGTTGTATTGTTTTTAAACTTTTCTTCTCGTGTTTTTTGTCTATGGTTCAAATAAATGTTACATAATTCCTACTGTAACAAATTTTATATTAAAATAAGATTGATAAGTAAAGCGTTCGTCACAATATGGCACTGACCCTCTTACATCACGCTATCAAGGAATACAGAAAAATGAATATATAATCTATATCTTCTTGGCTACCAATTGTCAAAATGAGGAAAGGTATATCTGGTGGTACACTAGTTTCCAGCACACAGTTCGTGCCCCGGTTCTAATTATTTAACCGGTTGCTCTCAGAAAGTCTCAGGTTCGATATAACTGTATTCGCCTCGCTGAAATAAACATTATTCTACGCAAACCCGTCTCTCATTGTCTTCTTCCTGTCTGTTTTTCGTGTCTTCGTATCGTCATGTCGTCGCATGTTAATTCTGTCGTCGTAACCGTGACTCCGTATCTTCGTGGTGGCGTCGTGTTGTTGTGCAGCAATTGCATCACAGGCATCCGCGTCGCCTTTCCCAAACTACACTTTGTTAAACTACTAATATTATTGTAAACACCATCGACTTATCTTGGTGGTTATTGTGATGGTATATAGCCCCGTATCTAAAAGATGTAATTGATACTACAACTGGGCGTGATCGCCGTGGGCTGAAGGTTCAAGACATTTGTGTTGTAACTACTAGCATTACATGATTTTCTACGTTAATTTTTTTTATTCTTAGATTTTTTGCCGTTAAATGTAAGTAATATTTGATTGAATGAATTGGTTTTAAAATTTTTGAAGTTATAAAATTATTAATAGTTTTAAAGTTATTAAATTATTTCATTTCAAAGCCCTTATTTTTTTTAAATTTAAAGCGAGAGTAGAATCATTCAAGACAATAATTCTCGGTCAGCCTGACAGATACGTTTAACGTAAAAGTTAATTTATGGCTCAATAAATAAGCAATAATCATAAAAATTTTAATGTGCTTGTGTCTTATAACTTTAACTTTTAAGTGATTGAAAAAAGTATATAACTATAGTCGAGACATAATAAACCGAATCAGATTGACAACCGTGAAACAATATCTCATTGCTAAGTGTCAATCACGCCATATGCTACATGTATTTATGTATATATATTATGAGCGTACGTGTGTATAATACAATATATATTTACTCCTGTGAATTTCTTTTCAAAAACAAAAAGGCTTAGCCAACTTGTCCAACCGTCCTCGAGTTTTGCACCTAGCAACGCATTTACCGATACATTTTATTTATGTAGATATTAGCGTTTGTTCGAGTGCTAACCAGATTAAATATTTCAATCGTCCGTCAGTGTGTGTTTCATATACATAGCTTCCTTTAAAGTCGATTGCTTTTAAAATTTTTGCAATGAAATCTATTCGATTACTTCTATAGTCACTACAACGTAAAAATAAATAAAAAGCAAAACATCTCGACGTTTGATGTCGGCTAAATGACAAATGATGTAGTCATAGGCCATATTATAGTTCTTTGTCATAGATTAGAAACGTTTGTGTTTCACTTAATTTACTATAAGTACATAGATAGATGTCTGGCATTATTGTTTGTTTATATTTTTAGTGTACAAATGCAACCTGCGCTTGGCTCATGTAGTTTATCTTACATAGTTTTAAGATTTCTATCTTTAGTTTATAATGCTTTTTAATAAATTTACGTTTAATTTCTTATTTTCTACAGAAATTTATGGGTAAGATACATAATTAAGGTATAATATCACTTAACTAGACCGAACTAACTTATTTAAGTGTCGTTAATAATTAACCGTAATTTATTTATTTTAATGTCTGTCTCTCGCTGATTGATCCGTAAATAAATTGAATTGATAAATTCTACTCAATTAACTTTTTAATTTTCTTTTAAAATAACTGGATCCGGTTCAGAGTTATTCGATATCCGAGCGATATCGGAATTTATACAGCCTGAAATATTAAACAAAAAAATTAAAAAGTTGAATGACGATGAGTTTCGATTAATAATAAACTGGTTATGTATTTCTATGACAACTAGGTATTGTTTTAATGAAATTGAAACTCTTTCAAAGCTTGAGGATACATCTATTATACTCTATACAAATAAATAAATTGGAGTGTCTGTTTGTAATATTAAAATAACCGCTTCTTACTATTCTTACATATGAATGTATACACAGTACATATACAAAAATAACATTTTTTTACAATTTTTGTCTGTCTGTCTATTTGTTCCAGCTAATCTCTGAAACGACTGGACCGATTTTGACAAGACTTTTACTAGCAGATAGCTAGATAGCTGTAGTAAGGAGTAACTTAGGCTGCTTTTTAACCGACGTCAAAAAACGAGGAGATTACTCAATTCGACCATATATGTATTTATCTTTTAATGTATGTTCGGGGATAACTTCGTCCTTTATAAATCGATTTTGACAATTCTTTTTTTGTTCGAAAGGTGTTCTCAAGTGTCAACCATGATAAGGAAACCAGGATCTGATGATGGAATCCCAGAGAAATCGAGAGAAACCCTCGAAAATCGTAGTGACGACTAGTGCGTTTGTTAATTTTTTTCGTCTACCTATGTTGTATGACTTGTCAATGTAATTGAAGTCGGTTTTTTTTCGTTTGCAAGCAAACATAATTATATTTTAAAAATTTATTTATTTTATAACTCTGCGAACTGAACAATAACTTTTTGCTAAATTCCAAGCGGACTAAGTAGCGGGCACAGTTAGTAATTACATATATATGTTATGAAAACTCTAACTGAAACATTCTGATAAAAATAAAACACGCAATAGCTTAAAAGGCTCCACTTTAAATATAATAATCAATTAATTAAATAATAAAGAACTATTTGTGAAAAAGGATAAAAAAGTTCTATTGAATCATAATTGAAAAATTAAATGACTTTTTTTTATTAAAATAATTATAATTCTGTTTTTGTGAAAAAGTACAACCACCTAACTATTGTTTCTTTTTTTACTTCTGTCCTACTAATATTATAAATGCGAAAGTTTGTGAGGATGGATGTATGTATGTATATTGGTTACTCTTCCACACAAGAACTACTGGACTGATTTTAATAAAATTTGAAACGTAGATAGCTCGAGATCTAGAATAATACCTATATGTATTATTAAATAAAAAGTAGCCAATGCTACTTTTTATCGACATTCCTGAATATCGGAAATTACGCGGTGAAACCGAGTGGCGCAACTAGCATCTAGTAATCTGTTTGTTTTTCGTAATTCTGCTCAATTAAACAGCAATTTTAAGAATTTTTTTTAGTATATTCTAACTTCTGTAAGAAGCCTTTTTTTCTAAAAACTATTATTGCCTTTAGGGAGTCAAGTTATAGTTCTTCTCGTAACATTGACAACAAACATTATTGATTGATTGATTGATCCAGCCTGTAACATACGTAGGCCTCGGAGCTTAATCCAGCAGGCTACTCAATTGCGGGTTGGCAGATATAGTCCCTACCATGAGTGACAATAGCAATTAATGTCTCTTCGAGGACAGAGCGATCGTCAATGTCAATTGACTACATATAATGATAAAATAAATTCTTGTATGTACGTAAACGTGTATACCGCACACATAACCAATGCTTCACGCGTGAGCGGTAAATGCGACCCGTCATTAAGATTGGTTATAGAGGAGATCTGCAAAAAATAGCCCACAAGGGTCGGAATTAGCTGCGGGGGTGGACTTCTGTGGCTTGTTCGCCTTCCTCGCAAAAAATACTCCGGACGCCCGCTGTGCACATTAAACAAACGCCACGAATTTGCAATGATAATGTATATTTCTTATCCCTGCCATTTTAACTGCTTTTTCTTCTGTTTTTTACCATTGTTTGCGGTAAACTGTTTACAATAACTAAATGATGTAAAAATAAATATATTAAATTGGCGTCTTTACACACTATAATACTTTTGAATGCTTTGTTTGCGTATTGGTTTGTCTGTTTGGAAAAACATTTCTTTTGTCTCGTTTATCGATTTATGGTTAACTAAGTATTGCAGCACCTTTTTTTCGCACAATATTAGATCTCGCATGAACTTCGAAATAGTAATCATATAGGATTATTCATTAAAGCGTGTCTTTAAACATGTCCTTACTTGCAGTTGTTTTTTCGTTGTTTTGTTGCAGCAATTCATTTAACTATATAAGGAAAAATAGAAAAGAACTGAAACAGAGAGGTCTCTTTTGCTATGCATTTAATACGTGTCATGATTTAAAAGATTGTTTTAAAAGCCCAACTATTCAGAGAGACCAAAAATTATTTTTCTGATAACGCTTATATGAATCGTTTAGACAAACGTGCAAATCATAAGTTGCATTAAATTTATATGATATTCCAATAATTAGAAAAAAAGTGAGCAACTGTTATGAAATAAAAAATGTGATTCTTTTTATTATAAACGTAACGTATTAAGGCAAGTTTTGTTTATACCCGCATCACTAATTACGTGAGACTTTTGTTTATACAAAACTAACATTTAACTCTGTGACATAAAGTACAAATTAGATCGGCCATACTAATTTACGTGATAGGACAGTGTAGTGTGATTAAAATAATGTGCCGAATTGGGAGCGCCTGTTGGGGGAGCCTCGCCTGAATATCCCTTTGAGGTAATTACACTTCTTTTTAAAAGCTACGCCATAAATAAACTTTTCGGAACGTGAACCGTAGCGGTTGTTTGTCGAAATTTTTAATGTCTCTTTGACACTCGAAACCTATGTCGCAGAAGTTGCACATCCACATTTGAATTAATGAACTTTGTGGACTGTATTCGTATGCTGAATTGGCTATGTTCCTGTTTGTTTTATTGCAGTAATCTATTGCAAAAAAGGAAATTGGATTTGTGATTTAGCTAGTAACAAGTTAAGTGTTTTTTTATTAATTTTACCGAATTGAAGTTTCTACACCTGTTAATACGATGCAGTTTACTTTATACCTGTAGGGCACCGTTCACAAACAAAGACCGTGTGGCCGCTGACGTGCTAACCGTTCAAAATGTTCCACAAACAAAGCCTAACGAGCGATCAGTTATGATTTGCATCTGCCGTGAACGTTTGCCATATCTCAAAGCGCTGGATCGCTGCAAGCTGATCCATAGTTAGTCCATTCGATTTATTACAGCGCTATGCAGCGCTTAAAGATCGGTAGCCATCTTTAATCGTGATCGATATCCGTCGCCTACGGTCATGACCCTGAATAATGTCAATAGGTTATGCATTACCGTCCTACACAAATCTTTATGGATATGCAAATTTGTAAGTGTTGCTTTTCAATATAATTTATTCTCCAATTCGAAAATTTTCTTTCCTGTTTTAGAAACAAGTGCTTGGTTTTGTACCGGTAAATAAGTAAAAAGTAAGTAAATAAAATAATTTTAACTGTAATAACAAAACAATCGTACACATACGCGAAGGTGGATAAGTAGTTGAATTCATACTAACACAAAGAAACATATGAAAATATTAAAATTTAACTCGTAATCTTATTCACATGTTGGTTAAGAAACGCCGTTTATGGTGTAGAAAATAACATGAGGTTTTCATGGCTAACAGGAAACGATTTTGTCTTTAAGTTAAACGGTCACGTTCCATTAGTAAATAGTTAATATCTCAGTACGGTATGTTTCATAGTATTTTCTTCCAGTCAAAGAATTTAATAAGAAGTTCATTAGAGAGTATACGTTGATCTCGCACGTTTCAAATATAGGGCCAGTAAAAACAACGCGTTCGGGCAAATAACGGACTTAATACTGACGTCGCTATGGCCTTTGGACGGGTTTTATTCTAAATTTATTCTCATGATTAAATTGCTGGAAATAGAATATTTGACACAGATGTAGAGAGTTTTCAACCATTTTTACTCCGAAGAAAATTCAAGAAAATTGTAGTCTAGGCTTCTTAAAGACGGTAAATATTATTCACAGTTTGGTCTTTGTTCTTCCGAAAATGTAAGAGATTCGAGTAATACTGTAAGATTACCCTTTGTTACCAGAAATAAGAAATGTTTCAATATCAATCTACTGCAGGTTTAAAGCGTTAAGAAGGAACCATTTTTAAGATTACTAAACATTACCAAAATTACCAAAACGTTTCTATTTTTAGTCTAATCCATACGATTTGCTCAAATGCCAATCTTGAATACGTTAGTCACAAGATTGCTAAACACAATAGTTTACTATGCAAACGCATGAAAACAAAATAAATAATATATTAATCAACCACAATATTCTTAATAAAATATGAAATTTTAAAAAAATAACTCCACCCCCTATAGCGTCTCTATTCTAACTTTTAAATATACATTTCTGTACCGCATATGGGTTTATTTATTCTTATTATTTATTCTACACAATCGTCATAAAATTCATTAAGTCATGATACGTATCAGTTTACATTACATTCGCATTTAAGTTAATCACTTTAAAAAAGTTCTAGGTAACGATAGGAACATTCTTTTATGAAAATTTCAATTAATGAAAAATTATAATGTTAGCTCATAGTTTCTGCTATCGACTTAGTCAATTTCAATATTTAATACCTTAGACGGTAACATATTTACAGAGTGAGTGTAGGTGTATAGAGCAAGATTTGTGCAAATAGAGCATGAATGAGCATATGATAAAAATTGTAACAAATGACAAAGAAGAGGATGTGAAACAAATGAAGATTAAAAATTTTCAGCATATATATAAATAGGTAGACTGTTAAGTTTTTTTATTTTTACGTGAATGGAATACTAAGTAAAACTAATTTTTACTACGAACTAACAAACAATAGCTAACAATGTATCTGAAATAGGAGACACAGCAACATATGAAGTAACACTAAGAAATACACACAATTTCAGCAATCTGTAACAAGTACAATAATTATAGGAGAAGTTGCAAATGAACATTCTAAGTTAAAAATGAAGAAATAAGTTTACCTTCTACATATCTCTATGACCTTAATAACAAGAAAATACAAAATATTGCAGAGATGATTGAAACCAAGTTAAATGCAAAGCTTGATGTAGGCGTATCACTAACATATGGTTCAGCAAAAACAATATAGGCCAATGAAGACGAATCGCAGTGTAGGTAGATACTGCCGATACTGCAGGTCAACCTCATTAATCACGTGTAGGTTCGACCGCCCTGTGCGTAAAACTACACACCGGCTTGAAAAATAACTAACATTTGTCCAATTTCTTTTATCCTCGTTTTTTTTTTCATGCTCATTTTCGTCGCTTAAAATGTGGTAAAATATAAACTCATAAGAACTACAATTTTATAATCTTCAGTTCCTGTCACTATTTGTTAAGAAAAGACAGAAAAGTCTAACTTTTCCTGATGGATTTGTGGACATAAAACTCAATTGCTACAGCAAAACCACAAAATCCATCAAAACATTCCTAATCGAAGAGATACTGAGATATGCATGTTCATTGAATATAGTATAGTATAGTAAAATGTCCGATCCAGCAAATGTTAAGATCAAGCTTTCTTCTACCTCCATACAATTTCTTACATATTTTACGTTGTCTGGCAGTATATCCCCTATGTGTCTGCGTCCGACATACTCGTGTGATTACTTTAACAAATCTTCCGCAGATAAGGAAGTAAGGGTGTTATAGCTTCTGATGTCTCTAATAGCTGTAATTTATCATGTGGGTTTGAAGTTAATAGATTATATTTTTGACTTACCATGAAATTAGGACTTACACACCATTGGTGCAAATTCTTCGTGTACCGTACCTTCTGTGTAAAACTTTATTAAATAAAGTAGCTGTGCCCGCGACTTCGTCCGCGTGGAATTTAACAAAAAAGTTATTGTTCAGTTCGCAGAGTTATGAAATAAATCAATTTCTATAATAAAAGTACCCTAAGGTACTCCTTATTACATCAGCTATTTGCCAGTGAAAGTCCCGTCAAAATCGGCCCAGCCGTTTCAGAGATTAGCCGGAACAGACAGACAGACAGACAGACAGACAAAAATTGTAAAAAAATGTTATTTTGGTATATGTACAGTGAAGGTAGGTATACATCCATATACACTTAATAAAAAGCACTTATTTTAATATTAAAACAGACACTCCAATTTATTTATTTGTATAGATTTGAGTCACATATTGGGTCATATATTCTATTTTTTTAATTTTTTTTAAGTTTTGAATAAAGATACGTTAATCAATACATCTTCTTCAGAAAAAAAATAAGAAAAATGTAGATGTCGATACAATCTTGTAGTTGAAAAGTGAATAGCTCTTTTAAAACAAAAACACTTTTTTTTCATCCCAAAAGAAATATATCCGAAAAAGATAATATAAAACATCATAGAATCGATTAGACGAAACTAACAAACCTAATCTACATCCATATTTAGAACACGTCTAGAAAACTAGAGTTGAGATGTGCCGTTGAGAGGCGAAACACGTAGCTTTTGTTATTTGAGAAGCCAAGCTGCAACTACAACGTATTTATCTATTTTGCATGTGAGTAAATAGTGTTATATAAACTCCGCTAACAGATCAGATACGACTTGGAAACGTACGGAGTACAGCTGCGCTCCAAATTGATTATTTACTCGGCTCGTAACGATATGATTTTGTACTGGACGAAACAAATAAGGTACAACAAGATACATTTATATTTACCAAAAGCTAACTTTTTCAGCAAGATATAATTAATTTTTGTTCATAGTTCAGATTCTATATATAGACATACAAGTTAAAGTCATGCGTTTTAATTCGATGAACATCGTATTGTCCATACAGTACGTTGTTCATGCGACACTGAAGCCAAAAGTATAAATGCATACAGTAGATTAAAACGATCACTCGTAGTCACATTTGTTTTTTAAACTACATTAGCTTCATTTTATTGTATTTACAATGTGCTGCCATCCGTGAGAGACAGTTGCTGCCGGAAATTAAGCAATCACCCTTTATATTGTAACAATTTATAATTCCAAATGCACTGTCGAATGGCATGGCATTGATGATTACGATTAAAACGTATCAATATCATCGTTACGATAAAATTGCTAGTTATTAGTATTTTTTTTTTCTTTAAAACCCAAAATATCAAAGTAAAAAAAAAACTTGATTCGAATAGGACTTTAAAGCACTTTTGCATCGTCATTCCATAAAAAAAAAATTGTAATTGCTAGACAAAAATCAAAAATATTTATATACCTACCAGATTTTATCAATGATAAATCATCGAGGAAAGCGTGTCGACAGAATTATTTACTCATAAACATTATAATTTATTGGGACTTGTGCACAAACACAGACGTATATCAAATGGCCCGGATCGATGTTCTCCAGTTTATCGGTACACGATCTACCTCTTCCCGAAGTTCCACAACGCTCGATAAGCCATGCTGCCCGTATAAATCATTTTTACAGCGAACCGTACCTTTCTTGTCTATGCGACAACCTTTCACGGTCCATGAATGGAGGTCTTTATGCTTTACCGGCAATGGATTGTTTGAATCGAACGAAAATCAACTTTAAGAATGAGGCATAGAGTTGATATTATATTTTTATCGATTAACCAAGATTTTCAAGCTCTCGCTTCGAAATGCTTAAGCATAACCTATAAATATTGGATGCAGTACACACTTGTTTCCTCTGTTATCAATGCGTACCTTCAGGTTTATAATTGAAATCGTATTCGATAATTGGATTTTTTCTTTATTAACTTACAACAGAAATTTATCGATACTATTTTTAAATCACGATTAAAAAGTTATGTGACCAATAGAAGACAGATTTTTTTATCGGGTTTACCTATCTGTAGGATTCGTCTGTGTATTTTCTTTAATAAATGGATTCATTTTGATTTAGGGTATAATAATTTTTTGTATCTGTCTGTTAGTCTTAAGACTGTGGGTTTTGTGGTAACATCTATTCAAATTTAGCTTTAATTTGAACGTTAGCTCCTACAAACATAAAGGCTATCAGCTTAAACACCGGTTTAGTTTCATCCAAGAGCTTCCGAGCGACACACTGTATATTTGCTTAGGATACAACCCCAATATTTATATAAACTCCATCACGCGAAATTAAATTCTAATTGTATTGCAGTTGGTTTTATATTCTATTGTTTTTTATAAGGCGAGACGCTCGTAGGCGCTGTATATGGAAGGGTTTATTGACCTTGGCTTTAAGCCAGTTTCGGGAACAAGCGAATTAGGCGGTTTCAAAATAATCCCGCTTACGTGTAATTCCGGTAACACGACTGATAAATAGTCCTTTCTAACCGTGAATCTTCGTTGAGTAAAATACAGTTCAGAGCGATAGGCACAAAGTTTTTGGTTTAAAATATTCCTAAATACGTGCAAGTACGCGAAAAGTGAATGTCTCTCTTTCATTAATCTTTTTAAATATAAGCTTCAGCCTGTAATATCCCACTTCAGGGCATAGGCCTCTTTCACCGTGTAGAAGAAGGATCAGAGCTTAATCCACCACGCTGCTTCAATGCGGGTTGGCGGATATATTCCCTACTATAAATAACGAGCGCTATTGGGTGTACATGATTGTACATGATTGTATGAGGATTTCATTCCAATGCGGATTAGCGGATATATTCCCTACTATGAGTAGCGATCGCTATCAGTTATTTTTGATAACAACCGGGACCGACGGCTTAACGTGTTCTCCGAGGCACGGTGGGGAGACCCACAAGAACTTCACAAGCACTCAGAACACGGCAAACATCTGTATGACCAATAGAAATGTTTGTATTAATAGTAAAAGCTTTTCCTACATAATTATCTCATTAACACATGTAAACACGAGAATGACGCCAATTTTTAACTGACTTCAAAAAAGGAAGAAGTTCTCTATTCGATTATATATATATATATTTTTTTATGTATGACCTCAGAACTTTTCACTGGATGGAGCGATTTCGATGAGATTTTTTTATTATTGAAAATTGGCGCATGTCGTGAGGTCGTATTTAAAATTATTTGAGATCTGCCAAGCAGGTAATTTCGAGCTATCTGTCTAATAATGCGTATTTGCTTGACTATTTTTTCATCGACTTACGTTGTGTTATACCGCATAACTTTTTATTGGTATATTATAATCGAAAGCTGATGTTTGTCTTGTAATGCCATTTAAATTTAATCGAGATTTGATGCCTACATTTTGAGTAATTTTTTGATAACGATTATTTACTGACTATTACTGACTAACAAGTTTTTAACTGAGGTAGGGCAAAGCAGTAATTTCCTGCTAAAATATGGAGCAGCCTGACTGGGGTAGTACCTCGACCTTACAGAAGATCACAGCAAAATAATACTGTTTTCAAGCAGTATTGTGTTCCTGTTGGTGAGTAAGGTGACCAGAGCTCCTGGGGGGATTGGGGATTGGGTCGGCAACGCGCTTGCGATGCTTCTGGTGTTGCAGGTGTCTATAAGCTACGGTAATCGCTTACCATCAGGTGAGCCGTACGCTTGTTTGCCGACCTAGTGACATAAAAAAAAATATATTTGACTATTTTTTTACCTCCTTACGGTGTTACTTGTCGATGTAATTTTAGTCAAATCTTTTTTCGTTTGCGAGCAAACACAATTATAGCAAGATTTTTTATTAATATTATTAACAAACAATGTAAAAAACAATGTAAAAATTGTTTCCTATTATAACTAACTAGAACTAAACCGAATAGAGATAAATAATCCATCCCCCCGAACGTAAAATAAACAGGAATTAAACAGGATACAACTTGTACAGACAGGAGTTAAGTTATATATTGATCTAGCTTCATTCACATCTGTGGCACACGCTTGATAAACACCCAAACACAAATTTTAACTCGTACATATCCATCATCAAGGTATACAAATTGTAAGTCAGAAATAGCTTCGTTAACCAAACATAATACACATTAATATTCATAAAATAAACGAAAATTTACGATATGTTTATATTTCAATTAACAAAATTTTACGCCTAAAACAATATAAACACCATGAAAAAACCAATACCGGTTAATATTTCCATCAAAGGGCGCCGAAGGAACAAAACAAGCGATCCGTGTTGAGACGCCATCACCAAAATGCAATTTAAAGTTGATGCCTGTAAAAACATCTTTCATCTCTTTAATACAATCTGTCGGCCTCTCCGTGATAACTCCGTAACCACCCTCGAGTGCATAACAAACAAGTTTCAAGTCACTCGTTTAATAATAAATTGTCAATCTCCTCCGACTCAATTAGTACGCTCGAATTTAATAAATCATAGAGAAAGCTTCGGAAAATTTAATGTCTCTCTGGACGTGTTATTCTTGTAACCGTTATACTTAATTACTTTAAGGAACAATAATCCGTAGACTTATATGGATTGTAAATTATAAAGGACTGTTAAGTTCAGGGACGTTTCTCACTATGCGGATTATTAAGAATAATTCGCACTAAAAGTTCTAATAATTATCACTTTACAAAATTACAAAAAAGTATTTATACGTGAGTTGATTTGAAATTGAACAAAAAAATTACCGACCGTCAATAATATTGACGTTGTATCAAAATTAAAGTCAGATGGCAGCATTGCTGTACTTTTCTTCAATTTAAATCTTTATAAACAATTTTAATAATTAATTTATTTAAAAAAAGCAATTTTTTTGTGGATGCCGGTAGAGCAAGCAATTATCTATAAAAAGATATATAATTTATGTGGAGTAACTGTGGGGTTTTTTCTACAAAGCGAGGAAAACATTTTAACCTTAGCGTATTAATGTAATTATATGATGATGATGTATGCAGAGCTTGGCCATAACGCCATCACGCGGCGCTTGCGTCAACGGTTACTGATCAAATACAATACAAAAACGACGATTTATTTCAACGGATGATAGTGCATAGATGCATGACTTATATGGTTTTCGGTCTAATACGAACGGCAGGTAAAGATGATAAGCACGACGCTTCTTTATTGTAATGTACTTGTGTTGTACTTAAGTAATTTTCAGAATTTAGATTTTTGCAGAGAACTGTTATATAAAAAAGAATATACAAATTAAAATACACTGCAGCAGTGGCCGAGTCTAATTTAGTTTTATTTATAGGTCTATGGAAAATTAACCAACTTACCTACATTTTAAAGAATTAATTCTTATTAGGTATTCCATTTCCACGAAAAGTTTTTTCTTACCCACATAGACCTAAGAAACAGGTTGTTTAGTTTGTATTTTAAATTTAACTGATAATAAAAAAATTGTATGGGATCACCCAACTATAAAATAATAACAAGCTAACTGAATAATCCGCTCTCCGCGTGGCACATATCACTTTCAATACGGTATCAAAGGCTATGTGTCTTATACACACGACAAACGCCATGCTCCGAAAGCGAATCGAGTATAGATAAGAGGCATCATTAGTGCTTGCGACTGTGCTTGAAGCCGAATGTGTGTAATTTCAGAAGACTTTGAGATGCAAATATAGACATCTGGTTCTTTTATGTGAATTGGTACTTGGATAATAATCGATAATATGAAAAAATGTTATGAGTAATCAACTTCAGATAAGATCATGCTTGTGTATTATGTAAAAAGCTATGGAAAGTATGCTAATTTAAATAAATTATCACACAATTATACTACCATTCTCTGTAAATAATTTGATCGTGAATTGTCTTTTGTAAATACGTATACCTAGTATTGGGAAATATCGAAATTAAAAAATAATGTCATTAAATTTAACTTCTTACAATTTTAGTAGAAATATAATATATTGTATATAAAGTTCAAAACAGATTACAGAACAGATTTACGATCTTGGAGCTCGAGTCTCTCTGCGGGATGTTTTTCATAAGGCACCTATTGACAATTGTATCGCAGTATATTTATAACAACATTATGTTAATAATTAATAAATAAACACACGGTCGTCTGTTCCTATGATTAGCAACTTAATGCTTCTGTTATGGGTAACATCTGACTGTTATAACTATTTTTTTAAAATACATAGGAATAATATAAATATATAAATATAAATATTTACACCCAGACTCAGGCGGGAATCGAACCCGCAACACTCTGAACAAAAAGCACTACAAACTGCGCGTATGGGCTGGTCAATAATTGCAGTGTAAAAACGAAAAGGCATAACAAAATTGTAACTCCAAATTTCTATCTGCTCAAAGTAAACGTCTCTTTTCTGGATTATGGTATTCCCATGTATAATAAAATCAACAAAGATTTTGCAATTGCACAGTGAAAGATTACCAATTATAAATTGGGCTTGTTTATTAAGCAAATGATATAGTTTAGGTAACTAGTTATTTGGTTCTTATTTGACTTTTAAATCCACGCGTGCCGTGCGAGCATAGCGATGGTGTCAGGAAAACAATTTTAAACTAAAGGAACAAAAACGCTTATTCACATACAACGAATAAAATATGCCTGAAAATAAGGGCGGCCGCGTCAGTACGAGATATGTTCAAATTAAATTTGACCAATCAGAGCGATCCATTGAATGTACATTTAATATTACTAGTGATCGCCTAGTGGTCGAAATTCCACCATAATTATTTTCTCTAATATATAAAATTCTCGTGTCATGGTGTTAAACATTGAACTCCTCCGAAACGGCTCGACCAATTTTAATAAAATTTTGTGGGCATATCGGGTAGGTCTGAGAATCGGCCAACATCTATTTTTCATACCCCTAAGTTATAAGGGGGGGGGATTAAGTGGGTTAATAACATATATGGCAAAGAAACGTTTGCGGGGTCAGCTAGTAAACTATAAGTTTGAACATTATTAAGGCTATGTTGTCAATGATTATACTTCTATAATAAAAAACAGAAGAGTATATATGCGTCTGTGTGTGTCAAATACATGGTAGTGTGCGCAATGTTTTTTTTAAATCTAATGTATTTTTAGGCACAATTAAAAAAATATTAACAGTCTACACTCCTTCTCTATATAAATTCTCCGTCCGCGCAATTTTCGTAAAAAGGGGTACAAAGTTTTTGCTCCATGTATTAATAATTTATTACATAGATATCACAATTTCAATGGACATATTACAGTAGTATAAATAATGTTTTGTTAATGGTTTATTAGTATTTATTATTTTCGACAATTAACAATTTAATATCAATATTTATAAAAATGTATAGCTTTCGTACGACTGCACTAAATTGCTTAATAATATTTCAATTGTGTTTATAATTTGTCAGGACAAGGTTTGTATAAAAAAAAAATAGAAAAATATTGATATATTCATGAAAGAGAAAACACGGCGTTAAGTAGTTCGCCAGGTCAATATAATATATGGTATGGTAATATATGTAAAAAATGTTCATACCCAAATTATTTACCCTATATACCTTGTCAAATGTATTGCTATTATTCAAACTGTCCGGGCATTGTAAATAATTCATGTGTTAAAACTAGGCTCACAACACGTAAATTCGTTACAAGATTACAACACAAAACGTACGTATACCAACATACAAACAATTTTACTAATAGTAATATAACAAATGATACGCGTTTAGATCGAGTATAACCAGATTACCACACAATATGAGCAGGCGTTGAACGGCGTCCACCGGCGTCTGTACTTCCGGCGCATCCTGTACTGGTACCATACGTACGTGTTACGTACGAGTACGCACACAGTACAAGTACCTACATAATGCCAGGGTTGGTGGAAATATACGTATTGATCAGTGGGACTTGCAAATTGCTTTAACTTTTCCTAGTCACAAAAACTTGTCATTTTTATATCATTATACTCGTACAAATATGTATTGTTAAAAAAATTATATCTTACAAACAGAAGTCATGACAAAAAAGTTTACAATATAATAATCACACATACATACATATATGAGAAACATATGTAATTATAAAAGAAAATTTCTCGTCAAATTACAAACAAAATTTTTACATTTTCCATACAAATTTTTTACATTTTTCATACAAAATTTTTACATTCATACTATGACATTTTTATATTAGAAGCATCACTAGCTGTTGCTTACGATGGTGTTCAGTCAATCTATCCCACGAAACCGAGTTACAGTTTAGGATACAGTTTTAGGATAAAAAGTAGCCTTCATCTGTTGGCAAACTATAGGCTATCTCTGTGCCAACTTTTGTCCAGAACCATTCATTCATTCGAACGACAAATGTCCATCACACCTTTCGCATCTATACAAAGAAATAATTTTCGAAATATAAAAAAAGATTCTAAATATAAAGCGCAAGTTTAAATTGTATTAACTTTTCGATTTCTCACCTCGATATTTAGAATCAAGTACGTCGTAACACGTTGCAGAGAACACACAAAAAAAAAACAATGGAAATTCAATACAATATCCTTAGTTCCGTTATAAAATTTCTCAATCTTCCGCTTGTTACAATTTCCCGCGAGGAAGTGCTATTCTCATTGGAAAACTCACAACTGTTACCAGTCTATAAACTTGGCCTAAATTTAGTATTTTTTAATTAGTTTTCTATACAAATCGTTAGTGAACCAACTGATATTATAAAAATAAACGCCTCATTCTCAACGGCTCTTAATAAGAATAAATCCTGGTTTTCCGGAACCGAACGCAATACAATGAGAAATTCCCAGTGTTTAACAAACATCGGCACTTACCAGACAAACAATTGTCAATACCGTGGATCGAACCCGAGATTATTAGCTCTGTTATTAGTCACAGTGACTACTGCGTCATACGCGCTTTTATTAAACGCACTTCAATCGTGGATGCATCAACCGAATTCCCATTCCATAGATTAAAAAGCAATTACAAAAAACATTTTTAATCTGTACTTTTCAATCCTACCTATTTGGTTTTGGTACTTTCAGGGTTCAGTATCAAAGGGTCTCTATAGAATCCTGTTGCTAATACTCCGCTGTCCGACTACTTTTTAACCGACTTTCAAAAAAGGAGGAGGTTCTCAATTCGACTGTATTTTTTTTTTTTTTTTTTTAATGTATGTTACATCAGAACTTTTGACTGGGTAGACTGATTTCGACAAATTTTGTTTTAATCGAAAGGTGGTGTGTGCCAATTGGTCCCATTTAAATTTATTTGAGATTTAACAACTACTTTTCGAGTTATATCCAATAATGCGTTTTTACTTGCCGCTTTTTTCGTCGACCTACGTTGTATTATACCACATAACTTGCTACTGGATGTACCGATTTTGATAATTCTTTTTTTGTTGGAAAGGGGATATCCCTAGTTTGGTACAGTGATAAGGAAACCAGGATCTGATGATGGGATCCCAGAGAAATCGAGGAAAACTCTCGAAAATCCGCAATAACTTTTTACTGGGTGTACCGATTTTGATAATTTTTAATTTAACCGAAAGCTGATGTTTATCATGTGGTCACATATAAATTTTATCGAGATCTGATAACTACTTCAAACCAATCAATGTTACCTATCAATGTTACCTATCAAATAGTAATATCGCCTAATTTCGTTGCAATGCACTCCACAATTAAAGTCGACTTTCGTTTGTACGCATATTATGAAAGTGCTTCAATCAACGCCTGTACGAAGGAATTCATCAAACGTCCGTCAATAATAATCGTAAACGCCGTCGTCGGCCCACATTTCTAAACAGCACCGTCGGCAATTACAATAATTGAATCAGGAAACTGTTCCCCTCGGGAGTAAATATAAATAAATCAGAAGGCCACTCATCGTTCCGGGTGAGCCTGTAGCATATTTATTTAGTCCGCACTCGATAAAAAACCTAAATCGAATTGAACAGCGTGATGTCGAGTCAAACGCTCACATACGCGGCGATACACCTGGGTCCACGAGAGAGAAATCATTACTCGAGCCCGCGCAGCATAACAAAAGCTTTTACAAAATGAATTCGATAACTTGTACGGGCGTTGACTATTTAAAAAACAAATAAACAAAATTACAGCTACCAAGGAAACGGCGGGAAAGTTGAACGGGTGTGGGTGTCGTGTCCAGTTCTCCCCTGCGAATAAATGGAAAGCAAATAATAACTTGATTCAAGTATACTGTGCGGTAGCGTGAATAATTATAAAAACTTTATTTAAGCTTTTACTACTCAATTTAACTTTTAGTCTTGTTAGTACAGTATATTTAATGTACAGAACAGTTTTAAATATACTAAATGTATCAAAAGGCTTGCATTAGCTACTTGCTCATTGACTTAACATGAGTTATGGAAATCGACGGATAGAACATGTTTATGCTTTATTGTATCGAACAATATCCAGTAAAAATTGTCAGCGTCGTGAATTTCAAGTAGGCTATGCTTGCAATTCAGATATATGAAGTTGCCAGTAACACTACACGTGACTTGGAAATTGGTAAAATTTTCTCCCAAAAATATTTTACCTCCTATTCGTATCTAGGCCATTGGCGCAGTTTGTAGTGACCCTGCTTTCTGCTCCGAGGGTTGTGGGTTCGATTCCCACCCCGAGTCTGGGTGTAATATAAATATTTATTTATATAATAATAATAATAGAAACTACAAAATTTACTGGGACAGGACTATATTAACGGACAGAACAGTGCATTACAACAGACCAGATATTACTCTTCACGACAAACAAAACAAAACATATACTACCGATAGACATATAACTATCTAATAGACATTGCTATTCCTAACACCCACAATATTCAAACAACCATATCGAACTAACTAACAAAGTACCAGGACCTCGCAATAGAAATTAAAACACAGTGGAATGCAGATACTGTTCATATTGTTCCTATTGGAACCTAACTGGAATCATACCTAAAACTCTTACTAACAGCTTAAAAATTCTAAACATGTCTACCAATCTAACATACACCTTACAAAAAGCAACAGTCCTCAACGCTTGCCGTATCACTCGAAAATTTCTGACAGCCTCGACAATCACCTCCAACGCAGAACCATCTGCCATACTTGGTTAAGGCCCGTATGGCAGATTATTACCTTCTCTTAACAAGAGAAGAAAAAAAGAAAAAGAAAAAAAAAGTAAGAATAATAATAATAAAATCCCTCTACCCGCTTATTTTTATATATGTAAGTATAAGTAAATTCACTATATTATTTATATAACTATTTAATATAATATATGTATCTATTATATATTAAGCGGGTGGAGTGACATCCAGTCACATAATAATAATAATACACTTTATTGTAGAACAAAAACAGAAATAATACATAGCAAAGAAAGAAAAATATCAACAATATACATATTTATTAGGTACAAAGGGCCGCCTTATCGCTAAAAAGCGATCTCTTCCAGGCAACCTTAGGGCAAAGGAAATGGTCTGGTATATTAATATATGTATTATTTATCGAAAAAAAGTATGTAACTATACTAATCGACTGTTACCTATAACTCAAGCATTAAGTTTCTTACTTTAGGAACAGACGACCGTGTGTGTAGTGTGTAGATCTTTATTTATTTATTTATATGTATATTATATTTAATTTTAACGCACCTGTTTTTAAAAGAGGAACATTAATAAGAAAACATGAAGACATAATAATATATTTAGCGTTATTATTTGATAGGAATCTGAGATACGAGAGAGGGGCTTTTAAAATCACCGTAGTAATTACAATAACGTAAAGATATCCATAAAACGAGTAGCAGATTATATTTAAGGCTATCTTTTGGACAATCATGAGTTATTTAAAATAAATACCATTGGTTCATGGACGCGGTTTAACCGTAGGGGGTTCAAATGAACGAATAAGCGCGAAATCGCGTGGAGTTATTCGAGATATTATCTCATTCATAATTTCTTGGAGGCTTATCATTGAATCGTTCGACCTAACCTCCGCGTCGCTGCAATGTTTATGACACACTGACTCCCAGTACAAGTTCCATATTTATTATATTAATTTAACATTGAAGACAAACATAAGCATTGCTTCAAATACAACGTTCATTTAACGATTTTCTCACATTCCAATCTTGAAAGTAAAAACAGATTTCCATTGACCCATATAATAATGACTGTTGTTATACATTTCGCTCAGAGCGATCGTGTTTAACTTCGCAAATTAGCAAAATATCGAATAATTTTCAAGGACAAGTGCATCGAATAAATTTATGTATCGAAACCCGTTTCAGCGACGGCGAAAATTCACGTTGGAAAGTCAACTTTCGCTAACGAATATGGCAGGGCTGGTTTCGACACAATCCGAACGACTGCATATCTTCATTGCTTAAGACTTCTTAATTGAATCAAGCTAATTATCAACTATAGGGTCGATATCAAGCGTATGTGCATACGATATCGATTTTGGGCGGGTTGTAAATACAGCTGAGTTTATATTAACGAGTTACCTCCGGCGAAGATTCGTAATTTGAACATATCAATGCCATCGTTTTTATTTACGATTCTTGCGTTTAATCATAATCTTGTCATTAAAGTATATTTCATCTTATTCAATACTCCTTCATTTACTTAAGTGTATTTAAATTGAAAAAATAAATTTGAATAATCAATTCACTTGTATATACCTACTCACTTAAATACCGCACAAATTAAATTTATATTTATGTCCATAATAAAATGTTGAAAATAATAAGTATTTTTAAAACAATAATGATGTAAAGCAGAGCGACCAATTAACATGAAATTACTTAGTAATGAAACATACATTTTTGGGATTCTTGGAAGTAATAAAATTGTTTTTATTCCGTAATTAAAATTAAGTTGTTTTTTTTTCGTGGCTTTAAAAATTATTGCCTTTAAATAACCCGTCTTAAATGCTGTCTTGTTTGTACTTTCACCGAAACAACTAGACTATCTTTACTAATGAAGTTTGTTTACTTGTTTATTTGTTTCAATGCGCTAATCTCATGAAGTACTGGTTTCAATTGAAAACTTCTCATATGTCGCATAGCCAATAGGCTATCTAACACAAAAATAATTTACACAAGAAGAATTCTCGGTAAATATGCCGAGGAAAGCTTCAGGCTATTTTTTCCTTAAATTAACTACTGAATTGGTAGGAATTGATTGATTTTACAAGATTAAAAGTAGATACTAATTTTTTTTTTTATATAATTATATAACTAGGTCCGCAAACAAGCGTACAGCTCACCGATGGTAAGCGATTACCGTAGCTTATAGAGGTCTGTAACACCAGAAGCATTGCAAGCGCGGTGCCGACCCAATCCCCAAACCCTGGAGCTCTGATCACCTTACTCACCAACAGGAACATAATACTGCTTGAAAAAAGGTGTGTCTGCAATGTAAGTGTATGGTACCATACAATTAAGAAATTCATGCTCAGTAGTCATATTTTTTTTTAAATACGTGATACGCGATATGGGGTGATGGAGCTCGTATATGTATATGTACGTGTATGAGATGTTAATGACTAATAATTATACTTTATAATTATAATTAACAGACTTTTTAATTTCAAAGGATGGACACACAAACGATCAGGCCACCACAATATTTCGAAGACATATCCGCATTTGCCATCAAATGAAGTTGAAACTCAAACAGTTTGTTGAAAAGCCCGTTACTAAAACCATTAGCCAACTCGTCGTTGTTTTATGGCTTATAAGAATTAATACATAAGTTTATATTGAAATCATAGCTGAAATTTCAATATACATTTAACATTCAACGTTCACTTTGATTGTTCTATTATTTTGCGACGAACTAGCCCTAAGATATCTATTATATTTGAACATTTTATAGTGTCATTAATATTTAATTCAATCGTATATCATTACCTCCCACACGTAATGAAGAACTTATGTGTACCCACGCCCGTTCATTACAAATGTTCATAAATCCCACTTCACTCAGAATCGAACCGCCTATGATGATTCAATTGCAATTAGATGTATAAACAAAAGATATCACAAACTAGACGTGTCTCGCAGGTTCAGTGATTATCTTAATTAAACTAAATATCTATATACCTACTAGCTGACCTGGCGAACTTCGTATCACTTTATTTTTTTCTGAAATATAATAATAACATAATATATCAAAATAAAATATAGCCTATCTTTTAAGTTGGATCAAACTGCACACGGTGTGCAAATTTGACTAAAATCGGTTAAGTAGTTTAGGAGTCCATTGAGGACAAACATTGTGACACGAGATTTATATATATTAAGATTGACTGTTACTTGAGGTATTACGCAGCTAGTTAGCCGTTCAACAGCAATTTTTGTACAATAATTACTTGCAATTGCAATTGAACGATTTATCTTAGAGAATGATAAATAGTTGTTATCTAACATTAATTTCTACGGAATTGTTGTAATAGTTATTTTCTACGTATTGCATTTATAACGAATGTATTGTTAGAGCAACAATCGCGCAATCGTTGCATGTCCCTTATTTTTATAAGCTCGTAGATCTTTTATTGTTGAATACCTAATATTCTAACTTACAACGATTTTTAGCAAGGGCGAATGAACATTTTTTTTTTACAAAGGAGACTAATCATTTTTTACCCGACTGTCAAGGAAGGGTTATATTTTTCGCGCGTATCTTGTATGTATGTATGTATGTATGTTTGTATGTAATATTCTTTACTACCTCATATTTCCAGAACCACTGAACGGATTTACATAATTGAGGTATCGTTAGGTTCGTCTTAGCTGCCCAAGTGTCCTTAGATAGGTGACATTAAAAAAAATCAAACATGTCGGCTGCGCGAAGCCATTGTAGTTAATGAAAAAAAAAATTTTTTTTTTCGAATACTACAATATGGGTCAAATTGAAGGGCACAATACAAGGATTTAAAAAAGGTATATCATGATTATTTAACTTAGTGCATTAAAGCAAAACAAAGGTATATACATAGATGTGTTAAACATTTCTATGTATAAGTTTTATATTTTGTTATTTCTATTTGATCAGTAACAAATACAAAAACACGAACGTGTAATTTTAATATAATATTCCTTACATATTATGCACAGAGGGCTTATCTTCCTAAATCTGTTGAACAAACGAGTAGGTCGTACACTTACTCCTACACTGCTTATAAGTGGGTATAATTATATTAAACTTTCTATTATTTATATTATTATTAATATCACCTGATATTAAAAAAAATCAAATAGTTTATTAAACATTATACATATTTACAAATCACAACTTAAGAACTAAATATTTTCAGATAGTTTTGGTATAAACCACGTCCGCGGGGAATTGTGCCAAGAATGCTGGCAGCATTTCCCTGTTGAATCGCTATGCCGATTCTCTGGGCAAAAAATGCACCAGCCCTCTCGTCACCAGTGGAGGCAATAAGGCGAGGAGTTAACTCATTTAAAAAAAAATTAGCACTGCTACTCCAAGGTCCAAGTGTCTCGACTGCAAATGGCACAATTAAAATATATATTTAAAATGAGTTTATGAAGTACAAGCCATAAATGTGTTTGTAGTTGTGGACGGTCGTGTTTGTGTATGTTTCCGAATCCCAAACGCAAGAGTAAATCCTAATAGTCCTTTATGGGTCATTGAGTGTGAGGTGTTAGAACGCGCTAATCGCAAGATCTCTGTTCAGATAAAAAATCTCTTTTTTTATTTCTTTATTAGTAATTCCCAAGTTATATAAAACCTACATAATTGACCTTCATGGTGTTTTGATATTTCTTAGTTTAATAGACAGTTTCAGGTGAAGTTAGATTATACTCTGATTGTATAAGTCAATCATATCGGGATAAGATTCAATTAGTTCTGTAAAAGAAAAAGATACTAAAAACATATAATAATACAAAAAATGGCTCTTCAATTTAACTTTGTTTAAATTTTGTGTTCGTCTTACATTTACGCTTTTAGCTTTAAAATAATAATCTTAAAAATCTAGTTCTGTTTTATTGTTACGTTCTGAAGTAAATAGTACGACGAAAATATACGCAAGTATAACTATTTCCTAGAAAGTAATTTTATTAATGAAATAAAATGTTACTTTGAGATATTACTTTTAATTAACGAGTTCAAATTAATTCTCTAGTTTATAAATAACAAAGTTTCCGTGTATCTTTGATGGTTAGGTTATGGAACGATCAATTAGCGAAGAAAATTAGAAAAGTTAGCAAGAGTTTATAAAACTAGTAGATACCTATGTTCAACTGGATGATAAAAACTTTAACATTTAACGATCTATTTTCACCAAAGAAAAATAACAGTTATGAAAAATAAATAATGTCTAGCTATACAAAAAATGAGTGCTAAAACATATCATTCGGTTCAAGATTATATTCATGGTAAAGATGTGTGTGGGTCTATAGTTTATGCTCGATATGAATAAGTCCAAAAGACAGTTTTCTTTTAAAGAGTAACTGTAGAGTTTGTTATCGATTCTTCTCTGCAGAATCTCCATACTATATACTATCACCCATATAACCAGTGGTAAGTGAGGGTGTGGTAGGTGATGTGTGATGGTGGGAGGTCTGTGAATTGTAGAATAATTTCCCTAACTAGGGTAACGTTCGCTAATCGGTACCGAAGGCTAAATATCGTCCTAGATACGGTGGAGGCCCACAAGAATACATTGACAGCAGATACAAATATTTTACATATATAAATACTTCCCCCGAGAGAAAGCAGAATCCCACCCGCGATCGCCAGCTTTAAGTTGATTTCTGCAATTAAATTTATCCGACTAGTATTAGTTGTAATGTTTTCTAAGATTCTTCATTTTCACTAATAATAAAATACAAGTCTTTAGTAGTAAATATATTGTTGAATCTAGCAGAACAAAGAAAGCAATCACTTTGTCATTGTAAATTCATATCCCTTGCAGTTATATTCTCCTACAGTAACATTTACAATAAGCTCATAACACAGCATTATTTTTCTTTTATAAGATTATGAAAAGCCGCATCGTAAAACTACACTGCAGTATCCGCAAGCGGAACCGAGTACAAAAGATATTTTAATATTCATAAACTTATAAAAGAAAACAATAAATAATCCGTAGAACGCTCTAGGAGATTCCTCATTTTGATTAAAAACTTCATCTAATTTCTGATTTTTTCACAAATGTTTCTTTTATTTCGGATCCGTTCCTTTAAACGGAGACATAAAACGTATTTACGTTCGAAATAGTTAACGATTCGTGAGAATCCGTTTAGGAAGTAGAAAATTACCTTAACGTAATTCAAGTTCTTGATGCACGACCTTTCCTAGGCAGCAAAGTAAATCGTCTAGATTTTTCTAGCGAAACAGACGCCAAATTGGCAAATAAGGCAACATACGTGTTAGCATAGCGCATTACAGTTGAAACCTGATTAAGTGTACACTAAAATTTATTTTTACAAAAATATTGAATCGCATATTTATATCAATACCGTAAATATATTTTCATCTTACATAATATTTTTTGTTTATAACTTGCAAAAAAGTAGTCAGTGACATCGCGGTATACATGGTGGCATCTCGACTCTACAGAAGATTACGGCTAAATAATACTGTTTCAAGCAGTGTAGTGTTCCTGTGGTGAGTAAGACCAGAGTTCCTTGTTATATATTTTTTTTTTATTTTTTTAAATTTATATATCAAATAAACAGTATTGTATATATTTAATATAAATAGCACTAAAAACCACGCAGGTTTATGACAATGCTATTTAGTAACCAATGAACTGTATATTTATATATATATATATATATATATATATAATATTGGAACACGCTTGCGATGCTTCTTGTTTTGCAGACTATAAGCTACGGTAATCGCTTACCACCAGGCCGTGCGCTTGTTTGCCGACCTAGTCGTATACCAAAAGAAGTGACATGTACTTCATAGGAATTGTTTTTCTAATATTTATTAAAGCTTATGCTGAGTAAGAGTAAAGCACGTTAAGCCGTCGGTCCCGGTTGTTATCATGATATCGATCGTTAAGTTCTGTCTGGGTGTTTGTGCAGTCCTTGTGGGTCTCCCGACCGTGCCTCGGAGAGCACGTTAAGCCGTCGGTCCTGGTTGTTATCAAGATATCGATCGTTACCCATAGTAGGGAATATATCCGCCAACCCGCATTGGAGCAGGGTGGTGGATTAAGCTCTGATCCTTTCCTACATGGGGAAAGAGGCCTATGCCCAGTAGTGGGATATAACAGGCTAAAGCGAATGCTGAGTATATTTTGACTGTAAGGGTTTCTTTAAAGTTTCACTTTAGACCCTTATTTACGATTCTTGTCACGAAGAAATTTTAATCAACAAATTACAAGCGCTTATTCCAAGTCGTAAATGAGATCGTAAAATTTTAAAGGCAACAGACTATCATCAGTATTAATTAGAAACCTTTATATGTCACGATTATATCGGACTATACATGCAATTAAGTAATTAGAATAAGAAACTTTATTAACATTTTAACAGCTTATTTTTTATTGTAAAAACATGATTTTATAATGATAAAAAAATATACAGAACTATTAGATATATCTTTTTAATATTCTTATTTGTAATATTTTTTTTACAAATAATAATATTTGAATTAAAAAAAAAAATAAAAAAAAAAATTTTTTTTGATCAATATGTACGTAATAGTGTCCTACAGTGTATACTTCCTTGAACCAAACAGAAACCAGTGTTGCCATGTGAAAATGTTTTATGTAGTGGAAGAAAGAAACCCATGCGATTTGGCCAGTACATAAATTTAAGCGATTCGACCTAAAAGAGTTATTACCGAATCACATTTTTCCATTTGCCTCTACCGAGTATAATTGCATAGAATGTACTAACAATTATAGTTCTTATTTCTTTAAATATACCCCACTTCAAGACAATAAGCTAAGAATATTTTATAGGTGTAGTACTTTCAATTTATTGTTTATAATAATTTAATTAATTTATATGATTGATATATTGATTAAATCCACAATATAAGTGTATGTAATTTAATAATAATTTCATGTTTATTATTATAGTAATTTATTGAATAAAGCCTAATGAAATCAATCATAATTATAGGTCCTTTTGGTTTATTATTATAATTCATAATATTATTAGATAATCATAATACAATATATAAGTACTACGAAACAACGATCAATTGTATTTCAAAACATAAGAATCAGCATATTTTGAAGATTTTTTTACATTTGATAATCTGTTAATTAAACAGCTATAGGCTTAAAATCATCACGCTAGATTTTAAAGGTGTAGATACTAAACTTTAGATGGCAATTTCTACCCTTCATGCAAAAATTATAAAAAAAAAAACTATTATAAAGAAACTAGTTACGCAGATGCTGCTGCAGATTTATATTAACGCATAGGTTAGTTTTTATCCTAACATTATAACCGGAAAGGAAGTTATTCTGGTAAAATCGTAAAATCAGCTAGCCTTAAATAATACAGACGATTACCAAACAAGACCTAGAATACAGTTGTGATTTATTTGAAATCATTGAAATTGATTTACTAGAAACACACACAGTGGGTGACAGATGTAATATGTTTTGACTTTCCCAGGCGAGTGGTCCGGGTTGCGTATTTATTAGGATCTCGTACTGAAAAAGGTTCGGATGAGAAAACGAGAAACACATTTGTAATGATTCGTATCTGACTCCTATCTCTGATGATAAATTAACTTTGTACTGTGTGTTACTATGCCACTGTGGTTTGTGTAAAAGGATTTGTGTTTTTTTTTCTTTTATGTTAATGTAGTTAGTCTCAGAAAAATAGTTGTATACTATTAGCGTTTGAATAACTAAATATCAGTTCTAATAGAAAATTTGTATCTTAGTCTTAAACGTATCTTAATAAACACACTTCTATCACTTAATAATTTTACTCTAAAAATAGATTCTAAGTAATAGATCAAATACAAGAAAAAAGAAGTGTGTTTTCTTTTTAGATCATTAAAAGAATTTCATTCCTTCAGAATAGAAAACTTAAAAGAGATAATATTCATATTTTTACTTATTTTAAAATAGTATTTTTTTTTTTACAATTACAGTTGAAACAATAAACAATATCGCGTGTGAACTAATTGCACTGGAACACAACCTAAATACGGCTTCGTAGACTTTAATCCAATTCAACTGTCACTTTTCACATTTCCTTTCGCAATATTCTTTACTATAAAGAATTGTGTACGAGTGGTAATAATGTTTTTAATGTTATTCAAGTAATAATGGTCAGTTATTTTTTGTTTATATTTTATTTTTCAAAAGAGTAACTGCGGAGTTTCTTGCCGATTCTTCTCTGCAGAATCTACATTCCGAATCGGTGGTAGCTTAAAACAATAATTTATTTTTAAAGTTTTAATTTGTAAAATGACTATTCGAAAGTGTTCTTCGGGCCCATTTGAATAAAGCTGTTTTTGATTTGATATGATTTGATTTGATTGAAGTTAAACTTGTTTTGGTACGTTAGGGAAAAATTAGAAGAGTGAATTTTAAAGATGCACACCTTCACGAGAAAAACCGAAGAAGAAGAAGAAGAAGTTAGCAACGTGCAGTTAGCTAGCCAATGAAGTATAACTTCTTATGTGCGTATATAAGTACACGCATTTTTTTTTTTAATTATGGATACTTAATGAACATCGAAAAGTATATATATTCTTAAAACTAACAAATTTTAATTTTAATATGTAATTAATATCGGTCACCAACCCGCCTGCCCAGCGTGGTGACTATGGGCAAAACACATGAGTTCACGCCATTTTTGACGTGAACTTGTAGAGGCCTATGTTTAGTAGTGGACTGCGAAAGACTGATGTGATGTAATTAATATGTACCTCTAATGATGGATTATGTATAGATTTGGTTGTTAGAACACATTAACATCGAGATTCGAGGAACTATTTTTATTATTTATAGTCATATTTTACTGTTAGAAAAGATTTTAGGCTTTAAAATATTACACTACCATCCTTAGGACGGGAACACCGTTAACCACGTAGTGCAGCTCCCTCGATAGTAAAATAACGTTAAAGAGTTTGCTTAGCCAATCCTCAAGAGCATGGTGCGCCGATAGATACGTCGCGTCGCACTCTTGAGGATTGCGTCACTTGGGGATCCCAGCGCCATGCCCTGATGTCCGTAATAGGGTGAAAACTGTAGTTGCCAAGCGTCATTCGCTGCATGTTCTGCTGCGTAAAAGTTCTGGTCAAATGTGGCTTCTATGTGAAGAGCTAGTGCCTCAAAGGAGCCTGCGGAGCTGAAGCGCGGAGTAAATTCGAATGCCAAATCGCTTCCACCTTGCACTCCTTCACTTTCCGCAATATAGTAGAAGATGGAACCAATCCTCCCACTTGCCACCAGAATGATAAAAAATAAAGGGTATAGCAGATTTAGGATAAGCCGAGAGCAATTAACAATAAAGTAATATTGTATCTATTTATCCATATAATACTTTAAACTGACTTATTCATAAAGAACCTAAAAATAGTAAACAAGAAAACAACAGTAAAAAAAAAGACTCAACAACAAACTCGTTAACCAGTTCCAACAATATAATCGTAACAAACGCAACAGTAACACAATTACGTTACAACGTAATTAAAACGAGTTAGAAAACTTCTAAATAATTCCGCGTGACTGTTAAACCGAACTTTTCGATGATAAAACCAAAGCCAGTGCAAACGTTTCGCCGGGAAAGTGCCAATAAAAGTGCCGTAGAATCCAAACAACGCTCCTTTGTAGGTTGGGAAAATAACGATACAGCTGTTTGAAAACTAATCGAGGTCATTCTGAAATGCAAACTTGTGCAACGCGTAATTAACATTGAGATAATTACGTGCTTTATTATTATATCCGTGAATGTGTTTTTATAAGCTGATGTTAAAAAAAGGTTCTCATTTCAAACGTGTTTTTAACGTATCGAATACAATATAATAAAAATACGCAAATTATATCCCTAAGTAGTTCCGTTGACTTTCAAAATTATTATAGTTTACATAAAATAACATATTTTTATTTATAAAACTAATTACGCTAAAATTTTCTCCAAGTAAAAGAGTATAAAGTTACTCACGGAAAACTATTTTTCAAGAGGTTTGACCCAGCGTAAAAGTTTCGACATACTCAGATTGACGTAAACATTTTCTTTTGGGTTTTTTTTTGGCCTTTACAACCAAAATAATAGGCATTTATACTATAATTAAATAATAATACATAAAGTGTGGATTTTGATTTATAACCTAAATAAGTTTGCACTATAAGGAATCTTTTCTCCGTTTGGAGTGGACTAAGATTGAATTAATGTCATTAAGTTTATAATAATAAATTCGTAATGTTCTTTCCCAATAAAAACGAAACTTTTACGGAAAATCAAATTAAGTTGAAAGTCTAAAACTAAGTAATTGATATTTTTTTTGGTTCAAAAAAGGTTTTATAAGCTGTATCTCGTATTAAAACCGGCCAGTTATTACTAATCACGAATAATAAAATTAAAATATATTCTCATCAAATTCTTCAATATCACTTGAACAAACCAAATCTATGAACATATTTTATTTGATTTAATTAAGCGCTGAACTAATAACTATAAATTTATATGGATTCACCTCTGTTACAACAATTTACAAAAAAGATTCATCTTAGTCCATTAATTTTTGGCAGAATAATTGCATAACAAACATTAAAAATATACCGTCGAGTTCAGAACCCCTCCCTTTTACGAGTCGACTAAAACATAGTATGTTAAACATTTATAATTATAGTTATTTGCGAGTTATCAGTAGTATAAAATATGTTACAGATTTCGATTTGATTATAGTCGAAATTCTTTTGCTTTTTATATATATATCGTTAAACACGACGTAACAAATGAAAGATGAGTCTTGTCAAATATTTCGCAAACATTCCTCGATCTCATATCTTCAATGCGTTCTTTTATGATATAATTCCACGCACACAAGTACAAGTACATAGAGAGCAGACAGGACGCTTTACAAGATTTCATACAAGTAAGTACAATTGTATTCCATAACCTTTCCACGACATTCGTAAATGTAATTTTGAATGTCGATATTACATACGAATTTATTACGATAAATATAATATTAAAAAGCTTCTTAGAAACGTTCACTGTGTTCACGTATTGAGCTAAAATATTTTTTCATATTTCTCAATATTACATTACTGATTTTGAGAGGAGAGGATATAAAGCTTTATATATTACTTACTTATAATAGGTTTCTATACGTATATGTGACGCGTATAAAAAAGATGAAGTAAAAAAAGGTAAGACGTGATTTAAATAATTAATACTTTAAAAAGACTTGGTAACATGCTTTGAAATGTTGATAAAATTAAAACATCAGTGGAAAGTATCCTTGGTGAGTTCAAGATCTCACGTTTATGTACCAATTACATGTAAAATGATAGCAATTGCTCCTAAACGATATCATATTAATCTTCCGACATTTCATTGATATTAATAGCTGTATATTAGGTATTAATTATTAGATGCTATTACTATTGCTATTAATTATTTTATATTCGTAAAGAGAAACTTCCTTGAAGGACTTATAATAAAACTGACAGTTACAACTTCGTTCATTTCTTTGTTTTGTTTTTATGTATATATGTGAACTGATTACCTGATATATGTAGGTAATGACTATATAAGACATAATTTTGAGTTTGTGCGCAGAAGCAATTTTTTCCAGGATAAGTAGCCGACCGAATATTTACATTTATAATAGAATTAAAATTGCAATTAATTAGTAAGTCGAAACTAATCCATATTTTTTCTCCTTAAATAATATATGAAAATGATATAAATCCATATTTTTTGGTTTAAAAAAGGTTTTATAAGCAGTAGCTCGTGCTTAATAATAAATGGCCGGTTTTAATATGAATAAATCAACATTGTAGCTTAGTAGAATAAAAAAGTTAAAATCTCTTTTCGTCGTATAAAATGTATCACAAGCCACGTAAGTTAATTTTGCTCGTCAGTATAATATGTATATACGCGAGCGTTGAAGATTTCTAATTAATGTTGTTCTATAAATAAACATGCACGTCTCAATGTACAGTCAAAGTCGAGGCGTAATGATTACATCAATTAAATAGTAATACGTAGTTTACGTGTATTTTTTATAATTTTCTAAGGAACCTTTTTCTTATTTATAAAATAATTATGGTTTTAGTCAATTATAATCTGTGCTGTTTTTAAAAATAGAATAATATAACATTGCTCTTAGCTATTTATTCGTGTTTTAAAGTACGAGGACCGCCCAAAGTTTTTTTTTATTATGAAAAGAATATATATAAATTACAACAAAAAAAAAAATGCACTCGTTCAATAAATCTACTTTTTTGCTGACGATGAGTTTTGCACATTAATAATAACAATTATCTTTATTAACTGAGTATCACTTTCCACGTTTATTGTTCTTCTAGCAAATTGGTAATAGATATAAATTAACATTACAATATCTTGTTATAAAGTTATTAAAACGACAAAATCTGTACGCAACTGTACAGCCTTTAACTTAATTTACCAAGCTTCCCTCCAAGTATTCCGATCTTTAGTCTCGAGTAATTGATATAAAATCGGAGGGAAAGTGGTCGTTGGAGTGCATAATGAGAATTTTTTAATAATAGCCAAAGCCTCTACTTTAGGGTTATTATGAGCTAAGGGCTACGCAAACTTGTAAATGGACTTAAACAAGCACAGCGTTGTCTATTGTATTAAATTAGTGGATGTGGCCAGAAAGTCTGCTACTGGCCTGCGGTTTTAGGTGAAACTTAGGCTGTCGATTCGTTAATGTGTGAAGACAGTAACAGCCGCAAGCGAAACTTTCCGACGGTAAGTAATGTACACAGATTCTTAATTTAATTTCATGATAATCAGATTTTGATTGAGGTAGAGCACAGTAGGGGGCATAGCAGGAAATATCTTGCTAATAATTTGAAGGAGCCTGACTGGGGAAGTACCTCAACCTTACAGAAGATCACAGCTAAATAATACCGATCTCGAGTAATGTTGTATTCCTGTGGTGAGTAAAGTAGCCAGAGCTTCGGTGGAGGAAGGGGTTACGGTCGGCAACACGCTTGCAATACTCCTGCTGTTGTAGGCGTACATATAGGCTACTGTAAAATCAGACGGAACACAATCCTGTTTGTCACTTTTGTAGAATAAAAAAAAAAAAGATTACATACGACGAGTGCCTAGCCTAGCTACAAATAAGAATAGACACTAACTTCAATTTACTTTAGTTTAATTGTTCTCGATGGTGGCAAAAGAATACAGATTTCGGTAATGTCATGAAGAATACATAGAAATATTACGTCAGCCATTTTCCTGACTTACTTATACATACTGGCCTTTTTGTGAAGTACACAATTTTCGACGTTTAGTCAGTTTATTGAGTTGAATCTCCGATAGCAGACGATCGTGCAATATGTGTATAATCTGATTGTGCATTATAATATAATTGACACTAATCAATCGGAAAATTAATTAATATAGTTTTTAAACTAAATTGTGTAAATACAAAAATTAGGCATCAGACATTGACTACTCACTTGGTATGATAATTGCTTGAGGATGTATGCAAATATATGCATGAAAGAATCACCCGGTTTTATTAGAAAATAAATTAGTAAGCAGTAAAGCTATGTGTGCTTTAATTAAGATAGACGGAACCCTACGGTGTAGTTGTTGTTTAGACGCAAATAATAAACTCTATTTGCATATTGAGTAAAGTAAGTACTAAGCGTAAGCATTTTGTTTGTTATTACAGTTCCAGGAAGAAGAGTTTGCCAGAGTTCGTATTATTACAGGATTACAAAAATAAAATTTTTGAAATAAACATTTTTTTGAAAAAAAAAAAACAATGCAATAGGCAGTAGGATTTTATTTATTAAAAGTACTGATAAAATGTTAGTGCCATGATTTTATTTCGCCATTTAGAACAACTAACATTTGGTACAATAATACGTCAATGAAAAAATTACAATATTTAATTTTTATTTTTATATTTAATGATGCCAGCATTCTTGGCACCATTCCACGCGGATATGATTATGGTACGTAACTATCTGTAGATATTAGGTTCGTGAATTATAAATAAATTAAAATAAAGTTTAAAATATTCGAAATGTTAAAAAAATTACTGAGGTAGGTTAGGTACGAACTAAACGCGTAAATTTTTAGTTAATATTTTCAAATTTAATAAATATTTCTTTATGTTTAACCAATAACGTAAAAACTAACTCAACGAAAACGCAGACCAAGAAGACAATAAAATTCCGAAGAAAAGTTAAAGATCGAATAAAAATTTATTGCAAATATCAACTCCGATACGGATTCCTTGACTCCGGAAAATGTAATAACCGTGACGAAATTTTCTCAATTATTTCTTTTAAGGAGATCATTGCGAGCAAACCCTTAGTAATGTGAATTGATTTACATAACGGAACTGGCTAATATTAAAATCGATTTAAGTTTATAATTTTGTGTGACTGTTTGTCACCCTGATATTTTATACCGTTTACGAGAACTGTAAACTTATTATATACTAGCGCCCCGGAGAGACTACGTTTGTCAATAGTTAAGATTAATTTTAATTAAAAAATTAAATTTGTCCATGCATTTTTTTTTTTTTTTGTATTAAAACCTTCTGTGGGCCTTAAGGAACATACAATAAAAAATTAGGCGAATTGATCGAGCCATTCTCGAGTTATGCGCTAAGCAACATTCATTTTTATTTATATAGATAAGATATACCTATTAGTTGGCGAATATTCTCATCTTAGTATGATACAAAAACCTCAAAACAAAGCATTGTATATATATATACTCGTATATTGATTTATCATTTTAAACTGCTGTGTGGTTACGGCAGTAAAGAATATAGTCACCCCCTCTCTTCCCGTGGGTGTCGTAAGAGGCGACTAGGGATAACATAGTTACTTACCACTGCCACCTTGGAACTTAAAAAGCTGATCGACGGCGGGATAACTATCCAAAGGCTTTGAAATACACAGGCACAAAGCCAGGTCACAAACCCGCCTGCCCAGCGTGGTGACTATGGGGAAAACACATGAGTTCACGTCATTTTTGGCGCGAACTAGTATAGGCCTATGTCCAGCAGTGGACTACGATAGGCTGAACTGATCATTTTAAAATTGAAACAATTACAAATATGATTTTTTTCTTCTTATATACTCACTCCATGTCTAGTGCACATTCAATGAAACTTGCAAAACTAATTGTGATAATCGTTTTCGTACTTAATAGTATTATATATTGTATATTTTATGAGTTGTAGTTAATTACTTCGACGTAATTGAAGGAAAACTCGTCGGTAGAGGAAGAGATTATCTATGGACACACTATTCAATAATGTAGTAGTATACTTTACTAATACATTGAAGCTTTTAATTATGATAATGATTAGTGTACTGAACTCATTAAACGTTTGTATCATTTCAGTTCCTAAGCAATAATATTAAATTCAACAAGGAAGCAACTGTAAAAGTTTGCAACGATTATAAAATGTAATTAAATAAACCACGTGTATTTTTAAAAACTTAAAAAGTATTTTGAATCCTCAGAAAAAGAATGAGAAGTAAAAACACAAAATGAGGACGAAAAACCTCACAATAAAGGCGACATTTAAGCGAAGGAAATAAATGACAATAACAATCAACTACTTAGGACTGGGGGCCTGAAAGCCCCCTCGAGTGCACCCCGGCAATACATCACATCATGTGCAGTCAGAGCCCATCCCTTTCCGAGGAAAAACATAAAAACGACTATTCACAAGTGAAACCGTGTAAACGATGAAACGTACCATTACAGCTTTCAGTGTTAACTGAATCATCGTCTGTATGCGTTTCTCGTAAACTGAATCATAGCGACAGATCCATTTATGTGAATGTTTTTTTTAGCTCTCACTATAACGTTTAAAAATTAAGAGTATTTTTTTTTACTTTTAGCGAATCATTGGAAAACACTTTATTATATTGTCCTGATATTGATGTAGATATCATTATTTAAAGGTAGTTTGGAAAAAACAAACAAAACAAACGTATTAACTTACAATTTTACACAGTGCTCATTAATAATGTACTTTAATATTTATACTAATAGCTTAAAAAAAGAAATTATATCACAATTTTTAAAAAACTAACAATTTTTTAAAGAGCTAGTGCCAACAAATCTTTAGGAATGCACATTATAAATACGAATTGAATATCTAAACAGTTCGAGAGTCTTTACAAAGGGCTTCAGTTTGCAATATTTATTCTCGCATAAAGGAACACGACGTGGCTTTGAATACCTTTTTAATTTTACAAAATTTGCAGTCTGCAAGATTTTGTACGGGCGCTGTTAACATTACATGCATATAAAACTACTTCCCACTCGTACGTTTAGTAATTTTTTACTTTTTGGCAAAACTAACAAGATAAGGAATTCTGATAACGATATTAAATATTCCGATTTGCAAATAATGTTATGGAACTTATCGATAAATAAGATATGGGTAAAAATTACAAAGATATCGAATTTTTTTATCAACACTTAAATTTCCTCCGAGCATTACGTGCCTTTCAACACATGTGCGTAATGATTCACGTCGGCTCTCAGACGCGTATAAAATGAGCGCACTTCAAAGCCGTACCCTGTTAGGAGTCTCACCCTCAATGCATTTAGTTGCAGGTGCCTACTATTTTTCTTCGCCGACAAATTCGAATGGAGTGGCTACATCTAACATCTTTGTGCGCGCCGGGAGGCGCAGCGTTCGCTTGGAACGTTTTAATGTAGGTAGTTTTGAGTCCTTTGAAGAATATGAGTGTCATTTTCTTGAATGTCTCAATTTCTCCCCCTCTGAGACAGACGTTTCCCAATTTGGGAAGTAATTTCGCGATGTAAACAAACTCTTGAAATTAATTTGGAAGATATTTTTTTTTTATTGCAACGGTAAAGATTTCCACGTTTGGCACGCATCAATACACTTGATAATAATTGAATGATTACAAGTATTCATAATTAAAAGTAAGCCTAAAAGTTTGGATATATTTGGGAATTAAACTTAATAGATTAGTAAAAACCAAAAACACGTCTAAACATTTAATGTGATACGCATATAATAAACTATGAAATTTTAATGGATTGGCTATTTGTTACGTTTTCACGATATTAATTGTATCACAATATTTTATTGCCAACTGTCACGCTCCACGTGATGGAAATTTAATAAACATTCTGGCCATTATCCCAGTAACCTGAAACTTGTTCATTACGAAATAATTAACACAAGTAGTAATAAACTATAGACCATTTTAATCGGTCATAAACAACAGTGACATTAAGGTTTAATAAAATATTGCAAATTACGATAGGCAAATTCCTCATTCGTGTAACAATTGAGTGATTTCGGCTTGTTGGGGAGCTCAGACGCTCATTAACATAATAAATACTCCTACACTTGGTACAACATCGTCTCGACTATTCAACAACTATTCACCTCAAGTTGTGTTCCAGTCTTATTCATAAAATATGCTAATTTACATTCAGCGAATCTCATGCACTTATCTATGGGATGTGCTCCTTCAAACTAAATCGAGTCTGAAGTTCCAAGTTCACGAGTTTTGAACGAGTGTTTGACGGGTTAACGTGAGAAAAGGTAGCCTTTTCTACTCTTTGATGTTAATTATAATTAACGTAATACTTTGAATTTAATTTTGAAATTAGTTGGCAGAAGAGGCTAGATGATAGAGATGATGATAGAGATCTTGTTTATATAAAAACTTTGTACTAACCCGGTACGTCTGTGTTCAATTCTGAATTGATCGTTTTTTTTAAATATTTTTTTAATTAATAATAACGATTGAGTGTCTCTTATTTCAGTGGTAGAATTGACACTCAAGTGGTAGTACTTAATGATTAAAAAGTGCTTGTAAAATCTCTATTTGAATAAAAACATTTTAATTTCCATATCGGCAAATAAGGGTGCGGTTTCGGACGTAATGCACAAAAGTTAATAACAAAATTGTCACTCGTGTATGTACTAGACTTTATTGTTTAGCCACGTCGAGTCAAACAACGGGGGTAACTTTCCCTTGTGGTTGAAGAGTGTCTCTCATTACGCTTCGTCATAAAAATGTTACGAGGAAAGCATTGGAGATAGGCATTGTTCCTCAAATTGTTGACGTCAAGTGTTTGTTATTTTGAAGAAAATTTAAACTGTAGGTATATTCACTTGTTTTATTTCTTTCCTCTTATTATAAGGTACTCGCTAGTAAGCATTTTGTATCAAGTAACTTTTCAAATTCTTGAAATATTATGTGTTAAAAACAGGTTTCAGAAACGATTTAAATTCGTTCGAAAATATATCGGAAGGTACGTCTCACGTTCCGTCTCCTTAAACATAGACTGTTTGTTGAGGTTATTGAACTTTTATCATAACGCTTGGTGCTCTAGCAAATACGGTTGTTTAAGCTCTGCATCTTATCGGATTTCAGACAAGCGTGCGACATATAACGAAAAGGGCTATACAGATAAAAAGATGTATAATAATATACTAACCTTACTAAATAAAAATACCTATCACTTAAAGTATCGTAAAATTATATAAATGTATTTTCAGAACTTTAAATCGACATTTAAAATTTGGTTCTCTGTTTTATTAAGTACAGAAGTTTTCCACAGTTGACTATGATTTTCCAGTTTTTTATTAATTTTTTTTTTGCGCAAACTCTGAAACTGTTGTCACAGACTATAACTGTGCTTTCAGATAACATCTTGGAATTAAATTTGATTTTTTTGTCATAAAAGAAAAGAGTTGTGATTTTTATGGTTGTAAAAAAATCATTTCATTGAGTAATTAAAGTAGACAGTTAAATTATTGTTACTTTCTCACTGTTGCGTACATTTTAATCTAATTTATATACTTTAAAACCTTGCATCTACGTAAATTAATAGAACACAAGCTATCTATGATCACCGTAATAATATTAAGAAATAATTAAGCTATTTATAATATACGATAGTACATTTATATAATAATGCTGGTTGAATAGACATCAATGACGCCATGTTTCTGCGTATGACAAGTGACAGCTGTCCGATTTCCCGCGCTTTGTACACCTGATTATACTCTATTTCACGTAGGAAGGGTACGGTGACACATGTCAAATTAACTCTAAAGTGAGGTGACCATGCATAATTAATTGATGTAATTCGATTATCGAGTACAAATGCGGTTAACCTTTAATCGCTTATATAAAAAAAAAAATTTTAACTGCTTATTAAAAATTAATCATCGCTATGGTGAATAAATAATATTTTAAGGGTGGTGTTAAACGCGAGAAATGAGTTATCGACAAACCCATTAACACAGCTCACGTGGCAAATTATTAGTCGTTCGCCTTTACCCTCCGGTACTTTAGTCGAAGAATGAGCAGTGTCGTCTGTCCATACTTTGCCAACAGTATGATTGGCGTTCAACCATGTCTATCTGTCTGTCAAGGAATACTACGTTGTTCCAATCCGTAATGTTTTTCGCCTTTTCTAAGAATGTCACAAAGTTTTCACGCACTTTTCCGTTCGTTAACTTTTTTTTATTTTAAGGAAATCCAATTTTATTTAAAAGTCGCCATAACGATATCACACTTCCATTAAATAATTTAGCACCTTTCAAAGACATTAATTATTGTAAAACTGTGGGCAACTCATTTCTCCGCTAATAATCATATTCAACCTCAACGACCAAACATTTATTTCCTTTGCCTCTTTTTGGGAGTCGATAACTTATTATCTTCCACATTGGTGTCACCATACTTTTCTTTACTTATTTTTGACACTAAGCTGTGTGGCTACGGCAATAAAGAATATAGCCACCAGCATCTCTTCCCGTGGGTGTCGTAGGAGGCGACTAAGGGATAACACTGTTCCACTACAACCTTGAAACTTATAAAGCCGACCGATAGCGGGATAACCATTCAACTGCTGGCTTTGAAATACACAGGCCGAAGACGGGCAACAGCGTCTTCAGTGCGACAAAGCCGGCCCTGCGGTCACCAACCCGCCCAGCGTGGTGACTATAGGCAACACACATGAGTTCACGCCATTTTTTGGCACGAAGCTTGTGGAGGCCTATGTCCAACAGTGGACTGCGATAGGTTGAAGTAATTTTTGACACTGTATTACGCCTAATTTCAAGTGCCTGTGCAACTCGATCCACTATGTGGTTGACAGATAATAATGGACCGCTATTTTCTCACTCCCGTTCAAAGTATTCCCGAAAGCGGACAACCAATGGACTGTTTGAAACGGTCTTCTTTTGTTCTTTTCGGCATTTTACAGAACAGAACACACATAAAAAATGAATAACTAAAAAAATAATAACAGAACTTAACAACAATAAAACAGCAACAAATACAACTATAGCAACTGGCAAAACCAAAACACGGGAAGCATATAAGAGACAGAAAGTACTGATTGAGATATCTCGAGTCAGTGAGATGACGCGATTCACAAGATGGCCGTTACGATTATTTATTTTAGCCGATTACTACGTGTCAATCCCTATCATTAAACGTTTCGTTTCATGCCTGTAATTTTAAGTAATCATTTTTTCTGTACCTTTTTTATTTTGGTCAAAATGTAAAAACGCATATATAAATACAATTTCAATCTAATCAAGCATTATTATTTGCTTTGGAAACTAATTGGTGATTTTAAAAAATGTATATTTATCCGATTTGTTGAAAATAGTGAGCGTGTATTGGAACATATCAAATGTCACCGTACCCATCCTATGTGAAATAGAATATAAGTACACCTTTTTCATTTGTGTTATAAGAATATAAAATATTTATGACATAATTTATTTCTTGTTTAATATTTGACAAATAGTTATAAAATATAAATTATTTTGTTCAATGGTTTTATCGACAAATCTAAACATACAATATTATTTAATATTATATGTTTATCATTTGTGTATAGTTTCGAAATATTTTGTTTTCTTTATTTGAGCTAACAATAAAAGTTATAGAATCGATGTAGGTATGCGTTTTAAACGGTTTTATTTAGCTCACCCCGTTTGTTTTTTTATTTATTTTTTATTATTCTTGGGTCAAATTTAGTAATTCAAATTTCACCCTCTTCCTGTCAACCGATTGATCTGAAATTTTGTATACACTTTGGATTTTGGTGACAATACAATTATGTTTATTCATTATCATTATAAATTCAAGATGGCCGCCGCTACAAAATGGCGGATAATTTATGTTTTATTAATCCCATCAATATGGGTATCAAATGAAAGGGCTCAACAAGCAGAATACAATATACTATAAAAAATTGAAATCCAAGATGGCGGCCGCTACAAAATGGCGGATAACGTAGGTTTTATCAATCCCATCAATATGGGTATCAAATGAAAGGGCTCAACCAGTATAATCAATGTACTATATAAAATTAAAATCCAAGATGGCGGCCTCTACAAAATGGCGGATAACTTAGGTTTTATCAATCCCATCAACATGGGTATCAAATGAAAGGTCTCAACAAGTAGAATACAATTTACTATGCAAAATTGAAATCTAAGCTGGCCGCAGGTACCAAATGTCTGATAACAATTTTTTATCAATCCCACCAATATGGGTATCAAATAAAAGGGCTTGACAAGAAGAATACAGTGCACTATACAACCTCAATATTTAAGATGGGCCTTGCAATAATGAAGCACTAAATGAATTAAACAGAATGCGAAATAAAAACTAAAAACTAGAAAATAAAAATAGGTAAAAAAACTTTTTAAGTTAAACGGTTTTATGTTAAACATACATTGCAATGTTTAAGATAAATGTACTAAAAACCAAAAAATAATAAAATAGATACAGTCGTGGGAATTATAAACATATGCATAGACTAGACTAAAATAAAACCGTGGGGCACGTCAATTGTCTACAATCGTTGATTAAAATGTTTGTTTTGTAATGTTACACTATAATTAGGCAGTTGTTCAACCGACAACGATGGACGTGTGATAAGTAGGGCTAGAATGTGGAAACAAGCTAGCAAGCTCGATTATAAGCGAGTTTTAGGGTTTCATAGTGGTGAGCGAGTAGTACTTTTATCATATGTTTTGTCGATTAAAGACAAACTACGAGCAGTGAAACGATTCCTCGCCAGCCAGCAGTGTGAATGTCCAACGATAAACTAGTTGAAACATCTCTTTTATTTACATGGAGTGTATAACTATTGGAATTTCCATGAGCAAGAAAATAGTAAGTAATTTCCTCACCGTCTGCGGGCCAACTGCCTATTTTAACGACGAATTAAACGATTCTTCTATCGCACATTAAGTCGATAATTTGTAGACAATTGACGTGCCCCACGGTTTTATTTTAGTCTAGTCTATGCATATGTTTATAATTCCCACGACTGTATCTATTTTATTATTTTTTGGTTTTTAGTACATTTATCTTAAACATTGCAATGTATGTTTAACATAAAACCGTTTAACTTAAAAAGTTTTTTTACCTATTTTTTTAAACGTAAACATGCCAACTTTTTCCAATTAATATCGAAAAGTTTAAAGCGTCGAAGAACCTAACAATTAAATTTTAATTAAGTTGTCTACTTAACATATTTTAATGAATTGAACCAAATATGATAAAAATATGGCTATATCTCGGAATTAATAATTCTTAATCGTAAGTAATCTTATTCTAAATTGTAATATTAAATTATTTTAGCTTTTTTTGTGCTGTCAAGCGTTTTTGAATAAATAGATAAGAGCAATGTTATTATTGTCCCTAAACTTCATAAAAACCAATTAGGTCTTACATGTAATTACTACTTTTTATTTATTCTCTTAATTTTTTTTTAAGTTGATAAGTTATTATAAATAATTATATAGAAGAATACTAAGCTTTAAGCAAATTAAGCACTGAATGGCCGTATTTATACTCTTCATTGCACCTTTATTTGCAAGTTAAGTAATTCAATATATTACGGTGGAATGTGTCCAAAATGAAGGTATCAGAAATGATGTAAATAACTCAAAATTTTAAATCACTTGGAGGTTATAATTCAATTTTGGCGTCTTCTCTCTCAGAAGCTGCTAAACTGTTGTACAAGATTGTAAGCATTAGTACGTGACGACCTCATTAATTTTCTTGTGTGTAACATGTGTGATGTTCCTATAGAGTGGCGTAGTCCCCAGTCCCTATGGACTAAAATTAAATAAAGAAAAAAAAAGTATTTTAATAAATCAAACGCAAATTAAAATTTAATGTTTTGAATAAAAATAATAATTTTTACATTATATTGTAGCTTATTATAATCCAATAAAATTATTAAAATGAATTAGTTCAATGGACGAACTATTGCAATTGTGACGAGATATCTTATAACTAAATAAAATTAATTATAACTTGTACTCGTAATTATATTACTGCTTATTTCGTGAAAACTTAATAAAAAATAATTAAGCATTACTAAATTTAATCGACCTAACAAATACGCAGTCACAAACAAACCTCGAGTAATAAATACCATTTCCTAATGGAAATATATTAGAGCGATAAATCTCAGATATAATTACTACGAACTTTGAAAATTCGTGAACACGACAGAAAAGCGAGCGTTTGTTCTAAAATCGTATACATCAAAATACTGGAAGGGCACGCCTGAACTAGGGTGGGGACTGTCATATTTTAGAAGAATAATGTAGAATATACTCACTCTGGTAAACTGGTGGTGTATTGTATGTATTCTGTTTTGATAGGACTCAAGTCTGTATACGTGTACATATAAATCTGATTGAATTGGATTGATGTCATTTTTTCTCTTGGAAGAAATATAGGATTCGTCGGCTTATTCATATACTTAGGTATACATTTATTTTGGTTATTAACTAACTTTTGTTGGTACATATATATTTGGTATTATTAACTGAAAAAATATGTTCAATAAGATATACTCATATATCTCTATGGTACAAACGAAGACACAAAACCAGACATTTTGGTAGTAAAATATCACAGAATAAATAAAGTAAAGTTACAAAGATATTCAATAACTTTAACGACACACTAACAATAAGTATATAAATTATAATAAATACTAATGAATTGATATGTAAAGCCAAAATTACGATTTTAAACGTGAATTTAGGAGCTATAAACTTAAACTAACCGTTAAATAATTCACTGGTAACAGTAAACCTAGTTGAAACTCAAAAGCATGTAAATGGGTTCGTTTATTGTAATAGGTGTCACGTAATAGATATAAGTGTAATTACGTTGATGGAGTGTTAAATTGAATTTGCTTTAGAGTGGCTGCGCAGTTTCGCTCTCTTTGATGGGTAATTGTTATTACATTGCTTCGATTAATTGTAGCGTGATGTTTCCTTTATCCTCATTCAAAAATGGAATGTCTACTGTTATAATTGTGTTTGCTCGCAAACGAAAAAAAGCCGACTTCAATTACATCGGCAATTAATCCAATAAAAGTAGACGAAAAAATAGTCAAGTAAATACGCGTTATCGAAGATTACACAAAAAGTAGTCATCAGATCTCGATGAATTAAAACGGACATGACAATAGCATGAGCTTTCGATAAAAACAACAATGATTAAACTCGGTATACCCAGTGAAAAGTTATGCAGTATAAATACAACGTAGGTCGACGAAAAATTAGTCACGTAAATACGCATTATTAGATACAACTCAAAAAGTACTGGTTAGATAGCAATTAAAGTTATATGGGTCTATATGACACACAGCACCTTTCGTAAAAAAAATCTTCGAAATCGATCCACCCAGTCAAAATTTCTGAGGTAACATGCATAAAAAAATAAAATAAAATACAATCGAATTGAGAACCTCCTCCTTTTTTGGAAGTCGGTTAAAAATACAGACAACCAATATCATTGAAAATTGATAGTATTGAAATTTTAGTTGTAAATATATTATATAGCATAGTCTTGTTAATGTCCTTGCATTTTATATTATAATATACAATATTTTATATAAGACAAGTATTAAAAAAAGTATAAAAGTCCCATCGACATTGCACTTTTGAAATACCAATTGAGGTATAATTTTATTTTTTCTAGAATTTTTAACAATGTATGTTCAATAGGTATCGAATTTAGTTATTTCTATTATATATTCCTATTGTATATGCTTTTTTATATTATATGGGGTAGCACACAGCTGGAAATATCCAGCTCAAAATCTGGAGTAGCCCAACTGGAGAAGTACCTCAAGGGACTTCAGAAGATCACAGCTAAATAATGCTTTCAAGCAGTGTTGTGTATTGTTGCTGTAGTGAGTAAGGTCCAGCAGCTCCTGGGGGGATTGGGAGAGTCGGCAACGCGCTTGCGATAATTCTGGTGTTACAAGCGCCTTTTAAGCTACGGTAATCGCTTACCATTAGGTGAGTCGTACTCTTGTTTGCCGACCTAGTTGTAATTGGGATTACGAGCTTCAAGTTGAAAACTAGTCCTATTTGAAATTTCTCACCATTTACACAGCCTTGCCTTTAATTTAATATGGATTGTGTCCTGCTCGAGACTACCTGTGCGGACAGGTATCATAGCGACAATGGTAACTTGCTAGGTGTGGGACCAGTCTAGGTTCAATTAAAGTCAGATTGATTTGTGCATGGGTGCAACGTTTTATCGTCGTCTCCTGCACTAGAATGTTATTAACGGTATACCTAATGGCTTTCAGCTTTCTATGGATGTTAAGTGTTAATTGAGTGTACATTACAATTTACAATTTCATCCAGCGCTACGATTGCTCTATATTTGCATTAATTAAAAGTGAAACTATGATGAACGTAGCATTTCGCGAGTTCTCTAATACTATTATTTTGACTCTAATAGTTAAAAGCATATATGATAAACTGTTTAATACGATTTGTATGATTTAAAAGCAAGGCATTTAGATATTTTTATGTCCCCTACGTAACAATTACAGAGCGTAAAAGAATAATATTTTTTTTCCATTTATATTACAAAATTAAAAAAATAAAACTTACACATGGAAAGCCATGAATTGTATATAATACAAAACAGAAACTAGGAAATGTTTATTCATTTTTTTTTAACTTTCGTTCTTGTTAATTTGAAGTTTATTTTCTTTACCTACTCTTCTTTTTCTTCTTACTAAAACTGTTATACATGTGCATTCGAACTTTACTTGTAGGTAATTGTGATATTTTATTATGAGTACCTGGGTGACCGAGTATTTTTAGTAAATCGTGCTTTTTGGAAATCATATAGATAAAATATGAATAATATTTTCCGATTTAACTGGTATAATAATAAAAAATATGAACTGAAAAAATCATGAATACGATTAGATAACAAAAGGAAAAAATATATATACAAGAATTGCTCGTTTAATAGTATTAGATAACGCAGCAGTATTCAATACCGTAAATAAAATAAAATCATTTAGTGGTTTACTCTAAGATTCAATAAAACAGAAAGGAGACAATTGAGCGAAATAAATATAAATTGACAGTTCCGAAGTGCTTTTAGGATTTCTTTGACTTTCTAGTAAGGATGTGTAACGATTAAATAATCAGGGATTGAGAAAAGGGTCTATATATAACGCAGAATAATGTGGTTTGGAAATCAACCCCTTTTAACGGAAGGTTTCATGTTATTGTACTAAGAATGTATGTAATGTTGAATCGATACCTAAATTCTTTATTAGGTAAGAAAAAATGTTTGTAGTTTTTTTACCGAAATAATATGAAATAAGTATTCTTGTCTCACATCGCTCAACAACCGATCTGGTGTAGTGGTGCGAGTAGTCACCTAATACACCGACGGTTTGCGGGTTCGATTCCCGCTCGGGACGGATATTTGTATAAATATTTCTTTTCGATTTGGATGTCTGTCCTTGTGGATCTCCTCATCATGTCTCGGAGAGCACGTTTAGCCGGTCCCGTTTGTTATCATAAATACCTGATAGCGATCGTTACACAAAGTAAAGAAAAAGAACATATCGGTCAACTCGCAGTGGAGCAGCGTGGTGGATTAAGCTCCAATCCTTCTCCTACATGATGAAAAAGACCTATGCCCAGCAGTGGGATGTTAAAGCCTGAATGCATTTTTGTCTTACCGTGGTGAATCTTTAAACCATAAGTAGCTTCGCTGATTACGTCGTTTGCAAGAAATATTGTAAATCCATAAGGTTCTAAGCGCCGTATTAAGATAAAACATGTACCAGTTTTTAAGTTTGAACTCAAATTTTATTTATTAGTTTTGGCATGATGCGCGAATAAAGGTACAGTCGCATTGAAAAAAAACCTAAAAGTAATACTTTTATCTCTTAGACCTTATTATTATACTTTTTTTCTCACATCCTATGTACAGATGTAGACTAATTATAGTTTTATTGTTTTCCTGTATGAACTTACTAAGTATTGTAAGTTATATGTTACACTTCTGAGTAAAAAAATAAAAGAAATTCAAATTCGCCAAGCGACAACTGACAACACACTTCTCACGATAATTAATTCTTTAACCCAAATAATTCCGCCACATTTCTCTACAGGTTCGAATACACGTAAATCCTTTTAAGGTGTGATTTGTTTAAGCGAGTGCGAACGTTTGATAAGTTGAAGATAAAAAAAACGGGAATATGAGTTAAGTACAGTGTATACTGTATATACTTAGAACAGATGACAAGATGCCGTTTTATGACACTTTCAAACCCGGTCTAGCATCTGTTTTCAAGTGCTGAATTTCTATTTAATGATAAATAGTTTTGATCATGTGAATTAAAAAACAAGACGTTTCTTACAAAAATGTTACATAATAGAATTACTAGAAAGTCGCATTAAAAAAAATATTTACATTATTTTTTATATATATAAAGGTAACTAATTAATCTGTAGTAACACTTTTTAATAAACTCGTAAACTAAAACATATAAGAAAAAGTAAATTAATTTTACTAATATTATTTTGGTAGCAATTTAATACCACATGAATAAAATGATACAGGAATGTAATCGTATGAGCATCATATATTAATTAGACAAAGTAATGACTAGCGATATTATCCTCATCGGATTTTATTTCGATATATTCATTTAGTTTCAATATAAAGTTAGAAAACGTAATACGTATTTTATACACTCTGCAGTGTTTAGTGATTTTTCTTAATTTGTCAATTTTTATGTTTTGTAGTCTGCACATAAAATGAAAAATAAATAAAAAACCGGGATGTCTGGCGCGAACTTGGTGAGGCCTATGTCCTGCAGTGGACTGCAATAGGCTGAACTGACTGACTGACTGACTGACTGACATAAAATAAATTGTTAATGTAAAAAGTAACGTAGACCAAGCAGCGATATTTACTTCGTTTCTAATAAATTTATATGCTTACATCCTAACGATTTGTATATCTTCGTTTATGATATATTACAGTTGACTGGTTAATTATTTTCATAAATTTAATATATAAATATTAAATTCAAATAGTTTAATAATGTTCAATATCGAAACATAGATGCAGTAAGTGTTTGCAGTTTATACTTAAAGTTAATTATTCTTTGACAGTTCGCAGGAAAGTGGACATAAGGTGCCAAACAAACCACTAATTGCAAATTCATGCCAAATAAAGTTAATGTTAGTCAAGTATACGCTATTCTTACAAAGGTTTGAATAATTTGTTAGTCTTTTATTATCTCGTGATATAAACGTACAATTAATTACAGATACAAAAATATATCTTTAATATCTCTTAGTATGATATAACTTCATTTTCTAGATATAAGTTAGTTTCATTGAGTAAAACGATATTAAGCATGAAACCGCGAATCATATTTCTATAAAAGTCGTCGAATACATATAAAAATGGGATATTGGCAACCAGTCGGGTCGTAGATTCTTTTGTGTAAAATATAATTATTAATCATTAATCTTTACCAGACGTACATACAATAAGGCTATACTATAAATATTTCGGATTCTACTAAGGGATTTACTGCGCGTATTATTTTGCAACTCCCGATATTTCGGGATATATTTATAAATAACGTATTTATAGTGACCGCGAAACGTTAAAAAACTCAAAATTATATACTATAAATTAAAAACAATTGACTGTCGTAGATCATAAATTAGCACCGACAACACTAGTACATAAAAACAACAATGTAACAACAACGGTAACACGACGCTTGTTGTTGTATTGAAACACGAGTATTTTAAAGTCAAAAGGTGGCCGTAAATAATAATAAAAGCGATCTGTGAGCGTCTATTCTGATTTGAAACGTTTCTATTTGATCTTTGCTCATAAACATGTTAAAGAACCTCTTCGTACTCCAGGGTTTGTAACCCTGACGATGTTACAAAGATCGGTGTAAATTTTCTTTGTAATAGGATGCACACAATACAACGAAACTAAATTAGGTATTTTATATTTTAATATACGTGTATGTACGTTTGCTAAAAATTTATTTATTAGGTTACGATTCTTTATCTTGGTTGTTAATTAGCTAGTTACCAATGTAACGCAAATACCTAGTCATGAAAAAATTGACAAATTTATTCTTAGTATTGTCACAATACGCAAATATATAAAATTCAGATATCCTAGCTATACTTTGATAAATATTAAACAAAAACCAAATTTATACTTCCTACTACTTCATTTATTACTAGTAACTAATTCATTTATTGCATGTTAAATGGTTAGTGGTGTATCTTTGATATGTGTAAATAAAATTTAAATGTAACATTTGTTGATGAACTTCGTAATAAAAAATAAAGTATATGTATATGTGTATGTATGAATATATATAATATATACCTATATTTATGTCTGATAGTGCATATTTTGCGCCCCTATCCCCATTAACAATCAATTCTAATCCTCTGCCCAAAGGTTGCCTGGAAGAAATCGCGATAGCGCTTTAGCGATAAGGCCGCCTGTTGCAACTAATGCAACTTTATTATTTTTGTTTCCTTAATTTAATGTGTTTTACTTTTGCGTTGGTGTGCAAAAAGTGTAAATAAATAAATAAATAAAAATAATGATACACAGGCAAAGAAGAAACTAAATTACAAAATCGTTAGTCGCATGAGTGCGGCTCGCCTTATGTTCTATCAATAATGCCGTTCTCAAAGTACTAACATACCGACGTGTTCATATTTAAAAGACATTTCAGTGATGTCAATATGTTACAAGGTACCAATTATGTTGCATTTCGTTAGTAAGCTGAACCGTTGTAACACGTGCATTAACATTTACATTCTGTAATACTGTCATATTCGAACAAACATAACGCGTAAATTGTTTCCTTACTTATAAAACGAGAATAGAAGAAATTTCATAATGAACAGAAACATTAAACGTTAATAGAAAATAGATTCGAAAACTTATTGATTTGAATCAGTGATGAAACTGCTGGATTTTCAAGTGTTGAATTTGTTTGTTCTCCGGTTGAGTGGTAAACAATACGAGGAGAGTGAATTTGGAGATCAAAGAGATACGGAGTGACGATATTGAAATCAACAAAAAGACAGTGAAGCAGGCAGCGTTCACTCCTTAACTTTGAGATATTTACCTATCAGTGGGATATTAACAACCGGTAACAGTACAAAACGAAACAAGGAAGACTCGTTATAATTAAGATATGTAACCGTATTTCAGTTAGTGTTAAGAATTGTAAAAAGAAGCACATTATCCTTCGATATAATGATGTGCCGCATAATGCGTCGTCTTATTATCTCGGACGATTGTATAAAGCATGAAAGAGATGGTTCGTTCCTTAAACGGTAGAATGAAGCTTCCGCGTTCAGTTCGTATCTCTGGGAAAAGGCTGCGCGCATGTATTTCGAACAAAAAGCTATATTACCAATGTCGAATTAGATACGCTAACATCGTGTGATTAACTTGAATGTCTGTTTGTTAACGTTGCACAGCAAAACTCTTATACAAATTATAATATAGGCATGAATGAGATACATGGGATATAATAAACACGTCTAAAAATTTGTTGTTACTGTCTATTTTGTTTTCATCAATATATAAATTATAACATTTTTTGCACATTTCACTAGATAAATAACTAACGGTAACATTACCGTTAGCTTCGACAATTTTCGAAATATCTAATCGTCTTTTTTTCTCTTTTGGCTTAACAGAGACTGAAATATAAGATATAGGATAATGTTGAACAATATATTTACCGAAAATCCCTGTAATCATTATTTTTTGTTTTATAGGAGTTCAGATTTTGTATAGTCCATTAATCAGTTATTACATTTTAATTTAAGACGTTATTAAGATTATAAGCAAATATACAGCACAATTAATGAATGAATGAATGAATGAATAAAAAAATGTCATAAGACTGTCATACTTGTGCCAAAAATAATACCACGAAAAGCATTAAATCGACTTCTTGAAAAAACTTCCTGGAAAACTTTAGCGCAAGTCGTCGTTTTCTTTATAATTATGGAGCCAATAGATTATCTTGACTGCGGTGTGCATGGAGACTAATAAAACTTGTCCCGAGTTAAGAAACTTGCAACTGTGACCGCAAAATGTGAATATGGCGCGTTTAGTTGAACCGCATAGTAGAAATTGCTTCCGAACACGGCCTTCTAGATGTTTTTATTGCCTTATACGTTGAAAGATGACTTTTTACTTTATATAAAGCCAGTGTTTAAATAAAATAAATATTTTAATAAATACTTTTAAATGGTTTACTGTAAACAAGAAAGAAACTCTTTTAAGATAACATAATACATAAATTCAATTATATTGAAAAACGTAGATATAACATGAGTTATAGATATATTAGAGAGTATAAGTCAAAACAATTGCTTCAGAATGTTTGTCGGTGGTTCGTATTTGTGTTCCAGAATCATAGATTACATGGCAGAATATAGATAGCATTAAAATAGAAGTATAGGATGTACAACTTCAATTTGGTGTAAGTTTCATGTGGATAGACCGTCTAGAAATGAGTAATTTGTTTAAAAGCTGTTGTAATCATAAAGAAATCGTTTTGAACACACTTCTTAAATAGAATAATACTTTACACCATTTTTCAGCGTATTAAGCTTTTTCTTTAATTGACGCACAGATAAATAATTCTTTACTCTATAAGTTAATCCTTCACGTTTATGAAAATTAAGTAGATTTAACATTTTGCTGTTTAGTAACAACATAGCTAATTACATTAAAAATAAACATAAATATACATGACACTGCTCTAGTTCTATCATAGGAATAGATAACAGCAATTACCTTACATTAGCTACGAACAGTAATCCAGAGCAAAGGTACAAATAAATTAAACGAAGAAAGCTAACGAGTTAATATCACTGGATGTAAAATCTGATAAAATTAACGCTTATACTACACTAAGTAACCAGTTTTCCTGGATACCGTAAATTGTTGAAGACTGAACTGTTATTAAATAAAGTCATCTCGTTAGTTTTCTTGTTTGCATACAATAAAGTAATAGACTTACTACTAACTAAAATCGAAACGAACTAACGACGGATCTTGTTATTTAAAATTGCGCTTTATTAATTTGTGTTACGGTTTAGTTTGTTCTAGTGTAATATGTTAGTTAGTAAAATGTTAATAAGAAATAAGATGTGTGCAATTGTATGGGAAGCATCTATTACGTATGAGATGGCTTGCTAATTATTACATTCTTTGTGTGCTGCATTTCAATTAAGATATATACGTGTTATCTTTTTACATTACAGAATTGACAGAATCCGTGGTCGCTTCACTTTAGCTACAATTCATTTTATAAAAACAAATAATATTTTAATTTTTAACATGGCGATTAAAATGCTTTTGAAGCCTTGAATAAAGTAACTTTATATTTTGAATTTTAAATACGAAAACAAGCAACAGATTATGTTTACATTTTAAAGCACTTGTTACACTAATTTATTTTTACATTAGCATGAAATGTTTTTCCCACATTAACTTTAAAACGAAATACATAAAAATAAATACTAGGATGGATGTTAAAACAAGTTTAAAGACATGTTTTTAATATATTAAAAAATTCTAAGTACGTAACGTTGTAAGTATTAAAGGGATAAAATTCTTTACTCCTGCAGCGTCAGTCAACACATCTTGATATATGATGCTGGTATGTCAATAGCAAAGGGTTACCAATCAACCAAAAATAACACTTATAATGTTGAACATACACTTCAAAATCCTGAAATCATTTATGACTCGGTTCTTTTTAAAATTAAGTGTTATCTCTACTTAGAAATACATTATTTATTTCTTTTTATTTATGATGCAATGACGGTGGTCGGGATGGAATAGACAGATATATACAAACTTCGATGGATTTGTAGTTTGAACTGAAAAGTATATAAGTAAAATATAAGCTTAGAAGCTTGATTTTTTATACAACTAGGTCGACAAACAATCAAGCGTAAGTCTCACCTGATGGTAAGCGATTACCGTAGCTTATAGACGTCTGCGACACCAGAAGCGTCGCAAGCGCGTTGCCGACCCTTTCCCCGATTCCCCCCAGGTTCATCACAATGTATAAGAATATATTTAAGCTCTTTTAGCATTAAGAATCTATTGCATGAACTTGCTATATTGCATTAAAGTATTTTAATAAAGATATGATTGAATCTCGACGTGATATTTTTTTTCAAAAAAATAACATAAGGTATATCAGTGGGCTGGTACCTAAATATCCTTCACATTAAGTTACATACTTTAATAACAGAAAAGGTATGTGTTTGTTACATATATTTATAAGATAAAAACCTTCATTCCAAAATAATAAAATATAAATAAAAGTTAAAATTTGAAACCTGAAACATCATTTCATAACGATATGTCAACAATTGTATTCGATAAACAGATTTGTGTTAAGATAACACACGTAGTTCGCTTTGTCCGGAACCCATTTACCTACTTACACAAACTACCGTCATCACTGATCTCGAAATGCAAGCGTTGTTTACCTGCGAATGAGAAGAAAAAGTTAATTTTATACCTCTCGTAACAATAACCCAAATAAAAAAAATATTAATTTTTAAATTGAATGTTTAAGCTTTCTTGACACATAATAAAGGACAGTTTAAAAATCGACTGATAATTTAAAAAAAAAAGGTTTTTTTAATATTATCAATTTAAATAAGTTTTTAATATAGCTCAATTTTGTAATATAGCTTTGTTGTGACGTCTTTGCCTATTCGAAACTTCACTCTAGCAGCGGTTTTACAAATACATACTGTATGTATTTTTAAATTAGCAGGATATATGTATATGCAAAAGGTCAAAGTAAGAGGATTATTTATATACGATGAAATTAAATAGGAACCTCCCATAATGTAACACATACGATTACGTTCAAACGACGTACTTAACTCGACCAATATTTATACATCGTTCGATTGCGATGGTACAGTAGTCAAAAGACAAACGCAATACCACTGGACCCTATTGGATATGACACAGAGGGCATAATAGCTTGTCGAGTGCGATAGGTTGTAAGGCTTTCAGTCTCATTAATCTCATGGTAACACACTGTAAAATTGATGGAAAAGCGAATGCAACGGTATTGCTTGTTACCGATTTTAATACTAATTACGATTTAACTGTGAAATTATTGTGAATTTTAAAAAAATATGAAGTATTCCGACAAATATTCTGGAATATTCCGAAATATCGGAAATCGTTTCCTTTGTAATATATAAAGTTCAGTTTCTTTTAACTGTCTTTGTAACATACTTTATTTGGTACATTTAAAATATATCTCGACACTATATCTCGCCCATCTAATTCAACACCAAGCTTGTTTCCAATAAAACGGGTGGCATGTTATATTTTTTTCTCCATTTCCTTCATGTATACATGAAATTTCGAAATCATTTAAGAAATATTCTTGATCAATACTTTATAAATTTTCTTCCATGTTAACATACATTTTAAAATAATTATTGAGTTTACAGAGATTCATTTTATCTATAATCTATATATACAACACTAGCCGACCCGTGCCCATTTCGTAGGGCGTTAATTATTATTTTTGTGATGCATTTCGCATTTCTCCGACTTATTTTAGTGTATGTATACTATTATTTTTCACTGAATATAGCATATAACAGTCCTGAATAGTGTAGCTTTCTATTAGTGAAAAAAATTTCATGATCGGATCAGTATTTGCGAAGATTACCCCCTACTAACAAACAAAGTTAGAAACTTTACCTCTTTATAATATTAGTATAGATATTTTGCTCATATGTATAGGTTTAAAGAATATTTATTTTCTCATTGAAAACACACAGTCACCTACATGAGAAACTATCAACATATTATGTGGGTAAAAATACAAAAATTGTCCAGCAGTTCACAGATACATTACGATTTGTTTTACACTTTAACTACAACGAATTTCTATCACCAAAACATTTTACATACCAAAATTAGACCATTCCTCAACTTATATGCATTATTATCTATCCATTACCTATTACCTATCTTGCATTCAAAATAAGTAGTGCAAACGCGCGCACGCGGAGCGCGCGGCCGGAAAGTACTCGTACTAAGACGGTACTGTCACAGTCGCCGGTCGCACACCGGTCGGCCGGTCGAGGCTACGTCCGCATAGGGACGCAAGTAAAACTTCATTTTTTTCGTTTCATTTCATTATTTTCAAATCAAATCAAATCTAATTTAATTTATTTTAGATATCGCCCTTAAAAAGTCTTCAAATAAGTAAATATTTCTTTTTTACTTATTTATATTACAATCCTTGTCCAATCCTCCAAATATACCTTGGAACTTAAAAAGCTGACCGGTGGCGGGATGGATAACCGAAATACACAGGCCGAAGACGGGCAGCAGCGTCTTCCCAGCGTGGTGACTATGGGCAAAATACATGAGTTCACGCTATTTTTGGCGTAAACTTGCGGAGGCTTATGTCCAGCAGTGGACTGTATACTGTATAGGCTGTAATGATGATGATATTACAATCACGGAGTAGTATTAGTATACAATCATTTATTTACTGTATGATACTATACCGGTAGGTAACGATAATGCTGACGAGTACATAGATTTTCGCACTTATACAAGTAACAATAACAAAAGTTTGCCAAGAACGTCGCATCTGCACAACTTAATACTTTTAGTATAAATACAATTGGTGAGACTCCTTTGCATAGTTTAAATAATAAAACGCAAAATACGTTAAACATTTTAAAGAATATAGTTATGTAAAGAATATTTTCGAATAAACTTTTAGGAACAGATCAGACGTTTACACTTCAATAACTCCGAATAGAACATCGACGCGTCCTCCGACGGCGAAATACTGTTTAAAAATGAATTTTAATCTCAATAATGTCAAATACATCACAATAAAAATACCTTGTAAAATTATATATTATGCATTGATCACAGAGATCATGTACGCCGATGACCTGTGCTTTTTGGCAGAATCCCCAGACGGCCTGCAACAGCTGATGTCCGCTTTCCACCAAGCATGTTGCAAATTCGGCCTAAAGATCAACGTTAAAAAGACGGAAGTAATGTCTCTAGACATCCATGGTCGGGAGACACTGACCATTAAGCTTGGTGAGGATGTGCTGAAACAGGTCGATAAATTTCGTTATCTGGGGAACACTATAACAGCTAATTGTGACCTTGATGCCGAGATCAACAGCAGGATAAGTGCTGCAGCTGCAACATTTGGAAAGCTGTGTTCCAAGGTCTTCTGCTCGCATGACCTTAAGCTGGCTACTAAGATCTCGGTTTATATGTCGATCGTGCTGCCAAACCTTCTCTACTCTTCCGAGACCTGGTGTGTGTATCGTCGTCATATACGCACTCTCGATCGATTCCACCTTAAATGCCTGCGCACCATCATGAAGATCAGATGGTCCGATCGGGTACGTAATACCGAAGTTCTAAGACGGGCCAATGTTGGTGGCATTGAGGCATATTTGATGCGTCGCCAACTTCGGTGGTGCGGTCATGTATCACGGATGTCGGAGGAGAGAGTGGCGAAGCGCATCTTTTACTCTGAGCTGGAGGAAGGCCAGCGAAAGCATGGTGGACAACTCCTCAGATACAAAGATGTTCTGAAACGTCACATGAAAAGATGCAATATAGAGCCCTCTCGATGGGAGAGTTTGGCAGCACAGCGACCGGAATGGCGCGAGATCGTGAGGGAGCGTACTGGTGAATTTGAGGAGCAGCGACTAGCTGACCTCGACGCCAAGCGCGATGAGCTCAGGGACCGTCCACTCGCCGCCATTCACTTTAACTATGAGAGCGGTAAGCTCACTTGCCCACTTTGTGCAAGGGAGTTTACTGCAAAAATCGGCTATATAAGCCATCTCCGTGCGCACCAGCGCCTAGCCCTGTAAGGGGTCGAAGTGGTCGCCATGGCCGAAATTCGGTCGGATACATACATATATATATATTATATACATCTTTCGAACGGGGATAACTTCGTCATTTATGAACCGATTTTGATAATTCTTTTTTGTTGGAAAGGAGATATCCCAAGGGTGGTACCATGGTAAGGAAACCAGGATCTGGTGAAGGGATCCCAGAGAAATCGACAGAAACCCTCGAAAATCATAGTGACGACTAGTGCGTTTGTTAATTTTTTTCGTCTATTTACGTTTTTTTACTTGTCGATGTAATTGAAGTCGGTTTTTTTCGTTTGCAAGCAAACATAATTATTTTAAACTAGAAGCAATTGTGTAAAGATAAAATTACTTTAAAATAAATATATCGAGGTCGATAATGTCCTTCGCTTGAGTTTAATAAAATGTCTAAATTTATCTTACTCATTAACGTTATTTAAAATTTGCAACCAAGATCAACCTACATATACATATATGTGTACTATGTACATATATATCTTTTGTTTTAAAACATATTTCTCATCATAATCATCAGCTCCAGTCACTACCAGCTACCCTATTAATACCCAGCTACTATATTACTAACTCAAAATAATACATACATAACACAATATAACGCAATTTCTTTATTGGTTTAAACACATACACTTTAGTTCTCTTTAAACTATTTCTAAACTATACTCGAGTAAAACTAGGAGTTTTACTGTACAACGAAAACAATATGTAATAACTAAAGCCAAGTCTATGACAGTAACTCAAGGAGCTTTCCCAGTCAATCATAACGCTAAGACAAAAGTTCACTTAAGTCTCATCCCGTAGGAGACCGGAGACGTAACTTGGCTTTCAAGGCGTGCATTTGTTTTATTACTTCGACTTCTGAAGAACGCGATACTGTTACGTATCTACTGTAAGGAAAGCTTTTAATCATCCTTCGTTAACTTATATACGATTTTCAAATAAATACAAAAATCGATTCCAATGTCAAGAGTGTGTTGTTTAAACTTTCGTGTTTTACTTTATATTATAGTAAATAGAAAATCTTCGTATATAAATAAACATCCCAGTTTTAATATATTTTGTTGAAGTAAGGCATAGCGGGAGATACCTTGCTTAAAGTATAGAGCAGTACGACTGGAGAAGAACCTCAACCTCAAGAGTATTTATAACTGTATAGCTTTTTGATGTTTTTTTTTTCTTCAGAATTTCATTTTCATTATTGTTCCCATTTCATGGACTCACATCAGTTACAGTAAATATAAAATAAATAAATAAATATCTACACAATACACACACGGTCGTCTGTTCCTAAAGTAAGCAAATTAATGCTTGTGTTATAGGTAACAGTCGACTGGTATATAGCTACATATTTTTTTTCGATAAACATACTTATAAATAATACATATATAAATATATAAATAAATATTTATATTACACCCAGACTCGGGGTGGGAATCGAACCCACAACCCTCGGAGCAGAAAGCAGGGTCACTACAAACTGCGCCAACGGGATAGTCAATTAATAAATTAATTAATTAAGTAATATTAATTATTTTATATTAAATAAAATGATTAAGACGTAAAAAGAAGTCAATTATATCATAATTTTCTACAAAAAGTATTTATTTTGTAAAAAAGTTTAATTTAATTAAAAAACTTTTTTAATATGTAATATTTATTAATAATAATTATGTTGTTGTGTTTATTTTATTAGCAAAAATTGTTTTATTTAATTGCTAAAAAGACTTGAATTTGACATAAATATATAAGTATTCTTTTAAAAAAAGAATTCTATATATTTATTCACTAATAAATTAAACTATGAAATATTGGAACAGAGCCAGAAAGAAAAATCGATGGCCGTTCAACGCAGGACTTGGCATTCGTACTTTTATACTTACTTACAATATTTTTCTTATGTAACAATAACCTCAATATTTTACTCACATAACCTCAATATTCTTTACCTTACTATATTATACATAAAATCCAGTGTTTAAATACGCTTCATCAAAAAGAGAAAACCTTGCATTCTACAACCAATAAAAAGTAATAAAAAAATTTACTCTTTTTAAATATTTTATAAAAATGAAGATATTTAAAGTAGCTAATTGAAAAAAAAAAGTGTTAAGAACGAAGCGTAGTTGGTACTTGGCAGTTATCCGAGCAACCACTTCGGCGTGGCTAGCTGCAATGCAAAAGTAACATTTTTAACTCTTGAATACGAGACTAGTGTTGCCTGTTGTAAAACTTGTTACATTATTTTCGTCCTAAACTACACATGAAAAAATGGCGACTTCGTTTTATGTTACGTTCATATTAGCTTTTGTTAATCACATTTTCTTCAATTTATAAATGCCACTTCACACGTATACGTTATATATATAGGAAAAAAATTAAAACACATTAATCACTCTTAACAACTCTTGAACTAAGTGGTCAAAACAATAACATAGAAATTCACTACATTTTATAAAACAGTAAATACGAAGTAATTTTTTCTCTATTTCCTCAGTTTTCTTCACCCTAATACACAGTTCAGTGAACTTTAATTGCTCCATTCCTCATTCACTTACAGGACTTCATTCGACTTATAGTTTTAAAGCTACTAAACTATTCTGATCTTTATTTATCGTAGTTGACTCGACAGATGTTGTATGTAAAAAAAAGTACTTTTTAAGCGACTTCAAAAAAGGAGGAAATTTTCAATCCGATTGTTACAATACGGGGTTACAGATATCAATAATTACTGAAGAAAAAATGTAACCGAAAAAAAAACCAAAGGAAGAAAGAAAATAAAAAGCTAAACAAAGAACGGCCAAGTTTTGTACATTTACCGCTTAAAAATATGACCATCCATATTTTTTTACATTCATTTTATCTCTTACTTTGACGTGAGTTTTCAATAAGTGGAAAAATATGAGATGATGTTGAAGTTCATCGTCCTCACATATCAGAAATGACGAGCAGTACCTTGAACCGATCAATCTGAAGCTGTATTTAAAACTAGAAGTCTCCGGCAGCTTTAATCGTTTAACATTTAAGGCTTCTGTTGTTTGCTTTAGTTTTTAAAACCTTCTTTATATAGGTTACTAATAGTAGGCAAACTAACAATTAAAAACAGTGATTTTACAGTTAAATGAATACGAAAGGCAAAGCATATCTAGTAAATATATAAATAAGGATTTACTGCTTTCCTAATGTTATTTTTAGATTTTAAATCTTATGATTACTAATTTAATGTTAAAAAGTAATTATTGTTAATAATAGAAGTAAAACAAAAACGTCATTTTTAACTTTTAGTATATGAAACTAAAAAGAAACTAAAATAATACAAACAAAAGGTTTTATTAGAATTAGTATACGTCACAGCTAGTCGCAGAAAGAATAATAGTCAAGAACGCCAGCGGCATGCAAAGAATTGTTCGAAGAAAGGCTCCGATCTGCACACGCTATGCAAAAGAAATGCAAATATTTAAAAGCCCGGGGATGTCCGAGACTCCGGCTTGCATACAAAAACTTTCTCTCTGAAAGAAAAATGCTGACGCTCCTTTTAAGGCAGCCTGACTTCGGATGATACCGACGGCACGGAACGGCTTTGTAGTTTAACGTATGTGCCTAAATTGTAAAGAAAGCAATTTATTCCGCATACTTGCGTTAATGTTAATTATAAAACGTTTCAAAAGTTATTGCCCAATTTATATTCCAATAGTCGTTAAATATATTATTATTGCACATGTATAGCCCGATAGCCAATAACTGCTATTATAATATACTTTATATTCATTATATTATATTATACTTTTTCATAACAATGGTCAGCCTCGGGCAAACGAGACTGCTTTCGGAGCTTTATTAAAGTGGGATCAGCTTTAGAACTTAAATTGTAAATTTGTCATCGCCGTACCCGGTGAAGTTTCCTTCTCAAAGGTATTCGTAGTTCTTGTTGCAAAGCCGTCGGAACTTTAGCCGAACGGCGTCGGAAACAAAATATTTCACGTTTCTTGCCGAGCATTTGTCTCGAGTTCCCCCGAGTGCAAAAGAGGTGTTCCGTATTACGTCTCCTGACAAGTGTTGAAATATTTCCCCGTCTTCGCTGAAGTATTGCATCCAATTTGTCAAAAATATCGAAAGCAACTTTCGACTTGAGACAAATGCGAGGGATTTTCAATTTTAAAATCGCGTTCGGAACACGCTATCGCTCTCGTCTTCGCCAAAATAAACATTGCGAGTTATGGCCGTGTGTAATTCATCGATAATTTGGAAAATGTCTGATCGTCGCCAACGGGGTCAATAACTCGTCGGCGCCGCCAAATCCAATAAAGAACTTTGCCTCGAAAAAATTTATGTTATTGACCGAATTATATTTACTGACGTGTGAGAAGGTTAGAAAATATGCTGGACCAGGATAACGAGACCTCTAACATTCAAACGGAACCATCTATATTGGCCTTAGCAATTTTCACGAAAAGGGGAGAGAAAGGTCAAGGAAAGTGGGACGGTTATTGATTGTTCCAAACACCTTTTTCGATGCGTCAGCGATCGGAATCCTTACAGGGGTTCTATAACATATGTTATTGTTAAATGGTATTCAATGCTTTTCAGCATACTTACGACTATGATTTATAGCTTATAATTACTTTACATATTATAGTACTATAAACGTTGTATTTTTAATGTTTCAGGTAAAACATGAGTTAAGAGCGACACAAATTTTCCAAAAGAAAAGTAGCTCATAACATCATAACAAGTTTAGCATATGTAAAAATACTAGCTGACCCCGCAAACGTTGTAAACCCCCTTAATCCCCCCCCCCCCTATAAGTTTGGAGTATGAAAAACAGATTTTGGCCGATTCTCAGACCTACCCGATATGCTCACAAAATTTCATGAAAATCGGTCCAGCCGTTTTGGAGTAGTATGGTAACTAACATTGAAGAATTTTATATATAAGATGTATATAAGTTTTTTCTCTCTTCCAGTGGGTGTCGTAAGAGGCGACTAAGAGATAACACAGTTCCGCTAGCACCTTGGAACTTAAAAAGCCAACCGATGGCGGGATAACCATCCAACTGCTGGCTTTGAAATACACAGGCCGAAGACGGGCAGCAGCGTCTTCGGTGCGACAAAGCCAGCCCTGCGGTCACCAACCTGCCTGCCCAGCGTGGTTCACGTTATTTTTGGCGTAAACTTGTGGAGGCCTATGTCCAGCAGTGGACTGTATATGGCTGTAATGATGAAGTTTTTTATAAAAGTTCGAGGGATCATAAGTTGAAACAAATACCATTAAAACTAAATTCGAGAAACTCATGTTTTACATTATTGGTCATTCAAACATAAATGTAATGCGAAAATCCGAAATGTAAAAGCGAATAAAACAGATGATGAATTACAGCTGTCCATCCGTGTGCCAATCGAGCTTGTGACCTTTGTAGTTCAGACGACATGAAACTCATTTTTAATTGAATATCTGCCGCTTTCGTAGCAGAAATTTCATCAAATAAATTAGACTTTTTATCTTACTAGGTTTTTACGATTATAGTTTCCTTTGGCAAATTTTTGTTACATAAATATCTAAACATCGAATATTCACAAATAAATAACGTTATACAAGTCTCAAATAACAAAGAAATAGTTTAATTAGTTGAGATCTGTTTTATATCTTTATTAATTTATATACGGGCAACGTCATTTCCCGTAACACATAAACTATGATGACCGGAACTTAATGAGGACGAGTTAAACATTGATTCATTTATAATTTTATTACCACTAAAAAACCGTTCTAAATGTCTCGTATAATCTGCGTTTCCTTTCATCAAAGCGAACGGTTTCTGTCGTGGTTTATCCGCGAACATCGCTGTAAATCACATTGACCCTTTGATCACCTCGCTGTTCCCTTAAGTCAAAATCCCCTGAGGACTAGCTTTTTCCACTTTTACGCATTTGAAGTTTCGGCGCGCCCTGAAACGTTTTGAAAGATTCCTTCTGTGAAACATTTTGGGTGAACGAATAAGAATGATCGTATCTGCTATATATTCTTTTGAAACTATAGAGAAAATTAATATCTCTCGAACGAAGATCAAACGGACACATTTCGGAATATTATGATGCCTTTGTTGTGAAATTAGAACATTTGTCATTTCAATTTTGTATTTTTATTAAGAAAATTTTAATCAAACACGTATAATGAATATTATGAATGAACATCGGTATGTTTATGAAAAATAATTGTGTTTGCTCGCAAACGAAAAAAAAACCGACTTCAATTACATCGCGTTATCAAAGATTACTCAAAAAGTAGTTATCAGATCTCAATAAAATTTATATGTGACCACATGATAAACATCGGCTTTCGATTAAATTAAAAATTATCAAAATCGGTACACCCAGTAAAAAGTTGTTACGGATTTTCGAGAGTTTCCCTCGATTCCTCTGAGATCCCATCATCAGATCCTGGTTTCCTTATCACGGTACTAAACTAGGGATATCCCCTTTCCAACAAAAAAAGAATTATAAAAATCGGTACATCCAGTAGAAAGTTATGCGGTATAATACAACGTAGGTCGACGAAAAAAGCGTCAAGTAAAAACGCATTATTAGATATAACTCGAAAAGTAGTTGTTAGATCTCAAATAAATTTAAATGAGACCAATTGGCACACACCACCTTTCGATTAAAACAAAATTTGTCGAAATCGGTCTACCCGGTCAAAAGTTCTGATGTAACAAACATAAAAAAAAAAAAAAAAATAGTCGAATTGAGAACCTCCTCCTTTTTTGGAAGTCGGTTAAAAAGAAGAAAACAATGAACTATCATCCTGTCGAGTTTTATAAAATTAATCGCAATGATTTTTACAAGAAATGTTCAAACGGGTTAAATAATTTGGTTTCAATAAATATATTTATACACGAAGTAGGTATAGTAATCTTCTTTTATTTTTTTCCTTCTACGTCTTTTTTACATAAAAATAAATATCTTTGATGACATAGATAGGCTTTAGCAGCTCCATAGTAGATATCATTAAGTTTATCTACAGCATCGTATATACGTACTCTTAGTACGCCCTCGATCTACCGTGTAACAAACGAACGCATTCATAAATGACACCTAACATTTAATATTAAATACGAAAATACCAGTTATTGCGCTACTACATTAACGCCATCGGTATTCCGTTGGACATTGACGATGATTATTCCAATGAGTCTATAAATTGGCCACATTATGATCCAGCTGACGCAACGCTGCACTATCACGACCGACGTTAGTGGGCTGCCTGAAATGGTATACATTGTTATCAATATTAAAATAATCGCTCAGCTCGTTTTCAATGTATATTTTAACAGGGCTATTGATCAACTGCAGTTTAAGTTGACGAAACAATTGTTCCTGGCATCATTAAACGTAATCAACGAGATTCGTCTATCGAGTATACAGGAATTGTAAGTTACGTTCGTGCATAAAATATTTATTTAATCGATTAATTATTAATTATTAATCGATTAAATAAATATTTTATGCACGAACGTAACTTACAATTTCTGTATACTCGATAGTCGAATTATTGTCCTCGAGATTTTGGCTTGTGATTGAATATTATTTATTGTTTACTTCGTTTATTAGCGCTCCTCTAGCTGTTACTGTTTTATCGTAATATATTAATTTATTTATCGATACTTGAACCTTTTAAAGGGATTGTAACAAATTCTATAAAGTGTAGACTTTAAAGTACACTCACTATTTAATTGGGGTTACCTTCATGTGCATGAGTTTAAACTGCAGACATATTGTCACAATCAGCCTCAACTTTAATAAAATTTATTTACTGAAAAGTAAAAAGTATATGAGATTACAAGAGACAGAAAAAAATAGCAGATGAACAATGAAAATATAGCTTATATTTCATTCAAGTGACTTTTTAAACCGCTGATATGTCTCGTTATTATAAGTATTTCGAGTCGATATTATTGTAATGTTTTTTTTTTTTTTTGTAGGCTGAGACATAATGTCCTAGCTACTAAAAAGCTACGTTAAAGCCTTTTTATTTAATTTGTAATTTTTTATAAAAGTAAAAATAAGCAAACGAAACGCATGTGTAAAAGACATTTCAAATAACTTACTTTATTTCAGTTTAAATGAAAGTCAAAGAAAAAAATAGCTTTTAGTAACAACAGCTAATTCTAAAACAACAAAATATAATAGTCGACGAATAGTTGAGAATCAGTGTCTGCAAATCATTCGCCGCGGGGTACGGAACATCGCCGTCAAGCAATCTACAAGCAACGATATTGCTGTGCAGTTGCCAAACACTACGTGATGGCACCACGCTGCGTCCCGTTCTATCACTTATTGTAATTTGTATAAGGGGTTTTCGAATAACTTAAAGATTAGAAGGGCAAGCTACCGAGCATCGTCTAACAAAACAAATAAAACGAAATGTCGTCAACATAAATTTAATGTAGTATATTTAAATTGTTATGATGTTAAGATATGCACTATAAATAACAATTGGTCAAATATAGTTTGTATGGTTTGGACTTGCTTTTTGTAGTAAAGATTGATAAGAATAGTCATAGGAATGAAAGTTATATCTTTGACAATACCAATACAAAAAAAATTATATTTTTTTTTGTGTAAGAATTGTTTATTTTTTCAAAAACGGTTTCCACCAGTAAAACGCTACATTCCATATCTCTTCTTCGATATAAAAGTGCATTAATACTTATTTTAATTTCTTACATCAAATTTAAATTTCCAAATGTTTATAATTATAATTAGCAATACAATCTTTGACAATTTTGGAATTAAAATATTGAAATACACAAGCTTAAAGAATCTAATTAGTACCTACGCAAAATAGGATCATATTAGGGTTAACATAAGTCTATTGGCCTACAGGGATATTAAACAAAGCTAAAAATCATATGGTTACGCTTCAGCCTGTACTACTGGGCATAGGCCTCTTTCCCCATGTAGGAGAAGGATCAAAGCTTAATCTACCACGCTGCTCCAATGCGGGTTGGCGGATATATTCCCTACTATGAGTAACGATCGATATCAGGTGTACATGATAACAACCGGGACCGACGGCTTAACGTGCTCTCCGAGGCACGGTGGGGAGACCCACAAGGACTGCACAAACACCCAGAACTAAATAGATTATGACATCAAAATTTTTTTTCTCTGTATACCTGCGATAAATCGACTACCTTTAACTTTTTCACCAAAAATGAACCTATGAAATAAATAATAACAAAAAATAAAGAAAAGTACAAAATTTATATGTCTACGTGATCGTAAACATGTCAACACTGATTCTGTTCATTCTGATCTGATGACGGATTTGGATCAAAATTTCATAAGCCACTCCCTCCCTATCATATCGGTAATCGTATTGTTTGTATCGATTTCGATACTATCCGTATTATCTGATAAACTATCACAACACGAGTGTATACTACGTTCACCTACAAAGGTATATACAATCATCGATTCCAATAATAATTTTATCTAACTATTATCTTCTATTAATTCGTTTCACAATTTTACTCACTAATTCTTGATGATGTTTTTAGTTTCAGTTAAATTATGATAATCTATATTTAAAAAATGTATCGTAGAAATGTACGCATATAACTTGCGAACGACTTAACTATTATAAACTGGACAATTGTTTTGTTTTGTTTTTTGTTTAAAAATAGAAAATTAAAAAAAAATCTTTAATAGTGATAAAATAGCGGTTCCTCGGATCCGCCGGTAGTAAATCTTTAATTTATCACGTTCTCATATATGAGGCCACATTGATGTATGCTACTGGATCAGCCCGACTTGAGAAGTACCATGCTAGCGATGCATTGTACTGAGAGCGGGAGTAGAGTCGGCAATGCGCTTGTGATGCTCCTGATAATACCAGCGTCTATAGGATACAGCAACCGCTAAGTTTCAGATGAAAGCTACGTTTGTTTGCCATTCATAGCTATAATAGTATTATAGGAAATAATTAATATGTATAGGAAGGTAAGCGGTGTAACCTAGAAAAGAAACAACTATTAGTAGCAATAAAAATCTTGTAAGTATTTCATTATCAGATCATAACCATATTTTCGTGTATAACCTCTTTCGTATAATTTACTTAAAAAAAAAAAAAAAAAAAAACAGAATTACAGATATAAACCGCGAAACCTCTAAAATAGAGATAAAGTAACCAAACCAAAAAAAAAAAACAAATATAACAATGTAGAAACGTATAAAAATAAGATATCGATCGAAAACACAATCTTCTCTTTCGTTTAGGTATTATCTATATTAATAAATGGAGAGCCGAGTTTTGTTCGGTTATACTGCGAAAACTATTGAACCGATTGGAATAATACTTACCTATGCCATAAGATGCAGCGTGATTCGGAGAAGGTTTTAGTATACAATATGTTTGTTTTTATACTTATCGTTTAAAAAATATGGACGGACAGAGGTCGCTAGTTGTTTAATAAAACAATAATTCTTTTCCATTAATATATTCTTAGCTTATTTCCAATTAAGTTTTCACCATTTTTATGTAAAAAATTTCAACTTACACTTCTATCATGTAATAGAAAACATAAAGAGAATATAAAAAAGTTTTTTTTTTTCAGTATTTAGACAATACACATATGGATTGTGCCTGTTGCGCTGGCGGTAGCGGGTTCGATACCCGCACATGACAAACATTTGTATTGGCCATACAGGTGTTTGCCGTGGTCTGAGTGTTTGTGCAGTCTTAGTGGGTCTCCCCAGCGTGCCTTGGAGAGCACGTTAAGCCGTCGGTCCCGGTTGTTATCATGCACACCTGATAGCGATCGTTACTCATAGTAGGGAATAAATCCGCCAACCAGCATTAGAGCAGCGTGGTGGATTAAGCTCTGATCCTTCACCTGCATGGGGAGAGGCATTTGCCCAGTTGTGGGATATTACAGACTGAAGCGAGATAATATAGAAAGATACACAAAACAGAAGAAAAAAGTTAATTAAAAAGTATAACTAGTTAAGTTACAATTAATATTTTCTCTGTATTTAAAACGACTTTTCTATTTTCAGATTAAGTATCTTTTTCATCCTTTTCGAAGCGGTAGCCGATTAACTGTTTACGGAATACATTAGCACCGTTTAAGATTTACACGGTATTGCCGCGCGCCGGGCGAGATTTTAATTATCGCTATAAATCCTACCTGACCCCGGGTCACCGACAAATATTTGTACATATTGATTGTAAATAACATTACTTATTACACTTTGTATTTGAACTGTATGTTTCGCCTTTTCCTGTCTTGTTGAAATGTTATTATTCTATATATATATATACCTATATCTGATATATATATATATATATATATATATATATATATATATATATATATATGTATATATATAAATGCATGTCATGTGACTGCAACAAATTTTTATTTTTTGCATATTTTTTTTTATATATTAAAAAGAAAATCTATATATTCACTAAAAAAATGGTGGAGTGTTCGCCGGGTCAACTAATATATTATAAATGGGAAAAGGTTATTGATTTTAATGTATCGATGTCTAATGCTTTGGTTTATATATGTTTTTAAAAGGCCAATTTACTACAGATTCTAGGCTATGAAACATAATGTTACGAGTCAAAATAACGGAACACTAACCATAACACATGAGATAGGTGTTACACTGTAAGTCGTCTTGTAAGATATTAAGACTGAAGTGTTTGTTTGTTTGTTTAGGAGTTAAACTCAGAATTTACTGAGCACATTTGAAAAAGGTTAATGTATAAAGTGTGGCTTATAAAGAAAAATTGTAGGCTATAAAATTAAAAGGCATGTCACGTTAGCTTCTATGCTAACAATTAATCAAAGCGGTAACAATGAAATCAATCAATTCTTTAAATAAAACATGGAAAATATTCGAAGCATTTGTACAAGTAAATTAATAACTTTGAAACGGATACACGGCTAATCGAGCTAAATTGAAAAACGGCATCACAGAAAAAAGGCTTTAGAAAAGCAGTTTGATATATTTACTTACTTAAAATGTCGTGTATATCAAACTTGAAACTAATAAATAGAGTATAATCCTACTAATATTATAAACTCGAAAGTTTGTATGTATGGATTTGTTCCTTTTTCACGCAAAAACTACCGAATGGATTTTAACGAAAGTTTACAATAATATAGCTTATACATTAGAATAACACATAGGATATAATTTTTAAAGTGTGTAAATTTTCCAAAATATAACGATAATTCTCAAGTAGCTGTTCTGGCGTACGCTGCAAAAACTGTCGAGTTTACACGTAGGTATATAGTGTATAAGAAAAATGTTTATCTTAATTAGTCCTACAAAAAAGTCCGCGACAGCATATATCTATTATGAGTACCCAAGCCATTACCACAAAAACAGTGAACCATAAATACAATAAAAATTAATAATATATTTGTAATGCACATTTGGTAGTAACAAATTGATTTTTATGTCGCAGAATCAATTTTAATACATTTTGGTATAAAGATAGATATTGAGAAGATAATAAGCTACTCGAAGTACTTACTAATCCCGCGCAGACGAAGTTGCGGTTACCATCTATTTTTCGATTCAGCAAATTTGTTAATAAGAAATGGTACTAAAAGTGGAATGGTATGGAAAATGAAAAAAAATTAGATCATTTTTATAAAAAACAATTAATATGAATCATTTTAACAATTATTTATATCCATGAACACTTTATAAATGCTTTAAATCTTAGACGAAGTCATTGAAATTATTCAGTAGATATCTATACATCTATCGCTAGAGGTAATCTGATACGTGCAGGACAAGATAAATTCAACGGACGCAGGGGCGAAAGTTAACAGTAGCCGCTCCGCATAGCAAATAACGCCCGATTTAGTTTCTGACCAGTTATTAATTTAAAGTTACGAGTTTTCTCTTACAGTAGACCGGTGCACGGTGGCTCTCAATCCTTGGTACGTGGAATGTCAATATAAGTATAAATAATTAAGTTTACGGACCGAATCATTAATTATTTAGTATTCAGTTGTTGGAAACAGTGCATTTGACAATTTGAATTGAAATTTTGAGTCATTTACGGACGGTTTCATTTATGATATTCATAAAACTGTTGTACCAATATCAATGCAGTTAAACTTATAGAATCAGTCATTGTAACTGACGAAATTGCTAGAACACGTTTTATAATGCGATTTTTTTTTAAATTAAAACAATAAAAGTAAATTTGAAACAAAATAAATATAACATATGACTCCCGATTTTTGTCGAAAACTTATAAACATTTAAATGGAAATCTATATACGTTGATAAACATTAACAAAACAACTTGAAAAATCAATATTAGATTTACAGTTATCTCTTTAATCGTATTTTATTATTTAAATTTAGTGTAGGTAGGTATAGTGTATCACTAGTGTCTGACACACCTACTAATATATTTTATTTCAATTAGTTTAAGAAGCACTGCAACTGACCGCCAGCGGTCATAGTTCTCAGATCTTATACCGGTTACGGTGTTGTAATTGATTAACTGTTTTAAAAAATTAATATTACATTACAAATAGCATACTGTCATTTTGGTAAAACGAAAACACTTTGTGTCAAAAAACTCTTATGTGTGTTTAAAATAATATGCGTAGTCGTGAACTCCACAGGAAAAGTGAATTAGAAAGAAACACTTATGGCACACACAATTATATTATCAGATAACCAAAAGACTTAAAAAAAAATATTTTCATCACAAACATAATTTGATATCTATATAGAATCTCTATATAATAAATTAAAAAAATAAATTATTCAAATAAAATTGTTTTTGTTTAAAAAAAAAAAGTTTAAAATGTTAAAAAAGGATTAAATAATGGGTATTTAATTATATAAGACTGGCGACCCGCGACTTCGTCCGCGTGAAATTTGACAAAAAGTTATTATTTTGTCAGTTCGCAAAGTGATAAAATATATAAATTTCTAAAATAAATGTAGCCTAAGTTACTCATTATTACATCAGCTATCTGCCAGTCAAAGTTCCGTGAAAATCGGTCCAGCCGAGTTTAGCGAGATTAGCCGGAACAAACAGGCAGACAAAATTGTAAAAAAAATGTTATTTTGGTATATGTACCGTGTATCCATATGGATTTAGTAAAAATCGGTTATATTAATATTACAAACAGACACTCCAATTTTATTTATTACATAATTCGAAAATACCAAATTATTCAAATTGCTAATTATAGGTATACCTACTTCTGACGCGAATGTGTCTTCTGAGTGATAACAAAAATGTTATAAAGTCTTTTCATTAGGATAATATTAATTAACAGTCGTATTAAAAATAACAACTGTGCACATATACAACTTTTGTATTTTTAATTTTTCGTTTGTAAAAAAATATTTCTTGAGAGCAGACAGCCAATAAATATTTATCGATTATTAATAAAATGATAATGGACAAGAGCCCTTATATAGTAAACTGGAAAGTGGCTTTAATACCATAACAGCTATTACTTTCTATAGAAATCCTTTGTAATTTATAATAAATGTAGGTGAATATAGCGATGTAATTTCATGACCATTTTAACATTAGCCATTCAATAATTAATTATCAAAGAATATTCTAGTTAGATATCGTATGCATTGAAAGCTATCATAAAGTTGAGATAAGTAGTATTTTTATTGAGGGATTAATTTTCTTTTTGAAATGGATTCGAAATTAAGAACATAAATTGAAAATTATTTAAAATGAAAGTTATTTAACCCATTACATGCATTATTCACTATATTTTAACTAACTTAAGCTGTTGGTTGATTAGCAGTAAACAAAGCTGTCAGATTACAGATAGCTTAGATTTAGAGTTTAGAATTTGGTGGACCTATTATAGAAATCTTTGTTCCAAAACTAGTGTTCCAAAAATCTGTTACACAGTCATAAAACAAAAATTAAATATATCTTCGATATCACCAAAGATGTTTAAAGGAAATCTCTACGTGCTTTATGAAAGTCTCATCTAACGATGTATGCCATCCCGGTGAAAGCGTGGCGCGGAGCAAATCGCAAATTATCCTTGCTTCCCTCATTGCGGTATATCGTACGAGGTATAAGTTATAGCGATTTTTAAATATAAAGGTAACGAAATATACTTTGCAATGATGTATTCAGTACAAACTACTCGTGAAGTCAGATCAGCCTGTCATCATCATCATCACTTCAGCCTATCTCAGTCCATTGCTGGACAAAGGCCTCTGCAAGTTCATGCCAAAAACGGCGTTAACTTGTGTGTTTTGCCCATAGTCACCACGCTGGTTAGGCGGGTTGTCGCACTATCAACCTGTAAGCTTTATTAAATTGATTTAATGTATAAGCTTTTACGATAATATCTATTATCTTATAACTTAAAGCAAACCAAAGAATGAACTAGTAAAAAGCGTATTGCTATATTCAACACTTGCAATTGTCGAGATGTAAGTGACAGCTCGTGACTCCGCGTGTGATCGAGTAACTATAATGTCATAATATGTTACAATTACGCGCAGCGCTGTGCAAATACATGCTATCGAATAAGAAAGCGACCTGTGATTGAAGTATTTAGAATAGCAACTTGAAAATACAGTGTTTTATAATGCGTTTGAAATGTTTGTGTATTAACAACCAGTTACCACCAACTCAAACTGTTAGGACCCATTTTCACAGTGCAGTTGTAGGTAGTTTAAAATTTGCCTTTAAAGCCTATCAGCAACTTATATACGAGATAAACTTTATCAAAAATTCGTGTAATTGACCCATAAATTTTACGTTTTTCATGATATTTTTTACTATGGAGTAATATTACACTTGTATATTTAAATTAAAATTAATTTAAAATAAGAATAAAATAGTTACGGAAAATGACGTACATCGCAGACAGTAAAAGACAGTAATTAAGATAGTATTAAGTGAAATAAGTACGTATATGTATTGTATCCAATTCAACGACCTCCACAAACCGAATTGATTTACACAGTCCGAAACACACAAAAAATAATCGACATACGAGTATATTGCTTGTGCAGTGTAAGCAGTTTATTCTCTTTGTTAGGTATTATGGTATAAATGCAGTGTACTTCACACTACAATGAAATTTTTTTATATACTCAACAAGTAAAAAATTTAATAAAACTTTTTAGTCAACGTAGCGACCTGCTACTTTACCGCCTTTTTTTTCACAAATACATCGTTTTTTTCTTCTTCTATACAAACTTTGTCCACAATAACAAACACAGAAAAAGAAAATTTATCGCAGACGTTCGGAAGTTATGCACATACATTCATCATGTTTTCATATTTATCTTGGAGTAGTGATTATACGTATATATACTAACATCTATAATAGTTAAAATACCGTTTTATTGCTAAAATTTTTACAAAGAAATTCTTCCTCATTTTCTCACGTATTAATTAATCTAACATCTCCGACAAGTACATCATTAACATTTTACGCGCATTCGCGTATAAATTTTATTGATTAATACATAAGTTTAAGACTACAAATAAGTGGTACAGTTAAGTTACTTTAACTATGAATACGTACAATGTTGCAGTTTACGAGCGCAACACTGTAACTTAGATACGTGAGTATTAAGCGGTTTTAATTAAAAAATGTAGTAAAGATAAATTATACTACGCAGCACAAGTAATTTTGCGTGACGTATAAAACGATAAATGTTTTATTACACTCGTCTAAACAGATACAGAGATTGAATAAATAAAGCAGATGGCAGAAAGGGAGTAATTTTAATTAAGTACATGGCTTCTATTCGTTTGCTTTTGTTAAATATTTTCTCATGTGGGTGCTTAATCATTACATAGTACAAAACAAAGTCGCTTCTCGCTGTCTATATGGTTAGATCTTTAAAACTACGCATCGGATTTTGATGCAGTTTTCTTTAGTAAATGTGATTTCAGAGGAAGGTTTATATGTATAATACGTGCATAATATAGTAGAGAAAAACTGATAGTTTTTGCACCCGTCACGAAGCCAGAGCTAGTGATGAAATGATGATTGGTATTGGCTGATGATTTTGATGATTGGTATGATTGAAACGATTTGATGAGATTGATGATGGCTTTAAGATTATCGTATGTACTATCGACAATTTGCTTACTTAGAGTTACTAAGTATAGTATTAAAACTTATCTCCAGAAAATTACATCATTCATATAACTACAATAAATTGAGCCTTAACAATGCTTAAACAAGTTTTGTCCTACGACCGTCGTTTTGATTCGCATAATAAAAAAAAATGTGGAAGATATTCTGGTTAAAAAGTTCTTGACGCTTATGTTTATAGGCAATAAAATTTATTAATTCTCTTCAACAACCATATAAATTTGAATAAAAGTGATATTAAATTCTGCTTTTGAAAACAGCTATGTAATATGCTATTTGTTATATGTTAAAAACCTGACAATCCTAATTACGATAAACGAGATACAAAGCAGCATCTTCTTGTTTAAAGCTAAAAGCAACCTGGAAGTAGGTAATATTTTAGTTGATACGAAATTATAATAACGTGTCGTGCTGTAACAGCCCTCATAAATAGTTTGAGAACGGCTGGAATACGTAATAGAGACGGAAGTCTGAAGGTTTCCATTTCTGGATGTGACCCAGAACATTATTATAACAATCAGGTATAAAGGCTTATTAAAATAATATGAAATTTGTAAATATAATATTATAAATATAAATACATTAGTAATAGCTACTCTAATTAACGTTCTTTTGTGTACTTATTTTTTCAGTTGCACGTAGTTCATAAACAAGATTATCTTTTTTACTTTAACTTGCTAATGCTAATGTTATTAAAGCTACATTGTAGGTCAGGCATATTTATTTAGTGTTTTTTGTTTTATGTCGGATAAAATTTATTTAATTGGAACGGTCTCTTTGATTTTGATTTTCATTAAGCTAGCTAATTGAATTATTAGAATAGGGCTGGGGATTATATTAAAAAAAATCGTACACTCGCGTCCATCCTAGCATACTATGCTCAACACGTTACCAAAGTTTAGCTTTTTAATGTATTTAACACTGAAAAGACACGTATAATTTAATTTTTTATATTCACGTTCATCATAGCGCTTATAAATGTTTTATGAGTGTATAATCTAATCAATAGAAATTTCAAGGGACGATAGTAGAATCTTAGTAACAAAATCCCGTAGCGCATTTTTGGATACAAAGGCTCTAAAACCCACTACAAAAGGTTATCACGATGCATGAATTGATCTTAGGGAATTGAAACTTTTAACGTAAGATCATGGCCGCGGGCAAACTCTATTGTAACATCAATTGACGAAACGGTCTTCAAAATTTAATACACAATTTATATATTGGACTACGCGCAAACAATTTACCATAAACATAAAACATAGCCATTCGCGAGCAACGGTACTGATATAATAGCTGCATTAACACATAATTGTGAATAATATAAGCTTACATGATAGATTTATTTCTTCACACCCTCTATTCAAATACGAATCTTTCCAATAAGACCATATAACGCTTCATAATTCTAAACTGTATACCGTTAGCGACTTACCTTGAGTATAACTTAGGTATGTGAAAACGTTTTATATGAAACTATCTTTTACTGTATGATCTGCGGGTAAAAGAATTATGATGTGATCTTACTACGCAACCATATTGCTAATAATAATAATATCAATCGTGCTATAAACTATAACCACAGGCGGCTCGTGCCAATTTTTCATGGCGGTTCACAATAAATAAACTCAATACTAGAGTTTACCATTCATTTTATTTGTATGGAAAATCCATTTCGTTCCTGCAGATTCACCACCACTGCAGGCGTCAGCTCCAAACACCACACGCGGAAAACAAATTTATTGCTATCTTTACATCCACGCAACCTAGGGGTTTAAAATATTGTTAAGATTTAAAAACAAGCGTAAAAGATTTAGTTTTCGTACTACATTTTGAGTAAGTACAATTTCAATTCGAGGCGCATTTCGAGAGTTTTTTTCACGTTGTATATGAAAAGATACACAGTATTGTTCAAGTTTTAACATAAAATGTCGCACACAAACTATTTTTTAATACTTATTTAAAAGAAAAACTGCAAAATAACTTACGAAGACGACAAGTTTATATACACAGGAACGGCAAAAGCGCATAGGCAGGTCCCTGGCGCCTGGCTCGGCGGAACTTACGGTGCGAAAAATTCGCGCGTGAGCGGCGCTCCAAATTAGACAATTTTTTTAATACGAAGTCTTTTATTTCACGCGTCCGTCTGTGTCGATGTTTCTCTTTCGCACTCATTGAATACAGTGTTAGGAATCCTACTAAACTTCGTTTCATAGAAACGCAATCACTGGCTCTCCACTCGTTACAATTTAGTGCCAAATGTACGTAATATAATAGACTATTGTATAGGCATAGTAGAATAGAAAGGATAATATGTAATATAAAGAAATGTGAATTTAAGATTACTTACGTAATTTCCGTGGGAGTGATAAGCCGCCTCTGACTATTACTATAACTATATGCAAAAAAATAGATTTAATTAATCAAAATATGGAGCAGCCCGACTGGGGTAGTACCTTACAGAAGATCACAGCAAAATAATACTGTTTTCAAGCAGTATTGTGTTCCTGTTGGTGAGTAAGGTGACCAGAGCTCCTGGGGGAATTGGGGATTGGGTCGGCAACGCGCTTGCGATGCTTCTGGTGTTGCAGGCGTCTATAAGCTACGGTAATCGCTTACCATCAGGTGAGCCGTACGCTTGTTTGCCGACCTAGTGACATAAAAAAAAAAAAATTTGCTTAAATTATATTTTTATGCTTGTTTTTATGAGTAGCAGTGAACCAGTATTGTAATATAGAAGTGTAATATCTTTTCGAAATAGACTAAAATTATATAAAAGAAAAATGTAAGTACTTTTAACAAAGTAAAATTTTTCCCAATGAAATTGTATCCAATATTAAATTCAAGGAAAGATGAGTCGTAGAATCGATCGCAGCGTTTGAAATTGCGCCTCTGACCATCATTGCAAAACCAACTGTTTTATCTATGGACGTTGACATTTATAGCAATAAGAACTCGAATGTCGCTTGTGTCGTTTTGTTTATGAATAAATTTAGAGTGGAATAAAGGGATCAATTACGCACTAGTCGCCTGTTGAGTGATACGGGTTTATTTATATAGACTCAATAAAATGAAATGCATTACAGTACATCGTCAGAACACTTAAGACTTATATACATAACATAAATCACTGTTTTAAAAAGTCAAAAATCTATAATTATGGATAGCAATACAATAGTAATGCTACTAAGTGCCTACTTTTGATGGTTTCAGTTCATTAGTAGTAAACAAAGAAATAAAATACTACCAGATAACTATGTTTCATAAGCATAAGTTATGGAGTCTGAAAGTATGATAAATAGCTTTGAAAACGATATTTTTCCATATAAAAGTTTATTTATTTCGTGTTTGCGTTATTTTGCGTTCAAACTTCATGTAATAAAATATTATCGATAAAAAAGAAATGAAAATTTAGACAAAACAGTATTAATGAAACACGTCAAAGCTTATTGGACAGTGTCGCCGGCATTAGTAATTGTGTGAACGTCGTCCCCTCATTCGTCACATCCTGAGTAAGATGTGAATTACTCGATAATCCTATAAAATCGAAATTATGATATATATCATCGGTATATTTATTCTTAAACGCCCCTAATTTTCTCACTTCCGTGTTAAAAAATTATTTTGCGAAAAAGCAGGCAACTAAATCCGCCTATGTACGTCAAATTGACGACGCGCAGCGGTCACAGCACTGGCTGTTGCGCTAGCGGTCGCGGGTTCGATCCCCGCTCACGACAGACATTTGTATTAGCTATATACATGTTTGTCGTGATCTGGGCGTTAGTGCTTGTATTGCCTAATGACCTATTTTACACATAGAAGGATTGGAGCTTAATCAGATGTCTATGATATCAAAAAGAAGTATTTCAGCTAATCCTAAACATTTAATCCGAGGTGGCCCTAAGTCGATTGACATTTCAAGTGCAAAACTTATCTTAAAAACTATAAAATATATGACTTAAACAAACTTTTAAGAAACAATATGTATCATTGGACATCTACTACAATTTGGACGTTGTATCAAAAATTTGTATTGAAATTATTGATTTTCTATGTATGGGTTGTCTGGAAGAAATGGCTAATTAGCCATAAGTCCGCCCATTGTACTGTACAATAAAGTAAAATAAATTGAATTACTACTTTTTCGGATTTATTGCCAACTCTTTTCGATAGAGAATTAATTTTTCACTCTATATTTTTGTCATCTCAATTTTAAATAGGATCAGTCACTTGAATTAATAAAATGATTTTGATTGACCAATTCAAACTATTTCGATTTTGAATTTAAATATTAATTAATTGACCTTATAAAGCTATATCGTAGAGATCAAAAACGAAGTATAATAAAAACAATATGGAACATATGTTTTTACGTTGGGTAATACGAACTAGTTAACTTATCAAAAACAAAAAAGATGAGCGGTTAAAAATATACACGACAATCGTTCAATTAATTACAAGTCAGTATAAAAATTAATATTTACTTTCGAACTCATGACCACGGCGCTGAAAATAAAAGATATTGGTACCGATAAGACAAACACTACAAGCGTCGCGTCAAGGGGAGTGTGTTATGCGTGAGAACACAAAGAAACGAGCTTAATGTACCTTCCACGACCCTTATTGAGGTTAACAAGTGCTTCGACACACAAAGGTGTAGGCATTTTGCACTTCCTACAACCTACTTACAAATATCATCACTGACTTGTAAATATCTTTTTTTAGTTACGTTATAAGGCGTTTTAGCACATTATTAAAAAAATAAATTGTATTTATGTTCCTTGCAGGTTTACTCTACATCTGGTCACTAATCTGTTATTATGGGTGCGATTATTTATAATATATATTTTATAATATTTTTTATGCATTATTTATCACAACGGTATAATTATATTACCCCATAAGTAATTATCAGAACCAAAACAATACTCTATACGAATATATAAATATTTTTAGATATTTAGAAATAGGATGTTTTGAACAACAGGATTCTTGTTTCTGATGGCACGATAACAAGTCAAGAGTACGCCATGCTTGTTACCCACGTCCACGATTTGTCTAACGCCTGACCCGACATCCGGCTTACAATTGACGCATTTGTCATCGTGACATTCGCTAACTGGTCACTTTTAACTCGTCTTACATGATTTTAATTTATTCTATGATGTTGTTGTATATTATGGTAGGGAAATTATCCGCCAACTCGCACTGCAGCTTTGTTAATTAAGATTCATTCTTCTTCAATATGATGAAGGGGCCCAGCAGTAGGATGTTAACAAAGTAATTAAAAGGTCAATTATTAAAAAAATTATGGTTATTTGAAAATAATAAAGCTACATTTTTGAAAAATTCATAACTTTTTTGGGTTGGATAAAAAATTTGGAATATTCTCAAAAATGTTTTTCAAGGGGTAGAAAAGAATGACTGAAAACTTTTGGTCAGATTGAAGGGGGTTCAAAAGTGGCTGATTTGGCATGGAATAATGAAAATGAACCGCTAAATGTGTTGCTTGGCGCTAAATTCGAACGGCTGGAACAACTTTATACGGCTTTTTACTAACAATTCATGAAAGTTCTTACGGTACGAAAATTAAAAAAAAAAAAAACGCACGAAATTGAAAAATTGAAAATGTACCAATGATTTCAACTTCAGGCGTTTGACAGTTCGCAAGACAACAACGTCTGCCGGGTCAGCTAGTGTTAAATTATATAGACACCTATCACATTTGTTCATGATTTCGGTGATAGATCCGGGTATCCTCAATTTGTCTCGCCATTCACAGCCGCACGGCCTCACGTCCGGACGACGAAATACATTTATCGACTGGACGACTATCGGACCTGCGTCACGTAACACGAACATTTTTTACAACTCGGAAAAATTCATACACGAGTAAATACTTCCACGTTCCAAATTTGATTGAGATTTTTATGAATACGATTGACATCGAATATAAAAACACAAGGGCCTGCTTCTTTATATTTATGAGATATTTATATTTGCATTTGTAAAAAGCTATAGTTTATTCCTTACGTGGTGAATAAACTTTACTCACAACTCACACCTTTTTGTGCAGTCCTCGTGGACTGCCCCACCGTGCCTCGGTGCGCACGTTAAGCCGTCGGTCCCGACTATTATCATCTACACCTGATAGCGATCGTCACTCGTAGTAGGGAATATATCCGCCAACCCGCAAAGGAGCAGCGTGGTTGGATTAAGCTCTGATCCTTCTCCTACACGGGGAAAGAGGCCTGTGCCCAGCAGTGGGATGTTACAGTGCGCAAGCACAACTCGCACATATTAATATAGTATTTGTGGTTGTTTAATTACTTTGTTTTCTTTTTGTATAGTATATTATTATAAATATTTGATGTAACTATATTTTGCCTTACAACCGACGAAAAAACCCGAAAAGGAAGAATTAAATGTATCAATTTGATCTGCAATACGATATACCAACCTCTGTCAAAAAAATTAAGTTAAATAAAGAAAAAAGTAAGTTCAAAAAAAATTACACTTATATAACAAAATAGAATGTAATGCATAGTCCCTAAATTTGACTTCGAATCTTGATAACTTTATATTGAATTAAATTTGATTTAAATTTAGTAAATTATCTTTTAAATTTTGCTTTTTAACTACCAACATACTATTGCATGCCTTGTATTCATAGAATTATGTAATTGTATAAGAGTTGTTTTTTGTACCAACTAATGTTGTAACAATGACTCATATAATTTTATTAAAGGTTAAGAGACGTAGGTACTTTTCAGTATAGTTAAAAATCAAAAGCTTTTATCCGCCATAGTACTGCTTAATTGCCGAAAAAATCCGCTGTCGAAAATATGATTAGCGAATATACATTCTGTTAGTTAAAATCGACGCTAGTGAAAAGAAAATAAAAATTATTTTTAACCGATATTTTTACGGTTAAAAACCAAGCAATTTTTGTTAAAGCATTTTGAAATTATTTAATAATAGTGGCAATATAATTGATGATTAGTCAATGAAATTTTTATCAGTAAAAAAATCTGGAAGGTTTTAAATGTTTATTTTATTCCATACTTACTTCCATTATAAAATAAACTGTAATAAAAATGTATAAAGACTTTTTTACTTCTTAATTAAAGTTAGTAAAATAAATAAATAATAAATATCTTACACACGCGGTCGTCTATTCCTATGGTAAGCATCTTAATGCTTAAGTTATTGGTAAGAGCCAACTGTTATACGAGTAGCAATTTTTTTATAAATATACATATAAATAATACGGCGGGAATCGAATCCACAACCCGCGAAGCAGAAACCAGGACAACTACAACCTGCTCAAACAGGCTAGTCAGTAAGTTTTAAATAAAACAATTGTTGTACAACAAATCATACAAATCGAAGGTATTAGTTCTTAGTTTAGATTTGTGAAAATGGATTTGGCGTCACAATTGTGTGATTACAACATCTCATCGTAGTGATGATACAAAAATATCTTAGTCAAAGAAGTGGCGTGGTATGGTTTTAAGTCGAACGTTTGCTTATTATACGAGTCATTTACAGTCGTTTAAATATCTACGAGATCATCTTACTACATCTCGTGTTACGGACGCAATTTACGAGTATTTAAACAATTTGACATTGAAGACAAAACTATTATAATCTTCTTGCTATTCATCCGCGTAAATTTGAGAAAAAAAAAATAACTAAGATATTTTATAGCCTATATAGACTTCCTCGGTAAATGTACTGTCCAACACAAAAAAGATTTTTTTCTATTTCGAACCAGTAGTTTCTTCAAAAAAACTCCTCAGCTTTATAATATGAATAAAGATTCGCGTTCAGAAACTAAAGACTTGTTTAGTCAAGACCTTATCAATTAATTCATAGTAAATTAAATCATTCAAATTGACCAGTTGAAGTCTATTCAGACTAGTGAATAATAATAGCAAAGAATATACTATAGTAGATGGACAAAGAATAGATATTACACCGCGGGGCAACAAAAAAATAAGAAGTAAAGGTCGCTGAAATGAAACTCTTCAGACCGAAACGGCGGCAAAAAGATCGAAGTCATTTATCCTAGACGATGTGAAAACAGATTTCAGTCGACCTCGTTTTTGTGAACAAGTCAATTGTCTGTAATAGTATTTCTGTATAAATCGCTTTTTGTTAAAATGTGATTTCTTACAAACTTTACGCTCCAATAAATACCATTGACATAATTATTACAGAACAGTCTAACATACACATATAAGAAGCTTTTATACAAACCTTGTTCTGACAGTCATAATAATTGTGTTTGCTCGCAAACGAAAAAAAAACCGACTTCAATTACATCGACAAGTAATACAACGTAGATCGACGAAAAAATAGTCAAGCAACTACGCGTTATCAAAGATTACTCAAAAAGTAGTTATCAGATCTCGATAAAATTTATTTGTGACCACATGATAAACATCAGCTTTCGATTAAATTAAAAATTATCAAAATCGGTACACCCAGTAAAAAGTTATTACGGATTTTCGAGAGTTTCCCTTGATTTCTCTGGGATCCCATCATCAGATCCTGGTTTCCTTATCACGGTACCAAACTAGGGATATCCCCTTTCCAACAAAAAAAAATTATCAAAATCGGTACATCCAGTAGAAAATTATGCGGTATAATACAACGTAGGTCGACGAAAAAAGCGTCAAGTAAAAACGCATTATTAGATATAACTCGAAAAGTAATTGTTAGATCTCGATAAAATTTATATGTGACCACATGATAAATATCAGCTTTCGATTAAATTAAAAATTATCAAAATCGGTACACCCAGTAAAAAGTTATTACGGATTTTCGAGAGTTTCCCTTGATTTCTCTGGGATCCCATCATCAGATCCTGGTTTCCTTATCACGGTATCAAACTAGGGATATCCCCTTTCCAACAAAAAAAAATTTATCAAAATCGGTACATCCAGTAGAAAGTTATGCGGTATAATACAACGTAGGTCGACGAAAAAAGCGTCAAGTAAAAACGCATTATTAGATATAACTCGAAAAGTAGTTGTTAGATCTCAAATAAATTTAAATGGGACCAATTGGCACACACCACCTTTCGATTAAAACAAAATTTGTCGAAATCGGTCTACCCGGTCAAAAGTTCTGATGTAACATACATTAAAAAAAAAAAAAAAAATACAGTCGAATTGAGAACCTCCTCCTTTTTTGGAAATCGGTTAAAAAAATAGGTATCCATTTTGTTGCAGTCGTTCAAAAATTTTAGCGATTCATTTTTGTATAAATGTAAGTAAAATAAGAAATTTAGTGATTTTGTCAAATTAAGCAATAGCAACAATCTTACACCAATAAAATCGTTTAGAATTTGGATGAATTTTAAATATTTGTGAAGGTCAGAGCAGCCGTAATTTATGCAGTAGATCTAAACGTGGAAACGATACTTTCGCAAGGCAATTTTCAATAAATAAAAAATACATCAATTATAAATATAAATACATAAACAATAAATAAAACGAGTTGGCTTTAGACGAAACGACTGAAGTAAAACTTCTTTAGTTATACGAAACGTAACTCTCTCTTTTTCTATCTTCACTAACTTATATCTCCCTCTAAACTTCCGTTCGCCTCGCCCCATCACTCTTTTCGTAACGCTCTCGTCACGCATTCACCAGGTTGCTCCCTAAGTCAAGCGTGTATAAAGAAGTTTACTTCAAAAAAAAAACATTGATACGATTTTAAATTTCGACAGTTTATATTTAGTTTATTAACTACCCTCCCACACAGATGTACTTAAGTTACCCTCGAATCGTAAAATATACCCAGATATAAATACCCGGCATGAAATGACATTAACCGGACGAAATTTAAGTATTATACATATAAAAAAAGTTAGTAAAATAGTCTATGAATAGCAGCAAATCAATACATATAATAAAAATCAAAAACGTAACGGGTGACTGTCTGTATATTTAAGATATATGAGAAAAAAATATTTTTGGGAGCTTTATCCACGCAGATATAGCACTAAAAACAATGATTGTCAGAATTTTTGTCTGTTTGTCTGTGTGTTTGTGCACGCTAATTTCAGAAACGGTTTATCGGATTTAGATGTAGTTTTTACTAATGTATTGTGGCAAACTTAGCTTAATATTTAAAAAAAAAAGAAAAAGTAATGCCAATTTAAACAATCACGTTGAATATGTAAAGTCACTATTCCACGCGGACGAAGTCGCGAGCACAACTAGTGTATAATATAAATCTAGATAATAAAAATCTTTCTCTGATTATAGTAATACAATACATACGTTTTCTCACAAAAATATGATTTTATCAAAATTAATAACAAATGCTAAAAGTTTAAATTTGAACACCGTATCTTCTTATCTGATGTTTTTGATTATTTTTTACCTGTAACAAAAAAAATATTAAAATTAGCTTACAATTTGTGAAGAGCCTATAAAAACATATTTAGGTTATTAAATACAAAATTCATATATAATAGGCGCTTATCTCAAAATCTACCGTTTTGGTATAAAAACTCTGCGTTTATTTTATTTTTTATTTAAAATGTTATAAGCTACTTAACATTTAATTCCACTTATATGAACAGAGTAATTATTATAGTTTCTACTCTGACAAAAGTTGAATGTATACACGGTACACACACAACATAATTATAAAAAAGTTGTAGAGGTCATTGTACCATATCTTAGTACAATATTAAAGACACATACTCAATTAAACTTCCTTTAATATATTTAACTGGTACTGATCGATATTACAACTATATAATCGAAATTATCACTATTGGCAGATTTATAAAAATTTACTAACTGACCCGGCAAACGTCGTTTTGCCATACATATATGTTATAAAGCCCTTAATAACTTAGGGGTATGAAAAATAGATGTTGGCTGATTCTCAGAACTACCCGATATGTACACAAAATTTCATAAAAATCGGTCCAGCCGTTTCGGAGAAGTAACTAACATTGTGACAAGATAATTTTATATATTTATATATAAGATGGCTAATTTTTTGAAATAAAATTGTAATTAAATTATATAATTATTTTTCGAGTATTTAACTGAGTTAGTTCTAGGTATATTAGTAATTATTGGTAATTTAGTAATTACAACACTATGATTTTATTTTTTCAGTTAATCTGTCAGACTATATGAATTCAAACGTGGATACAGCTTCACGACTTGCCTAGCATATTTTTTTTAAAATATGGTAGCATTAATTATATTAAAAAAAAATTCATTGCCAATTACAGAATATATTTCGGAGAGTGTGCCCAAGAGCTGCACAATTTGGTTCCACCATCACCATTCTACCACCGAACCGCTAGGCATCGCTTGAGTGTGCACCGCTACGTGGTTGAAATCCCACGATCTCGCACTAAGCGTTTTGCTTCCTCTTAATACGCACCGCAAAAATTTGGAATGCCCTTCCGGCTTCCGTTTTTCCAAATAATTACAACTTGGGTATTTTCAAATCAAGAGTGAATAGGCATCTTCTAGGCAAGCGCGCACTATCTTAGGCTGCATCTTCACTTACCATCAGGTGAGATCGCGGTCAAGCGCTAGTCTATATATTAAAAAAAAAAAAAACATATTTCTTGCCTAACAGTACTGCTGCGTGTTTTTAATATAAAAATATACATCATATATATTTTTATATATATAAAAATATCATCTTAAAATAAGATAAGGGGTCAAATTATTAATTGGTACCATTAATTCATTAATTTGCTTTAATGACTTTTTGCCGTGCTACATGCAGCCAGGGCACTTTCGATTTTGACAATGACACGTAGAATGGAGAAGAAACGAATAAGAATGATCGGTGTGATTGAGATAGCAAACTAACAGACGAAAGGAGAAATAGCCAAGCTGTTCGTTGTTAAGCCCCAACCTCGAACAACAATCAGTTTAGAGATGAGAATTTTAAAAAACAACGTTTGTCCTTTGTCTTGAGCTTCAATTCCATTTCGACTTATTTTAAAATTAAATTTGTTAATATTTAATAGTTTTGACAATATAATATATATAGAGATATTTTCACTTATTTTAGTGCTACATTTTATATAATGCTTAACTGCTGAAGCAAAGCTACATGAATTTAAATACTTTAAGCGCTGTAGTTTTTTTTTTTCATCTATGATATTATTTAATGATAATATCTTTTATAAAACATTTGTGTAAGCGTTTATTTTTTTAAGTACAAAGATATTAATTACAGCAACAAAAACAGCAATCAATATATTTTATAGAGATAATATTGAAAGATTATGTACGGGTACATTAAAAAAATTCAATCGAGCATCAACACGATATCAATTTTCACATGTTTTTTAATTACCTGATCTGATGTGACCGTCATGGTTAAAAAACCACACTTTGAGTAATCTGAGGAACCTATTTCATATTCCCATAGATAATAAATACTGACAGATTATTAATTCCATTTATTTATGTATATGAAATCGAGATAATGTGATATTTATTGTAATTTATACATAAGTTTTCGTTTTATATATGGGAAACTATAATCGGTTAAATATTACAGTTTAATATTATTAATATAAAGTTTAAAAATACACAGAATAAATATAACTTTTCTTATTTTTTGTTTTCTAGTTTAGTATATACCTACTAGTCTTATTTATATTTGCAAATAATGCCTATTTTTTTATAAATAATATATTACAATAGTTCACATAGTAGTATTATTAACTAGTTATCTTCTTCTATAGATTAGTTCAAGTTCAAACATACTAACTTTTTCATATTTATTATTTTTAAACTGTTGTATAAATGTTACAACACTTAATTCCTTCTCAATGTAAATATACTACGATAAAATAAGCTACACATAATCCAGTGACTCGGCCAGTTAGTTAAACTAAAGAGCTTGTTCGAGTCTATTAGTCGGAAAAATGTTTTGCCCTTTTACGTATAAGTCGCCTGTAAATAGTCTGTAATAAATTGTAATCCCTTAAATTGGTTTCCTCTGTTGGACCTCACACTGGTGTAAGATAACACGCGCCGGCCCTTGCAAATGTCAATGTTACGCTTGTCAGTCGGTCATGTAAAACTAAAGAGTGGAAACCAGAACATCTGGATTTCACAAAGGTCAAGTTATCGGTTTTTGTTCGTTGATTTCTAGATAGAGAAAATTTTGTTCGATGTGTGGATTCGTGTTTAAATTTCACTTCGAAAATCACATTTAAGATTAACGTAGTATAAAAAAAAGACACATTGTGAGCAATTTTAAGTTATGATTCATTTCGATTAGACTTTAATTCTATCCGTATATTTTAGTTTGCTGACGTCAGTTATTTATGGTTTGGTAGGAACTAATTTCTGGAACTTAGTAGTTCGAGAACCGAGTTTACTAAACCGATTTCAAAAATTCATTTACCTGTAGAAAGCTTTATTTTAGAAAAATCTACATCTGTATTACAATTATTCATAATAAAAAGTTCTACATTGCACCTGAACACATTTTTTTATTTTTTAATAGTATAAAGTTAGGTACATTAAATATGCTTCGTTACAATAAAGTACAGCAACAACATTAAGCACATATTAATATGATTTAGCTACGTGAAACACAAACTTCGAGCAACCCGAATTCAACTAAAACGAACTTTGAGCGAATTCAATTCAATAAAACCTGACGAAATGTAAAATGTTTTTTGTGTTCAAATTGTAAAATTGAATGCGGTAGTGAAATCACGTCCGTTTACTGTCGCCTCGGTAAATGCAACGGGTCGCGTTGATTGTACTTTTTAGACGCGCTTTCTGTGTACACCATTGTAATATTTTCAGATAAAAAAAGGACTGCAGTTTCGAATAGGAACTGCGTAATTAAGTTTCCTTTTGTGAGGAAAATTGTGACTTTATATTTTTTTTTCAATTTTCTGTGAACGCTAAAACCTTTTTGTTTCAAAATGAATAGAAGGTAAAGTAGGAAATAATAATACATAGAAAATAAACGCACTAGTAATAATTACACGTATAAGTGGGTACTTTTGTACGAATGGCAACGTTATATGAGATGTCACTGTGCAGAATAAAGTAGAATTTATAAATTAATAACCATATCAAAGCACGCATCGCTTTATCATTTAACCAAATCGAAGTTTCAAATATCAGAAGAATTCTGAAACTATTGATTTTAATTTTACAAATAATTCATAACCAAACCGAGGAAGAAGCCAACAACACAAAACTAAAGTCAATAACAGACGCTACTCGGACCGCAAGAAACTTCTGCCGGTCCGACCGTACCCACGACTCGGTAAATAGTTTTAGAAACTACCCTCATTTAACTAAATAAAGGGAACATTGAAATAAATCGAATAGCGCAAATTGGCGTCAACTAACATAAATTTAAATTGCTAATAATATTGTGACCATATTTTCACTAAAGGTAAAATAATAAGCGAGATCGTTTTAAATATCAAGTAAATTATAAAGTGCTTCAAAAAACCAATTTAAATGTACATACGTATAGTATATGTTTATAATGTTACCAAATATAATTTTTCTGACACAATTTTGGAAGTAAAATAAAACAACATTTATCTTTCTCCATTCTCTTTAATTGTATTTCAACAGTAGTTGTACAAATGAAGTGCAGTATATCTCTAATATGATTATATCTTAAGATATATACCAACTCTTTCTGGGAGATAGCGAGTAAAATATTATACTATTGATCTGACAAAAGTTTAATAAATATATCATGCTGATAATAAAAGTAACATAGCTATTACGTCTTGCTTCTGTTCATACTTGCGGTGAGCTGGTGGTTTTGTTGTATTATAACTAACATTGATATAGTATTACCGTCGCTTTTTTTTTGTCATAGCTCAATAAGGAATACACGCAAGATAGAAATTATCTTGATAAGTGTAAAGTTATCAGAATAATAGTAAAACGTAAAATGTTCATTGATGCCTATTCCTATCGAGTTTATTTTAAGCTTATATAAATATAAAAATAAATAAGATTAATAATTAATACAAATTAACAATAAAATGGAAACTCAATTAAATACGCAGGGATAACTCAAAAAGTAGGTGATCAGATTTCGATCAAATTGAAATGAGACTACACGACAAGCGCCAACTTTCAATAAAAAAATTCTAGTTTAAAAAAACTAAAAAATATAGCTAATAATGTGAAGTAACACACAATAAAATACAGTCGAATTGAGGACCTCCTTTTTTGACGTCGTTTAAAAAGATAAAATTAACAATTAATTTAGCAAGAGATATTGTAAATGAAATTGTGTGGGTGCATCATCTAAATTAAAACAAAAGAAGGTATATTTCGTTCTTACGATAACGTACCTAAGTCACGTAAAACTATTATCGATGTTTTATTGAGCGTTAATTGACGAATGCGGGCATATTTATGTGTCATGGCTGCCAACGGACGCTTGGTATAGATTATGTAACGAAACAATTTGGGATACTGTATAAACTAATTTTAGATACAGCCTGTATGGAGAAGTACCTCGACTTTACAGAAGTAGTGTGTTCCTGTTGTGAGTAAGGTGGCCAGAGGTGGTGAGGGTCGGGGTATAGGATTAAAAGATAAAATCATCCCACAATGAAACAGAACGAATAAGAAACATTTTTATTGAACTATCATGTTTACCTGTTCGAGTATATGTAAATAAAAATGAACCAACAACAAACAAAAGTGAATAACGAACAGTCGTTACTGTTCCAATTCGGGTAATTCTTTTTTGTGTTCGTTATTGTCAGGCAAAAGTTTGTATTGATGAAAATTTAAAAAAAAAATCTGTTATGTTCATAAATATAAATGGCGGTACGAAGTTTCGGTTAAGTCGGTTAGCAAATTATAAATCAAGGGATTAATAATTGCAATCAAATAAATAATCAAGTAGCTGACATTAACTTATCGCTTATAGAGCGAGTGAAATGACCGAGAATCGTTAATGAGGATCAGAGGAAACTATTTCCTCGTCGAGGCAATGAATTGAGCCATTCAGTGTGTTGAATTGATCGTGATTGGGAGCAGATCTGCGATTATTAGCGTTGATTGATTTGTATGTTACATGTGATATTGATTTCTTAGTATGTATTTAATGATTGATTCAGCGATTTGGAGGATGACCGGAGCTTACACTAATAAGCGTACGTAGTGGAGCACCACTGCGGATTGTCTAGACATAGATCTGAGACATAGTAGGAGAACACACAACGACAAATTTAGACCCCAAACAAATATTTGTACAAATACAAATATCTATCCTGGGCGGAAATAGAACCTGCGATCGTAAAGTGTTCAGGCGCCTACACGCACCACTCCACCAGAGCGGTTGTGTATTATTATGGATATCATCACTTCAGCCTAATACGGTCCACTGCTGGGCATAGGCCTCCACAAGTTCGCGCCAAAAATGGCGTGAACACATTTTGCCCATAGTCACCACACTGGGCAGGCTTATAGATAAATAAATCATAATTATTACAACAATAAAATAGTATCAAAATGCATCATCTGTATTCTCTCTACCGAGCTCCGCATTATCAAGAGAGCTTTACCAAAACTGTGTTAGCATTCCGGTCACACGTGGCGCTCTCTTGCGGCTAGCTGTGCGCCCTGAATAAAACATATCACCAAGGAAATACGTGTGAACTGGACTCTAAAAAATTGCATCATAGGTTAAAGATCTGTGACGTCATACATAAACAAATTACAGATTGTGTAAGTTAACTTTTTTAAGCTTTTACAGTAGATACTTAAGGTGTTTACCTTAATGCATAACACTGGGTACATTATCTAAGTTAAGGTGGTGCATGTCATGCGGTCCCATTTAAATTTAATTGAGACCTAACAAGTACTTTTCGAGTAATTATCTAATAATGCGTATTTACTTGACTATTTTTTCGTGTACCTAACTTTTATTTGTCGATGTAATTATTGAAGTCGGGCTTTTTTCGTTTTCGAGCAATTATTTTATTTCACATAATGATTTAAAATAATTTTTAGACAATGTAGTGCATTTGATGTGGTATTTTTGTCATCGATATTTTAGATCAGTTACATATAGATAAATACAAATGTCAAGGTCGCAAAACCTTTAAAGGTTAGCATTACTACAATTAATCGAAATGAAAATATATCACTTGAGCCTATCGAAGTCCACTGTTGGACATAGGCATCCACAAGTTCGAGCCAAAAATGGCGTGAACTCATGTGTTTCGCCCATAGTCACCACGCTGGGCACCGCAGGGCTGGCTTTGTCGCTCCAAAGACGCTGCTGCCCGTCTTCGGCCTGTGTATTTTAAAGCCAGCAGTTGGCCGGTTATCCCGCCATCTGTCGGCTTTTTAAGTTCCAAGGTGTTAGTGGAACTGTGTTTTCCCTTAGTCGCCTCTTATAACACCCACGGGAAGAGAGGAGGAGGCTATATTCTTTACTACCCTAGCCACACAGATAAAAAATAACATACTTTTAATATATATAACATACATTTAAACATTTTAGAAGAAAAAATAGATAACTTTTTAAATGCTCAAAACTTTTAAATGACCGTATCATTAGACCTATTTGTTTTCAGATCACATACAAAAATATTATTACATTAATCCGTCCTGCAACGAATAAAATATGAAAAAACGAGTGTGCTTTATACCACACGGCTGAAGTAAAACTTCTACACAATAGGCCTACACTGTCCTAGCTATACGAAACGTAAATGTCTATGAGAGAAAGAGACAAAGAAATTGTGTGCACCTTTCCCTCTTGCTCCGTTCACCTCACTCGATCACACTTTTCGTAACGCTCTCGTTACGCATTCACCAGCTTAATACTCCCCAAGTCAAGCGTGCGTAAAGAAGTTTTACTTAAAAATACTGTATTTCTTTGACTTTAACGATGACATACTAGCAGGCAGCTAGAGAAGTTTAGAAACCTTTAGAAAATTACAAATTTAATATAATAAATTAAATGAAAATGTTAAAAAATATTTAATTTTGACAGTGTATAAATATATCTAGTTTTCTTTATTTTTAGAACTGACGTCTAAATTACTAACTATTAACTACTAATACCTACTGCTTCAGATGTGTGTATGGTTCATACATAAATGACCTTATTCAGTACGTTCCTACAACACATCTATTAGCGCGGTAGCAATGTTAACTTCCTCTGCCACACGCATGTTAAAGAAAAATACCTAATTTTTCAATTAACCCAATTACGTACTTACTTCTAACTTGTTAAGTACGAATCACTTAACATATTTTTGTTTCTATTTATTATTTTTTTTTCTTTAAATTTAAGTATATTTGTATTAAAAAATTTGTAAATACACATTATAAACAGATTAAAAATGAAAGTAATGTATTTTTTCTAACATAATATATTAATAACATAACATATATAGTATTAACGATTTTTTTATATAAAATTTTGAGAGATTTTTATTATAAAAGCTTGTTATATAATCAATTATACATACCTTTATTATATATTACCTATATTATTCCTATCCTTCATAGTATAATAAAAAAAAGTATACAGCATTCACTTTACCAATTCGACCAAGGTCAGAACTAAAAAGTATTCTTTAATGACAGCTCTTACTGTAAAGTTAGAAATTTTTATCTGTGTTTGAAGAAAAAAAACAACACTTCAAACTAATTGTTGTGTCAAGAGGATAGCTTTGTGCAAGGTTTTGGAACCGTGTCAAGACCCGACCTTTGTCTATGTTACCTACATCACACGGGCGTTCCTTTGAGAACTTTTAATTTCACCTTACTATTCAAATTTTAATAGTTTTCCACAACAAGTTAAGGTTGTCAGTAGAAATAATGATATGTAAGGGCTGAATGCTTTACAGCAAAGTCCTCCCGTGACCATGGTTGTTATAAAAACTCATTACCGAAATGTATGTACACGTATAACTTCCGAATAACTAAACTGGACAATGTTTTTTTTTTGTTAATCATTGTCAGAACAAGGTTTCCTTAAAAGAACATTTTAAAAAAATTACGAAGTTTCCACGAAAAAAAATATACTACTGAGTTCGCAGGGTCAGCTAGTTCTATACAAAAATGAAATAATAACAAATTATTTAAAACTAAATCGCGTAAATACTAATTTCTATACTTCAAATTTGAATTTTAAATCAAAGGGTTAGTTATTTAACTACGCTTATACAACAAATTAGTATACCAATAATATTCAAAAGCACGCAACAAACACCTCTTAAGGTTAGATTTAATCTTATTGTTGCAACAACTATTTATATCTTATTTTTAAAACACAATTGTTGTTTTTTGAGTTCAAATAAGAATAGAAATAGTTTCATAAAGCGTGAAAAAGCGAAGGTTATTTCTAATTTTTTTCGTTTCCTTTTTCTTCTGTGTTCTTTCCTAAACGACTAGACGAACAGTTAAAATTTTTGTTCACGTACTAGGAAGATAAAAAAATAAAGTATTATAAGACCATATAAACACTTTTTAATAGAAATGTTTTGATTATGTCAAAAACAATTATCGTCTTACTTCTTAAAATTAGGTTACTATAACATAAAATTACTATAATATGTACTGTGTGGCTACGGTACTGTACTGTGTACCCCTCTCTTCCCGTGGGTGTCGTAAGAGGCGACTAAGGGATAACACAGTTCCGCTACCACCTTGGAATTTAAAAAGCCGACCGGTGGCGGGATAACCATCCAATTGCTGGCTTTGAAGTACACAGGCCGAAGACGGGCAGCAGCGTCTTCGGTGCGACAAAGCCAACCCTGCGGTCACCAACCCGTCTGCCTAGCGTGGTGACTATGGGCAAAACACATGAGTTCACGTTATTTATAGCGTAAACTTGTCCAGCAGTGGACTGTATAGGCTGTAATGATGATGATGAACATAAAATTACGTTAAAAAAAGCGGAATAATCCGAATGTATTGAATTAAAATGTTAATTTGTCATAATTTTTATTTACTAGGTACAATATTGACTCACCATAAAAGAATTAAAAGTATTTTAAATTACACATTATGTGGTACGTATTCGCATAATTAGGTATGATTCTAATTAATCTACAGCTATACACACAATTTTCGTTTGAAATGTTATTTTGTGATTATTGTCAGCAACTGACATAAACTAAATTTTATAAAGTGTTCTGGTTAAATTGCTCTCGATCTATTCCATATAGTACCTACGTGAGGAGCGATGACATTTGACGCGCGAATTTCTTATTTCACCCAATGTACTACCACAGCCTATGAAACATATCCTTTTGCAGGTTGAAGGGTTTGTTGATAGGATGGTTTAAAAACAAAATGTAACAAGGTAGCGTCTTCAGTAAAGGTGACTTGACCAGAACTAAGCTGCATAAACGAGAAATTAAAACTAAAAATACTTAAGTTTCTGAGAACGACCGCAAGTTCATCAACTCCGTTTTGTAAACAAATGGACCTAGCAGGTATACTCGGAGCACACCGTGTTTTATTATACGAATGATTATAGCACGGTATGCAACTTGAATTTATGCGTATTTGAGGTAATATTTTTTTTAAATAAGAATACCTATTATTAACCTTTGTGATAAAACGATAACAAATCACATGATATTCTCTTTAATACAAGACGATTAATTATTGTCATGTAAATTTGAGGTCGCGCGCGTTGGCGCAACGGACACAGCACTGGTTTGTGGCTGTTGCACTGGCGGTTGCGGATCGATTCCCGCAGATGACAAACATTTGTATTAGCACATTTGTATTTGAACCTCGAAGTACAAATTATTCTACTTTATATATTTATATATATTCGCCTAAAGATCGGCGGCATTAGCTTCGATTCCTGGTCGCGGTGATTATCCGTATTCGAAAAAATATTTGATTTTGGTGTGTTATCTGTCATATTGCATATTGAATGTAAAATATAATAAATCATTATTTTCCTGCGATGATATTTTAAAACTGCGATATCTCCTGAGATACTCATTGAAATCGAATTATGTAAAGGCTATTTTGTTTTAAATTAAATACTTGTGATGAATAACGTATTTATTTAGATAAAGATCAATATCATGTTTATAAAAACATCTTCGTAAATAATGCATTATTTTTTTAGCACAAACTTGGTTGGCATAAAAAAGGTTATAGTGAGCCAACCTTAAAAGATAGATATATACTGTCGCGGACTTTTTTTTAGAACTTTTAAAGAACATTAATTCTGTCATACATGATTTTTGCGAAACTTTAACTGTTTTCACAGCGCACGCAGCGGAAGCTCTCAAAAGGAAAAAAGAACGCCCGATTTTGAAACATTCTTCATTGGTATTCCGCTCCTTTTGGTCTTAGCGTGATGATATATAGCCTATAACATTCCTCAATAAATGGGCTATCTAACACTAAAATAATTTTTCAAATCAGACCAGTAGTTTCTGAGATTAGCGCGTTCAAACAAACAAACAAACAAACAAACTCTTCAGCTTTATAATATTATAGTATAGATGAAATTAAAGCATCAAGTTTTTAACAACGATTGAAATCAACAAGATATATGATAATATAAGAACTAAAAGTAGTAAATGAAAAATCTAGCCCAAAGTTATAAAAAGCGTATCGATTCTTTATCAAATTAAGCGTTTCCTTAAATAAGTCTTAGTCAAATCTAGTGGTCACCCATTGGTCGAAATTCGACCATTATTAATTTAAATTATAAGTTTTAACATTATTGTTGTCAAAAACTATACTTCTGTAATAATAAATAAAAGAGTGTATATACACGTGTGTGTGTCAAATAATTATACAGTAGTGTGTGTAATGTTTTTTTTTCTTTAAAAAAAATAGCATTCTGCACTCCTTCTCTTTGTAAACTATAAGTGTGCGAAATTTCATACTACTACAGTTTTTGCTTCACGTATTAATATAAAGTAAATAATGAAGTAAAGTCATACCGGTGAGAGAACACGCACGATGTTTCTGTCAATGACATCATATCACGGGGATATTATGGCGTTCGCAAAACATCACGCACGATTTGAAATATTTGTTTTGCATGCGATATCGGGAGGTGAGGACAGGAAACAAAAAAAGAACGTATTTCATTTCTTTGGAAAAAAAAATTACCTATAAATTGTATTTACGAATCGTGGAAATTTATACTATTCGTTGAATTTTAAACGTTTAAAGCTTATGGATATAATATTCTTTACTGTAGTTGAGCTTGAGGTTTTTTAGTAGTTATATGTACCTATACTACATTTCATGAGTACTATTTTCAAAGTAATTTCTTGTTTTTTATTAAGTAGAGCAGTCTCTTTTTCGATAAAAACATTAGTAATTTTTTCAAGTAATCTTATAGTTCAGTAAATGCTTTTAAAGTTTTAATAAATAATCCGTAAGTACTTAAGTAGGTACTTAATAACTAATGAAGTCGAAATAAAAAAACGATTTTAACATTGAATAAATTTTGTTTGATTATACAGTAAATTTATTTATTTAAACTTACCGATACATTCACTAACTAAAAACATCAACAAACTACAAAAATAATCTTATACACAATTAAATAATCACAATTAGTCAAAAGAGAATAGAAAAACTGTTTATTACCTGTGCTTAAAACTGCTTTCATCTATTTATTATCTGTGCTAAAATGTTTATGTTTATTTATTATCTATGCTATAAACATATAAATATATAACCTCAAAATAGATATGCAAGTTTTTCTGCATATCCAGTTCGGAACATGCCTGTCGTTTGCATATAACCGTTAATCGGCACCTGCAACACGTTATGAATGAACTCTACCCATATTTGTACTTGAATTAAATACTAGTATTATAACTCCATCAAATAGCTTCTTTAGTATCACATACTTGTATCTAGTGATTACATTTATGGTTCTAGTTTCTTTTTTATATGTCTTATAAAATGACTCAAAAATGAGGAGATTCTCAATTATTCGACTGTACTTATTATGTGTGTTACGTCATAACTTTTTATTGGGTTTACCGATTTTGATGATTCCTTTTTTGTTCGAAAGCTGGTGCTTGTGCTAACGCAGCAATCACAGTACTGGCTATTGCAATTGCGATCGCGGGTTTGTTCCCCGCTCATGACAAACATTGGCCATATAGATATTTGTCCATATTAGTCCATACTAATTACTGCTTACCTACTATAAATAGAATATTTTAGATTGAAACAGTTTTTATATTGATCACCATTGAACTTATATAAGTATTATTTAGTATTTTATTTTGGTTGTAAACAGCCTTATTCTGTATTTCATAAAAAAATTATAGAATCAATATTTAAAAAAATATACTGAATATATAACTAAAAAATATAACTGAATTTGCGATAAAAATAATAATTGATTATGTTCAAGTAAAAAATATAAATTAGCTATTTTGACAGAATGGACAATGAACAATAATTTTTTAAGAAAGCTATTGAAAATGTTCTAAATAACTTTAATAATAACTGTTAATTACCCTCATTCCTAACATGGCACAGTTTTTTTTTTTTCCAAAACAATAAAAGAAATGAAACAATGCGGATAAATCACATTGTTACTTCTGCTTCTAATTAGCGGCTGTGTGACAGACACGTTGGACTTTATCTCTTATTCATATTATAATATTACAATATTAATGAAAGATAATTAGTTTTCATTAATAAATAAGAGATAATTAAAACATTTATAATAGTCAATTACAATATATAGTAAAACACACATAATAAAATTTTAATATAACAACTTTATGTTAAGATTTTATTATTGGTATAAAAAAATATGATTATTTCACATTAATAAAAAATGACATAGCAGAGTAATTGTTGGAAAAGTTCCCACTTCTGGGAAAGGAAGTTTTCCTTGTTTTATATTCCAAAAATTATCGTGTATGTAGGAAATGGATGAACTTAGTGCCCAAAGTTACTCTTCTTAACCATTTTTATAAAAGTAAGTTGATATAAAATCGTAAATCCTTACAAAAAATAACGTAAACAATTGATAGCCCTGAGATTCTTGTCATTCAATTCTGCTAATTGGCACCTTTTGTTTAAATCATGTCATATTCATACCGTTCAATATTATACATCTACTATAGGACATAAAATGCACGATACCTATATTTGTATGAAGTTTCAATAATGTATTTTAATTCATTTGTTTCGATTATAGGGTCCCAGTTTCGCTAACATCACGTAGAATGGACAAGACATTTATTTTAATGTCACGGCTACTTTCAGTGACCACAGCGTTAAAAACATCGAATTTCAATAATTGAGTGTAAACATCATTATGCAGTAGTACTCGTCGCACAGCGCTCAGACAAAACAATGAGCCTGGCATTACGGTCCGTTCATATTGTTATGTCAACTCTTGACATTGTCCACGATTATTGACAATCATATTGAATCTTTAACAAGCTATCAGAAACCTGCATTACAATCATTTATACAAATACTGTATAGTTAAGTAAATACCTATTTTACGTTAAGAGTTTGTACGCTATAATTAGGAATAGTCCCATAAAAAAAAATATTTTTTTAATTAATCTACTTGTGTAATGAAGAGGAACAATTCTATAAAACTTGCTACGAATTATCGAGAGGAACACTCGCCTTAAATATCGACGCAGGAGAAGCAACGAGAAACTTCTATATATAATGTAAAATAAACAGTCTTGGCGCATTCCTCATGTCCGTAAACTGTGAACAGCTTAAGATGTGTTCATCAAAGCTATTAACCATCCTGATTAAGTAATACTCCGAAAAAAACCTTAAGTTCCTAAAGCGGTCCACCTGTGTGGATACTAGGATCGTATATAACTTGCGTGGATATGATGAGTACGACGATATAACATATCAATTTATTTCGGGATTTTTTTTTGTGTTGACGACTGACATTAAGTATTTGGAGCGCTCCCTGGTATTTTAAACTCAAAAATAAAATTTAAACGAAGTTATGGAACCGTTTTCACAAAATTTCTCTTTTCTTCTTTCTTTATTTTAATCAGATTATGAATTTTTAAAATACTATTAACACTATACCAAATTGCACTTTAAAAAAAAACTCAAGTTAACATTAAAGCTACGAAGTAAATGGAGCCAGACCTAAACTAAGGCGAAACCGGCGTCTTTGTGCCCAACATGGTACGGATCTGGTACCGTGACCACTAACGTACTGGATGTGGTGAACACCATTTTTGGAACCCTCCGACCCTCTTCGAGGAATAACAACGCATCGTTGCGGAAAACGGGAACGAATACTTGGTTTTTACGAGTTCTGCCATTTACGGCTAGGAATTTGAAGGGCCCGTCTATCGTCTTAGAATTTTAATCGATTTCTTAGTGTTTTGATTGACATGGTTAAACGATTTCTCGCCCGACAATCATATTGAGAATTTTATTTTTCTAAATGACAGCTGTTTCGAAATTTAAATTTTTGCCGTCGTACTGTTAGACGGGAACTTTTAGGGATATTTTTAAATTATTTAATCTAGTTAGAAAACTCATATTTAAGATTCTTGCTGGATCAGAATTACCCTGCGCGTAACCCTTTATATGCGAGGCTAGCTAATTAATCTCCAATCAATTATACTGTCATAATTTATGTTAAAGCTCGTCCAAACAATCTATTCAAGAAATATCTCCAAAGTGTAACCACAAATGAGGGCACAAGACACTCATCTCTTCTTATCGAGTGTCGGTATCCTATCGCCATCTGCAACTGACAGCTGCTTAGAAGGACTTCAAAGATAGTGCTTGAGACCATTAATTACTTAGGCAAGTAGGTACTCTATATGCAGCGGTAATACCGTTACGGATGAAAAGACTTTTACACTTATTCTTGTGAAGGAATAATAAACCTATTTTAAAAAACAAATATCAAAAATATGTATTATAAAAATGATATGATATCAATACAAAATTAGTTGAATGGTGGTAGACCTTTAGAGGATAAAAAAAGAAATTGACATTAATACTTAGTATTCTTCTTATTTATTCTAAGTATTAGGAATAATGTTGTTATAGAAAACTATTTTTTATGTCTTTAATTCTTTGAGCGTTTTCTTTTTTGTGATTTATATGTTTATTTTACATTTTATATCCACACTTTTTTATATTTGTCATATCAAATTAAATAATTTATTTAGTCTTAGTGTTATGTTATATTTTGCTGAAGTTTGTATTACGAGATTTTAAAATTAGAAATGATTGGTTCTTTCATACATGAACATTAGCGAGATTAAAAACTAAACAAGCCTGCCTCTATAAAAAGCATTTCTAAAAATATTTATTAATACACAAACAATATGTAATAAATTATTCAACAGCTGTCGTCGTTACTTCGTATACCAATTTACTGAACAATATGTATGTATGTACATATAACGTAAACATAAATAACCATATATTTTCCTAAGCTTTTCGCCAACGCAAACAGTACGCTGAATCGCATGAGAAACACAAATATGCTAATTCTTATACAAACATTCGGCGGCGGGCGGTCATTGTTTAAAAGAGAACGCGCAATTTTTTTTAATAGTTTTTTTGTTTTTTTTTTTTTGTACCACGAGGTTTTTTAATTAACAGTATAAAGTATTGTCGCATAGCGAATGTTATTTTTCTATTTGATTTTTACAAAAGTTTGTATATCTGTTAATTCTGGAACAATATTAACAACTTTTATTTAAAAATAAATAAATTTAATAATCAATACAATCTTTTTGTACTGTTTCTTCAAAATGTTAGTATTTTGAAGAAACTATACAAATAGATAATTTATATTATGACGATTTTTTTAAATGAAAAAAAAATACTATCACTATATCTCTATTCAACCTGTATTTATGTTTGTTTTGCCCCAATCGTTCTGTAATGGATGTTTTATGTATTTCCGTTACTTTTTCCAAACACTTGTCTTGTCCTACTTTTCTTTTTGTTCTTACGTCAAGAAAACTCACATCACTAAATAATATCGTACATAAGATTTTAGTTTCTTAATTTATTCTTATGATTACGTGTAACGAGACAACCGCTCTGCTGTAGTCGTGCAAGTAGGCGCTTCAACAACGGCAGTTGCGATTTTGAGTCCCGTTTGGGGTGAATATTTGAATTTTTATAAATATTTATTTTCGGCTTGAGTGTATATCCCTATGGGTTTATCCCATCGTGCCTCACAGAGCACGTTCAGCTGTCGGTCCCGGTTGTTATCATACACACCTGATAGCTATCGTTACTCATAGAAAATTGTCTGTTAAAAGTCAAATACAAGACAGATGATGAACATACATTCTGTCATTTTTGCCACGAAGTAAAATATTCATACCATATGGCAACAAAGTTTGCACCCTAATCCAGAGCATGATCACGTTTCAACCTGTTATATATAATTCAGAGCAAAACTCAGCTTCTATGAGGGCGCATATTTCACAAAAAACACCTGTCATACTGTCATATATGACGTTTTTTTTGTAACACAAATTGAGGTATACGATACACATACGATGTACCTGTAAAGTAGATTGAATAAATGAATTGATGACCTCGTGAAATTTTTATTTTTTAAAATAGTATGCTTACGATTTTTTTATAAAATTAATTATAATATTTTCGGCAATAAAAATATATATATATTGAAAAGAACGAAGTATAAGCCTTATTAAATGGAAATGGCATTTGTTCTAAATTACAAATGTTGAAAATTTTAAGCATCTGTTATCACCAGTTTTGTATAAGCTGGTTGAAAATTAAAGTTATTTTTTTTTTGTCCTCTGAAGTCGTCTGTTGTTTCCTAATTAAAACGTTATATCACATTTTTAGGACCATTCGGGTGTAGTTGTGAAAAGTTTCATTATCGCCGTCTCTAAGTCGACACCAGCTCGGACGGAAATTTGTCATTTTATAAATATTGGTCTCTGCTTTAGATGTTTTATGAGTCATTCAAAGTTACCTACTTTCATTGCGGTAGATCATAGCAGAAAATATTCTGCAAAAAATTTGGATCAATCTATGGGGACCTACATCAACCTGGCAGAAGATCACAGCTAAATAATTCTCAAGCCGTGTTATGTTCCTGTCGTGAGTAAGGTGACCAGAGCTCCTGGCGAAGTTCGAGGATAGGCTCGGCAAATCATTTGCGATGCTTCTGTTATTGCAGTACGCTTCGGTAACCGCATACCATCAGATGTGTCGTATGCTTGTTTACTACCCTTGAGGTACTAAAAAAAGATGTGGAGTGGGTTTGATATATATATCTTACTAGCTTGTGCCCGCGGCTTCGCCCGCGTTGAATTCAGTGTGTCACAAAGTTTTCCCGGCAAACTTCCAGTGAAACTATCATCAAAATCGTCTTAGCCGTTCCGTAAACCTTCCTCTTGAACCGCATGAACATCCGTTTAGTAGATTTTGAGGGAATCGATCACATACACTTTTGGGAACTTTGTTTTATAATACACTAACTGTTGCCCGCGACTACATTCGCGTGGTTATAAAGATATGCATTACTATTAAGATGTTTAACACATTTTTTTTTATTTCAGTCACTTGAAATGCTTATTACATTGAGTAACTTTTTAAAAGGCACAATTTAGTATAATTTAATATTTGTTTTTATAAAACCTCTCTATACACCACATTCTTAGTTTTATTTTCATGCTGCAGTATAAATAACCTATCGACGAACTTATAGCTGCTGTATATGTTTCATACAAACTATCAACCCCAATTAAACCCCTTAGCGGTGGAATATCGCAAAATCCATTCTTAGCGGACGTCTACTAACTATAATCTACCTCTCTGCATCATCATTTCATCTTTATCCATCCTGGATGGATGGACCCTCCAGCAGTTTTTGGGTTCTCGTAATGAGTGAGTCAGTGACCTCTCTTTTATATATATATAGATTACGATGCATTATTTAGACACCTTCTCACTATCTAAAAAGCATACATTTTAAATTTCAAATCTTTTACTTCAAAAACATGGGACTTTCACACAAACTTCTAACCCCCGTTTTATCCCCTGGGGGGTCGAATTTCGTTAAATCAGTTATTAGTGGATGTCTACGCCCTATAAGGAGCCTACCTGCCAAATTCCAAGTTTGTAGGTGTTATAGTTTCGGAGATTTCGTGATGAGTGGGTCAACTTACCATCCCCCGTTTTAACCCAAAAAAGGAGTTGATTTCTAAATATACATTATTTGAACACCTTCTCATCATTTATAGAGCACACATTTAAAATTTCAAGTCTCTTACTTCAAAAACATAGAACTTTCATACAAACTTCCAACCCCCGTTTTACCCCCTTTGGGGTCGAGTTTCGTAAAACCCGTTCTTAGCGAATGTCTAAGCCCTATAAAAAGCCTATCTGCCTAATTTTGAATTTGTAGCTGTTATAGTTTCGGAGATTTCGTAATGAATGAGTCAACCTACCATCCCCCATTTTAACCTCAAAAGGGAGTTGATTTCTAAAGATACATTATTTGGACACCTCTTCACCATCTATAGAGCATACATTTTAAATTCAAGTCGCTTACTTCAAAAACATAGGACTTTCATACAAACTTCCAACCCCCGTTTTATCTCCTGAGGGGTTGAGTTTTATAAAATCCGTTCTTAGCGGGTATCTACGCCCTATAAGGAACTTACCTGCCAAATATCAAAATTGTAGCTGTTATAGTTTTGGAGACTTCGTGATGAGTGAGTCAACTTACCATCCCCCGTTTTAACCCCAAAAGGGAGTTGCTTTCTAAAGATACATTATTTGGATACCTCCTCACCACTTATAGAGTATACATTTTAAATTTCAAGTCTCTTACTTCAAAAACATGGGACTTTCATACAAACTTCCGACCCCCGGTTTACCCCTTTAGGGGTCGAATTTCGTAAAATTCGTTCTTAGCGGATGTCTACGCCCTATAAGAAGCCTATTTGACAAATTTCAAGTTTGTAGGTGTTATAGTTTCGGAGATTTCGTGATAAGTGAGTAAACCTACCATCCGCCGTTTTAACCCCAAAAGGTGGTTGATTTCTAAAGATACATTATTTGGACACCTTCTCATCATCTATAGAGCATAGATTTTAAATTTCAAGTCTCTTACTTCAAAAACATAGGACTTTCATACAAACTTGCAACCCCCGTTTTACCCCTTTAGGGGTCGAGTTTCGTAAAACCCGTTCTTAGCGGATGCCTACGTCTTATAAGGAGCCTACGTGCCAAATTTCAAGTTTGTGGGTGTTATAGTTTCGGAGATTTCGTGATGAATGACCTTTCGCGTTTATATATATTATAGATTTATATATAAGTATCGTTTATAAGAATTTATCGAAAAAGAAATCAAACTATATCAGTCGGCTGTTACCTATAACACATTGCTGTGACACTGTCAAAACTGACATTGAATGGCAATTTCAGTCAATTCAATATTTCTTTAAGATTTTCGAAGACAACACGATTTCCCTTTCAATAAGTTCAATTTCATAAAAAAAAGTCTTGTCAGTTTTATTTATCAAAAAGGCAACTATAAAAAGCGTCATTAACATTGACAGTTTGAGATTGATGTCTTGTGCAAATTCCATTTTGAGCAAGTGCTGACACACGACAACAAATTACTATTATTATATGAAAATATATTTTTTAACGATGTTATTTAAGTACTATCTTTTATTTTATTTAAATGAATGTCGTTTCGACAAATTGATAAATACAATTATAATTAAAATGATGTAGGAAGTGTCCAAAAAATGTTTTTGATACTTGGAAATGTTCATGCAACATATTTTCAACGTGAGAATTATAATTCAAATATACAACAATAATCTAACACCCATTTGGAAAGAGACCTATGTCCAGCAGCGGGATATTACAGGCTGAAGCGAAAATATTGTAATATAAAAACAACAAAATATCAATTAACCTAAACAAAATGCGTAAATTATGCGTATTCTAAAAATATTAATATAAAACCTGTCAAGAGTGTCGCGCAATAGATTTTTTTTTTTCAATTATTTAGAAATACACTATACACACGTGTCATTACATAAACAAATATAAGTACGTTATAATGATAGTTTTACGTAATTTACAAACATTGACATAAATATTTAATAAAACATGAATTCTACCAACCATATGACAACTAGAAAAACAAAAGACAATTCGTTTATATAAAAACTAAACGCACTTTATGTCACCGACCGCAGGTTGGACCGGAATACATCATAAACAAAAGGAAAAGCTTTGTGGAGTGGATTGCGAAAGGAAATGGTCCGCGACAGGTCCGCCATAGCCCGGGGCCTGTACCTATATAACTCGAGCGGACGCTGGAGATAGGGATGAATCAACATCATATCGATAAAATGTATCTATGATTCTATACTACGCGTCAACGTATCTATAACAATATATATACAAAACACATTAATCTCATGATTAATAGCCGATCTTACATTATGATAATACGTAAGATTAGGGCTTATCGAAAAATAGGTCACGTTTTTAAACTATTACGCTTAGAAGCGGAGCAGTAAAACAACAACGTTGATAAAATAGTTGAGTAAATCGTATAATTTATAATGAGTACAATATTTGTTTTAAATATGATCATATTTATGATCATTATTATTAATCACTCTTGCACTTCTGTGCCCCGCGACAACAGCAATTCTCATCACCAGGCGTAGACTGGTAGAGATCTCTTCTAGAGATAAGTTCGCCCTTGCCAACTTCTTTATAAATGTGATATTTACTTGTTTCTTTTTTTAAGTGCAATAAAGAATATAATATTAATGAACCTTGTGTCCTGTTTTACTACACTCGCTTCTAAATAAAAATACGTTTAAATGCAAAAAGTATACATAATAAACAAAAAAATTTCGCAATGAACAAAATGTGCCTACTTATCTAAAACGATAGAATTAAAACTTACGCAGCTATTCAGGTTCTATGAAACGTTTAAAATCACATTTATTTATGAAAATGTAAAATGATTATTTAAGTATTATTTGTCATCGCGATTGTAATAAGTATGTATAAAGCGATATAATTACAAAATTATTTGGAACAAAAACTACAATAAAATTATTAAGTATATTATTATAGTATAAATTGTTGTTTGAATGGTACTATTTCGAATTGAACGTTTTTTGTTCGCTTAAAAATCAATTTTGAGATTAAACATCAGTTTTATTATTAAAACTATAAACAGGTCTATCATAATGTTAGCATATTAATTTTATCATCGCCAATACAAAAAAGCATCGCAAACACGTAACGCGATATAATTTATAGATAATAACAGTTATTAAGATAAGAAACGGCAACCGAAAATCGATAGGTGTGGTCAGCCCTAGACAGCATGGCGGCGGTAATTTAATCCGGTCAAGAAGGGAGGCGCTTATTGCCTCACCCTTACACACATTACACCTCTCACTCGCCTCTGTCGAGTTATACTGACTTCTGCCTTACGCCCTTGTCGTAAACTTCACAGACCTAATTAACTTGGGATATTTTAGAATATAACAAAAGTAACACTTCAAACGAATCCCGTTTCATCATCAAATAAACAAACTTAAAGGTGAAAGGTCCGTCTGGGTGTATATAACGTTTTAAAAGACTATAAAGCATCTTTATCCTTATTTTGTCTTGAATCTGAACTACTCGTACAGTAGCAAGCTCTTCTTTTAAAATGTTACCAATTGAATAAAACATTTTTTAATTAAAGAAGTTGTTAACAACTTCTTTAATAAAAAAATCCGTTTTAAAAGTTTACATTTTATGACACAAATAATAATAAAAAACTGCGTCCAAAAAATCAAAAATTTATTCAGTATAACCAGTATTTCTTTGTTTAAATGCATTTTTAATGAGTAAGTATAGTAAGGTAACACGGAGTTTGTAACTTATAGGTATAAGTATTTATACCAAGAAAGAACGTTGCAGTCGGAAACATGGTTTAAAAATACTAACATGACTTGTAGATTTAATTTATACTCGAATTCAATCCTATAGAGCATTGAACCTACGCTGCGCAGGTTATAAATTCAAAAAAAAAAAAACGCTGCATAATAATCAAAAATGTAATACTATTGAAATTTATCCAAAAAAGTATAAAAATGTAATTAAATATAACTTTATTTGATAGATAGAACTGCAAATGTGACTTTGTAATCACCATGTAAGATTTTCCATATTATAAAACCATAGAGCTTCCTTTACATTTTGCTGTACCTAATCTAATAGGAAAACCAACCAAAGATTAGTAGAAACGATTCTTTCAATTTTGAAAGAAACATTTTTAAAACTTTTCATTACCATTTTTTGAAAGATTTCCTAAAAAGGACGTTCTCAATTCGATTGTATTTTTAATAATAATAATAATAAAGCCTTTATTTTCCGACATATACATATTACTAGAAATACTTAATTTTTTAAATTGTCTCATTGAAATGTAAAGTTTGGAATGTTGCTTTATCAAATATTTAAATAGCAAAACCTGTTAATAGTAATTTTAAACAATCTTATGTCTAAAATAGAATGTTTTCTAATAAAATTTAAGGAGTCAAAAGATACGCAGAAACACAAAAGACTCATTATTGCAAAGGTGTTTTACATAAACGTGCAATTTAAATTCAACTAACGACACAAGTTCATTGGTTTACAGGTCCATTAAAATACCTATCGGAAATTAACTTACAACTGAAACAATGTATATGAAGGGACAGCATTTTAAATGAGAACATTTTAGACTAAATAGTTCATTACACATCTGCCGTGGGCGTTGCCAGGGAGGGCTAAACTCTAGAGAAATCTTTGGCCACCCAATGAAAATCAAATGAGCTGAAGAATTATTCGAAACTGTAATATTCGACTTTCAACTTTAATAAGAAGTTTAGCTCATGGACTGTCTCTCTGTAGACAATATATTTCAAACATAAAAGCACTTTTTAAAGAAAAGTTTAACGAAAACTATTTGAAATCAGGTTTTGAGGCTGTTCAATACTACAACATACATAAGATTCGAAATCAATATCTTTTTTAAAATGCAATCATTTTCCTTCACGCTTCAAACTCTTTGACTTTTCTCTCAATAATGAAAATGCATATCATACAGATTGGACACAAGCTAGACATAATAAAGATGCGCTACTAAATACATATCTACCATATTTTCTAAACTCTGTACAAACAAAATCAGTCAAACAGGAGCGAGCAGTAGTTAAAATAAATATATAAATATCTACACAATACACACACGGTCGTCTGTTCCTAAAGTTGGCAACTTAATGCTTGTGTTATTGCTAACAGCCGACTGGTATAGCTACACTTTTTTTTTCGATAAACATTTTTAAAAGTAATACATATATAAATATATAAATAAATATTTATTTTACACCCAAACTCGGGGTGGGAATCGAACTCACAACCCTCGGAGCAGAAAGCAGGCTCACAACAAACTGCACCAATGGGCTAGTCAAAATAAATTGTCAACCTATCATGTGTCTGAAGTAATGCTTCTATTTAACTCATTGTTTGTAAACAGATCATAACTAACATGCACTACATGTGGTTCATCTTAACGCCTCGTGCTTGTATCCATTCTTGATTAAAAAAAAAAAAAAACTGTTAATTTATTCTAGAACTCAAATAAGTTTTACAGTTAGTGTAACACGAAGTACCTTCTACATATTAAACCGTGTTAAGAAATGGCGCGAGGTCGCGATAAAAACGAGAGTTTATCACAGGATAAATCCAAAGGAACGGCTGTCATGTCAGCGATTATGTCTAGTACATTTTAGTGGAACCCTCCTGCATTAGAGCTTGCGACGTGTAAGGAACTCCGAATAAGTGAAAGATTGTAAAAGGCTCACATCTGCTCCCCCGCTCGATATTAAAAGATATACGTAGAGTTTATAAAAAATGGAGTCCGCCTCTTAACCCGGCCTGTTGAATGGAATATTTCACGATTTCGATCTTCAACGGAGCGTAGAAACTTAGGGCGTATTAGTTATATCGCGTGTATGTGTATATATATATATATATATATATATATATATATATATATATATATATATATATATAAAAATTTAATGTTCTTGCGTTTTATATTATCTACTATGTTTTGTAGTACATCAATTTTTGTTTTGAAAATCAACCTAAACTTTATTAAGTATAGAAAGACTAATAAAATTAAATAGTTCATTTCCTTCTCGTTGTTAACGATATTCTTCTATTTTATGTATTTTCTAGCTTCTTTGTTTTGGTGTTTTAGCGTGAAATGACATCAAGTCAAAAAAATATCTCATGAATATATTAAAAAATGTAAATTAATTGCTACTTTCATTCTCCAATAACTCGATCAATTTTAATCAACCGGCTAACCATAAAATGTAAACAGAAGGGGTTCAAGTGGTATTGATTAAGCGCGGTACGATTTGCAAAGCCTCGTGGTAAAGTCCGCGAAAAATTCACCCCGCATCAGAAAGCTTCCTACAATCCAATTACTGGTGTGGAACTCTGGAAATTCTAAACCGATTACAGAGAATTGAAAACATTAAGTACTTCACGGATTTTCACGACCGTCCGTACAAAATTTAGTCTTATTAATATAGATATTAAAACACACTTTACCGTCGGACGTTATTATGATTGCTCTGTCGAATATAAAATTTCGGATAAAATTTATCTTAGTATTCTTATTTTGCACGCTTTGCAAGGTACCTTGATTAGCAAAGTTTGATAAGTCGCATTTCTATGGTAAACATCGTTCGGACAAGATTGGGCAATTATAAGTCAAATTGGTTTATTTACTAGACGAAATGCTATTTACGTTCATTTAATAGCAAATTTTATTTCAGCGATATTGAAAAAATATACTTTCCAAAGTCAATTTTTCCGATATGAATAGGTCTGTATAAGAAAATTAATTTCATTAAACTTGCTCATATATTCTCTATACAGGCTGTTCGACTCCTAACTTCGTTTCTTCAATGGCGGATTCTGTAGGTGAGATCACGATCCCCGTGAAAAAAAAATCCTAGCCCATTTTAAAATTTAAGTTCGTTTAAATAAACGAGCTACTTTGATAGACTCTTTCTGCATGATGCCTTTCGTGAGCACGTTACCACAAGAGCCTTTAAAGGGAAAACTAATACTAACTGACGAATACAACTATTAAAGAAATGCGTATTCGAAAGAATTCTTTTCCGCGTAGTTTTTTTTTTTTTGTTTTTTTAATTACAGCCCTACCTACTTACACGCTCATTGGACAGTTATGCTGAAGTACCTTGCCAGATTAGCATGACTAACAACAACGACGAAGACCATCGTTAGCATTTTTTGTATACAACTAGGTCGGCAAACAAGCGTACGGCTCGACTGATGGAAGCGATAATCCTAACTTATAGGCAGGCGCCTGCAACACCAGACATCACATCGCAAGCGCGTTGTCGACCCTACAAGTCCTACAGTCGGGCTGCTACAAATTTTGAGCAGGATATTTCTTGCTGTGCCCTACCTCGGTTATTATTTCATCATCATTTTATGTGTGTCATTATTATTATGTAGTCATTATTTCATCTTTTTTATTGCTGGGTAGAAAGAAAATAAAAAATCACACCCATAACAACGTCCCCAAACCGTAAAACATGAATTTTAATTTGATACACTAATTTGAAAAATTATTCACCGTATATTTTTTTAGGAATTTTCATTTTATGTTATTCGATACCAATGTGGAGGGTCTTACGTCCTTCACGAAGTTCTCAGAATGTTGCCACCATAATTACTGTCCCTTAAAATATGTGTTAATCATTATGGTCGATGAGTTTATTGCAACCCGAATATTATTAAAAACATTTTAAAAATTCACCACATTACATTAGAAAACAGAGCGGTATGTAGGTTTGTATTTAGAATGTCTAAGTACCTTTAAAATATTGAGTTAGAAATTAGTAGTTATTTTATATTTAAACTGTGTCCTATCGTTTCACCCACGTTGTTATATAGCCTTCCAAATACAAAAATAATAATTTTTCTGATAAAAACAGTGATTCCTGAGATTAGCGCGTTTAAATTAAAAAAACAAACAAACTTTCCTGTTGTATAATATTAGTATAATATATTGAAAATGTAAACAAATTTTTCCAAATATTTAGAAAATAAGTATTGAATAAGTAAACTTCATGATAACAGTATTACTATGATTTATATGTAAAACGAGATACCGCGGTATCTTCATACTATTCCAACGCGACGGTCACGGGTTCACTTATCTGTCTGTCTATATAAATCTATATAATATATTACGTGAAGCAAAAACTTAGTAAGCCTTTTTAGGAAAATTACGCGGACGGATGAGTATGAAATTTGGTACACATATAGTTAGAAAAAGTGCAGAATGCTAACATTTTTTTTAATTATGCATAAAAATATATTAAATCAATAAAAAAACATTACACACACTGCCATGTATTTGACACAAACACACACACATATTATCATGTTTTAAACACAGACATATATATAACTATACCTACTCTGTTGTTGATTGTCAGTCTGTAGACAAATTGAAGTTTTTTTTTAAAAAAGGTTCCTTATTTTCATGTTTTTTTTTGTATTCTTTAATTAAATTTTTTAATTATAGTCGAATATCGACCTCTGGGCGACCACTAACTGGTAAACTTAAATCACGGAAATATATGTACTATGTAGGTACTATGTACGCGCCTAACTTCCGAACGACTGCACCAAATCGGATAATTCTTTTTTTGTTTCGTTCGTTATTGTCACAACAAGGTTTGAATACTTGAAAATCGACATATAATAAATTTTATGAATAAAATGTTTATACGAAGTTTTCCGGATCAGCTAGTTCTAATAAAATTTAGGGACGCGAAGATTGTTAATTTCAATCAATGACCATAACGCTAACAATAGTACCCTAATATCGGGACCTCAAGATAATTAATAACGAATGGTAAATAGTCCGGTTTACGCTTAAATTTATTTTGAAGTTAAAAAATTCATTACGTTAATATTTGACGATAATTGTACAGTTATTTGAATATCAATACATCATAGAACTACATAACGAGAGGACTAACTGGAAGCGTCAAAATTGACACCAATTACTCTCGTCGGATACGAGACTGAGTATTGAAATGGACATTCGCGAACTAAAGTTTGTTCAATTTCCTTTTAAGTAAACTTTGCTTCGATTAATTAACAAAAGAGAGTGTAATAAGTTATGTAATGCTAGATTTAGCACCGCGGCTTCACCCGCGGTTATTAAACAATTTTAGTTGTTCAGTTTTTCCTGTTGCTAAAATATTGCTTACATCACGCAGTGATAACAGTCACAGGGCCGATTTTGACAAAAAACAATTTTTATTAAAATTAATATAATATTTGTTTACTTACTAAAGACTGGAGTCTTTAGTAAGTAAACAAACAAAAAAAAAATCTAAAAAATCATACTCATCAGATTATATTGTAAAAGTAAAAACACCAACTTTTTACGCTACTTGTTGGAAATTCGAGTCCCCCTTATAAAAAATCTTTGTATAATCTATAGATTTTTGTCATGGTTAGATCACGACAAAGCCTTGTATTATTTTTATTTTTCAATACTGCGTCCGGTTCGTTAAGTGCGAGATGGTTTTTATTTTTTTATATTTAAAGAAAAACATACTTTCTAAATACACGTATACAGTTTCTACTTTTTTACAAGGCTGCTACTTAACATACTTTAGACTTCAAAACAAACGTTACCAGTATAAAAAAATATGACACTTTAAAAGTATCTTATTATACAAGAAAAGATTCATAAAAATCTCCCGTGAGGGTAGAACAGGCGATGTAAATTCTTATGAAAAGCATTTTTGACGGTTTCTGAGATGCTGTCAACGGAAAATCCCATGAGGTCCCACGACTTGTAAATATACAAGTTTTTTGTACATAAAGATCAAAAAGTTCTTAACATTTATGGCTACCGTATACAAACACTAAAAGGAAGTATATATCACTTTTATTACATTAAATAATTTATCGAATTACAATTGCGTAGAATATTATTATTGATAAGACTTCTTAGAAAAGTTTACTTCATAATTAGGTTGAAAAAATGTCAGACTCTTGATTACTATAACAAAATAAATATTTATTACTCAATACATAACAAGTAAAACAATATAATTGACGATTTTGTTTATTTTAACGATATTATTCTAGAATCTACTGAATTAATTAAGAATTTAGTTAATTTTTATAAATAAATATTCGATAGATAAAAAGGAATGTTTACTGGCCAGTAATACAAATCATTTTTTTATTATTTCAACTCTGTTTAATGAGAACAAATTATATCGCCATTATAATAATATAATTCAGATGCGGCTTGTTGAATTTTTTGTCTCTGTACAACTAAGTAGACATTACAAGCATATAATATGACAGTAATAGCTTTAATAAATGACATTTTTTATTACACTTACAGTAGCGTTACCGTATCCAACACCTGAATGGCTACTATAATCGAACTATTATACATTTGTAACAATAAACGGGATACGTTTAACACTTTTATCATCGACTATCCTTGAGAGTTGTCACTTTCGAGTCGTGAGTCACGAGTAACAATACGCGAGCCTTTGTCGATCTGCCAGGGTCATTTTGCTGTCATAAATAGCAAATCATTTGCATTTAATGTCCTTAAGATCGTGTCATTAAGCGCTATTATACGTTAAATAGATGTATAACAGATAAATACGAATAGACATACGCTTTATTATCTCATAATTTACGATGACATTTTGATAATCGTCGTAACAGATAAGTTTTAGTCATTGATGCTTTGAATTATGGCTGTTTCGTTTGTGACATTAAATTTCAAATAAGCTAGTAAATTAATTAATAAACGTTTTACGAGCTAACAATAACACCTCTTTATAGGTGTTGTGCGCGATATTACCTATGTTTGTTTGAGTTATGATTGTTGTCAGATTTACGAGTTTATATGAATATCATAATCCTAATGTTTATATCCTGAAAATCTGTTTCGCGCATTTTTCAATTATATTGATACGCAAATCTCCAACTTCTTCAAACAAACCAATTCTACATCTTCACTTTACCATACCATTGTTTAACAATACGTAGTTGAAAAGTTGCAGTCTATTTAATTTTTTACTTCAAATATATTATTTCATTTTTTATTGCTATAGCAGGCAAAGGAATTACAATACAGTGATACATTCTATAAATAAAAAGTTGCAAAGACAGCTTTATGTTATACACTCAGAAGGATGGACAGCGAAGGTTTAAAGTTTCGAAAGAGTTCCGATAACACGCAGTAGCAATATCGAGAACATAAATTCAAAAGACATTTTCTGTTACTCAATGTCTTAAGATTGTTTTTATCTTAAAACGAAAATTGTATCACAAATAATAATGAACATATTAGTGGTCGCCTAGTGGTCGAAATTCGACCATAATTAATTTAATTTAAATGTTTGAACATTAAACAAAAGTATATAGGGGTGTGTGCGTCAAATACATGCCAGTGTGTGTTATGTGTTTTTTTTTATTGATTTAATTTATTTTTATGCATAATTAGAAAAAAATATTAGCATTCTGTAAATGTTTCTTTCATTTTAACTTCTTCGTGTTTGTTATATAACGTCACGTTATGATACAAAGTATGGACGCAGTAAAGACAAAATTCTACCAATATTCCAAGAATCAAAACAACTCGTGTGAAACCGTATGAGAACATCTAGTAAGTAAATCCATAATATTACATAAATATTAATAAATTGTGGAAACATAAAATTTTTATGATCATTGCGCAAGTCTGAGACAAGTTAAGAAATCAATTAATAAAATCCTTCACTTGATTTTTTTTATTACAATAATCCGCTTGCTACCAACCTGCGACCTACTCCCAGTTAAGATGTTATCATTTACGATTCTAACTAAAACGATGCAAGTAAATAGTAGAGTATGTTTGTAATTAAATTAACAATAAGGAATCACATTAATTATTTAGAACCACTTTATGATTGGTATCTATTATTATTAAAGATGACGTCAAGACGTAGAACTTGTATAGTAATGACGAAAAAAGTTTTGCTATATTACTAGAGGTTTAACATCGTCGGTTAGGTATTTGAATTACACTCGCAGCGAATATTTGTTATCATACCAATATTTGTTTTGACGACGCGTTAGCGCAACGGTCACAGCCTTGGTTTGTGGCTAATGCGCTGGCGGTTGCGGGTTCGATCCCCGCACATGACAAACATTTCTATTGGCCATACAGATGTTTCCCGTGGTCTGGGTGTTTGTGCAGTCTATGTGAGTCTCCCCACCGTGCCTCGGAGAGCACGTAAGCTGTCGATCCCGGTTGTTATCATGTACATCTGATAGCGATCGTTACGCATAAGTAGGAATATATCCACCAACTCGCATTGAAACAGCGTGGGGGATTATATTCTGATCCGTCTCCTACATGGGGAAAAAGGCCTATGCCCAGCTGTGGGATATTATAGGCTGAAGCGTAAGCGTAAGCGTATTTGTTTTGAGTTTCCTTGTAGATGTTCCCATCGAGCTTAGGAGAACGTTTAAACCAGTTGGTCTTGATTACTTTTAGAAACACCTAAAAACAATTTTTACACTTGATAACAAAATTATCTACCAGATTACGTTTGAGTACGCTTAATCCATAATCATACACAAAAGAGGTGTTGTTGAAATGGGACATTTAGAAGCTGACTCTGTCGAAGGTACTTACTGTCTAATCACAATTACAACTTTTGAATATAACTTTGTGTGAAATAATTTGTATATAATTAATGTTAATTTAAAATTTCGACTTTTCAAATGACATGACTGTTTATTATTGTTAGTGAAAACTTTATCGATAAATGTAATTTTGTAAGAAATTTAATTGTATGTGATGTTTATATTGTTTGTTTCCCAAATATATAAAATAAAATAAAAATATACTAACTGAATACAAAAATAATTAATATAAATTAATTCAATTGCTTATGAGTTAGCACTATTAACATTCAAAACAAAGCTTAAAGGTTTATTGCAGTGGTTCCCAAACTTATTTTGTCTACTGCCCACTACGAGGATAAATTATTTTATAGTGCCCCCTTTGAGCAATCTTTTAATGAATATTAGTTGATGTTCACAAGTTGTAGTCGAGAGTCCTTATAGATTTAATGACAAATCGCCCCTCAAGCATCTACACAACGGCACCATTTTTTTCCTAGGTCTCTTACCCTTTAGTACTGGAGCGCCCACAAGGGCCCCCTTGTGGGCGTAATCGTCCACTATGGGAAACGCTGGTTTATTGCAACCTTAATTGATCTATAAAACGATTGACTTAAAAAACGTCAAAACTTTAAACAAAATCTCTATATTATTTATTATCAACACTCAAACGACACTTTGTATACTTATAGCGATAAGTGGGAACAGTACTTCTGTTGATCCCGAGTCACTCTTGACCCGATTTTAAGTATGAGAGTACTTGAAGATTGTGGATGCTGACAAAATTGCGTATTCCTTCAAAATATATAAGGACATTCATATATTTCATTTTCTTTTGTTCCAGTTTAAGTACGCATCTTTAACCCTTACATAATTTTACCCTTTATAATTAAATCAGATTTCGCATGATTGCACACACCTTTTTACATAACTTCTATACGCCTGTATATCGTTGTTTGACATCTTATAAAACATTACTTTCCTCGACAAACAGGCTTATTACCATATACCAAGTTACAAATTGTTGAATCACGGTATTATTAATACCTATTCACAATATGCAAAAAATTTCATGCCACAAAACTAGCTCTAATAAAAATACTAAAAATAAAAATTTCTCCCTCTGTACCGTAATAGTGCACAAAGAATAATTAGTGGATCCTTTGGACTTCATACTCAAACGTAGTTTTACATCATTAACATAACGATATGTATAAACCATTAAAGTGATAAAGGGCTGTTACGAGACCACTCGCTGTCCTTGGTAGCGTTACGGTGGAGGGATTATAATAGAGGCTAATTACAGTTTCATGTAACCGACCTCTTGTGCCATAAAGTTAAAACGTTTTGTGCATACGGTTATATATTATACTTGGTTTATTATTATTAATTTCTTTTAAAGTGTCTCTACGCGACGGCGACGTGACTTTGATTGGACTATCGAGTTTGTAGAAATAGTATTTTATTGGTTACAAATTAATATGAGATTTTTTTATCATAATTTATAATAGAGAATTTCGTTAATTTTATAATGCTACTTTTATAGGTCTTGCAATAAATATGTACGAGCTAAATAATACGTATAATTACTAATTGAGGTGAATTAGAATGAAGTTAACATGATATATTTGCTGCTATATTTATATATTGCTACGGTACATATTTCATTTAAAATAATTATTTGTATGATAACACGACTAGGTACATCTCTTCTGTAAGTTGTAACTGAGTTTTATAGTTTTCAAATAAATTGATCCGTCGTGTTGTCAACAAAGATAGCCGCCTACGGGACATAGTTCTTCTATACATATAGACTTGTTACGTTTGTTCCAGCGTTTCTCCACGACCCGATTTATCCACCTGTTGGTTGCAAACACTGCGGTTGCTGTACCTTGGGATTCAATGATAGTCGCCTTATTGGTCACATCTTCACTTCGTAGAATGTGCCCTGCTTATTACATCGCTTGTTATGATATCGCTCTGGTATAGTAGCGAGTGTGCCGAGTATGTGCTCAAACACCGGCGATTCCGGATTCGATTCGCACTCGGGATGGATATTTGTATTTACAAAGCAATCGTTACTCATAGTAGGGAATATGTCCGCCATCCCGCATTATAGCAGCGTGTTGGATTAAACTCCGAACCTTCTTTACATAAAGAAAGAGGCCTATGGCCACCAGTGGTATAGTACAGGCTAAATCATAATACCTTCCGTATTAATTACTAAATAAACGTACTCTATACGGTAGTTACAATTTTCAAAATTAAAATGCTAACCCTCGAAATGACAAAGTATTCAGTCCTATTATGTAGTTGAAAGCATAGCCCCCGAGTGCAAATACATTTGACAATGTGGCCTTTTGAAGTCTCATGAAATACCAATTTGGATAAGTATAGCTGCAGGGTTAATAGCATTTATTTTTATTCACAAACGTATATAGTGTGTTTGTTACCTACCAGCAATAACCAAAAAAAACTGAAATAAAATTAAAATAATCAATACTGGCCTTATTAATTAGAAACTAAGAAAAATAAATAAATGTCTTATTAATTCGATGTATTTCATCATAACAAAATCAAACGCAAGTCAAAAGCTTAATATCTCTGTAGGTATACTTCAAACAGTCCTTATTGACGTACGTGACTTGCTCCGAGTTAGTTTATGACCGTTTTGGCTAAGACCCTAAGCAAAACAGCTACAAAGACACAACACTTCTCCCCATGCTCTTATTTAGCAATTTAACTTTATTGCTAATTTATCATAATTTAAAACACAAATAGAATATAATATATTTATTAGGTAACGTTTAAAAAAGATATATATTTTTAATCACGTTATACTTTCTGTATCTGATAGAATATAACTGGGCTTATCTGTTAAAACTATATATTACAACAACTTAATACAACATTATCGTATTACATGTAAAGTAACAAGAGATGTAAAGAATTTTTATCGTTAAGTCATTGATTGAATAATAAACCTTTTATATTTTTTATTACTACGTGTAATAAATAATAGCATAAAAGGAGATACTGTACTTGTACAACATTATCATAAACTTATAAATATATTAAGATTTTTTGTTAATAATCAGAGGTATTTTTAATTTATATAAAACCTTAACACGAAGATTACAATTGCGTAATCGTTAAAATATATTTTTGTCTTCTTTTAATATATATATTTTTTTATCTTTTGTCGATAACTTCGATTAATAAACGAAATCAGATCACGCATAAATTGTAATAATAAACCGTACATAAAAATTATTTAAATGAAATATTTTATTAAATAGATGCCAATTATTAAATGACTAATCGTTTTCTTAGATATTGTTTTAAATATACACAAAGATCTTAATTACAAATGTTAATGCTTATATACCAAAGGCATCAAATACGAAAAAAGGACAAACAGATATACATAATAGTCGTAAGTCGTAAAGACGACCTCTTACCTGTTATTCAAAATGACTTCTATAAATAAATAATAAATATTCAATTCGTTAAATAATTAAACCTTTATGACTTTTATACTACAAGAGAGGTATTTCTTATTAGCATTAAATTTAATGAGTCTGACACCCTGTTTTCTTCCAATGTATTATTACCCGTCTACTAAATAAGTCAATAACGATCGAAGAAAAGTATTGAGAGTGCTTTAATCGTGGCTAAGACTACGTTTTATAAGTGCGTAGATTAAATTTTCATGGACTTAAATTTTCGAAAGTTATTTATACATATAAACACAATATTATATTTGTACATATCATCTTTTGGCAAGCTTCGTCGAGTCTTACTTCGAAGATTCCGCAATGTTTGAAGACAAAAGTATTCGAGCAATGCGTCCTGCCTGTGTTAACATACGGAGCCGATACGTGGACTCTGACGAAGGGGCTGGTCCAAAAGTTTAAAGTCGATCAACGAGCAATGGAACGATCTATACTTGAGGTTTCTCTCGAAGATAGGATTAGAAATGACACTATCCGCGAGAGAACGAAAGTAACCGAAATACCCCACAGAATTAGCCAGTTGAAGTGGCAGTGGGCTGGTCATCTGTGTCGCAGGACCGATGGCCGTTGGAATAGATGGGTTCTGGAGTGGAGACCGCGTCTTGGCAAACGCAGTGTGGGACGTCCTCCGGCCCGTTGGACCGACGATCTACGTAAGATTGCCCGGTGTAGGCTGGATGAGGATTGCGGAAAACCGGGATGTCTGGCGCGAACTTGGGAAGGCCTATGTCCAGCAGTGGACTGCGATAGGCTGAGCTAACTGATCGACTGACGTATCTTGTTCTTTCTTAAACACTAATGTTTTATTTTTTTGTTTCTGAAAAATAAATTACAAAAAATTTAAACTGATTTAAATAATTTTACATTACTATTTCATTCAATGTCCCGCGTCTAGACAAAGGATTTCGTTTATTGTGAAAAAACAATAAGAAATTTGAAATTTAATTCTCTTATCTAGCCCCTGAATACGAACAAACGGGTCATGTAAGGTCAAGGTTTTTAATATTAATTATCAGAAAAATCTTTACGATACGTGTAACGTAACATAACGGTGCCTGTACGTGGTGACGTAACGGCCATTGACTGCGAGTTGAGGACACTCGTGATCGTGAGCGATGCGATAACGTTGTGTAAGTATTGTTCATACAAGCCCACACAGCAAGCGTTCGATCGGTTCAAGATCACGAACTATACTTTGTTGTATGCATTTACCTGCACGTAACAATATTTTTCTTTATTTATGGAATTATAATAAATACATGAATCAAGTCCTGTTCTCCATTATATACCATTCTTATATATTTATAAAATATGTTTATAAATCTGATACTCTGGATCTTAATTCGTCACATATTCAACTCCGAATATGTTATATCTCGGAAGTTTATCTGCAATTCAAATTTTTATAACACTTTTTGTCCTTTTGACAATTCCTAAAATGGCAAAAGAAGATATAAAATAAGATGGGGGAGGGAATAAGATGACAGGTTAATAGCTCACCTCTCAAAATTAGTCATTAAAACACGGCTTATAAAATAAGTTAATATTTCAGAATAAAAATAAACTTTTTATTTTTGTGTATTGCTAAGTGTTTATTTTAGATAAGAAATATCCAAACAGCCACTCTTGTGTATTGTAGCGTGCGCCATGTACGCGCCCAAACATTGACGGTTTGTGGGTTCGATATTTGTATTTATATTCTTTTCAGTTTTAATGTCTGTCCTTGTGGGTCTCCCCACCTTGCATCGGAGAGCACGTTAAGCTGTCGGTCTCAGTTGTTATCATATACACGTGATAAGTATCGTTAAGTGAAGAATATATCCGCTAACCCGAAGTGGAGCAGCGTGGTGGATTAGGCTCTGATCCTTCTCCTATATGGAAAAAAAGGCCTATGTACAGCAGCGGGATCAGGTTGAATCGTGATATCCAAACAAACTTTTAACTTATGGAGTAAATTATATTTACTTCTACGAAGAGTATGACCACAATCTAAACTAACCATTAGTATGTGTATTGTAAACAATTTACTGATTTTGTACTATCATTAATTTCCAAGCAATTAAATAGAGCTGCAAAGCTAATCATAAAGCCTACGTCTAAAGAGAATAATATAAATGTCATCATATTGTTACAGAAATAGTATATGATCTGTCGCTTCTTAAACAACAGAATCTATTAGTTGAACGTATACGATTCCATCTATAATAGCCAATCTAGACTTAAGCTACTCTTAGTAGGTATGTTATTTGTTCACAGCTACACAGTCATGATGGATACGAGGAAGCCAAGACAATGCACTTCAAAGGTAATTTCATTGTCTACAGTACATTATGATCGACGTTATACAGATACCGACGATGAAAACAAAGATCGTGTATGCGTTTTAATAGAGAAAATTTTGGGAGATTCTTATAGAACCTACTTATGTATATATAAATACATTTTTAAAATGAATATGCTTGAATTTTTTAACACGGAGCACATGAATTTAATAACTTAGCTTTTTAAAGAATATGTTTATTCCTATTTAAAAAAAAATAAATGTCGTGATAAATTTAATAAATGTGTTTTTGTCGATGTTTTTTTTTAAGTTAGTATATTTAAAAATAAATATTTTTCGTGTGTAAACAGATTAAGATATTTAATTCTTTTCTATTACTTTATAGCTGTTGCACCAAATTAAATAAAAAGAATGCTACAGTTATAAGATTGTTTTATCGATAAAAACGAACAAGTTTACATAAAACCATGCAGCGTTAGTATCTTACAAACAAGAATAAACTATAAATTGCAACCGTTGTATACATTATTGCGAACTTTGATTCATTGAAAAAGCCAACCTGATCCGAACAGGATTTCCTTCACATTGTCGATAGCGGACAAAACACAGTATTGTTACACGGTAGCAAGATGGCTTTTCACTATTTCGACAGCCTCGTGACTCACGACCCGAGTTTAATCAGGCAAGAAAGTCTCAAATGCTTATTTATTTGTCGGACATGAACGCGCAGGAAAGTGGTGAATTTTAATCATAATTGAAACTGTGTTCAACAGCAGTAATAATAATCAGACCACAAGTAGGTATATTTTTAACTTTGGTAATTGTCGCATTCAACGAAACCTTTTCCCTGTGCGATTAATTATTCGCGATAATTTGAACATGGAATTACCAACATTTACGTTCTTTTTATTTGAAATTGCACTAAAACGTTATTTAAAATGCTTATAATAAACTAAATAAAAATGTATTGTTATTCTAAAAACTATATGTTCTTGCATTGATTCTCCTTCCGGCGAGCCTCTTAATTATATTAGATGACAATGAAAACAAAAAAAAAACAACAACAATCAACATACAACCGTTAATTTAAAAATACTTCGACGAAAAATTATACAGCATCACAGACTTTAGGTGAAGGTCGAGAAGACAGGAAGTTTGCGCCATGACGTCACTTCCTGGACGATGAACGAGTCTCTTTGTTAGACATTCAGCTATATCTTAAAATGTGTTTAATTCCTTAACCCACTTACTATGTTAATGTTCATAATTACTTATACGATAATACTGGATTAAGCTGCCCATTCTTATGCAATTTACTTTTATTGTTTGCAATTAAAAATGAAATAATATGCAAATACACCTAAGTATATCATAGTAATAGACCTCTATTATAGACTAACGGCCGAACCCAATATTCAATCTAAAGATAGAGATAGGTAGTTATCATCGACTGCTAATAACTAACTATCTATCCTTTGTAGTTGTCCCAATAATTGGCATAGGGGACTACTATCTCCAGTTAGCTGTAGATAGACCGGCTACCTGAGCTCTTCCTTACATTCCAGTATACGCAGCGTCACAGACGGCCTCAGTTATGTTACACAGATGTTTTGTAGTATTTAAATTTGTCATACAAATTTTATTCATATTAAAGTAATCTTGTTTTATAAAAATATGGACAAATTAATTTTTACACAGACTTTTTAATTTATAATAAATGATATTATTTTAATATGGAATCCATGGTAAATCTAGTAACGGAACGTTTTAACACGACACGAAAAGATGCTACGACGCCATTACGCTTTATTGAATCGTTGTTTCGTTTGAATTTGTATATTTTTTTTACAAATCAAATTATACAAATCATTGCAAATTATAGGTACAATCATTCACCAAATTGTTTGTTTTATTCACAAGATGAGTAAAGTAAGTATTATTTCACAAGAAACATATTAGTTTTATTCAATTAATTGTTGCAAAAGAGCAATATCACTTGAACTGCTACTTGAACTTGAGTCTGCCATTATTTTTCACTCGAAATTAATTTTATTTTAAACAAAGAAAATACTTTTTCAATTAATAAATCTTAGTTATCCCCCGAAAACTATAGATCGGATATTGTTGTTACTAAAGATAACCAACGTTACTGACAGATAGAACTCTATTATTATTGGGACGCTTACACTGTCATTTTCATACGAACTGTTATCTCTAGTAAGCTATCCTCCCTCTCGTCGATAGACAGCTTTGAAGGATAAGATTGCCTATCGTCGACAAGTTTATTGGGTCAGTAAAATGAATGATAGATAGATATTTCTGTCTCTAGTAGGACATAACCAGAGATAGATTGAATATTGGGTTCGGCCGTTAGAAAACCTGCCCGGTTACAAGAGCTTTTATGGTGATTGCTACGCTCTCGGGAGCGCAGCACAACGTTTTACAGCCTACCCTTGTAGATTTAACAAATTTCTGTAAAGATATTTTTTGAATATCAACTGACAGATATTTAGGTCAGCTAAAGTAAGGAACCAAAGAAATTTACAATATAAGCCTTGCAAAGATGTCGTAACCGTTTTCAAATATTGCCGTCTTCTTGCCTACCTGTTCCATTCAGTGAATGGGGCAAATTCATAACTCAGTCACTTCCAAAACGTACACGTTTCTTCACTTTATTTTGATTTAACGCTAAGTATACGATAATTTTAAAAGCTAAACTTAGCTTCTATAAATTGAACTATTTTGCACCCGTAACGTCTGATTAGTATATAGAATAAGAAGAAATGGGTATACGTTTTCCATTTTGAAAGCAAAATTTATAATTTTAATGTTTTTTTTTTTCAAATGAAAAAGACCATTATATTTAAATTAAAAGTTAAGTATATATTCTGAGAAGCTCACGAAGGTCACACCCTAATACCCTCGTCGTCCTTTTGTTAAATTCTAAACTCGTAACACTAAATTCACGCCCACTCGTTTGTTTTATTTGTAAACTTTGCAAATGTCTTCTTAAATTCATTTCAAATGTTGATAAGATATATTAATTCAAAAGAAGAAGTTAATTTTATTTCAATTAGATTTAAATACTGACCTAAGATAAATTTTAGATCATGATTATCCCTAAGCCCTATCACATAAGAATACGAAATAACGTGTAATAATTAACTTCATACAATCATAAGACTTTTGTCGTAAGTACATCGTTTAGGAAAGAATAATTATTATAAAAGTTGGCTAAGTATACATACAGGACGATTCAGCCCGTAACATCCCACTGCTGGGTATAGGCCTCTTTCTCTTTCTTTCTCCTCTCGGGGTTGGCCGATATATTCCTTACTATGAGTAACGATCGCTATCAGGTATCTGTGATAAAAACCAAGACCGACTACTTAACGTGCTCTCCGAGGCACGGTGTGGAAACTCACAAGGACGGACAACCAGACCGAACAGTAAATGAACCTGCAATAGCTGTAGTGTAAGCGCCCACACGGTGCACGCAATACTACACCAGAACGATGCACATACACATGAGTCGCAGTTTTTGTACTTAAGAATTTATTATATTACCCATCTAATAACTCGTGAATAGCTTAAAACAACTCAATTGTTTTTTTTTTTTGCTTCAATATTAGACATATATTAAAAAAGAAAATTATAAAAACGAATATTAATATTTACTAAAGATTCCATAGAACAAAAATTAGAATATCTACTCTAAGCATATGTCCATAAGATGCAACCAAACAAAAACCTATTAAAATACATTACACAATATCATTCGGAGTCGGCTCGGAACAGTTCAACGTGCTTAAGCTTTATCGGTATTCATAAACACGTAAATAGATCGAATGCAGTAAAACGTGAAAATGCTGCACCCGAGCGACTATGTTTCCAATTTCACTGCATCGCAATCGATCTAATTCCATTGATATTGCTATCAAGAAATCGAGTTTGAATATTCATTGCCAATAGGGCAACTACATTTCCTAGAGTATCTAACATTTTACTCTTGACAACTTTATGGCTAGCTGAAGTACGAGCAATTTTCCTTGTAAATAAAGATTGTAACCGTAAGAAAATGGGAACATTAAGTAATACAAACAATATGTTATTTGAAACCCAGTGCTTTACTTAAGACTTAACCTTCTTCTCTTTCCTATTTAATATTATGTTAACGACCATCGAATCCCATAATTTAATATTAATAAACAAGAAATAATTTACTTAATCTTGGAATCCAATCTCAACCCCAAACGAGCCTCCAATACTCTAAAGCTCAGAGACACCGTATCAAGAGTGCTCCAGATAAATGGATCACGTTACTTGATTAACCGGTTCGCATCCCTTCCCCTTATCACCCTTGGGAATATTTAAATGGGCTCTGAATATATCACACCACCCTCGAAGCAAACGAGCGAACAACCAACTCTCTTACCTGTTTTAAATTAAAGGTGGAAATTACTGTATCTTTATTAAAATCCGACGTGCAAAAAGGTATCGCAAACTTTAAATAAAATCAACATATTAATGACAGCCATATTTTATCCATCTTTTTTTAAAGAAATAAATAAATGCGTTTGTCACTATCGTAAACGAGTTTTCAAAGTAGGTAATTTTGGATACCTTTCTGTTGTCGATAATGCGTAAAAAGAATATCCAATAAAAAATCTTTTTAAGATAATTTAACGTTGTGTATGTATTATGGAGCTTTGTAAATTTCCAATTGCTCTTATTGTTACATAGTAACGAGTAGACATGTTACAGTCACGTGCGATTTAGTGCGACAATTTGTAACAGACGTGTGATCTCAATCAAAATGGCAATCACGCGCGGCGCCATGTTCAGTGCTAATGTTCTATTGAAAATCAGCATTCATAACGACGTCACGTCAAGTGACACCCATTGATTTTCCACGGAAAACTTTTTGATGCTGTAAATTGCATCATGTTTAAGTCATTAAGTATTGTTATATGATAAAATTACCAAATTTTATTTGAAATCGAATTGCTCTATTTGTTATAAAATGATTTTCTTAGTTTTCATGAACATTCCTTTTTATTTAGTACATAATATAGGAAAAAGGTTTTACTGAAATAGAACCATTAAGTGTGTATTAAAAGTTTTTATACCTACAACAATAAATCCTGTTTTTAAAAAACTATGTCCGCGCCAAGGTCCACAACTCATTCACTAGATCAAGTTTAGTGATTAAAAAAAACTAGAGCAATGAACTGTGGTTCACGTAGTCCTCTCATCTAGTCCCTGGGCACGTAGAAGTTTCTAAACTACCGCTCATTGTCAATATTGGAGTGTTTCGAAGCACTGGTAAAATCAATAGCAGCATTATCTGTATACTACATCAGACGTATTAAACGTTTGAAATTGTTACTAATCTCCAGCAAATAGACGATGCGGTTCAGCGAGCAGAGAATAAACAATATTTGAGCATCGAATAGGAACACTTGATACACTCGTTTCGATTGATTTGTAATGAATTACCAACTATTACAATATTTACTACAATAAATACAACAATAACAATAATTAAAACAATAACAATAATTAAAACAATAAAAATAATTAAAACAATAAATAAACAACCGCTCTGGCGTTTCGGTATGTGTCGCCTAAACCAACGACGGTTTGCGGGATCGATTCCCGCTCGGGATGGATATTTGTATTTGTACATATATTTCTTTCCGGTTTGGATGTCTGTCCTTATGGGTCTACCCACCGTGCCTGGGAGTGTAGAGGAGCAGCGTGGTGGATTAAGTTCCAAGCTTTCTCCTAAATGGAGAACGAGGCCTATGTCCAGCAGCGGGATTTAAAGGCTGGATGCGTGCAATAAATAAATAATAACAATAAATACTTTATTGAACAAATATTTTATTATAGTCGTGTTTGATTCTCTTAAGATTTAAAAAAAAAAATCGCACAACATTTTTTATTGAGACGCGGGATAGATAATGAATTAAGTTGACAACCTCGACCGTCTGAGTAATGGTCGCGGGAATGAACAGTTGTGTTGAACATACGGTAAAGTGCAAGGCTACGAAGTGCATCGCCGATAAACCGGAGATGAAAGCGACTGTTTATTTGATTTTCTGCCGGTACGTGCAGGCATATTAACTAAGCTGTGGCCTGCGACCATTGAACTCTGAAGAATGCCATCAACTTTTCAACTCGTGAAATTCTCGCATGTTCAACTCAACACTATCTCTCCAACAATGAAAAACGAAAATGATCGTTTAACTACCAACCAATAAGAATTTTGATGTATCGAAATATGTTAACAACACATTCAGTATTTTGTACCTTATTAATAACGGATTCCTATTAATTTAAAATATTCATAAGTAAAATGTAATTTTGCATCAAAAACATTGACATCATAATTACAGCGTCTCTGTAAACTTTGTATCTTTATTCGAGCATGTTATTAAAACAAATAGGTGTTTTGCGTTGTGCTCCGTGTCACTCACAATCATTAAACTATAAATCTTGCGGCTGTCGCCTCTTACATCCGACCTCCCAGTGCGTTTTAGCGATACTGGAAATCATCGGTAGCTAATCTCAGATGTTGTATTCACATGCATACGAATGCAATATAAATATTGCATATAACAATATTTCATTTCCATCGCTTCTCATATTTCTGCAGTGACTACATGTTAACCTTGAATAGTTGATAATAACGAGGAATATAATTTACATACCAATATACATAATACATATATCTTATCTCTATGCTTATTTTGCAGAAACTGACGCTATTTAGCGTGGCCTTTACTGACCTTAGCTTGTGGAATAGTTTTTTTACGCAAAAACAACGATTTCAAATATTTTTCTTTTGTTCGTGACCAAACAACTGTTTCATAACACGTCTCCGCTCAGTCCGTCGAACATTGTAGGATTACGTTTATAGACCATTTGTATGGGATCTGCTACGCTTAATGATTTCGGTCGCTCCTCACTTAGGCAACTCTATTTCGAGATGTGTGCGGGTAATAACTTTTTATTGAGGCTCGACTATTGTCAGTATAATAGGAGAAGTTTCTTCATCACAGCTTTCTTTCATTGCCATCGTTTAATACGTATATCAACAGTTATTGCTTCGTGTACCATCGAAACAAATTATATGTATATACAAAATTTCACGCTTACGAAAGGTGATTCTATAACAATCTTTTATAATGATACCAGTCTTCGAAAATTGCACCTCTTACCTATAACATTTAAGTAATAAAAGCTATATAACGGTTCGAAACAACTAAAACAGATGCGCCGTATTTAAATAAATGCTTAGATAAATTAGCAAAAGGTTATCATTATAATAAATGAAAATTCACATGTTATAAATTTTATTCGCAACGTATTAAGTTTGATCTTCGTTTGCAACGGCTTTGATGTCCTTATCTTTAACTCGAACCCTGTCGTTCCACACGGTAGTCTTATCTCCATATGTCTCTTTATGTATTAAATGACTCAAAACATGAGCAATCAATATAAAAGTAATATCATAACCTACCGTTTATTTTCCTCATGCTGGGCTACCTTTAATGCACCGCCAAAATCCTGCCCCTATCGGCCGCTGCAATAACAAAACACTCACACAGACCCAACACTTTCCTATAGGAATAACACTACACATTCAGTTGAAACATTCCGCTGTTGTATCCGATGTGTTGATAGACGCTATATAGAATGAAAACACTAGTAGTAAAGTTGATAAGAAAGAAAACAAGTATTAGTTTATCACCGAACGATCTACACCCACGCAACCATGTTGCGACGCGCGTCAACGCCGCGTGACTGCAGGCGTGCCGCCGGCTGACACTTTGGCGCTCTTAGCGGTGACAACTTCGGGAACTAACGTAGTATATACGTGTAATTAATAGATGGCGCTTCGCCTTGCACCGGCCTTTCATGTTTACACTCGGATAAACATTAATAGTATTGCAATATATTTAAACTTTGACATAGGATTATATAAATTTACTACAAAACATGTTTTTATTTTTATATCATTAGAAAATCATTACAAAAAAAATATTTTTATTCGTTTTAAAAAAAATATATAGCAAAATTTAAAATACAAAATATAACTAACCTTTCGTTAAACTGCAGCGAGGAATGCACCAATATGTTCTCTACTTATATAATTTTATGCGATTATATTGAACACACCACTTTCCATCAAATTAACTGTAAATATTTGGTATTTAAAGACTCTTAACTTAGAAAACCGCAATCACCAAAAAATGTCAAAGGAAATGCCGAGAATTATAAATAAAAATTATAAAAATAGGAAGCTCTGTGAAAATGTGTAGAGGTTTCAGGTTTTAGAACACTGAAATAATAAGAGCACAGTATGAGTACAGTTTACGGTGAATAGCGACCGATAACACTATCCATCACCCCATTATCTAGGCAACATGAAGTTAGCAGCGAAAGCGCACGTCAAAATATACCATAAATAAAACCGTATGGCGGGGTGCGCCACCCCATTCCCCGGCATTCGATCGACGGCGGCGTCAACAGAAACAGAATAGTGAATCGAAATTTTGAAATTTCAAACATGGAACGATTAAATCGATGCCGGCCGGCTTTAGCCTGCGTTAACGGAAGACTATCGTGATCTTTAAACTAAAGTCGCCAGCAAGACGCCGTGCGAGGGGGTGGCGCCTCGTATAACCTCGTAGTACAATACGTTAAATCGCCTTCAGCACTCGACGGTAGCAGTCGTGACGCGTAACATTCTACAACTGAAGTAGGCCCTCGACGTGCATACAACCAATTAACCCTAACGTTAATGATCCTCTCACTTTTAAAGTGGAAGCTTTTCCAGTACCCTCAGACATGAATCATGATAAAAAGATCTCTAAAATCTCAGAAGCGTGACTAACATATTTTACAATTTATAAATTAAACTCTGAAAATATTTATTAAAAGTCAGACTAATATTGAGAATATTAAATTTTAAATATCGTCTGTTATTATAACAGCAGTACCTATTAACCAAAATGGGAAGAAAACTGACAGGAAAGTCCTTTCAGACGGATATAAGATGCGTGGAAAAAGGAAAGCGACAATTTTTCCGGTTCATATCCTTTGTACATTTCATTACTTCCGCTATGTATGGACGTGGTTCGTATAGCGCCAGGCGCGTTCGGGTGTGTTCGTTGAAGTTCGGTTTGACCCGCGCGACTAATCGATAGCCGTCAGAGAAGCTACCAACATGCTACGCTTAACGTAGATACTACGCGGCTCTAGTATCGTAGCTTACGCTACCGCTATTACCCGACCGAATTGAAAAGTCGACGAACTTGACTCCACCAGAGCGATGTTTGTTCTGTCTGCGACAATACAACTGTACAACAGAGATAATTGTTTCACTTCTAAGGCGAAGTCGAGGACTTTAGTTAGATACAAAGATAGCAAATAGAACTGGAAATTGAGTTCACGTCTTTGCAATGAACACTGCAATTAGATTGTACTAAGATTGTTTTAAGTTAGAAAACATATCCAGTACGACAAACTTTAATAAAATTCAGACGTTGACCTGATTCTGACTTACTCAATTTAAGTTACGAAATCGTAAGCAACATAGGGTATTTAATTCTTAATAATAATTTTCAATCGTATTAAACATGCGAATTGTACTTACAATTATTATACATATTATGTATATATTGCACTAAATTATCCATTTGGTAATTGTTCCACTGTTAATGAAGTCTTATCATCTACTAAAAAGTATTCAGGATTAAACCAACAACGCTCTTTCACTATAAATCGGCAGATAGATAAATCTATCTAGCAGATAGAAAAATTCTCGTTGTACCCAACGAGAATTTTCCCTCTCTTAATTTCGTGAAATACTCTCCTAGAAGTATCTCATTTTCTTAATTTTTTTTATATTACTAGGTCGGCTAAAACCGCGTACGGCTCATCTGATGGTAAGCGATTACCGTAGCTTATAGACGTCTGCAACATCAAAAGCACCGCAAGCGCGTTTCCGACTCTATCCTCAATTCCCCCAGGAGCTCTGGTCGTCTTACTCACCAACATGAACACAACACTGCTTGAAAGCAGCATTACTTAGTTGTGATCTTCTGTAAGGTCGAGGTACTACCCTGTCGGGCTGCTCCATATATAGAGCAAGAAATTTCCTGCTGTGCCCTATCTCACTAACTGTGCCTTAACACTTCAAAATCGCGTAGATAAAAATCAAAATTACATCGTCTATCTTCTGATTGACTGATTGATTCAGCAAGTAACATCCCACGGCTGGATATAGGACTCTTTCTATATATGTATAAAAGAATGATGGGAGCTTAATCCGCCATGCGGCTTCACTGCGGATTGGCTGGGATATATTCCCTGCTATTAGTAACGATCGCTATCAGGGGTGTATAATAACAACCACCGGACCTTGGAACTTAAGAAGCCGACCGATGGCGTGATAACGATCCAACTGCTTTGAAGTACACAGGCCGAAGACAAGCATCAGCGTCTTCGGTGCGACAAAGCCAGCCCTGCGGTCACCGAAACACCTCCCCAGCGTGGTGACTGTGGGCAAAACACATGAGTTCACGCCATTTAAGGCGCAAACTTGTGGAGGCACATGTGCAGCAGTGGACTGCGGTAGGCTGAAGTGATGATGTGATGATGATGGATTATTGACAGCGGTTATTTTTATATTTATTTTATCTATACTTTTATGCGTAGTATCTACCTGTAGGTACACTTTCTTTTTTCTTCATTTAATCACAAAACTGTTTTTCTACAAATCTATACAATTTGTAACTGCAACTATTAAATATATATATATATATACATATATTTTAATTATTATAAATAAATTTATTTCTTTTCGCTATTGTCAGGACAAGATAAATACCGTATAAAATTTGTAAAAATAAATATATATATAAATTCACGAACATCACGAATAAAAAATAGGCCATTAAGTTGTAAAAAGCGTAGCTTTATAAGGGCTCGCACGATTTTTAACCTTCTAATAATTTTTAAGTATTTTTCTTTTTGATAAATTAATAGATTATTAATATAGGTTTTTATAAATAATTTTACACGAAAAATCATTATATTTAAGAATATAGAAGAAAGAAAAACATCATACAAATCGCAGATAGTTTTTACACAAAAGAAAAGAAAAACATAGTTAAAAGAAACAATAATAATTAATAAGTAAATACATATAGAAAAAAAATTACAAGAACAGTAATATAGAGTATAAAAAGATCAATATCATCAAGAAAAAAAGTCATAAAATTTGTGTTGTGAAAAAAAACGAATAAACAAAGAAATGTGAAATAATTGTATATTCAAATAATACCGCCTGCAGCTAAGTTTTGTGCCCCGAAAAGGTATATTACTCAGCTTGGAGTTGGCTTTCATTAAGACAAAAACCGACACTGATTTTTAACCGACTTCAAAAAAAGGAGGAGGTTACTCAATTCGACCGTATTATGTATGTTTGTATGTTCGGGGATAACTCCGTCCGTCTTTTTTTGTTGGAAAGGAGATATCCCCAGTTTGGTACCATGATAAGGAAACCAGGATCTGATGATGGGATCCTAGAGAAATCGAGGGAAACTCTCGAAAATCCGCATAACTTTTTACTGGGTGTACCGATTTTAATGATTTTTAATTTAATCGAAAGCCGATCTTTATCATGAGGTCACATTTAAATTTCATCTAGATCTGATTACAGCTTTTGGAATAATCTTTGATAATGCGTATTTACTTGACAATTTTTTCGTCTACCTACGTTGTATTACTTGTCGATATAATTGAAGTTGGTTTTTCTTCGTTTGCCTGCAAACACAATTATCAGTGATATGTTTTGACGAGCGCGACAAATATCATTCCTTTCTTCTAGCAATATAATTATATTCGCATACATACACCAAACACACACACACACACACACACACACATATATATATATATATATATATATATATATATATATACATACACACACACATACGCCTACAGGTATATATAACAAATAATATTAATATAAATGTAAAAGAAACAAAAAATAATTCAGTAACAACGGAGAAGATATATTTTGCATAAACAAATAAATGATTTTTTCATTTCATTAAAGCGTTAACATTTTCGTACGCATTTCTTCATATTTTCTAAATTATAATTTTATTCAAAATGATATCTTTGATATAATCTAAAGAACCATTCACTGAGCTATTTTCAACTTAAATAGTTGAACGTAACATTAAGCTCTAGCCCCTAATATCCCACTGCTGGGTAAAAAAGACCTCTTTCCCCATGTAAAAGAAAGAGCAGAGCTTTATCCATTACGCTGTTCTAATGCGGATTGGCATATATATTCCCTACTATGACTAACGATCGCTATCAGGTGTACATGATAACAACCGGGACCGACAGCTCAACTTGCTCGCCAAGGCACGGTGGGGAGGCTTTTTTTTTTTTTTTTAATGTTATTAGGTCGGCAAACAAGCGTACGGCTCACCTGATGGTAAGCGATTACCGTAGCTTATAGACACCTGCAACACCAGAAGCATCGCAAGCGCGTTGCCGACCCAATCCCCAATCCCCGCAGGAGCTTTGGTCACCTTACTCACCAACAGGAACACAATACTGCTTGAAAACAGTATTATTTTGCTGTGATCTTCTGTAAGGTCGAGGTACTACCCCAGTCGGGCTGCTCCATATTTTGAGCAGGAAATTCCTGCTGTGCCCTACCTCAGTTTAACAGAGGCCTCAGGCTAACAGATCTGAAATAAATATTTGTATAAACATAAATATCCACTCCGAGCGGGAATCCAACCCGCGACTCGGTGTTTAGGCGCCGCCGACACGGCACACGCACCATAAAACCAGAGCGATCGTCGAACCTAACATAAACAATTAAAGCCACGTTTAAGACCACCATACATTTCTGTACTTGCTGATTTTACTTTAGAGCAATTTTGGTATTTTCAAATATAACCAGATGGTAGACTTTTAATTCACTCAACATTTGGTTATGAAATTCTTTTACTTGTTTATTAATTTGTTTGTTGCGAACAGTCTGATGGCATTGTTCAAGTTTTATTATTTTTTCATAATCTTCAAGAGTAGTATGAAAATTGTATGAAAATTTTGGAATCCCTGTTTCAAGCACACAATATTTTACAATAACTTTCAATTCAATCATCGTTTTTTATTAGGAACTTTCAGCAGGGCAAGTATTTATTTATTTAATTATTAATTAGTAGGCTTCAAAAGCAGTTCTGAATAATCATCTGTGTAAGTGCATATTTGCAGTTTCGAAATAGACTACAATTTTCAATATTATGATGATGTTACTTTTAATTTAATTTTGCGCGTTCGTGGATTTAAAAAAAGCCTTTGTCCGTGAATGGTGTGAGTAGTGTCCTCATACGAGCATTGCAATCTCTTTATAGGGATTCTAGTGCTTGTGTGAGGATAAATGGAGCATACACTGAATGGTTTAATATCGAAAAAGGTCTTAGACAGGGATGTGTAGCGTCACCGTGGCTATTTAATCTATTCATGGACAATTGTTTAACAGATTTTAAAAATAATGAAAATGGGTTGAGAATGAATGAGTTACTCGTCAAATGTCTTCTCTATGCTGATGATCAAGTATTACTTGCGTCTTCACCCGAGGAGTTGCAGGAGATGGTAACTAATGAGTGGAGCTTTTGTAAGAAAGGGAATGAAGATGAGGCAGTGACAGACTGCAATATCGTGATCGGTGATGAACAAATTGAACAGGTGAATGAGTTTGTGTATCTGGGTTCAAAGTTTACAAGAGATGGAAAGTGTGAGAGTGATATTGAAAGAAGAGTGAATGCAGGAAACAGGGTGAATGGAGCTTTGCACTCCTTTATGTGCAGTCGGGAGGTGTTTAACAAGGCTCGTTTGGCTGTGCATGAGGAAACGAGGAATAAATAAGGAAACGTTGTGGTCTGAAAGAAGATGTAGTGACAAAAATTGAGAAAGGTATGCTCAGATGGTTTGGTCATGTCGAGAGAATGAGTGAAGAACGATTGACGAAAAAAAGTGTATAAGGCGAGTGTGGATGGAAGGGTTGGAAGGGGTAGACCTAGGCGGACGTTCCGAGACCAAATAAGAGACGTCTTGAAAAAAGGTCAGGTCAAGAGTACCCTAAAGCGAAGAGCATATATGAAGGGAATAATGAAAGTGGACGAAGCGAAAGAAGTATGTAAGGATCGTAGCAAGTGGAAAGAAGTGGTCTCTGCCTACCCCTACGGGAAAGAGGCGTAATTATATGTTTGTATGTATGTGTTATTTTTAAATAAGAAAAAAAATACTTTTATGAAAAATAACATTACTCGTTAATATTTTATTTAAAATAATAATAATATAAAAATACCGTTTTATGGTAACTTTATATTTTTATAGTAGGTAATAAAGCATATTGTCATTTTTGACACTGTTTAAAATCAGTTTGACATTGATTTGACGTATGTTATGTGTACACATTTTTTAATTTACTCAAATATTTTAAGTGTTTCAATGTTTATGTTCTCTTATTTGTCTATATTAGATTACTTTTTTCAATCTTAACATTTATGTAGTTATGTACTATTCATAAAAATGAATGCGGCAAAGATTTTATCGTAAGTGACTAAGCTTTTTTTAATTACACAAACTTTTTTTTACTAGTTTAAACGCATACTTTTTGGTCCTCAGAGGTCATGAACTGGTCTCCAAAGGCGCTACAAAAATTGAAGCTACACTACCAGAAGTAGGAAATAAAGATGTCTTTCCAAATGGTTCTTGGCTAGAGCAGAAACAGATACAGTCAGCCTTAGAGGCTAAGAAACATTTAATTGAAGTGGAACGTATTGAAAAAAGGTATATAACTGACTTTAACCAGGTAATAGTTTCCAGGAATCATCCGTTCAACTGAACAAACTATCATTTAGTGGAGTGTGTTTATAACATTTTGTAAAAAATATAATGCAATTCAATCGCTTCTGGTATTATTATAGTGACTCTTGACTTTTTAAACATAAAAGTCTATTAGTATAGAATAACTCCTCAATACTCGTGAGTTTTTTAAGTAAACAATTTTAATTAAAGTTAGTATTGCTCGTCTATAACCTATTATCATGTGTAAAGTTTATTTTTTATGATCTATTACAACCATTTGTAGCCCCATAGTGACAATTACTGTCACAATTATGGCTCTAAAAATCTGGGATAAGTCTTTAGATTAAAGCTGAAAATTTGACTGTTTATCAGCATAATTGCGTTACAAAAAAAAAATAACCCTAACCTATCTAACTTCAAAAATAGACCGTTTATCGACATAATTTCATGACAAAAAAAAACCCTAACCTATCTAACTTCAAAATGATGGCTCTTAATCTAAAGACTAGCTTAATCTGATTTTGAGTAAGCCTAGCTAAACTGGTTAAAATAAAAAAAGACAAGTCTTACAGAAAAATCTAATAGATGTACTGTAAAATTATTATGAGTGTGTAAAGTTTCCATGAAAATAACTTACAAAGTAATAAAAATTGATTAATTATAATATTACCATTATAAGAAATTTTTTATTTATCATACTGCAGTGGAGCATTGAGTCATGCGGTGTGGAGGGAAGAATTAAACTTAGCAGAAATAACACAAAAAGTTGGAAATTATTGGCAATATTTAGGACATAATAAAGGAAAGCAATTGTATCTTAAACCTGAAGAAGCCCTTTTTCTCATGGAAGTTGTGAGCATATATTTATTTATATAATCATAGTGCTAACATATCAAAAGATAATTTTCAAAAGTTGTCGTCTAGTTTTCAAAAATTCCACTTTTAGAAAGACATTTAAAAGTTAACTCATATGTGGCATATTTTAAAAATCAGGACAAATTTTAAAATTTTTAGATATTTTTGTTTTGAAAGGAAGATTTATTTGAGAATTTGAAATGACCATGTTTGAAAATTTACCTTCTGATAAATCAAATATTGGCCGTAGTTTAAGAAATATGACTAAGATGAGATTTTTAAAAATGATAATAGTTTTTTAGGTTTTTACTAGTTACATACACAAAGATTTTATCCTTTCTATAACCAGTTGCAGCATTAACACTAAAAGTGTCAATATAACTAATCATAGGAATTCTAACACCATATATGTGAAAAAAAACCTAATTGCAAAACTCATGTTATCATATTTTTAATACTTCAAGAAAGAGAAGTTTGTGTAATTTAAAACTATCAAATAATTTTTGTTTCTAGAACTGTCTTCTTCTAAAATATCATGATGTAAAAGTATCACTTCAACAAGCTTATTCTCTATTACTAAGAGACAAAATCGCAATCTTGCATTACAATGTTTATGCATCTCTTAGTCGTCTGGGTTACCGTGTTTATAGACACGAGGAAACAGAAGCTAATATTGAAAATAAACACAATGAATCACCTTGCATTGAAAAAGTTGATAATAATAATGCACCTGATAAAAATGATACCGACAATATGATCATAGAAAAATCAAAGAGTCTGGAAAATTCTACAAATGATATTGAAAACAGCAGTTGTTCTCAAAATACTCAAAGTATAGAACAGAATATTGAATATCGAAATAATACAACTGGTAAGTTACTACTGTAATAAATTACAATATTTAAATTAAATTAAAATTATCCTAAGATTGATGCTTTTTTGTTCTTGCATTTACATTTCTTTTATGTTCATACTGTGTAGCACTTATAATTTACTAATAAAAATATTGATGTTGAAAAGTAAACATAGTTGGTTGTTTCTTTTTTTTTTTGAAATGACATAAAAATATGATTTACTTTATTGTTTCATTTCATTCTCTTTTCAGATGACATTACAGAAATAATTGAGAAAAGTAAAGATATCTATGGACTTAAGAAGCTTCAAAAATTGAAGAACAGACTTTTAAAACCTTGCGATTCAAAACATCTACATAAGTTGTTCGATAATCTACCAAAACTATCAAATAAAGAAACTGTTTCTATTAAGGCACCTCCGACACAATATGTTCCAAGTAATATAAATCTAAATAAATCAGTTTTTAATATCAATATACAAAATATACAAAGTAAAAGTGACCGATCAGATACAAATGAAACAAACATTTATACAAATGATGAAGTTAATGGGAATCACATAAGAAGACTTAGTAATACCAGCCATATGTTACAAACTGATCCTGCACAACAATACAACACAACTAATGTTGTATTTGCTAATACAAATTTTCAATATAGACTCTTTAATTCTTATAGGCCTAGATATAGTTATAACTCTATTAATTTTAGTATGTTATATCAAAGAAGTCTTTTGATTTTTCCTCCTCGGATTCAGTTACCTAGAATTCAACCACAATTCTGGCAAACCACTTGTAATAACCCCAATAGAAATTTAAATGATGTCAGTATGAGTCTAAATAGCAGTAATTTTAACAATATGAAAAGGTCTAGAGTAACAACACAGCAAAAAAATTTGGAAGAAATAAAAAAGCTTGCTCTTAGATTGAAACAAATGATCTTATCAGGAAATACTCGAGCGCAAATTATCCAACCGCTTCAAAGGCTAATTCATGCTTACAACAGTAGATATAGAACAAGAATAAGGCTTGGTGATGATTTCAATATAATAATTGAAGAAACTATTGTAGACACTATCGAATTAGAAGACGATGATGATGATGAACCTAGCCGAAAGAAGCGTCGTAGTGGCAATAATGATGATAATCTTTCTATGCTAAAAAAATTTGCATCACAGTTGAAAGAATTAGAAAAAAATAATAAGTCATCAGCGAGACATAGGAGAGCTTTCTCAAAATTGATCAGAACATTTAATGAATCCTATAAAGAAGAATATTATTTAACTGATAGCTATGAAATAGAAAATCGCCAACAGATCACACTTGATTCATCTGATGCTTCAAGTTCAGAGTGTGTAAAAGAAGAACCAAAATTACGTAAAAGAAAAAGATTAAGAAACCCTTTTAATATATTAAAACGACTTTCTGAGCAACAAAAAGAATCGTGTAACGAGGCATCCACTAGTATAAGCAGTAATAATATAGAATTAAAAATAAAAAAGTATAATGAATTGTTACTAAAAACTTTTACTAAAGACTGGTTACCATCAGAAAACGATTTTGGAAGAGCAGAAATTGTTACTCAAGAAGATGTTACTAATACAATAATAGATTTAAAAAGGGAAGAATTCCTCTTCGACTTTCTCAAAATACAAACTTCCAATTGTGATAACTGGTTAGACTTGAAAAAATCTTTTTTTACTAGTATTAAGGAAGCGATTGCTGAATTTCAAAGTGTACCTGCTGTTATGAACAATACAATCGATTCTGTTGTAAAACCAGGCGACTGCACTGATATGGCGTCAATTTTAAAAAAGCTGAGAATTATTCGAAACGCAAATGAAGTCTACGATGACTGCAAGCTCGCTATTGATTTCGACGTATACAATAGAGATGTTCAAAATTTTAGAAAATCAAAACGACCGACTCCACATTTTCGCTTAATTTGTTTTGAGTAAGTAAAAATATCCTATAAAGAAAATCTTTTATGATAAATAAATAATTTACAGGTTAACACTTAATGAAGTTATTTTTAAGTATTTTAGCTATCAATATAACTGTCGCAAATCATAATTAAATAATTCGTCTCTTTATTTCAGTGAAAAGAAAACTATACCATCAGGAAGTGAAATAATAAGCCTGCATTCAAAATATCATGACAATGTTACCATTTTGTGTGCTGTTGTTGGTGTGGATTCAGTATCATATATACAAATCAATCCAACAAACTTGCCGGTATATATCTCGAATCATACTTGACTTAATATAAAATTGTAATACATACCAAAAATCTATATAAAGAAGTATAACAGCCACACACTGCCACAAATTACATTTTAATAACTACAAACTATTCTAATACCGCTTGCCTGAAGTGCTAATGTATTAAAAAACCTTTCGCTGATAAGCAATAAAACTCTAGATGTTTTAATAAAAATGCACGGGCAAATACGAGCCCGTGGATATTGTACAATCATTTGATCTTATCACAATCCAATGCTGGACATAGCCTTTACAAGTTCACGCCATTTTTGGCTCATGTGTTTTACCCGTAGTCACCATGCGGTAGGCGGGTTGGTGGCAGGGCTTTGTCGCACCGAAGACGCTGCTGCCCGTATTCGACTTGTGTAGATATTGTACAATAAAAAAACATATTTTAAATGTGAGGTTGTTTTTAGGTTTGTTCAATCTCTTTATTCTCAGAATTACCTATTTATTGATAATGGTTATATATGGTGTTTATATACAAAAAGGTATAAGTTGTATTTGTTAAATTTATATAATATACTATGTGACACCACTAACTGATTGTGACGCGTAGATACTTTGTCTTATCTTATAGACGTAATAACATTAAAAAAAAAGAAATATGTACAGATATTAAGATAACGTAATAAAATATATTTAACTTCTTTAAATTGCGGGTTTATAGTGTATTTTTTTATTAACGCATTAGTAGCCAAATAAATAAATAATTTAATACTGAAACTTTTTTTATTATATTTCATTGTTGTACACCAATCTTATAATAAGATGCTGGGTGAAACAATAGAGTTATAAAATATATAATACAATAGTACAATATTCTGTTCTAATATTATAAAACTTAGAGTCTGGTTTAATGAGTTAATATCAGGAATTACTGGTTCCAATTGAATAATTGTGTTTTCAATTACATCGACAGTATTACGACGTAGGTAGTCGGATAACAGTCAACTAAATAAGCATTATTATGCGTAACTCAAAAAGTACTCATCAGATCTCGACCAAATTTGTACGGTAACAAATGAGAATCACGATCTTTGGGTTCAATAAAGAATCATCAAAATTGGTACACGAAGTAAAAAAAATATATGACACGTGAAAAACTACACTCAAATTGAGAGCTCAAATTGAGAGCTCAACTTGAACGTCAATTAACGTCGGTTAAAAACTTTTAGTGTTGAATAACAGAACAGCATCAATAATAATACAGACATGGAAACAATGGTCCTCCTGATTTCTTTTGTAGAATTTAGAACATTTATTTCCATATCTTTTTTTTTACAACTAACTTGGCAAACAAGCGTACGGCTCGCCTGATGGTAAGCGTTTAACGTAGCCTATAGACGCCTGGAACACCAGAAGCATTGCAAGCGTGCTGCCTCATTAATACCCCAATCCACCCCAGAAGTTCTGGTCACCTTATTCACTACAGGAACACAACGCTGCTTAAAAGCAGTATCATTAAGCTGTGATCTTCTGTAAGGTCGAGGTACTTCTTTAATCTGGCTGCTCCAGATTTTGAGCTGGATATATACTGCTGTGCCCTACCTCATTTGAAAATCTGACATTTACTTAATTGAATAAGTAGATTTGTAAAAATAGTAAGTTTATAATTTGTTTATTTAGACTAGCGGCCAGCCCCGGCTCCGCACGAGTGCAATGCTGATACTAAATTTAAATAAATATATATATATATATATATATATATATATATATATATATATATATATATATATATATATATATATATATATATATATATATAAATTTCGTGTCACGATGTATGTTATCGACAAACTCCGAAACTACTGAACTAATTTGTATTAAATTTTGTAAACATCTGTAATTTGATCCAACTTAGAGAGAGGGTAGTTTTATCTCAATTGGACCGGTAAGTGGCGCTGCTATCTGTATTTAAGCAATCAAATTTGGTAGCTGTTTTCCGGACAGGACGACGTCTGCCGGGTCCGCTGGTGTATTTGCAATGCAAGCGCAAAAAAATGTGTTGATTTACGACATCACATTAGAAACCTCTAAAATTATCAGTGTTTCTCTACTATAATATGCATGTGCTATACATGTAAACCTTCCTCTGGAATCACTCTATTTATTATAAAAAATCAAAATCCGTTGCGTAGTTTTAAAGATCTAAGCATACATAGCGGGAAGCGACTTTGTTTTATACTAAGTAGTGATATAAGAAAATACTGATAAATAAAAGAGTACATAGATAATTTCGATATTTTATTAGGTAGTTATAAAATATTTAAAAATGAATCGTTTACATACACAACCAATGTTGATGGTAGCTTAATGAATACTTTTAAATTTATACATAATACAAAACATTTTTTTTTTTTACCTGTTTTGCTAATATTAAAAAAAAACATGTTAATTTCATGAATCAAAGATATTAGTATCTAATGACGAATAACTCATAGTAATAATTTTTTCAAAAAATAAAAACATTATTTCATTTTGAGAAGATATCGTGTTGGTTTGAAATTTGAATGTACTAATGTAGGTACTAATTTAAATCAGCGCAAAGTAATAAAAATTTAGAAATTCTTAAGAAATTTACAAAATTGTAAGTGATATATGTTTCTTAAATATATTACTGATCAATTAATATCCTTTTGACGTGACAACGTCTTATAAATCGATAAACACCGGCTGCACGCACAAAAGTAAAACGTAGTGGTTATATCCTCTTTGCACGAAAGTGTCACGTTCCACCTGAGCCTGAGCGTGCAAGCAAGAGCGCGGAACAAGCGATAGAGAGGCAAAGAGTAAAATAACTTGCTTAAACAGGGTACACAGGTATGATCGGCCCAAGCGTTGGCTTGTGTTGTGACACATTTATCTCTCTTCTCGCGTGACGTCAGAACTAGCAATTCGAAATATATCAGTGATAATAATTTAATTATATTCATAAAATTATGTAATTTTTCATCAATGTTTCTTTATGACGTTATCGTGTAAAGCTATCGTCCGTAAACCGACTTAACAGACAAGCAATTTTTTTTTGTAGAAGTAAACATAATTATTCTTGAAGTAAAAAAGGACAAATTGAAAGATACGTACCGAAGTTTTTTTTTTTTTTAAACTTATGACAACCCTTGACAGTAACACGAAAATATTAACGTTTGCGTTCATTTTTTTTTGTTTAGTATTAATTTCGATGGACAGATTGTAGACTATCATATCCTAAATACTAAATTTTTTATATTACTTACATATATAAATATGGTACGGAAATATTTTCTTTTACGTACATTGAAAAAATAATACACAAATTGACGTTTTTTAAACTTTCCCTTAAAACGATTTAATGAACATAAAATTATTAAATATTTATATATAAACTCAACTTGCCTCATTAATTTTTTTTTTATATGTAAGTACTTTACTTACTATAACAGTGAAACATAAAATTATAGACAAAACCAACGATCAAATTTTTTTAAAATTGTCAATAAATAACTATTCGGTAATAACGCATCTTTATTTGCTATTATGACGAGTAGTGAACGTTTTTTGTTTTGTTAAAATATGAGTATTGGTATAAAAATTAAGTAGGTACTTAAATTACTTATTGCGAATTAAACAATCAACGACTATATTTTACCGCCACTTTTAAAACATTGCTACCAACCTTTTTTATTTAAATTTTACATGGAATTTTTCTAACAAACTAAGTTTAGGAACTACAAACGCGATTATAACTAGAATATTTTATATTACTTTTAATGGCATTTAGAATAGATATGTACGGTGATTAAATTTTATTAAAGCACTAGAAAATTACCCTACTAATTGTTATAAATATAATTATACTAGCCGTTTGATTACATGTGCAAATTATTTAAGATTAAATTATAAATAAAATTTATCTTTAAAAATCTCAGATTAATAAACAAAAGGCAGATGGAGCGCGCCGAACATGCGAGTGAAGCCACCAAAGCGAATACAAAATCAAAAGCGAATACAAAGTCGCAGCAGTGCTAAATATAGCGTTGTATTGTTTAAACGTATCGAGTGATTCATTATTTTTTGTCAAAAAATGCCGTCTTGTGTTATTAAATATTGTAAAAGTTGTTCCCAAAAACAAAAAAAAAGGATGGAATTTCATTTCACAGGTAATTATAAATTATTTAATTGATTTTATTATTTATTCACTCAATAAATTATATGGTTATCTCGGAACACAAAACCTCGACATTAATTCAACTGTGTTGCCAGTTTTCGGCGAAATGTTTTTCCCTTCAATTGGGGAAACTACCTGACGGTCTAGACGTTAGTGAGACTGACTTTTAAATGTACGGACGTGTATTCGATTCCCACACGTAATATCACGCCTAAATAGTTATTCCGAATTTAGATGTATTTTTATCCGTTATTACCATTTACTGTGATTCGGTCATTACATATAAGCAGGAGCTCATACAAAAATGTATATGGTTATCAATTTAGTTCCTTATATATATATATATGATAATGATGAAGTAATTCACATATATTGTATACTTCGTTAAGTTGTGGGCAATAGCTAGATTATAATATTAGTGGAATTAATGGAAGATGCTAGATATATTCAAAGAATACATATTGTAACCAGTGTCAAGTTTTATTATTTAATGATTTTTGCAGATTGCCGACAGATGTTGTTCTACGCGAGGAATGGGTTTCTATTATTCGCCAAAGCAGGCAAGACAATAATTGGCAGGCATCAATATTTTGCGTTGTGTGTTCATTACATTTTAAAGAGGATGGCTTATGCTTTACCGAAAAATGTCGAAGGTTGATAAAAAAATTCCAATGTAATTATTTGTAATACTATCTAATCTTTTGGTCTAGTCTTTAACTTGTCTGTATATCGATGTATGTGTGTGTGTGAATAAATGATTATTATTATTATTATTATTATTAATAAATATTTTGAATTATGTATGTTTTTTTAAATCTGTCCAATGAAATAAATATGATACTACTGAAAAACACTAAAGTTTTATTATCTAGTATTGTAAACAGTGTAAAGTCCATTTAAACCTTATTAAACAAAAACAAAATTAATACCCGAAGCAAAGTGTGGACGGACCGCTAGTTATAAAAATTTTGACATATTACCTATTTCTTTTGTTATTTTAACGAAACCTTTAATTTAATAAAACTCTTAATTTCCACTCTAGGGCGTTTACAATGTACATGAAAATCGTTCATTCTAAATGCAAACTCAAAGTATTTATTTAGTTATAAATTCATGTATCCAAATAAAACTTTAGAACCTATTGTCGTAAAAGGACATTTAAAAAAATGCAGGGAGTTTTTTTCTTTTTATGGTATCATTATACACACATAGATGCACGTGTTCCTACATTTCTAGTCTCCACGCACACATGAATAAAAAGTGGCTTCATACTTTTTGTTGCACACGCTCCATCTGCCTTTTGTTTATTAATCTGAGTTAAAAATATAACTAAGATATTACAATTTAGAGTAACAAAAAGCTTTTATGATTGAACATGTAACTTTATGGTTTGACATTTAACATACCAAATGATTAAATTTTTATCGTTAAAAATAGCTTACTTCAGTCTAAAGTCCTATTCAAATTGGCAGAATACTATCACAATGATTTCCTCTAATGTGTGCATTATTCATAATTCGTATTTTTTCGTACATTGAATTTTGTATGTATCGATTGATTTTAGACTATGATGGCTAAGTGTTATGGCCACCCAAAATTTATACCGGATAGCTCATAAAATTTTTCGTTATAAGGTCTATAAAATTCTCTCAATCTCTCTATAACAACTGGATCGATGTATGGATGACTCCTTCCCTTATTTTTACCAAGACAGTGAGGTGTAGAACGACTTTCCGATTTCAGTAGACAAGGAAAACCTTTTGTGGAATTGAAATAAAAATGTTTGTCGGTTATGACAAGCTTCAATCCCAAGAAATCCTGAAAGTAATAATTGTTATAATAATAAATAATAAAGTTAAGTTAAATAACAAGGTGTGTCTTTCGATCATATTAGTATAGAAGTGTATAATAAACTAAAAAATGATGTACCTTAATATAACATTTACAACTAAATTGTCGTATTTCGATATTTAGGAAAGATTTTTCAGTGATTTTGTAAAGAAAAAAAAAATTGGTAAGTATTCGCAAATACACACTGATTAATTGGTAGGGCACAGCAGGAATTTCCTGCTCAAAATATGGAGCAGCCCGACTGGGGTAGTACCTCGACCTTACAGAAGATCACAGCAAAATAATACTGTTTTCAAGCAGTATTGTGTTCCTGTTGGTGAGTAAGGTGACCAGAGCTCCTGGGGGATTGGGGATTGGGTCGGTAACGCGCTTGCGATGCTTCTGGTGTTGCAGGAGTCTATAAACTACGGTAATCGCTTACCATCAGGTGAGCCGTACGCTTGTTTGCCGACCTAGTGACATAAAAAAAAAAAAAAAAAAAGATTATCTGAACTCTTGCCATTTCAGCTGCTGGATCGACCACCAATCTTTCGCCACTGATAAACAGAATTCTAGACCTTGGGAACCTCCTCAACCAGCGTCTTAAAGGTCTAGCGTAAATGCCCAGCCTGACTGGAGGCCAAGAGGAATCCACCACAGACCAGGGTCCACCCCACGTTACAGTACTATTAACCAATGCCAGATCCTCGAAACGTGGAAGACTTGGTCTCTTGCTTTGAAAAATATTTCAATATTAAATTTTATTCAAATTCAGGGTTTTGCTGAATAAATATGAAATCATTAAGCACCTGTAGCATAATGATGTACTTTCTCAACTTATAATATAATTTAGGGACTCTTTGTAGAAGTAGAAATCTTTATTTGCAAAACTTTGTGGTAGAAATTTAAATAAAATCCAGGCCCTTAAACTATGAATTCCCGTGCCTTATTATAAGGGGCTAGGGTCAATTATCTAATACAATAAAGTGCTCATAAACAACATAGGAATTTTGACATTATTTAGGCTAGTTTTTAACCGACTTCAAAAAAGGAGGACGTTCTCAATTCGACTGTATTTTTTTTTTTTTTATGTATGTTACATCAGAACTTTTGACCGGGTGAACCGATTTCGACAAATTTTGTTTTAATCGAAAGGTGGTGTGTGCCAATTGGTCCCATTTAAATTTATTTGAGATCTAACAACTACTTTTCGAGTTATATCTAATAATGCGTTTTTACTTGACGCTTTTTTCGTCAACCTACGTTGTATTATACCGCATAACTTTCTACTGGATGTACCGATTTTGATAATTTTTTTTTTGTTGGAAAGGGGATATCCCTAGTTTGGTACCATGATAAGGAAACCAGGATCTGATGATGGGATCCCAGAGAAGTCGAGGGAAACTCTCGAAAATCCGCAATAACTTTTTACTGGGTATACCGATTTTGATAATTTTTGATTTAATCGAAAGCTGATGTTTATCATGTGGTCACATATAAATTTCATTGAGATCTGATAACTACTTTTTGAGTAATCTTTGAGAACGCCTAGTTACTTGACTATTTTTTCGTCGATCTACGTTGTATTACTCGTCGATGTAATTGAAGTCGGTTTTTTTTTCGTTTGCGAGCAAACACAATTATGAGTTATATATCTTACCTGGCAGATTGTGTGTAATCACTTATAGATCTTGTGACCGGATCGCGAACAACAGCTAATAGTTTAACTGAAGGATTCATGGAATAAACACGTCTCGGAGCAGATCTGGTAACCCAGTACGATGGGGTCTTTTCCATTGTTATTTGTCCTTCGAGGGTAGGTGGCATTTTCTCTCTAGAAATAATTATTGCATTATTTAATCACATAAATTCGTTCAATAAATGAAATATACCCGTGCGATTTTATTTTTTACTAGCTTAAACAGCGAATCTGATCATGCTATTTTTTGAGTTTATATCGATTTTTTATACAAATTTTGTCCTGACAATAACGAACAAAAAATAGTGTGTGTCAGCTCCGACGCTAGCCTGGAGTTTACTCTTTTAGATCGATTGTCTAAATAGGTATAAAAATGCTAACTGGTCTAAGAGAAATATTTATTCCATATCAAATGGTAAATAAACGAATCAAATAACACCGTCTATCATCATCAAATCCAATAGGGTTCCGATAGATGGCGTTTCTCTACTAGACTATGATGGCGCCCAAAAAGTTAACGAGGTCATTCTTTTAGTAGATTTTATTCATCTTATTTTTTTATAGCGTGTGTCTTATATGAAAATCGATTCTTAAGGAGTAAACTCCAAAAAAACATTCAGTGATTTATTTTTTTATATAGAATGTTTGACTTCTCATTGTGTTCTTTCAAATTCTGTTTGGTTTTACAGATCACATTCCAAAAAAAACCCTAGCCTGTAAAAGATAAAACAGATATTTAAGGATATTTTAGATTAAGTAAAGTTAAATTTAAAAATGGGCTAGGAATTCTTTTTCCGTGCAATGTGATTATCGTACCTACAGAACACACTATTTGAAGAAACGCAGTTAGTCGTACACTCTGTATATGTGATAAATATAAAGCTATATTAGTAAAGTAAGCGAAATTAATAAATGTTTTTATGCACCTGTACCACTCGAAACCTTTATGATAAAACTTATCAAAGAAATGGACTTCGGATCCAGCTGCTCTTACGTCTGGGTGTATTCTAAAACATAAGGCGTATTATATAAATACTCAAAATTAAGAAAATATTTTATAATTTCAACGTATTGTTTCTACACATTGTTACGTTTTTTATATACGTATATACCTACAAATATATTCTACTTGCAGTTACCCGCAGCTTCCCTTGCGTACAAATTAATAATATTTACAAAGAGAGGTAAAAGTCGGGTATAACCATCATATTACAACAATTTAATTGAGGTAGGGCCCAGCAGGAATTTCCTGCTCAAAATATGGAGCAGCCCGACTGGGGTAGTACCTCGACCTTACAGAAGATCACAGCAAAATAATACTGTTTTCAAGCAGTATTATGTTCCTGTTGGTGAGTAAACTGGTGACCAGAGCTCCTGGGGAGATTGGGAATTGGGTCGGCAACGCGCTTGTGATGCTTCTGGTGTTACAGGTGTTTATAAGCTACGGTAATCGCTTACCATCAAGTGAGCCGTACGCTTATTTGCCGACCTAGTGACATAAAAAAAAAAACTAGGATCAAAGCGTGGTCCGCTACATCTATGTCGATATACCACATTTGTCGTTAACCTTTCGTGCGCTAGAATTGCCAGACTGCTCTACTTCTTATATTATAGGAAAATATATTGTTAACATAATTATATCCGGTTATCATGGAATTCGCTAATAAATCTCATACTTGGTTGTAAATGTAGTCTAAGATTAAATAACGATTTGTAATAGTAAAATAACATAGATATAAGCTAATTTTCTTTTGAATTATTAAGCACGCGGGTATGGCGTCATCTCCGCCCCTTCGAAATAAAATGGAGATGCCGCCATTGCCTCGTGTCAACAATATTATATCCGTTTATTATGGGATTAGCTAATAAAATTCATACTTGTTTGCAAATGTAGATAAAAATATAATAATGATTTACAATAGTAAAATAACATAGATATAAGATAATTTTCGTTTGAATTATTAAAACACACGGGCATGGCGCAAACCCCACCTTCACCTGCCGCCGTTGCCTCGCCAGTTCGTTTAGGATGATTGAGCAGTGAAGACTTAAAAATTGTAAGTGATTATTATTTACTTTGAATATATTATTATTTGTAACCGACTTCAAAAAAGGAGGAGGTTACTCAATCCGACCGTATATATAATTGTATTTGCTCGCAAATGAAAAAAAAACTGACTCCAATTATATCGACAAGTAATACAACGTAGATCGACGAAAAAATTGTCAAGTAACTACGAGTTATCAAAGATTACTCAAAAAGTAGTAATCAGATCTCGATAAAATTTAAATGTGACCGCATGATAAACATCAGCTTTCGATTAAATTAAAAACTATCAAAATCGGTACACTCAGTAAAAAGTAATGCGGATTTTCGAGAGTTTCCCTCGATTTCTTTGGGATCCATCATCAGATTCTAGTTTCCTTATCATGGTACTAAACTAGTTGTTTTAATTAGTAGTCCAGAAGTAGAATTTGATATCTCCCTTAGCCTTAAAAATAACGAACTTACTAGTCAAACTTTCAACCAGCAATTTACGTCCTCAGAGGTGTAATTTTTCAAAATCTGGACTCAGTAGAAGTCTTACAAGCACCAAAAATTAAGGATATTCATACAAACTTGCCACCTTAATCTAGGCCATGCACAAAATACGTTTTTAGCGGACTTTCCTATCTATAAAATACATCGTAGTCAAATTTCAAGTCTGTAGCATACAAAACTAAGGACTTAAATTTTATTAAATTTTCGGAAGCCCTCCGACCTTTTTAGTGCAGCCCTGTCGCAAATTCCGTTGTTGATAACTACTTCTGCTAAATTTCAAATTTGTAGCGGAAAAAATAAAACTTTCATATGAACTCGTGAGGACCCTTGGGCCTTGATAATCCAGCCCTGTTGCAAAGCCCCTTCTCTACGAACGTCTACTAACTGTTAACTATCATCATCATCATCATTATTTCAGCCTTTTGCAGTCCACTGCTGGACACAGGCCTCCACAAGTTCGCGCCAAATATGGCGCGAACTCGTGTGTGTTGCCCATAGTCACCACGCTGGGCAGGCAGATTGGTGACCGCACGGTTGGATTTGTCACACCGAAGACGCTGCTGCCCGTCATCGGCCTGTGTATTTCAAAGTCAGCAGTTGGATGTTTATCCCGCCATCGGTTGACTTTATAAGTTCCAAAGTGGTATTGGAACTGTGTCATCCCTTAGTTGCCTTTTACGACACCCACGGGAAGATAAGGGGTGGCTATGTTCTTTGATACTGTAGCCACACAGCAACTGTCGTTGTCAGCAATTGACTGTTAACTATGTCGCTCCCAATTCTCAAGTTTGTACCACAAAAATAAAAGACTTTCATACAAACTTGCGTGAGCCCTAAGAAAACCTTAATCCGATCCTGATACAAAATCCGTTCGTAAGGTACGTCTATTAACTATAAACTACCTAAATAAACAATTTCAAGTTTGTAGCACAAAAAATTAGGATTTTTAAATTTATTTAGAGCCCTTAGACCATCTTAATACGTTTACTTTTTTCCTGCTAAATTTTAATGAAGGAATTTCATACAAACTTGTAAGAGCTCTTAGAACATTTTAATCCAGCCCTAACGAAAAATCCGTTCTTAGTGGACGTCTACTAACTATAAACTACCTCCCTGGGAAATTTCATGATTATGCGTACAGGGGTTTTTAAGATTTCGTGATGAGCAATTACCTGACGATTTCATATATAAAGACTAATATTAGAAACGCGAAACTTTGTATGGATGGATGGAATTATTTATTTCAATCACAACTTACAACTATATTTTTGCTCTTCCACACAAAAAAATAATAATAGTGTTGATACTAAATATAAAATAAATATTTGTAATGTAAGCGCAAAAAATTTGCTTATTTACAACATCACGTTAGAAACCTCTAAAACTATCAGTGTTCCTCTACTATAATATGCATGCGTTATTTTATATTCTTTATTGCGCTAAGTAATTTTACAATAGTCATTATAGGAAGTTGGTAAGGGCGAACTTGTCTTTAAAAGAGATCTCTTCCAGTCAACCCATGTTAGTGAGAGATAATGTGAACGCGGGCCAAAGTAGTGCAGGAATAGAAGAATAAAAAAAACATATAAAATACATAGACTACATATACATACACACACATACATAAACATATACATACATCTAAATACATACATAAATATACATATAAAACAAATATACTAAGTATATACTTATATACATCTCATACATCTGAACCGATTTTGGATAGCAGATAGTTCTTAAGTATATTTTTAAATTAATTGTTTAAATTAATTAACTGTTTTAGCCTTACTCTGGAATCACTCTATTTACTAAAGAAACCCGCATCAAAAACCGTTGCATAGTTTTAAAGATCTAAGCATACAGATAGCGGAATGCGACTTTTTTATACTACGAGTATGTAGTGATTGTGGAATAAAGACATTGCTTAAAAATTCATCTCTATCTATTTTAGACAGCGAAAGCGAAAGCACTTTTTTATTCGAACATATGTTAATGTGAATGCAAATTACCTTAAAAACTCCAACAGCGCTCGCGTTCCACATTTCTTAACACCTATAATCAATGCATCAGGCAGTCTTTTTGTAGGTACTTGGTTCGGTTTCCTGAGTCTCATGTAATCGTTGCCATCGAAGCTGTAACCTAACAATGCGGCGAAACGTCTTGTCACGCTTTTGTATTTTGACACGTGGTCTTTGAGAGAAAAGTACTTGAAAGAAAACTGAAAATGAAAAATTTCCTTTTATACATTTCAATTAACTTTACAAAAATCATCTGAATGGAAATTATGCAAAATTTAATAATTATTGACTTTTAATTGCCTTTATGACTATCACATCCTATTTATAAACAAGTGTGGATAATTTCATAGTTTCTTTTATAAAATACATGTTTTAGCGAATGTAATTTAATAAATATACGTAACATGCGTAAAAAATAACTACTCACTTTTCTTTCGTCAACTAAAGAGGTATTCAAAACATAAAATAAATATAATAGACATAATAATATGAAATATGCAAATATAATTCGTTTCGAAAGAGCCGGAATACATTTCATTGCTTTTTTTCGAATTCATTTGGGTAAGAAATCACTTTCTTTATTTATATTTTCGTAATGTAAAAATTTGTAACCATAGTAAACAATAATTTTCAATCACAATGTGTAAATAAAAATATTTTTCTAAACGTATTCATTATATACAATTATTATTCAAATAAAATGTATTATTATTTAAATAAATAGATATGAACAACAGCACGCGGTTGGGCAGTAAAAAATATACTGCACACCTGATCTGCATAAGTAAACGCACTGCGCAATCGCGTTAAGGCATGAAGGAGGATGGGAGAGGTAAAACGAATAGGTGGGTTCTGAAATAATAAGCACTGGGATACCTTCAGTTTCGCGCCAAATATAAATCAGCATTTGCGCGCGCACTCCCTTGTCATATTCCGGAAATTATTAGTCTTGTCATGACTTTTTGTCGTGTGCAATCGGATACTTACACAGAGTTAATGAAATATTTTTACAGAAACAATATAATCATATCAAGAATTAATCTTATTTATTATACGCTTAGCAACGTTTAGTGCAGTCACGTTATTGTGAAGACTTTATTTTATTTGCAAATTTATTTAAAATAATTTTATTATTTATAAAGTTGCTAAAAAAAGTATCCAAATTTAGTACCAACATTACGACTGTAATCAAATACAACCTAAATGACAGCGAAAAAAAAAAAAGCGCGGGAACTTTGAAGTGAAAAGGCGGTCTTTTTTTTTTCAAAAATATTTTATTAATTTTATAATTCATTCACTGGAGTTTTTTATAAATAAATACTTATAAATTAATCAAGAGATGGGGAGAAGTAAGAAAAGGAAAAAGAAGGAGGAAGGTAACGCTGAGGACGACTCGTTGAGCTCCGACTCCGAGTCCATAAAATCTGTTGAGCTAACAGACGCCGAAAGGTATGCCCCGTTTCGGGTAGCCGATTACGTGCGGCACTACCCTGAGAACGGGGGTAATTTTGACTATATTGTATTCCTGGAGAGTACAGAGGCTGACAAGCCAATCGGAACAAGAGACATGATGACACTCGCTAATAGCATAAAAAAATATAATAAAGGCGTGAAACAACTAAAACGCATTAATAAAAGTAAAGTTGGAGTTATCTTTGATAGACCTGCTTTTGCTAACGCGGTCTTAGGCAACAAAAAATATCTTGATGGGTACAAACTTAAAGCTTCCCTTCCGGCTGCCGCTACAGAGGTCACTGGGGTAATTTCTCATGTGCCTATAGAATTATCCAATAAAGAAATATATTCAGCTCTAACTAGCACGAAAAATATTATATCTATACGTAGATTTATGCGACGTGTAAGAGAAAATGGAGAAATAAAATTAATCCCCACAAAAACAATTTCTATAACCTTTTCCTGTCCCAATTTACCAGATAGTGTGGACCTCAACAGCTGGCGGTTCGAAGTACGGCAGTACATCCCGCCAGTAAAGCAGTGTCTAAAGTGTTTAAGATATGGTCATATTGCAAAATTCTGTAAAAATTCACAAAGATGCAGCATTTGTGGCGAAGGTCACAATTTTAAAGATTGTCAGACTCCTTATACTGCAGCCAGTTGCTGTCACTGCTCTGGCAATCACATTGCCATATCCCCTGCATGCCCTGTTAAAAAAGAAAAAATCCAGCTTAACAGAGATAAATTTCAGAAAAAAAGCTTTGTTGATGTTTTAAACAGCTCTCACTTTCCATCATTAAACAAAACTGATCAGTTCTTATCTCTTTTAAATTCCGAAATAATACTCAAATCTATTACAGAAGCTTTAGTAAAACTTATAACACTAAACAAAAATAATGAAATACCTATCTCTTCCCAAAATATTAAAAATGTCCTGCAAGATACATTAAAAAAGGTTACTAATAAATAATTTGTACTTTATGGATACTTTAAATATTGTGCAATGGAATGCTCAGAGTATTCTACACAATCAACATATTTTTAATTATTTCCTTTTGGACAAAAATATTCACATTGCGTTAATTTGTGAGACTTGGTTAAAGCCTTGTCAAAAATTTAAGATACGTCATTACAATGTAATTCGTCTTGATTCAGGAAACACCCACAATGGCGTAGCCATATTAATACATAGCTCTATTTCTTATTCTAAAATTGATACTTTTTATGATGACTCCATTCAAAATGTTGTTGTTCGTATAAAATACTCTAGCAACAAAGAACTTACTATCATAAGCTTTTACAGTCCAACTAATTGCAATCCTGCTTTTTCTAAATCTAAACTAGACAGGTTAATTAAAAGTTTACCAGAACCAATCTTCCTAGCAGGAGATTTTAATGGCCTAAACTCAGCCTGGGGCTGTTCTACTTCTAATTGTCGAGGCAAAGACATTTTAGAGTCTATCAATAACAATAATTTGGTTATACTTAATGACGGAAGTATGACCACTGTTGGTTCGCACATATGGAGACAGAATGCTCTTGACTTAACCATAGTATCACCTTCATTGGCTCTAGAGTGTGACTGGTCAGTACATGACGATCCCTTAGGCAGCTACCACTTTCCTGTAATCACAAAAATTTTACTTAATAACAATCATTACAATGCCACTCCTATTCCCAATAGTAGCTCACTACCCTGCTTCCCTAACCTGAACAACGTTGATTGGAACATTTATAATTTAAATGTCCAACTATTGCTCACTGAATTTTCTCTTGATACACAAGACCCCCTTCATAACTACACAAAATTTACAGATATTTTACACTCAGCACTGTGGAAATCATCTTCTATTTCTAAGCACTCTTTGGTTAATACAGCTTTATCTTCATGCTCTCCTTCTAACTTAAATAAAAAAAAAAAACTTCTTCCTTGGTGGAATTTCAATTGCACCAAAGCCGTATTAAATAGCAAAAACGCTTATTTGACTTTTAAATCTGATCCCACTGAGGCTAATTACATTAATTTTAAAAGACTACAAGCCACCAAAAAATATATTATCAGAAATGAGAGAAGAAACAGTTGGATAAAACTTTGTGAACAATTTAACAGATCGACTCCTATATCAGTCATTTGGACGTATATGCGAAAATTTAACAAAAGCTATTTTCCACCTTCCCATAACAACTCTGACTATTCTTGGATCTTTGATTTTCTCAAAAAATATACTCCAGATACTGTAGAGCCAGCCTTTAATCTTAATTCTTTCTGCCATATTCTTCCTAATCAAAATTTTATTATAAAATCTTTTACCATTGTCGAATTAAATTCTGCTATTTCATCCAGAAAAGACTCTACACCTGGCCTTGACTACATTTCATATAAAATGCTTAAACACCTGTCTTCTCAATCTAAACTAATTTTATTAAATATCCTGAATCTTCTTTGGGAGCATAATCTTATTCCTATGGATTGGAAGGTTGATTGTTTAGTACCTATCTTAAAACCCAACAAGGACAAGTTTAACTTTGATTCATATAGACCTATAGCATTGACTTCTTGCATGGGAAAAATATTTGAACAACTTTTAAAACAAAGATTGGAACATTTCATAGAGTCTAATCATATTTTACCTTCTAATCAGTTTGGTTTTAGAAGAGGCAGGTCTTCAAGGGAGAGCATTGCTCACTTACATCTTGATATTTATAATGCTATACAATCAAAGCAAGCTCTCGCTGGAGTTTTCTTCGATGTAGTTGGAGCCTTTAATAATGTTAACCATCATATTCTATCCACGGAATTAGCTGCGATTGGTTTACCTGTAAAAGTTATACAATGGATTTTTAATTTTTTGCACAGTAGGAAGGTATTTGTTAAGTATAATAATAGACTTATTGGTCCAAGGCTTTCTCATAAAGGTACATGTCAAGGTAGCATTTTGAGTCCATTGATTTTCACACTTTATATACATAGATTAAACTTAATTCTAGGCTCTCATATATACAATTTACAGTTTGCTGATGATTTGGTAGTCTATTGTTCTAGTAATAATATAACTACCCTAAATCTTAAGTTAAACGAAGCTTTAGTTAAATTAAATTCTTATTTTAATTATCTTGCATTGGACATTAGCTTTGAAAAGTCTAAAGTCATAGTTTTTAATAAAGTAGGGTCTGAAAGAATTAAAATAAACTATAATAATATATCTCTTCTTATCACAAATGAAGTTAAATTTTTAGGTGTTATATTCATGAATAACTTATCATGGAACAAATATGTAGACCACATAGTTGATAGAGCTCTTAAGGCTCTTAATATTTTAAAGTCTCTTGCAAAAACATATTGGGGTTCTGATCCAAAAATCCTTCTTACCCTATATAAATCTCTTGTACGCAGTCATTTTGAATATGGATTTCTATGTTTTTCTGCTAATGACAAGTTGGTTAACAAATTAAATATTATTCAAAATCACAGCCTGAGACTTATCACTGGCGCCATGAAAACAACCCCAATTAATTCGTTACAGGTCGAGTGCAACATTTCCCCTTTACACCTTAGATTTAAATATTTGAAATACTGTTTTTTGCTAAAACTGTTTTCCATTAGTAATCATCCTCTAATTAAAAAGCTTAATTACTTACATAGTAAATATCCTGTAAATGCTCCATTAACTTCTAATAACCCATTTATTCTCTTCGAATATTCATTCATGTTAAATCTAAATAACCAACACAAAATACACAGTTCTAGCAATTGGATGTGTTACGAAAAGGAGTTTGACTGTCTTATTAATCAAATCGATATTATTATTGACCATAAGCTAAAAGAGCGCCAGGAAGTTTACAACCTCATAGCACAATACTCTGATAAGTTCAAACAAGTTTACACAGATGGATCAAAAAATGATATAAATGTTTCCATGGCCTATTATGTACCTCATCTGAAGTTTGGCCAAGGCGTCAGATTGAAAAAGGAGATATCAATATTTACAGCTGAAGCTCTAGCAATTACTGCTGCCCTAGAATTCATTAAAAAACAAACTAATCAATATTGGCTGATCATTACTGACAGTATGAGCGTTCTAAAGGCTTTAGATAATTATCAATTCAGTGCTAATACAAACTTCATCATTTTAGAAATAAGACATCTCCTTTATCAACTATCCAGAAGAAACTACAACATCAAATTATTGTGGACACCTTCACATATAGGAGTAAGGGGAAATGAACATGTGGACTTTCTGGCACGTTCAATTGTTGACAGTGACAGCGGCAGCCCTGTTGATGAGAATGTTGCCGTACCATACACTGATCTATTAGTTGCTATTAAATCAAAAATCCTATCTGATTGGCGTGATCTTTGGCGACAAACCTTGTTAAGAAAAGGATCTTGGTATGCTCAGATAAATCAAGATATTGGAAAAAGTCCTTGGTTTACTAAATCGCATCAACATAGAAGCAGAAAATATTATACAATACTATGCCGCTTGAGATTTGGACATTGCAGATTTAATGCACATTTGAATCGTATGCGTATCATCTCATCGCCCGTTTGCCCACATTGCACCAACAACTCTACACAGTCTTTAGATCACATATTTTTTGAATGCTCCGCTTTTAATCTGGAACGCCTCTTATTTATAGCCAACTTGTTATCAACTTCTGGACCAAAAAATGTCCCGCGCAATACACAAGATTTATTGACTAATTTGGATAACTATACTAGTATATTTGAATTTATTTGCAATACTATCAATGATATTTGAAACAGGATCAGGACCTTCATTCATCGGATGTGAAATTTTATTTTGATATTTCAGGCTTCGGCCTATTACAGACTTGGTTTCGACCTCGCCTATCACTTATAGACAAAGAAGAGTAGACGAAAATATGAAATTTCAGACTTGGTTTCGGCCTTACTCTACCAGTCATCGAATCAGAAGAACAATAAAGTTACTTCAGACTTGGCTCCGGCCTTTTGATATATCAGAACGAAACTTACAAATTCAGACTAGGCTGTATGGATTATAGTCCTTTGCCTTTCCCTATTGGGGATAAATTTTAAAACAACAACAACTAAATGACAGCCGACAACTAAATAAAAAGATATTTAGCTGTGTTGAACTTTGAGGCCGTGAAATAAATTAAAATGACAGTCCAGCAACTTAGCTCGAATATTTCTGACGACTCTGATGATATGGTTAGTTTACCATCAGAAGAAGAAATTTATAGGAGAAAATATCAGTTGTTATTAGAGCGATGTGAAGTGTTGCAGCAGGATAATGAAAGAATTGTAAATAGGTTTGTTTCTAATTAAGAAACTCTGTTTATGTATTTGTTGTAGTCGACCGAAATACATTTTACAGTTATTTCAGAATACACGAAGTGAAAAAAATAACGAAGCGGTACAAAAAAGATATAAAGCTATTGATAGAACGTCTAGATAAACACGGTGATCCGTTTAGAACGGCTTCTTTTGAAGTAGAAGTAAAACCCGAGGTTACGGCTCGTGCTCCACGTGCTGGAGCCAAAACACAGACTGCAGCCAAACAAGTAGACAAACAAAATACTGGAGCTAAGAAACCAGCAACCAAACGCAAAAGTAAAGCAGATAAAGTAAGAACAAACAAAAACAACTTTCTATAAACTCTCATCTGTTAAGCTTAAAATGTATTACTTCATCTATACATATAATAAAATGGTAGGAAAGTCAAAACTGTACATTGAATAATTTTTTAAAGAATACTTGGGGTGTGATCTACAATAGATACCGAAGCTAAAATATAGTTTTTAGAATTTTTGTCTGTTTGTCTGTATGTATATCCGGAATAAAATCAAAAAGTACTGCATGGATTTACTTCAAATTTGGCACGAATATTATTAAGAAGTCGGGTCAACATATAGGCTACATAATATCACGCTATCACCTACGGGGAACGAGCAGTGAACCTTTATTTCTTCAACGCATTCTGTAACAAAGTGTAATCTAACGACGCATATTTGAATATTGTTGTTATTATGTTAATAACCATGCTATAAGCTAGCTTCACACTATAAATAAAGGCATTCTGTAGTATATTTAGTATCAGCATTGGGTCGCTAGTAGAAAATAAAGCTCAAGTGTATGTCTCTAGGGAAAAATACAGTGCAATTCAGTGACTATTTAGTGTTGCTAAGGTCTTGCTGATTTCATTAAAATTATATTATATATAGAAGTTCATTTTAAATTGACAACTGATTATTTCTTCTAATATTTAACCATAATTTTATTTTTAGCCTGAAAGAGACCCAAACGCTCCAAAGAAACCTTGCAATGCTTTTTTCCAATTTTGCCAAGAACAAAGGCCAGTAGTTGTGGCTGAAACTACAACTGAAATGGGCTCCGAACCATCAAAACAAGAAGTCACTCGGCAGCTTGCATCACGGTGGAGAGCTTTGACAAATGAGGAGAAAAGGGTAATTACAAAAGTATTTCTAATTTTGAAGGTATTTGTTTAGTTTACCTAGTTGCTTTGTGTTATCAATATTTTTTTCTATAAGAGTTTCTTAGGGTTGTCTGTAAGAGTTTCTTTAATATTATTCTAAATGTCCAATAACTATTATATTTATTACGATTTACTACATAATAATCAAAAAAGAACAAAGCCATCTTTAATTCCATCTTTAGCTATAGACTGATTTGTGTGGAGATTTAGGTCTATAATTTGTAATATATTATTGTGTTGTCTTGTGTAGTATAGTTATCTTATAAAAATGTATTCAAGATGTTTATTTCATAAAAAACTGGTTTTTATTTAATAAAAAATCTTAACACTAAGCTATTTCCATTTTACAAGCTTCTAAAATCTATGTATAGTAAAATACTTATTACTATTATATTGCAGGTATATGTTGCAATGTTCGAAAGATCAAAGGAAAAATATGCAGAGGAAATGTCAGCTTACATTAAGAAAGAACAATGACAGTTACAGTCGATAAACAGTAGCAATTAATTCCTTTGTGATCATCAGCTTTAATATTAAGTTATAAATATAGATTTTTATATATTAAAAGTTTTTTTTATTTATTATAAACAAGCATATAATTTTTAACAATAGTATATATATTAGAAAAAATGAAAAAATCAACTTTCATTTTTGTTAACCTCTAAAGTTATCTTTCTCTAAGCGAATGGCTCTCATAGTTTCAATGGCATCATTCTTTTTTGCATGTTTCATTACCGATGACTCTGTGACTCTCATAAATGGATTGTACAGTTTTTCTTCAGATATTGTCGAAGGCACCTGTAATATGAAAATAAGTGACTTTTAGTTAATAACAGTAAAGTAAATTTTGACCAAATATAATTTAAAACATAACATAAAAAAGAAATCATAAATACTACTTAAAAAATTAAATATTTAAAATTTTCCTTGTGGAACCTGTTGAGTTTCATTAAATACTAGTTCTCTAGTAGACTTGGGTAACGTAACTCATGAGTGAATGATACAAATGAAACATATCTTTTCAAGTGAGTAAGTCTCTCATCAGCTCACTTGTGTTTCAAATTTATCTCCAGCTCACTAGGTTTATGATTCATTTTCGAGATACTGACGTACTGAGTGAGAGTAAACGAGATTGAGCTAGTGAGCCACTTGATCGGACGATGGTGCTTATCATGCGAAACAGAGAGATAGTTAGCTGGCTCTGAAGAAACAGATGACCACGTGATCCTGGAATGCGAGGGAGTGGCCACACACCGGGCAACCATTCTAAGGGAAATAAGAACGCCCCGAGTAGCCTGTGAACGCCCCAGGAGGCTTCTGAGTTTCTGGAAGGAGCTGGGATGGCTAAACTAGTCAGCCCTCTTTTCACGCATAATGGACCACCTTTGTGTCTAAAGAAAACCAAGCCCAGAACAATAGCAATAACAATATAGCTATGGCTCTGTCTTTTTGATTCATATTTCACAAAGTCATAGACTCAATCTTCTTGCTTTGAACAAGCTAAAAAGTATTTTTTGTTGCCAATATTAGGTTGCATTTTGGTTGCATTATAAAATTACTTCACTGAGCTAAATGAGCTGAAGAGCTAAATGAGTGATATATATCCTAAGATCAAAATGATATATATCTCTTTTCTTTTCAGTGATATAAACTTCGCAAGGTTACTCTCTAATAATTTATTCCTAAAATGATAATAATAATAGTGTGTAAGTCAATAATTAAAAATAAATAATACATACTGTTGGCATGTTTTTTTCTCTCATGCTTTGAGACCAGGTAATTTTCTTTCTGATCTCCTCATTATCCGGTTCGACGTGAGCTGCAAATTTCAAATTCTGAAGGCTGTATTCGTGACCACAGAAAACTTTTGTGCTGTCTGGAAGCTGGCCAAGAACTTCAATAAGTGCTTTGTGCATTTGTTCAGCGGTACCTTCAAAAAATCTCCCACATCCACCCAAAAATAATGTATCACCTGAAAGGAATTATATTTTTCATTATGATATGCTTTTATACTGATATTAAAAAAAATTACAATATTTAATGAACTTTGGGTAATAAATTAATATTCTAAAATAACGAAATCATTACAAAAATTTTAAATAAATATTAAGGTGAGGTCGGTAAGAAAAAGAACCAATTAAATTATTTTGGAGCATATTGTACATCCTCATCTATACAAAAAAATAAAATTGGAGTGTCTGTTTGTAATATTAAAATAACCGCTTTTAACTACATTCATATGTATGTATACACAGTACATATACCATAACATTTTTTATAATTTTTGTCTGTCCGTCTGTTTGTTCCGGCTAATCTCTGAAACGGCTGGACCGATTTTGACGGTACTTTCACAGGCAGATAGCTGATGTAATAAGGAGTAACTTAGGCTACTTTCATTTTAGATTTTATTTTTTTATTTTATAGCTCTACAAACTGAACAATAATTATTTTGTTAAATTCCACGCGGACGAAGTCGCGCACACAGCTAGTTAATAATAAATTGTCTCCTCTATTCATGAATCAATGACCAAAATTTCTGTCGTCACAATAAATTGTATTTCTCACCAGTAAACACTGCAGAGTCGTTATTGTCGTCAGGTGCAGTCACGTAATAGCAAATATGTCCAGAAGTATGACATGGTGTGAATAGACATTGAATATTTAGTTTCCCAATGTTAAACTTAGTATTGTGTTCAGCTTTCTTAGTCAGGGCAGTGATACGATCATCTCCGCCATACACTTCTAAGCCCGGATGTAGTTTTACCAAATCTTCATTACCTCCTGCATGATCCCTACAAAAAATAAGTCAATTTCATTTCAAAATTGCAATTAATATGTATGTAGTGTGTAGATAGTAGATATGTAGTGTGTATGTAGAGCATTGGTTCTTAACCCGTGGTCTCAGAGAGCACCCTAAAGTGGTTAGCGAAACCAGATACAAAGTGGATGAGTCTCACTAGGCCCATTTGCTCTTTCGGTTTGCTCATTATTTATGTTTCTATTTCCATTTGTAAAGTTTTATAGAAAAGGCAAATATTATCATATATTACCTATGAAAATTTCTATAGTTTTACTAAGCAAGTACTTCAGATTTTACTCCCAATCAGCTAGTGGTCTGTGGCAAAACAGACTTTTATCAAAATATGGTCCCTTATCATTAAAAGGTCGAAAACTACTAGTGTAGATAAATAAAAATTTTCTTACTAAGTATGTTTTTTATAAGGTAATCAGTCTTACCTACTTTGATCAGGTGTAACTTATGTACATTTACAAGTTTAGTTAAGTAATTTGACTAATAAGTGTTAGGAAATATACTTAAATTAGATTTATACAATTTAGTGTAATTGTGGGGTTGCACATAATACAAATAAGACCAACAAACGTAAATTTGGTGCTGGTTTACAATTTTAGTCTGCAGTAAATTAATTCACAAAATATATTTAGTAATAACCACAAAAATATTCATATTACAGTGGGACACTTAAAAACAACTAAATTACCAGTGATGATGCGTTGTTAGAATCGTAGTTAACTTGACTCCATGTTCATCAACAGCTTTTAATACAGTCTTAGGTTCGACTGGATCTACAATTGCAGCTTCTTTGGTTTCTTTGTCTACTATTAAGTACATGTAGTTATCTTGCAAAGCCGGCAGAATTTTCACGTCCATTGCTTTAAAATCTTGACTACTTTGTTCACTATGTGTACCGCGTTGATTCCACACTAAAGCTGTTAAGAAAATCAACAAAATATATTTGAATTACTCTCCATAATAAGCCCAATAAACAGTATATACTGAAAATTTATTACTGAAATATTTGTATATTATGCTTCCGGTCAATTTAATAAGTAAATTTAACTCACCTTGAAAATAAAGTTTTGTTATTCTTTGAGATAGCCCAAATGGCAATGCATTTACTAATCTAGGAAGCATTGAAAGAAACAAAAAAGTTAAATAAAAAAAACACACGCCTTAGAATACCTTTTTAGAAGCTAAAGGCGATTGCTGATTAAATAAATTGAAGAAAATGTTCGCGTTTACTTTCTTTTAAGCGGTTAGGCTGAGATAAAACATTTACCTACTACTCTCTGACATATTTGACATTGGAGTATGTTGCCTATTCTCTACGTGAAGGTCACAGCACAGATTTATTATGTAGGTAGTTCGGTACCAATACCGTGGAGCTTGGGAAGGTACTGTCTATGACTGCGTCTAATAGATTTGCAGAACTAAAGTTTCTAGAAAATGCAAAAAAAAATAACACTTACATAATGAGTTATTATGTAAGTGTTTATATAGTGTATTATGAGTTATAATTTAATGAAAACTGTGATTTATTTGTGTTTTTTTTTAAATATAAGTTTTAACATGCATAGGCTCTTAAGTGCCCATGCCTTTTTTATTTACATTTTGATTTTGAAAGCATTTAGGCGTATTATTTTCAACATTGCAAGCTTCAAATTACCTATATATACATATATATTTATCATAAATTATTTATGTAGGTTAATAATTAAAATAATTATTTACGACTATGGTGTATTTTTTTTTACTACATGCTTTACTATATTTACTACATTACTATATTAAAACACACTACATGCTTTATACATTACATGTGTAACTCTACAATGTTAATTTACCGCATTGTCGACGGCCACTCATTTTTCTAAAACAGTGCCCGCCGCCAGCTTCGCGAGCACATCCTCAATAACGTTCGCATCCCTATTATGGATCGCCATTTTGAGGCTGTGCTCGAGAATTTGCCTACGGTTTGCATATACAAATCTTTTTCTATTTATACTATTAGTATAGTTTAGTATTACTAATTTTTTAAATACTACATAAGATTATGGTCCTGATAATAAGTGATTATCATAGCCAATGAAAGCTTGCAACAGTAGGATTACAAGGGCGTTGCTGGCCTTACTCACCACAGGAACACATATCAAACACTACTTGAGGATAATTTATTTCTTTTCTTCATCTACAGATATACAAAATTCTTGAAAACCAAACTCATCAAACCAAACAGTACCGAGGCCAGTGAGTGATGGCAAATAGAAAGAGAAAATATGAAGAGTAGATAGTGAATGAACTGAGAAAGTGGATACAAGGAATACTATTTCGCGAATTTTTGAGTAAATAGCCGTTTAACCAGCAACACTGTAATATGACGAGTACATTCAGATAATCTATAATATAAAAATGAGTCGCTGAATGTGTTGCTAAGCGCAAAACTCGAGAACGGTTGGACCGATTTCGCTAATTCTTTTTTTAAAATATTCCTTGAAGTACGAGGATGGTTCTTACGGACAGAAAAATTCTAAAAAAAATTTTTAAATTTCCTGAAAAAGTCTAAAAACAACACTTTTCTATACTCCCATACAAAAGATTTGTGATAATACTTAAAAGTCAATTTGAACTTTAATACCATACGATAAAGTTTGTGTTAGGCGATACGAAGTTCGCCGGCTCAGCTAGTGGTAAATAATTTTAATGGTTTTTACCGAAACAGAAAAAAAATCGAATGTCGATTTTCAAGGGTGTAATATCGATTCATTGAATCGATTCAGTATAACATATTTATTTAAAATCGATTTATTACGTCCGATGAATCGATTTTTCACTTAATCGATTTCAGATCGTCATGTCTAATGTGTCAAACACACGTGTGTTGCTGTCGAAATGCACTTTAGTGCTATTAAAAAACAATAAGTTTTTTTATATGATAAATGTTAAATTACTATGATACAAGTTATTTATAATTAGTAAAACACAAACATGAAAAACAAACCTGTAAAGCATAAAACAACAAATACCTTTCGCGTAAGTTATTTTAAAATATTGTGTTTTAAAGGTTATTGCATTTTATCTTAAGTGTTTTATTTCTAAATTTTCTTATTATCTACTTCATAATCTATTGCGATCAATATATAATAAAAATATATATATTTTTCAGTTTGTACCTTTTGCTGAGCGCATAAATTCAATAGATATAAGACATGCTGCCTTGTATCACATTGAACATGCTTATTCAAGCCAGCCGGGTGAAAACGAGACACATTTTCACTTAGCCTTGCAAAAATGGCATGGTCTTAACCTGACTGAAAAGTTTAAAAAATTTAAAAAAGATGTGTTTGGTATTGTGACTGTTCCGCAACTAATTCACAAAAAGGATGAAGTGCTGTGTCTCCTAGAAGAATATTTGAAATTGGAAGATCAATTGTGCTTACAACCATTACTCGAGTAAGTTTATTTGTCTATTTTTTTTGTTTCTTCATGTTATTTAAAATAACGTTATCCAAAAATGTAGTAAAAACTAGAAATACGTCTGTTATTATGTCGTAACTTGCATTTGTATATTTAAAAAAGTTGAAATATATTATTTCTTTAATGTCATATCTGGACAGGACTATATTTTCTAAAGCCATTCTTCTGAAATACCACATTTGGCTTAAACTCTTTTTGTAGGCAAGCTCTAAGTTAGCTTCACTCGTCTCACTTAAGTAGTTTCTTTATTATTACTACTATTTACATGCAATGTTTATGATGGATAATATATTTCATAATTTTGGTCCTTAAATGATTGTAGGTACACTTAGTTCAATCTTAACACAATTTTAAGAGATGTATTCTTAGTGTAACAGTTACTGGTAAATAATCTTAATAAGTAATCTCTAATTAAGTGAGTTGTACAATTTTTTTTCAGGATTTTAGTATCATTAGCGAAAGATTTACGCAGTGACTTCTATCCACATTTTCCTAAATTCCTAGACATACTAATAAAATTATTAAACACAAAAGATGCAGAGAGACTGGAATGGACATTAGTATGCTTAGCGTTTTTGTTTAAGACTTTGAAACCATACTTGAAAAAGGATATAGGAGTGATAATTGTAAGAATCATACCTCTGTTGAGTGAATCTCAACCACAATATATAAATAATTTTGCAGCCGAAAGCTTTGCATTTGTGGCTAGAGATATAAAGGATAAAAAGAAGTTTATTGAACTCATTCTTAATTACTTGGAGAAAAATGATAATGTAAGTAATAATTTAATTATGTTTTATAAACATTTTTTATACAATCATCCTAAATTACACAATAGCTCGTACTAATCTGTAACCATGTAAATACAGTCATGATATGTCTTTTGATTATTTCTATAATTGCTATTAAACTATCCTCTCATATTGGGTATTTTTCAAACTTTAATATAAACATATACCTATACCTATTTATAATAAATTATTATTTTGTAGTCCATTGCAGGCTGTGGACATCTATTCTTTGAAATATTGAGAGGTGTTGGCAACAAATTTCACAGTTGCATTGAAAATTTCTTACCACTGTTACTTGAACACCTTAAAAACAAAAAGGCACATCAAGACATTCTGTTCAGAGTATTGACACAGACATTTGAAGATTGTCTACAAGGCATATCACCTAAAGAATTCAACATTTTCTGGTCCTGTATACATAAGTTTACTGAAGACATTTTAAAAGAAAATGACGACAATGCAGCTTTAGAATATATTCTAAGATTAGCGGGTCAAGTAATAGAACACATGAATGGAAAGTATTTGACAAACCCACAACAATTTACACTTCTTCTAGTAAAAGTTATTTGTGAGCAATCATCAGAGAAAGTTCTGGAAGTATGTTCCCAGCTTGGAGCCTTAATGCTCCTTTCATCCAATATTTCTCTGTCCCAGGAACATGCTGGAATTTTAGTGAAAGTACTGCTCCCTCTGCCGTTTCCAAATATTCTTATAAATTTTGTGGAAAGTATTGTCAATTATTCACAATTCGATGTACATATTTTACCCGCGTTTGTAAAATTCGTAATCCAGTCAAACTTTGATAATGATGCGGTAGCGACACTCGCAAAAATCTGCCTTACCAAGTCTCCAGTTTCTATGAACGGCTTAAAACTATTTGAGTGGATTAAATATCCTATTAACTTTGGGAAAGGCTTGCCTCAGCTGATGGATTACATTAATACTGTTTTAAATGAGGATCTTGAAAATATAGTTGAAAATCCTAATAAATTGGTAAATGTATTGTTTTGCCTACCACATATAGAAAACCTCGATGTTGAAATTTGTATTAAAATGTTGAGTGGTCTGATATCACAACTTCTAAAAGTATTAACTAGCTACAATCTTGATGAACAACAAGAGATAAATAAATTCCACTGTGACACAACTGCTTTGTCAAAATGTGCAAGAAAAATTATGTTCCTGTTAGCAACAACATTAGAATGCTCCATTCATATATCAAATTGCAAGAAAATAAAGGAAATATGTGATATTGATACTCTGCTACCTATTTTGTTGCCTTGTGCTTCAGATCCTAATTATTTAGTAGCATTGCATGTAGTTGATCTATATTTAACTGCATACGAACAAGAAAATGGTTTGACATACCCATTTTTGTCATTAGTGGACTCATATTTGAGGATAAACATATCATCTCCTTTTCACATCGTAAGTATTGGCTTAATATGTTCAATATAATAATATAATTTTTTATGTTTTATATATAATATTAATAGTCACCAACCCGCCTGCCCAGTATGGTGATTATGGGCAACACAGATGAGGTCGCGCCATTTTTGGCACGAAGTTGTGGAGGCCCGTGTCCAGCAGTTGACTGCTAGAGGCTGAAATGATGATATTGATGAAATGATGTATTATGTATAATATTAATTAAAAAAAAATAATTTTTAGGTACGTCTTTTAACTACGCATATTTATAAATTATTTGAAAATATTGAAGAATTGAACAAAACAGTCCAAGTAGGAGGCGAAACTGAAAGATTTTCTATTTTTAGTAACTGTTTTACTGTTGAGTCTACACCATCTTCTATACAAGAATACAGGGCACAGTTGAATATTTTACAAAAAATGACATTTAATACTTCACAATATGAACTGGCAAAAAAGACAGAATTTCATCTATTTGCCTTAAATTATATGTTAGGCGTTTTGTACATTAATTTTAAATTATTATGGGAGCCAGTAGGAGAATTTATAGCTGGTTATGGTAATGCATTAAGTGCTGAAGATTTTTGGCCTACATTTTATAAAGCATTAGAATCATCATTTGAAAATGCTAAAATGAATTTAAAAGTTTTTCAATTTGAAGACGACATTGTAACTGGTAATGATATTCTAAAACAACTGTATGCAGATCACAACTGTATACCCGAAAGACCAGATTTGCATAATTACAGAAATTTAATTTTGAAAATAATGACAAATTGTATACAAGTTTGTGAAGCTAAAAATAGAGATGTAGTTAATTTGTTTCTAAATTTTATAGAAGATGAATATAAGAATAATGCTTCTGTGAATACACTTAGAATCAATATAGAGGCATATGATAAAACAAAAATGGAAGCAGATGATAATGAAATAAATGCAGAAGAAGATACTATTGTAGAAATTCCAGAACATGATTTCAAAGACTCAGTATCAGGCAAAATAGTTTTTAAAACTTTGATAAATGTAATGCAAGTTTTGGCGCACTTTAAAAATCCCAGAGCTCTACATAAGGAACCAGAATTTTGGGAATTATATATGGAATTTTTGAAACATAAAAATCCAGGGCTTCAGAAGTTTGCTTTAGATTGTGTTCTTAATTATAAAAATAAAAGTTTATTACCATACAAAACTAATTTGCAGAATTTAGTTGATGAAAATAAATTTAAAGATGAAATGACACAGTTTAAAATAACTGAAGATTCACAAGCCATCCAACCAGAGCATAGAAAAGATGTTATACCAATTGTACTGAGAATACTTTATGGTAAAATGACATCAAAGTTAGGCGCTGATAAAAAAGGAGGAGGACAAGCTCGAAGAGCTTTAGTAATGAGATACATAAGTGGTTGTAGTGAAAATGAGCTGAAAATGTTCATAGAAATGGCATTCTCTCAGTTGAAGCAATACATGACTATGAAACCAAGAGAAATATATACGGATATAACAAATAAATTAGACCTAAAATCTGTCATAAGTCCTGGAAAAATACAAAGCATTTTAAATCTGTTTGATGTTGTACGAGAGTATTTTGGAGGTTATATGAAGGATACATTATTGTCAGACTTCTTAAAAATATTCTTTGCAGTTTCTTCAAATCTATCAGGTGTCCTTCAAAATACTGATAAAGTTCATGTTAGTTATATTAAAGTTATGAAGCATCTCCGGTCAATGACTATAAGTATATTAGGAAAATTGTTTGATCAATTTGAAAAATATGTTTGGACAAATGATGAGTTGTTTGTTATATTTGAAACTTTGGTTTGGCCTCTTGTTACACGTCTGCATATTGAAGGTATCCATAGTCCAACAGTATTATTAAAACTATTTAATATTTGGTGTCAAAATCCTAGATATTATGTATTGTTAATAACATGCTCTGAAGATGGTTCCTTATTGAGTCCACTACCTGCGATTTTCAAACTTTTGCTAGCACCAAAGACAAATCCTGGAGTTGTCAATTTTGTTTTGGATATGATTGAAAAACTGTTAACCTTGACAGAAGATGAAGAAGAAAAAGATATTCCTAGTATAGAATCATTTTCTACATTAAAAGTAGTTGGAGATGATAAACTTGACATGAATTTCGGTAGCAAAATTTTGATTCCCCATTTGCCGAGTATTTTAGAGGTTATGAAGAGGCGAATTGCTAATTCAGCTAAATCTAACACGGTTAATAAGAGAGACCTTTTAATTTTGTCAAGAGTAACAGAAATGGTCACCACTCCTGAAATGTGTGATGAGTTACTGAATCTCCTACTGCCTATATTAGTGAAAAAAGTTTGTATGAATATGGCTGAAGAAAATATGGAACATGCTGTCAATACCATTATTAATTTACTTGGACATAGCTCAAATCCTCAACAATATATTAAAAATATTGCAGTCTTGTTTAATAAAGTGGGACCAGTAGAAGTTAGAAAACTTCTTATTAAATTGCTGACTTCAATTGCAGAGAGTGCAACTGTTGATAAAGATAAATTGTCTAAAATGGCGCACGTTATCACAGAAATGAATGCTTTTAATAAAAGATGGATAGAACAACCAGACTTTGATCGGCGACTTGACGCTTATAAACTTATATATCGAATGTTAGAATCGGAGGAAATTGATGTCGATCTTACAATTTTAATTGTTAACAATTGTTTTTTCTTCATACGTACCGAGAAAGACATAGGACTACGTGACACTGCTGGCTTGTGTCTCAAAAAGATTCTTCCCAAATTATTATCCAAATACCGTTCGACTCACGACGGACAATTTTTAGTTCGAGACACAGTTCTCTCTCTCATATCAACTGGTATAAGAGATAGCAAAAATGACATATTACACAATGAAAGTATAATGTTACTGGGAGAATTGGTACGAGAATGTCCAGATGCTGATGTAGTTTTGTCGGATTTGGCTCCATTAACAAACAAAGAAGATAGAGAAGTTGATTTCTTCGATAATTCTTGTCACCTTCAGCTACATAGACGTGTAAGAGCACTACTGAAATTTAGCAAAGTAGCCAAAAAGATGATCAAATGCCCTACACCTCGAACACTTACTAACTTTATATTACCTTTGGCTTCAATTTATATTTGTGATGATAAATACAGTGATAAAAATTCACTTATAGACGCGTGCATTGAAGTCATTGCAACTTGTTGCAGACTGTTGCCATGGTATCATTATGAAGTCATACTAAAATTGTATTTGAACAAAATGAGACATTCAACAGAACACCAAAAACAACTCACACGTATATTAATCGGTATACTAGACGCATTCCATTTCGACTTCTCTAAAGTTAAAAATTTAGAATTACCGAAATCATTGACTGTTAGCATAAAAACTAATAATATCACTGGATTAACAAAAACTAAAAAGCTCGATGAGAAACTTGATGAAAGTAATAAAGAGAAAGATGATGAAAGTAAAAATGAAGAAGACGATTCTGAAAATGAAATTGATGAAAATGAAGCAAATAATAAGACGACTGAGAGATTAGAAGAATTAGAAACGGATTTACTAACGGGAGAGGAAAAAGATGAGGAAACCCAAACTAACAAAGAAGTAGACAACGAACCAGCATTTGAAAGAATTACAATTGTATCACCTTCAGTTGCTAATAGAATAATTAAATCTTTATCTGCGGGATTACTACCCCAATTGAATAGGTAAGACACTTTTATTAAATTTAGAAGTATGACAAGAAAGAAAAATTAGATTTTTTTTAATGCTTTTTCTCTTTCTATATTTATATATCTCTCTCTTAGAAATCCAAAAGCCTTAAAGTATATTTGATCAATACCAAGCTGATTTTTCAGTATTTATAATTTTTGATTTTACCGATTATTTTTTGAGATTTACCACTGTAACTCAGTATTCGCATTTTTGTAGGTTGGACGTTTCTTCACCCAATCGACTCGAATCAAGGTTAAGCTAATAAAATCAATGTTCTATTATGTTTTGTGTGTTTTAGGGCAATTGGCAAATTAACTGAACATGAAGAGTCTCACAAGTTAAATAGACGTCGTACAGGAATGGTACGCTTAGAGGAAGACATGTTAAGAGTTCCCATAGCTTTAGCATTAGTGAAACTCCTCCAAAGATTACCGGGGGATATATTAAGGTCTCAACTACCTGGGTAAGTTTTAAATTACAAAATATAAGGCTAGAAAAATTTGTATGAGTTTTTCATAATTTTTGATTTAATTTGTTTTTTGAATAAAATGTCAGTAGTTAATATAGTTTTATTTTTTAGGATTATCATCAAATTATGTTCCTTTTTAAAATCACCCTTAAAGCAAGTGAGAATAACGGCAAGAGATATTGTAAAGAAGATAATGTTAACAGTCGGAACAGAGTACTTGGGCGTGTTATTAGAGCATTTAACGCTTTTACTTACACGCGGGTTCCAAGTTCACGTACTAGTTGCTACAATCCATACTGTCTTAGATGCCTTAAAATCTGACTTTAAACCTGGAAATATAGACCAAAATCTTGATTATATACTAGATGTTTGTACCAATGACTTATTTGGATCTCTGTCAGAAGAGAAAGAAGTAGATAAACTCCACTATAAAACCCCAGAAGCGAAACCGAGCAAGAAAAGTTATGTCACCCTCTTGATTGTAGCACAGAATATTACTGAAAAATGTCTAATAAATCTCCTTTTACCTTTCAAAGAAGTGTTGCAAAAGCATCATTCAAAGAAAATCGTGGTTAAAGTTCAAGAAGCATTAATGCATATAACAAGTGGCTTAGTGACAAACAAGTTTATAGAAGTTGAATCTCTTTTTGTCTTTCTGCACGGTCTCGCTTCAGAAAGTATACCGGAATTTGTTCTAAGCGCTCCCAAGCGTGAACTAACAGAGGCTCAAAGGGAAAAAATGTTAAGAGCTAAACTAGACTGTTTCATAGTACCTGAAATACCGAAACGCAATAAAGAATTTCAAGCGAGACATGTAAAGACGTCTTCTAAAACAAACGCCCATGTTATCATCGAATTTAGTTTGAATATTTTGTATGTGATACTTAAAAGGGAAAAAATTCCACGAGTAGATTGTAAGGCATTTGTCGATCCTTTGATACCTCTTCTGGTCGATGCGTTGAAAAGCGACCATGTCAAGGTAACGACGGTGGCTATGAAATGTATAGCGACATTGTGGACTATAAGAGTTAGTACACCAACTCTAGAAGAAATGGCTAAAGACATTGTTAAGACGATCTTTTCGATACTACACAAGTATGCAACGTTTGAAATAAGCAAACAAAACGACAATTACCATTTAGTTCGAAACGCATTTAAGGTAATTTAAACTTTTTTTTTTGTTATAATGGTTCATGAAATATATTTATGCCTAATAATTTTGTATACTGATTATCCAATTTTTTTTTAAATAGACCAACGCATGATAAAATGCTTCGAGCCTGTTTCACCGGTTCTTGGTAACGCTATTTGTGAGATGACGATATAGAACGGATTATAGTTTTCGATATATTATTTTTTAACATCGATTTCCACTATATTTATGTCATATTTCTATAAATAAATGTCTCATAACATACACACATGGTCTGTTCCTATGATAAGCAACTTAATGCTTGTGTTACAGGTAACAGCCGACTGTTATAACTATTTTTAATATACATAGAAATAATACATATATTAATATATAAATACATATATTTCACTCAGACTCAGGCGGGAATCGAATCCACAACCTGCGGAACAGAAAGCAGAACCACTACAAACTGCGCCAACGGGCTAGTCGAAACGCAAATTGTAATTGAATTTCTATACGCAAATTGTGGAATTAGAAGTTGACGTTTCTTAATTTAGTCGAAACAGGTTTTAATGGCCTATTCTACCTCCTGTTGTTAAAGTCTATTTGAAACTTATGTGCAGGATAAACTATCCAAAACTAATGAAACAGGCTCTTAGAATAACGTCTTAATAAATAAAAATACAACAATTTTTGTTAATTATATGCCTTTTAATATATTATATTTATTGCTTATAGGCTGTAACAGTACTTGTTAGGAACGTGAAATATTTCACGCTAGAAGCAGAACAGTTAAAAACGCTCCTACTCTACGCTGAAGAAGACTGCCAAAATGATGAACGTCAATCCAATTCGTTTTCATTATTAAAAGCAATATTAGAAGCGAAGCTAGTGTCGCCTGAATTGCATGAAGTTATGCAAAAAGTGTCCAAAATATGCATCCTAAGCGAATCAGCTAGGTCGAGGTAAGTGACATTTACGATTACTGTTCTAGTGTTTCAATCAATAAATATTTTTTTGTTTGATGTATTATGGGTGTGAAAACGTTGTCTGAATATTGGAAGATTGAAAGGCTAGGTCAAAATATAACTTACAATTTTACTGGCTTACAAAGCTGATACAAATCTAAAATAATGCAACACAGAAATCATTATAATCATTAAATGACGTAAGATGACATATCATTATGTGATATATGTGACAAGTTATATACTTAATATGTTACATTATATTTTAGGCACTGCCTTCAATAAACAAATTTAGATGGCCAAAATTTTTTGTTCTTTTTCGTCATCAAACCACAATATTTATTTGTTTGATATTTCTATTCGTAACCTGTGCAATAAATTATTATATCCTGCTGATAAAGCCTATCAGTAACTTATGTACGAGATAATTATATAATATATAATTTATCAGAAAGTGGTGAAATGAGCTAAAAAATTAATATTTGTTTACAGAGAAGAGGCGCGTGGAATATTCGTTAGCTACCTAACTCATTACACGCCCGGTAAACGATTGGAGAAGTACATACAATTCTTTATAACACAACTTAACTACGAGCTTCAACACGGCAGAGAGTCCTCTTTGAAGTTTTTAGACATGATCATCGTTAAACTTAATGTGGTAAGTACTTATTGTGGTATTAACTTAATGTGGTAAGTACTTGTTTTATACAACTAGGTCAGCAAAGAATTATGCGGCTCACCTGATGGTAAACAGTTACTTACTTATAGATGACCGCAACACCAGAAGCATCCAAGCGCGTTGCCAACCCTACCCGAGCTTTCCCAGAAGCTCTGGCCACCTTACTCACCACAGGAACGCAACATTTCTTGAAAGCAGTGTTATTTATATGATCTTCTGTAAGATCGAGGTAATTCTCCAGACTGGCAGCTGAAAATCTTGAGAAGGATATATCTTTCTATGCTCTACCTTAGTTTAAAAGCAATTAGCAAAAAAACTTTAAAAACTCAGTTCGTTATGTCGCCTTAAATCCGTTCTATCAATCCCTACGAAAATTATCTTTGCAAACTTTCTTCTCTCATCTATTCTTGATTATGCAAGATTCAAGCTATTGTAATGACCGAGGACCAACTAAGTAAGCTTGAGCGATTTTGATGATTATATCCAGTTGTGCTCTACCTCAATGATGATAATAAATGGTCTGTTTGTTCCAGGATCAACTAAAAAGCCACGGCGACTACATTTTTCTGTCTCTGGGTGCGTGTATGCTAAACGATAGTGCCCCGGAGTGTCGTCAGGCCGCCGCTGGTTGTATCGAATCTATGCTGAAGAAGTTTCCGGCTATCGAGAGGAACAAACTATTTGAATTAGTGCTCGCTTTCTTTAAAGACACTCAGGTATACATATTTTTTGATTGGGCATAGGCCTCTTTCTCTATGTAGGCAAAGGGTCGGCTGGGAAAGAGATGGAAAAGGAAGGAAAGCTTAATCCATCACGCGGTTTCACTGGGTAACGATCGATATCAGGTGTCAATGATTACGATTGGGACCGATAGCTTAACGAGAGTATAGCTAGCTTCGAGGCATGTCGCCATGCCTGACTCACAAAAACAGTCACCCGGACCGAAAGTGTACGAGCGAGCGGGAATGTTATTTCACGACCGCCGGTGTTTTTTATGCTCCTAAAATTACTATAGTTTTGAAAATATTTCAAGCACTTCTGTATTTATATTTGGATTCCTATATGATCTGTGATTGCTCGAACATCACATTGCCTTTTTTGCATATATTAAAATTATTTCTCAGTGATGTTTAAGTTTATGACAAACTAATTTTTTTCTATTTAACAATTTACAGCCTATACATTTTGAACTAGCAGCTCAACTGTGTATTCGTTTCGTTAACGTCGAGGAAGACAAATTCCAAAGTCGCTTAAGCAGCGTACTTTCAACAATTAGCGGTAAAATACTTTTACTAAGCAACAACATTACAGAAGGTCGATTCGTTAAAATAAAACTAGATGAAAGCGGCAAAGACGACGATGAGAAACAAAAAGAACGCGACCATTGCTTGATACAAATGTTGAACTTAATCGATACGATCACAATACATTGCCCGGCGAGTATGAATAATAAGAAATTTTCGAGCGATTATGATGAAATAGCGGAGCAATGTAAAGCGTTGTTGGCCTACCCTCATTCTTGGGTGAGGTTGAGAGCGGTTAAAATTTTGGGTACAATTTTGTCAGCGATAAATGTTGAAGAGCTAAACGAGATTTCGAAAGAAAATGAGTGTGAAAGAGGCTTCATTTTTGATGATACTGAGAATTGTATAAAAAGTCTTGTACTAGATTTATGCGCACAGTACACGCCAAATGTATCTCAAGATATGGCAGATCAGGTTTGTAGCCGAAATTTAGACATTTTTTTTTAATTACTTCTACTTTAAAATTCAGTTTTAATTATACATAAGTATGTTGTTATCTTATCCTATTGCATATGAAGACTTAACTTTGTTTGGTGTAGTAAATTGGTTTGAAGGACCAATGTCTAATTTACATTTTTTTGTTTTTTTTTTTAATCTGTTTGAAATAATATTAAGTAGTTCGTTTTTACTATAAAAACATTTTCATTACATTCAAAACTTTTTTGTTTATCTCCTTAGGTAGATTATCAGATAATTTAATAATTTTATTTAATTTTTCTCAAGGTGACAGACGTGTTATTCCGTATATTAAAATTAGTGAACGAAATGCCGAGATTCAAAATTTCGAAAAAATCTCAATCGGAAGATACTGAGGAATCGAAAGTCAATATAAGATGGATACTGTTCAAATTGCGGAAGGCTGTTAACGTCGAAGTGGTCAAAGCACCTAATTGTATGAACATTGTAAGTACAAATTTGTTAAAAATAACATGAAAGATCATCACTACAGCCTATTGCAGTCCACTGCTGGACATAGGTCTTCACAAGTTCGCGCCAAAAATGGCGTGAAATTATGTATCTTGCCCATAGTCACCACGCTGGGCAGGCGGGTTGGTGACCGCAGTACTGACTTTGTCGCACCGAAGACGCTGCTGTCCGTCTTCGGCCTGTGTATTTCAAAGCCAGCAGTTGGATGGTTATCCCGCCATCGGTCGGCTTTATAAGTTCCAAGGTGGTAGTGGAACTGTCTTATCCCTTAGTCGCCTCTTACGACACCCACGAGAAGAGAGGGGGTGGCTATATTCTTTAATGCCGTAGCCACACAGTTTTCATGTTTAATTTATATTATTTTGATCCAATGTGCGCAGTATACTTAACATAGAATTTTTACAGAGATCCGCCATATTCACAATGTGGTTACACGTCATCAGTTCTTTATCTCCTCAAGAATTACTAACAGTAATCGATGTATTACTACCGCCGATCGTTCGAGAACTTTCGACCGGTGAAGGTATGGCGGCTACACCTGCGAAACAATTGGCGGGAAGATTGGGCAAGAAATTAAGAAGAAAAATAGGTGATATTGAGTACAGCAAGATGGCGGCTGATGCTCAGACTAAGCTGAATATTAAAAGAGCGGAAAGGAAAAAGGTGAGTTCTTATTATTATTTTTTTGCTAAAGGTGGTAAACAATCGTACGGTCCGCCTTATGGTAAGCGGATATTGTAGCTTGTAGACACTTGCGACAGTCGGAGCATTTCTAGCGCGTTGTCGACCCTTTTTTTTAACACCGGAAAATGCATTTACGCATAAGCCCGCCCTCCGAAATCAATTGGATGGATAGGCCTTTAATGAAAAGCTTAATGTCTATTTTGATGTATTTGAATAAAGTTTCAAATAAAACGTGTAACAACCTCCACAGCTTACAAAGAAATCCGTTGTAATGTTGAAGCAGTTTCTAAAGAAGCGCGTTATTAGTTTTGTTACTTATTTTATATAATAGCTTTCAAACTGTGTTTTTGACTGTTTGATTGTTATTTTTCAGTGAATAGTCTATTGTAATTTATATATTTTGATCTATTTTATTGATTACAAAAAGGAAATATCGATCAGTTGATCATAATACTTTAAATTTTATAATACTTATAATATTGTATTTCTATTATTCTCTTATATATAACTAAGTTTTTTTTTGTATTTATTTGAGCCGAACTTAGTGCCAATGTTAATAGGTTTTGTTGTATCTTTTAATGACAATAAAAATATATTATTGATACTACTACTATTATTAATATTACAATATTATTCTACATGTTTTTATAATATTATACACAAAATAAATATATTTGTATATTTGTCTAATGCCAGTTGCTGCTACAAGAGAAGGTCAACAATCCAGAAAAGGCAGCAAAGAGAAAACTCCATTTGCGCGAAAAGAAGAAACAGGCAAAGAAAATTAAATTAGAAATGTTACACGGAAAGAGGCCGAGAGCTAAGAAACGTAAGGCGGAAGATATTGACATAGAGGACGAGTTGTTAAACGATAATGGGGAGTGAAGAATTTAATTTATAATCTGTTTAGTTATATTATGCAAACTTTTTTAAATTACAAAATGTATTTTTATCTTGTACATATAAGTTAATAAGTTTCCACATTTTGTAATGTGTAAAAAATATATATGTATTTAATGTTTAGATATTATGTTTTATTTTCCCCTCTGAAATTAAAAATAGAATAAATGCTGAAAATTTCTGTGTGCTATTTCTTAGGTATAAATGAAACACATTAAAACAAAATAATATTGCTTTATGCATTAGAAAATTATTTAACATAACTAACAATGTTTATTTAAATAAACTATACATCACAATATAAACAATGCTTTCAGGGTGCATTTAAGCATTTCGTTAATTATTATCACTTAAAGGGACGGCATGACTTGGGAAATTCGCTTTAGAACGAGACTATAGCACTTCTTTTAGTATGTAAAGCTTTGTATGTTACAATCAAGTCATTTATTTATAGAAATGTAAGTCAACTCTTGTTCCAAAGGCCAAACAACCTAATCGTAAGCCTCATTCCAAAGGAACTTGCCAATGTTATGTCCTCCCCTTGTTAAATATTGCGCACTTCAAAGCTTTTGATATAACACCTTAAAAAATTTGCAAATATCACAAATTTGCAGTACCTAATTAAATATATAATTAAAAACAAATATTAAAAGAGAAGAAATTTATAGTCAATTAGAAATATTATACAAATGGCAATAACAATCATCACAGCGCATACTCAAGGTTACTAATATTTTATTCGGTTTTATTATTTTTTTACAAAGCTTCTACAATTCTTTCACACACTTGTGCAAGATGCTAAATGATGACTGCGATATTGATAACTATGTAGTATGTTGAGGAGAAATATCAATAATCGGTGGCGTAGCGTGGTTTTTGCCGCCCGGAGTCCACCAATTATTTACCGCCCTTACCAATTATTTTAATTTTTTTTTAACAAATTAATTTAACACACTCATTGCAAGCACAATTGTCATTGTTGTCGTGGTCGCCCGGGGTTATGTCCCCCCCCCCACGCTACGCCACTGAACAACACTACTGGCTAATATTAAACAAATGACGGGGTATATTTGAGCTTTGATTTTTAGGAAAATAAAATAATATATCTTCTTAGCACATTTTCAACTATAACCTTAAATAATAACTTATTTAAGGCCTTTATGACTATTGGGCGATTACAATACCCATTTTCTTCACAATTTGCATCTATCTGTCTTTACAATTAAAAATACTTACTAACTTGACTAAAATTATTTAAAACGGGATATGTACCTACAATGTTTTTTATTTTTATTTTGCAGAGTTCGATATTTCGACATTATCTACGAATGTCTTGTTCACGAGACTAAAGTAACACAGGTAGATCTTGACGGCATTAGAAGTGCCCATCTATTCGGACTAACTCCTTTTCCGTACGTTTGCTGTGTAATAATATCCCGTTTGAAATAATTACAGTAATGAAAATAACCATGTTAATTTAAAATCTTACTTACTATCTATTTCGTTAACCTCATTTTATGTTGTACCTGCTTAAATTGACCTTAAACTATACTTTACTATTGTGACGACCAGAAGGAAGGAGACGCTAATATTTGCTTCTTCACCCTTCACAATAGAGTGGGAGAAGGGTACCATACCTCCCATTCGTCACCGGGGTAATGTAGCGCTCACAGTGCCCGTCTTTGGGCGAAGGCGACCGCCCACTGGCGGGCTAACCGTCAGGACGTCACGGAAGCATGCGTAAGCAATTCCGTGGCGCCCCGCTATGATGATGAGGGCACCGCTGAGTTTTAATGGGTATTCTGGATTGTTCTGTTGTGCCAGGAGCCTAACACTCCCGCCGGACCCATCGACAGGGTGAATAAAAGCATTTCCCAGCGTTCAAAAAAAAATGACCCGTCACGTGATGGTTGGCAGATGCGAAAAACTTAAATAAACATTATTTTCTTTATATACAAAAATTTTGAATAAAAAAATCTTTAAAAACGCGACAACTCAATTACTATATAGAATAGTACATATATTTCATCATAGCGCGTATGGGGACGCGTCGACACTGCCTTCAACCTAAATGTTTCACATCAAAATTACGTGTTTTTTATGAGCACGTTGATTATAATAGTTAATTTTATTTGTAATTAAATGTAATTTTATTTGTTAAATATTATTGAAATTTAATACGTCTATAACAATTTTGTTATTTTTTTTTTTACTAACAATAAACTACCTACGTCGTCTGCTCACAAGTACACTACAGTAAATCTAATATTAACTCACAGCACCAACTTTCAAACAACGTTCAACTTCGTTATAAATTATTTAATAACATCTCTCACGTAACACCTGAAAAGGGACTGCAAAACTTTTATAAAGCGTCAGTACTTTTGAAAAGACTATGTCAGGTTAACTTTGTATAGTTTGACTAATAAAAAAAAAAATAGACAGCAGAAATAATAACTAATACATAGATACATTCGTTTCCGTTGTAGGTATGTAAGATATATGTATCTATTATAAATAGGTATGTGATGCAAATAAAACGTAGAAATAACATTTTTTTTAACAAATTTTCTTATTTCATCATACCCAAATTATATTTAAACCACAATCCTACATTTTTGCTATAAAATAATTAGATACTTATTAAATTACCAACTAAGTCATCATCATTACAGCCTATACAGTCCACTGCTGGACATAGGCCTCCACAAGTTTACGCCAAAAATAACGTGAACTCATGTGTTTTGCCCATAGTCACCACGCTGGGCAGGCGGGTTGGTGACCGCAGTACTAGCTTTGTCGCACCGAAGACGCTGCTGCCCGTCTTCGGCCTGTGTATTTCAAAGCCAGTTCGATGGTTATCCCGCCATCGGTCGGCTTCTTAAGTTCCAAGGTGGTTGTGGAACATTGTTATCCCTTAGTCGCCTCTTACGACACCCACGGGAAGAGAGGGGGTGGCTAAATTCTTTAGTGCCGTAGCCACACAGCACCAACTAAGTATGTTCCTAGTTTATTGTGATTAATATTATTACAGAAAACACTTAAATGTCTTATCATGTTAAATCTAGGCCATTACCTTACAGCTAGCAAATGCATTTCGAATTATATACACATGTATATAACTTAAGGTAAATAGTAGAAATTGCAAAGTATAAAAAATATTTTTACGCATTTTAGAAATTTAAGACTATACATTTTAAGCTCAAGATTGGCGGAATGAGTGCACTTGGACAAAATGTATTTAGCAAAATAACATTTAAGCCGCTTTTAAATGTTCAAAAATATTATTATTTAATTATTAAAAAAAAAATACCCGAAGCTTCCTTTTACAAAATATATTTTACAGTTTTAATTGTAATTAGATTTTCATTTATTTCTTTTATTGAGACTTGAAAAGCAACACGAAGAAGATACTAATTAATAGGAGATATTTCATAATTGAATTGTATTGGTTGGTATAAATATCTGCGTACTGACGCCATAATATCTGCCAAGTGACATAGCTTGTGAAACTATAGGAAAAGCTCGGAATATTTGTAAAGATTCGTGCATCATACTCGTTAGTCGTAAAACACAGTGGCGTAGCGTGGTTTTTTACCGCCCGGGGCCCACCAAAAATTTGCCGCCTCGAGCATCATTATGTTGATTAACTGGCTTCAGTAAAGAAGGAAGTTCATTAACCGACTTCAATAAAGGAATTATTTTGTATTTTTTATGTGTTACATAGTTGTGTGTGGATGTTACATCGCGGAGGCGATTTGAGATTATTTTTTTATCAATCAAGAAAATCATGGTAATTTTGCTGCCCCCGTTTCGTGTGCCACCTCCCCTAGCCTAGCCACGACCCCTCCGGCACTCCACGCACGTAACACAATTAGAATAAAGTTAAATTTCTTAGTTTTATCAGTTCATACCATATACTTCTTGTGCACGCTTTACAAACTACACGAATTATGCGTGAGAAGAAATTCAGAATAAATGTGTGGGCTGTGGCTTTTAATTTCCGCTAAACTTATAGGAAGCAAGAAGAAAATAATTTATTAAGTTTTATTGTTTGGAATATCATTTTGTAATGGACGGCAACAAGCTTGGCGATTGCCTAAGCTAATATTTTGTACAATAATAAGCCTTATGTAAAGGATTTCAGAATTCATAGCAAGATAGAATATTTAAATGTCATTTAATTAATAATAATAAATAAATATTTACACAATATTTAATTAATAATTTAGAAAAAAAGTGTTGCTCAACTTTTAAGCTTTTGGTAATGCGGCTTACGTTAGTATTACTAAACTGTAAACATAACGACGCAATATAAAGCGCCTAGGTAGAAATGATCTACTTAAAATATTGGGATTATTTAATTGACTTTATCTAGCATTTACACGGCCTGGGCTCGTCGTGTATTTATTGCAAGTATCATCATGGTACCTACACAAAATTACATTTTTTTTCAATTTAATTAATATATCAACTCAATTTTACCGTCTCTTAATTAGAAATAGTAATCATCCGAAGTCCCGCCGTGTAAACGCACAATAACCACGCAAATTCACAATAACATTGATGATATAGGGTTGTATCTCATTATTTTCGATAACAATATCCACAGTAGGGACGTAGTGGTCGCCAGTGCCACGCCCCCCCAGCCAAGCTCTAGCGACCACGAGGTTGTGAACTCTCTGGCGGAAAGTAACGGAAGAGCGGGGTATCTTGGGCCTATAACGCCGTCTGCAGTGTCGTCGCCATGGGAACTGCTGCGTGTTGATACTCGTTGAACACGCTTGAAATGTATTATCATTAATGTGAACATTGCGAATAGTCCTGAAATAAAAGTAATTATGACAGTTTAACCTTACCTTTAATAAATGTTGCCTGGGAGCGATTGACATTAGCGTTAAAGTTATGTTAATATAAATATGTTAATAATTAGTTATGTTATATAGTATGCATACTTATGTATAGTGTTGTAATTGTTCTAAACTGTATCTTTTTTATGTTTGCAATAAAGCTTTTATTAATAAATTGTTAACTTAATATCGTTCTTTTATAAGTCTCTAACTGCATATTTTTTCCGTAGTCATTGAAATAAGTAGTACACGTAGATAAATAATTGTGACAAAAAGGTACTTAATAATGCAGTTTATTTATACCTTTCTTAACCGTGACTTCCAGTCGTGTGCTGTGTTTTCAACTCTTTGAAAAAATAAAAATCTAACATAACAGTCGTATAACTTATACCTACTGCCATTTTTTCAACATTATCACTGTTCTAAGGTAATCTGCGACAGTTTCTAAGTTTACGATTCACGATAAAAATAAAACTTTAACGTTTGCTATCTAGGTAGTTGTTAACGTCTATGCTTTATGTTTCAGTTTAATTAACTCACCAGCTAAAAGGTACATGACACCAGTAATGAGCACAGCGCTTATTTGATGTTTGCAGACTCCGAAAGCGCCGACTAGCGCCGCGCTGCCCAACACGATGAGACACACCAATGCGCAAGATATTGATAGGTTCTGCATACCTATTAAATTACATAATATTAATGATTCAAAAATTACTCACTTCCTCGTCACAATAAGTCGCAATGCAAAACGGCAAGGCGACTGCTTGTGTAATGGTTCGTGTAGGCGTCTAAACATTGTCGATTATGGGTTTGATTCCGGCTTAGGATTGCTTATCGTATTTGTACAAATATTTATTTCCGGTCTGGACGCCTGTCCTAATGGGTCTCACCAACGTGCTTCGGAGAGCACGTAAAACTGTCGGTCTTGGTTGTTATCGTAGACATCTGAAAGCAGTTGTCACTCATAGTGGATGAATATAATCTGCCAACCCGCAGTGGAATAGCGTGGTGGGTTAAGCACCCTTAGATTGGATTGGCTGTTTAGCTGTGGGATGTAACTGGATGAATTAATCAATCATCACTAAAATGACACAATTACTTAATCAATATGGCCTACGACGTTCGCTGAACTCAAAGTTATAGTCGACAGTCAACCGTTAGCCATTTGTATAATAGCTCCGAGGCTTTGAAGTAATCAATTTGAAATTTGACAATTGCCGAACCGAATCAGCTTAGTGCTTATCGTACACGTGGATTATAGAAGAATATTTTACAGGTCGTACCGGTAATTATTGCACTAAAAATAATTTATAAAAAACAATTACTTAATCGATTTTTTACTAGGCGTTAGTTTAAGCGACGTCGAGCATTTCAATTAGGGAGCGTCACGACATGACACGCTAAGGGCAAAACGATAATAACATCGACAAACTTATTACTTAAATTTTCTGTGTTAATTGTTTGAAAATAATAAATGTTATGAGATATTACTGCTTTAATTTGGAAGGTTTCCATTATAACTGATCACCTAGATTGGAAACTTTGTTGAAGCGAGAATTGTTCATAGTTTCTCGTGTCAAAGTCGTTTCCAGTAAGCTTAGTATCGAAAATAATTTACTTTCAGCTAAGGTCACAGTAATGGATATTAATTTTTAACCGACTTCAAAAAAGGAGGAGGTTACTCAATTCGACCATATATATATTTTAATCTATGTTAAGTAGATATACTAGACTATTTTTCGTCTACCTACGTTGTATTACTTGTCGATGTAATTAAAGTCGTTTTTTTTCGTTTGCCAGCAAACACAATTATTATTATTGGAGATTAATGCATGAAACCATTTTTGGATATTTCTAATACAATATTAATATGTATCTAGTAATAGTGTTTAGTATAGTTAGTTGATATCTCTTTATTACATCCGCATTTGAATATAGGAAAACAAGTAGGTACATCCTCATTTATAGTATTTTACTTACGATGTTGCCAATCTCCTCTCTGTTCATCATCTTCATCATCAGCCAAATAATTTGTGCACAGCGGCTCTTTTGGAAATCCGGCTCTGGACAGAATTGAAACTTCTTCTTCTACAAAAAGGGAAAATAGATATTAGCGATATAAATAAAAATATAGTGTCATTTTATTGTTTAATTTACCTTTCAAAGAGACGCACATGGTCCAAATACCTCCGTTCATCGGCACTAAAAATGTACCACCGCCTTTCCGAGAATCTTCGATCTAAAATTCAAAAAGAAAATAATGTTATTAATAATAGATATTATTGTATGTAGGATACAGAAAATTTCATTTAATATGTAGATATTAACGCACTTAATATATTTTACGTTTTATCTATTTATTTAACAAATAATTATTTAAAATTATATTAAAACTCGCAAGCATTGCTGATTTACTGCAGTTTCGAATGTTACAAATTCAAATAGGCTTCAAAATTAAACACCTCAATCGTCAATTTACATATCAGGGATTGTTATTATTTTTAGAAGTGAAGCTACCACCGGTTTGGAATGCAAATTCTGCGGGGAAGAACCGGCAAGAAACTCTGCAGTTACTCTTCAAATAATTGTGTTTGCTCGCAAACGAAAAAAAAACCGACTTCAATTACATCGACAAGTAATACAACGTAGATCGACGAAAAAATAGTCAAGCAACTACGCGTTATCAAAGATTACTCAAAAAGTAGTTATCAGATCTCGATAAAATTTATATGTAACCATATGATAAACACCAGCTTTCGATTAAATTAAAAATTATCAAAATCGGTACACCCAGTAAAAAGTTTTTACGGATTTTTGAGAGTTTCCCTCGATTTCTCTAGGATTCCATCATCAGATCCTGGTTTCCTTATCACAGTACCAAACTAGGAATATCTTCTTTCTAACAAAAAAAGAATTATCAAAATCAGTACATGCAGTAGAAAGTTATGCGGTATAATACAACGTAGGTCGACGAAAAAAGCGTCAAGTAAAAACGCATTATTAGATATAACTCGAATAGTAGTTGTTAGATCTCAAATAAATTTAAATGGGACCAATTGGCACACGCCACCTTTCGATTAAAACAAAATTTGTCGAAATCGGTCTACCCGGTCAAAAGTTCTGATGTAACATACATAAAAAAAAAAAAAAAAAATACAGTCGAATTGAGAACCTCCTCCTTTTTTGGAAGTCGGTTAAAAAAAGCTGTGTTGTTATACGGTAATATTTTGATTGAATTACAACGTCGTTAAAGCCACACATCTTTTATCATTTATGATATCATACACTGAATAATAAGCTTTAGTTATTTTTTTTTATACAAACTTTAAATTTATTCTCAGAGAATTTCAAAATTGTGGGATTTTATTATATAATACGAATACCACAACCTAAAAAGGACACGTTTACTTATCGTAGTCGGAAACTTGGAGTTACAATTTTGTAATTCTTTATTTATATTGTGATTTTAACTAAAAATAATAAACATAATATTGATATAAATATACGCTACGCAATTGTTAGTATGTCTACCTTATGAAAAAGATACCTCAGAGAAACTCGAGCACCAAGATCATTAATGCTGCGAATAGCCATTTTTTGCAAAATAAATAGTCTAAATATGTCTAGCATTACCGCACAGTAAAATACCGTAAGACACTATGGATTAAGATATATAGCTAAAATATATTAAACGCGCAGTAGCAATGTCGGTCAGTTGTCAAACTTTTCTAATTGCGAATGCTGTGGAGCTGAGTCTACCATTCAAGGATGACAAATGGGAATTCCACTAAAGTTTCGAATTCAAATTTATCTCTAACAAAACTGTATTATCACTGACACTAAGAATCTTGTTATTTATTTCCAATTTTTTTTTTGGATGCATATCTTTTTTCCTATCAAATTTAAAAATAAGCGATTTATCATCAAGAAATAACACTATATCACAAAAAACTTTAACATAAAATGGCAGATTATTTATATATATTAAAAAAGAAAAGAATCTAGGATCGATCTAAAATGAAATAAACATTTGACGTAAAATGCTTCTGTAAATCTTCTAAGAAGACTTTTCAACACCTTCGCCAATGTTGTTGTTTATATAGGCATGTAATTGGATCAACGGTCTTACGTGTTACTTCCACCCCGTTATTCAACTTATTTTATTTTTTCTATATTTATAATAATTTTTAACGCTAACATGTAGTATATTTAGTAACTTTTTTTATTATTTTGCAACACAGCACTTCATTAGTTCTGTAGGTAAATTCAAATAATATTACAACGAAAAACCTTAGTAAAATTTACGGAAATACTAACGGAATATGCGCGTCTCTAATTAATTTTATTATTTACGAAGTGAATTTCCTTATAAAGAAGTTAGATATACGAATGTAATGTTATTTACGTATATTGTATTTTAATAAGACTTAAAATTTGAATCCATTATCTAACTTCATTCATATCGGCTTATCTCACCTTTTTTTATCGTGGTGAAATCCTCATGGATACTTTTCGCCCAGAACAGAGGGAGAGTTATGCCAGACTCTTACTAACTAAAACCCCACGGTGTATCGTCGTAGCGCAATAAGCGGGATTATGGGTACGCTTTCACATTCGTCTACAGTCCCGCCTGCTATCGTTCGAGACTGAACTCCTCAACTCCCCAAGTCTACTCACTCTATATCGACAAACGTGCTAACTAAAATTTAGCTCGTCGTCTCTTCTCACGAGAAATTGTGCATCCTCATTATGGCGACAATGAATTGGTGTTATAATACCGTCTCGGCCCTACTCTCTTGAGTCCTATATGCGCCGCTGAGACATTGGACTCTCTCGGTCTTTCTACCTTCCCTTCTGTCGTATAACAGTCTCACAGAAGACGAGTATACTTTGCCAAGATTTCTCACTTTCGACCGTAGATTTAACTAAGACCGGCAGAGTCAAAACGTATTAAGTAAGAAGTTTAGAATTTCGTTAAACTTTGATGCACTTTTAATGAAAACCATGTTTATATCTATTCTTATTCTACAATTATATAAGTAGAATTTCTAAAATTGCGTCTTGGTTTTTGGCGTCATGGTTGAAAACATTGTTAGAATTACAGAATTTCATTTGTCTTCAATAGTTTAGGCTTATGCAAATCAATAAATTAGCGAGTAAGGGTCTTTATTGTACAATATCTGGCGCGCCCACCTTCGTACCAACTATGTTTTTGTTGTTTTGGCAATAACGAACACAAAAAAAGGATTATTTAATTTGGTACAGTCGTTCGGGTGTTATGGCGGGTACATTCATTTCAGTGGTTCATTTTTATTAATACAGATAAACAATTAAACAAAAAAATATAAATCATTATAGATTGGTGACATTTTTATGACTTTAATTTAACCAATCTCGTCTAAAGTCAGTGCAACTTATTTGTGGCCATTATTTACAATAAAAGGACTTAACAACATAAATTATTAAAGTGATCTCATAGGCATGATGTGGAGACCTACAAGGACATACATCTAGACCAGAAAATATATTTATATCTACATATTAGACATATCTGCGCCGAGCGGGCATCGAACTTGCGACCGTTTAGGCGACTACACGAACCTCTACACGAAAATCGTTGTCAGCGTGAAACTTCCACTGATTTAAGTTATTATATTTTGATTTATGCCTCGAGAGTATTCTATTTAGATTTAATTAAAGCCTCTAGGAATCTGGAACGAAATTTCTTGACGTGTCATTTATTATACTTTCTTCAATCTCAATAATTATTCACAACTTACTTATTACTTATTATTTATTACGTAAGATTGCCGGTGTAGGCTGGATGAGGATTGCGGAAAACCGGGATGTTTGGCGCAAACTTGGGGAGGCCTATGTCCAGCTGATGATGATGATGATTATTCACAAATCAAATCATTATCAAATAACATAGTGAAACATTCTTTAATCAGACACTAACTTCGAAAATAAAATCTGTCAAAGTATTTTTTAAAAACAATCTTTCTTGGAAAAGTTAATCTGTAATACAAAAAACAAAAATACAATAAACCAAATCTCCTTTTAAACGCTGTATTTCCGATTTGAATCTATTGTATTGTATTGCGTACCTAATTACTATAAATGGACACGTACAGTTATATGTATACCTATTATTTTCGATTGATGATAGGTGATTAAAATATCCGTATAAATAATATAAACTTGAAAGGATGTGAAGTTAATTAAGAGTGTTTACCTACTACAATGTCAAGCTTTATTTTTTTCATTTTGACAATGCTTTCTGGCCAAACTTTGTAAGTAGTTTCAAGACACGTAATTCTTTAAAAAGATATGTTCACCCTGCTCATCGACCTATAATTTCCACGGAAATGGAACAAATGTGAGTGAAACCACAAGGCGCAGATTACTATCCTATTCTAATACTCCGTTTTACTAGAAATAATAAACATTACAACAGTAAGAAATATTTAAGCCACGTTTTGTTTTCTGCGTAAGAACGGTAGGTTTCTTTGTAATCCTTGTACAGTAGGGGCTTCATAGATGTTTGAATTATTGTTATTACATCATTTGTTTCTTATGCTAATATTACGTAGAGAAAAGATTTGTTTGCATGTAATAGATACACTCTGAAAGTTTTTAAATATATTTAAATATATATAATTACATCATTTTATAGCTACAGTATACTATACATGTGTAATACTGGCTATAGATATTAACAGGGGCGTCTCTAGTCTATGTAGCGCCCGGACACAATTCATTCCGTGGCGCTCTTTGATAGAAGAAAAAAGGGCAATAAGATGAAAACGTTCGGGTTAAATTTGTGTATAAAAATAATTATAAAACGACATTTGGAAATAAATGTCTATATTTCGTGAGTTACAAATATCATATACTTATATTTAACTGAGGTAGGGTACAGCATGAAATTTCCTGCTCAAAATATGGAGCAGCCCGACTGGGGTAGCTCGACCTTACAGAAGATCACAGTTAAATAATACTGTTTTCAAGCAGTGTTGTGTTCCTGTTGGTGAGTAAGATGACCAGTGCTCCTGGTGGGAATTGGGGATAGAGTCGTAGGTACGTTTATTGCCGACCTAGTTACATAAAAAACAAATCGACGATATCAACGATTTCTGCCTTTGCACCGTGTTGTGCAGCTTTGGCGCCCCTGTAGCATCGTAACATCGTGTTTTGCGAACTGTTAAGTGCATAAAATGAAAGTAATTGTACAATTTTCTGTTAATTTTATACCGGGTTATGTATTTTAAATGAGAATATCTTGAAAAGTAAAGTGACGTCACTCTAAATCCAATATGGTGGACTTTTAAAAATGATGGACAAAGTTTTTTATGCTTTTCTACAATATGGGTCTCAAAAGAAAGGTTTATTTGCTGCTGATTTAAAATGTACTTATGTATATATAAACAAGTAAATTTAATAATTGATTTTAACTTTTAAAATTTTCATACTTAGTAGATACGAGTATTAAAAATGTTAAGACAAGCTTTTGTATTATAAAAACTGTTCTGTGACGTTGTATGTTGATAATAAAAGTTTTAAAGGAAAAGTTTATTTTAGTTTAAGCGCATTTAAATAAAAGCATGTTTTTTAAGAATCTTCTCATAATTGTTAGGAATCGTTAATTCAAATCAATGGTCATAAATAATAACTTATACAAGGTTTTACTATAAACCATTTTCCTTTTCCTTTTCATATATGTACCTACTTAACTTTTTTAGTAAGCAGACGAATTTTAGAGAATCTCAGAATATTACTCATTTGTTTGAAGAGACGTAGGCTTCTTTGTTTCCAAACAATTGAAGATACAGAAGAAAAATTAAAATCATAATACAATAGGGAAATCGCGCTAGTACCAAGTGCAGTCGTTCAAGGCCAAAGAAAACATTCTCTCTATTGCTTCGCGAAATGACATCACCGACCTTCATAAAAGTCGTTTTTTTTTAGGTGCGCTTTGTTACGACTACAACACTATTTATTCCGTTAAATTGCTTTTTATTAGATTATTATTCTTATTGACATTAGAAATATTAAAAATATGTGGTTTTAATACAATGTAGTACACTTTATAGCATGTTAGAGGACATATAATCCAACTGTGTCGATTGGTAAACGATACTGCATAATTAATAAAATATTTACACATAGTGTGTAGGTACATATGTAAACTATAGTCTATTATATTATTACACGAATACATTCAGAGGAGGTTCTTTACTAATAGTGCAAGGGCTCGTTACAGCCGGGCGCCGTGTTTTAGAGTGCGCTGAAAGTCCCTAGGATGCAAAGGCACAAATCGATAGATATTGGTTGATAGTTGGAATTGACGAAATATTAAAAATCGATATTTATTTCTAAGTTTCATTAATAATAACATAATATCTTTTTCATAAAATGTTATCCTCACGTTATGGGCTAAACTTTATTTCTTCTTTAACCGGGCGCAACATCCCGAGTAGAAATTTTTTCGACTTCCTGAGAAGGACCGGACCAGGCATGCCTGATCAGGATTAGATAAGGCATGTAACGCAGATGATTGGTCTGGACCCGATCAGGAAATCTCATCTCATCCTGATCAGCCGGTTCGGTCCGGTCCTTTTAAAAAACACGAATGTATATTCTTGAAAAAATTGTTTAACAAAAAAAAAACGACGATATTATAAATGTTACTTAACATAATTATTATGATATTTATTTCCGTTTATTTTTTCCAATGTATTATTTATTTATGTTTTTACTTTAGATATTAATTATTTATATTTATTTTTATGTTATTAATTAATTATTATTAATTAAATTTTATTTCTTAACTTCTAATATTTAACTACTAATTAACTATTTCCTATTACTTACGACTGCTCCACTGTGTAGAAATGGACTCCTTGCTAGACTCTCCTAATAACTGTATATATACTAAGTGCGCTTAAAAACTTTAATAGCGCGATTCAGGCTCAGTTCGCGTAATTTCTTTCAGGCTATCCTGATCTGGACCGGACCTGGTCCTGATGAAGTATGCCTTACCATACTTGGTTATATTTTACATCAGGCTATCTTTGTCTGGACCGGACCTGGTCCTGATTCAGTATGCCTTACCATACTTGATTATATTTTACATCAGGCTATCCTTGTCTGGACCGGACCTGGTCCTGATCCAGTATGCCTTACCATACTTGATTATATTTTACATCAGGCTATCTTTGTCTGGACCGGACCTGGTCCTGATAGAGCTTGGCGGATCAGGCGTACCTTATCCTATCCTGATCCGGTCCAGATACATGATCTGGTTGAGCCTGATCTTTTTTCTACTCGGGATGGGCTAGAGCCACCCCTGAATACACTATAGCTATAATAAGTCAGTCACTTTGGTACACAAAATGAGGCTATACATATAAAACAATTATCCATATTCCATTAAATTACATTAATTATGTATTTATTAGGGAATGTAATACGTAATTACTTGTTTTGTGTATTAGAATGTACTGATTGTGACTGTTATTTTCTTTTTTGTCAACGATATCTCCATAATACCAATTTGTTAATTTTAGGGAAACCTGTTATTGGCTATATTATTTGTTATATGCTTTATGATAAGAATAGTTTATAAGAAGCTGTTGGTTTTATAGCGGTAGTATTTATAGCGGTTGGTGATACTGTTGTTTGCTGTACATATAACTAAAATAGTAAACTTAAACTGATACGTCATACATAATTTTAAAAATATGACATGATATCTGCTCTGTTACGGTCACGAAAGTAATTGTTTCTAATCTAGATATTAGTGTACGTGGATTTTGCCATTGTTAATTGAAACGTACGCCATGTAAAGCAGTTAATCCCGCTTATCTGTATAATCCTAAAAACCTAATGAGTAGTTTCTACAGTGGCGTATACCCGAGTAGAAAAAAGATCAGGCTCAACCAGATCATGTATCTGGACCGGATCAGGATAGGATAAGGTACGCCTGATCCGCCAAGCTCTATCAGGACCAGGTCCGGTCCAGACAAAGATAGCCTGATGTAAAATATAATCAAGTATGGTAAGGCATACTGGATCAGGACCAGGTCCGGTCCAGACAAGGATAGCCTGATGTAAAATATAATCAAGTATGGTAAGGCATACTGAATCAGGACCAGGTCCGGTCCAGACAAAGATAGCCTGATGTAAAATATAACCAAGTATGGTAAGGCATACTTCATCAGGACCAGGTCCGGTCCAGATCAGGATAGCCTGAAAGAAATTACGCGAACTGAGCCTGAATCGCGCTATTAAAGTTTTTAAGCGCACTTAGTATATATACAGTTATTAAGAGAGTCTAGCAAGGAGTCCATTTCTACACAGTGGAGCAGTCGTAAGTAATAGGAAATAGTTAATTAGTAGTTAAATATTAGAAGTTAAGAAATAAAATTTAATTAATAATAATTAATTAATAACATAAAAATAAATATAAATAATTAATATCTAAAGTAAAAACATAAATAAATAATACATTGGAAAAAATAAACGGAAATAAATATCATAATAATTATGTTAAGTAACATTTATAATATCGTCGTTTTTTTTTTGTTAAACAATTTTTTCAAGAATATACATTCGTGTTTTTTAAAAGGACCGGACCGAACCGGCTGATCAGGATGAGATGAGATTTCCTGATCGGGTCCAGACCAATCATCTGCGTTACATGCCTTATCTAATCCTGATCAGGCATGCCTGGTCCGGTCCTTCTCAGGAAGTCGAAAAAATTTCTACTCGGGTAGTGACGGATTAAGTTTTAAACTTTCTCGTATTGTGTCAGAATAGCCCAGTTCCTAGTAGGCTATCTGCGGGCTATTACTGGCCTGTTACCGGTAGTACTGCTACCGGTAGTACTGGAAAAGTAACAAAAATATACACTATATACTCTCTTCCCGTGGGTGTCGTAAGAGGCGACTAAGGGATAACAAAGTTCCATTACCACCTTGGAACTTAAGAAGCCGACCGATGGCGGGATAACCATCTAACCGTTGGCTTTGAAACACACAGGCCGAAGACGGGCCGCAGCGTCTTCGGTGCGACAAAGCCAGCCCTGCGGTCACCAGCCCGCCTGCCCAGCGTGGTGACTATGGGCAAAACACATGAGTTCACGTATTTTTAGCGCGAACTTGTGGAGGCCTATGTCCAGCAGCGGATTGCTATAGGCTGGAATGATAAATCATGACACTATATAGGGGGGGGGGGGGCAAGAGGGAGCATCATGCCCGGGCACTAAACAAAGGGGCACCAAACGGTCCGCAAAACAAAAAAAAAATGCTAGATATTATATGGTTTTCGAACGGGAAGAGGCGCTAAAAAGGTATTGTGCCCGGGCGCGAGTTAAGCTCGCTACGTCACTGATTTTCATTTAATAACGCTTGCATGTTATCTGTCGATAAAACTAAACGAAACTTGTCGCAATTTACCATTAGGTATTAACAATGAAATGAAAATATTTATTCCGACACAAGGCAATTAAATATACTTACTTAACGAACGTAAAAAAATTACTTTAAAAGCTTGATAAAAGTATTTCAAAATGAACTAATAGTTTATGTATAACATTAAGGTTAACCTTGATAAAAAAACGAATAACAAAAACGTTTAATCTATCGCAATAAACAAAGTGTTTCACGTAAAATGAACTTTAATCCTTAATTTCTACAGTTCATAATAGGACGAACACGAGCCACGTGATCGAAACCTCGCGGGAGAAAAACTGAAATGTCAGAATTTATGGCCTTTTTTAATATGAATATAATGACTTTGATGGAGCAGTTACTTTTTATATTCTCTTTTCGTGTTTCGTTTAAAAGAACAATAAGGGAAAGTCCTTGGTGTCTAAATGATAGGTACGAGTTTAAATGTTTTTACCTTAGAGTTTCTATTGTACCGTGAAAATGGAAGGGATTCCATTTCATAAAAGAAAACGTGTTATTACTAATTTTCAGTTCAAATTCAATATATTTGCTACGTTATTTAATAGAACTTATACATTTTAATATATTTTATTATTATCCTCTTACTTGAACGTTTAATATGACTACTAATATTTTAATTGGTTTTGAGCTTGACATGAATAATGAAAATACTTTCATACTACGAGTCTTGGTGTAATATTTAATATTAGATACAATAAAAATAAAATAAAAACAGTCAATTTATTTATTAACTATTTAGCTCTTACACACGGATCGCTCGATTTGGTTTTTTTAAATAAAAAGTATCCCATGTTACTTCTAATACCTCTAAGAATATGTGTACAGGGTTTTACGACGATCGGTTACGTACGTTACGTTTTCGCGTGAAAACGTAACAAATAAATTTACATTCACATTTATAATATTAGGGATTAGGGATCAATGTTAACATTCGGTTATTAATAATTAATATTTTTATTTTAGTGAGAAAATGTATTGTACTATCTAGGGATATTATGGAGCTCCGTAATTGTAATCTACCGGATATAAATAAATAAAAAATGGAGTTTCTGTTTGTAATATTAAAATAACCGCTTTTAACTAAATTCATATGTATGTATAATACACGGTACATATACCAAAATAACATTTTTTTTAAATAATTTTTGTCTCTCTGTCTGATTGTTCCGGCTAATCTCTGAAACTGCTGGGCCGATTTTAACGGCACTTTCACTAGCAGATAGGTGATGTAGTAAGGAATAACTTAGGCTCCTTTTATTTTAGAAATTTTTTAATTCTGCGAACTGAACAATAACTTTTTTTATAAAATTCCACGCGGACAAAGTCGCGGACAAAGTCACGGGCACAGCTAGTCCGAAATAAAAAAGTTCCGTAACCATAACAGAAACGCACATTTAAGTTTCGAATAATTTCAATTAGGGACACTTTGTCCAGTTGAACTACTACACATCGCCATTTACCCCACACGCGTCGTATGGTTTGTTTATTATTTCATTCTTTTACTTTTACTTTGATAAATCCATTGAACCCTTATATCTGTTACCGAATCGATTTTTTTAATAGCCGTAACCATATCACTTTTGTTCTTTATTGTTTCTATTATTTAATACGTAATGTGGATATTTCGGAAAGAATTTTGTTGCAAAAACAAATAGTTGCATAGCCATGAAAGTACCGAATCCGGTATCGTAGATATAATATAGGTCATTAGAATCCATTTCCATCAGGCACAGAGAAACGAATTGTACATAAATTTTATTAAAGTACGTACTTACGCCAACCTCATTTCGGATTAAAAATATATTTTGAATTATCTGTCTTTATGACGTAGTCTACAATCGGGCCAGGTCAAGGTGACATTACAAAATAGGGGCGCTAAATAAAATCAGTCGAATCGAGCTTTTCAGGTAACTAAGTTGAATACTCAAACTTCTGCTTTTGAAATTGAAGTTGAAAACTGCTTGATGAATATTTCAAATACCTTTCCGACTTCTCTCAAACGACGCTTTGAAGTATAAACTGTGTGAAGTATAAGACTTTAGTCATTAGTGTTCGTCTTTAATTAATTATGGTTACTGGCTATATTTATAACAAATTATATAGATATAATTCAGTATAATATGTAACTACAATTGTAAAATATCGAGTGTGCTTTAGACCACACGAATGAAGTAAAACTTTCTATCTTCACTAACTTACATCTCCTTCTCAACTTCCGTTCGCCTCACCTGATCACACTTTTTATAACGCTCTCATCGCGCACCAGTTAACTCCTCAAGACAAGCGTGCGTAAAGAAATTTTACTTCAAAAGATAATAAATAGTTCGTAATAAATGAAATAATAAATTATGTATGACTATACTTTACGCTACAGTGAATACTATATATCTATTATTAATGTGTCTCACAAAAGGAATCGTACAAGTTCTAAAGGCGTTTAATTGATAGTAAAAATATTTCTACATATCTACAGACGTATACTATTTACTTTAGATGGCGACAAGCCAACTAAATTCTAAAGGGAATAAAATAATATTATTCTAAATATGACATGAATTGTCAATAAGATTATTGTACGTGCTTTATACATACATACACTGTTTTTTACGATTGAGAGGTTTGTTTAGTAACTAGAAGTTATTATTATGACAAGTGGTCGTCTAGAGGTCGAAATTCGTCCATAATTAAAAATTTAATTTAAAGAAAACCAAAAAAAAAAAATGAAAATAAGGAACCTTTTTGTAAAATATTCAATTTGACTACAGACTGACAATTGACAAAAGAGTATAATATGCGTGTGTGTGTCAAATACATGGTAGTGTGCGTAATGTTTTTTTTTTAAATATATTTTTAATTAAAATTAAATTTAAATTAAGTAAATTTTAAAAAAATATTAGCATTCTGCACTCCTATAAACTATAAGTGTGCGAAATTTCATACGCCTCCGTCCTCGCAATTTTCGCAAAAAGGGGTACAAAGTTTTTGCTTCACGTATTAATATATAGAAGAAGATTATGATAATGCGATAAGCTTAGTAATTTATGAAGAATATAAATTTTCTTTTATATTCTCCTTTGAATCGATCGTTAATGTTTTTTCCATAATGTAATTTTAGCGCCATATGTGCTCGGGGGTAAAGTTTTCCACGTTTTTGTCCGTAGGTATATCCATTTTTTTGTCATTTCAAGTTTAAATTAGTGGATAAGCTATGATTATATTTTCATTCTCCATGAGTATACGTCAAAGTTTGTAGCACTAGGGAAGCCCAAGCGAGAATACGAATTCTTACACAATTTCTATAGCACAGTAATTTTTTTATCATTAAGTTAATCATTCAAGGATCACGGAAATAATTTAATTTGCCAATTTGCACAAGCCGAAGTAGCTAAAATCAACAATAAAGTGTCGTGCGTGGATGTATCTATGTATTTTCCACTTTGCGTCTCTCTATACTTCGGCTTTTATTATATGACACGTCCATTTCGTCAGCTTTGAACACAAGCTATTTAAGAGTTACGAGGTATAAACATTTTAAGAGTTCTAATATCTAACTCGCTTGAATTTTTTTCTACTTTCTTCCCATTGGTAAAAAGAAAACCTTTTTCTTTTTAGCACCTAATCTTCATAATCCAAAAGGTCTCTGTGACGCTCGAGTAAATCCATATTTAGTATCTTAATCATGCCTACCATAAATATGAGAACTAGTTATAATACCGGATTCGTGACCATGGCGTCTGCAACGCCGAAATATCGGGAGTTTTCAAATGACAATCGCGTAAGTTCCATAGAATAAAAAGTGTTCATAGTGATCATCAAAGTTTAAAAACTTAATAAGATTAAAGTAGGAATGGTCTTATATTGGACAGAAGTCTTTAACTGTTTAAAAATTACTTTAGATATATTTAGATAATTGGAGCAAGTTTTATGATTAGTTGCAATAATAAAAATCATTCGTAACGTACTACTTTGTTTTTCTCTATAGTTACTAGATGTTTTTATTCCTTTAAACGTTAGCAAAGACAGACTACCTACTTACCGTATGGTATATATTTCTGTAGTTAATACAATTTGGGATATTACAAAGCAATTTATAACAAATCTAATATATACCCACGTCGCGTGTAAGGGGAAACCCGTCAAGGACACGATTACATTTGTCCTTAATGTCTTATCGTTAGTATTATGCACTCCTCCATCGTATTGTCATATAACAACTACGAAAAAAAATGTGCTGTTATGTTTTGATATCATTTCAAGGTTGATAAGTTTGCTTTTTATGGTGTTGTTTAGTGGAAATATTTTAACTTAATTATTTTTTTTGTTGTTGTAATAAGTATATTAGCTTTCATCTACGGTAGGTTACCTGCGAACTGTCGATTTGGAGTTGAAAATATCTGCATCCTGATCAAAATGATGGTAATTAATGTCAAGTAGCATTGGATTTACAGAAACGAGCTTCATGACGTCTCATTTTGGTTGTTGACTCTAGAGTAAAAACCATTGGCAACCAGTAGGCTGAGTAGGTAGGTAGGTTTTATGGAATGGGTGGCCTAAAAAAGATCACCTGAAATATCTTTTCTTAGCATATAGCTTATAAATACATTGCTTTTAACTTTTTCGCTTAATTTATTAGGTGGAAAATTAAAATGGCCCGCGGCACTGAATCTTAAAATACGCCACTGTCCACAACCCTAATGTACTTGTACCGTATACTCGTAAGTCATGACTGTTCATAAGATTGAAAGGAGTTTCTGCATTAGTACATCGTAGGTACGCAGTAGAACGCAGAGATACATCGCTAATGCAAAGACTGTTTGTGTAATAAGGATATATATTTCATACGTGTAAATATATTTGAAATTACCAAAAATGTTTTGAAATGGGAGAGATAGAGCGCTGTGTTTGTTAATCACTGTAATGCTGAAAATGAAAAAAAAAATACTAAAAACAATATGGCGGTGTCAAAATGAAACATTTTATTTCGTAATTGCGCTATTTTATCACGAAAATATATCAGCAAGAAAATTCTCAGTGAAAGACGAAGACCAAACAGCAAATGCGAGCTAAAGAGACAAGTATTAAATCACTTTAACGATATCTCCGAGCGCTTTTATTTTATGAAAATAAATTAACATTTCTGGAATTTATTAAAATCTGATCTGCTTTATTAACTTTGCAATCTGACAGAATAGTTATTTATTAAGTAAATATATATCTGTTTATTTATTTATTAAGTAAATATATATCTGTTTATTAAATTTCTTTTGTTTTTAGTTGAATTACGTTTAGTTCTGGTCACAATGTTTTATTATTTTACAAGGTTGTCTGGGAGAAATCGCTTACCTAACGATAAGACCGCCTTTGTGTTTTTATTTTTTAAGATATGTACCTACTATAACTTTTATGCACAATAAAGTATATTTCTTCTTCTTCTTTTTTTTCTATTTTACTTATATATTACTCTTACGTAATCTAACGCTCCTAAATTAGTGTGTTTTTTTTTTTAATTATAAAAATATTAGTTATACAACTAGGTCGGCAAACAAACGTACGGCTCACCTGATTGTAAGCTATTACCGTAGTTTATAGACATCTGCAACACCCGAAGCATTGCAAGCGCGTTTCTGACCATATCCCCAATTCCCTTCAGGAGCACTGGTCACCCTACTCATCAACAGAAGCACAACACTGCTTGAAAGCATATTATTTAAAGCGTATTAGTGCTACCACAGTCGGGCTGCTCCTAGTTTGAGCAGGAAATTTCCTGCTGTGACCTACCTCAGTTAAAAGTTTTTATCAATAACACACCCTAATGACGGCGTACTTAAAAAAAATCAGTGCTTTCGGAAATCATTGGGTTCAACTAAGAAAAACAATCTTCAGCCTAAGTTTTTTAGATGAAAGCATTCGTAGATTACAGTTCAATTGGGTGGAATTTTACCGCTGTTATCTGTTTTGTAATGTTGGCTATGTTCCGAAAAGCTCAAATAGAATTTAGGTATTCTACTCTCATGCAAGGTCCACTAAATTGATCGTATTAATACAGGGACTTAGGTACACTTTATGTTTAATCTGATTGATCGTCAGTCATAACATAAAATTTTATAGTGCTTACATATTAAAAAAGTAAGTATATCAAATAATTATAAATTATAGCAAATTCTCCATTGAAATTTGTTGCGCGGCGTTACAAATGAACGGGTGTTAAAATTAGACTTTATAAAAATACATATAATATTATTAATATGGGCTTAATTCAATGCAGATTACGATTACCCTCGCAAAATAAGCCGTTCTGTAAATAATAAATCTATGATGATACTTGTGGTAGGTCGGTTATGCTCATCTCATGTAAATAGATTAAACGAAAGCAAATTAAATTGTTAATATTAACCTTCCGTAATGAACGTTCTAACGTTATGATATTTTAATAAATATTATTATCATATTTAAAATGTTTGCGTTCGACGGTCTAGAAAATTTGACTGAGGTTTTAATCTCGACCGCATCGATTAATCTCCTTCGTGTCTTTTTCATTCTACGTGGAATTGGCAAAATCATGCTACAATGAAATCCTAATCCAAATGAATAATTGATTGCGATTCACATCATTTCAGCCTATCACAGTCCACTGCTGGACATAGGTCTCCACAAATTCGCGAACAAAATGGTATGAAATCGCGTGTGTTGCCCATAGTCGCCACCCTGGGCAGTCGGGTTGGTGACCGCAGGGTTGGCTTTATAGCACCGAAGATGCTGCTGTCCATCTTCGGCCTGTGTATTTCAAAGCCAGCAGTTCGACTGTTATCCCGCAATCGGTCGGCTTTTTAAGTTCCAAGGTGGTAGTGGAACTGTGTTATCCCTTTATAGTCGCCTTTTACGATACCCATGGGAAGAGAGGGAGTGGCTATATTCTTTACTGCCGTAACCATACAGCACGATTGATTACGATTATTAGAACTTAACCGATAGTACATATTTCTTTAGGTTATCCGCTAAAATCTTACTAATAATAATAATTGATTGGTTTTAATGGCTGCTTAAATCTTTATCGTACTTGTCATTGTGGAAAACAAAATGGCGGTTACCTTTATATTTCATTTTCGATATTCGATAAAAATTCGACTAAGCTATTAATATAATCTGCTGTTATTATGACTAATATGAAAAGTCAAGTAAGAATAAAATTCCAACATGCTCTTTTATCTAGATTTATTTTGCTCTCAAATATTTTTCAATTCAAACTTTCTCGTCGCGACTTTCAACAGAACGTTAATAATGGGATCTAGTAATTGAAATGTCAATCTTTTGTTCACATTCTTCCATTACTACCACAATGTACTTGTATAGAAGAAAATGATTTAAGCTATTGTCTTTGAAATAAAAGTTAATTACAATGAAAATGAGTAGGTATTGTTTTTCGTGTAAATAATTTACAGATAAAATCGAAGGATCATATATTGGTTGTTAATTTATAAAAATTTAGCAGAATAGTATCACGGATCCATCGATTTTTGTCGAATACGAACATTAATACCTATGTATGCAAAGATATCGTATATCAAATGTCTTTTAAAAATAAAGTTATATTTTTTACAAAGTCGATTTTTGTTTTTTATCACCAATGAAACTGGAAATAAATTGACACACGAACACACACACACACTAACACACACACACACACATACACACACACACACATGCGGATAACAAAGTTGTATAATGGTTTACGTTTGGCTGTCTAGGTTAATTACACAGACCACGGTAATATTATATTACAAATAAAATTTACATCAAAATGTCTTTGCGTTAATAATATTTTAATTAATATGTCATAATGAAATTTCCCTAGCGAGAAATAAAACTACGTCGCATTTTTGTGACACAGGGGTGCTGTTGTTGTAGTAATTATTTTGTTACGGTGGATTTAATACAAACCTGCGCGAGAAGGGCTTGGTAAATTAACAAAAATGTAACGCTCTAAGTTTAGAGGAGGCTTAAAATATAACATGAAATATTGTTATATACCAAATGGGTCAAAGTTTTAATATCCAAAAGCGTTGTTTTTATTAATCCCGGTTTGTTAAAATATTTTAAGTATATTAACAGCAATTTATTTTACCAAAGTTTCTCAAATAATATTTATATTATAAACTGTCTATATATATGTAATATTCGCCAACCCGCATCGTAGCAGCGTGGTGGATTAAACTCTGATCCTTCTCTATATATTCCTTCTTAATATTTGTCTCTAACTTTTTGTAGGCTAAATAAACAAATTCTTGACCAATTAATAGATACATTTCTACTTTAGTTTCAGTCACTTGCAATTACCGATTATCACGTAATATAAAAACGCCCACCCTTTAATTAATTAATGATTAAGCTCTGATCCTTCTCCTACACGAAGAAAGAGGCCTATGCCCAGCTGTGGGATATTACAGGTGAAGCGATATATGTAAGATTTATATTATGAACTGTAGTCTGCTTTGTTTATAATTTTTAAATTAATTCAGTAGTTTAATTATGTTCGAGGCGGGAATCACATCCAGAATCCCATGAGTAGAAAGCAGGGTCACTGCAAACTGCGCCAATGGTCTGGTCGTAAACATGACTGATAGATCGTAGTTAACACGCTTAAATAAGCAATCAAGCTTTACTTTATAATATGGTTTTATAGTATAGATGAGATGCGATAAAATATTTAATATCAGCTTCTACCTCATCCATATAAACTTATCTCGTAACTATAGTTTTAACGAATGATGTTGTCAAATTAATTCATGAAATATCGCCAGTATTTTTGGCATCATTACTTGCGGACTTGATTTATTGGTGTAAATAACTTTTAGATCATAATTATTTTTACATAATTAGTTATTAAATTTTGCATTGTAAATATGTATGATACTGTTAAATTTTGAAATGTAGACATGTTTTATTGGTGACTTCATTATCCGAGAAAAACTGGAACGATTTGGCTATTTTTTTTTTAAGGAAAGGATCATAATTATTTTTATGTCTTTTATTTGTTAACTTAATTTAAATTCATGTTGCTATGTTATATTGCTTAACTAACTAATACTTCGCTTATTTATATAGCTGAATATTAGTTTCAGATTACAAGTTTGGTGATTTCCCTCGAGATGTTCAAAATAATTTTGGAAGTTAGTTATCAACTTGCGTCATAGTTAACAGGAAATATAATCATTAATCTTGTAGCATAATGTTTTCCGTTTTTTTCTTTATATATATATTCAGTCAGTTAAAATTTATAGATTTATTCTGATAATATATCCGCACACCCGCATTGGAGCAGCGTGGTGGATTAAGCTCTGACCCTTCTCCTATATGGGCAAAGAAACCTATGCTCAACAGTGGGATATTACAGCTGGCTGAAACGAGCGACATAAAATACGGTTAATATGGATACAGAGTACTTACCTAGATCTGTCTATTGATATAAAATGCATAAAAAGCCTTTATTTACTTTTTAAACGTAAACTACATAATTGTGTTTGTTATTGAAAAGAAAACAATCGACTTTAATCTACATCAACAAGTATGTAATTCGAAAAAATAGCCAATTAAATACGCATCTCTAATATAAAAATGAGTCGCTGAATGTGTTGCTAAGCGCAAAACTCGAGAACGGTTGGACCGATTTCGCTAATTCTTTTTTTAAAATATTCCTTGAAGTACGAGGATGGTTTTTACGGAGAGAAAAATTCTAAAAAAAAAATTTAAATTTCCTGAAAAAGTCTAAAAACAACACTTTTCTATACTCCCATACAAAAGATTTGTGATAATACTTAAAAGTCACTGTTAGGCGATACGAAGTTCGCCGGGTCAGCTAGTTATATGATATAACTCAAAAACTAATGGTCAGATATCGCTTAAATTTAAATGGAACTACATAAGAAGTAACAGCTTCCGAATTAAAAAAGACCATTAAAAAGTTATGAGGTAACACACATAAAAAACATACAGTTGACTTGATGACCTCCTTTTTTGAAGTCTGTTAAAAATGGTCTTCACTAAATAACCTATCCTCATTCTATTTTGTTTGACTGTGTACGAGTATAATCTATATATAATCTTACGTGCCATCTGTCTGACTGAGTTTTATGTTTCTCTCAAGCAAGGTACATTACTGTTACACGTGTTTTTCATTATATTCTTAACATAGATAAATTTCAAGACACTCGTAACATGGTATGGGTGTCAACACAAACATTTCTCTCAGAAAAAATCTAACACGAGACAGAAAACGTTTCTTATAAGCAGTTATTCATTTTCTCCTCTTTAATGTAAGAAATAATTTTTTCGAATTTTTTTAGCAGTTTTCATCAGAGCGATTACGCATTTACTGCGTTATTACGTGAATTGAATTTACAATTGAAAACGTGCTACGAAAGTATAAAAAAATATCTTAAGTGTTTTCAATTGTAGCTTATAAAAAAGATCGCAATTATTACTCGTTACCTCTGACGAGTATCAAAATTTATCGTGAGTGAAACCGTAAATTCTATAAGTGGAAAGACTTGTTTGATTGTAAGCGATAAAACTAATGAACTAATGAACACGTTTTTTTATTGATATGTGTAAATTATTTAGGGGTACGAATAACAACATTACTAAAATCACAAGGTTTGTCTGTAATGCAAAGAAGAAATATTCAGCGTCACTATGTATTAACCAATAATAGTAAGCATTGAAAAACAAATGTACCAAAATACATGTTAGGAACCACGAATGTGTCCAACGCACGAGCGAGTGGGTCTGAGATCCAATCGCTGAGGGAAGCTATGATTCAGCGTCTGAACTTGTCCCTTAAAGCTGTCTCCGATTGGGGTGACGCAAACCTGGTCAAGTTCAACGCCTCTAAGACCCAGGCGTGTCTTTTTTCGGCAAAGCGGAGTCCTTTCCATCTGACTCCCTCTTTCCGAGGTGTACCCGTGCCCATAACCGGCCGCCTAGAGCTTCTTGGCGTTACTTTGTCATCCACCCTCAATTTCGGCTCTTACATAGAGACAAAAGCTCAAACAGCTGCCAGAAAACTGGGCGTCCTCTCGAAGGTGAGACAGTACTTCACTCCGGAACAGCTTCTAAATTTATATCAAGCGCAAGTTCGATCATGCATGGAGTACTGCTCTCATCTTTGGGATGGCTCAGCCAAGTACCAGCTGGAGCTTCTCGAGTCGATCGAGAGACGAGCCAGGAGGCTCATCGGTGATGATGCACTGGTCGCTGCAAAGCTGCAAAGCTTGCATCATCGACGGAGGGTCGCCGGCCTGTCGGTATTTTATCGGATACACTTCGGAGAGTGTGCGCAGGAACTCCATAACCTGATTCCCCCTACCCCCTTCCATCATCGTACAACCAGACGCTCCGCGTTACGCCACCCTTATATGGTTGACATTCCCCTTATACGCACTAAGCGATTCGCTAGTACATTCTTGATCCGTACAGCCAAAGAATGGAACTCTCTACCAGCGTCTGTGTTTCCAGAAAATTATAACCTGGGGATCTTTAAGTCGCGAGTGAATAGGTTACTTCTAGGTAAGCGTGCTCCATCTTAGACCGCATTTTCACTTATCATCAGGTGAAATAGTGGTCAAACGCAAGCCTATCATTGTATAAAAAAAAAAAAAAAAAGAATATGTCGATATTCATTTATTTCTAGGAAGTATTAAATTCATTCTAGCACCGTAGGGACTTTACTTTTATTTTTATTTCAAAATTATATTTACTAAAATTATTTAATAAAAGATAATGTTTAAATTTATACTTTCCAGAAATAGTATAAAACATTAACGCCACGAATCACAGTAGTGAAACTTAACCCAGATAACTAAATAGGGACAAAAATCGTGTTAGGTCGCTTTGTGGTTTAAAAACAGGGAAACATTTTAAAACTTTTAGATTCTATTTCAGCGCTTATAATAGGGTTCTTGGAGCCTTTTTCGTTACTAAAATTTTTTGTGATAGAATAAAGGTACGTTTATATCTTACTTTAACGACTTTCTCATCTAAGAGCCACTGCAGTGCGGTGTTAGAGGCGTTGGCGAGTGCGGCCAGAGCGGCCTTCTCCCAGGATACGTGCTCCCAGTGCTCTGTCATGATGGCCGCACATAGCATAGCGGTTGAACAGCTGAAACAAACAATATTTCGACTTCGTAAATGTGATCGACTAACAATAGTTACAACGTTATATACGTATAGGCGTTGGTTATCTAGTAATTAGGGGTACATTCAGTAAGTAGTGTTATATGATCAACATTAGGTTATTGTAAATGGTCTTCAATATTAATTATTTTTTAATATTTTCATATAATTTTTAATTGAGAGTAAGTAGACATTAGTCAAAGTCAAAAATTGAACCAAAAATCAGTGTAGAGGTGATTCTATTCGTTAGTTTAGATCGTTTATGATTTGAAATAAAAGTACGAACTGTCTTTAAGAAACTCTATCTATAATCTATATATATGGATATATATATATATCTGTCTATAAGAAAGCTTGACATTCCTTGCTCTTCATGAAAAAAAAAAAACCTTTAAAACTTAAAAACCCAACTGTCTAAAGAAAGGTTTTCGATAAGTTTTTAAATTTTAAAATTTAAAAAAAAAATCCAGTGCTATGTAAAAATAAACTATGTAAACTAAAAAACTCGATTCCACTGAAACAAGATTCGATATCGAAAATCGGAATACATTTATTGAAAAGAGTGTTAGCAGATACTCGTAATATGTATTCCAGCATCGGTTAAATGTATGAAGATTATTCGAGCGCATTTTTATGAAGCGTTGCACAAAGATTCTTTCGTATAATAAAATGCCTTGGAAAGTTCGTTATAAAAGAATGTAAAAATTTTAAAGAAGAAATGTAAGTCTTGAAACCATCTACCAGCACTTTCCTATTTTTTCCTACTTTGATGCTCTATTTTCAAAAACGTGGCTTTATATGTATATGTATATGTATTAGTCATAGTTCTATTAAAAAAACAGTAATATAATTTAATTTGAAAAGATGCACAAAAAAAAGTTTTTTTTAGTCTGCAAATTAAATTTAGGATTTAAAAAGTAACAAAGCACATTCAAGGGTTGAACGTTACAAACCTTTGTATTCTTGTACATGCGAATGCGAATGTTCTCGAAGAATGTATAAATTCTTTAAAAGTAATGGAAAAAATTGAATTGAACCAAATATAAAACCTTCTTTAAACATTTTAACATAACCAATAGAGAAGAAATAAGAAATTATAATTTCTTTGTATACTTTGAAAAAAAAGCATATTTACATTGATGTAACGTCGATAAAATAACGATTGAACTATAATTCGAATATACATAAGTATGTTCAAACTTTTACAGTTATTCTAACTAAATTGATATATAATAGGAATATTGTATATATCTTATTTTTTGTTATTTTTTTTTCTTTATTACTTTTTAAATTATTGTTATGTATGCTTTATCATAACTTCATACCAGGTAATAGTAGAAATTGTAAAGAATGGTTGAGCTCTGCAACTTCGTAGCACATCGTAGACAGTCTACGAAGCTTATGTTCTTAATAAATATACATAAAACCTTTTTCACATGCCACATAGCTTTTTATGTCTTGATTTGAGCCTTCTGTTTCGTAAAACCCGAGCTCATAAAACCAGCTAAATTGACACTTTCGCTGAAAATACTCGTCGTGTTTCCCAAAACCACGTAAATAACATTCAAACACAAATCAGACACTTTACTGCCTTTATTTATTTTTTTTGCTTATTGTCCAGTAGCCTTGCATTTTTACGTTTTTAGTTGTTTGTGTGATGTGGTAGTAAATAAATTTTGTATTATTGTCTTAAAGTAAGTCATTCTTTTATTTTATCGAAGTCCACTGCTGGACATAGGCCTCCACAAGTTCGCGCCAAAAATGACCTGAACCCATATGTGTTGCCCACAGTTCACCACGCTGGGCAGGTGAGTTTGATGACTGCAAGGTTGGTTTTGTCGCAGCGAAGCAGCCGTTTTCGGTCTGTGTATCTTAAAGCCAGCAGTTGGATGGTTATCCTGCCATCCGACGGCTTTATAAGTTTCAAGGTGGTGTTTAGAACTGTGTTATCTCTTAGTCGCTTCTTAGGATACCCACGTGAAGAGAGGGGGTGGCTATATTCTTTACTGCCATAGCCACACAGCTGTCTTAAAATACTAGAAATATTTACAACGAAAAAATTTAATACTAACTATTAACAGACGGTTATAATATAAATTACTTTTTATTATTATACAAACCTACATCGACGCTGTTTTATTTTTGTTTTTGTACATCGTAAGGTTTGACTATTAGATAAAACTGTATGGCTTTAAGTCCGTCTTTTTCGCAACCTGTTATTTTAAGTTCTCTGATGAAGTTTTGGCAGGAATTGTGGCGAATGCTACTAGTATTTTTATACAAGTAGGCTAGTAAACAAGCGTACAGTTCACCTGATAGTAGGCGTTTACTGTAACTTATAGACGCCAGCAACACCAGAAGCATCGCAAGCGCGTTTTCAACTCTACCACCAATCCCCAGGAGCTCTGAACATCAAGCAACACTTCTTGAAATCAGTATTATTTAGCTGTGATCTTCTGTAAAGTCGAGGTTTCTCTAGAGAAGCCCGACTGAGAAAGTATAGGGTACAATATCTCACAATCTCGATTTTGAGATATTTCCTGCTGTGCCCGAGTTTTCCTGATGGATCGCAATTTTGATTACCTGAGCAAACGAAAACTTTAGCTTTTTTGTCGCCAGTGCAGGATATGAATCGTGGCGTCAATTAATTATTTTTGCAGTACTTCAGAGTTTCCGACTGCTTTCAACAAAAAAAAATTAAAAATAGAATATATAGAATTAAAAACGAAAAAAACCGACTTCAATTTCATCGACGAGTAATACAACGTAGATCGACGAAAAAGTAGTCAAGTAACTACACGTTATCAAAGATTACTCAAAAAGTAGTTATCAGATCTCAATAAAATTTATATGTGACCACATAATAAACACCAGCTTTTGATTAAATTAAAAATTATCAAAATCGGTACACCCAGTAAAAAGTTATTGCGGATTTTCGAGAGTTTCTTTCGATTTCTCTGGGATACCATCATCAGATCCTGGTTTCCTTATCATGGTACTAAACTAGGAATATCTCCTTTCCAACAAAAAAAGAATTATCAAAATCAGTACATCCAGTAGATAGTTATGCGATATAATACAACGTAGGTCGACGAAAAAAGCGTCAAGTAAAAACGCATTATTAGATATAACTCGAAAAGTAGTTGTTAGATTTCAAATAAATTTAAATGGGACCCAATGACACACACCTCCTTTCGATTAAAAGAAAATTTGTCGAAATCGCTCCACCCAGTCAAAAGTTCTGAAGTAACATACATTAAAAAAAATACAGTCAAATTGAGAACCTCCTCCTTTTTTTGGAAGTCGGTTAAAAAATTAAATATAAAATTCGAATTTTCTTAAACTATATCAATAGTATAAATTAATCCGAATATATATTATGACTGCGAAAATAATTTAGAATTACGATTGAATTATATAATATGTACATATAATTGAAACATTGATATATATTAGTTGGGTAATGTATAAAAACATAATTGTGTTTGCTTGCAAACGAAAAAAAAACCGACTTCAATTACATCGACGAGTAATACAACGTAGATCGACGAAAAAATAATCAAGTAACTACGCGTTATCAAAGATTACTCAAAAAGTAGTTATCAGATCTCAATAAAATTTATATGTGACCACATGACAAACATCAGCTTTCGATTAAATTAAAAATTATTAAAATCGGTACATCCAGTAGAAAGTTATGCGGTATAATACAACGTAGGTCGACGAAAAAAGCGTCAAGTAAAAACGCATTATTAGATATAACTCGAAAAGTAATTGTTAGATCTCAAATAAATTTAAATGGGACCAATTGGCACACACCACCTTTCGATTAAAACAAAATTTGTCGAAATCGGTCTACCCGATCAAAAGTTCTGATGTAACATACATAAAAAAAAAAAAAAAAAAAATACAGTCGAATTGAGAACCTCCTCCTTTTTTGGAAGTCGGTTAATAAAATAAATATTGATTATAATTCGTAATTTTTTTCCTAATAAATGTTTCTTGTTTATTTTTATAAAGTCTAATAGTTAGTATAAGGTTTAACTAATTATTTTCATATTAAACAAAGTTTTTTAGTTTTGAATTCCGTAAAATATAATCGTTTTTAACTGCTACCTTAATAGAAAAATGATGTCAAAAAATATTTATAAAAAGGCATGATGGCAGAAAAACTCCCCAAGTGATTTCAATAGCACCTAGCATATGACTAAACATAATACGCTTTGTACATTTTTTTATGTTTTCGTAATATAAAAAAGAGTAGATAGTCACTTTTTCAAAAATATTTGAGGTTGAACAAGATATTAAAATTAATAAATACCCTTGAAAGTTACATCTACTTCATGTATTTGTAATATATATACATATATATATATATATATATATATATATATATATATATATATATATATATATATATATATATATATATATATATATATATATATATCTCCACCAACCTGCAGTAGAGCCTTCTTTTACGTGGAGAAAGAGGCCTATGACCAGTAGTATGATGATACAGGCTGAATGCATGCAATGTAGTGGCATTCTCCTTCCTACTTAAGTAAAATATTTACACATAAAAGTCTACACGCTAAAGATCTTAGTTCATCTTTTTAACATGTAACAATTTACTTTTACTTCTTTTAATATTGATCATTTTCCCTATAATTTCTCAGCTTATCAATAGTTTCTGTTGTTCATCACAGTTTTTTGAATAAATGTCTATCGTCGATGTTGATAATATAACAGCATTGTTCTGCGGCGCCGACACGTCTGCCAGAAGACCAGTCTCTAAATTTATATATCTTATAATGCCGTTTTATTTCAATGAAAAATCTCATTTGCAAAGTGGATTCCTACCCGACATATTTTCCCTTGAGGCGTCTCGTGAATACCGAGTTTTGTGAAACTTGGAATTTGTGCTATAGAAGCTGTATAACTTTTTCTCTTTTTGTTTTTTAACTTTGAGAGTAGTTTTAAAAAGAATTGTTCACACATCTGCTTCTTTAAATTTATATCGAAATTTATAGAAGTTGAGGAAGACGACATAATAAGGTAATTTTCGATGATAATAAATATTAAATTATGTTCATATCTTCATAAATTTTCTTAAGGCTGAAGAAAAGATCACATCGTCCAATTACTACTGTTTAGCAGAAAATTTAATTAATGATTTAGTAATAACTTATAATAGTCTCTTTGAGTATAGTTATTCAAGTCCTATAGGATATATGTCTATAGGTATAAGTTAAAAATAGAACACTCTTGAAGATAAATTTTGAAAACTTATTTTTTTCAAACTTTTGGTTACTATCACGGAGTTAGTGGTTATCGTTCGCAATGCAAATCAAACGTGATTGAGGTCAGAAGTGATCTCATTCTGTATGACGACGAGAATTTACTAGAATCTGAGTATAATCAACTGCTGGGATTCTAGGTCGAGTTGTATACACATATTTAGTTTATTCAGTAATAAAATAGTCGATTAGGCTAATATTATATATCGTGCGTGATTAAATTACCATGAAATAAATTTCTAATAAAATACTGAGGCAATTTTTACACATGCCATTTGTACTTTGTAAAATCGGTACAATTCAATGGTTTTTCAATATGTCTGAATAGTAAGCAGACATCACCCTGATTTTAGTGATTCTTTTTTATATTAAACTAAGGAACCGCCACGGCTTCGCACGGCTGCAAAAACTATCGGTGTTTATCTACTATAATATGCATGTATTATACATATAAATCTTCCTCTGGAATCACTCTATTTACTAAAAAAACCGCAACAAAATCCGTTGCGTAGTTTTAAAGACATACAGACATCGGGAAGCGAATTTTTGTTTTATACTATGTAATGATACGTTGAAGGTTCAGATTGTCCTAATTTAAATTTGATAAAGATTTGGTAACGACTGTTCGAGAAAGAGAATTATACTTCATGAATTCCTTTATTCTCAGATTTGTTGCGATTAAAACTTGTAATATAAGTACATTTGACAATAGGTACTGGTATTTCTGCAAAAGTGGACTATGCTATAAATAAGAATACAATATTCTTTCCTTTTTTAATATATTTTTAATATTTTTCTGTTGTCTTGATTTTGGTGAACGAATATGTCAGCCAGTTATGTACAGCCCTTTGTGTAAATAAACTGTCACGAAAAGTTAATGTTAGTCTTCTCTGTGTACACTTCCCTACCGCTTTCACTACGCTATGTCCTATAATATGACCCAAAGGTTGTCTGGAAGAGATCGCTCCTATAGCGATAATACCGCCTTTGTATTTCATTTGTAATAGAGATATTAAATTTATTTATTATAGATTAGATATAGGATAAGAGTATAATTGTATTGTAATGTTAGTCAGCCTTCAGGCTGTATGTTGTTATAACATTTACAGCTTAGTTGCTTTGTGAAGCAAAGTGGAATTTATAAATTTTATGTATTGTTTTAATCACAATTAAAACCCCTTAACTTATACAAAAGGATTATTGTTTAGAATTTCGCTCATAATTGTACATTTTAAGAAAATAGGGAACTTTGCCATTTTGTTTAATAGCAAGAATTCGAGAGCTTCAGAAAGGTACAAAAGTATATATGAAATTTGAGATGGCTCACTGAAAAGTGGATCTTAACCAAGCAATTAAGAGTCGAAATCCAAGTTACTGGTACGGAATTTGTAAGTTTCAAACTTAAAAATATTTATTGCATGTCAAAACATGCTATTTTGGATGATAGGTACTCTTTGGATGATAGTTAATCTGAAGAGGAGTAGAATGGTAGATCTTTTTAACCGACTTTAAAAAAAGGAGGTTACTCAATTCGTATGTTCGGGGATAATTTCGTCGTTTATAAACCGATTTTGTTAACTCTTTTTTTGTTGAAAAGGAGGTATCCCAAGGGTGGTGGTACCAGGGTAAAGAAACCAGGATCTAATGATGAGATCCCAGAGAAATCAAGGGGAATCCTCGAAAATCGTAGTGACGACTAAGTGCGTTTGTTAATTTTTTTCGTTTACATACGTTGTATTACTATACATATATGTACAACGTATGTAAACAAAAAAAAAAAAAATTAACAAACAAGTATGTCGATGTAATTGAAGTCAGTTTTTTCGTTTGCGAGCAAACACAATTATCTTAAATAGGAGAATTAGCTTTTATCATGTTAAAAGAATTTATAGGCAATTAGGTTACAGAAAATAACACCACGAATGTATAAAAATATAATAATAATAAATAATAAATAAATAAATAAATATCTACACAATACAAACACGGTCGTCTGTTCTTAAAGTAAGCAACTTAATGCTTGTGTTATAGGTAACAGCCGACTGGTATATAGCTATATATATATTTTTTTCGATAAACATACTTATAAATAATACATATATAAATATATAAATAAATATTTATATTACACCCAGACTCGGGGTGGGAATCGAACCCACAACCCTCGGAGCAGAAAGCAGGGTCACTACAAACTGCGCCAACGGGCTAGTCATATAAAATATATACAACGAGTATAGTTTACCCCACTGAATTGATTTATTAATGGTTTTGTCGCTTGAAACATTTTCCTAACCCGTGTTATGTAAACAGCATCAAGCTTGTGTAGTAAAAAGCTGTCGCTAAAAGGATTTCATTTCATAAATTTTCCAAGGCCAAACCTAATTTCTCATATATTTAATTTTCTGGTAGGTATAACTTATTCTCTCTCTAAAAACTTTATAATATTATCGTACTAATTAAATAATATAGTTTATGTTTAGACTACGTCTTCCTTATGTTTAGAAATAACTTATTCCAGACACGTTTTCAGGATGTTATTAGGTACCATTTTTGTGTTATGTTTATTCACGTTTGTATATGTTTTAAGCAAAAAAGTTATAATAATAATAAAATTGTAGAGTAAAAAGTCTTTACTTTGTTTCAAGGAACATTCTTATTTTAAAAATTACAGTTGTATTTAATGTAAATTGTCAGCTCTTACACGTTTATATTATTAAAACTAGCTGTGCCCGCGGCTTCGCCCGCGTGGAAATTAGTATGTCACAAAGTTTTGCCGGCAAAGTTCCAGTGAAACTCTCATCAAAATCGGCTTAGCCGTTCCGTAAACCTTCCTCTTGGACAAATACCAGAACGGTCGTTTTCGCTGTTCCTCCGTGCAGAAATAATTTTTAAAAATTCTAAAAAGTGGTAAAAAGTGAGCGTACATAGATAAATTATACATCAAAAGTTGCGGAATTATTTGCTTTACACTGTGGTGTATTTTGTTTTCCAAGATTTGGACTTTTCACTAGTGAAAAGAGTGAAAGACTGTAAAAAATTTAAAAAATTTAACAAAAATCTTGAAACGCTGCGAAAACGAAAGCGACAACATATGTTTTTTCTTACGTCATTCGACGGGGCTTAATGAGCCCGACATTTTGACATATCACTTGGAATTTCCTGTGGAAAATTCTCAGAGTTATTTAACGAAAACTGAAAACCACGTGTCCACGTGTTTCGTGATCCGGAGGGGCTACACCTAACTGCGATACGTCATACGACGCATCTCGGCAAGCCCAGCAAAACGACGCCTCGAACATTAAGATCAGGTGAGTGGTTCCGGAGATATCGGGAATTTCGTGGATTTTCAAAATTCAAAATTATTTTTCGGAAAAACTAAAGCGACTACATCCCCAAATTTTTTGTTCATTAAATAGTGTTTAATATTCTCTAGCTGCATACCAAATTTCAGATTTTTCGGCTTAATAGTTTCGGAGATACAAATTTTTAAAATTTTAGGGGGTGCACGTGGGGGCGCAACACCCGGCCCGATCTCTCCGGAATCCACTCCAACATATTGTAAATATTTAGTTTAAGCTTTTAAATTTTTGTAGTTTTTTTTTTTTTTTTTATGGTGTATTTCTAATTTTATAAAGAATTTTATATTAAAAAACCAGGTTTTTTCAACCCCATAAATCGTGGGTAGTTGTAAAAATTTTTTAGTGTATACAAGCTGTTAGCTATCGTCGAGACGAATTGAACGAGCCCAAGAACGGGAGGACTCGGGCAAATACAGCCAACTCTAGAAATCGGAAGGGACAAGGTGGCCATATTGGCGGCCATTTTGAAAAACGAAAAATCCATTTTACTCCCGTTCTAATAATCGGAGGAAGTCGGGGCTTTCGCTGTTGCACAAGTCGCGATCGCCTCCGTCCAGTAGTAGGGCTCGGGACCCTGGGTAGATTCGACCCCCCCAACCCAAAATCCGAGACCAGGAGGTCAAAGAGCTTGGCAGGCACGACACGGGGAGCCGTCGCACACTGTTCTGCGGCCAGGGGTTCCGAAGATATCAAATTTCTGTTTTTTAAAGAAGTTGATAGAAGGATTTCGATCGCGAAGGAGCAAAATTAGAAGATAAGATATCTCCGGAACCGCTGGTCGTAGAGCGACGCGATTTTCACCTTTGACAAGCCCTTCTAAAGGACTCTGTAACTGATTGTGCGTGGTGACTCTACCTAGAGCCCTTGACAAAAAGTAGAGTTTTCTCTACTTTTTGATAGTTTTAAGTTTAGTACTAGTTTAGTCTTAAGATACGGGCATATTTGCTCGTCATTTTAGTGGTTGACCAATCATTTACCCCTGCTATTGCAGCTTTAATATAAAAAATTGACAAAAATTTCTTTAGACTTTTATACCTACCTACTAGAAAAATTTTATTTGACGCACCTCCGGTATGTCAGGCTCAAGGTTATACGTCTCTGGCAGAGCCCAAGTGTTGACACGCACTTCGGTGACTCCGCGAACTCCCAAGTCCTCGTTGGGAAGTGTTCAAAAATCTCTGGACACAAGGCTGACTCCCCTTATAAAGAGAAAAGAGATTCCAAAAGCCAGCTATTACAATGCGAAGAGGAGAGTTTTCATGACATGGAGGGAGGCGGAGAAGGAAAACCTCGATGAGACCAGAAAAGCCCTGGGCGCTGCAAAAACTTTGAAAAAAGAAATAAGGGAAACATTAGAAGCGGGCCTAAGGAATACCCACGAATTGTTCGAGGTAATGATCACAACCTTAGAGGCCCAGCTTGATGAACAAGAAAAGTGTCAAAATAGCGCGGTTATAGAAAAGGTCGAGGAGCAATCTCGTCTCCTGCTTGAGACACAAGAAATGGTTAAGGACATCAAAGCCAACATTGAAAAACAGCATGAGGCGGGAGTTGCTCCGAAAACCTACGCCGAGGCGATAACATCTGGGCCCTCACTAAAGGCGCCGGCCGCTCTCCACTCTCTGGTGGTATCATCGGAGGATGATCAGATGACCGGGGAGGAAGTTCTCACCAGATTGAGGGAAGCGGTCGACGCCAAAGAAGGATGGACCAAGGTCGAGCGTGTAAGAAAGGCGAAAGACAGGAAGGTGGTGATGGCTTTCGCCACCACCACCGAAAGAGCAAAAGTGAAAGAGCGAGTGGAAGCGAAAGGGAAGGGTCTTCTGGTCGAAGAAGTCCAGAACAGGGACCCGCTCCTGGTTCTACGGGGAGTCCTCTCGGTTAACACCGACGAGGACATACTCAAGGCCCTAAAGAACCAGAACCGGGAACTCTTTGACGATCTCGACCAGGAGAGCTGCAGAGTGAAAGTGCGCTACCGCCGTAAGGCGAGGAACCCGCACACGGCACACGTGGTGCTAGAAACATCACCACCCCTCTGGAATCGGATCACCAACGCGGCGTACGTGCATATAGACCTCCAGAGGGTAAAGGCCGAGGACCAGTCCCCGCTGGTCCAGTGCTCGAGGTGCCTCGCCTACGGACATAGCAAGAGGTTCTGCGTGGAAACGGAGGACGCGTGCAGCCACTGTGGCGGCCCGCACCTCAAGGCGGACTGCGTGGACTTCGCGGCATCAGTCCCGCCTTCCTGCAGGAACTGCCGAAGAGCGAAACTTGATAGTATTCAGCACAATGCCTTCAGCAGTGACTGCCCAGTGAGAGGGAGGTGGGACGAGCTGGCGCGATCGTCCGTCGCTTATTGCTGACGGTGCGATAGTCGGCACAGCGGTGTATTCAAAAGAAGTCTCCGTATCCCTGGCACAGAGTGCGCGAGACATTCTGCGGGGACTCTGGATCTGGAAGAAACTTATAAGTTTGTTTTGGAACAAAGTTCCTGCAGAATAAGAGGGATAAATCGCGCGTCCTCCGAATCCTGCAATAGAGATGTATGGAAGGGTGAATGAAGCTAACTTAGGCAGCAGTATAAACACTGATTCTTGTCCTAGAAACGGCTGAAAAAATATTGATACGTGGTACTCACAAAATGGAAAGCAAATATGTTCCAATTATATAATTGTATATAGCTAGGTAGCATAGATTTATTGCATAGGATAAGGAATCTGTATAATAGCTTAAGATTGAAATTGTACAAATAAAATAAATTAGTTAAAATAGTATTAAATAGAAATAAGATCATGTAATTTGTCAAAAAAAAAAATTAAGAGTTTACAACGAATGTTCATGTACATATAGCTTTTCACGAGATAATGAATTATCTCAAGAGAAGTAACTACGATAAAAACCGTAAAGCCTACAAATTGTAAAAAGCAAAATATAATCCAGTGAAATCTTTGTTTTCTTTACCCTGTAAAATAAAGCCATTGTAAAAATAAGAAAGATAGAATAGCTTAGGAAGCAAATAGTTTGGGAACCCACCCTGAGTATAAAAGATGATGGACGCGAGAAAGAAATTAGTATGAGGAATGAAAGTACGAGAGGCATAAATGATAGAACTGGAATGAAAGAGTACTACGTAGATACAGGCTCCGACCAAACATATCGGAGGGTTAGGCTTAAAAAAAAAAAAAAAAAAAAAAAAAAAAAACCTTCCTCTTGCCAATGGTGGAGCCCTCTACAATGGTGAAACCGCATGAAAATCCGTTCAGTAAATTTTGAGCGAATCGAACACATACACTTTTGGGGACTTTGTTTATAATACACTAACTGTTGCCCGCGACACGTCCTCGTGATAATGAAGATATGTATTACTATTAAGATGTTTAACGTAAATTATTTTTTATTTCAGTCACTTGAAATGCTTATCAAACTGAGTAACTTTTTAAAAGGCACAATTTAGTATAATTTAATAGTTATTTTTATAAAACCTCTATACACCACATTTTTGGTTTTATTTTCAGGCTGTATATGTTTCATACAAACTATCAACCACAATTAAACCCCCTTAGCGATGGAATATAGTAAAACCCGTTCTTAGCGGACGTCTGCTAACTATAATCTACATCCCTGCCAAACTTTGTCTTTGTCCAACCTAGATGGTTAGACCATCCAGCGGTTTTTGAGTTCTCGTGATGAGTGAGTCAGTGACCTTTCTCTTATATATATATATATATATATAGATTACGATGCATTATTACACCTCCTCACCATCTATAGAGCACATATTTTAAATTTCAAGTCTCTTACTTCAAAAACATAAGACTTTCATACAAACTTTCGACCCCCGTTTTATCCCCTTAGGAGTCGGTTTTTGTAAAATCAGTTCTTAGCAGATGTTTACGCCCCATAAGGAACATTCTAAAGATACATTATTTGGTCACCTTTCTACCATCCATAGAGCATACATTTTAAATTTCAAGTCTCTTACTTGCAAAACATAGGACTTTCATACAAACTTCCAACCCCCGTTTTATCCCTTTAAGGGTCGAGTTTCATAAAATCAGCTCTTAGCGGATGTTTACGCCCTATAAGGAACCTACTTGCCATATTTCAAGTTTTTAGCTGTTATAGTTTCGGAGATTTCGTAATGAGGGAGTCAACCTACCATTCCCCGTTTTAACACCAAAAAGGAGTTGACTTCTAAAGATACATTATTTGGACACCTTCTCACTATCTAAAGAGCGTGCATTTTAAATTTCAAGTGTCTTACTTCAAAAACATAGGACTTTCATACAAACTTCCAACCCCCTTTTTACCCCCTTAGGAGTCGAATTTCGTAAAAAAACTCATTCTTAGCGAATGTTTATGCTCTAAAAGAAGCCTATCTGCCAAATTTCAAGTTTTTAGATGTTATAGTTTCGGAGATTTCGTGATGAGTAAGTAAACCTACCATCCCCCGTTTTAACCCCAAAAGGGAGTTGATTTCTAAAGACACATTATTTGGACACGTTCTCATCATCTATAAGGCATACATTTAAAATTTCAAGTCTCTTACTTCAAAAACATGGGACTTTCACACAAACTTTCAACCCCCGTTTAACCCCTTTAAGGGTCGAATTTTGTAAAAATCCGTTCTTAGCGGATGTCTACGCTCTATAAGGAGCCTTCCTGCCAAATTTCAAGTTTGTAGCTATTATAATTTCAGAGATATCGCGATGAGTGAGTCAGCCTACCATCCCCCGTTTTAACCCCAAAAGGGAGTTAATTTCTAAAGATACATTATTTGGACACCTTTTCACCATCTATAGAGCTTACATTTTAAATTTCAAGTCTCTTACTTCAAAAACATAGGACTTTCATACAAACTTCCAACCCCCGTTTTACCCCCTTAGGGGTCGAGTTTCGTAAAATCCGTTCTTAGCGGATGCCTACGTCTTATAAGGAACCTACCTGCCAAATTTCAAGTTTGTAGGTGTTATAGTTTCGGAGATTTCGTGATGAGTGAGTGACCTTTCGCTTTTATATATATTATAGATTATAGATAAGAATAAAATTAAGAGCTTTTACAAGTAACTACTTATTGTAAGAGTTTTATGGCTAGTTGCCAGATTGCCCTGTAGACATTGGCAAAAAGAGACATTTGGCATACCGTATATTGTAAATATGCTACGAAACTTCACGTTTTATATAACATATAATGCACACGTAATAGCAATTTACAGTGCTATTTCACTCTACAATGCTACATTATAGAATAGGCGTAGATTTCAAATCTTGCAGGGTGATTTTTCATGGAATCAGGTCAATTTTTCGCCTAAAGGACGTTGGATTAGACGGCTGGAAATGTTCTAACTACTGATCTTTGGTAATAATTAGTATAACACGCTTTTTTTACGTGTCTTAAAATGAATTTTTTTGTTTAATATTTTATTTATTTTAAATTATTATTTCATAACATTTAATGATGCAATTAATTACAAAACTACTTCTTTTCAAATTTTATTATTTAAAAACAATAAAAATGTTTTTTTTTTTTTGTTTTACACTGAATTAACAGGTATTTGATATTTGTAGTAAAAACAAAATTACTTTTTAAAATGAGAAAAAAAGACAAATTTTATTATAATATTTTATTTCATTTATGTCCCCATAATTTTTCTGTTTTGAAATTTATATGTTACAACATTCGAGCCTTTGAAATCATTAAGTAAACCTCAGTTGTTTGAAACAAAAGCATACAACCGTTTTTAGAATTTAAATGCAAACGTGACATTTAGTCGCAGACGTACAGCTGGTTGGTTTTAATAGAGAAATAAAAAATATTTGAACGCTACTTTTATTTATTTGTCTAAAAATGACACCAGTGTTTCGTGATACCTTTCATTCAGAGTTCAAACCATACAGTATATAACGGAAATAAATATTTGTATAAACACAAATATCCACTCCGAGCGGCAATCAAACCCTTGACCGCGGGGCTTTAGGCGCCGCCGACACGCCACGGAATAATGATTTGTTAGTAATAAAATAAATTATTATTACTTAAAAAAATACACATTTACATACAATATACTAGCTGACTCTGCATACGTTGTCTTGTCGCTTAACGCTATTTAAAAATAAGGGTTGGTGGTAGAAGGGTGAAAATTTAGGGTTGTATGTATTTTTCAACGCCAAATCATAATAAAATAAAAAATAAATAATTTATCTAAAAATGTAAAAAACTTTAGGGGTGGACTAGGCTTAACATTTAGGGGGATGAAAAATAGATGTTGTTCGATTCTCAGACCTAACCAATATGCACACAAAATTTCATGAGAATCAGTCAAGCCGTTTCGGAGGAGTTTAACTACAAACACCGCGACACGAGAATTTTATATATTGGATTAAATCAAGTTAATATTATTGTAACTTCTAGTACAAAGGGCTTTGTTCGAAAGAAATTCGTAATAAATTAGGATTAAAAGCTTTTTGTTTCTTCTTTTGTCATTCTACTCGTGAGCGTATCTAATTTATAAGTTGGTAACAGTAAAACAGAAATATATATACCAACTTGTGTCGCCACAATGGCTCCGTTTCGAGTCTGGGAGACAGCCTTATAAAAGGAAGTCACGCCGGAAAAGATGAAATGGCTGAACAGTACAAATTGCTTACACAGAAATTCTATACGAATTATGAATAATAATATAACAATATTAAGTTTTGTGTTTAAATAGGTAGGTAAATACTAGAGTATGTAATTTTTTTTAAATATACACAATTACCAGTTTCATTATAAAAAATTTATATATGCCGATTAACCTTGGGTAGATTTAGAAAATTCTAATATTTTTTATATACAATAACTAGGTCGCCAAACAAGCGTGCGGTTCTAGTACGGTAGTTCAGGTAGCTTATAGACACCTGCAATACCAAAAGCATTGCCGCAAGGAGCACACACAACACTGTTTGAAAGTAGTATTAAGCTGTGATATTCTGTAAGGTCGAGGTACCCAGTCGGGCTGCTCCATTGAAAGGAGAATGATACGATTCCGTACATTCTTGGGCCAAACTGTAATGAAATGAAAATGGTATCAATTGCGCTGATATTTTATATTTTAAAATAAAAAAATATGACCAATTTTTTAAACCATATCTCTACTCATTACATTTTGGTCCAAAAGTCCCCATCTCCTTTGTATACATTTTGGTAGCATTATTTTATTATTGTTATACTTTTCTAGTGTGTAGGTTTGGTGTGAATTATATGATTACTATCTACCAACATGTAATCTATGTGATTATCTATTATTTACGAATTTCAAAATAATGGTTTTTTGGACGTAATTAGGCGAAGCTCGCGTGACGAACACTGTCATTGTTTTTCGAATGTGTCGACTGCTCTATATTTTATTTTTATAGTCTACGATTATATACCTATGTATACATAAAAAGTGTATGATTAAACCATATAATACAAAATATCAAACCTTTAATGCCTTGCTTAATATAATTTTTAAGTTTCAATTTATAAACCGACCGAATAGCAGGTTTTATATACGCCTATATTTTTCGATACATAACAAAGAAAAAACGAAAAACATTTTTAGTCCAGCAGATATGACATGAGTAGAACAGGTTTGGGCAGGACCATTCCAATATACTTATTGTCCCTTACTGTTATTACCATTTTAATGTTGGGAGATTAAAAATCCCTTAATGCTCAAATCCATTCTTCCTTCCACTGAGTACACGTAATTTTTCAAGTACCTCCAAACCTCAACCAACTTTCTTTAAATATGAAGGTTAGCTGACCTTTAACCTTTACCGCTATTAAACAGCAATAGGTATTTTCATTCTACATTGTATTAAAGGTCTACCTATATCATTATGTTTCTGACGCTTTCATTTATTTAAATGACCAATGACCTTCGTCTTTACCTATTAAAAATCATGTTTCTTTTATAACGTCAACAATAAATGAAAAATAAATTATAATGAAGATGTAATTAGCAAATGTAGGTCATAAGAAATAGTTTATATTTGTCGACATTTTATAATGTTATTGTTTCTTTTATTTGAATAATTGTGTTTGCTCGCAAACGAAAAAAAAAACCGACTTCAATTACATCAACAGTAATACAACGTAGATCGACAAAAAAATAGCCAAGCAACTACGCGTTATCAAAGATTACTCAAAAAGTAGTTATCACATCTCGATAAAATTTATATGTGACCATATGATAAACATCAGCTTTCGATTAAATTAAAAATTATCAAAATCGGTACACCCAGTAAAAAGTTATTGCGGATTTTCGAAAGTTTCCCTCGATTTGTCTAGGATCCCATCATCAGATCCTGGTTTCCTTATCATGGTACCAAACTAAGGATATCCCCTTTCCAACAAAAAAAGAATTATAGAAATCGGTACATCCAGTAGAAAGTTATGTGGTATAATACAACGTAGGTCGACGAAAAAAGCGTCAAGTAAAAACGCATTATTAGATATAACTCGAAAAGTAGTTGTTAGATCTCAAATAAATTTAAATGGGACCAATTGGCACACAAAACCTTTCGATTAAAACAAAATTTGTCGAAATCGGTCTACCCGGTCAAAAGTTCTGATGTAACATACATAAAAAAAAAAAAAAAAAAAAAAAATACAGTCGAATTGAGAACCTCCTCCTTTTTTGGAAGTCGGTTAAAAAAGAAATAATAACGAAAATATAAAAAGAAAATTTGTGCCTTGAATAAATCATTAATATTTTATGTTTATAAATTTATCATTTGTTTGATCGAGCTAATTTCAGGAATATAGATGCTGAATTGATTTGTAATAAGAAGCTTAGCATTGGTTTGTCGAATAAGGGCTGCAATTTTGTTTTTTTTTGTTTTATGTCACTGGGTCGGCAAACAAGCGTACGGCTCACCTGATGGTAAGAGATTACCGTAGCTTATAGACACCTGCAACACCAGAAGCATCGCAAGCGCGTTGCCGACCCAATCCCCAATCCCCCCAGGAGCTCTGGTCACCTTACTCACCAACAGGAACACAATACTGCTTGAAAACAGTATTATTTTGCTGTGATCTAAAATCTTTTGCTATTGGTCAACGTGTCAATAGTATGTGTTGTGGATTAAAAGCTTGTCACTGGTTGCATGTAACGCTTTTGATGGAACTGTTAATTCAATAGTATAATAGTGCTAATTGAATGATATTGTTCTGAGAGCACATCAACCTGTTAGTCCCCATTGTTGTCATTGCAATTGCAGTTGCGACTTGAAGGGAAAATAAGTTACTCTTTGTAGGAAACTTATGTGCTAACCTGAAGCGGAGCAACGTGTTTGATAAAGCTCCAACATTTCTCCTATATGAAGGAAGCCGAAAGATGTCTTTATTCAGCAACAGGACATTTGAGCCAAATAATCGATGTTATCATAATGAATCATTTTCTCATAACTTAAGAATGAAACGATAATTGTTCGAATTTTAAACACAAAAAAAAATTATAGTTTAAAAACGCGTTTGAACGTCATCGAAATAGTAAAAATATATCTAAGTTAAATTATTAAACTGGTATGTAATTGAAGTAAAACCATGAGAAATGACTATTTTAATAATTGCTACAATTTCTCTAAAGTTTTAGCTGGACAGCACATTAATATACATGTCGGAAAACTGTCAAAATAACATTAGTGTGTTTACATAACGTTCGTGAAAATGAGTGGGTTGTGCCGTACTTGCTGAGTCATAACGCTTACAGATTATGAAATAAATAATGTATAATATTTTGTGTCTAACGAAAATCACTTAAAATTACTTTGTTTTAACTTGGTGTTTGAAAATAAATGTTTAATAGTGCTCTGTGAAATTTATTTGTATTCAGTGTTTGTTAACTTGTTTATAATGCTTAAATTAATAAAATAAAACATATATAAATAATATTGATGTTAAATTAAACCACCATAATTAATTTATAGTCCTTACATATAAAGGACATGATAGAATAATGTTAATAAAATAATTATATTTGATAATTTTCATTTATGACTAGAATTGTATGGAATGAAGTGCTTTCTAATTAACGTTTATTTATATTATTTTTGTGATTTGGATTATCAGAAATTATTTTTATTTAAAATATTATTATCAGAAAATTATAAGAAAACAGCAGAAATACTTAGAATAGATATAGTTTTAGTTTTTAAATTTAAATAAATTACATTTTTTTTTCTCATTTTTACACGTACAACGTAATTACCACACAAAAAGCTTATCAAAATTTACGATTGTGACAGCGAGGCTGCGCACATATAATTGTAATTTATTCTACTTTATCGAATGAAATCTGTCGATACCCTTATTATTGTTAACGAGGGTAGAACCATAAATATTACTTACAATGCAATAATATACCTATATCATTTAATGAATCACTGACAGTAACGAATCATAAATAACGAATTTCTTTCATAATTATGTGTATTCTCTACTAATATTGGGGAAACCCATAAGGACAGACATCCAAATCGGAAAGAATATACAGGTACAAAAATCCATCCCGAGCGGAAATCGAGCAGCCGGCCGGTACATGGCCTACGTACTACTACTCTACACCCTAGCGGTTGTATAATATAGGTACCACTATAATTATAGTAAAATAAGATGCTAAAGAATTTTAACACTTAGCTCGAAAAAACTTTATATTCTTTATTCAGTATGAAGGGTTTCGTCAGCTTGACTGTTTCTCTGATATATATGTAAGTACCAACTAGTGCGGGTACTACGAAATATGTTTGTATTAAATTATTATGTTTAATGAAGGTAAATCAGTTCCGCATTAAATGTTAACTAGCAGCAAGTCTTTTCTTTGATTCCTATATGTTTATATTATTAAATACTTAAATATTTATCAGTCACCCTAGTTATGTTGGACCAAAGCATGAGAACAATAGAAGTAAATGCTTAATCAGCGGAATAGGAATAACAAATGATTTCTCACGTTGTCTCATGCTTTTTGGATAATATGTCTTGAGAAAGTTTTATTAGAATTAAATCGGGGATTAATCCAGAGTATTTAATTCTGTTCGGACGTGTCCATTGTAATTGTAAATAATTTTTAATTAAATAGTTTTAGTTTAATTAACGTAATATTTCTTTAAAAGCCCTTTCGCGCTCCCGTAAGCTTGTCTCACTCGTCAATATTTCGTATATTTTGTTTGTTTTGGAAAGCGTGTTCACTAAGGAAATTTTAGGTCATAAAATATTAACAAATCTTCGAGTTATAGGAGCTTTCAGATGGCATATTTCACCGGTCGCCGTTAAGGCTGTCTGACGTATGACAGTATCCATCCTTCTGCTGTTAAAAATCTATAACTTATGTACAGGATCAACTTTATCTAGAGTCAGTAAAGCCGGCCTTTTTTTACATTTCTTCAATGCTGTAATGATACATCTTTCATTTCAGTTGATTCCAAATTTAACCTTTCCGACTAAAAGTAATTAGGAACACTATTTTAAAGTGCACATACAATATCGCTCGTTATACATTTTGTATGAACTATCAGACATAGTTAAGATAATATATATTTTTATATAACAGTATCTTTAGCTATCGAGCGATATGAAAATATTAATATTATGATACAAGATATGTCTTAACATGGTAAAATATTATCTTGATATGCGAAATACTATCTTAACATGGTATCTTATGACACAAAATATATCGTAAGATACAAATATACAGAGTGTGCCCAGAATGCGGGGTGCGGGGCGTGTTTGTGTCGCTCTTGCTCGCTCAACCATTGTGTAACTTGGACACGGGGAAAGACACTCGTGTCTCAAACAAGTGACCCATAAAAATGAAACAACTTATTGAAAGTGTTCGAAAATATCCATGTATATGGAGAATAGACTGCGAAGAGTACAAATTAAATGATTTGAAAGATGCCGCATGGAAAGAGGTGGTAAAAGAATGCGACTTAAAAGATGGTAAGTGTTATTTATTTATAAAATGTCAGTACCTAACATAAAACAACTTTTTAACTTGGACACTATTTTTAAATGTTTAGTGAGTTTACCTGTGAGCGGTTGTTACTGAGTCTATCTTAATATTTTGATTTTGGTAGGTACGAAGTAGGTATGTTTCATCATTTTTAACCTCAGACGTAAAAACGACGACAAAATGGCGGAATGTAATCCGCTATTTTTTCACAAATCCCTCAACATGAGTATCAAATCAATATAATATGTGTATCAAAAAAGGTCTTGACTAGTAGAATGCTAGTTGAATACTCTATGACTCTATGACAATGTTGATCAGGTCCAGGCAAAACTTGTGGCTTTAAGTGTTTCCATAAAGCGTCACATACTTGTTCTACAATTTTTGAGACAGTTGACTCACCGATTCTATAGCTGAAGGCAATACGTCGAAAATAATCCCCAGTAGACAAATATCTCTAATAATTTTCATATGTTTTAGGTAAGGAGGCACGAGCTCTTTGGAAAAAGTTAAGAGATGGCCACCGCCAAGCACTCGCTAAGAAAAAAACTGTAACTGGTCAAGCAGCTACATCTAAATATAAATGGAAATATGAACAACAGATGGAGTTCCTGTTACCCTCGATGCAAAACCGTCCAAGATCCACAAATGTAAAAATCGAAGAGCATTCATCAAGAGATTCAACGATTCAAAATGAAGTGTCTGTGAATGACAGCGTAGTTGAACAAATATACCTCGATGTAAATCCTCTTAAGAAAAAGGCAACCTTGGTCTCATTGTTGGAAACAGAACAAAGAAGAAGACAAGAGAGATCTATAGAAAGGGACACATTAAGGAAACAAGTATTGCTTTCTTTTGCAGCTAAACCAGGGACTGCCCTAGAAATTTTTTTTAATAGTATGCTCTTGACTACTCAAACGCTGTCAGAAAGACTGCAACTTAAAGTTCAGCGAGAAATATTTAATATTGTGATGAAGGCAAAAGAAGAACATTTGGCTTCTCAGCCAACCTGCTTTACTGTAATACCAAACTGACCCTAAGATGCTCTATCTCGTTCCCCTTCTGTATTATCTGACTACGAGTACTCCAACCCTGTTGTTGCACCTCAATCCAGCCCACATTTTTCTAATCAATATTCATCGCCACCTCAAACAAGCTCACATAATTCTAATCAGTATACATCGTTACCTTAAACCAGCTCACGATATACCGATCCTTACACATCGCCGCCTCAATTTAATCCCGAAACGAACCAGAGAGAGATTAATCCCCCTTTGACGCAGAAGGAACATGGATCACAATTGTCAAAAATCAAAAGTTTTTTAGAAGAATCAAATTATAATAATATGCTCTGCGGTTACGGCAGTAAAGAATATAACCACTCCCTCTCTTCCCGTGGGTGTCGTAAGAGGCGACTACAAAGGGTTAACACAGTTTCACTATTACCTTGGAACTTAAAAAGCCGACCGATGACGGGATAACCATCCAACTGCTGGCTGTGAAATACACAGGCCGAAGACGGACAGCAGCATCTTCGGTGCGACAAATCCAGCCTTGCGTTCACCAACCCGCCTGCCCAGCGTGAACAAAACACATGAGTTCACGCCATTTTTGGCGTGAACTTGTGGAGGCCTATGTCCAGTAGTGGACTGCGAAAGGCTGCTGTGATTGGTCTCAAAATCTTTTCCAATCTATGTGACATCAGAATAATCGTCGACGTATTTTTCGCACTGTTGGTAGCCATTACTTCAAATGAATGACTTGAATTAGTAAAAGTTGCATACTATACTTTTGTTAACATGTTTTATTACACATTTATATAATTACGCTAATATCATACAGTTTTTTTGTCTCTATTATTTTTATGTCTGATATTTTCTTGAATATAATCGTATTTAAAAATTGTCGAAATTCTGCACACTAAATATGTTTTTTTTTTCTGTAGTTATAAACCAATTTGGCATAATTTCTAAATTTATCGTAGTTTATAAGTTATCGTTTAATTTACTACATTTAAAAAGTGACCCAATATAAATGATCGTATACGGTCGTCTCTCCGTCAGCGTTTCGAATCGGTGGTAGCTTCACGTAAATTTGACGTGCCGAGCTTGTATGGCAGGATAGGTACGAAAGTGCTTTTAAACCTACTTGAAAATACAAAATGTATTTACAGCTTAAGTTAGAATTTTTATGAGACTTCAAAAAATGAAAAAAAAAAGACGAGTAAAGTCTTATATACTGAACCCAAGAAGCCCAAAAATGAAACATTTTGTGTTAATACCACTGTATTGCCAAATAAGTATACGGTCTTCTTGATGTTAAGCGGTAACCCTAGCCCTTGGACGTTGGCAACACCAGAAGCATTACAAGCGCTTAGTCGGCCCTACCCTCTTAACACAAGATTTTTCAAGAGCTCTGGCTATCTTATTCATTCAGAATTACTGGTGTGCGGTCTTCTGTAACTTCGAGTAACTTCTCCAGTCGGGTTGTTTGAAATTTCAATGTTGTTATGTATTTAAAGTAGTGCCCTACCTCAATAAAAGTATTAGATATTAATAGAAAGACTTATCTTTAGACTAGACTTTATCTTTAATAATTAGGTACTCATCTATCTCTTCAGTTTTAAACGTAAATTAATATCTAGATAGTGCACTTTTAATGTTTTTTTTTTGAAGTGAACCTTCTTTAGGCGCATGAGGGTAATTTTTTTACGGATGAAACGGCAATGTTTTGATGAAACGGCAACGTTTTTATCGATAGCGCTGAAACAGAAATCTTTACAGCTTTATTTAGATTTGTATAAACATAAACGAGACTTAAAAATTAGTTTGCCAAAGAAGTCTCACTTCTGATATGTGTACTTTGTACGCACGCACTTTTTTTTTATGTAACTGGGTCGACAAAAAAGGTCCCTTGATGGTAAGCGATTACTGTACCTTATAGACGCCTGTAACACCAGAAGTGTCGCAAGCGCGTTCCGACTCTAACCCCAATCCCCCAGGTGCTCGTCAAATCTTACTACAAATTTCCTTATTTTTGTTACGAATGTCACTACAACAACAAACCACAAAACATATTTTCAACTTTAAGTTATAAAATTTTTATTGGATATTTTAAAACTTACAAGTCTTTTAACACACATTATTTATTATTACAATAATTACCACATATCTTTATTTATCATTATACTTTTGGAAGCACGTAACTTCCTGACATTGTTATTATCCTGTTGCCATGACTAATTAACACTCCATCGAATTACTAATAAAAACATCGTTACTCTTGCTAAGGAACCTTTCGCAAATAGAATAACGCGGGAAATTAAGTTAATCTCTCCTTATGTTACCAAGACGTGGTATTTTACAGGTATTGTATTTAATTTAACCTCTTTTCCGGTTTATTCCTACGATTATTTCGCTACAAAATCTAGTAATAATTTAACGTCGGCATTGACATAATTACTTATATTGCCTCGAGTAATGAACGTAAAGTCATAAAGAAACTAGCTATGATGACACAAAGATTCAATGCCGGGATCAAATCAAGGAATTATTAAGCAAGGGATTATTAGTATTTACACGAATCCCTAAAAATAACAAGTATAAACTCTTAAAAATTTATCGACGAATTCAATAATTATCATTTGATGGTTCTACATTTTTAGTTTTTCTTAACTAATAATAAGTTTTTACTAAAACTTGTATGTAATGTCAATATATGTGTTTTTATACTAAATACGTGTATATTTAACGTTTACAAGTTAATGGTGGGTGGTAACATGGATATGGTGGAGATTCCAGAAATTCGTTTCTTTTTTCGTTTTTAACCGACTTCCAAAAAAGGAGGAGGTTCTCAAATCGACTGTATTTTTTTTATGTATGTTACATCAGAACTTTTGCCCATGTGGACCGATTTCGACAATTTTTTTTAATCGAAAGGTGGTGTTTGTCATGTGGTCCCATTTAAATTTATTTGAGATCTAACAACTACTTTTCGAGTTATATCTAATAATGCGTTTTTACTTGACGCTTTTTTCGTCGACCTACGTTGTATTGTACCGCATAACTTTCTACTGGATGTACCGATTTTGATAATTTTTTTTTGTTAGAAAGGTGATATCCCTAGTATAGTACCATAATAAGGAAACCAGGATCTGATGATGGGATCCCAGAGAAATCGAGGGAAACTCTTGAAAATCCGCAATAACTTTTTACTGGGTGTACCGATTTTAATAATTTTTCATTTAATCGAAAGCTGATGTTTGTCATGTGGTCACATATAAATTTTATTGACATCTGATGACTACTTTTTGAGTAATCTTTGATAACGCGTTGTTACTTGACTATTTTTTCGTCGATCTACGTTGTATTACGTCGATGTAATTGAAGTCGGTTTTTTTTCGTTTGCGAGCAAACACAATTATTGTTCAGGTTTTTTTTAATTAAAGTTTAGCATATTAAACGCTTACCGTGTGTTTCTTTTTAAGCTTAAAAGGGATTTAATTTTATTAATTTTAACTAATTATATGCGTCTTCGGTGCGACAAAGCCAGCCCTGTGGTCACCAACCCGCCTACCCAGCTTGGTGACTATGGGCAAAACGCATGAGTTCACGCCATTTTTGGCGCGAATTTGTGGAGGCCTATGTCCAGCAGTGGACTGCGTTAAGCTGAACTGATGATGATGATGAAGTATATTTACGTATGTAAAGGTTTATTGACAAAAAATGAGTTAAATTGTGACCGAAAGGTATAACTCCTAACAATTTTTTTTAATGGTCCTACAATCTTAATCCTAATCAAAATACCTAAGATATCAAGTCATATTCCACGCGTAAAAGAAAAGCCAGAACGTTAAATACAGCTAAAAATTATGAATTTTACCTCTATTTTACTTTCTGGCTTAAACATTAACTGGCATTAAATAACTTAATCGTTTGCTGTGTTTTAAGGGTAACATACCTTGTGAGTAAGAGTGTGGCCAGAAGATAGAACACGGAAGGGTGCACCCCACACTCGCACTCAGATTGCGGCGTGGCGGTCTGAGTCTCCATGCCTGCGCCCAGTTTGTGGTAGGCGATGTACGCTCGCGCTGGACTGCCGTGAGGAGCAATTTTCGTGGCCTTAACTTGCTTCTATTCCAACTGAATCTGCTCATCTGGTCGCTGTGACCCCAACTTCTAACTGCGAAATAACAACATTTATAAATTTTGCACATACCAGTAATACCCAAGTACGAGTACCTACTCATTACATAGTTTCTGTACTTTTAAATCAAAAGAATGTATTTATTTCTTAAGTTTTATCTTGAATCGTACCTATACCCACTTGTACTAATTGAAAATATTTATATAGGTTCAAAATTAGAAAGATCTTGCATAACTAAATAATTGTGATTGCTCGCAAACGGAAAAAAAAAACCGTCTTTCATTACATCGACAAGTGATACAACGTAAGTAGACTCAAAATAGTCAAGTAAATCCAGGTTATAAAAGATTAATCAAAAAATTGTCATCAGGTCTTCATCAAATTTAAATGGGACCACAAGAATCATTAAAATTATTTACAAACATTAAACTGCTACTGCCCTGTAGTAGATAATATAGCTCACTACGTAATAGTAGATATTTGCCATATAACATCCTTTGATTGATAGTTTGAACCTATGTAGTTTTGCTAGATTCCGATTGATGGCGTCGCGACAGTACGCACCGTCATATAAATACGCCTCATCAAAGATTACTTGAAAAGTGCTCATATATATAAAGTACTTATCTTATCTTTTATATGAAATTCTCAAATTCTCATGTTACAATCTTAGTTACAATACTCCTCTGAAACGGCTGGACCGATTTTTATGAAATTTTGCGTGCATATCGGGTAGCTCTGAAAATCGGCCAATATCTATTTTTTATACCCCTAAGTTATAAAGGGGGGGGGGATAAGGGGATTAATAACATATATGGCAAAACAACGTTTGTGGGGTCAGCAAGTATATCTATCGAATTTAAATAGAACTATGAGACAAACAGCTTTGGATTAAAACAAGAACCATAAAAATTACTATACCCAGTGAAAAGTTATGCGGTATATTTAATACAACGTAGAAATACAGGATACAATCGAATTGAGAACTTCCTCCTTTTTTGGAAGTCGGTTAGAAAGAACAAAGTAAGAATCAATTTTGTACTATGTTTTGCCATATTTTTGTTTCGTGAATGTAGGGATTTTTTTTATACATCTTGCCCAATTTCGGTCTGTTATCGGAAGTTATGTACATACATTTCGGTGATTAATTTCTATTTCCGCGTATCTTGCGGGTATTTGCCGTAAATTATAATGATTTAAATCAATGAGTGCAAACTACAAAAACTTTGACCATAATATATTCATAGCTGTAGATTTTAACATAGTATGAAATTATTAGCTGAAGAACTAAAATTTACACTTTAATAAAACGAGTCAAAGTTTTATTACAGTGATAAGTTTTAGCGACGGTAAAGTTTTGAGTGTAATAACTTAAGTGAAAGCAATATTTTTTGAATCCTTTCATTTTTCGAATTTAATGAGGGAAAAGTTTTCTTACGATAATATTAATTTTCTTACTACTACTTACTTAATTTTCTTACTACTTACGAAATATATGTTATACAATTAAGCTGTAAATGGTCTAATCAGACAATATATTAGACAATAAACTGACATAGCTTCACAATCTGGTTTATATTTCAAATGGAATAAACTATATTATTTCATAACAAATAAAATAAAAACTTATCGTATAAATATTTATTTGAACTAATAGTAGCTTCAATGGGCCAAATATAAGTAATTTTTTTGCCTTCTGAGTTACAAATTTTTATAATTAACGAAGAATAAACAAAAAGAATAATAATCAAAATGTTATTGATTAAAAATAAATGTTTTTTAGCTGATGAAGTTGATAGTAAAAGAGTGAAAATTTAAAGCCAGTAGTAGTAGCGAGGCGTTTGGTGCGTTTTCACGTGCTTTAATTGTGACGGGATTAATTATCGCCTATAAGACCCTAATTTTTTATAATTCCAATAATGTCATACAATACTATTGACTTCTACAAAGCTTACATTACATTTACATGGCATTATTACACAGCATCGATATGATTATATAAGATAAAATAGCTAGGTGCATAGGTACTAGGTAAACTTTTAATATGTACATTAACTTAGTATATTTTTTTTTCTTCAACAAACAAACATAATATGTCGATCCCAAAAAATTTAGTATTAATTATTAATTTATTTATAAATTAGTACTTTTAAGCTGTTTTATACTATATAGTACAAAAGAAAAATACGAAATAAAGAATAAGCTAAGTTTTTCGAATGAAAATGTTTTAATACATTCGCCAAATTTACGTTTTGAAACCTTATAAAGGTTAAATTATAATATTAACCTTATAAAGCTTAAAAGTTTAATTTTCCTAATACACTCATCTGCAAATAAATATGAATCTATTTCTTGGAATCTAATCTTTTATGTTTTATTCGATGAGTTTTCTATGCTTTCTTAGCGGACGTTGAACTCGTAATTCTACTGCGGAATACTACGGCACTACTGCCACCTCTTTTTACTATAATTCGTAGTTTTTATAGTAGCACTACTATACTGTAAATCTTAATGAATCCTTTTGAAGATTTATAAGTTAAAAATACAAATAAAAAAGTTTACACGGTAAATGGATGTTTAATAAATATAAGAGTATATTTCAACAAAGCAAATATTAAGATATAATATTAAAAACATTACTACACTAGGCAATAAACCTAATAATTAATTAGAGGAATAGTATAGGTCAAAAAAAAAAAAAAAACTAGGTGAAATAGTATACAAACACTTACAAATTCATTTGTTTTCAAGCCGTATATTTCACGTCACTCAGTCTGTTCACATTTTCCCGCAATGTTTTTTTATTCACAAACTCTTAACGATGTCGCGTGATTGTTTTGAAACGCAGAAGGTACTACACTTTCGACAGTGTTAGGAAAACCGTGGCTCAAGACCGCTTCAAGCGACGGCTTCACATTAACTGCTCGGGAAAACGAGAAAATGAAGCAATCCCTAGTGTCGTACAGTGGATGAAATGACCAATACTCGATAATATATAAACAATATTGAACTGTTCTTGTTTTTTGTCGTGTTAAATGTCACAATATATTTTTAATAGACGAATTAGATAAAGATACGAACTAGACGTGATCTTCACCCAGCTGCTTAGTGAATAAAAAACAAATCATATCTTACTTAGTATGTCAAAAATAAATCGCGAAAAAGTTGACTGGAAAATTCTTGACTAGGCTATATTATATTTGGCAACCGCCATTTAAACCAAACTTTTAGCAGGCAATCCCATGTCATTGCATTTGCAATGAAACAGCCCCATTTTGAAGTAATATTTATATATTAAGCATGTGGGTGAAAGTAACTAGTATCAATATTTATTAATAAACTTGTTTATCAATGCCTCCCAGTAGTTATGCCAGAAAAATAATAGACAGCATAACGTTTGCATTTTCTAAATTTATTCTTTAAAGTCGTAAGTCCATTTTTAAATAAAAATTAATGTTCCAGTTTTGAATGAAATACAGCTTGACCAGGATTTTTCAGGCAACCCTTCCACAATAATTTTTCGAATATAATGAAATAAATAAAAAATAATTTTCATCCATTAAGCAGATGGGTGAAGAAATGAAGCTAAAAATATTGAATAAAGCAAATTAGGTCACTTTTATTGGTGCCTGGACGAAATGACAGGACAGGAAATTATATTATCAGTATATATATATATATATATATATATATATATATCACTATACACAGGTACAATATGTACCTATAAGTATATAAGTCGTACTTAAGTATAGCTTAGCTATTAAAAGAACGTACATTAAAACGTACCTATGTAAAAATTATGTTACTGCAATCAGTCTCTTATACTTGGACTATTATTATTCCTAATTTCTGTTCTATGAAAATGTATAAAAATATTGAGTTGATCGAAACAAATAAAATTTAGGGAATATGTCGATATCGTTATTCACATCACTAGCGAAATATTGGGCGGGCAATCGCTATAGCTGGGGCAGGGGAAAAGTCGATACCCACTCGTGTCATTACACGATGCAAACTGCACAATAATTAATATTAATCGATATAAACTATATCCGCAAATGTAATTAAAGTGACGACATTTCTATACTAAGACATTTTGTATTTTATTTTTTGAATCTAATATTGAAAATTTTGTTCTACCTTTTTATTGAAACTAAAAAAAGGTTTCAGACTGATTCTAATGTACCTTTAAAGTATAGGTAAGTAATTATTCAATATTATATCGATAAAGAATTTGAGACTTAAACAGTTATTCGATCTTTGCGATGAATCACTCAGTCATGAAAGAGGCTGAATGCTATTTTCATTTTTACTTTTGTCACTATAAAAACGAAAAATCAGAATATCGTCTATATTCTTCTTATCTTATTTACGTAAATAAATGATACAATATTAATAAACGATGCTGGAATGTTTAAAATAATAATCGAAATTGATACAGTCGTTCGGAAGTTGAGTGATTTTCAATAGATATAATTTAAAAAAAAAATTATGTGGTGTGACACCAGGTAGGAACGAAGTTCCTTCGGATAGTATAAAGCAACACAATTTAAAAAAAATGTTGACTTATATATATATATTTTCTAGTTCTTGGTTTTTTTTAATTTCGTCGATTGGTTTTTAATTAAGTACATAAAAGTATTTAGAAAATTTAGTATTTTAGAAAATAACAAATACCGTAAAATAAAATAAATCGAATAAAATAATAATAATAATACCAATAATTCAAACTAGTAAGTAAAATAAAAAAAATACATATGGTTTTATTTATTTTTGTCGACAGTATAAAATTACATAAATAATTTAAAAAATAGTTTACTAGTAATATTTTAGTTTTACAAACGTCATATTATACAGTCGCGTGTCAACATATTACGACACTTCCGTTATATATTTTTCTTACGGTTGTAGTATCACATTTTTTTCAGTTCGCTCGTCCAGCCAAATGTCAAGCCTGCCGTAAGGAACTTCGTTCCAAAAAAATGTAAATGTAATATGTTTGTGCACGCTAATCTCAGAAAGGGCTTATCCGATTTACATGCGGTTCATTAACATATTGTGGTAAGCTTAACTGAAAATTTAGTGTCTGTTTCATGTCAATCGGTTATACCCAAACAACGGTGTTTATAATCCAAAATACACCAAAAGATTTATCCCAAAAATACTATACAAAGTCACTATTCCACGCGGACTACGTCGTAGGCACAGCTAGTCGTTTCAATAGATTTACTTTTTAGCTGTACACGCGCCGTCGTCGCCCGCTAAATTGAGCTATTTTTAACCGACTTCCAAAAAAAGAAAGAGGGTCTCAATTCGATTAATATATCTTTATATAAAATTGTCGTGTCACAAGGCTGGATCAAATTTTTATGAAATTTTCAGACATATCGGGTAGGTCTGAGAATCGGACAACATCTATTTTTCATACCCTTAAGTTATGGGGGGGGGGAGGTTAAGGAGGTTATTAACATATATGGCAAAACAACGTTTTCTGGGTTGACTGAGTAGACCGATTTCTTTGCTATTTGTAATTCACCCCTTAAAGATTGCACTGAACAAGTAGCAAAATCAATGTGATGAAAACATTGGTTGTACATTTTACATGCTCTAAAATTAAAATTATTCTGCGTATATTTGGTCCTAGTTCTAGGCACATAAAATAGGGAATGACTACGTGTATTTATTTTGGGACACCTAAATAATATATTAAGTACTTAGTAGATAAGGGGAATCAATAAAATTACGAAGTAACTTAAATAAAAATATTTGGTCTCTCTCCAATCGACGATTTTCTAAAGAAGGAATATACGGGATATCTTGAATATGCGGCGAAGCTTTGTAACTTAAAAATTTTATAAATTTATAATTAATTTTTTCCAATTGAGCAACATGACATTTGTAAAATGGATTTCATACAGTATTCCAAGATAGATCTTACAAAAGAGTTATAAAGGAGAATAATTGTGCCAACATTTTTAAAAGAAAGTATGTGAAAAAGACTTGGAATTTCATTATGAGCAGTGCTAGCAGTATGTTGATTCTTAATGTTCACTGACACTAAGCTACTGACGCCTGATGAAATATAAAGGCAATTCCGTCGTGAAGTGAAGTTGAGCTTGATGCTTCAACAACTTATATATTTCCGTTGATAATTTCTGTATCATGAGACGGCGGCGTCGTACAGGAATGAAGCGTATATGGTATATTTTATCTATGTTCGGCACTCGACAGTCCATCGACAGTCTGCGGTAACGTGTAGCCACAGAACGTTGTGCATTTGAACGTATTATTGGAATTTAAAGGTATTTTTTTTAGTATTTTGAAATTAGGTTATTGCGGGTCATGTTTAATATTATATTCATATATACTTCACCTATAAATTTTATTATAAATTGTCGATAAAAAAAACTATTCTCACTTTGGACTCTATTTAAACTCATAGTTACCATGCTTAAACTGCAATTGTGTGGAAATCACTATGACCTTTACCATTGACCTTGATAAACACCTTTGTGCATATAAATATTTGGACGTGTTTAGGATACTTGAATTATATAAAATTTGAGAAATATTGTTTACTAATAAAATAATATTGTTGGTATTGTTTAATGGTATATCAAACAAAGAAGCAGCACGTATTTAGTTTCTATAAAACCGAGTTTAATTGAATGTAGCAGATTTTAGATATGGCTGAGAACTAACACGTTAACAAACTGATATGCGTAGAAATTCTTAAAATACCAGTTTTATGTCGTGTAATTTTGTGTTAAAAAAAACTAATAATTGTCGTGTACAGATATTGACTCATTACAGTTTATTAGTCAGTACATTTTTTGTTTATTACCCGACTGCCAAGGAAGGAAGGATGTTTTTCGCGCGTATCTTGTATGTATGTATGTATGTATGTTTGTATGTAATATTCTTTACTACCTCATATTTCCAGAACCACTGAACAATCCGTTACATAATTGAGGTATCGTTAGGTTCGTCTTAGCTGCCCAAGTGTTCTTAGATAGGTGACATTAAAAAAAATCAAACATGGCGGCTGCGCAAAGCCATTGTATTTAATGATAAAAAAAAAAAAATTCTCGAATACTACAACATGGGTATCTAATTGAAGGTCACAATACAAGGATTTAAAAAAGGTGTATCATGATTATTATTACCGTAATATTAATAAAGAAATACAATATTAAAGTTTAAAAAATGTGGACTTTGCTCTTTCCCACGCCTAGCCATGCCAAACTCGCCTCCTAGGCGACGATCAAATTCGGGGTGTAGCCTTTCTAATAAAATACAATGGTTAAAAAAAACATACAATTAAAATTACAAATAAAAACAATATCAAACATTTTGTGTTGTACATTTAAAATATATTAATACGGTAGTCCTTCGAAACTTTATGCAACGTCGTACATAACATGCTATGTTTGATATTGTTTCTATTTATTTCGCTGACTTTGTGTGCATATTGTATTTTTATCTTGTTCCAGCTTTTTCAGTTGATTTTCTATTAGTTGTTCTTCACGCAGGCGGGTTTTTTGTTTTTTTTTTTAATTATTATTTTATTTTAGTGACTGTTAAATTAATGTCAAATACGCGTTTTCTGAGAGAACGATGTTCAAATATTTCGTCATAAGATTATTTAAAAAATAAGTATTTTGATTGTTCGAAGGGAATCATACTATCCTTTGAAACGAAAGTATTGTCAATATTTAACGGTCTTTAATCTACAATTGTATTAATTGTTTTCACTAGATTAAGGGCAGTGTATTTTGTGGATACGATTGGTGCACGTAGATCCAGAAGGACATAATTAACGAACAAAAACAAAAAACAGGTTGGGTTTTTTAATTGCGGATGGGTCCATTTTTTCTCGAAAAAACACGACGATGGATATTAAACATATGAATGTTTTTACAAAACGATTTTGTCACGATTTCAACACATTTGCTTATTATCATGTAGTAAACACAATGTTTAGACGGTGTGTCAAGATAAAACCTGCGTTTTGTTAAATTTACGTCGTTTAACAATGAGTCGGACTATTTTGTGTTTTTAGCCGACTTCAAAAAACGAGGAAGTTATTCAATTCGACCGTATATGTATATATATATATATATATATATATATATATATATATGTATATATATATATATATATATATATATATATATATATACACGGTGATTTTATAACCGTTTTGGAAACGAAATATTTTACTTTGGAATCATCTATAGTACATATAAAAATGGATAAATCAATTGTAATGTTGACTAAAAAAAAGTTTCAATTTTAATATTCATTTTTATTCGATCGACTTGGAAAGTAGTAAGGCACTGATCATTCATTCATTATTTTATATGAATGAAACACGTCCGTGCGCGTTTCGGTTGATAAAAGTATACCTATAGGCGCGAGCTAGCGAGTACTTACGTAGATAGACTCGTTTGTCCTTCATACTTTACACGGGCTTAGGACCCTCAGAAATACCACCACGAACCACGATTGTTCTTTTCACAACAAATCAATTTATAAACGGACTGTAGGTATAAACTTCAGGCGTATTTAAAAAATCGGAGTTTTCTACAGAATAATTAACTTACATACCTATTAACAGTTTATTTACACTATTTACACTTCTCTGTATCGAAGCAACTGCTCAAAATGGAGTCCGCTACGTTCAATACACAAACGTACGCGTTTAATACAATTGTCTTTTAATTTTCTTAATGTGTCTTGATCACTTTTCACTTTATCAAAAGCGTCTACTATCGCAATGCGTAAATCATCACAGCTTTCATATTGACTGACGTGTATAACTTTTTATTTCCGATCACAAGAAAAAATCCAGGGGCGTTAAGTCAGGACTTCCAGGTGGCCAAGACACAGACCCTCCTCGACCTATCAACCTATCACTAAACTCACTGTCCAGGTACATCGTCTACTAACTCAGATATTACTCTCCTTAACATCTCTAAGTACGAATTGCCGGTTAGATGACCTTCAATAAAAATAGGCCCTATTAGTTGGTCGTTAATAATACCGGCCTACACGTTCACACTGAAACAAACCTGGTGATGGTTTTCTCGTATCAAGTGGGGGTTAATTAGAGCCCAGTAATGCTCATTGTGCACATTGTATAGTCCCACTCGAGTAAACAGTGACTCGTCCGTCCAGAGTACGTTGTCGTTTGTATTATTTAACAACCACTGGCAAAAGGCGATTCTTTCCGGTGCGTTGTTTATTACGTGAGCCTTACGAAAATGATACAAGTGTAATCCTTGTGTACGTAATATCTTCCATACGAAGTTTTGGCTAACATCGAATTCTCTTGCTGCCATCCTTGTCCTCCGCCAGGGATCGCGCTCGAAGTACTCAAGAACATCTTCAAACTCCGGCGAATAATAATTTAAACGTCCTTGGCCTTGTTTACGCATGTACCGCTATGGTATTACTGACCGACTGAAAGCCAGGGACGCGGGACGCCGACGATTACAAGGACAAGTGAGCAACGCCGTCATTGGTCGACTCCGGCGCAACTCGGTAGCTTTGTTTTTATTGGCTAATACGATTTTGTGACTCGCTATTAAAACGTATAGTATTTCTATTTTTAGAATGTACCTACCGTGTAGCGCTACTACTGGTTCTCACTTTTTATCTGTAAACGATATGAATATCGACTTTGATGAAAAAAAAAATACATATATTATTAAATTAACGTTATATATAGGTTCTGTCATTGATAAATAATTCAAAATTTTCGTTTCCAAAACGCTTTCAAAATCACCCGGTATATATATATATATATATCATCATTACAGCCTATACAGTCCACTGCTGGATATAGGCCTCCACAAGTTTACGCCAAAAATAACGTGAACTCATGTGTTTTGCCCATAGTCACCACGCTGGGCAGGCGGGTTGGTGACCGCAGTACTGGCTTTGTCGCACCGAAGACGCTGCTGTCCGTCTTCGGCCTGTGTATTTCAAAGCCAGCAGTTGGATGGTTATCCCGCCATCGGTCGGCTTCTTAAGTTCCAAGGTGGTTGTGGAACCTTGTTATCCCTTAGTCGCCTCTTACGACACCCACGGGAGGAGAGGGGGTGGCTAAATTCTTTAGTGCCGTAGCCACACAGCACACACACACATATATATATATATATATATATATATATATATATATATTAAATGTATGTTCGGAGATATCCCAGGTGTTGTATACCATGATATGAAAACCAGGATCTGATGCTGAAACCTTCGAAAACCGTAGTGACTAGTGCGTTTGTAAACTTTTTCGTCTACTTACGTTGTATTACTTGATTCGATGTAATTGAAGTCGTTTTTTTTCTTTCGAATTCTCCACTCTACATGACATTGGTGGAATCAACCGTGCTCCACTGGCAAAACTAAAAGACATTAACCGAACCGCGAATGTCATTAAAACAAACAAACCTAAGACGGGAAAAAAATAAAAAAAAATTTCTACCTATTCTCATAATAATATTACTTACACGGTATCACAGTATCTATATATTAATACGTGAAGCAAAAAACTTTTTCCCCTTTTTTACGGAAATTTTGCGGTGAAGAATGCTAATATTTTTTAAATATTATATATAAAATATACATTATAGTAATAAAAAATAACATTACACACATTACCATGTATTTGACACACACAAGCATATTATACTCTTTTCTTGTTTGTCAAAATCTGTAGTCTAATTGAATTTTTTTTAAAATATTCTTTATTTTCATAACTTTTTGTTAATTTAAATTTTTAATTATGGTCGATGTTCGACCTCTGGGCGACCACTAGAGTAAATAGTACTTTTATTAATATAAGCAAATAATGCAATCGTTAAAAAGTTACGTTAACGTGTGACGAGATTTAAATAAAAATATTTTATTTTTCGTTAACTATCGCTACACTTTGAGTAAAAACAGTAGTCGACATTTTTAGTAATACAAATTTGTTTGTTTCAGCGCTCAACGAATTATCCTTGTTCATATCGACAACATGGTAAAGGCGCGTAAATATGTCGTCAAAAAACACTTCGAAGGAGTTCCAAAAAAATCCGATTTTGATATAGTGGAATATGAACTACCTTCCCTGAAAGACGGCGAAATTTTAATCAAGACTGAATGGGTCAGTGTGGATCCTTACTTGCGAGCTTATAATAGAAATATACCAGTGCCATACGATCAATTTAGTTATCAAGTTGGAATAGTAGAAGAGTCCAAGCATCCAAATTATCCAATTGGTACCAGAGTTGTAACACATAATGGTTGGTGTAATTATTCTGTAGTTGATGTTACGAAAATTACAACCACTGATACAGCAGGACTTTCATTACAAGTGTTGTATAAGTTGCCAGAATTAAAAGGCCTTTCACCATCACTAGGTATAGGCGCAGTTGGAATGCCTGGGATCACAGCATATTATGGATTTTTGGAAATTTGCCAGCCTAAAGCAGGTGAAACTGTGGTTGTTACTGGAGCAGCAGGTGCAGTAGGTTCTGTAGTAGGACAAATTGCTAAAATCAAAGGTTGTAAGGTAATCGGTTTTGCCGGTTCTGACGATAAAGTAAAATGGTTGGAAGAGGAACTTGGTTTTGACAAAGCATTTAATTATAAAACCGTCGATGTACAATCAGTTCTCAAAACTGCTGCACCTAAAGGAGTTGATTGTTATTTTGATAACGTTGGTGGAGAAATAAGCAGTTTAATAATCGCTCAAATGAATAAATTCGGAAGAGTTTCCGTATGTGGCAGCATTAGCTCATATAATGAGGATCCTAAGAAAACTCCTACAGCGCCTATTTTACAACCATCGATTGTTTTTAAAGAACTTAAAATTGAGGGATTTATAGTAACTCGTTGGGCCAACCGCTGGCAAGAGGCAATCGTTCAGTTAATTACGTGGATAAAGGATGGACAATTAAAACCAAAGGAGCACGTGACAGTTGGATTTGACAAACTTTACGATGCATTTGTTGGTATGTTGGCTGGAGAAAACAAAGGAAAAGCTGTTGTTAAAATTTAAAATAAAGGTACCATGTTAATGTTGTAAGAAAAATATTATTATTATGTACACTAGCCTTTTCCAGAAGAAATTAAAAATATTTGAAAAAAGTTTGTTTAATTAATCATAATAATTATTTCTTACTTAATATTTACTCTACTTACGAAATGGCATACGATGACGAAACTGCAGTTCTTTCTTAATTATGAGAGATTTCACTTTTTCACTTATAAGACATGACATTGATTATTTCTAATATAATTATGTTCCCTCGCAAAACGAAAAAAACCGACTTCAATTACATCGATAAGTACAACGACGACCAGACGAAAAAATAAGCAAGTAAATACGCGCTATCAAAGAATACTCAAAGAGTAGTCATCAGATCTCGATCAAATTTAAATAAGACTACATGACAAGCATTAACTTTCGATTAAAGTAACAATCATTAAAATCGATAAACCTTGTACAAAGTTAGGCGGCTTAATACAATGTCGGGTGACGAAAAAGCAGTCAAGTTAATACGCATTAATAGATATAACCCTAAAAGTACTTGTCAGATCTCAATTAAACTTAAATGGGACCACGTAACACGCAACACCTTTCAATTAAAATAAAATTCATCAAAATCGGTCGACCCAGTCAAAAATTCTGATGTAACATACATAAAAAAATATATACAATCGAATTGAGAACCGCCTCCTTTTTGGAAGTCGGTTAAAAAGCGCTACGGACTAATGCAATTACTTATCCCGTACGATTTTATATCAATTGAAAGTACGTGCCCGAAGCATTTTATTTGATTGATTTGAGATATACTTTTATTGCTTAAAAACTTTAGGTACTTACACTTTAATGTGTTACGTAAAATGGAGTCTGGTCAAATTTGTTGTAAGCGTCATTGTAACGTGCTAAGTACACTGAGGTAGTGACCTCAGATGTTGCGAGGAAACGTGTGCATATTATAACGCTTACAACTTTTTGAATCGTTGTCTCAGAAACGGTGGCTTTTAGGAAAAAAAAAATATTGATATCTTTTTTATATATAATTCTATGATTTGTAATTTTTGTATGAGGTAAGTTTGTGATAAAACTTGTCGTTTTGAAGATAATTGTGTTTGCTGGCAAACGAAAAAAAAACCCGACTTCAATTACATCGACAAGTAAAACAACGTAGGTAGACGAAAAAATAGTCAAGTAAATATGCATTATCAAAGATCACTCCAAAAGTTGTAATCAGATCTCGATGAAATTTAAATGTGACCACATGATTAACATTGGGCTTTCGAATAAATTAAAAATCATCAAAATTGGTACACTCAGTAAAAAGTTAAGCGGATTTTACAGTGTTTCCCTCGATGTCTGGGATTCCATTATCAGATCCTGGTTTCCTTATCATGGTACCACACCTAAGATATCTCCTTTCCACCAAAAAATAATTATCAAAATCGATTCATAAACGACGAAGTTATCCCCGAACATACATAAATAAATGAATACACATAAATAAATATATATATATATATATATATACATTTTCAGCTTGATGTGAATTTATGTAATGTGATCTTGTCTCACTACGTAAGTAGTTTTATTATTAAACAATATTTACCAAATTTTATAAAATTCAATTATCATAAACTTACCCAAACATTTATGTAAATACCTATACACATGAACATAAGAAAATTAGTTAACATACTTGTAGCGACATCTTTAGCGCAACATACTAACTACGTAATTAGAGAAAACTGACGTATGCTACATCGCGCTATCAGAGTTTTCAAAGTGATTGAGTATATATACAAGAACCCGACAACAACCTTTGGGAGCGGTAGCTCGCCAGACAACTTCCGTCTGGTCGGAGGAACCTCTCTTCTCGATGGCGGACGTGATTTTTTTCACACCACGTTCCTCTCGCTACTAAACAGACTACTTCAGTGACAAGCAAATAGGTACATATTCTAACTTACACCTGAGATAAGTCGTTAAGAGCCATTTCACAATTTTACGCTCTGCAAGTTTAGGTAAATTTGGTCGCATCGCGCGAGTCGTACGAGCCGCGCGATCTTTGTGCTAGTACGTATAGTGTGACAACCAAAAGACCATCGTGATCATTTTCTGATGTATAATAAAAATTATAACTATGGTATAAAATGTTTTTTACATAATTAATTTGTTAAAAATTTCAAGTATGTTATATAACAACAGTCAATAAATTTAAAATAAAATTAAAAAAATCAATTTTATGAAACAATTTTTTTAAATTGATTTAGTTTTTTCAGTTTACGAATGAATCTAATATTTACGATATGAATAAAAAAGCATTTAATGACATCGACACCGACAAACATATTAATTAACAAATAACAAGACAAACAGATCGAAATGCCTATTTGTATTGATAGTGTGAGAAAAGAAAATTAAATTATACATTTGTTTACAGAAATTATCATTATATTATTTTACAGTCATTTTCGTAATATGTTTATTTTATTTATATTTTATTATGAAAGTATCAAATGCGTTTTATCCGCTATAACAACAGGCGCTTGGCGCGTGTGAGCGAAAGAGACGGCTGCGCAGAATTTGGCGTGGACCTTACCTCTAAGAGCGCTAGCGCTCGACTGATTTACCGGGCTTGATGCGTGGCAATATATACTATCTTTTTATTATTTAATATAAAATGTATTAAAAATAATTACATCTTTTAATTATTTTTTTTGTATTCCTTAATGATGTAAGTTTACTTTGATGAAGATAGTTCGTTAAAATTTCTTAGTTTTCTAAGAGAAATATCGCTTTTAAAATTGTACTTATTTGGAAAATATTCGTAACTTTAAATTTTTTTTATCGTTTAATAGAGATACAAATGGAATAAAAATCTATGATAGTGGACAACAAAATTATATTCCACATATTATGATATATTTTTTAAATGGTTTCAACGTAGAGGTTATTGAAAAGTAGGACTTCAAAGTATACATTGCGACCGTTTACCCAGGGAGGAGGCTGATGAAAAGGTTAATAATTTTATACACATAATATAAATCAAAATTCTGATCTGACTATGGACTACAACAAAGGTTGCTCTATTATATTTCAAGAATATAAATTACATTATTGCATCCAACACTGAGATTAACGACGTCAAAATATTACAATTTCGCGGATTGTTACCGATTTTTGTGAAATGGCTCTTAAGACTACGTCGCAAATGAATTGTAACTTGTTAACGATGACTTGTCAAATATTTGGTTGATAACTTTCTGTATCTGCCCTATTGATAGATAAAATATGATTAATAAGATAAGATATTTTTTTCTTTAATCATTGGCCCTATTCGACTGCGTCGTACAGGAATTGGTATACACGGTGATTTTATAACCGTTTTGGAAACGAAATATTTTACTTTGGAATCATCTATAGTACATATAAAAATGGATAAATCAATTGTAATGTTGACTAAAAAAAAGTTTCAATTTTAATATTCATTTTTATTCGATCGACTTGGAAAGTAGTAAGGCACTGATCATTCATTCATTATTTTATATGAATGAAACACGTCCGTGCGCGTTTCGGTTGATAAAAGTATACCTATAGGCGCGAGCTAGCGAGTACTTACGTAGATAGACTCGTTTGTCCTTCATACTTTACACGGGCTTAGGACCCTCAGAAATACCACCACGAACCACGATTGTTCTTTTCACAACAAATCAATTTATAAACGGACTGTAGGTATAAACTTCAGGCGTATTTAAAAAATCGGAGTTTTCTACAGAATAATTAACTTACATACCTATTAACAGTTTATTTACACTATTTACACTTCTCTGTATCGAAGCAACTGCTCAAAATGGAGTCCGCTACGTTCAATACACAAACGTACGCGTTTAATACAATTGTCTTTTAATTTTCTTAATGTGTCTTGATCACTTTTCACTTTATCAAAAGCGTCTACTATCGCAATGCGTAAATCATCACAGCTTTCATATTGACTGACGTGTATAACTTTTTATTTCCGATCACAAGAAAAAATCCAGGGGCGTTAAGTCAGGACTTCCAGGTGGCCAAGACACAGACCCTCCTCGACCTATCAACCTATCACTAAACTCACTGTCCAGGTACATCGTCTACTAACTCAGATATTACTCTCCTTAACATCTCTAAGTACGAATTGCCGGTTAGATGACCTTCAATAAAAATAGGCCCTATTAGTTGGTCGTTAATAATACCGGCCTACACGTTCACACTGAAACAAACCTGGTGATGGTTTTCTCGTATCAAGTGGGGGTTAATTAGAGCCCAGTAATGCTCATTGTGCACATTGTATAGTCCCACTCGAGTAAACAGTGACTCGTCCGTCCAGAGTACGTTGTCGTTTGTATTATTTAACAACCACTGGCAAAAGGCGATTCTTTCCGGTGCGTTGTTTATTACGTGAGCCTTACGAAAATGATACAAGTGTAATCCTTGTGTACGTAATATCTTCCATACGAAGTTTTGGCTAACATCGAATTCTCTTGCTGCCATCCTTGTCCTCCGCCAGGGATCGCGCTCGAAGTACTCAAGAACATCTTCAAACTCCGGCGAATAATAATTTAAACGTCCTTGGCCTTGTTTACGCATGTACCGCTATGGTATTACTGACCGACTGAAAGCCAGGGACGCGGGACGCCGACGATTACAAGGACAAGTGAGCAACGCCGTCATTGGTCGACTCCGGCGCAACTCGGTAGCTTTGTTTTTATTGGCTAATACGATTTTGTGACTCGCTATTAAAACGTATAGTATTTCTATTTTTAGAATGTACCTACCGTGTAGCGCTACTACTGGTTCTCACTTTTTATCTGTAAACGATATGAATATCGACTTTGATGAAAAAAAAAATACATATATTATTAAATTAACGTTATATATAGGTTCTGTCATTGATAAATAATTCAAAATTTTCGTTTCCAAAACGCTTTCAAAATCACCCGGTATATAATGAAGCGTATATATGTACTGCTCGACAGTCTGCGATAGCGTGTAGCACCGTTTAAGTGTATTATCTATGGTAGACACAGAACGTCGTGCATTTGAACGTGTTCTTGGAATTTTAGGTATTTTTTTAGCGTTTTGAATTTTGCACTGTTCATGTTTTATATTTTGTTCATGTATATAAATTCATTAAAATTATTGATAGTAAAAAACTACATTCACTGTTGTACTCTATTTTTATACTCATACGATGATTAAACTGTAATTTGTGGATTTTACTATGATCTCACCATTGACCTTGACAAATGTGTGCTTGTATATTTTTAAATTGTGTTTCTTTTTACAATTTGACTGTCTATAGACGTAGCTAAAAAGACCTATTTAGATTTTTAAGCATTTCTATTATTCTATATAAGCCTTTTTAAATATCTGTTAAATTAATGTCAGATACGGGTTTTCTGAGAGAAAATGTACAAGTTTAAATGATTTTTTTTTACAAAACGACTGTTACGATTTCAACACATTTGTTTATTATCTTGTAATACCAGAATATTTAGACGGTGTGTCAAGATGAAACCCATGTTTGATAAATGTACGTCGTTTTACAATGAGTCTGACTATTTTTTGTATTCAAAAATTAAATCAACACTGTTATCTCAACCGCACCGATTAAAGTCCTTTGTGTATTCTCCCACTCTACGTGACATTGGCTGAGTTCTGCTCCACTGGCACAAGTTAAAGCCATTAAATCAATCAATCAATTTACGTCAATTGATACTTTATGATTCATAGACATGCTAGTCGCTGGGTCACATCCAGCATATGTCGCTTGCGTCTTGGTCATGCGTGTACACCTGTTCATCTTGCCAAAATCAGAGTTCGTGACCACTCATTGTGTGAATGTGGCCTTGACGAAGGCACGGTTTCCCACATCCTTTTTTCCTGTCCCAAACTCCTCCGTCCTATATATGACATCCTTCCCTATGATATTCCCCGCCCTATAAATGTTCAATGTTTGTTGATGTTAGTGTTTAGTCCCTACTGTACATTTTTGTGTAAATATTTTGAAATAAATAAAATTAAGTTGTAAATAAACCATGTGTCTGTCCTAGTGTAATTAGTTTGTAATAGTTTAGTTACTAACAGTGGTTGTCTTAGTCTAACATTAAATGTTTGTGTTGTTTTAGGTTAAGGTGTAACAATGAAAGTCTTACTATTTTGCCTGTTTTCAAAATTAAATTGAGACTGTTATCTCAACTGCACCGATCAATCAATCTCCTACGTGTGTTCTCCACTCTACGTGACATTGGCGGAATCAACCGTGCTTCTCTGGCACAACTGAAAGCCATTAAACCAATCAATCGATACTTTATGACGTCTGTTAAGTACCGTACTGTAGCCATGCGAAGTTTATATCACTGAAAAGAAAAGAGAGATATATATCATTTTGATCTTAGGATATATATCATTTTGATCTTAGGATATATATCACTCATTTAGCTCTTCAGCTCATTTAGCTCAGTGAAATAATTTTATAATGCAACCAAAATGCAACCTTATGGTTGTGGTAAATTTTTCACTTGTTCAAAGCAAGACGATTGAGTCTATGACCTTGTGAAATATGAATCGAAAAGATACAGAGCCATAACTAACTATCTCTCTCTTTCGCATGATAAACGCCATCGTTCGATCGGGTGGCTCACTAGCTCAGTCTCGTTTACTCCCGCTCAGTACGCCAGTCTCTCGAAAATGAATCATAAGACTAGTGAGCTGGAGATATATTTGAAACGTAAGTGAGCTGATGAGAGACTAGCTCACTTGAAAAGATATGTTTCATTTGTATCACTCACTCATGAGTTACACAAGTCTACCGTACTGTCTATCATACGGTACCCTAAGCCAAAGAGTATAATAATAAAATACGGAGCCCTAAGCTCACTCATAATAATGTCCAGCAAGTATTTAACATCTATTGTAATAAACAAGGAAAGCCGATGCAGCCTATGTCGCAACGCCCGTCCAGCCAGGAGCCGCCAACGCAGCGATTGCGATTTCGTCATATTTTAAATTTATTCCTAATTTTCGCATCGAATAGGTTTATTCACAGAAACAAATAATTCAATCGTTAAAAAAGTTACGTTAACTTGTGACGAGATTTAAATAAAAATATTTTATTTTTCGTTAACTATCGCTACACTTTGAGTAAAAACAGTAATCGACATATATACTAATACTAATTTGTTTGTTTCAGCGCTCAACGAATTATCCTTGTTCATATCGACAACATGATAAAGGCGCGTAAATATGTTGTCAAAAAACACTTCGAAGGAGTTCCAAAAAAATCCGATTTTGACATAGTGGAATATGAACTTCCTTCCCTGAAAGACGGCGAAATTTTAATCAAGACTGAATGGGTCAGTGTGGATCCTTACTTGCGCGCTTATTATAGGAATATGCCAGTGCCATATGATCAATTTAGTTATCAAGTTGGAATAGTAGAAGAGTCCAAGCATCCAACTTATCCAGTTGGTATCAGAGTTGTAACACATAATGGCTGGTGTGATTATTCTGTAGTTAATGTCGCGAAAATGACAGCTCCTCATACAGCAGGATTTTCATTAGAAGTCTTGTATAAGTTGCCAGAATTAAAAGGCCTTTCACCATCACTAGGTATAGGTGCAGTTGGAATGCCTGGGATCACAGCATATTATGGATTTTTGGAAATTTGCCAGCCTAAAGCAGGTGAAACTGTGGTTGTTACTGGAGCAGCAGGTGCAGTAGGTTCTGTAGTAGGACAAATTGCTAAAATCAAAGGTTGTAAGGTAATCGGTTTTGCCGGTTCTGACGATAAAGTAAAATGGTTGGAAGAGGAACTTGGTTTTGACAAAGCATTTAATTATAAAACCGTCGATGTACAATCAGTTCTCAAAACTGCTGCACCTAAAGGAGTTGATTGTTACTTTGATAATGTTGGTGGAGAAATAAGCAGTTTAATAATCGCTCAAATGAATAAATTCGGAAGAGTTTCCTTATGTGGTAGCGTTAGCTCATATAATGAGGATCCTAAGAAAACATCTACAGGGCTTACTTTAGAACCATCGATTATTTTTAAAGAACTTAAAATTGAAGGATTTCTAGTAACTCGCTGGATAAACCATTGGCAAGAGGCAATTGCTCAGTTAATTACGTGGATAAAGGATGGACAATTAAAACCTAAGGAGCACGTGACAGTTGGATTTGACAAACTTTGCGATGCATTTGTTGGTATGTTGGCTGGAGAAAATAAAGGAAAAGCTGTTGTTAAAATTTAAAATACAGGTACCGTGTTGATGTTGTAAGAAAAATATCATCATTATGTATTCGCCTTTTGTAGAATAAATTAATCAATTTGTCAATGGATTTTGTATCAAATAATGGAAATTTAACAGAATTTTAATAGGTTTTTAGTAATTATAAATAACTAGGTACATACAATAAAAAAATTGCTGGACATAACTATATGGTTTTCGAATGGGGGAGGGGGGGGGGGTACCCCGGACAGTCCGGTTGCAGACCAACTAAGCTATTTCGAAGCTAAACAAAGCCAGGTTAGCTAAGGTAAGCTAAACTAAAATATGTCCCGTGCACATAAAGAACTAAAAGGAAACTCAGTCAGTGTTATGAAATTTAGTTCGACGGACGTCGCTCACCATGAATATAATCAATGAAAAAAGTTCCGATGATGAAAATGTTACACATAGAAAAAGAAGATTAATACTGATATTATTATTAAAAAAAAAAAAGACATTCCAGACCTTCGATATGTCAACAAGTTCAATCTCGGCGCACAAGTGGAAAGTTTAGAACTACAAATTTCAAAATTTCTACAAATTAGATGATGAGCATTTTCAGTTATAATATTCATAACATAATCTAATTGTACTATGTGTCCCATAGTATAGGAAATTGTTTTAGGGTTAGGCGGTAGATCGGCATACAGAACTAAGTTAGCTTCACATATTTTAGTTAGTTCACATAGCTTAGTTTGCAGTCTAAACACAAGTAAGAAAAACTGCGTAAGCTATGCGAGCTACAACTAAACTAACTTAGCTTAGCTCTTGGTCTGCAACCCGGGTTAAGCTCGCTACGTCACTGCTTAGTGGATTGTATATCTTTTTTTATTCCTGTCCTGGAATTTTATACTCTAATTGTGCGTTAATCAACGGTTAGCCGACCGCGTGCGTTCGTTCCTATATTTTAGAGTGTCGTCCATTATTCACGTGATGTTTTTCAGCAACTTTTAAATCCCCCCCTCCCCGCAACTTTTAAATCCTCCCTCCCCCTCCGGAAGGAACCTAACCCCTTTCTTTGGTGATATGTAGTGAGGTTTTAGACATGGATGTTATTCGCTAGTGACCAATTTCGAATTCTTCAAAATATACAGATCTAAAAATTAATTTAATTGCTCATCAAGTCTTGTTATTAATTTTAATAATAAAAACATAACACTTTTTTATTTTTCTAGTTATTCTTATACCTTATACAGGACCAAGTTATTGATAATCAATTAAATAAAAAAGTTAAATACGAAACAATCGTGCATGAAAAACAAAAATTTGAAAGCGGCCTTAAATTAACAATTCAATACTAATAAGTAGAAAATTAGCTGATGTAAGTGTAATATTTCACAATGTAAAAATTGAAACAATGACATCTTTTTTAAGAGCGAAAGTATTTGTGTGTTTAATTTCAACGATATTTCATCACTTCAGCCTAATACATACTCCTGGACATAGGCCTCCACAAGTTCGCGCCAAAAATGGAGTGAACTCATGTGTGTTTTCCATAGTCACCACACTGGGCAGGCGGGTTGGTGACCGCAGGGCTGGCTTTGTCGCACCGAAGACGCTGCTGCCCGTCTTCGGCCTGTGTATTTGAAAGCCAGCAGTTGGAGCAACGATATTTAAGACATACAAAATTAAACATTACAAACTACCATATTATACAAAGTTCATCACACAAAGTAACTTAATAACATGTAACAAAAAACAACAGCTATTTGACTCCTTAACAATGCACAGATCCAGAATAATTTAGCATACAAGTTATTGTTATCATACATTTTTTTGCTCTTAAATTCTTACTACATATCCATCCTTAATTGATTTATAATAAGAATACATGGCTAGTTAAACTTTTAAGCGAAAATGCACAATGTTCTATATAACACCACATTCACGTATTAATTCTTTTAGGCGCTGATGTTTCCTCACTCTCGCTGCTCTTCCTTTTCCTCTTAATGAGATGCGATATGTCTGATGGCGCTGATTTCGGTTCCAACTTATTGACACCTGCGGAGCTACTTTGACCATTCCCATTTGTCGGACACAAAGTTTCGCGAACTCTTTTTATCACCTGTAATAAATAAAATTTAATATTTTAATATAATGCGCGACATTTGGTAAGCCTATGTCCAGCAGGGGACTGCGACAATGGTTTCATCATATCTTTATCAGTTCTTATCGCAAATTTCTGTCGTTATCGGTACTATTCCAATACCGACAGAAAGATATTTTGAACAAACAAAAACAAGGATTTTTTTCTACTTTTAATACATACCTAGATTTGTTTTACTTTTGAACTTTATATAACTCCTATTCATAATACAGTCAGCGAAGAAATATTTTTCAATTGACGTCAGTGTTGATTGAATGATACAATAAGTCATATTATGAACATGAAAAATACATTTAAACAAGAAACATTTGAGATAACCAGCGGTCACCTAGTGGTCGAAATTACAACTTTTGGAGTAATCTTTGATAATGCGTATTTACTTGATTATTTTTTCGTGTACCTACGTTGTATTACTTGTCGATATAATTGAAGTCGTTTTTTCTTCGTTTGCCTGCAAACGCTTATTTATTTGTTTATTAGAAAATTAAAAATTATTTCTGATTTGCATATTGTAAGAGATGGAAAGAAAAACAATAATGAGTTTTACGCTAACGAGAGAAAAATTTCGACAGACAGCAAAGTGGGCACTGGTTAGCTCGCTTCAGCCTGTAGTATCCCACTACTGGCCATAGGCCTCTTTTCCCATGCAAGGAAGGATCGGAGCTTAATCCAACATACTGCTCCAATGCGGGTTGGCGGATATATTCCTCACTGTGAGTAACGATCGCTATCAGAGTGCCTAATGCGAGTTTTGTTTAATCCGTCTCGCAATAATGGGCGTAAACTTTAAACTTCATTTTGTATGGGAAATTCGGGATTTCAACCTAGTTCTCGGGTTTATCGCTAGATGACTCTGTATCGATTGTATCTTATACTATTCTTTATCGTCTAGGCTGCAGTTTAAATTCCCATAAAAAATAATTTTCACGTATAAACGCGTTTCTGTCATGTTTCTGTGAGTAAAACTCGCACTAGGCACTCAGATGTGCATGATAACAACCGGTACCGACGGCTTAACGTGCTCTCCGAGGCACGCTGGTAAGACAAAGATTGCACAAACACCCAGACCACGGCAAACGCTTGTATGGCCTATTACGCTGTATGGCTTATTACGCTGGTTAGCTAGTAAATTATAAAATAAACATCAATGGCCATTACAAAAAGCATTTCCACCACATGACCATTAATGGGTTGAGGGCATGTGAAATAATACAAAATTTTCATTTTCGATTATCTTTATTATCAAATCGTGTAAAGCGATACAAAAATGGCCTTGTGGTAAAAACGCTTCTTACAGATAAAACGTAATACAATAAAAATAGCTTACAAACTACGAGTATCATAACTGCTGTATTGAGATTCTAAGGCACTAATAACTAATTATTCAATACTGGTATTGGACAGTCAAAAGAAATTAATATCACGATTAAGATATTCACTTACTACAGACATTCTTTCAAACAATGTAGTCTACCAATTAAATATATAATCAAAGTGCAGTCTAAAGTATTGCCTGAAAGGAGTCTGTTGCTTTGTAATTATTTAATTCGGCTTTTAGAATTTAGGAACTAATTATCACATGTTCTAAGCGTCAGTTTATTACGTAATTAATAACTAATGGAATGGCTCCTTAATTATAACAAATGCATTAAAACAGTCAGATTTTGTCTCAAGGTTATGAATATCATTTTATAGGTAATGTAAGTGACGCAATTTTTTTCTAAAGGACACATTACCTACAAATTCTGTTTTAATAATGTTTTCAAATGGTAGCTTGGTAACAACATCTTACTTATTTTTTACAATAGAAATACTAGAAAACGCAATTTCTACTCCATATGTTGATTGTAAGTAATGATTTAATACCAAACTAAGCTATAAATTCAAGGACATCGAATTTTTTTTCTTTTATCATCATATTTCTTAACATATTTCTAGTCGCTTCTACACAATCGCACGGTCTTACCTCAGCCTTATAGTCCATCATATCTTGTATTTTCTCCTGTATTTCGGGCAAGAGCTCTTTCAATTCTTTCAGTTCTCCTTCGACAGAGTAGAACGGATCGGCGTTTGTAAATTTCTTTACAGTAGCATCTTCTGCAGCCGCACTTGGGTTCTCTAACGTCTTGATGCGCGATTCTAGAATATTTGCTGCGTTTTTGAAGTGTGTTATTGCGTCTTCAAAGTTGGACGCGAGGGAATTAGCGAGGCCTGTAAATTAATTTATTTAATAAAAAACGAGGTAACGTTTATACTTTTTTGGCTACTTAAAACAAAAGAAGACATACCGATTTGGTAGTGAGTTTCTGCTATACGTCTATCGTCGCTGCCATATAATTCCTTTTGAATTTCTAGACAGCTAACTGTAACAAAAAAAACAATCTAGATTAAGATAAAAAAAAAATATACTTTTGATTCAGCATAATCAACCTTAACGTAGCACGTAGCTAGTCGTGTGTAGTGTACAGAGTACAGTGTGCGGTGTGCGTGAGGTCGCTCACCCATGTCGAGCACGGCCTTGTCGTAGGTCTCGCTCTCGAGCGCCACCTCGCCCAGCTAGTCGTGTGTAGTGTACAGAGTACAGTGTGCGGTGTGCGTGAGGTCACTCACCCATGTCGAGCACGGCCTTGTCGTAGGTCTCGCTCTCGAGCGCCACCTCGCCCAGCTGGTCGTGTGAAATGTACAGGTAGTGTGCGGTGTGCGTGAGGTCGCTCACCCATGTCGAGCACGGCCTTGTCGTAGGTCTCGCTCTCGAGCGCCACCTCGCCCAGCTAGTCGTGTGTAGTGTACAGAGTACAGTGTGCGGTGTGCGTGAGGTCGCTCACCCATGTCGAGCACGGCCTTGTCGTAGGTCTCGCTCTCGAGCGCCACCTCGCCCAGCTAGTCGTGTGTAGTGTACAGAGTACAGTGTGCGGTGTGCGTGAGGTCGCTCACCCATGTCGAGCACGGCCTTGTCGTAGGTCTCGCTCTCGAGCGCCACCTCGCCCAGCTAGTCGTGTGTAGTGTACAGAGTACAGTGTGCGGTGTGCGTGAGGTCGCTCACCCATGTCGAGCACGGCCTTGTCGTAGGTCTCGCTCTCGAGCGCCACCTCGCCCAGCTAGTCGTGTGTAGTGTACAGAGTACAGTGTGCGGTGTGCGTGAGGTCACTCACCCATGTCGAGCACGGCCTTGTCGTAGGTCTCGCTCTCGAGCGCCACCTCGCCCAGCTGGTCGTGTGAAATGTACAGGTAGTGTGCGGTGTGCGTGAGGTCGCTCACCCATGTCGAGCACGGCCTTGTCGTAGGTCTCGCTCTCGAGCGCCACCTCGCCCAGCTAGTCGTGTGTAGTGTACAGAGTACAGTGTGCGGTGTGCGTGAGGTCGCTCACGGCCTTGTCGTAGGTCTCGCTCTCGAGCGCCACCTCGCCCAGCTAGTCGTGTGTAGTGTACAGAGTACAGTGTGCGGTGTGCGTGAGGTCGCTCACGGCCTTGTCGTAGGTCTCGCTCTCGAGCGTCACCTCGCCCAGCTAGTCGTGTGTAGTGTACAGAGTACAGTGTGCGGTGTGCGTGAGGTCGCTCACCCATGTCGAGCACGGCCTTGTCGTAGGTCTCGCTCTCGAGCGCCACCTCGCCCAGCTAGTCGTGTGTAGTGTACAGAGTACAGTGTGCGGTGTGCGTGAGGTCGCTCACCCATGTCGAGCACGGCCTTGTCGTAGGTCTCGCTCTCGAGCGCCACCTCGCCCAGCTAGTCGTGTGTAGTGTACAGAGTACAGTGTGCGGTGTGCGTGAGGTCGCTCACGGCCTTGTCGTAGGTCTCGCTCTCGAGCGTCACCTCGCCCAGCTAGTCGTGTGTAGTGTACAGAGTACAGTGTGCGGTGTGCGTGAGGTCGCTCACCCATGTCGAGCACGGCCTTGTCGTAGGTCTCGCTCTCGAGCGCCACCTCGCCCAGCTAGTCGTGTGTAGTGTACAGAGTACAGTGTGCGGTGTGCGTGAGGTCGCTCACCCATGTCGAGCACGGCCTTGTCGTAGGTCTCGCTCTCGAGCGCCACCTCGCCCAGCTAGTCGTGTGTAGTGTACAGAGTACAGTGTGCGGTGTGCGTGAGGTCGCTCACCCATGTCGAGCACGGCCTTGTCGTAGGTCTCGCTCTCGAGCGCCACCTCGCCCAGCTAGTCGTGTGTAGTGTACAGAGTACAGTGTGCGGTGTGCGTGAGGTCGCTCACCCATGTCGAGCACGGCCTTGTCGTAGGTCTCGCTCTCGAGCGCCACCTCGCCCAGCTAGTCGTGTGTAGTGTACAGAGTACAGTGTGCGGTGTGCGTGAGGTCGCTCACCCATGTCGAGCACGGCCTTGTCGTAGGTCTCGCTCTCGAGCGCCACCTCGCCCAGCTAGTCGTGTGTAGTGTACAGAGTACAGTGTGCGGTGTGCGTGAGGTCGCTCACCCATGTCGAGCACGGCCTTGTCGTAGGTCTCGCTCTCGAGCGCCACCTCGCCCAGCGCCAGATGCGCGTCCGCGAGCAGCGCGCGACCGGCATTGCCGCTGTCCGCGACTCGCTTCTCGAGGATACTGCGCGAGAGCTCTGTAAACGAGTACCTGTTGTTACATTTTCATCATATTGAGTATAGTAAGCTATCACAAACATAAAGTCGGTTAAGTGCTTTGTTACTTGGAGTGATAGAAGTTGTAATGTTTGCTTTTACCGAGTTTTGCATGATCAGTCTGGGATGTCAGTGCTTGAATTGTACCTGACTCGTCATCGTAAATCTGAGTAGGATTGTTCCTAGTTTGATAGATTTGAAATTATATTTACCTAGCATTTCCCAGGCCAGTTGCAAGTTGTCAACATCATCTTCATTCTCCAAATTTACTACAGAATCATCATTTTGATCATCATTTGACGACCCCTGAAACAATTAAAGGGACATAAATTCATTCTAGTCACTTTCATGAATTTTGATTAATTAATTTATCTAGTCATGATAATTTATAAATACATTAACTTACTGGCTTTTCATTAGATTCTTTAGCAGTACTGCTTGTTGGCTCTTCCTCCTTTGTTGTTGACTCAGCTTCATTCTTCTTAACCTCTTCATTTGCGATTTCAGCTTGTTCCTTTGATTCAACAGCATTGTCATCATTTGCGACTTCACCTTGTTCTTTTGATTCTTCGTCTCCATTTTCATTATTTTCATCTAGTAGAATAAATTTTTATGGAATGTTAGTTAAGGTCTTGCATTATAAGAAATGTAGTTGCATTAATTATTAAAGGGAATATGTCTTCTTTTGAACTTTTAACAAAAACAGTAAAATTATGTCCAAGGGACTGGATGATATTATATGGTACAAAAAAAAAAAAAAAAAAAACTGAAAATTTTAACAATTCGTTTTTTTTTTTTTGCTAAAACAATTATATGCATTACCTTTTTATATTAATATGTCTGTCAGTCAAAGAATTAAATAAAAATTGAATCAAAATATTTATTGTAAATTCATTCAAAATCTATACATTTGATTATCCAGCATCTAAAACTTGTATGTATAATAATATATTGTAGTTAATATTGTATGTTATTATATATAAATAAATATATAATTTTCCTCAATGGAGAATTTTTTGCATTTTATAGATGTAATTTTTGTTTTTTGTTTGAAATTGTGTAACTTAAAACTAGCAATTGGACTAATCAGATGTGTACGCTCTGACTAATTTAAGAATGAATATTATATCTTATCTAATTTTATAAGAAACACAGGTGGCGATTGTGGGTTCCCACAACATGGGTTAAGTGACACATTTAAGATAGATAAAAGAAAGGAATTAATAAGAACCAAGAGAATTCTATGGTAGAGTCTGCATTTGTTAAACACTCCGCAGAAGTTACCTATGGTTATTTAACTAGCTTCTTACATACATACATACATATACATATCACGTCAATGGTCAATCGTTGTTGTAACCGACAATTTTGTGTTAAACGTCGTTAAAAGCAGATGTACTTCTATAGTAGCTCATATGAATACCAAAGATATGCATATTATTGCATCACTAAGTAGTTGGTTGTTGCATGTGAAGTTGTACTAAGCGGATTACACTGTATATAATAATAAATAAGATACTCAAGTGTGAGATAATGACTCAATCATAATGAAAGTTTAAGAACTGTCAAGTTATGAAAAATGAAAGAACTGCAAATGTCACTTTTACTTTGAACTATTGAAATGCTGCCCTACCCTTATTTGTTAACATATTGTATGGACAACTACCTACAAATTTTATATATAAAAAATATATATATTTCAAATCATAAAAAAAAAAATATCGAGTTGGACATTTGTGATTGTATTTACTAGGAACAGACCATCATTATCATCATCTTCATTGTCTCCTGGGATGCCACCTCCAAGAACACCACTTTCTTCTCTCGACAGACCGAGCAAAGCTTTGCCATACCTTGAATATAACAGGATTTTTAAGTTATAAAATATATAGCACCAATTAACAGTTGTATTATTTTAGAACTCATTGTATATTTGTTTGAATATAATTTTCAGGTTTCTAAAGGAATTATGTCAAAGTTTTTAAGAAAAATCTACGATTACCTAACTACAGTACTACTAATTTCAACACTCTTTCGAACAAAATACTATATTATCAAAAGAGATTACATTGAACTTTACATAGGCAGAAAATAATATAATAGAAATTACAAATATTATGCAGGAAAATTACTAGTCAAACTGCACAATATCAATCACAGTTTATCTTCTTGTTTTAAGTTTTATAGACAATTTTAATGTTTAAAATATTGACAGACATTGATATTTTAAGACTTGTCTTTCTTTATAAAAGTCAGTCTAAAGTTTAATGAAGTTTTATAGACAATTTTAATGTTTAAAATATTGACAGACATTGATATTTTAAGACTTGTCTTTCTTTATAAAAGTCAGTCTAAAGTTTAATGAAGTTTTATAGACAATTTTAATGTTTAAAATATTGACAGACATTGTTTTAAGACTTGTCTTTCTTTATAAAAGTCAGTCTAAAGTTTAATGAAGTTTTATAGACAATTTTAATATTTAAAATATTGACAGACATTGTTTTAAGACTTGTCTTTCTTTATAAAAGTCAGTCTAAAGTTTAATGAAGTTTTATAGACAATTTTAATGTTTAAAATATTGACAGACATTGTTTTAAGACTTGTCTTTCTTTATAAAAGTCAGTCTAAAGTTTAATGAAGTTTTATAGACAATTTTAATATTTAAAATATTGACAGACATTGATGTTTTAAGACTTGTCTTTCTTTATAGTCAGTCGAAAGTTTAATGAATTTACTCATTATTATAGATCCTGAACTGAAAAATTGCATATAAAAAATCACTATTTTATAATTGTCATAATTTATACATCTTTTTTTCAGATACAATAATAACTCACCATAAATAAGCTTCAGCGCACTCATCAGCTATGTCTCCGTGAGTCTTAGCTAGCATTTCACAGGCCTTCGCCAAGGACTCTGTCGCTGCATGGTAGTCCCTCACTGCAAGATGTCGCCTCCCTAATGCTAGCAGTTCTTCGGCTGAGGATGTGGTAACTTCTGGTACATCTGCCATCTTTAAATTAAAATACAACAAATATTCCTGAAATTATTTCTTTTGAATTTTATTTCCAATGAAATTTAAAAGAAAACAGTGAAATCCCATAATTTAGTTACACCATGTTACAAAAAAAGCTGTGTTGTTTTTAAATTAATATACACTACAATAAATGAACTGATTACAGTAGAGAAATTAAAGAATGACAATTAAAATAATTTATAGGGATTATGCGGTAGGTTACTAAACAACTAAACTAAACAATTATCCCAGGCATCGTATACTATAAAACATTTATAAGGCTAGGCTTTAGATGAAGAACCGTCATTTTGAAGTTAGATAGGTTAGGGTTATAATACAACTTAAGTAAAAATAACTATAAAAAGCATCATAAATGTAAAAATAACCATATGTCAGAGGGTGCGAAGCCTACAAATCTCTGTATTATACCTTCAAAGACTTTGGTCCGATCGTCGATTTAATTCATAATTACTGATAGACTGTTTGTTTTACGTAATTCATTGAATAAAGGGATTTAAATTAAATTTATAACCACATAACAAGTTTAAAGAATGTTTAGCTTAAAAAATTTTAAGTTAAAATTGTACTTCAACAAAAGATATTTTTGCCGGCAAATTGTACTAACGGTCCTTTTGACATCCATACAAATAAATCAAACGTAGCCACGTGAGACTTGAATGATTAATTTTAAAGAGTAATAAAATTAAATTAATACAGATGGCAGGTATGTTAAATAAATATAAAAAGAATAATCATATATCAATTTCAATGGTATATATTTTGCTTGCTACTGTGGCAAAATATCAACAGATGTTTAAATTGAATTGTATGTACTTACTGTGTGAATAATTTTTTGACTAAGTTCCTTAAAGTAGCGATGTATATATTAGATAAATAACTCCTTAACAATGATGGAATCGATTAATAAGAAATATGTTACGAAGTCGTTGCAACGAGGTACAAAATGTCTCACAAATTAACAATAAATATAAAAGCGATATAAACCAAAGAGTATGATATAAACTACAAAGCGATTTGAAGTGTTGCTACTTAGGAATGACCACAGGTAATATATTTACTATAATGTATTATTTTATTTCCTCTAGACTCTATGGTTGTGAATTTATCGAGAGTTTGCATGTCCCTAATTCAGTGCCGGATTTATATTTTATATATAGGCCAGTACGTTTGGTAACATTTTGATTAATATTCTTAAAACATAAATAATAAGTCATTTAATAACATAACAATCAATTTTGTTTTACTAGAGAACGCTCAACAACTGATGCTGGTGTAGAGCTTTTTATTTCGATAGTCAACGCGTGGGAAAAATCGAGAGATGCTTGATCGAGCGATGCTTGAGGTGTATTTGGTGACTTATCCAAAGCATTTCACTATTATTTAATTTATTTTTATTTTATACTTTATTGTACACCACAAATATATTACAAACAAAGTTCTGTTAATAATTCACTAGGTATGTTCAATAATATACAGTTATCAGGAAACTCAGTCACCATGGCATTAAAATTACCACGCTAAATCTTTTGACTGCTTAACTTAATCATAAAACTCAAATGGTTGAAGTAAACGGTACCACGTAGTCCAACTGTCGTCGTCGTCAATCATAACTCAATGATGATAAATTAAACTTAGCTCAACTTCCTAAGCATAATAATATCTATGGCATTTAGCTAGGGGCAAAGCAGCTAATATTAATGTCATTTACAATCTACAGAAAAGAGCTATTCGTTACATAAATAAAAATGGGATGTAAAGAATCTCTAAGAGAGAAGTTTAAATAAATTACATTCTAATCTTTGCATCGCAGTAATATCTTTGAAAATAAAATGTACATACAGAAGCAAAGGCATTTATTTGTTAGTCGTAATAATCAACATGCCTCAAATGATATAATTAATATTCAGGAATGGCCACAAATTAACATTTCTTAAATGCCGGCTCAAAAAAAACCGTTCTTTTATAGGAATGTTTATTTTAATATGCATAATTTTACAATACAAGCTCAAGGCTGCAGTTCAATCTTTGCCTTTACTGAAGTTTAAAAAAAATGTCAAGCAAACTTATGTAGTCAAGCTTATTATATAAAGTCCCAAAATTACACAGGGTCTACTTTACTATGTAGCACAATTATCACAAATTCCAGACAAAGAGATTTTCAGAAGAAAACCTCTGTTGCTTTTTCTCAGTTATTCTCATTTGTTTTGACTTATATTGCTCATTCGCTTCAGCCTGTAATATCCCACTACTGGGCATAGGCCTCTTTCCCCATGTAGGAGAAGGATCAGAGCTTAATCCACCACGCTGCTCCAATGCAGGTTGGTGGATATATTCCCTACTATGAGTAACGATCGCTATCAGGTGTACATGATAACAACCGGGACCGACGGCTTAACATGCTCTCCGAGACACCACGGCAAAGACCTGTATGACCAATACAAATATATGTCATGTGCGGGGATCGAACCCGCAACCGCTAGCGCAACTGGTACAATCCATGGCTGTAACCGTTGCGCCAACGCGGCGTCATGTATATTGCTCATTAGGAGTCGTATTCGTGGCGACATCTATCACGCGAAATACGAATGACTACGAAACTACGTAATTATAAAAAACTGACATATGCTACATCGCGCTATCAGAGTTTTCAAAGTACTTAAGTATATATACAAGAACCCGACAACAAACGTTGGGGGCGCAGTAGCCCGCCAGACACGAAACCCGTCTGGTCGGAGGATCCTCTAGAACTACTCTTACTAAAATTACTCTTTTATTTGAAAACTAGCTGTGCCCGCGACTTCGTCCGCGTGGAATTTAACAAAAAGTTATTGTTCGGTTCGCAGAGTTATAAAATAAATATATTTTTAAAATTAAAGTAGCCTAAGTTACTCCTTCATCAGTTATCTGCCAGTAAAAGTCCCGTCAAAATCGGCCCAGCTGTTTCAGAAATTAGCCGGAACAAACAGACAGGCAGACAAAAATTGTAAAAAATCTTATTTTGGTATATGTACTGTGTATACATCCATATGAATTTAGTAAAAAGCGGTTATTTTAATATTACAAACAGACACTTCAATTTTATTTATTTGTAAAGAAAATTACTTCGATTTGTCATTCGTCACGTCAGAAATACTTCATCCTGCAACTATAGAAATTTATGATAATAGAAAAGTGATAACAAAAAAAAAAGTCTAAAAGGCTATTTATATCTTTATCTTTTAATTGAGGAACTTACCGCTAAGATAAGATTCTAGAATTTACACAAAGGCAAGTTATAAGTGTAAAATAATTTAATTGTACAAGTATCATTTACGAGTATAACGTAAGTAGTTAATAATTGTGAAAAAAGATTCTTCTCAAAAGTTTTCTTTCGTAAACTACCTTTAAAATGAAATGTTTACCAAAAAAAAAAAATAAGAAATTTAAAGGAGTGTTTTGCTGTATAAAAGAAGATACTCCAATCGAAAGTAGCCCACTTAGTTCACGAACAAGAAGTTTTTGAAAATTTGATTTTGCTCTCATGTAAAATGATGATTTTCGACTTACTACTTATTACTTGTCATAGGAGGCATAGTATTATTATTTTTCTAACAAGCATTCCGCCCCGGCTTTGCACGAAACAAACATTACAAATGATTTTTTTTTTTAATGTAATATAACCTATGTCACCTGTGAAAAGTGTAGCTTCCCAACAGTGAAAGAATTTTTCAAATCGGTTCAATAGTTTCGGAGCTTGTTCAATGCAAATTTTTTATAATATAAGTATAGAATAGATATAAACAAGATTCTTGGCAAAAGTGAAGCGACTTTCAAACTTTGTTTGTCTATTTTTTTTAACTTTTTTTTATGTCATAGGTTGGCAAATAAGCGTACGGCTCACCGGCTAAGAGATTACCGTAGCTTATAGACGCCTACAATACCAGAAGCATCGAAAGCGCGTTACCGACCCCAATCCCCTCCAGGAGCCCTGGTCGCCTTACTTACCAACAGGAACACAATACTGCTTGGAAACAGTATTATTTAGCTGTGGTCTTCTGTAAGGTCGAGGTTACTACCCCAGTCGGGCTGCTCCATATTTTGAGTAGGAAATTCCTGCTGTGCCCTACCTCAGTTATACTATTTGATTTATAATTATAAAATTTATTTCATGTTCAATTTGTTATTTAGTCTTACCTAATCTGAATGTACTCTTAGATTAGACGTGGATTGCTTACTGTAATATGCTAAAAAAACAATGATTAAACATTACAGAATAATTTTATTGTCTACGTAATACTTATACATATAGCTTATTTCAAACTTTAACTACAGCTTTACCAAGGTTCTCGCCATCTAACATTCCACTAAATGCTTCAAAAATATTAGTGAAGCCTTCTGTTATGTGCTCTGGAGTTTTTATCTTTCCTTCTTTTATCCAGTTGATTAAATTCGTAAATGCTTCAGACCATCTCTTATATTCATCCCATATTACAAATCCTTTGATTGTAAGTCGCTTAGGTACAATATATTGTTGTAAAATAGTGACTTTGGGTAGTTGTGAAGGATCTGCATTATAAGAACTGATACTGCCTATAGTTACCACTTTTCCAAATGTGTTCATTTGGCTTATAATTATACTGCTTATTTCTCCTCCCACACAATCCAAATAGTTGTCGACGCCATTAGGAGCGGCTTCTTTAAGAGCTGTATGTATGTTAACTTTCTTATAATTGAAGACTTTGTCAAAACCAAGTTCGTTTTCTAGCCATTTCACTTTTATATCAGAGCCAGCAAAACCTATGACCTTGCAGCCTTTGATTTTAGCTATTTGTCCCGCTACTGTGCCCACTGCACCTGCAGCACCAGTTATCACCACTGTATCTCCAGCTTTAAGCTGACAAACTTCGATAAGCGCGAAGTATGCTGTCGCTCCAGGCATTCCAATAGCACCAACACCTAATGACGGCGAAAGTCCTTTTAAATCGGGTAGCTTATAAAAAATGTCCCAAGGCACCTCCTTTACCGGCGCTTTCGTGTCTATAATACTATAATCACACCAGCCTTTGTGCGACACGACTCGAGTTGCTACCGGATAGTCTGGATCCTTCGATTCTTGCACTATAGCGACTTGAAGACCAAATTGATCGTATGGTACCTTAAATACAGAATCGTAAACTCGTAAATAAGGATCAACGCCAATCCATTCCGCTTTTACCAAAATTTCTCCATCTTTTAATGCAGGCAGCTCGTATTGCACTAATTCATAATCCGATAATTTTGGAGCTCCAGTATAGTGTTTTTTTAAAACATATTTTCTCGCCCAAACCATGGTGACTTGGGAATTGAAAGAACTGCGAATGCTGTAACAACATTAAATTTAAAACATAATTATGTATATATTCATATTTATATATTATCCATATAGACGGAATCGTATTTCACATTCAAAATATATAAAATTAAAGTGGGATTTACCTATTTGAATGACTGTATTCAACAAACTTTAAAGTAAAATAAAAACAAATAAACTATTTCTATGCAAAAAAGTAGGTTTTGTTCTGCACATTTTCAGCGTTTATAATATGAGTAAAGAAAAAAGAGCTGCTCTGAGGAAACACAGACTTTTTATATTTCAAAGTAATATAAAACGTTTAAAAAATTAACAAGAATCATCCAATTTTGAACATGATAATAATTAACTAAAACGAAAATTAAAAAAATAATTATTTTACCTTGAAATCACAAGAACTACTTAGTTATTCGTCAAGACACTGACTACGTATGCCGATAAGTAATATATATCAATTTATATCAAGAAATGAGTAATACGTAAAAGCGTCAATTTGATAAATCCATATGTTTTTTGTCGAGTCATTGTTTTTTATTATTACGATTGAATAATAAGTGACGCCGCGTTGGCGCAACGATTACAGCCATGGATTGTATTGTACCTGTTGCGCTGGCGGTTGCGGGTTCGATCCCCACACATGACAAACATTTGTATTGGCAATACAGGTGTTTGCCATGGTCTAGGTGTTTGTGCAGTTCTTGTGGGTCTCCCCACCGTGCCTCGGAGAGCACGTTACGCCGTCGGTCCTGTTGTTATCGTGTACATACACCAGATAGCGATCGCTACTCATAGTAAGGAATATATCCGCCAACCCGCATTGGAGCAGCGTGGTGGATTAAGTTCTGATCCTTCTCCTACATGGGGAAAGAGGCCTATACCCAGTAGTGGGATATTACAGGCTGAAGCGTTATAAGTGATTATTTTTCTCAATGATACTTCGAAAAGATAACATACCTACTATGAGTTAACCTTTCGTTTCATACCTGACAATGTTTCAGTATTTAGCAGCTGTGATATGTGTTTATTTTAAGCTACAGGGAAGGATCGAAAATTAATATCTTCCAATATTTATACAACTAGTAGTTGTATTAATTGCAAGATATTGATTTTCGATCGATTAGTTCTAAGGTAACATACATAAAAAATACAATTGAATTGAGACCTTCCTCCTTTTTTGAAAGTCGGCTAAAAAGGAGAAGGTTCTCAATTCGATTCAATTTTTTTATGTATGTTACCTCAGAAATTTTGATTAGTTGGACTGATTTTGATGACTTTTTTTAATCGGAAGGTGGTGCGTGTTATGTGGGTCTATTTAAATTTAATTGAGATTTAACAAATAATTTTGGAGTTATATCCAATAATGCGATTTACATCATTATTTATTCGTCAACCTACGTGGTATTAAGCCGCATAACTCTTCACTGGGTGTACCGATTTTGATGATTCTTATTTTAATCGAAAGCTGATGTTTGTCTTTTAGCAGTTTAAGTTTTATCGAGATCTGATCACTATGTTTTGATTAATCTTCGATAACGCGTATTTACTTACCTATTTTTTCGTCTACTTACGTTGTATTACTTGTCGATGTAATTGAAGTCGGTGTTTTTTTCGTTTGCGAGCAAACAATTATTGAATTGTTATTCATACTAATTAAGTAGATTTTAAATAAAAAGGTTTTAGTGTCTTTTTAGTCTGTTTTATTTAAGTTTGACTTCATCGTCTATGAAATAAATTATTGCAACCAAATTACAAGAGTGTCAAAGTTTTATTTTTCACTAGATTTATTAAGAAGCATTGATAAAATTATTTAAAATTATTTCAGTGTGAAATCCATGCATCCAAATTAAGATGGCTACCGGGGATTCTCCAAGTATACCAAAATATATGGCATTTTCGAAATCTGGGGTGCCTATTATAGGTGCTCTCATTGATTATATGGATACAAGCTTAGAGTACTTAAGGTTCAAAACATTTTCAAGAGCTGAGAGACTCAATGTGAAAACATCTAGAGCCAAACTTTCAGCTTCGTTTATGGCAGCTTTGTGTCTTTTACTGGGTTTAATTTGCAACGTTAAATTTGAAGTTGTGACATTCGATGAAGTGCCTTTAGCCAATGATTTGCATTTTGTTTTGATGAGTAAAGACGATAAACTTTATATTGATGACATTGATATTTCGAGTGAGTAACTGTTTACAAGTTTCGGTAATTATGTACATCGCCGGCAAAAAATGTATGGGGTTGGGGTAAAAGGGGAGGTGGGGTGGGAGGGAGTGTGGGTTTTTCACTCCCCCGGACAACTGTTGTCATGTAAAACCCGTTGTTACAGAGACATCGTGGTTGAAGTTTTGAGGTTCAATTTTTAAATCGAAAAAAATTGACCTAAGCATAACGTTTGGCTCCGGCGCTGCGGGAAGTGCAGCCCTTCCGCCCTTGCGTGCGAAAGCACGCTCACTCATGCACCGTTCCGGAGTGGGGGCTGCCCTCCCTCCGCCCCTCCAGCTTAAAAAAAATACTCTAGGGGTAGGGCAGACCAAGACCACGTGGACAGTGGGGTGCTCCGATTCGGTTTTGGGTATTTTTCGAATTTCTATACCTATATTCTTGCACGCAATGTTACTAATTTTATTAGAATATTATTTTTGACGCGTTATTTTGTTTAAAAGTGTTTATTTGTCAGTCGTTAAAGGTCAGTTCGTATCGTATTTTGATCTTGCAGTAAAGATCGTTTTTACGTTAATTTGTTCGAAAATAACGCGTGATAGTCGCAGAACGGAGCATGAGTACACTTCCCGCAGCACCGGAATTAAGGTAGAGTCAGAAATAACAAAAATTTAACCTCCCATAAATTAATCTACCTGTGATGTACATAACAGCCAAAGTTTCATATCATGTTCTAATCGCCATGTTTAATCAATGATATCGCGTCTAAAATATGTCATAACCTATTAATTTCCTAAATACCCCTAATAGTTCAAATACAAAAAAGGTGGACGTTATCACCACGGTGCATTTCTGTGAACTGAGAGATAAATGAGGATTTTTATACCATATTATTATCACCTTCATTTAGACAGGACTTGCCACGAATTTTAAATCTGGAGTTGTCCCATAACCATGGCACTTGGCACGCTTTCGTAACAACACAAATGATATAATTAATTAAATTAAAAATTATTTCGAAAAAATAATTGTATGGGTTACTAGTACCCATATAAAACAATAAAGGTATGGAGGTTTTTTTTTTGTCTGGCTAGCTGGATGTTTGTTTTGGCACGACGCGAAACCAGTTGTTTGAAATCGGACGCGGTTTTGATTCTAGATGAGGTCCTCAGATCAATTCAAAATTACACACAAAGGTGTACTTACAATCTAATCTAGATTTCATTATAATACGTCGCGAAAAATTTGAGTTATTATTCTCCATAAACAATTATAGTAAGTTCGGAACAAAAGTCATTTTAGATATTTGAGACTATTGTTATCGGGTACGATCAATATTATGCATTTATTTGCTATGATCGTTTGACTATTCCAATCAATAGATAATTGTAATTTTAAAAAGTTTTAAGACTATAGAGCGGCTCAATTCATTTTAATTTTGGGTTTTAAGCCCAATTGCTTCTACAACTTTTCTAAAGTACCCCACTGAAATGTGTTCAAATATAGAATTTCGAAATCTTTAAATATATTAATCGATTGATCTGGAATTATGTATATATTATTTCTTTTGAGATTAATTCCCTTTTCTGAGAGCAGTATATTGATGGTGGCATTGGTAAATAAAAATAATATCATCTGAGATATTATTTACTTCCTTTAAATCGATGTTAACTAAATACTTAATTTTGTTTATTCAAGGAGTGATGTGGTGTATCGAAGCATCGGATACTCTTGTTATCCTAATCAGTACGCTACTCATTTGGAATTCGTCTAATGTGGTAATTTTACCTGATATTATTTTTATTGTTGAAATAAAATGTTGTTTATATTACTGTACTTTTGTATTGGAATATTCTATATGTATGTAAATATTCTACCGCCAGGCAAACAGTTAGATTGATGCTTATTTACTATTTGTCTATTACCGTATATAAATATATATGTATGTTCGGGGATAACTTCATTGTTTATGAACCGATTTCGATAATTCTTTTTTTGTTGGAAAGGAAACATCCCAGGTGTGGTACCAAGATAAGAAAACCAGGATCTGATGATGGGATCGTAGAGAAATCGTGGGAAACCCTTGAAAATCCGCACAACTTTTTACTGGGAATACCGATTTTGATGATTTTTAATTTAATCGAAAGCCGATGTTTATCATGTAGTCACATTTAAATTTCATCCAAACCCGATTACAACTTTTTGATTGATCTTTGATAATGCGTATTTACTTGACTATTTTTTCGTCTACCTACGTTGTATTACTTGTCGATATAATTGAAGTTAGTTTTTTTCGTTTGCCTGCAAACACAATTATTATCTTATTAGATAATAGTTTATTATTTAAGGTTCATTAGAACAGTATTCCACTGTGCCCCGTTCCATAGTGCCCCATAAGGCCAACGTTTCAAACGAGTTTTATAAAAACTTAGGTTATTTTTGGAACTTTCCACACAATTGTCTCAAATGATTAAAATTAATAAAAAAAATATCACTTACCTGTTCTTTAAACTTTTTTACTAAAAAGAAAGTACTTTGAAAAGAAATCTCAACTTTTGAACAAGAATAATTGTGTTGCCGATGTTTATCATGTGGTCACATTTAAATTTCATCGAGATCTGATTACAAATTTTTGAGTAATCTTTGATAATGCGTATTTTACTTGACTATTTTTTCGTCAACCTACGTTGTATTACTTGTCGATGTAATTGAAGTCGGTTTTTTTCGTTTGCCAGCAAACACAATTATTTAGTAGCCGCTAGACGCTTGTAACATCAGAGGCATCGTAAGCGCGTTGCTGACCCTACCCTGACCCTCCCCAGGAGCTCTGGTCACCTTACTCACCACAGAAACCCAACACTACCTGAGAGCAGTATTGTTAAGCTGTGATCTTCTGTTAGGTGAGAAATATGTATATTTCAGAGTTTTTCAAAGTCATACATATTTTACAATGTTTACTGTAGCCAAAATTTAATAAGTAGGTATATTACTTGAAACCTGAGATTTCTATCTAACAATATCAGTTATGATTCCACACGTTCTACCCATTGGAAAGTTTTTATAGGCACGTTACACATTTTATTTACTATTTTGTTACTTTTTTTTCATAAAAATTTTTAGCGTTCTCCACTAAGTGAGTACCTGTTCTTACCATGGTTGGGAGCATCTCTTCGTGGACTCTTTTTGCGCCAAGCACCTACAGCTGGAGCATTGATATACACTATGACAGTCGTAAACGGAAATGTAAATTGCTTATTCTTAACGACATTTTTCTTTCTTTTTCGTAAGTATATGAAGAAATCTGTCTTAATGTCGTAATAGTAAACTATTGTGTTTTTAATAGTTTGATGCCGATATGTTAACGATATAATTATTATTCTTTTATTAAGTTGTTAACCTTAGAAACAGACTACGTGTATGCATTTTAAACATAACCTACTGAAAAAATCTATAATATAAAAATGAGTCGCTGAATGTGTTGCTAAGCGCAAAACTCGAGAACGGTTGGACCGATTTAGCTAATTCTTTTTTTTAAATTATTCCTTGAAGTACGAGAATGGCTCTTACGGAGAGCAAAATTCTAAAAAAATTAATAAAATTAAAGAATCGACTGTTATGCGATACGAAGTTCGCCGGGTCAGCTAGTTATAAATAAAAAGCGATGATTTGTATGGGAAGTTATTGTAAACTATTGTGTGTTTTAAACAGGGGTTCTCAAATTTCATATCTGGGCTCTTTGGATTCCTTATAGATCTATCTGGGCTAACTGGATCCAGATATAATTGTGTTTGCTCGCAAACGAAAAAAAAACCGACTTCAATTACATCGACAAGTAATACAACGTAGCTCGACGTAAAAATAGTCAAGTAACTACGCGTTATCAAAGATTACTCAAAAAGTAGTTATCAGATCTCAATAAAATTTATATGTGACCACATGATAAACATCAGCTTTCGATTAAATTAAAAATTATCAAAATCAGTACACCCAATAAAAAGTTATTGCGGATTTTCGAGAGTTTCCCTCGATTTCTCTGGGATCCCATCATCAGATCCTGGTTTCCTTATCATGATACCAAACTAGGGATATTTCCTTTCCAACAAAAAAAGAATTATCAAAATCGGTACATCCAGTAGAAAGTTATGCGGTATAATACAACGTAGGTCGACGAAAAAAGCGTCAAGTAAAAACGCATTATTAGATATAACTCGAAAAGTAGTTGTTAGATCTCAAATAAATTTAAATGGGACCAATTGGCACACACCACCTTTCGATTAAAACAAAATTTGTCGAAATCGGTCCACACGGTCAAAAGTTCTGATGTAACATACATAAAAAAAAAAAAAAAAAAAATACAGTCGAATTGAGAACCTCCTCCTTTTTTGGAAGTCGGTTAAAAAACAGATAAAAATGGTATGAAAATTGTATGTAAATTTTGGAATCCCTGTTTCAAACAGACAATAGCTTACAATAACTTCCCATTCATACTATCGTTTTTTATTTGGAGTTTTGAGCAGGGTTATTATTTATTTTAAGAAATTTTTCAGTTTTTATTCCAATATAACAAACATTTCCTTCTGTGGACAACAGTTATCGAAAATATTTTGAAAAGAAGAATTCTTAGTTCAATTGACTTCTTTTACGCATTAATATTTATTACAGTTTTTGGAATACATTTCGATCTAACATTACTGTGTTCCAATGGGAATATTTATTTTTTAAAAGGAAGTCTTATTTTAATTTGTCAATTTACACAAATATCATTCCACTGCGGTCCGTTATGTATGAGATGTTTAATCGTAAATTATTTCGTATTTATTTCTTTTAGTATTTGAAGCACGACTCTGGTTAGAAGTGGCTCGACTTGTGCGCTTGCGGTTTGAGAGGCGCGAACACGTTGGTTTATCACGCAACTCACAGTACGAAGTGGAGACACTATGGAGCAATGATGACATACAAAGTGTGGAAGTTGGGAACTACGTTTACTGAAAATATCGACCATTTTTATCTAAATTTAAAACTGCCTATATCTGTCTTTTCCACTACTTATTTACTATTTAATTTGTAAAATTGTTAGTTTTTATATGAACTGTTTACCTACTCTGTTTTTTTTTTAATGAAGTGTTTGTTTTTTCTTTCACTTAATAGATTGTAAAAATGAGAATGTTAAATTTAGACAAAAACGGTCCTTTTAAAATAAAAAAATAAAATAAAAACAATATTAATCGTATAAAATTATAAAATTATTTTATTAATTAAATATTTTATTATTAACACAGTTATCGTAGGAAACAACATTTAATTACTTGTATATAATATAATAACACAGTCTGTTTTCTAAAATTAAAACTATTACACCTATAAATAATAACAAATTAATATAAAATACCTACGATGGTTCTAAAAATGAGAGCTGCAGTAAAATCTATTTTATGAACAATCAAATTATTTTACATATTTGAGTATTCGCTTAATACTATTTGTAGTAATAAATCCAAGTTTTTAATTTAGCCTATACTGCAATTACATCTCGATCTGTGCGATTGCATAGCAATTTTGAAACATGGAAAAGAGTACAGAAAGAAGTTTGTTTCGATTATTAACATAAAGTCATATTAAATGCAAACATCTACTGTCAATAAGTGCTGTTATTATTTAATGTAGACTAAAAATAGCTGTTCACGAAGGAACGAAGAATACAAGATAAGGTAATGGTATGTTTATGAATACGTATAAATCTTTAACATAGTAAAAAAGATCAAAAAACTGACACCAAAAAGTCGAAACGAAATATTGAATTGAATGATATTTTTGAGTTATGAATTTATTCTATATATCCACACCATACAAGAGTGTTTTAATCGTGATAGTAATTGACAAATATTACGTTTGGCGTAATATTGATAACAATTTTGCGTATTGATATATTATCGCTATGATAATAGGATTTTTGTTTTACTTCTTATGTTTACCAAACACTACACTTGTGTGTCGGATTCATTGGAGAACCAGGTGGACAACGAAATTCTCTGGCGAAATCTAGGGAATTCGACAGAGTCCCTATAACTCGAAATCTGCCCGGTGAATGAACAGCTGTTTTTAATTTATTGCGCATAGCCTCTGGGCGCATAGCTCCACACCATACCTGGATAATTGACAAGAATTAAAAAATATATGAAAATATTGGAATAATGACGCAAAAAGAATTGAGACGAAATAAATTACATTTTATTAGGTTACAATAAGTCTACTATGCTCACACTATTGCTTATTTTTATGAAAAGTATTACGTAACAGTTAGTCTCTAAATAGTACATGTTCGCTACCAATTATCACCGATACTTTTTATAAGATATACTTAAGAAAAAAAATTGTCAAGAAACATGAAAGTCATCTGACATACCGAGTCATTATGAAGGTAATTTGTAGCTAGTAGGTATAGTTTACTTTTCATATTTGTCAATTTCAGGCCAAATAAGATCCTACATATCTATCTAATCCAAGTATTCAAGTGCCTTCATAGGTACACTATTATACAATATTCAGAATTTTCGTGTACATGTTCGTAAAAAACAGCAAAAAAAAAGTACATCTTTATATTTGTACTATCTTGTAAACGTCACCTTGCTTGTGTTTTATTAGTAGTTACTAGTAATTATCCTCATTCTACAACATCAAGCCTTTTAGTCACCATAAAAGGTAGCCTAAGACATTTTCCTAGGTCTACTTCACCATGGTCACTACCTATGTATCAAATTTCATCCAACAAATCCACAGACATACAGAGTTGTTACTTTCGAATTTATAATTAAAATACGAATTATACGTATAACGGATCACCTGTGCGAAGTTGAGGAAGAACAACTGAGTGTGCGTGTGGTTGAGACCCGGCAACGTCTCGTCTTTGGAATCATGGTGACTAAGCCAGTGCTGATATGCGTGGAATGCTTGCTTCACACCGCCGTTGTCTGCAATGTTTTCACCCTGTAAATTATAGATAGTAGTAGATATATCTAATAGTAGAGTTTAATAATTGATCTAATGCCATCAGATTATTATATCTGTTTGAGCTTTAAGATTTTGTAATATTTACTGAATATAATTTATTAAATATCTTTAAAAAAAAGAGTTGTTAAAATCTGCTGCAGCGCTTCATTTTCAGCAGCCAACCTATCCCTAGAATTCTACACTTTTGATTTTGGTAGTCGACACGATTGATATGTAGATTTACTGCTACAATCATCGATGGGAAAGTTGATAACTTTAAAAGTTTAATATTTTTTTTGCCGGAATAAATTGTATGTAACGAATGTGTTCGACCTAAGAACAATTAGATTTTTCACTCCATCTTAATAATATGTAAAAAAATGTACCTCGACCTTACAGAAGATAACAGCTAAATAATACTGTTTTCAAGCAGTGTTGAGTGCCTGTTGGTGCGTAAGGTGACCAGAGCTCCTAGGGGGATGTGGGGACAGGGTCGGCAAGGCGCTTGGGATGTTTCTGGTGTTGCAGACGTCTATAAGCTACGGTAATCGCTTACGACCAGATGACCCGTACGCTTGTTTGCCAACATAATTGTATAAAAAAAGGTATAAACAAAAAAGGTAGTATGTGTTTGTAATTATGTGTAACCACTAAGTTAGCACGGTGGCGGTGAAAAAAACAGGTAAAACCTACATACAGTGTAATACTTGTTTACTTTCGCTAAAATACAAATAAGGAACATAAAAGGCTTAGATCAATTCTTCTCTAAATATAATAAAATATCTTACAAGAGAAAGAGATAATTTAGGCTGTACCGTACAGTGACCATCAACGTCAGTTATATTCAATTGACACTCACTTGTGTATTGACACCGTCCAGTTTCATACTGACTTCAGGCACAACGTACTGTCCGTACTGATCAATGAGGCACTGCGCACGTTGGTGGAAGGCTTCGATTGCGGAATCCGACCACCAGCGATGGAGATTTCCCTCGCAGTCGAACAGACGACCCTTGTCGTCAAAACCGTGCGTGATTTCGTGTCCTGTGTAGATATTATTTAAAAGAATGATTCGATTTGACCTAATTAAAAAGCGATCTTTTAGCATTTTGAAGACTTGAAATAATAAAACAAGTTGAAGTTTTTGTTAAAAAATATAATTCTATACTAACAGTAATAATTCTATACTGACGACGCTTTAGCGCAACGGTCACAAGACTGCCTTGTGGCTGTTGCGCTGACGGTAACGGGTTCGATTCCTGCACATGATATACACTTGTTTTGGCCATACAGATATTTGTCCTGGCCTGGGCGTTTATGTTTGTGTATTATGTGTATTTCCGGACCCCAGAACACCTTAATAAATCCTAGTGAGTTCAATTCCAAGTTTCGTTGTGTTAGGGGTAATTATTATTATTACTATTACTAGTGATACTTATACGAAATAGAATAAAAAAGTAACAAACACACCAATAACCACACCAATGCCACCGAAATTCAGAGATCTTGGGAAGTGCCTGTGGTAAAATGGCGGCTGTAATATACCAGCGGGAAACATAATCTGATTCTTATTGCGACTGTAGTACGCGTTTACAACAGCTGGTGCTGTGTTCCATAGCGTCTTGTTTACTGGTTGACCGATACTGAAATTTGGAAATACGGATTTATTGATATTTACTAAAGTTTCATATACAAAATATTTCCTTGATAATTAGGTTCCAATGTAAAAAAAAAATATTTTTTAGCTTTACTTATAATAAATGTGTTATGAAAACAACCAAAGGCTATTTGTACCTAGTAAGTTATCCACAAGTAACAAGTTAGAAGCGTTAAAGTTACAAAAAATGAATCGCTAAATTTGTTGTTCAGCACAAAAGTCCAAAACGGCTGGAACGATTTTGCTGATGGGCTTTTTTGAATTGAATGAAAAATTAAAAAAAAATGCGAAATAAATAAGAAAATTTCAGAAAACGTAATATCTTTTAATTAAACATCACGAGTTTAACGCCTGCCCAGCGTGGTGACTACGGGCAAAACACATGAGTTCACGTTATTTTTGGCGTAAACTTGTGGAGGCCTATGTCCAGCAGTGGACTGTATAGGCTGTAATGATGATAATGATGACGAGTTTAACAGTTCGCAAGGCAGGATCGATATCTATTGGGTCAGCTATTGATAGTATAAATGTAAAAATCGAAGCTTAGTTTTTATATCCGAAAATAGTTAAGATTATTATTTTAATTATCTAGATAACCTACTGTTGTTGCTGCTGCTGCTGTGTGGTTACTGCATCAAAGAATACGGTCACCCCCTCTCTTTCCGTGGGTGTCGTAAGAGGCGACTAAGGGATAGCATAGTTCAACTACCACCTTGGAACTTATAAAGCCGACCGATGGCGGGATAACCATCTATCTGGTGGCTTTGAAATACACAGGCCGAAGACGGGCAGCAGCGTCTTAGGTGCGACAAAGCCAGCCCTGCGGTCACCAACCCGCCTGGTGACTATGGGCAACACACGCCATATTTGGCGCGAACTTGTGAAGGCCTATGTCCAGCAGTGGATTGCAATAGGCTGAAATGATGATGATGATGATGATAATGATATCTAGATAATCATTCAAAAATAGAAATACCGGGATTGTTCCATTTTAGTTAAATGTTGCAAAATATTCAATATGTTTTCGAAATATTTATTCGGGTGTATTTTAACTTCCTTGTAACGATCATCCAATTCATTTTTATTCAAAATAAAATCTGGATAGCCTATTCTTAGCATCATGGTGTCCACTTTATGCGCTGCAAGTTTTTTTGTCTCATCGTCTATCCAATTTGTCATATGTAGTATTTCTCTGAAAGCCTGCTGTATTTCCCTTGTCATTTTTAGTGTGTCATTTTTGCTCATTTCGTCGAAGTAATTTTTGACAAACATCGATCCTAACGCCATCCCCATGTTTGAGTTTACTTGGGAGATGCAGTTCTTCCATCTCGGCGGGGCTTGCTCTCGGCCGAATAGTATATAATAGAATCTAAAATTATAACAAAAACACCTTTGTATTTATCAAGTAAACCATCAAAAACTAAATTCAAAGTAAATTTTATTTGAGTTTAAGCAGTCCTTTCACAACAAAAATATAAAAAAAAATTGTGGTAGCTAAAAGTCTTATTACATTTTTGTAACCTCCTCTTCCTAATATAGAACTTTTTAAGCTATGGAACGATGTACCCGCTAGAGCAAAATTTTTGATATGATGAGTTTTATTTTCGGTTTAAGCGAACCGTGGCGCCGTCTATAGTGAGTTCTTTACAGAGACCCGTAACTATTCAAAGTTTCATATTACAATGAAAATCTTTGACAGGAGACGACACCATGCTATTCTTAAAATGTACGATTTTATTTTTGTGTTACCCACACATTAGGAATTCTAAACATTTTTGAATATCATATCGCTTACTATACTTTTTTATTCAATTTAAATAAATAAAACAACGGTTAAAAAGTCGTACTGTTGTTTCGCAGACTGAAAGCGATCGTCCAGGTTGTTCACACGGTGCCTCACGAAACGCCACAGCAGGTAATTTGATAAAGTGTCTGGATCCGTTTTCTCTATCAATTGGACTAAGTGCTGATGACGATGAACGAAATATCATTGACGACAATAATTTTATACATTTACTACTAAGTTATTGGGATTAATAAATTTTAAAATTTATATGTCAATTTTAAACAGCAATTAATGTTAGTTACAAATATAAAATATAATTATCTCATGATTTCATTTTTGGATTTTGTCAGTAACAGAACTAGGTATTCCAAATTACATACAAAACACATAAAAAATGTAGGTAACTTCAAGGCTTTTTATTATAAAATAATTAAATGTATTTTAATAAACATTATTTGAAACGTTTTTTTTTCAGAGTTATAGATACTTACTCGAACATAGTTTAATGCAAACAAAACAACAGTCTCTTGCGAATGTACGGTTCTATTCATTACAATACAAAGGTACTTCCTCCATTTCACTTGAGGCACTAAGCTTTCAAGTTTCGCGAGAGTCATTCGTCGGTATAGTTCTGATACGTTGCGTCTGTCTTCTGGCGCTGAAGTTATTTTAGCTAATCTGGAATTTTATCTAATCAACTTTGAGATGTATTAATTTAACTGATAAGCAAAGATTTCAATTAAAAGAAGTTGGGTTGTTTAATTTTTTGTCTGCAAAGTTCTTCTCAATTACTGCATTAGAAATACTAAATCAGTTTATAAATTATCTTAAAAATATCACACTCAAAGCTTCGTTAATCGAAAATTTTACACCGAAATTATAAAATAAAACCGAAATAGAAAATTTATATGTAATAGTAATAACTGTTACTTACTTTATTTCAAAATCAATTAGCTTTTCGGCAGAGACTTTTACGTGTTCAAGCTCTCCACCAAGTAATAATGAAATTTTAATTAAATATTCTTTGTAAGCATCTAAATAAACCTTATTATTTTCTTGTATAAAATAATCTCTTGTGGGCAAGCCTACAAAAATGAACAAATAGTATTTAATACTTATATACGAAATACATTTGAATATTTTCATCGTAAGTACCTAAGCTAGTTTGATCAAATTGAATTACAAACTCATCAGAATTTTTTATATCTGGTCCGACCCATTCTGATATTAATATGTCGTTGTTGTACAATCTTAACTTTGCCATAAGCTCTAACCAGTCAAAGTTTTTTGCATTCCACTTTAGTTTTAATATCGGCCATCCACCCAGAATATCTAATAGATCTAAAAGGGGCTGATGTCCTCTAGCATGCAAGATATCGTGGTTCATACACGATTTAAAAAGAAATCTGGCTTTTAAAGCAGCATCGCCTTTCGCTGGATCGTCGTCAATTTTCATGTGGGTATTACCATGCATTGAAAATAATTCGTCAATTATCTCTTTTCTTTTAACTCTTTTCAATGGTTTATTTGCTTTGTAGTCATTACAAAAAGTACTGAGTCTAGATTTTTTTTCATACATCCTAGTTTTATTGTATTGATTTGGTCTACCTAAATATTTTTTCTTATGAATATTGAGTTTTTCATAAAGCTTTAATTTAACATTTGATAAAGGTTTCTTCATCTGTTTCGATTTTTCATCTAGATATCTACGGATGCGATTAATTATTTCTGCTTTGCTTTCATGTACTTTATTAATTTCTGCCGATTTCATAATTTCCTTTGAATTGGTTACTATAACGTCAATTTGCATATCATCTGATTTACTTGAACAGATTGACGGCTGAGTAATTGTCAGGAAATTATCATTTAAGTCTAAATGTGAACCGGGATAAATAGTTGGTACTTTCTCATTTTTCTTAAATTCCAAAAGTTCTTTTAGAACTGTGTCTAAATTTTCTCTTAACATTTCAAATGTATCATAACTGTAAAAAAATGTTAATAATTATTCTTTTGTAAGGATTGAGCGCTTACGAAAAGTTTACTCACCCAGCTTTATCGGCTGGTATGGCGTTGAGTGCTGGCCAATTTCCACAAGCATATTGATAAAAATCGTGACAAGGATCTGCATCTTTGTCCATATACTGTTTCATAATGTTTGCTTGAGTACGTCGTATTGTTTCCTTGTCTCCTTGACCTTTCCAAAATGCATGGACACCTGTGTAATACACTTAAAATTGTAATTCTTCAGTTATTTCAGAATACATGCACATTTAGTAAATTCAAGTGATTAGAAGTTGTAAAATGAGTTCATTCATGAACTTGACTTAGTTTTATTTAACACTCAATTGAATAATGCTCATTTGTGGGCTATTATTATTATAGTAGGTGTACAGAGAACCGCGAGTGTAATGTTGGCTATGTGACTTTTCTCTTAGCGCGTTTTATATTATTTATTTTGTAGCTCAGCCTTAGACCAATACTAATAAGTAATGGTAGTAAGAACTTCAAAACGTGGAAATTACCTAAGTGAGAGCGAACTGGCTTGTACATGTGAGCAGCAGAACCCATTTCTGCTTCTTCAAGTTCTGGTTGGCGGCGAACTTGCTCTACATCGTCAAGTGGACCACGGTCCACGTACAGTTCGGGGTGAACAACACTTTCATGTTAACAAAAATAAGTAGCACGAGAATTGTCAATTGATGATAAATATTACATATTCGTGTAACTATTTTATTACTGTTGTTAATACTAACTTGTAACACTAAATATATTTTTAAAGGTAGTTATATTTTATATCTATATAAAAAAAATACCTTTGTAAATTTCCATTCTCATCATATTGTTCACTAGAATTAGTTTCATAATCAATTTCAGACTCTTTTACATTTCCATCGACATCATCTTCCTCATTTCCCTCGTCTTTACTTTTTCTATAAATATAATTTTCATCAGTGTGAAATACTCTCATTACTATTTATTTTAGTTATTATGCTTCATACTTTATTTTAAAACAGTATTTCAGTACTTTAAAGTATTTAATGGAGATTTTAAGAATTAGATTTATTGAAGTGAAACTTCTTTAGGTGCATGAGGGTAAAATTTTTACGGATGAAACGGCAGCGTTTAGTTGAAACGGCAACGTTTTGATGAAACGGCAGCGTTTTGATGAAACGGCAGCGTTTTGATGAAACGGCAACGTTTTGATGAAACGGCAGCGTTTTGATGAAACGGCAACGTTTTGATGAAACGGCAACGTTTTGATGAAACAGCAGCGTTTTGATGAAACGGCAACGTTTTGATGAAACGGCAGCATTTAGATGAAACGGCAACGTTTTGATGAAATGAATGAATGATGATTGTCGATGGCGCGGGAACGGAAATCGAAAGCTTCATCTAAATTACTAAAAATATGCTATGTAACTCATTTTGTAGGTGTTTAGGTTTGGAATGAATACTATGATTATAATTGTGTTTGCAGGCAAACGAAGAAAAACCGACTATATCGACAAGTAATAAACGTAGGTAGACGAAAAAATAGCCAAGTAAATACGTATTATCAAAGATTACTCCAAAAGTTGTAATCAGATCTTGATGAAATTTAAATGTGACCACATGGTAAACATCGGCTTTCGATTAAATTAAAAATCATCAGATCCTGGTTTCCTTATCATGGTACCAAACTACGGATATCTTCTTTCCAAAAAAAAAAAGAATTATCAAAATCGGTTTATAAACGACGGAGTTATCCCCGAACATACATAAAAAAAAAATATATATATATATGGTCGAATTGAGTAACCTCCTCCGTTTTTTGAAGTTGGTTAATAAACGGGACTTAAAAATTAGTTTGCCAAAGAAGTTTCACTTCTGAAACGTGAACTTTGTACGCACGCACTTTTTTAAATAGTACTTTATGAACATATACTTATACTATTTTGAATTTACCCGTAATCTTGAGACGTGAATGTGAAATGACTTCTCCGCTTAACCCTGGTAGGAACATGGCGTTTTCTGGCATCGTTATTCCATATAAATATATCACTCGTCACATTTCCTTCATAACTTTCACGATTTGTATGAGCGTCTCTATGCGAAAGTATTATTTCTTCGGGGGGAAGGAAAGATGTCTGAAACCCTTGAAAAACGTCTCTTTCTTCAGGATCTATGCTCTCTAGCTTAGTATATCTCTTAGGAACGCTTTGAACAATAAATTGATCTGAGGGATCATCTAAAATATCTAAAGGGTTTTTAACAATAAAATACGCGATAGAAAAAAAAGTTGTTACAGCTATCAATAGTATAAATTTACAAAAATTAGCACTTTTTGGTTTTAATTGAATTGCGTGGAGGGAATGCGTGTCAACACGCGCCATGACAATTCCTGACTGCCGGTGTCAGAAATATCCTTAGAGATTCGTAACTGGAACATAGTATATAAACTATGTACGTAACGGCCATTGTAATGTTGACCCTGGAAGCGGAGTACCTACGTATCAGGAAAATTGTAAGCAATCATGTATGTCGTTTGGGTTCAATTATATTAAAATATATCAAATTACTATTGCTGGTTTGGTACTGACCGTTTTTCTGCAAACTTAAAAAGTATATTATGACGGTAAGTCTTATTTAACTTTTTTTGTAAATAAAATAAGATGACAAGCCGTATAACGATGAATTGAATTGTAATTAAAATGACATCATTTGACGATATAATAGCAAAGTTTAATACAATTAAAGATTTAATTTCGACAACAATAGTTCGTGGTAAATATTTTATTATTTTATGTGTATTATTATTTTTAGTTGAATATAAATTTTAACTCAAACGTTTTCGTAATTTGAAGTACTGTACTAGTTTTGGTATAATTATGTTATTATATAATAGGAAAAACTTATTATAGAGTACAATTATAACCAAGATACCAATAATAAAATGCCCTCGAATCGAATCCCTGACCATGGTATGTGATCGTGTCATTGCGCTGTTTACCGTGAAACTCGTTATATTTCAAACCCGGAAACAAGTTTAGTCAACCGTAATTATTAACTGGCATTTTTAAAACATATTATTATATGCTTTTTTCTGTATGCAAGTAACATAATCCGTATGTTTAACGATGTAAGATTCCTTTATATTTCATACATTCCAGATAATTCAATATTGTGTGCAAAATAGATATGTACAATTTTTTGTCTTTCTTTTCAAGATCAGGAACATGCTACATATGCTTTGGAGTTTAGTAAGCATTTGTATGAGATTAAATGCTGTTTTGTACGCATTTCTTGGAAGAATAAAATACGATTTCTGAAAGATTTGATAAACGAAGTTCAAGATATTACGGTGCTATCTTTACTACTGAAATCGATATGGAACTGTCGTCTAAAAGATGCTGTTTTATCTGTGTGTCAGTGAGTTTAATAGTTGTACTTATTTATTATTCGCTATCTCTACTAAAGTAATAAAGAGGAATATTCGTTAGTACTTAACTGACGCAAAACATAAAATCGAACGTCGGTAACGATTTGATTAACTCTATCCAATTTTAGTCATCTTAATTTTTTTTTTAAATGTTTTATTTTTAGAGACAAAGCTTGGAGTAGCTATGATCAAGTTCCAATTGATCATAACAGAACAGTTCTTTCATCTGCCATCAAAGATATGATAGCAAATGAACGGAATTGGTTTCGTTCTCTTCGATCGGTTAGTAAAGTAATATAGGTACATATTACTGAAGTTAATTATGAAATGATTATATACATAATTTATTGATACAATACGTATCTTCTGGTAGCGAAGTTTAGTATTTACTATTACAGGAGCAGCAATGTCTATTGTTTGCGGAATTACTTTCAGTTGCCGGTGGTCCAATAATGTGGGAAATGTTAAAGCATTTACAAAAAATTTATGAAAACAATATGGAACAACAGTCAAAAAATATGATAGAATGTGTTGTGGTCAATGAGCTACTACAGGACAGAAAACCCGTTAATACTGAAATAGTAAAAAATCTTATCTTAATCTTATTCATACATACTAATACTACACTCTCTTTTGCTTAGCAGCTACAGGTAAAATTAACTTGAAGTTTCATGCTAATTAAATTTATTTTTATGCACAGTGCACTTCATTTCGTTTCCTATGAACAAAGATTGTCTGGAAGAAATTGTTGTTTTGGCGATAAGAACGCCTTTGACCATATCTTATTGAATAATTACTGTGTTGTTTATAATAATCATAATATTTATTTATTTCAAATATTTGGTACATAACAAAAATAATTTGTAACGATAATGTTTATACTCTGGTGTACAATAAATAATGTTATTTATTCATATTAATAATAATTTGTTTTTACGATACTGCTTAGCAAATTTGAACTCTGCAGAATAATTTACATATTCCTTAATTAAACTAATTTTATTTTGCTCAGACAAAAAAAGAACAAACGCCACGTCGAAAAAGTTCTGCCACACAAATTTTGGAATCTTCGACACAGCCGTTCAGAACTAAACAAGCACAACAAGAGGTAAATGATAAATTTGGTAGATGTAAGTTCATATAGCAAAAATTAACAAAATTTACTTGAGTAACACATAATATAAAAACATTTAATGACTTAAAATATTAATTATATTCATAATTATACTGTGCATACACAGCTGGACAAAAACTTAGCTGTATGGGACTCTACCGTAAAAAGTATAAAAGACAGTTCTAAGTTGGAACAATTGGAATTGACATATAAAGATGGTACAATAAAGAGGATGTGGAAAATAAATCGACCAAAATCAGACGCAGTAGAAACTCTAGATTTTGTAAGGATATGTTTAGTTAACTTAGTTTTTTATACATGTAGAGTAGTAATTTAAAAAAAAAAAAAACAGACGAGCGTTGTGCTATTTCTTATCAAGGCTTATTTATGATTCTAATAACATGTTCATTCTAACGCGTTACCTAACACAAAAAGAGTTTTAGTCAAATTGATTTTTTTAGATTAGCATATGAAACAAACTTTTCAGTTTGTAGTATTGGCGTAGGAATATTTAAAAAATACAACAATCCAGAAATCTGATAACATCATAATTTAAATTACGAAAAAATAATTTTAGTAATTATGTATTTTCATTTATCATTTGTTCTTATAGGTTCAATTGTTACCATCAGCTATAGGTAAGCGCATTTTGTTCCATCTACCTTTGACTCAGCTTAATGATTGCGCTCGAGTAAATAGGTATTGGGCGCACTTAGTCGACGAATTGCGGGCAGAACTAATAGTTCGACAGAAAATTGATGTCGAGTTAGAGAAGCTTCGGGTGAAATAATGTTTTTCTTTATCATTTTCAGCATTTATTATTCTGCATATATTTAATAACACATATAAGTACAAGTATTTGTTTTTTTGTATTATAAGAACAAAAAAAAAAATAACAAATAGGTATACAATGCAGACGTAGCAAATTGATGTTTGTATTGTTTTTATTAAAAAATAGTTTATTTAAATTTTTGGTTGATCGATTCAGCCTGTAATATCCCATTGCTTTCTCTGTGTAGAAGAAAACTTGTCTCCTTTATTTAAATATTACTTAAGTACTTGAAATGGAAGAAATCACATAAACTATTTAAGACAAAAATACTACCCCAAATTTCTTGACTAACAATTATAATATAATTATAAAAAAAGTAAAATTATTAATTGCCTTATTAAACATACATTAAAATTACATATCTAATTTTTTATTATATTTAAATTTAAAATTTTAATTGAATTGGGCGTTTTTAGGAAAATATGTTACGTCACGATACTAGTTTAGGTCTTTTTAATGAGACAGAAGATACGTTACATTTGGAATCACCTGAGATTCAGAAAACCAAAGATAAACCGTTTTGCGACAGGCCTTTCATTTATCCTTTGAGATTGAATGTAAACAAAAATAAAAAACGACTAATGGAAAAAGTAGGTGTCGAATGTGTATTTAATGCTTTTTTGAGGTATAACATAACAGTACAAACTGTTAGAAGTATAGCAAGTAACTGTTAGTAAAGAAGTGTAGTAAGTAAAAATCTATCAGATCTCATAGAATCGCATAACCCTGTATGAGAATTTGGTCTACATTTGTCCATGTTTTATGAGATTTTTTCCATAGGGCTGACTGGGGAAATATTAACACGTTTCTTTTACATAGTTAATCTTTATTAGCAGAGTTACATAGTTGTAGATAGGTGGCACTACTTGTTTCAACTTACAATTTTTTTGTTACCTATATTATAACAGGAAATAGCTCAACCTTATAGAAGAACAGAAATAAATAGTACTGCTCTCAAGCAATGTCGCGTTCCTGTGGCGAGTAACGTAACCAAAGGCCTGGGTCGAGTCATAGGCGTAGTGTCTCTTGTAGGCGACCGCTTACAACTAGAGGAGCAGTATGTTTGTCTGTCACTTCAGTGGCATAAAAAGCCCTTTTTGAATAATTATTTGATTAAAATAATATATTCGAACAATATATGAACTTGTGACTTCATCACATTTACATATTTCTTTATATTAATAAAAACATTTTGCCCTTGTTGTTCCCCTTATATAATTTATATCACTTAATACTAGCCACCATTCCGAAACATAGAAGATATCAACAAGCGTCTAGTCATACGTGGAGCCGCTGATGAAAACATCAGAAAATGGTGCGCGAACACTTGTAAGATAAATATGGATCTTGGAGGACAAGAGGTTTGCTTTATGATAATGCTTATTAGAATACAAATAAACGCTCCAATCAATATATTTTATCGTATCTTTAAAAAATGAATCAAATTAATTTTATGTGCATTTCTTAAATCAATTTTAATTAAAGAATGTAATACGTTAATTTTATCGATAAGCAGGTCTATCGATCTATCGACAAATGATAATTTAAAAATATTAAATGACAAGCTTTTTTTATTATTTCTTAGACTCACATTTTTGGAGTCTTCCAAAAACCAGAAGACCTTGTATTTCCATCTCAATTACTATCAGTGGGTGTAAATATACCATTAAATCCACCTCTCACAAAGGATCCAACAAAAAAGTGAGTAAAAATTTCATCTATAAGTTTAACTGAGGTAGGGCACAGCAGGAATTTCCTGCTCAAAATATGGAGCAGCCCGACTGGGGTAGTAACTCGACCGTACAGAAGATCAAAGCTAAATAATACTGCTTTCAAGCAGTATTGTGTTCCTGTTGGTGAGTAAGGTGACCAGAGCTCCTGCGGGGGATTGGGGATTGGGGATTGGGTCGGCAACGCGCTTACGATGCTTCTGGTGTTGCAAGCGTCTATAAGCTACGGCAATCTCTTACCATCAGGTGAGCCGTACGCTTGTTTGCCGAACTAGTGATATAAAAAATATATATATAAAAACGAGTGTGTTTTAGACCACACGACTGAAGTAAAATTAGGTTTAAACGTAACTCTCTCTCGCTTTCTTTCTTCACTAACTTATGTTCTCCCTCTCAACTTTCGTTCGCCTCACACGATCTCACTTTTCGTAACGCTCTCGTCACGCGTTCTAGCTTACTCCCCAAGCCAAGCGTGCGTAAAGAAGTTTAACTTTAATAAAAATTAATAAAATGTGGGTAGATCGATATTAAAACGATAGTGTAAAAGAGATTAGGTAAGAATTTCGTCAAACTGTTTTTTGTTTGTAATAAGCAAGGTCTAAAGTAAAATCTGGGACTGTTTGTTTTTTGTAATAATTTTAACGTAATTCGTTAATTGGAACTTATTGAACAAATATATAGAATAAAAATGAGTCGCTGAATGTGTTGCTAAGCGCAAAACTCGAGTACGGTTGGACCGATTTCGCTAATTCTTTTTTTAAAATATTCCTTGAAGTACGAGGATGGTTCTTACGGAGAGAAAAATTCTAAAAAAAAATTTAAATTTCCTGAAAAAGTCTAAAAACAACACTTTTCTATACTCCCATACAAAAGATTTGTGATAATACTTAAAAGTCAATTTGAACTTTAATACCATACGATAAAGTTTGTGTTAGGCGATACGAAGTTCGCCGGGTCAGCTAGTAGGTAAATAAAAATTAAATACATTGTAACCACTCTAAATGAAAATACACCTTAAGAAATTACAAAAGCGCTACTAAGCTTATATTACTTCCTGCTATCTTTTGTATTTTTAACTGACTTCAAAATAAGGAAGAGTTTCTCAATTCTGCTGTATTTTTTGTGTGTCATTTAATAACTTTTACTGGGATCAGGTACCTATTTGGATGATCATTTTTTTATATTATATTATATTTCGTCTAAACCCGGGATTGAGCAGCTATCGTAATTGTTTCTTTAAAAAAAGCAAATTTCAACAAAGTAACGAAGAAAAAGAAAATGTGTAACTAGGTATTTCTATTCCTAAGGATAACGACTTATTTGATTTTGCAGAGAGTAGCAGTGATTGACGTAATAAATGATCAATGCTAAACAACGAAGGAAAGAAAAAACAGAAAACATGAAAAGATAAAAATTAACTAAATGTAAAGCTGTTTCTAATTAATTTTAGACATTAAAATGTTATGAAAATTATTTTTGCCATTTTAATATTAAATTTTATAATAATGAATAAATTACTATGTTTAATTTAAACATGACATAACTACTTAAACGTTCGTATGTAGTATATATTAAGTAAGTAGTTCCGACGAAAGTTTTTTTTATCGAAATCTATGTTACTTAAATGAGCCAAAAGCTTTTATCCGGAGCCTTGTTGGGAACCACATCACAATTACCCAGTAGCTACCAGACTACGATAAAAGTTTATGCATCTGTCTAATTTCTTAAAATTCCGTCCGTATAGTTTTAAAAAGTGATGATCAAGGTTTAAAAAACCTCTTACTTAAAAATGTTAAAGGTGAAAAAAAATGAATCCTGGTATAGCGCTTAGAAACCTCTCCTGTGTGTAAATGGTTAAAAGTAATTTATTACTACTGTGTTTATGACTTCGTCCGTGTGGAATAATGATTTTGGATAGCATTTTTTGATATTAGTGAAAACCGCATCTAAATCGAATAAACAGTTTCTGAGATAATTAAATGTTTATTTATTATATGTATTGATTGATTTGTCACGTTATATAAAATAACAAAGAAATTAATAATACATAAAATAAGTTGGAAAGCCTTGCATAGACAGCGTAGACAACAACCGAAAAAAATCGCTTTGAAGAAACAGCCCGTACTTTTTTAAATAAGATTAAAATCGCAACTGAGTGGGTTCATCTATCGACTAATACTTTTAATATAACTTAAAATCGATAATTGTTTATGTAGTATGGTAGATTTAGATTACGTACTTACTTTTTAAAATAAGATTAAAATCGCAACTGAGTGGGTTCATTTATCGACTAATACTTTTAATATAACTTAAAATCGATAATTGTTTATGTTGTATGGTAGATTTAGATACAAATATATTTTTTAAGTTATACGCTTCAGCCTGTAATATCCCACTCCTGGGCATAGGCCTCTTTCCCCATGTAGGAGAAGGATCAGAGCTTAATTCACCACGCTGCTCCAATGCGGGTTGGCGGATATATTCCCTACTATGAATAACGATCGCTATCAGGTGTACATGATAATAACCGGGACCGACGCCTTAACGTGCTCTCCGAGGCACGGTGGGGAGACCCACAAGGACTGCACAAGCACCCAGACCACGGCAAACACCTGTATGGCCAATACAAATGTCTGCCAAGTGCGGGGATCGAACCCGCAACGGCCAGCGCAACAGATTACGTTCCATGGCTGTGACTCTAAGACTATTTAAACTCGTTGGAATTTTTAGTTATTCAACATTTCAACCTATTCAGTTTAAAAATGAATTCATTAATTTTGTAATTTGTAATTAATGTTAATAAAATCGATTGTTTTTGTTTACGGATGTTCGTTATGCACAGATCTTCATTAATTATAAGTAGACGGTATCTGCCAATAAAACAACTTTTTAAAAATGTCTGTAGTATGAATATATTAGATAAAACAAAAACAAATCCTACATAAAAAAATTATATGGTGTCATGGGACACCAGGTATGAACGAAGTTCCTTCGGATAGTATAGAAGCAACACAATTTGAAGAAAAAAAATGTTGAATTTTATATAATTACTAGCTGACCCGGCGAACTTCGTATCGCCTAACAGTCGATTCTTTAATTTTATTATTATTATTTTTTTTAGAATTTTTCTCTCCGTAAGAACCATCCTCGTACTTCAAGGAATATTTTAAAAAAAGAATTAGCGAAATCGGTCCAACCGTTCTCGAGTTTTGCGCTTAGCAACACATTCAGCGACTCATTTTTATATTATAGATGACTGTATATTTTCTAGTTCTTGATTTTTTTTTTAATTTTGTTAATTGGTTTTTAATTAAGTACATAAAAGGGAGGAAATTTAGTGTTTTAGAAAATAACAAATACCGTAAAATAAAATAAATCAAAGAAAGTAATAATAATAATTCAACTATTAAGTGAAATAGAAAAACATATGAATTTATTTATTTTTATCGACAGTATAAAATCACATAAATAATTTAAAAAAGTTTACTAGTAATATTTTAGTTTTACAAACGTCATATTATACAGTCGTGTGACTGATATTACGTCACTTCCGTTATACATTTTTCTTACGGTTTTAGTATCACATTTTTTTCAGTTCGGTCGCCTAGTCAAATGTCAAGCCTGCCGTAAGAAACTTCGTTCCAAATCTTCGTTTCAATTAGCAACCTATGTTAAGAAAAGTTAAATCCTAAATATGGTAATTAGTATAATTCCTGTGTGTATCAATGAAAATGAAATTGTTGTAACGCACAATTTGAGTACTGCACAGTGCTATCACTGTAGAAAAATTCGTTCCGTTATAGACTGTCAGTATAGTGTCGCAGTACCCTAAGGATTCTATATGACTATAGGGATAAATATATGACGTCGTAAATCGTCGCCATATTCTACTGTGAGCACTGGCGTTTTGGAGGTAAGGTACTCGCAGTACTTTGATCACGTGATCAGTCAAAACCCCTCAAGTGCCAACTCCCAAACGTCTTTTAAACAATATCTCCAGTTTAATCACCAAATTATAAAGTTCTGTAATTACTTTAGATTAATAAATAAAACATCGGAAGAATTGCAAAAATTAACCATATTAGACTGTGTTAAAAATGTTCAATACAAGCTGAAAGTTAAGCAGGAAATTTTTGATCGTGCAAATAAAAAAAAAAACACGTAAATTTTCCATTGTATATATTAATTAAAAAAAATATCCTGATTTTCACAAATTTAATATAAGTTGAGCAATGAAAAACATATTCTTTTAATGAAAAACTACATACTTTTATTATATTATAAATTTCTATTTACAATTAATATTAATTAAAATATTTTATATTTGATAGTACTCCAACAACAGTTTTTTTTTAACAAACTATAAAAATGTTTATCTACACTAATGTTGTAACATTCTACTTATGTTTCCAATACTTGACTTATAATTACTACTGTTATAGCGCAGACAACAAAACACTCAATTTAAGCAATTTCACATGATGGTATAATATCCACATCGATATCGTAAAATCTCATTATAACATCGCGCGCATGCGCGCAGCTGCGCTCTCATTGGTTAGATTTTAATGGCGGCAAAATCACTGTGACAATACACGTACGCGTGAATATAATTTAATAAATTAAAAGTTAAAAATGGACAGCGACGATGATATTTGTACGCCTCCGGATATTCTAGAATTGGCAACAAAATTAACTCACAATCTTTTGCCAGAAAAATCTAGAAAATTATATGAAAAAGAATATAATAACTTATTCCGACTCCGTCTACGAGCTCTACTGCTTGCCCCGCGACCGCTACAGCTGCTGGATCAATAATTAACATTAACTTTCAGAATTGTACCATCCAAAATTTGAACAATTATTATAAATAAACTATTGTCAGCTTTTACTCTTGTTGTTTGATTAATTGCATTAGTGATGATAAAGTAGTGTATGCAACTGCATATAACACGGGTATTAAAACACTCGTTACTATTATGAAACGAGCGCACACTCGTGTTTTAATACCCTTCATTATATGACAGTTGCATAAACTACTATTAATACACTCATTTGAAATTTGAATGCTGCCTTAAAAAATGCGGCTGACACTAGGATCAAGTTACTTCATCCTAGGGCTAGGGACACGATATCGCAACCATAAGTATCTATATCGATATAGTATCGGTATCGAAACAAAAGTATCAAATTAGTAATAGCCATAGATTAAGTAAAAAATATAGATAACGCACTTAGAACAAAAAAGTGAAGCCACTTTTTTAAATATGTGTGAGTGAGTGAAGTGTTGACACTTTTTAAAAAAAGTCCCTAAAATTTTTATTAAACAATTAATTTAATATAGGTAAAATGGGTATGTGAAAATAAAAACCTGTTTATAATTTTAAATATATTTACTCCTTTTTTCGCTTCAAATTGTTAAATAAATCGATTGCAGCCATGTTTTGATTTAATGAATTATATAAATCTGTGTCAATGAAAATTGTGTTTTTAAGTAATTGATGATTTCTCTGAAGGGCAAGTCCCTGTTTTAAAGACGTCTAACTCTTTGCTGTAATGATTTAATTTTTTTTTTAAATAAAGTTCCTGTCTTTTTAACTTTTCTCTTAGTTTATGTTTTCTAGATGTATCAAAGATTGAATCTTGGTTATTGACTGATTTTAGACTCATCCGATAGGTCCTAGAACAAAAAATACAACATTAAAATACGTAGTAGTAAGTAGTAGTATATACGTGATGGTACTCTGCCAAGTCCACATTTTGTACCGTACATGTCAGCTTTATCAAAATGGTTTGAACAAACCACATTAGATGAGGATCTCTGTCGTTATAGTTCATTTCGGCTCAGTCGTATAGCATCTACCTATTCTATCTATCTCCTATTAAAATATTCGTTGGAAACCTAAAATCATGATATTTAGTAGTATAATATGAGTAGTTAATTCACAAATTTAAACAGACACAAACGAGTTAAAAATTCATATTGACTTCAATTTAAATAAAACATAAAATCACACAATAAAAAAAAAAACAATAATGATGTCCACTTTCTACTTAATTATTTTTCTATGATTGCCTACAATTTACTTACCCGCATTTTGGGCTAATGGAAATAAGAATTACTGGTAACACTCCCTCGGTACGTCATTTCAGGGCATGGAAATTATAAGTTCCGAATAACCTCAATATTATTTTGGAATAACAAAAAATATAAAGTTTTGTATGTACTTACGTGTGAAACGATATTTCTTGAGACTTTTTATTCACTTTGGTATTGTTTTTGCACCATTTAATTACATAAGAACGGCATTTTGAAGGCAAAGTTACCGTACGAGGCCCCGTGAGATACTAACGAAAATGAGCGTAGTTTGGTGCATATGTGTGCGTGAGCGCGTGTGTTTACTTGAAGGAGCCGAGTTTTGTGGCTTCAGTAACAACATAGGCCGCGCATTATCTACTTTTTTTTACTTCATCTATGGTAATAGCATCGAAACTCAAGTATCGATATGAGGGCAATTTTTTATTTTGTTGTCGATGTTGCAAAAAGGTTAATTTTAAAAAAAGTTCGTATTTGTGAGAATAAAATAACTAAGTTTGATGTGTTAACAAGGAAAGTACGTAAAAAGGCAAGAAAATCTACAAATTAATCAATATTTTATGAAATAACTGAATTTTCCTTTCCTTTATTGGGAGTTATTAATCCATTGAGTTACGAAATGTTAAATATTATAAACCCTATAATATAACTCAGTATGCTTAAATGAAAGGTTTTATTTTAGAAATAATAAAGTACTTTTCAATAATCATCAAAGAAAACCAAGAAAAGAAAGAAAGATAGCTGAGTATTGATATCAGTAATTCCTTTGAGTTACATTACTGATATGGCTTAACTATTATAATTCGCATAGCTCTTAAGTTAAAAAAGCTCAATATCAAATATTATAATTATCTATAAACCAACATCTTCTAATATTAAATAACAATCGTAAAAAAGTCGTACTAAACGTAGGTATAACACAAATTAATATTATTTACTTACTAAAGTAGAGGACAATTTCTCAGTGGAACGTAACAAAATTGTTAGGCAATGTTCACTATGGCTACCAAAATGACTATAGATTTAAAGTTATCAAAAATAAAAGTCAACTTTAAAATTAACAAAAACAATTTATTCTTCTCGTAAAGAAAATTGAGTAGAAAAAAATTAAATAAACAAAATTAACGTAGTTTTTGCCTCATTTTTATCAATAATAATAATAATAATAACTCTTTATTGTACACCAAAAGTGAGCAAAAATACAAAAATAAAAACAGGAGTTAAGTACAAAAGGCGGCCTTATCGCTAATGAGCGATCTCTTCCAGGCAACCTTTAAGATCAATCAATATCAATCAATCAGTTCAATCAGTATCAATGTTCTTAGTCTAACTAACTTCTGAAAAGTAATCAAATTATATTTAAAAAAAATCCGTTACTTACAATAACAAATAAAATATTTTAATTTATTATGGCACAAACAATCTGACAGTTGACTTAGATAAGATGTTACCTACTTATTCTATCAGTCTTCAAATAAGAAAGTTATTTTCAGATCAACTAATACTTATTCTCTAATCCTCGAATCATTACAATTATAATTAATCAGTCTTAGGTTTTAGGCCATACCTACTCATACCTACTCGTGCCAACTCGTCTAGGCATTATAAAAAATATTTTACTCACTTCTGCACACATGTATCACAGACACAAACATCATCAACTTCTAATTTTGAACTTGTGATGCACTTTCCACAGTAAAATAGTTCACATTTAGAACATTTCGTCATGCAATTATAAAAAAGATAAATATTTTTACATTTGTTGCACGACGCAGTACGTTTAATCGTCGTTTTAAGTGCTCTTGAACTTAATAGATTTTGTTCGGTTTTACTTTTGACGATCTTCATTTTATTTGGTGCTAATAATATCCTATTCTTTAATATTTCAATTTTAACTTTTTTTAGAACAGGCTCAGCAGAGGAACATGCTACCGTTCAAACACGCTTATTTCTTGGTCTCGGAGTTTCCTCTATCATTCATCTGGATAAAAGTTTTGTCTGCAACATGGACAGTTTCAAATGGCTTTGAGATTATAGAATTATCAAACAATAGTTGAAATTTACGGTCTGCAGTATTGTCCGTGCTAGATGTCGTAGTCGCATCGTCGTTTGGATCAAAATAGGGGAGGTCGTAAGTAGCATTTATGAGTTTTTTTTCTTCCTCATCCAGCATCAAGTCTATTACAATCCCATCTAAATCTTCTGGTGTAGTGTGTGCCGGGTAGTTATTATCATGAGCATATATGACGTCGTCAACATTTTGCAAATTTGTATCTATGTTCATAATATCAGAATTCACAGAAATTGGTAAGGCAGCTTGATTGATGTCCACATTTTCCTTGTTAGAAGCCAGTACATCAGGAATTCTAGGTTTTGGTAAGCAGTCTAAATTGTCAACATGAATATCAGCTGCAAATGTAATCACCTCAAAATCAGAATTACATTTCTTGGAGACTTTTGGAAAAGATTTTTCTTTCTTTTTAATGTTTAGTGAATACTTGGGACAGTTTTTTCCGTCAGTTTCAGCATCATCAGAGATATCAATAACTACAGACTCGGAATTAGCAACTTCCAGGGAAGATATGTTGTTAAAAGTTTTTTATATATATTTACTAGTTTTGTCAATTTTTGGTTTATTTTTAAAGCAGTCTTATAATTCTTAATCAATTTACTTTCGTTTACTATTTTTTGGTTTCTTAGTACCTTTTTCTTCCTGAACTGGAAGCTGTTTTTTCTTTTGTTTTTGCTTACGTTTCTGATTACTCCAAATTTTTCGTTGCTTTTCCTTTTCCTTTTCCGTCAGATCTTTAACTGTTTTGCTTTTAGATTTTACATATTCAGCGTGTTTCTTTTTAATACTTTCCAATTTTTCTGGATTTAGTTTTAGTCGTTCTCGATACCTCTTCATACGTTCTGCTGGTGTCAAAGCCATTTTTGTAAAACTTTATTGTCTAAAACAAAATTATTAACCCTAGACACCTAACCTTCGTCGAATCGACGAGTACGCCGCACTAATATCGCTATTTCTTTTCGCCACGCGCGCCGATCACAGAATCTTCACTTGTCAATTCAGTATTCGTCGAGCTCTTCCGGGTGACGACCGCGCCTGGCGGGTAAGTACTTCTCTTTTCGAAATATTACGAAAATAGTCGTCATTTTGACGAATGGTTAGGGTTTGTGTATAAAATTTTTATAGTGTTTGCTTTCGTTTGTTTATAGTGTTTGTTCTTTTTTACAGCTTTTACCATGGCTTCCAAGCGATGGCTGACTGAGGATAATATAACACAACTGTTAATGGATGAGGAAGATCCCAGTGCGTTAGAGGAGTCATCGAACAGCGAAACAGAAGATAATTTAGAGGTGGATGATGCAGAAAGTGACGCTCAAGATGAGGTTTCCGACCATGAAAATATTTCTTCGCTTGATCTGAACGACAATGTACCGGAGCCAGAAATTCCTTCAACTCTATCTGAAGAAGGTTCAGGTAATAATTCAGCTATCTTGACCTTACCCCAACAAAATATTCGAAGTCAGTCCCGTCATGTTTGGACTACGAGCAAAGGTCGTACTTCGAGTAGAGCAGCTGCAATAAATATAGTGCGTGTTGCCAGAGGACCTACTTGTGGTCTAAGGGGTATAGAGGATCCTCTGCTGTTATTTGAACATTTTATAACTAATCAGATGCAAGAAGATATTGTAAAATGGACAAACGCTGAAATTACAATAAAAAGGCAAAACTATGAACAAAATACATCAACTCAGAATGAGACAACCAAAGAAGAGATTAGAGCTCTCATAGGTATTCTAGTCTTATCTGCAGCTCTCAAAGACAATCATCTGTCTCTTGATGAATTATTCAACACCGAGTATTCTGGCTCAAGATATGTGTCATGCATGAGTAAAGAAAGATGCGATTTCCTCCTACGATGTCTGCGTTTCGATGACAAGACATTCCGCTTGCAACGACAAAAGGACGATCCCTTTACACCTATACGAGACCTATGGGAGATGCTTATGGTTCAATGCCGCCAAAATTATGTGCCTGGAACAAATGTCACCATTGATGAGCAGCTATTGGCTTTCCGTGGCAGATGTAAGTTTAGAATGTATATTCCGAATAAACCTGCGAAATATGGGGTCAAGTTAGAAATGCTATGTGATAGCGGCACAAGGTATATGATTGATAGTACACCATATCTCGGGAAAGGAACCAATACTAGAGGTGTGCCATTGGGGGAGTATTTTGTAAAAGAACTTACTCGCAGTATTCATGGTACAAACCGGAATGTAACCATGGATAACTGGTTCACATCAGTACCATTGGCGAAGCAGTTACTCCAGCAACCTTATAAAATGACGCTTGTAGGTACTTTACGAGCCAATAAAAAGGAAATCCCTGAAGAAATGAAGAACTATCGATCAAGAGCCGTCAATACGTCGATGTTCTGTTACGATGGTCCCCTAACGCTTCTTTCTTACAAGGTAAAACCATCAAAAATGGTTTACTTACTTTCTTCGTGTGACGAGGACGGCACAGTTGACCCCCACACAAAGAAACCTCACATGGTTCAATTTTATAATAGTACAAAAGGTGGCGTGGATACGTTTGACCAAATGTGTTCAGTAATGTCTTCCAGCAGAAAAACTAGTCGGTGGCCACTCTGTGTTTTCTACGGTATGTTGAACATATCATGTATTAACAGCTATATAATTTACTGCCATAATACTTGTGTAATAGGACAAAAAGTAATGACTCGACGTGATTTTATGAAGAAGCTGCATATGCAACTGGTAGAATCGTGGCTCAAAACCCGTCTGGAAATTCGTACTATGCCAAGACACGTGAAGGATAAGATAAAAAATGTGTTAGGAGTGTCCATCGAGGAAGGTCAAGGTCAGCCATCATCATCTAACAATGATCTTCAGCCACTCGAGGCTGTGAACAGAAAAAGAAAGATTTGTGGCCTATGTTCATACAAAAAAAGGCGCATGACAAAATGTTACTGCTCAAAATGCAATACCGCAATTTGTGGTGAACATAAAGTTGATTTTTGTGTACAGTACGCTTCAAAATAATTAGTTTTTTTTGTGTTTTACCAAGTAACAAGACTATTATAATTTATGTTTGCCAAAGAAAAGAAGGCTATTTTTGTTATGTTTTTTAAATTTTATTTGTAGGTAATTGTCTTCATCATTGATCTCAAAAAGTCTAGTGTTTTGTAACTTTAGTATAAAATAAATATTTTCTTACCAAACTACAAATATTTTGTTTTATTTTACTAAAATAATGTATGTTTTACTTTATTAACTTTTAAAACTACCGAAAAAATACATATTTTTATAAAATTATACGCCGCCAAAAACTGTTCGTCAAATCGACGAATGGTTAGGTTAAAAGGGATATGTTCGAAGGTTAGGTGTCTAGGGTTAAGTAATATAGTAATATTTTTATATTTTTTTTTTTTTTTTTTTTTTTTGTGAAAAATATTAATTTTACGTACATGTATCGCGCCTTTACCATTACATTGAGTTACAATTTGTTCCACTGAGTTACAAAATTTCTCAATGGAACGTAACGTTTTGGGTGAGTATACAAAACTATTACTTAAATATTCAATGTTAAACTTGGAATTAAACTTGTTTAGCGATAATTTAGGAATAAACACAATAAGAAATCAGTTGCTTTCAAGCAAGTACATAAAATCATGCAATTCACCCGAGAAAACTACGTTTTTAAATGGAACAAAATTTTTACACTGCAACACGTCTTCTCGCCCAGCCGTTAGTTTTTGTAATCTAACGCTTTGCTTTCAATATTGCGGACAAATCAGACTGTTTAAGAGTATTTCCATTTAAAAGAAAAGGATATTATTTGGTAGTTTTTGAAGAGAGGTAAGAAAATAACGTAACTCAATAGGAATTTCCACCAAGTTAGATTTTGTGCCCTAGAAATTAATTGTAATTAATTTTGTTTAATATTAAAATAAACGAACGTGTGTTATTAAAATCATTTTAAGATAAATATTCCTTTCTTTGGAGATATAATACTCCATCACATGCTTTTTTAAAAACATTCTTTAAGGTGAAACATTATGGCCAGTGTGTGGTGGGACATAGGTTTTATAACCATTTAGTAATCATAAATAAAGCAATTTTATTTAAAAAATTGAGTAACACTAATAATTTGTATAAATTCCGAAAGCCAATAAAGTCTACTACAAAAACAAAATCAAACGTTTAAGCTAAACACATTAAATGTTTAAGAAATACCCTATGAACTGGGTAGGACATGCATAAAAATCATACTGACAATGAAATAAAAAATTGCCCATGAGTAAGTATTGAATAAATTTTGAGTTTCCTTATTACTTTAAATTAATTCACATCCACAACAGAGGCGCGCAGATCATGAATGAGACCTGTTGTGATTCATTAATGGACCACAATGAAAATAAAAATAAACAACTTAGATACAAAAAAGGTTTTATTTCTACTAAACACATTATGGAGAAGAGATAAACATATTAATTGTGTTTGCAGACAAACGAAAAAAAACCGACTTCAATTACATCGACAAGTAATACAACGTAGATCGACGAACAATTAGTCAAATAACTACGCGTTATCAAAGATTACTCAAAAAGTAGTTATCAGATCTCGATAAAATTTAAATGTTAAATTGGTATTTACGAGTTAGTTGCTCGTTTATTTTTTCTTTTTATGGAATCGATACTTGATGCTAAGTACTGATATTAGTACTAAGTATCGAAAGGAAGTATCGAATTTCTGAATACTAGTATCGAATCAAAAGGTAGCGATATGAGTAAAGTATCGAATTCGATATCGTGTCCCTACCTAGGGCTGACAGTATACAGATTGCGTTCCGTTTTAAATAGTAACCAGTATAACTGGCTATATAGGAACGGTTTTACAGTATACTAAATTGACGTCACACTGTAAAATGGTCGCAACTCGCAGTGCATATCGGAACACAGCCTATGTATGACGTTGTCAGGTGTCAATTTCTCTTGCATTATATTTTATCTGTTCGTTTGTTCGAACGGTTTGCTATCAGAAAAACATTTTCTTATTTTTCTCTCGTGTAAAACTAGAATTTTAAATATTTGCTAAAATCGTATTATGATGACATCTGTGCTATAATTTATGTTTAAAAGTGAATAAAATAAACGATAACAATGAGTAAGCATATGTATTCCACGGCAAACCTAACCGATAAGGAGCTGAAAGAACAAGGAAACAGATTGTTTAGCTTACGTAGATTTGAAGATGCTATGAACTGCTACACGAAGGCTATAGTGAGTATTCAAATTACCTTAACGAAAGTGTATTCTTTTAAAGACAAAATACTCGTTTTTATTCGGTAAACATTTGTATTGAGAATTAGAAGATTTGATACCGATACTGTCAAATTAAATTGAATCGTAAATATTAATTTACTTCAAATGGTAGTATTGCATTGTAATTGTGATTATTGTATAATAAATTGTTTTCTACTTAAATAAATTTATTTACCATCAAATAAGCAATTAAGTGAATTATACTAATAATATTTCACTAATTGTAGATAAAAAATCCATCAGTTTCAACATACTATACGAACAGGGCACTATGTCATCTAAAGATGAAGAGATGGGAGGCCACGTGCCAAGACTGTCGACGAGCTCTTGATATAGACAGTAACCAAGTCAAGGGACACTTTTTCCTAGGACAGGCTTTAGTTGAACTGGAATGCTATGACGAAGCCATTAAACACTTACATAGAGGTAATATATAAAACATATTATATATTTCATTTAATTTACACCTTTTTAGAGCAGTTGACCTTTAAACTGTTTATTAGAGTTTTAGAGCATTTTACCTTTTTAATTGTACTTGTTGATATTCTCTGTTTACTGTTTTAATTTTTTGTTGTCAAAGCTATTTACTGTTTAGAACTTAATTAATAATAATCTTGCTGTGTTCAAATAATATATGAATATTTAAAAGTCAATATCACATAAATATTATACAAAGATGGCAAAAAACTAGAAAAGAATTATATTTCGAAAACAGTTGTAAGTTTTAACAAAATATTCATATAATTTTATTAAATAAAATTTATTGTTGTAAATTGATTGTTATCAAAATATTTATGACTAGTAGCCCGCCCCGGTTTTGCATGGGAATTTAACAAAAATATAAAAATTAAAAGTTATAGTACACACACATAAATCATAAGGTGACGTGTCTCAGGTTACTAAAAAAAGAAAATTAGGTAAGGCTTTAGATTAGGAACTGTCAAATTATCTAAGCTCAAAATTTGACCGTTTGTTGGCATAATTTTGTTGCAAAAAAAAATAACCCTAACCTATCCAACTTCAAAATGACAGTTCTTAATCTAAACCCTAGCCAAAAATTATAAAGAAAGTTTAAATATTATTATTTTAATGATATTTTCATTTGATTTTAATGAATTTTTCATTATTATTTTTCTAAAGAATATTATATTTATTACTTACATTATTGGAGTTTTAATAAAGATCAATATTTTTTTTAAATAGAATATAGCCTATTTCACCTAGAGATAGTGTAGTTTTTCAACAGTGAAACAATTTTTCAAATCAGTTCAGTAGTTTCGAAGCCTATTTAATGCAAACAAACAAACAATCAAATCTTTCCTCTTTATAATATTAGTATGATTATATTAGTGTGACGATTGATTAATATCGAAACCCAATTTAGTTAACACTTATATGACTTGCTTTTTTCTCTTATATTTAATTATTTACACAAAATTATCAGTAGTAAAAGGAAACTACTGAGGTTTGAACAAAGCTACAATATACGATTCACATATTATTATGTATTGTATTACTTAATTACAACTAATTAGAATTTGTATTGATTTCTCAATTGTCTAACCTTATTCATATTTAATTAAATAAAGCATACATTTAAATGAAGAAAAAGAAGAAGAGGAGGAGAAAGAAAGAGGAGATTCTCAATTAAACTATATATTATTTTAATGTTTGATACTTAATAACTTTTTACTGGGTGTATCAATGATTTGTGGGTAGAATGAAAAATAATAGTTTATATAAAAGATGGAGTTATGTTTGAAATGTGCCAGATAACTTTTATTTGCTTAATTAAAAATTACTGGGGATATTCTTTTTTTTTTACAATGCGATATATCGCGCGTTTTGTTCGAGAGTATTAATACGCGCATTAAGATCCCTAACGTTCGACTGCAACACACTATTTTCTTTTTGTAGTTCGACCATGACCTTCTTGGTTTCTTCATGTTCTTTAAGCAGTGATTCAAACTTAGAGCTCATGAAGTCCATAGAGTTTCTCATATCCGACATCTCTTCCTTCACTGACTTAAGTTCGGCGCCAATAGATGTAGACAGTGTGTCGATTTTAGAAGATATTTTTAGTGTGTACTCTTGAAACATGTTTCGGAAATCACTGGCTGATAGTGTTGTTGATGGCGGTGATTGCAGCGCCTGCCTCTTAGAAGCACGTATTGTGACATTAGGATTAAAGCGCACTGGGGTGTTATCATTGTTGTTGCTTTATGGCCGCTGAGTAATGCACAATGGGCACTCCCAATCAGGCGAATCTCTCAAGTTTACATAGACAAGCAATCCAAATGATAAGATTTCGTGCATACCACACAATCAAGATGGTCACCCGAATCGTTATTATCCTCACAGCATCCCCAAATATGCTTAGGTCGCGCGAATAGGTCGACAAACAATGTACGCTCACCTGATGGTAAGCGACTATTGTAGCTTAAAGATGTCTGAAACACCAGAAGCATCGTAAGTGCGTTGCCAACTCTGCCCCCAATCCCCCAGAAGCTCTGGTCACCTTATTCACAACAGGAACACAACACTGCTTGAAAGTAGTATTATTTAGCTGTTATCTTCTGTAATGTCGCGGTACTTCCCTAGTAGTATTATTTAGCTGTTATCTTCTGTAATGTCGAGGTACTTCCCTAGTCGGGCTGCTCCAGATTTTGAGCAGGTTATTTCCTGCCAAGGCGTACCTCAGTTAACTTTATCATTATTATATAATAAAACTAAGTTGATAAAATGTGCGTGCCGATAAAACTTAAAAAGGAGTCCCGGCGCGATAAAGGGATTTATATCGTGTGATAGCCCTTTATCCCCCCTCGAACAAGAAAGTTCCCGTTTTAACCTAAAGGGCGTGTTTTTAAAGATATAAGGGCTTATTCAACCCTTCAACTTGGAAATTAAGTGTAGTGGTGCCATTTGTTGTCGAGTATTTGTACTTCAATATGTACGATTTTATTTTTGTGTTACCCACACATTAGGAACTCTAAACATTTTTGAATATCATATCAAAAATTGACCGCTCCAGCGGGATTCGAACCCGCGTCTCCGACTGACCGTGTCGGCGCTCTAGCTGGCTAGGCTTAGAAGCGGTCAATTTTTGATATGATATTCAAAAAATGTTTAGAATCCCTAATGTGTGGGTAAACACAAAAATAAAATCGTACATATTAAAAATAGCACGGTGTCGTCTCCTGTCAAAGATTTTCATTGTAATATGAAACTTTGAATAGTTACGGGTCTCTGTAAAGAACTCACTATAGACGGCGCCACGGTTCGCTTAAACCGAAAATAAAAATCATATCAAAAGTTTCGCTCTAGTGGGTACATCGTTCCATAGCTTAATTGGCTAGAGCGCCGACACGGTCAGTCGGAGACGCGGGTTCGAATCCCGCTGGAGCGGTCAATTTTTGATATGATATTCAAAAATATTTGTACTTCATTCAAACAACGATTATTTTGGTTGCATTTCAAAAGGCACTGCGAGCAATTGCAGCATGTGTAGTATTGGCGCGAAATTTAAAATTCCAATTTCATTGAAGTCTTAAATTACATTTGTTACTATAATAAAGTTATTAAATTTTATGTATTTATACAGCAGTAGCTAACTTATATTTTGGAGTTAAAGCGACATAATTTTAGTTATTCAAATTAGTTCTGAAAACATTTTAAAATTTAAGTTTTTAAATTTCGCGCCTTTACTACGTATACTACAGTTGCAGAACCTATTGTTACGGTGAACGATAATGTCGAAAACATTCTAGAAGGTGTGAGAAAGGAAATATTCTCGAATATCGTAGAGCCTAGCTCTCTGAATATATGAGCCCGGTGTCGCTCGCCAGAGTTAGTTCGATTTGAACAGCGAAACAAGCGATTTCGAAACGAAAATGAAAGAAGTTATTCTGTGAGCCTTTATTTTGAAGTATCACGTGTGAGTATTTTTAATAATGTGTTTAATTAATTCTCGATTTTGAAGCAAAGAAGAAAAAAGTTGTCTGTGAGCTGTTATTGTGAAAAATCAAATGTGAGTATATTTTTAATAGTGTGTTAAATCAATTCTAATGGTTTTTTTTCTTTTCTTTTAATTGTAATTTCCTTAACCTTCAAGCATTCGCGCAACGTTGAAATGATGCCTTCTATATACTTTTGGCCGTAAACAAAATATCGCGCGACCGCTTGAAGGTTAAATAAATTTTTTTCTTTGTCTCAATGTACACGTAACAATATATTTGTCTATAAAACCACTAACTATTGTCTATAACCCACGTACACGTAACAATATATTTGTCTATAAAACGTTTATTTAATTTATATTTTACAGAATACAATGCTTAGAGTAAAAGAGGAGGATATCTTGCCAGTTCTGCAGCGAAACGGCGGAAACAAAAAGAATATCGAAGAAATGAAACGGAAGAAGAGCACGAAGCACGTTTACAAAATCAACGAACCAGAATGAGCACTCTGAGAAGCAGAAAAAGCGAAGAAAGAAAAGAAAATAAAAGTATTGAAGAATCGAGAATTTAGAAAGATAATCTAACAAAGGAAGCATTCCACTACGAACCGACGAAAAAATATTACAATCATAAATATGTTGTAATCGGAAAAATGAATAACATTTGCCAATTTTGACAAGCGAAAAAATTCAGTAAAGAAACACCAGGTCTCTGTTGCATGAATGGAAAAATTCGATTACCACCACTGGAAGCACCTCCGCAGAAATTTCTACATTACATGACCGGAGAAACACTAGAATCAATACACTTTCTTCAAAATATAAGATCATACAACTCCTGCTTTCTAATGTCTTTTTTCGGTGTTACTTCGACTAACACTAATAGAAATGAATTTGAATATGTATTTTCAATTCCAGGGCAAATTTATCACAAAATAGGATCGTTACTACCAATGCGAACGAAGACTATAAATTTATGCAAGTATATTTCATCGGAAATGAAGAACAAGAAATTGATCAACGATGCACAAATTTTAATGGATTAAGACGCGAAATAATCCAAGACGTACAGAGGATCTCACACAAATACAATCAACTGATTGTAAATAATGAGAATTTTTTTTAAATAAATTTTTTTACTTCTTATGTCATAGTTTATTTTTTTATTTCAACTACACGTAATCTCATATCAACTCCCGAGCGAAGCCGGGTATCATAGCTATGTATAGTGTATACATATATCAAATACTTTGAAGCAACCGAAAGCAAGAATCTAGTCTTATATTATAATTGTATGTTGAAAAAATTTAAAAAATACTACTAATTTGAGATATTTGTTTTGTTTTGTCTTACTATTGTAGTCTAGAAAAAAGATACTAATAATATGTATGGAAAACTCTTAAGAATGCCCTAAGTTTGATCGGTGCAATGCTCACCCATTTCATTCATTCATTCATTACAGCCTATACAGTCCACTGCTGGACATAGGCCTCCACAAGTTTACGCCAAAAATAACGTGAACTCATGTGTTTTGCCCATAGTCACGGATGGTTATCCCGCCATCGGTCGGCTTCTTAAGTCCCAAGGTGGTTGTGGAACCTTGTTATCCTTTAGTCGCCTCTTACGACACCCACGGGAAGAGAGGGGGTGGCTAAATTCTTTAGTGCCGTAGCCACACAGCACCCGTAGCCACACAGCACTCATTCACCTCAGCTCACCCATTAATAAAGCTATATGTATATATATGTATATGTATATATGTTGGGGAATATTTTCAGCTAACGATCTAGCTCGTGAACAGAAGCTGAACTTTGGAGATGATATTGCAGCACAGATCCGTGTTGCCAGGAAGAAAAGATGGAATGTCCAAGAGGAAAAGAGGATATCTCAAGAAATTGAACTACAGACTTATTTAAATAGGTAAGATATTAAATGATAGTACATATGTTGCTAATTGTCTATCTGCTTGGAATTTTTATTTTTGTCTTGTACTACTTAATTCATTGTTTAAAAAAGTTGCCAGAGTGAAAATTTTAGAAAAAAAATCGGCTAGAATTGTTCAAAGTATTTATAGATAAACAATCAAAGAAACTTATCATAGTTATACATTATGGTAGTGAAAAAATTCCAAATAATATATTCTGTATATAAAATGTTCTGTTATCACTTTTGATTTTTGAGCTATGTTAGCTGTGCTTCGCGGTTTTTCTTGCGTAATTTTCGACCTCCTTGTTATGTCGGAATAAAAAGTAGCCTATATATCCTCACAAACTTTTGCATTTGTACTATAATTAAATCTTATTTTAAACTATTATATATATTTTGATTATATTCAATCGAAAGGTATAAGGTTTCAATTAGAACGTGTCAAACACTAGCTGAACAATTGTTTCAAATGCTGCAGTGTATTGAGCGGAATAATCGATGCTTTTATAGTCGAATTGCTTTGAGTTCTACTTTCGACTTTGTATATCTGATTAGTTGTGTCTGATTGTTATATACGACTAGTTCAGCCCCGTGGCTTTACCCGCGTTAATTTAAGTATTTCATACAAAAAAAAATTGTTTTCATTTAACATGGGTATTTTCTATTTTTGTTTTTTTGTACGTTACCTCATAACTTTTTACTGGGTGTACCGATTTTGATGATTCATTTTTCTTACGAGTACTTTTTGAGTTATTTTTTTTTTTTTTTTTTTTTTTTTATTATTATTAGGGTTCTAATAATTCGTATTTTATTGATAATTTTTTTTACTATCTATTTGTTTAGTGTTTTTTTTTGTTAGTTTTATTACTTTAAAGTCGTTTTTTTTTGGTTTGCGAGCAAATCCAATTATTGAACAAAAAAATTTTTAAATATCGGTGATACATTCATGAAAATGCAAATGAACATCGTAACTACTACCTTTTAGGATTTAATTAAAACGATGAATCTGAGACAAACCATATATGTTAAGGATTTTTGGCTGTATAAGGCAATAATTAAACATTATTAGGAATATACTCGACCTGTTCTAAATATGCAGTGTACTACAAAGAATATTAAGCTGTTTTCATTTTATTAGCATACTAGCTGACCTGGCGAACTTCGTATCACCTTATTTTTTTCTGAAATATAATAATAACATAATATATCAAAATAAAATATAGCCTATCTTTTAAGTTGGATCAAACTGCACACGGTGTGCAAATTTGACTAAAATCGGTTAAGTAGTTTAGGAGTCCATTGAGGACAAACATTGTGACACGAGATTTATATATATTAAGATTACAAAATCTTTTAAAAATATTTTTCTTATGTTTACACAGGCCTCTAGGGTTATTAACCGACTTCCAAAAAGGAGGAGGTTTTCAATTCGATTGTATTTTTTTAATGTATGTTACTTCAGAATTTTGTACTGGGTGGGCCGATTTCGATGAAAAATTTTGTAATCGAAAGGTGGTGCGTCATTTGTTTCCATTTAAATGTATTTGAGATCTAACAACTACTTTTCGTGTTATATCTAACAATGCGTTTTTACTTGACTATTTTTTCATTGTATTACTTGTCGATGTAATTGAAATCGGTTTTTCTTTTTCGTTTGCGAGCAAACACAATTATAATTGTAATATTTGTTCTAAACCTCAACATGTACAGTATGATTTTCATAGCATATTTTTAGTTATTTTACAGTGAAATACTATAAAAACTCTGTCCACACGAACTTCAAGTTTATCTTGTTTATACAGTTGTTTATTTTGTCCCTATTTTCAGGTTAATAAATGAAGATATGCAACGTCGAATAGAATCGATAAAGTTAGAGAACATTAACGAAGAAGAAACGAATAGCAAAATCGCTAAGGTTGAAGAGGAATGTGTAAGTATACATTCTATAAATAACTTCGTACAATTATAATTTATTTTCGTTTATCTGTATTTTTTAAATTTTCTTTTCACTGTCTTTGTCCTGACAATAACGAAAACAAAAGAAAAAAAAAAGAATGATTGAATTTGGTGAAGTTGTTCGGAATTTATACGCGTACATAAATCTTGGTGATTCATTTATATATATAAAGAAGAAGATATTAGATATAGAAGATTCTAAGACGTCAAGTTAACTTACGCTGACTTTAAATGTCCCATTTTTTGACATAGGATCCTATTTGTTGATTCTTAGGATTTGTAAATATGATCCTAGCCTGCTTCTTTATATTACCTACATAATATTTTCAGAACTTGTTTGGCTAGGCTTTAGATTAAAAACCGCATTTTGAAGTTAGATAGGTTAGGGTTTTTTTTTTTTTTTTTGTAACCAAATTATGTCGATAATCAATCTAATTTGGTAGTTAGATAAGTTAGGGTTATTTTTTTTGTAACAAAATTATGCCGATAAACGGTCAAATTTTGAGCTTAGATAATTCGACGGTTCTTAATCTAAAGCCTTACCACTTGTTTTTGTATTCAGCTGTTTTGTAAGAAAAGTTGAGATGTATTGCAATCTTGTCAGAGTTGTCGGTCATCGATATAGTACTTAGTTTTCATAGTTTTATTTATTTTTCTTTAGGAAAACAAACAGTATTTATAATACAACGGTTTTCGTACACGTCAACATATTCTGATCAACACTGACCAGTAAAGGTTTCACACTTAAATAAATATTCTAGAGCAGGTACATACCTAATGTACATGCACACACACACGTACACAACAAAATCACTCGGTAATATTTAGGTTCGTTAGTGTTATTAAGTCCCTTTTGACCTAACTGTAATTGTGACCTATCTGTAGTTTGACCTAACTGTAATGATTGACAGACTGATAATTATTTTATGGTATTCTATTTATGTGTTTAGACTTAAATATACTATTAATAAAAAAAAAAAAAAATAGTTAAAATTTCAATCGTTTTAATAGTCGATTTTTTTTAAACACGTAACCTCGTTTTTATTTTGTTGAGTACTAAAACAAATTGATAAATAATTATTAATATGCAGTAATTTTGGTCATGGCCAATTGCATTGAACGTCTATCTTGTAACGTCTTATTTTAGTATAAATTTTATTTTAATGTCTTATATTGAGTTATCACTTTACCACATCTTCTTTTCATTATGTGTGTAAGAAATGTATAAGAAAGTGTTATGCACTTAATATGAAATGATGAATTTCATTTAACTGAATATATATTCAGACTATTTATAATAAGCAGGCAGGTTTGGTTTTAAGACATAAGTAAATAAGGATTTTGTGCTAGTTACCATACATTTTAAAGGAAGATATTAGTTATACCAGTAATATAACTGACTTTTGATTTGATTTATATTAAGGAATGCTAAAAACTACGGTCCATTTAAACTGACAATTACTTCGTAGTATTTATAATTAACTAAGTGAATCATCGAACTTCGCATCTCGTTTGTAGTTTTTTGTGAATATATCGTTTTTATTTTTAATTTAAACGTAATAAAAGGAATGTTTAAATTAAGTTATAAATTATACGCGTATAAAAAGGCGATGCTATTTTAATTATGTTAAAGTTAGGGATTCACTATGCGAATGAAAAGTGAACGCTAGTTTTTTTTTTTTATTACAGAATAACTATGGCAGTGAGCTCAATAATCTGTTTTCGAAAATGGACGAACGAAGGAGGGTAAGTTTCTATATTTTTTCTTTTTATAGTGAACTCTATATTTTTATATTGTGCAAAAGAACAAAATGTTACCTAAATAGGATAGCGAAAAATTTGCGTAAAGCAACAAAAAAATGTCGAAAAAACAATATTTAATGTATGTAAATTATAAAAAAAAATACTTTTTTAATATCATAAGTAGATAAATAACATATTTTTCTGACGTAAAGTATACGTTAGGTAAGAAAAATATTAATATAGTACATAATATACATAAGTTTTAAGTACATTGCCGTCACATGTTATGAAATAAAGAACTATTTTAGTACTGTCACACGAGTCCTAATAGGATGATTTTAGCCCACGCATTCACACCCCTCAACGTTAAATGGATTATACTTGAATGAAGTTGTAAAGACACATTCATAAATCTTGGTGGATCGCACGTGATAATGTCGGGAAACCGTACATTTTAAATACATTTTTTTTTGTCTACAATTTATATAATTGAATGGTAGGAACTTCTAGAGCATGAAAGTATATGAGTAGGAGTCATAAGTTATCAAGCTCGTTGAGATAGGTCATAGCAGGAAATAACCTCCTCAGAATATGGGGCAGTCCGATTGGGGAAGTTATTACTTCCAGAAGTAGTATTAATTTACAGAAGATCACAGTGTGGTGAGTAAAATGGCCAAAGCTCTTCGGGAGGTTTACGGTTAAGGTCGATAACACTCTGGAGTTGCAGGCGTCCATAGGTTACGGTAAAAGATTACCATCATTAGTGCCTTACGCTTGTCTGCCGCTTTTGCCATATGTATAAAAAATAAAGAAGAAATAAACCTAAGAAAAGCTAAAATAGAATGGAGCTTTATTGTTTGTGGGGATTTTTTTTTATTTCTTGGCTTGGAAGTAACAAAAATTGTCTGTATGTAGAATAACGATTAAAACGATGAAACTCAAAGTTTTTGCAAGAAAATGTCATTTGGGGATAATATTGGGACGAAAGTTAGTGTAGGAAAGTTAACATTTTAAAGTTTTTAATATTGGGCTTATTTTGGAATGGGCTTAAAGCAATTGTATAAAATTAAAGGTATTTTTAGACAATTTATACCAAATTATCACCTATGGTAGTGGATGACACCGTGGAGAAATTGTTTAAAATATATGTTTCCTATTTCTTGAAAACGTCGATAAAATACATTTTATACAACAATCTTCTATTTATTTACTAAACAGGATTTGAATTTTGATACTATTTACGTTAACATAATCAGAACTCACGAGAAAGTTATACTGAAAACAAGAAAAATAGTATAAAATCCTTTAAACCTATTACATTGCAGCACAGAGTAATGTTGCGTTTACTTTTTATATAATCAAATTCTAGACTACTAATCAAATTCTAGACTCCTTGTATCAAGTATTCGACTATGTACGATTTTATTTTTGTGTTACCCACACATTAGGAATTCTAAATATTTTTGAATATCATATCAAAAATTGACCGCTCCAGCGGTTCGCTTAAACCGAATATAAAAATCATCATGTCAAAAATTTCGATCTAGCGGGTACATCATTCCATAGCTTAATTGGCTAGAGCGCCGACACGGTCAGTCGAAGACGCGGGTTCGATCCCCGCTGAAGCGGTCAATTTTTGATATGATATTCAAAAATGTTTACTCCACTATTGGTTAATATATACAAATAAATAAAATTGGTGTCTGTTTGTAATATTAAAATAATCGCTTTTTATTAAATGCGTATGGGATATATGTATGCACATACAATTTTTGTCTGTCTGTTTTTTCCGGCTAATCTCTGAAACAGCTGAACCGATTTTGACGAGACTTTCATTGGTAGATAGCTGATGTAATAAGGAGTAACTAAGGCTACTTTTATTTTACAAATTTATTAATTTTATAACTGCGAACTGAACAATAACTTTTTTGTTAATTCCACGCGGACGTAGTTGCGGGCACAGCTAGTTTATTATAAATAATAAAGATGACGTAAAACATTAATTTAGGCTTTGTATTTGTAACATTTCTAATTGATAACTTTATTTTTCATGAAGGTAGTTGAAAAAAATATGGTGCCATAATGCAACAATTTATTATCTCAGATTTTGCCTATAGTTACAAGGAGTTGAGTTGTACGTTGGTTAAATCCTGTTAGTGTTTAGTGCTATTAGATCGTTTACGTCAGCACAATAAACGTGATTTACGTTTTCTATGGACTACTAAGATATTTAATAATCTCAGGGCTTAAGAAACAACCATATGCTTATAATATTGAGAAAACAAATCTTATTTTTGCTAACAATCTGTACTTTTAAATTGAATGTTATTTCTTTATATATATATGTTTTTCAAATTAGTTCTTTTTCCAGCGAAAGCATTCATATTTTGCTTTTTATCAAGTGTAGTCATGTGTGTAGCAGTCCTTTCACTATTTTACTACTACCAATAAAGTACTTTTTTTTTGTATTCGTGATTTATTCTACTATTTCTATACGATCGCTGATTTAACTTTATAAAGTATTTAAATTTGTAATTGATGATAATATTTCCTTGCAGAAACGTGATGTACCAGATTATTTATGCGGTAAAATCAGCTTTGAAATTCTGAATGAACCGGTGATAACTCCAAGCGGCATTACATATGAAAAGAAGGATATTGAGGAACACCTAGAGGTATTTACTATTTTCAATTATTAGATACTATTTAATGTGTTCACTTACTTTTATCCGTCGCAACTTTTTTATTAATTTTTCTGGACAGTGGTCACAGCATTGTTTGGGGGAGTCAAATATTTGTATGGGTCACACAAATTCTCTCTCTTGATACAGGATTTTGCTACTACGTAAAGTGTACCAAATGAGAAAGGGATAAATATATTTTTAATTCTCACCGTAATAGTCTCAGAGCTGACTTACACTTTTTAACAGAGTAGAGAAAATGCTTTAACAATATTATTCAAAAGATATACAAAAATTAAACTCCAGCCCGGCACAATATATTTTCCTGCAGACTTCAGAATAACAGTAACGTTACAAAAAAAAAAAATACAAAAGATTAGTACTGTTGACAGTTTGTATTGGTCATATAGATGTCTGTCGTCGTCTAGGCGTTTGTGCTTGTGTACTGTGGTTTTTGGATCCCCGGACACAGGAAAAAAATCCTACTGGGGGTCGCTGAGTGTGAAGCATTAAATAAATAATAATAATAATATCTGAATCTTGGCCTGTATTAAGACATTTGTCTATGTAAAATGTGAAATTTAAAAGTTTTACTATGTCCGAAAAATAAAGAAAAATTAAAAGAAATCCTACGAGAGCCTTTACTGTAGCGAAAGTTATCGAACTAATGCATTGTGTTCAAACGCTGCACTTTTTATCCGGATCCTGTCATTTTGAATACGTTTAATTATAAATTAAAGGATACGTATATGTCCTGTCACAGTCACAAACATAGAAGGGTGACACTACAGAGCAAATATAAAATTTAAGAATCTAATGTAGAAATTCATTAACAAATGTATAAATGAATCGCTGAAATGTATGAACGCGCGTAACTTTCAAATGGGTAAACCAAATTGGATATTTTTTCGCTTCGTTTTTATTTCACGTTTGATAGGATATGTTATGATAGAAAAAAATCTACATATTCACAAAATAAAATATATATTATCAACAATATTCAATTATATTGAAACAACTTCGGATTTTATCGCGGTTTATTAAGTTTTTTTGATGCCCAACGTTTTGGATACTATACAGCAACCATGATCACGGGTGGTCTCCTAGTCTTCATCCGAAAAAGTTGTTTCATTATAATGAGTAAATTCACGTAAACATTAGAAAACAATATATATCAACAGCTTAAGTTTGTAATACATTTATAAATTTCCAGAGGGTTGGACATTTCGATCCAGTGACACGCGTCAAGTTAACAGCGGATCAACTCATACCGAACTTTACAATGAAAGAGGTGGTCGACGCTTTTCTGCAGGATAACGAGTGGGCTCTCGATTATTAGACGTTTTAATATGAATAAAGCTCATTTTAATCGTATGATTACGTCACTAGTGCACAGATTAAATTTACGATTGTTTATAATTAAAAAAAAAAGAAACAAATCGTAACTTTGATGTAATTGTATTTTAAATTTTTTATTTGTTTGGGTATTTGAAAATAAATTATCGTCTCGTCGTCGTCGTATCTGAATAATATTTATAAAATAGCTATTTGGTTTTAAGATTTCTATAAAATTAAACACTATCTCACTACCTAGTTTGTTATATGGGAAAATATTAATAGTTTTGTATAAAAAAAAATCTCATTGAAACAGGCAATAGAGATAAAATAGAGAAAGGTGATAGATTATTAAAATTTTAAACCAAACGGGATCCATATAATTGATTATTTAATTAAGGAAGTAAGATAAGGACTGAAAAGAACTTTAGTCCATAGTCATTAAAAATGTTCGTTTTCAACACGTAACTTTCAACACCAACCTGACAGTGACACAAATATCAAAATTGGTGTTGCTAGTGACGTAACTACAATTTCACATAACGAATTATATTTATCTATTATCAAAATATTAAACGTTATATAAATACAAGGTTAGAGAAAAAAAAAATGCAGACATGTTATTTTGTCTTCATAGATTTTTTAAGCATGGCACTTGTTTTTGTTCTTACTTTAGTTCCTTATAACTGACAATTGTATATATTTTTTCATCCATCAATAAAATTTACATATAGACACTAAAAGTGTTGCCATAGAGAAAAAAAAAACTTGTGTGTACTATTTCTGTGATAAATAATAGTTTGGTTAATTTCTAACATATAAAAAAATGTATTTAACTTTATGCTTAGACTAATAATTTTTTTAAATATAAATTATGCATTATCATAGTTAAGTACTATTTGAATTGTCCTTTCTGTCGTCCTCAATAGTTCTTTTAGGTGTATTGTTGTGATAGAAATATTGTTTTCTATATTTAATCATAGTATCACCCTTATTTATTATATCTATGAAAATCTGTTAATGGTGTAAAATATAAAGAAAAAAAAAAAAACTTAAATTTCTCAACATTATTTAGTTAGTTTTAACATTTGTAGGTGTAAAGTATGCTACTATGAATATTTGCTTCTTCTGTATGTTGTCTTCTAATATGTTATGTCTATTACTATTCTATATATCTATCTTTTGAAAGGACACATCAGTCAACGAATAATATTGTCACAACTTGAAACACAGATTTTCTTAAATCAGTAAAACATAAGTCTATGACACTTTTTATACCATTTACTTTATAATATACTTTTACGTAAACATTGCATTTTCGATTTTCCCATAAGATTAAAAACAAATTTGTCTAGTTTTTAATTTGTAAAAAAATAAAATAAAATGCTGTTTATGTGTTCGAGTCAAGTCATAAATCGCTCATGTAGTTAGTGATTCATGTTTCTGAATAGAAATAAGAAAAATGTTCTGATTACTTAGAACTACAAACGTAAAACTTACGCCATTTTGGAATTTAATGTTCTTGGTGTTAACCCACCATTTAATTTCGAATGTCGTGTTGTAATTTGAATGATTTGTGATTAAAAAGATTCGTTATTTGAATAGATAACCCGGAATTAAGTTTTAAAATAACGCATTGTAAATGTTGCCAACTCTTGGAATAAAAAGATAATACTTCCTAAACGTTTTTTTTTTTTTAAGAACTAAAAATATTTTGATATATATTTTAAATACAGTACCCTAAACGAGTTTTATATTTTCCGTCATGAATATCTATCGTACAGCGGTTAATGACTATTAATATTTTGAAAAACGTATGCCCTAAATGTGTTATTTCTAAATATTTATTTACCTTAACTACGTTGAAGTTACAGTAATTTAGTTTAATTTACGTTCAGAAACCATGGAATGTTTTTATTTTTCGACAATCTAATAATATTGATTTCTTTCATGACATAGCCTCGTTTTTCTTTTGGAAGGAATAATTTTTACTATACATTAATAGCCAACATAATTATATCTCCATAACTTAACCAAAGTTACTTCTAATATCTCAAAAATTATCTGTTATATATTTTAAGGTATCCTAATGTATTAATGAATGTTACATGGATACTAAATAATGAAGTATATTAATGTGATAAGACTCACTATTCATAAAATTCTTCTGTCTATGAATTTTGTCACTCATATTTCATGCAACAGTTGCTGATGCTGATGATAATTTACGTTTTATCTATCGTCTACGTTAGTAAATTGAGTGTTAAGTGTTCAATGTTTAGACATAATTAAAGTAACTATTATGGATTACGTAAACTGGTTAAAACTAGTAATATAAATAGTAATAGTTGATTTAATATGAATGTTTTGATATCATACAAAAATAAAGTGATTTCGCTCATATTTTTAAAGTTTTAAATACACTTAATTACGCGTGACTTGAAGATTTTTCTGCCTGTAAGCCATTACTTGAACTTAATCTATGCTAAATAAATGAGTTGCTAAACTCGACATCGGCGAATTTTAATACTTTGTACATGATTCTTATGGAATGAAAAACGAAGAAAATTGTTATATTCCTGAAAATGGTTACGAATATTCCAACTTTATGCGTTTGACAGTTCTCAAGACAAGACATCTGCCAGGTCAGCTCTTAGAGTAAGAAAATACCATAATTTTATTGATATAATTTTTATTTCTTTTAATAGTGGTTTCGTATGACTTTGAACCACGGCCTTATTACACAAGACCGTGCTTTGAACAATTGGTAAACCATAGATATTTGATGATTGATCGTACATGATTAGTCGTACGTTATTTACTTATAAATGGTAGGTAATTTTCGTCAAGGTCGTTAAGGTATATATACTAGGTTATATATATATATATATATATATATATATATATATATATACTAGGTTTTATGCATAGTAAAGTATTTAAAACTGCTTACGTATTGTGTGTAAATTTTTTAATAAGTAATATATGTAACTATGTGTCTATATGTTTCTGTCAGTATAAATTAGTTTTGCGGATCTTACACTACAATTTGCTTAGAAAATACTTCATTTTTTTCATATCCTTTCATAATTTATAAGAAATACATTAAAATAGTTGAAATATATAATACCTAATTACTCTCAAATTCACCGCCACTTCTCTAGAAACTAGATGCTGGCCTTAACAAAGATTATTTAAGTGCTATTAAAAATTCAGTAGAGTGAAATTTGTTCCTTACTAATCAGTTTCCTTACTCTTCTTCTGTTATGCCTATTATTGTACATAGTAAATTGGACCACTTGGAGGACCAGTAGATTTATACTGGTGGGTTTTAACCAACTTGGTATTCTATTAATTTAATGGTGTCACATAAATATTAAATGTACCAGTGCCAAACCAACCCATATTGGGAGACTAATGATCTGCTATTGTGACAATTACTATAGCAGACTTAGGCGATGATCAGCGATGTACCAGCTTCATTAAAGTTCTGTATTCTGACAATTCAATGTTTGCAATTAGTAAATGCTTCTTATTATTTCTTACAACAGTGTCTGTAAAAAAACTGACTCTGCTTAATGTGGTTGCTAAATTAAATTGTTTACATGATTACATGAAAAATAATGTGAAAATGTGGTCGTGATTACAATAAAATACTGTAATTTTAAGTAAATGTTATTTTATAATAATTAGTTTTATTTCATTTCTTAGAGTTGATTCCTTGTAGTGTGTTAAAAAAAGAAATTTTCTTACATTGTTGTATACATAAGTTGATTGTTGATTGGATTGTCCATAAAAGACGTCCGCGAATATCAGGTATGAGGATCGAGATATGACAAGGGGAAGATTTTTTTTTGTAAATTTTCAAAATGAAGCAAATCTAATAATTTGTTATTCTGTATGCCGTTTTTAATTACAAAGTCATTTATTGTAATAGGATCTAGCTTTTGTTACGCAATATTTATTAGGGGGACACTGAAAGTGAAAAAAAGAAGCGTGACGAGAGGGGAGGCTCCTCCTCCCCTCTCGTCTCGTCTTAAACGGTAAAATTAAGTCTCACGTATTTTATGCAAGGCCCCCATACATTCAGATCGTATAAGTCACTTAGCTAAGTTGAGCTCTTTTCTTTAAGTTAAAATAGTTCTGTTAATGTTGTAGATCTGCCGAAAGGCTTAAATGTCAGAATAATAGCCAACGAGCTTACTGCAAATTACAAAATGTTTTAACAATAGCACTCTGTAAGTTATAGCTTCATTAATTGTCGATTATTTCACCAATCGTCTACATTTTGAGACTCATTCTCACTGACTCAAGTTTTTTTCCAGTAACATAGTTGACTAACTTGAGGGCAAGATTGTATTGATCTCGGTTAGGCATTTTGAATTGTCTTCATTATTGAAAGTGAGAGAATGAGAATAAAGTTGTTAATGATAAAACCATAGCCGAAACGCGTTTTAAAAATACTACCGATCTCATCACAGCAGTCTTTCGCAGTCCACTATTGGACATAGGCCTCCACAAGTTCACGCCAAAAATGGCGTGAACTCCTGTGTTTTGCCCATAGTCACCACGCTGGGCAGGCGGGTTGGTGACCGCAGGGCTGGCTTTGTCGCACCGAAGACGCTGCTGCCCGTCTTCAGTCTGTGTATTTCAAAGCCAGCAGTTGGATGGTTATCCCGCCGTCGGTCGGCTTCTTATTTTATTTATTTTACTTTATTTTGATTTATTTGGAAAACAACAACATAAATAATTGTGTTTGCTCGCAAACGAAAAAAAAACCGACTTCAATTACATCGACGAGTAATACAACGTAGATCGACGAAAAAATACTCAAGTAACTGCGCGTTATCAAAGATTACTCAAAAAGTAGTTATCAGATCTCAATGAAATTTATATGTGACCACATGACAAACATCAGCTTTCGATTAAATTAAAAATTATTAAAATCGGTACACCCAGTAAAAAGTTATTGCGGATTTTCAAGAAGTTCCCTCGATTTCTCTGGGATCCCATTATCAGATCCTGGTTTCCGTATCATGGTACTAAACTAAGGATATCTTCTTTTCAACAAAAAAAAGAATTATCAAAATCGGTACACCCAGTAAAAAGTTATTACGGATTTTCAAGAGTTTCCCTCGATTTCTCTAGATCCCATCATCAGATCCTGGTTTCCTTATCATGATACCAAACTAGGAATATCGCCTTTCCAATAAAAAAAGAATTATCAAAATCGGTACATCCAGTAGAAAGTTATGCGGTATAATACAACGTAGGTCGACGAAAAAAGCGTCAAGTAAAAACGCATTATTAGATATAGCTCGAAAAGTAGTTGTTAGATCTCAAATAAATTTAAATGGGACCAATTGGCACACACCACCTTTCGATTAAAGTTCTGATGTAACATACATAAAAAAAAAAAAAAAAATACAGTCGAATTGAGAACCTCCTCCTCTTTTGGAAGTCGGTTAAAAAGAAAATAAAAATACACCATTTAAAAGTTTTCACATACGGTTACTACATAAAAAAACTAGAGCTTGTACAGTAAGCAGTGACTAATATAAAACCATTGCACAGCGTTCAATTAAACATATTTACAAGTTATACAGAATTACGTTAATCCAGTGCTTTGTCAACACAAAACCTAACTTTAAAGCTATTACACAAAAGATTCACACGTTTATACATACAGTTGCTAAATAAAGACCAAAGCTTAAACTGCAGGTAATGATTAATATAATAATAAATTGCTTAATACACACAACAGCTTTAAGAAATCACATCAAACCAGTGCCTTGTCATAGTTCTTTTAGAACATCGACTGATGTATTGAATAAATCAAAATCAAGTTCTGGAATGTCATTCAAAGTATTAATTTCTTTAGAGGTTCTAATTAAGAACGCATTTTTGCGGTAATTAGTGCTACTAAATGGAGTATACAAGAGAGATGGAATTCTTGTGGACCTTGTAGGGACTTTCAGATATATTTTCGATAAAAGTAGGGGAGAATCTGTTTTGTTTTGAGAATTTATTAGTAAGGTAACAATATCAGCTATACGACGTCTTTCAAAAAGAGGGAGAAGATGGAATCTCCTAGCTCTAGACTCATAACTAGAATCGTATGTTTTGCATTTAGATTGTATGCGTCTAATGAATCTTTTTTGGATTGACTCTAGCCTATTAATATAAATAAGGTATTGCGGATTCCAAACCTGAAAACAATACTCCAGGGAGCTACGAACATAGGAGCAGTAGAGAATTTTTAAGGTTTTAATATTCCTGAATTCCGAACTCACTCTACAGATAAATCCTAACGATCTATTAGCCTTATTGATAATATAGTCCAAACGCTTGTTGTATGTAAGTTTTGAATCATGAATGACACCGAGATCACGAACTTTTGACACCTTTACTAATACTTGTGCTTTCAATTTATAAGGGAACTGTATTGCTTTAGAAGAGCGGCTGAAAGTTATGGAAGAGTATTTAGATACGTTGAGGTCTAACTTATTATTATGGCAATACTCCGCGAGTCTGTTCAGGTCTTCCTGCAGCAAGTTACAGTCAGTCAAATTTTTTATAGTTCATGTACCTTCATGTCGTCTGAATACAAAATAAATAGTGAATGTTAAAAACATGAGCTTATATCATTTATAAAAATGTTAAAGAGAAGGGGTCTTAGCAACGATCCCTGGGGAACACCTGATGGTACATGACACCATGCAGAAGAGAAACCATTAAGAACTACAGCCTGAGATCTATTTTCGATATAAAAAGAAAACCACCTGAAGAAACTGCCATGGATTCCCGCCAAGTAGAGCTTTTCGAGAAGTAAAGAGTGGTCTACACGGTCGAAAGCTTTGTTGTAATCGGTAAATATGGTGTCCACTTGTCATCCCGAGTTCATACCTTCAGATACATAATCAACGAATGTCAACAAGTTAGATGCAGTTGACTTGTGCCTTAAAAATCCATGCTGCTCATCAATAAAGAAGTTTGAAAAAAATCCGTATACTTGTCTGTACACAATGCGCTCAAATAGTTTAGCGAATGTACATAATTTGGAAATGGGCCTGTAATTTTTAACTTTACATTTACTATCACTTTTGAAAATCGGGGATATGAAAGCGGACTTCCAAATTTTTGGAACTACGCCTTCTGAAATGGAACGCCCAAAAAAAGTGTAAGAGGCTCGGTTAAGGAAGCGGAGCATCGTGAAATGAATAAGGTAGTAGTGGAAATGTAGTGGAATGTATCTTAAGTTCAAAGGTAGTAGTGGAAATGTGTTATCCGTTAGTCGCCTCTTACGACACCCACGGAAAGAGAGGGGGTGGCTATATTCTTTGATGCCGTAACCACAAAGCATACCGATTTTCAATTCAATAAATACATTGATGGTCAATCTTTTGTAATAATCGATTTTAAATGATTTGCTATGAAGGGATTATAAAAAAGTGTAACATATTAAATAAAGAAACTAAAAGAACTAGTCTGATCAGAAATTTAAGGAAAAGTAGATTTAGGTAAGCTAACGAAAACAAATGGTATAGCTAACGAGAACAATGGTTTCATTATGCCAACACTAGATGGCGCTTACAGTCGGAAAGCTTCAGCTATTTTACATAATCCTTGCATACACAGGGACGTACTTGTAATAAAGTTTTAGTAGTCGTCGAAATGATAAGCGAAAATGTAATTGAGCAATGTACTGATAGGTAAATGCTTAATGTGATTTCATTATTTCCAATTTCATCTAACGTTAATTATGCAGATTCTGGCTATTAACGACTATGAATATTTATTAAGAAGTAAAGTTCTCATGTAGGTACATGTCTGAGGAAAAGTCTACTACTGCTAATTTGGTACTTAGGTAACGTTGGCGGATAGAACGTTGTCTTTATTCGATTATGAAATCGAGTACCGACACTTATTTATCAAACTGGTTCACTGCGTGTTGACGAAAATATTTATACAAAATAATGTGTTTTCTTTCTTCATTCTGTACAAATTTAGTATAATTATCCATTTACTAGCTATGCCCTGTAGTTTTGCCTACCTTACTTTGATTAATTGATTAATTCTCTTTTGCCGTGTAGGAGTAGAAGGATTGAGCTTAGTTCTCCACGCTACTCCATTGCGGGTTGGTGGATATATTATTAGATACCTACTATAAATAATGATTGCTGTCAGGTGTCTTAAATAACAATCAAGACCGACATTATAAGCATAACGTGTTCTCCGAGACACAATGAGGAGATTCACAAACACAGTCAGATTGGAAACAGATGTTTGCAAAAATAGCTAGGTGTAATTAATATTCACAGCGTTTTCTGTGACTGAACTTGAACTGGTGACCGCTGGTATTTAGGCGCCTATACGCACGACTACACCTTAGTGGTTGTCTGCTTCCTTCACAACTAATCTTTTGGAAAATTTTACAGAGACGTCTTATTAAAGCATTTCGAAATGATTAATTGTCGCAAAATTATTCATAGTTAAATAGATAATAAATAGATATCTACACAATAGACATACAGTCGTCTGTTTCTAAAGTAAGCAACTTCATGCTTGTGTTATTGGTAACAAGCGACTGGTATAGGCTACATATATTTTTTTTTTGATACACATACTTATAAATAATACATGTATAAATATTTATATAACAACCAGACTCGGGGTGGGAAACGAACCCACAACCCTCGGAGCAGAAAGCAGAGTCACTACAAACTGCGCCAACGAACTATTCAAAAAGTTACAAACAATGTTTAATAGACTAATCTAATAAAAATATCCTTTTTAAAAATGTATTTCAGGTAATTGTTTATTTGATATAGGTCTTACCGATGCGGAAATATTTTTTTTATCGATAATAATTGGAAAGTGGGTTTTATTGTTTCAATTTCAAAGATAATTAAGTAAGTTTGTAATAAACTTTAATATAATTGTGTTTGCAGGCAAACGAAAATAAAATTGACTTCAAAAGTTGTAATCAGATATCAATGAAATTTAAATGTGGCCACATGATAAACACCAGCTTTCGATTAACTTAAAAATCATCAAAATCGATACACCCAGTAAAAAGTAATGCGGATTTCTGAGAGTTTTCCTCGATTTCTCTGGGATCCCATCATCAGATCCTGGTTTTCATATCATGGTACATATGGTGTGTGGAGGCGGGCGGCTCCAGCTTTTTGCTGCTCAAAATCTGGAGCAGCCCGACTGGGAAAGTACCTTTTTTGATGTTACTTATAGTAATAAATAAAACGGTCTTGTCGATTTATTCAAAATACTTTATAGCCGCTTGAATAAACGGAATATCTGAATTAAAAATTAGGAAATAATTTTCTTAAAACAGTGAAACTGATTAAAATTTAAAATATTTAAATGTACAAATGTATCAATTTTGTCGTATTGTAACAATTCTCATACCCGTGGAAGTTGTGAAATACAACCTATATATAATTATAGAGATATTAAAATTTAAAAATTTATACTAGATCTGATAACTAAACTAGACTACTTCTGCTTTGCTGAAATTTTTTTTTATACCAACATAATACTAAAATCAACTGAACAAAACTTGCACGATCTAAAATGCTTACAAACATACGAACAAATTAACAAAACCCATTTCTCTATGAAGTCCTGGCTGTTATTAAGCTATAAAATGCCGAGCTAACAATAAAGCGGTTTTAAAGCCAGGCTCTTGCCAAAGAATGTTAACACATGGAGTATTGTGCTCCCAGTGCATTGATATCAGTAACAACTGTTGCGTTTGGCTTGAATCCAGCCAAAGAAGTATCTTTATTCAATTACATATGTAATAAAAATAAAATTGTTGTTGTTCATTTGCTGAATGAGTTGGCTGGTCCCCAGTGGTCACCGGAAAGAGCACGTAAGCCAAAAACGTTATGTGATTTAATTTAAAATACGTTTTTTTTTTTATAGAAATTCGTGTTTTGTCATTCTGCCTAACTAAGAGATTAAACACTAAAAATATGAATGTGGGTTGCAGCGAGCTAAGACGTTGTTAATTAACGAGATATTCACTCTATAGAGAAATCTACACAAACTACAGACCTGTATGAAATCTAAAAAATCTACACATCTTTATGAAATTAGTGAATATTAATATCTACCTATTATAGGAAATATTTTTCGTGTACATAAATCCATAATGTGTTGTATTCAATCGACTTTTTTTTACAATCTTTCAAATGTACCATACTTAAAAATTAACGGAAACGTAGAGAGAGAGAGAGAGAAAACAGACACAAGAATTCTTCAATGCATATATATCGAGCTCTGCTTTTTTCCAAGTAGAGTTTACTTATAAAAACCAAAAACTATCAATGCAATGTAAATTTATATAATTTTAATTGTGCATATAAAAGTCTACTGATTAATTATTTATTAGCATAGTCATTCTCTTTGTACGACAGCTCATAGAATATGTCTTTTTTAACCGACTTCAAAAAAAGGAGGAGGTTACTCAATTCGACCGTATATATTTTTTTTTTTTTTTTTTTTTTTTATGTATGTTCGGAGATAACTTCTTCGTTTATGAACCGATTTTGATAATTCTTTTTTTGTTGGAAAGGAGATATTCATAGTTTGGTACCATGATAAGGAAACCAGGATCTGATGATGGGATCCCAGAGAAATCGAGGGAAACTTTCAAAAATCGTAAGGGTGACTAGTAAATTTAATCATGTTTTCATTAAGTACTATAAAGCACTACTATTTAATAAAGGTCTGGAGTCGATCTGATGATGGGGAAGAAAGATAGTCGAAGGAACTCTTCAACAATTTATAGTAATTACCTGCTGTCTGAACTTAATTCGTTTCTATTGATGAGAACTTTGCACCTGTATGAGTTATAAGTGCCATTACAATCTGATGATGGAGACAAAAGATAGTCGAGGGAACTCTTTAACGATTTATAGCAATTACCTGCTGTTTGAACTTAATTCGTTTCTATTGATGAGAACTTTGCATATATATGAGTTATAAGTGCCATTTCAGTCTGATGATGGAGACGAAAGATAGTCGAGGGTACTCTTCAACAACTTATAGCAATTACCTGCTGTTTGAACTTAATTTGTTTCTATTGATGAGAACTTTGCACCTATATGAGTTACAAGTGCCATTAAAGTCTGATGACGGAGACGAAAGATAGTCGAGGGAACTTTTCAACGATTTATAGCAATTACCTGCTGTGTGATCATCTGTGTGCAGGGCCAGGTTTGATGATGGAGCCCATAAACACTCAGGGAATTTTTGAACAATTTACAGCAGTTACCTTTTGCTGTTTGACGACCGCTTTGATATAATGGTGCATGTGCCGTGTCGGCGGCGCCTAAATAACGACGGTCGCGGGTTCTATTCCCGCTCGGAGTGGATATTTATGTTTATACAAATATTTATTTTCGGTCTAGTTGTTAATCCTTGTGGTTCTCCCAACCTAGCCTCGGAGAACACGCTAGGCTGTCAGTCCCGGTTATTATTACGTACACCTGATAGCGAACTTTACTCATAGTATGTCGACGCGTTAGCGCAGCGGTCACAGCACCGGCTGTTGCGCTGGTGTTAGTGGGTTCAATCCCCGCGCACGACAGACATTTGTATTGGCCATATAGATGTTTGTCATGATCTGGGTGTTTGTGCTTGTGTATTGTGTATGTTTCCGAACCCCCGACATAAGAGAAAAAGCATCCTTGTTAGGTCTACCCATCACTAAAAATTGTAAAATAAAATAATTTTTAACAAAAAAAAAACCGACTTCAAAAAGGAAACTAAAAAGTGAAAAATAAATTTACTTAGTACAAAGTAATTCGTATTTTGATTTAGTTAATCAGAAATGATTAAATAAATATTTTATAATTTTGAAGTTGGTGCCAAGTAAATACTACAACCTGGCGACAATAACAAATATATTATTAGATATGTCAAAACAATAACAGAATGATAACGGTATTCAACCTAATAGTCAATGAAACAAATTATGAAAGAAAACAGAATACAACTTACGAGTAGATACTAGAGTAGTTATTGTTTTACTTGGCACCGACTACAAAATTATAAAATATTTATTTAATCATTTCTGATTAACTAAATCAAAATACGAATTACTTTGTACTAAGTAAATTTATTTTTCACTTTTTAGTTTCCTTTTTGAAGTCGGTTTTTTTTTTGTTAAAAATTATTTTATTATGAATGTTAACGTTATTATCTATACAAATAAATAAAATTGGAGTGTCTGTTAGAAATAATCGCTTTTTACTAAATGGATATGGATGTATACACGGTACTTATACTGAACTAACATTTTTTACAATTTTTGTCTGTCTGTCTGTCTGTTTGTATGTCTGTCTGTTTGTCTGTCTGTCTGTCTGTCTGTCTATCTGTTTGTCTGTCTATCTGTTTGTCTGTCTATCTGTTTGTCTGTCTGTCTGTTTGTCTGTTTGTCTGTCTGTCTGTTTGTCTGTCTGTCTGTTTGTTTGTCTGTCTGTCTGTTTGTCTGTCTGTCTGTCTGTCTGTCTGTCTATCAGTTTGTCTGTCTGTCTGTTTGTCTGTCTGTCTGTCTATCTGTTTGTCTGTCTGTCTATCTGTTTGTCTGTGTCTGTCTGTCTGTCTGTTTGTTCCGTCTAATCTCTGAAACGGCTGGACCGATTTTGACGGGACTTTCACTGGCAGATAGCTGATGTAATAAGTAGTAACTTCGGCTACTTTTATTTTAGAAATTTATTTATTTTGTAACTCTGCGAACTATATATTTTTTTAATTCTAATACTATTTAAATAATTTCTTTGATTAGCTGTCAGATACTGCAAAGGATTTTCATTGGCATAACACTAATGTAACCGTCGTTTTTATATGGCGGTTGGCAGCAAATGCGTTTCTATCTCAAGAAATGAATGATAGTAGGAAAAAGTTAAAAGTGATTATAGCGAACGAGGAATCCCTTATACATATATTGTATGAAATGCAGAAGAGTCTTAATATACATTATTTATTTATTTATTAAGTGACTTAATGTCAATTTTCAATTTAAGAAGTGTATTATCCTGGCAGTATCAGAAACACACGAGCGTGGTCAATTATACCTTTAATTTTTAATACCAGAAAGCAGAGATAGAATTCGATCTCAATAAAAATATTGTATAATTTTATCTCACGTTTAATTAGATATCAAACATTAAAAAATTACTTTGAATATTCCTAATACTTATCCTATAAGTTATACTTTCCTTATTTTATTGCTAATTAACAGTGAAGGATATATTCGAAGAAATCCGTTTCAAAAGGTAAGTTAATTTGGGTCACATGCAACTATCGACCTAAAGGAGCGAATGCAGATGCTAGGAAGTGGGTCAAGGTAAGGCGATAAATTGTAGCGGGAAAAACAATCCTTGATCGCATTTGTAGGATATAGGATATGTATCAAAGTTAATAACTTATGTATGGTATTGTTTATACTTGTAAGTAACTTATACAGGTCAATCATAGTTTAAGTTTCGATTTTTAACTACTTAAAAATTTTGTGTAGGACTGGTTTGATGAAATGTTAAAATAATACTAAAAGACAGTCACGAGTTACACACTTCTAAATTAAAAATATTTTTCGCATAAATTAGTAAAATCAGAAGAATCTGTTTGTTATTTTAAAGCACTTAATTACTAAAAATGTGACTGTTCAATTACAAAAAAAGTTTGTGTGTATGTGTATATGTGTGTGTGCGCGTGTGTGTGCGTGCGTACGTGCTGGCGTGCTTGCGTGCGTGCATACGTGCGTATGTGTGTTTGTGTGTGTGTGTCTGTGTGTGTGTGTGTTATCCCCAACACACTAATCTACTTCGTTGACAGTGAATCTTTACAGCGCTTTTAGTTGTTTATGAAGGATATAGGTATATGTAATATTATACCAGCATTTACTGTATGGACACGAATAGCAAGCGTTCATTTATGTTATTCTTTTAGTGTTGTTTTATTTATTATTATTTGATAGATTTAATAGATTTTTTTTTTAATTTTTAAATATCACGGTAATCGTTCTTAGAGTGAAAACTCCAGTCGCGTATCGGAGCTCACATTTACACTTTTTCTTTGTAATGAGGAGTCACAATCGAGGCGTAAATTTGTATCTTTAAAATGAAATGAAAGCTTTAATTACTATTACGGTCGCGTATTTGTGATTAGCGTGTATTTAGTTCTTCAAAAGGCTCTTCATCGTTAAACAAGTTTAAGTAAAATTAACGAGCGTATATAAATTTAAATTAAAGTTGTCAAAAAGAATATAGTTAAACGAAGTACTATAGTATATTCGCGTTAAGAACTCAGTGAGTCAGTCATTGTCTTTACCTAAGAGTCGCTTCTTAATGAAATAAATCGTAGTACATAAAAATGCTGTGTTGAAAGTAACTAGTTGAAGCAAGCCATTCAGACAGACCTCGCGTTGAAATCAGTGTATCACAAAGTTTTCCCGGCAAACTTCTAGTGAAATTCACATCAAAATCGGCTTAGCCGTTCCGTAAACCTTCCTCTTGAAGCCCTCTCTCCATTAGTGAAACCGCATGAAAATGCGTTCAGTATATTTTGAGGGAATCGATCACATACACTTTTGGGGACTTTGTTTTATAATACACAAACTGGTGCCCGCGACTACGTCCGCGTGAAGCGCGCGTCGCGTCAAACAAAATGGTTCGTTAAATTCGTCAGAATTGTCGTATAAAATAATGTAGTAATAATATAGTATTGTAGTGTAAATATGTTTAAAATATACTGCATGCAATTTAGTTTTTAATATGGTTCTACGTAAATATGCGTGGTGCTACGGAATAGCGTTACGCACGCGCCTCTGTGACTCCGTGACGACAGGAGTAAATAAAAAAGTATTCTAGTAACGTAAAGGTTAGATATTGTAAAAAAAAATTTTTGTGCTACTTATAAGTGATCAATTTAAATGTTTCTTGAACACATAGGGTTGCAAACGCGGTTATTTTGCCTTAAACCGATCCTGCTGTATATGTTTCATACAAACTATCAATCCCAATTAAACCCCATTAGCGGTGGAATATCGCAAAATCCGTTCTTAGCGGACGTCTACTATAATCTACCTCCCTGCCAAATTTCATCTTTGTCCATCCTGGATGGATCCAGCGGTTTTTGAGTTCTCGTGATAAGTGAGTCAGTGACCTTTCTCTTTTATATACGAACTATTGGGGAGAACCCAAAAAGTACACGCAGATCTCTATAAAATTCAAATTAAACCACACGACAAGCACCAACTTTATGATTATTATTATAACTAACAATCAATAAAAGAATCATCAAAATCAGTACATCCAGAAAAACTTCCTCTCTTTTTTGTAGTCGGCAAAATATTCTTCTTCTCATTGTCAGTATTTCTTTGCCGGCTTAGGTATTTAATTTGGTCAAATAAAATCGTAATTGCCAGCTGAGATTAAATATTGCCTTCTTTTGTCGGTGTTTTTTTTACTTATTTTTCGTAATTTATTATAATCACTCGTAAATAAATTTTTCGCACACGCAAATTAATGGTTTAGTATTAAAGTATCCCATTAACTGTCGCCAATTATCTTTTTATGAGCACTATTAACAATTTCCTTTGTAAAAATATTTCAAGGTTGTCAGGACCTATATTTTTTTTAAAAAATCCTTGCTCCGGCGTGGTTAAACACAGATTAAAATTTTAACTTTTTTTTTAATTTTTGAAATATTCGAATAATAAAAACAATAAATACTCTTTATTGTACATCATTAAAAAAACAAAATAGATAATAAATTAATGTAAAAAGAAAAATGTAGAAAAGCGGTTTTATCACTGAAAGAGCGATCTCTACCAGATAATCTTCAGGTATGCGGTATTAATTAGTAAGAAATAGTATGCCACAGGACATAATAATCTATATATCTATACATATAAATAAAATTTAAGTGTCTGTCTGTGATTTCAACATAACTGTGTTTTTAAGTGCATATTGTTATCTACATGATACTAAAATACAAACGAACGATTATCGATTTTCTGTCTCTGATATTAATAGGCGAGCAACGAAATAATTTTGAAAATCTGTCAGCAAGAAATATTTATTATTTTCTATCAAGATATATCAAGAAACATTTATTTATCTAGCTGCCTGAAACCCTGAGAACGATTTGAAAACAGTTTTAAAATTTTTAAGAACAACCAATATGCAGTAAATCCTTTATTTAATAGACAAACAAAGATTAGGTAATATTGTTTGATTTTGAAAGGCTTGCAAATCGATCGAGCGAAGCAAGCTTGCCACGCGAAAGGACGTGGGGAGTAAAAGTATACTCACAGCATGATTGTTATGAAATAATAATCATGATATACCTTTTTAAAATCCTTGTATTGTGCCCTTCAATTTGATACCCATATTGTAGTATTCGAGAAAAAAAATTTTTTTTCATTAACTACAATGGCTTCGCGCAGCCGCCATGTTTAATTTTTTTTTTAATGTCACCTATCTAAGAACACTTGGGCAGCTAAGACAAACCTAACGATACCTCAATTATGTAAATCCGTTCAGTGGCTCTGGAAATATGAGGTAGTAAAGAATACTACATACAAATATACATAAATACATACAAGATACGCGCGAAAAACATAACCCTTCCTTGGCAGTCGGGTAATAAAAAAATAGAAAAAACTGAATCTAACGAAAACTACAGACGTAGCCGTGACACAAAAACTAATAAAATATTGATATCAAAATCTACGGATTTTTAAACAAAATATTTTAGTATTTTTAAAATCAATTTTCTGACATTACAAAAATTTTAAAAGTTACAAAAAGCTAAATTGTTATTCTTTTTTCTTGTTAAATATATAATTAAAAACAATCTAATGCATAAAAATAATTTTCTAAGATGCTCAACGTTCACTATGACGGTATTCTTTTTTTACTGAAATACATTTATAAACGATAAAAATAAACCCTTTATAAAATATTAGAAATGACATTTCAAGATCTCCATTTACAAACAAAGCGATCCTAAAACAATAACATTAGTAATTTAAATTCATTTAGTCGACGTTTCATTCAATTTATCGTACATTCATGTACCGTCAACCAAATTAAATATTTATCCTTTAAAATTGTAATGATGTTGCCAGGATTTGGCACCTGTGTACAGCATCCTTGTTGTCTGATGTCGGAGGATCACGCACGCGCCCAACGCAGCTACGCCCACCATTTAGATTTATTCTTCGTTCGACTGACTAGAATGCGATCTTTTTAGATATCAATATTTAATCGGTTTTGTGTTTTGCTGCTGAAATTTTCTTTCGAAATGATGGATACACGAGAACGAAATAGATAGCGTAAAAATAAATAGTAAATCAACATAACAATTTGATACCACTTAAACCAAGACATGGTAAGAGATACGACATTATTATTATATGGATACATCTTAATGTTGCCTAAACCTTAGCTTGTGCTTTCTTAATTCAGAAGCATATTTTATTTTAAACTTTCTCTCACGTTTGATACTATAACTATATTAATTTTTTTTCATGTAAATTACTGTATTGTACCTTAAGAATTAAATCTGTTATCCGTGGTTAGTGATCTGACAGGTGGTTACGGAGGTGTCGGCCGGCGCACCGTGTGCTACCGTACGACTGTAACTCTCGAGGAGCGCTGCGCAGTGTAGAGGCGGGGGCGGCGGCCGATTCATGTTTACGGGCTCGCCCGTCAGCTGTTCGCCGCATGAATGTGCCGCGCTCGCGCTGGCGCATCGATTGATTGATACCAGCCACGTGCCTCAGTCCTGCCGCGATCGCCGGCTCGTCCGCGCGCACCCGCCCCTCGCGAGTACACCGTCGCTCATCAATGGATTGCCCGAGGTGACCGGTGTCCGACTCAACAACGCCTCGCCTCGTAAGTGACACAATTACCCCTATATATACGTAGAGTAAGGCGCTTGTTGGATAACACTATCGTCAGGACTCCCAAAATTTCGAAAAGACAATTTTTATTTAAGCTATCGATCGTCTTTCGCACGTTAGACTGAATATTTATAAAATTCTCGACGGGTTTACGTAATCGAAGGACAGTAGATTGTTATTGGAAGGTGGTTTAGGTGTGTTCGCCCAAAAGCACGCCGAGACAAACATTATATAAAACGTCCGAAAGGATCACCCCCTCACCGCATTGAAGAGAACACCAGCCGTATTTCACTCATTCGTTAACATTTTTGGCTAATAAGCATTTTTTCTAATATTAAACGGGAATGTAAATACAGTATTAGTTAAGGTATGTGGGTGTAATCTTATTTTACTAAATATAATTGAAGATTTTTCTCTTAGAAATACACAAATTTTTCCTTGAAGGTTTTCTAAAGATATTGAGTAATTTTGGGAATACATAATTAAATTATGTTTATTGACATTTACGTCGAATATAAATAACGTGACTAAAGATCTTTGTTTTTCTTGTTAAATTAATTCTACTATTAATAATTAAAGGTGGCATTGCATTAAACTTTATTATATACTTATAAGTGTGTTTTCACTTCATATTTTTACAATAACATTACTTTTAAAATTTAAAATGGTCCGCATGTGCATTACTTTTCTTTGTAATATCTATAATGAAGTAGATATAACAAACTGTTATATATTAATATTATTATATTGTTTTACAAAATAATCTCTTTGAACATTAACTTGGTTTTCAAACTTTAAAAATAGCGTCGTTTTTAACTTTATCTCAGAATTAAGTACATTTGAGATATAAAGGATCTGAAATCCATTTGTTCGGAAAGCGAGTTTGTGAACCAAACAAAATAATAAATATGCCACGATTTGTTGCCCCAACTTGACGTTCTCTTAAATGCATTATTGTTATGCTGTTTTCGCCGACTTTTCTCTATGTAATGTTTTTTACGAGAATAAATTTAAAGTGTGTTATGTTAAGTTAGCGGTTTTGTGTTGAAACGATTTTGTTATTTTCAAACTCGTTTGCCATTACTACATTATGTATTGAATGAAGTAAATTTTTAATAAAAAATACCTTTTAAAATAATGCAAACTTAAACAAACCTCTTTTCAATTTAATTAAAATAAACAAGCGCTCAACAGCGTTCTTACGATGTACCTACTTTTTTACATTTTTTAGGGTTTTCGAAGAATAAAGAAAGAGAATAAAGAAGAGAGTATGCCCAGCTGTGGGATGTTATAGGCGGAATCAATTAAAAAGTCGATATGTTTATTTAAGTTGTTAATTTTAAAAGTCGATATGTTAAATTTTACAATGAGGCACATTCGACACCAACAATTTATACTACGCCAACTCGAATTTTCGATAAGTTGGTTTTCTTAATGCAACTTGAATAAATGTGTTTTTTTTTGTAATAATAAAAATTGTGAAATTGCAATGAATAAATTAACTATTAAAGATACCAAATTTCAAATAAGTTTCTTAATTAATATAAAAGGTATCACGTTTTTCCCTTTTATAAGCCTCTATTGTAAAGTTCACTTTTATGAGTTAGCTTAGTATAAATTGCTGGTGTCGATTTGTTCAGAACGATACTAGGTACAAAAAATCTGTTGTAATCCTTTAACTAATTACCCAACAATGTCAAACTGAAGAACATTCAACGTTGTAAAACTTGAAGTGACGTAGGGCCTGACGATCTAAAATATCGGCGTCTGTTTAAGATTAGTCTTTGAAATAATAAAAATAACATTAAGGAATAAAAATGAAAAGTTACACATGAACGTTTCAAGATCTGTTAATCGATAAAAATATTTTTGCCCTAGAAATATATTTTTGGCTCCGAAAGCCTGTTAAGAAAAAATATTTGCTGCGTTACAAATCGTAAGACAGGGAAAACGCTTTACGTGTAAACGCGGGTAAAATTATGCGAATGATTTAGCTTTATTTTATTTTGTTGTTTTTTCAAAATGTGACATTAAAAATTAGTTTTGGTTTTATACATAGTTGGACAAAGAAATATCTCAAGATTACGAGTATTTAAAACTGTTTGGTAAGATCAGAGGTCAGACATACAACATACTATGGTAGTTTAAGAAATAAACAAAAAAATAATAACACAACAACACCGTTTTTATTTTAATCACATCATCATCACGCCATCCTATCGCAGTCCACTACTGGACTTAGGCCTCCACAAGTTCGAGCCAAAAATGGCGTGAACTCATGTGTTTTGTCCATAGTCACCACGCTGGGCAGGCGGGTTGGTGACCGCAGTGCTGGCTTTATCGCACCGAAAACGCTGCTGCCCGTCTTCGGCCTGTGTGTTTCAAAGCCAGCGGTTAGATGGTTATCTCGTCATCGGTCGGCTTCTTAAGTTCCAAGGTGGTAGTGGAACTGTGTTATCCCTTAGTCGCCTCTAACGACACCCACGGGAAGAGAGGGGGTGGCTATATTCTTTATTTCCGTAACCATTTATTTCAATAGTAAAATGTAAAAATTATTTCTTTTATTAACCCACTTCAAAAAAGGAGGAGGTTACTCAATTCGACCGCATATAAATATTTTTTATTTTGATGTATGTTCGGGAATAACTTCGTCGCTTATGAACCGATTTTGATAATTCTTTTTTTGTTGGAAAGAAGAAATCCTAAGTGTGGTACCATGTTAAGGAAACCAGGATCTGACGATGGGATCCCAGCGAAATCGAGGGAAAACCTCGAAAATCCGCATAACTTTTTACTAGGTGTACCGATTTTGATGATTTTTAATTTAATCGAAAGCATTTAAATTTCATCGAGATCTGATTACAACTTTTCGAAGTAATCTTTGATAATGTGTATTTACTGGACTATTTTTTAGTCTACATACGTTGTATTACTTGTTGATGTAATTTAAGTCTGTTTTTTTTTCGTTTTCCAGCAAACACAATTATTTATTAGAATTTTCATAAAATAAAAATCTCTATAGCGTCTTAATGTTTTCAAATTTCTGTAATAAGACGTGGCTTGAGAGAATTAATTATGTGCTAATATTATTTATTTCGCTGAGGGTAAACAGTAATTAGTGTAATAATTTCACATCGTTACTTTCATAACAACATTTATCACGCATATTTCAGTCCTTCGACCTCTTGTTTTAAGTATGTTAATTTAATGCCATCACTACCGACGTGCCCTGTTTTCGTTTGAATGATTTAGCATGTACAGTTTTCGTTTATGTTAGAAAAAGTCTCTTTTTCTCTTTTATTAATAGCAGTGATTTAGACTCTCAACAATTCGTAAAAATAATTGTTCCCCTTTGGACCGACGATCTACGTAAGATTGCCGGTGTAGGCTGGATGAGGATTGCGGAAAACCGGGATGTCTGGCGCGAACTTGGGGAGGCCTATGTCCAGCAGTGGACTGCCATAGGCTGAAGTGATGATGATGTTGATGAATTGTTCCACTTCAGCCTGTAATCCCACTGGTGGATATAGGCCTCTTTCCCCATGTAGGAGAAGGATCAGAGCTCAATCCAGCACGCTGCTCTAAGGCTGGTTGGCGGATATATTCCCTACTATGAGTAACGATCGCTATCTTAACGTGTGGCTTAACGTGCTATCCGAGGCACGGTGGGGAGACCCACAAAAACTGCACAATAAAATAAAAATAATTGTAAAAAATGCTTTTTGTACGTACTCACCACTAGCATAAGGCAAATATGTTTACGTATTCGCCTTTATCTATTTTCTATCTTCTTATATATATTTAAAATCATTAGGCCATTGATTCATAACGAAATCTCGAAAACCGCTAGACGCATGTAGATGAAATTTGACAGGGGGGTAGTTTATAGTTAGTAGACTTCCGCTAAGAACTGATATTTTGATAGGACCGGATTAAATGGGTCTAGGGGTCTTATGAGTTTGCATGAAAATGTCCTTAATTTTTTATGCTACAAGCTTGAAATTTGGCAGGGAGATAATTAATACTTGTTAAATGTTCGCTAATGGACGGATTTTGTGACAGAAATGGATTACGGTGGTCTAAGGCCTCGAACCTTCCTTTTACTAAATGGGGAAAGAGGCTTATGCCCAGAAGTAAGATGTGAAAGGCTGAACAGTAATCGTAACTGTATAGCCTGGAACAAGTTTGTATGAACGTCTTTCATTTTGGGTGCTACAAATACTACAAATTTATTGTAATAAGCGTCCTATAAGAACAGATTTTGAAAAATTATAAACCTCTTAGAGCTCCCCGGTTAGTCAAATAGAATTTCAAAAGATCTTTAAGACAACCCTTGCAACTATTTACATGTGCCTAGCTGCTTAACCAACTATAGGCAAAACTCCTTTCTTTTAAGGTGCACAGACCAAATCTGTAAGCTGAATGACTTCCGTGACTTTGACCTATTTAACATTTCTGTCAAAACGATTAGGGCGAAACTGGCAAGACACTGGATCAATATGTCATCTTGATATCATAAACTTCTTTTCCTTATTGTCAGTTCAGATATTATGTATATAGTTAATTTCATGATGGATTTATTGTGATTGTCTTAAAGCATTAAAACCTAATAGATTTGTACTTGAGAAAGCAACTAAATGGTGCTTAGATATTTCCTTTTTTAAGCAATTGTTAAAATATATCACTTTATGCTTTCCTAATAAAGTAAAATAAATAAAAGTCCGTCAATTTTTTAAAATGATAAGCATTAAACTTATTGTATGCATAATCGTTTAAAAATGAAGAAATATGCATTTCAGCATTAGTGGACCAACAACCAACCATTCCAACCAATCAACCATTACAGGGACGAAATAGGGATTGAAAGTTTAAATGAGAAATTCGTCATTTTTAAAGCTAAAAAAAATAGGTAAAAAAACTTTTTAAGTTAAACGGTTTTATGTTAAACATACATTGCAATGTTTAAGATAAATGTACTAAAAACCAAAAAATAATAAAATAGATACAGTCGTGGGAATTATAAACATATGCATAGACTAGACTAAAATAAAACCGTGGGGCACGTCAATTGTCTACAAATTATCGACTTAATGTGCGATAGAAGAATCGTTTAATTCGTCGTTAAAATAGGCAGTTGGCCCGCAGACGTGAGGAAATTACTTACTATTTTCTTGCTCATGGAAATTCCAATAGTTATACACTCCATGTAAATAAAAGAGATGAAAAAGTACCAACTCAGTTGCCCAATGTGAGATGGCAGTGCTATAAAAACTATAGAAATAATCAAATCTAACGGGAAGAAGAAGAAGAAAGAAGAAGAAGGGGAATTATTTATTGAGATAGAGCACAGTAGGATATATCCTGCTCAAAATCTGAACCAGTCCGTCAGGGGCATACTGCCCGTAATTTGGGTTGTGTTCCTGTGGTGAGTAAATTAGTCAGAGCTCCTGGTGAGGGTTGGAGGTAGGGTCAGCAACGCATAGTGTGTATTAGGTGTTTATCAGATTGTTCTAAAGCGATATGGCACTATTCATAACGTCGGGGCAATATGATAAATAAAAAATTCATATTATAATATTCATAATGCGCGGTCATCATAAAAATCACCTTAATTTATCACTTCGTCCATAACATATACAAAATAAAATTTAAAGAGGTAAGTCTTGGTAATTGCAGTTTCAAAACCACCATTATTATTTTTTATCAATCTGTTGTGAGAGTTAATTTTTTTTCAGTATTTAAATTCAAAAACCATCGACTTAAAGGACTAAATAAAGTCATTTAACTGTTAAAGCTATGTGATTGACAGTAAAATCATTAAGTTACCCATTTGTGTCAGTCATCAATTAATCTTGGCCCCAATTTTATATAAATCGTGATATCACGAAAAGACACGATACGACGAGCTCAATAGAAATACTATTTTACGAAGTACCTTTGATTGATTAGGGCATTCAAAATGTAATCGATCGATCATTGTATATTTTTTTAATTAGCAAACGCTTCACACTCAACAGCCCCCAGTAGGATTTTCTTCTGTGTCGGGGGTCTGGAAAAATACACAAAATACACAAGCACAAACGACCAGATCTTAAGGTCAATACAAATGTTTATTTTAAATGAGGTTAACCCGTAAAGGCCATAGCAACAGCCAGTGCTGTAACCGTTGCGCCAACGCGTCGTCGCTTTTTCGTCGTTAAAATTGTATATTTATTTTAAATATGAGAAGTTAATCGTAACTTTGTAAACAAAGGTTAAAAGCTAGCTAAAGTAAAAATATAAAAAATAACAGATTATTAAACATTATTAAAATGATTTGATTTGAAACCATAGATAACAAGAGCGTAGTAATAGCTGGCGAATCGTTATCAAGATAAATAAAGAAGTCAATTTATAAAGACCTGACTGTTGACTAACACCGTAACGTTTAATTAGAAACACTGAAAACTGGGTTTTTGTAATATTTATATGAATCGTAAATTGATACAATATTTTTCCATTGAAATAAATTCGGTAATTGATAATTTTTCCGTGTCCACTCAAATTCGTCGCAAAAAACAGAAGCAAAAAATGTTTTCATTTTAAGTCAAATCTTACTATTTACTTTTAAAGCTGTTGGACCGATTTGTATAGATGTGGCTTTGTGGAAAATATTTGTTATTTATTTACAATAAATCATGGATAGTCACTCTGTGCGAAATTCTGCGTGTTTCTTTAGCACACAAGTGTGCGTTTCGTGTGTGCGTGCGTTAACCATCGGGTTAGCGGCTACCGCAGGCAAAATCACAGCGCGCCAGGAGCTCTGCTATCCTACACATCATAGGAACACAATATAACTTGAAAGTTGAGATTTTCTGTAAGTCTGATTTACTTCCTCAATACACGTAGTAGTTAGCTTTGATCTTTTGTAAGTTTGAGGTAACCTCCACACTAAATATTTAAATATTTTCCCAATCGTGCAGCTCCAGATTTATAACAGGATATTTCGTGTCAAGCCCTATCACAGTTACTTGAAGATACACTTAAATAATTAGATATTGTATGAGCATACTTTTTGGAGCTGGTTTTATACTTTTCTTTTAGTTTGAATAAAACTTTTTAAATACAACATACAAACTGAACATGAAACTCAGGCTTTTAAAGGTCTATGAAATCAGCGTTGAAGTATGAGGATCTTTGTATGGTTCCCTTGGGTGTCAAGACGGGCTGAGTGACCTTCCTTTTTGAGTTGGCGCAACAATGCTGACAAAGTTATATTAATTTTTTAATATGTTTAAATTTCTGCCTAAACATTTTTTCATTTGTTTTTATTTTTTGTTCTTTTTATCTATTTAAGCAGTGTGAGACGGAAGTTTATAATTTTTTATTTTGTTTATTTATCTCAACATATTAATTAAAACATTTTGGTTCAAACTGTTGCACGAGTGGTCATAAAGTCGATTGATGTAAGTAAAAGTGTGTGTGACTGGAGTTTTACTCCTTAAAAACGATTACTATGTTGTTTAAAAATTAAAATCTATATAAGAATTAAAAATTCGATCTATTAAAGATTAAATGTATACATATATGTATATCTATTAAAATAATAAAAATTATAATTAATTAAAATAATCTAATATATAAAATTCTCGTGTCGCGGTGTTTGTAGTTAAACTCCTCCTTTTGTGTGCGTATTGGGTAGGTCTGAGGATCGAACAACACCTATTTTTCATCCCCCTAAATGTTAAGGGTAGTCCACCCCTAATTTTTTTTAATTTTTAGATAAAATATTTTTTATTTTATTGTGATTTGGCGTTGAAAAATACATGTAACCCTAAATTTACACCCTTCTACCACCAACCCCTATTTTTAAATGGCGCTTAGCGGCAAGACAATTTTTGCCGAGTCAGCTAGTAAAACTCTAAAATCAAAACATTATTGACGCTTGCTATTCGTATCGGTACAGTAAATTCTGGTATACTATTAATGTTCTTAAAAATTCACCTAAGATGCGTCTCAGCGTCACTTAACGTCAGCGTCTGTTGTTTCACATGACTTAACTACTGCGAGCCCTATATCGTTTTTTAAGGAGTAAGCTTCAAAAATTTTTGTTCAGGCTATAGAGACGCAGAGAGAGAGGGATAACAAGGTTCCACAACCACCTTGGAACTTAAGAAGCCGACCGATGGCGGGATAACCATCCAACTGCTGGCTTTGAAATACACAGGCCGAAAACGGGCAGCAGCGTCTTCGGTGCGACAAAGCCAGTACTGCGGTCACCAACCCGCCTGCCCAGCGTGGTGACTATGGGCAAAACACATGAGTTCACGTTATTTTTGGCGTAAACTTGTGGAGGCCTATGTCCAGCAGTGGACTGTATAGGCTGTAATGATGATGATATAGAGACGTACTTTGTGATCAGGCCGTTTATGTTTGTGTTGTGTGTGTTTCCGGGCAAAATTTAACCCGGCAAAGGGGGCAGTATTAGCTTAATTATAAAAGTAATTGGGACAACGCTTGCATATTATAGAAAGTACGGGCTAAGTTATAAAAATTAATACTTTTTAATGTTATATATTTTTTAATATTTTATATATACGTAAAGCAAACATTAGGCCATGTATTCACGTTAGAAGTTAAAAGTAAGGCATTTTAAATTCAGACTAACACTATATTTATTAATGTCAAACTTTTACTACAGACTTGTTTGCTTAGCGGACGTCGACACGATTCCCTGTTGGTCAGCTGCACGAACCGTACTACCTTGTAATTACTATTTGTGTTAATGTATGAAATTTAATTTACGAATTGTTGTTGGTACAAGAAAGATAAAATGAGATGTTATGTTACGCTATTTCTGAGGTGTACAATAATTTTATTCGTCTGAAAAATTTGTTTAATTTGCTAAAACTTCCAGGTCTTTTAATTCAGATACAGATACACATATATACATGCACAGGCGCGCACTTGTGTCACATGTATACAAAAATTCGACAAGCAGATAACAAAAGAGTAAAACTGTCATTAAATTAATAAATAAAGGAAACGTTAGGAGCGTAAACTGAGAATCGATGTTATATACATTTATATATATATGCGAGTCTATAAAACATGCATTTCATATAGTGAACCAAAAACTGAATTACGTTTTAATTAATTATTAATTCATAAATAATTCCTGTTTTCCGTCTTCGTATATCTATTCTATCCACTTCATCTCTTTAGACCTGCAAATTTTTTATGGTCCTATATACCTGTAAATTTGACATTCGCTTTTGAAGTTATTAAAAGTTTTTCTTTATGTCATATTCGTAACAAACTCTCGCCAACATATTATACAGATAGTTATCTATGTAACTTATAAATAAGTTGATCATTGGCATGGAGAAAGAGTTCAATCATCAAACAGTTAATAGTAATAACGTAAATTTCTCAGTTAAATGTTATGTCAAAACCCTATTGGGCGAAAGGACATTCAAAAATTACGTCACACATTAATAATCGGGGGTAGGGGGTTGACGAAGTGTGAGATTATGTGACAAGGAGAGAGAAGGGTTCCAAAATTTTGTGACACACATTTCAAAATATAACATATTTAATTGTTAATTAAATGGAAGTTAAAAAAAATATCGAAACTGAAGTCTTAATTAAATAAATAAGAATTTATATGTATAAAATTATAAAATACGTGACATCACAATATGTAGGGGAGGGTGTCATAAATGTGACATTCTGTGATAAGGACGGGGGAGGGGTCAAAAAGTCGTAAAATTCGTATGACGATGTTTATGGATGGCCCTTAATTTACACACAGTAGATTATAGATTTTCCGTATTTGAATTCAACAATTTGCTGATGAACTTTTTTTGAGTCGAATCCAACGGATCACGACTACTTCTAAAATTTACAAAATCATTTGTATCACTATATAAGATTTAGGACGGCATCTTCTAAAACTCTCTCAGAAGTTCAAATGCTTCGGAAAAAGTTTTTCTCAGTTTTATGCAAAACTTAATGTACGTATCGGTGCTTTCGAAAATCGTTTATTTTCATAATCGCACGAATACTGGAACATTTTTAGTTCGAAAAGCAATAGCGTGGAAAATTTGAGATATCAGCGGCCATCAAACAAAAGAGCGTTTAACGCAAGAAATTATGTCGAACACAGCGTTACCAACCAAACAAATACGACTGATTAAAACAACTAACTGCGTTGTAACCCTAGTTAAACCTAGGAAAACCAGTGTACGGCCCACCTGATGGCAAGCAATTACCATAGCTTATAGATGCCTGCAACACCAGAAGCATCGCAAGCGCATTGCCGACCCTATCCCCAATCACCCAGGAGCTCTGGTCTCCTTACTCACCAACAGGAACATAACACTGCTTGAAAACAGTATTATTTAGCTGTGATCTTCTGTAAGGTCGAGGTACTTCCCCAGTTGGGCTGCTCCATATTTTGAGCAGGAAATTTCCTGTTATACCCTACCTCAGTTAAAAAACGTAAGACATTTGGTTGTTTTTAAATACATGTCATTCAAATTCATTATTCTGCGATTTTAATTTTAAAATGTCCAATAGCATTGCAGTATAAGATTCTCTTTTCATTATTCCGCTATTTCTTTTTCTGCCTGTTGAAAACTGATGATGCGTATACATTATAATTGACATCTCAATCTAGATGTATTAATACATAACTATTCGTTTCAAACTATACTCTGTTATTTATGTCTTATTCTAAATTAATAATTAAGTAAAAAATTATGTCTGTTTAACTGTGTTGTTTATTGACAAAAAATGTAGTATTTTTGGAGTTATACATGCTTCAAATGCTTTCAAACGTATCGAAAGAATTATTATCACATTTAAAACATTAATCAAATGCATAATTCGGCAAAGTTGAGTGAGCAAGATGTAACGAAATTTATGTCCAAAATTCTACGAATTTGTGTTAATATACTCCAGTTATATCGCAGTTGCATTTTAACTTATCTCAAAATAAAACATAAGCTACATAAACTTAAAAATAGTTACACCATGTATAAGATGTGATCTAAATATTGATATATGAAAAAGGGTAAAAAATTTAAGAGATAAAAATACTCAAACGAACGCTAAGCCTTTAATGTACTTGTTTCTAGTTTAAAACCCTATTAAAGCAGAAAATATATTTAAATTCCTTCCCTATTTACATCTAAGTGCCGAGTAAGATATACTATTCTGTATATTTAGATACTAGTGATTTACATGAGACCTTTGTTGAGACTCGTCGGAGTAACGACTGTCTTGTACATTGTTTCGCCGTTCTTAGGGCTGCCATGCGACCGGATGCCTGGATTTGCCCTAGTTTAAAATGCATTCAGGAACCGCTAGAAAAAGCAGTAAACATATACAATGTACACATAACATTTGTCTATATTTTATTTAGTAATACCTGTAGATAATAAAGACCACTCTCTAGTTGTAGTGGTATGTGTGGTGACTGAGCATTAGCGGTCGCTGGTTCGATTACCGCTTGGAATGGACATTTTTATAGGTACACATTCGTTTTCGGTCTAGGTGACTATGCTTTTTAGTCTCCCTGTCATGCTATGGAAAGCATGTTGAGTGGTTGATCCCAGTTGTGATCATAGAGTCATTTATTTTATTAAAGTGTTTCTTTAAGTGTTTCTTTAGTGTTCAAGAAGGAGAAGGAGAAAAACATGGAAAATATCTTGAAATTTCACCCAAAATATGTGATATAAGTAGTTTTCTGCATGTTATAGCTTGGGTAGATTATGACAACCCTAGCCATACCTTCATATCTTCACAAAGACATCCGGAGACTTCAACCTCGTTCAAAGAAAACGTTATAATTCTTCTAGAAAAAATCATTTTGATTTTTTTTTGCTTTACGACGCTTTTCTAAAAATAAGCGAGATAAAAATATAAAATGATATTTTTGTACAGCTTACTATTTATTTCATAGCATTATTGCATAAACATATATGCAGTGATTTTAATTAGAGAATGATAAATATTAACATTGAATTTTGTACTATCTATACTAATGGAATCTCACGAACTACTTGTTCCTTTTTAAAAATTCTTTCTGTATTAGATAGTCCATGTATCGAGGAAGACTATAGGCTATATTGGTTTTTTTTTATCCTTTTGAGGGCTTCTCCAGCTAGCCTAAAGTTCTACGTAGATCAAGTCGTAGCTTTGATAAAATGGGATCTGGTCACACATACTAGATATAAGGCAATTATCTATGAGAGGGAATTATTTTTATTTGATGATATAAATTCTTATAGTAGGCATAACTAAATATTACTTCAGTCGTTAACTATAATATCTTATTAAACTAACAACATATTCATACAAAAGTAACATTTCTTAAAATTTGTTATACAAATGTGGACCGAATTTATGACCTCACGAAATCTTAGCCAATTCTAAAATTCCGCTTATTTCGCTACTCTTAATATTTATGTTATGTTGTTTAAGAAACAAATGAATTACCTAACCTTTCTCATATTTGCATTAATTTAATCACACGAAGGGGCTTGAACGTAATTAATGTCAAAATGTATCATATCATCATATATCAATGTCAATATATATATGTACCAGCTGACCCCGCAAACGTTGTTTTGCCATATATTTTATTAACTCCCTTAATCCCCCCCCCCCCCTTATAACTTAGAGGTATGAAAAATAGATGTTGGCGGATTCTCAGACCTAACCGATATGCACACAAAATTTCATAAAAATAAGTCCACCCGTTTTGGAGGAGTATTTTAACTAAAATTGTGACACGAGAATTTTATATAGGTATATGTATTATACAATAGTATTTTTTACTGTTTCGCTGATAATTGTTAATGGCTTTTATATTCATATTCTTTATTAACTATAGATACTCGAAACAGTATTTGCGATTGTTAGATCTTCATAAAGCCTGGAAGATTAACTATGTATCCCAGATTGAGAAGAGCCATACTCTCAGAGGTTTCATACCGCTCCTTTGTAACTTACGATTAAGATTCATTACGTCTGTAATTTCTGAATTATAAAAAAAAGTGCGTGCGTACAAAGTACACATGTCAGAAGTTAAACTTCTTAGATAAGCTAATTTATAAATCTCGTTTATATTTATACAAATCTAAAGCTTTAGATTTCCGTTCCAGCGCCATCGACAAAACGTTGCCGTTTCATCAAAACGTTGCCGTTTCATCCGTAAAAATTTTACCCTCATACGCCTAAAGATGTTTCACTTCAAAAACAAAAGGATTATTTTTAAAAATCTCCTTTCTACGCAAAAATTCCAGATTTTCTTCTCTTCTAAGAAATCCTTGCTGAATTTCGCGATATGATATAATAGCTCTTATTGTTTCTTTTTAATGGTTTCTATGAATGTTTTGTTATTTACAATCTTTATTACAGTCATGAAAAAAAATATATAGAATGGATTATTTTATACAATAGTTAGACATGACCATTTTCCATTTCCATTATAAATAACGAATGTTCAAAAAAAAAATGCATGAAATAAAAGGCTTTTTTATTTTTATTTTTATTTTTATTTATTTTATTTTATTATGAATGTTTTGATACTTTTCCATTAACTTTATCTTATTTAGATTTTTTAAAAATATTACATTAGGTGTGTAATTTTTTCAAACAGATATTTGGATTGAAAAAAGATAAGCACGATATAAAGCGCCCTTTGCATGTAACCATTTTTCATTTCGCAACCGTAGCGGTCAACGTGGTCCCGCTGCATTTAATTAAAACGGGTATCATTTGTCAGCTGAACAACATTGATAAAACGTTTTCAACCGTATACTTTGTTCTATTTTATTGTTTTATATAACACTATACAAGTACATTGTATATTATACTGGTCAGACTGGTTGACTTTTAAAATAAATTATATATATGTACTTACAAGTACAATATAACTTAGAATAAAAACTTTATCTAATATATAAAACTCGTGTCGCGGTGTTTGTAGTTAAACTCCTTCGAAACGGCTTGACCGATTCTCATGAAATTTCGTGTGCATATCGGGTAGGTCTGAGAATCGGCCAACATCTATTTTTCATTCCCCTAAGTTATAGGCGGGGGGGTGGGGGGGTTGATCAGGTTAATAAAATAGGTATATGGCAAAACAACGTTTGCGGGGTCAGCTAGTATATATATAATATTTAAAATTTATAGTTTGCTTCAACAAAAGTCATATTTTACGAAAAGGAAATGTTGCTTAAGGCAGATGGATATCAAATAATTTTATATTACTATAATTGATGGACATATTCTCTTTCTTTCTCTCTCTCTCTCTCTCTCTCAAACTCATACATACACACAAACATATACACTAGAATATTTTACTTTGTTAACAATTGTTTGGCCTGTATTACATTTTGCGTCTAATTTGTAATTAAATGTAGATTTGTAGAGGAGATAATCCTGTTATTCTGAGATACAGTTATCTAACTAGTTCAGAAAACATTTGCACTTTAATTTCTAATACATTTCTATGTACCACCTAAGTTGTATAAGTGTTAATTGTACCAATTTATTTGTAAAAAATAAAATGCCTTTTTTTACTAGCCGTGCTACACGGTTTCACCCGCGTAATTTCCTATCCCGTGAGAATTTCGGAATAAAAAGGAGGCTGTGTGGTATTCTAGATCTACAGCTATCTACGTACCTTGGAGCAAAGTGTCAAAAAGTTTGCTAAAAACATCACGTAATTAATAGAATACACCTTAATTATAATTATTGTAAAGCTATAACCGATTCGCAATGCAGATTCTGCTGTAAAGATTCGGCGAGAAACTCAACGGTTCTCTCAAAAATCTCCTATACGCCTATTCAATCAGTATAAGCTGAGTTAAGTGAGAAAGCATTGTAAAAGATTCTCCTTTTTAAAATTTCACGTTTCTAGCTCAGTTAATCTTGAGACGCTATTGATATTTAAGACATCACAAGTAAAATTGTATAAATCGGTCACGTGCGTGTCGTACTCGCGCAAGAGGGGTTCCGTATCATTGACTAGGTAAACAACAGTAGGTACATTGATTTTAATATCGGGCAAAAAGCGGAAAAAAATCACTTTTGTTGTATGAGAGCCCCCTAAATATTTTATCATTTGTTGTTATACGGGCAACAGAAATACATAATTAGTGAAAATTTTAACCGTCTAGCTATCGCCGTTTTTCAGATACAGTCTGATGACAGACAGTCAGACATACGGACGGACGGATGGACGTACAGACGGACAGACAGCGAAGTCTTAGTAATAGGGTCCCATTTTTAAACTTTGGGTACGGAACCCTAAAAATTGGAACCATAGATCTTGGAATTAATGCATTAAAAATAATAACACCAGCTTGTTTTTTAACCGACTTCCAAAAAAGGAGGAGGTTCTCAATTCGACTGTATTTTTTTTTTTTTTTTTTATGTATGTTACATCAGAACTTTTGACCGGATAGACCGATTTCGACAAATTTTGTTTTAATCGAAGGGTTTTGTGTGCCAATTGGTCCCATTTAAATTTATTTGAGATCTAACAACTACTTTTCGAGTTATATCTAATAATGCGTTTTTACTTGACGCTTTTTTCGTCGACCTACGTTGTATTATACCGCATAACTTTCTACTGGATGTACCGATTTTGATAATTCTTTTTTTGTTGAAAAGGGGATATCCCTAGTTTGATACTGTGATGAGGAAACTAGGATCTGATGATGGGATCCCAGAGAAATCGAGGGAAACTCTCGAAAATCCATAATAACTTTTTACTGGGTATACCGATTTTGATAATTTTTAATTTAATCGAAAGCTGATGTTTATCATGTGGTCACATATAAATTTTATCAAGATCTGATAACTACTTTTTGAGTAATCTTTGATAACGCGTAGTTGCTTGACTATTTTTTCGTCGATCTACGTTGTATTACTTGTCGATGTAATTGAAGTCGGTTTTTTTTTCGTTTGCGAGCAAACACAATTATTTTATTACGCTGTATATATCTATATAAACTCATGTTACGTTGTCTAATACTTCGAAATTGACACATTAGTATTTATTCCCAAAAAAAAATGTATAATACGTTTTTAAATAACATTTTTTAATAACTGCCCGTGCAAACAGGAACAATGAGTCGACTATAAATTACCCTAAAGTCCTTTTTATCTTTACATTGTTAAAAAAATAATTTATTACTGGGCCAAAGTTTTCGGGTCATTTTTAAGCTTAATAAGCCGTCATATGACATAAAATCTAGGATTATTCTTGTTTTATTTCTGGCTTTTGTGTTTTAGATTGTGGAATGTACATTTTGTTCTATCATATATTTTTTGATGAAGGGTTTTATATAATACTAGCTGTGCCCGCAACTTCGTCCGCATGGAATTAAAAAAGATTAGACAAACTTACAAAATAAATAAATTTCTAAAATAAAAGTAGCCTAAATTACTCCTAATTACATCAACAACGTTTCGTCAAAATCGGTTCAGCCGTTTAGAGATTGACCGGAACAAACAGACAGACAAAAATTGTAAAAAATGTTATTTTGTTATATGTACCGTGTACATTTATACGCATTTACTAAAAAGCGATTATTTTAATATTACAAACAGACACTCCAATTTTATTTATTTGTATAGACAGCTAGCGTAGACTGCAAAGCGCTTGCGACACCCCTGGTATTGAAGGCGTCTATTTGCTAAGATAGTCACTTACCATCAGGTAGATCGTATACTTGTGTATTATAATAATAATAATATTAAAAAGCAATTATAAAGTTACTTAAGTAACATACATTCGATAAAGAACAAATTTTATTGAGTTTACTTGTTTTTGTGTCACAGTTTTTGGTTTTCTTAAAGTAATTCTGGTTGCTTCATTTTTTTAACTATAATTTATTAATTAAAATAATTATAATTTTAATTAGTAAAATAACTATGCTTTCAACCCTATTATTATATATATAAAGTAATTTTTTATTTCATTCAATTTAATCTGTATGGTTATGTGTATTACGGTCAATATTATAAACTCAAGATTTTTTTAATTTGTTGAAAATAATAAAATTAAACATATTCATTTCGAAGATATAATGTGCGTTAGAATAATATATTCGAATTAATTTCAGATTTAACAATGATAACCGTCATATCATCAAACATCATAAAATTTCACATAATTGTTTTACATTTAGCTAGGGGAAAAAAAAGTTGTTAAAAGTATAAATACAGTATATTTTAATCTGTAAATCCTTTTAAAAAAAGAACACCAATGGATTAATTTCCATAATAATGATAAAAACAAAGAGTTAATATAATTCTATCGATTGTATCGCAATTATTTTGCTAAGCGCCTCTTAAGCTTATGCTTGAAGTTCTATCTTGGAATATAGGGAAGATAGAAGTGGTATCAGCTATTTGGATACTTTATATTTTCATTCGTATTTATATTGCGTTTACAATAAAAATTCAGTTGTTCAACACATTATTATTTATTTGTATTCAACTCACATTTATACCTATATTTATTAAATATATGGTACTGTACATTTGAATATTACAGCGTATCAGCGGTTCTGTGGCTGATGGAACATGATGGCTGCCCTGCCCATTTCAGGAGAAGTGTCAGAGACTGGCTGGACACAAATTATCCAAGCAAATGGATAGGACGAGGTGGGCCGTTGCCATGGCCAGCAAGAAGTCCGGATCTAACCCCCATGGATTTTCATATCTGGGGGCGCATGAAAAGTCTTGTCTACAGCGAGCCAAATCCAGTTTCGTCTGTGGAAGAATTAAGAGAAAGGATTGTGGATGCAGCAAATAAAATGAGGACAACATTGACCACTCGAGTAGTGAAGACTGGGCTTCCGTAGAAGGATGCGACAATGTATTAGAAACAGAGGCGGCCATGTTGAACATGAACTGTAGAGTAAGAAAAATTTGTGTGAAAACCTGATTTAATAAATGACATTTCATGCTTACCTATTGTTTTATTTTACTTTTTAGGGCTAAGTATTAATTTTCTTCTCCACTGTCGCCAATGAAACTAAGTTTTTTTCAATGCACTTAAATAAAACCCTAGATTGTTATACCTCGTTAGATAGCTGATGAAACTTAGATATTTTAAAACACATCTGCCAATCAACTGCCATAATATTTTTCTTAGATATCCCATAGAGAAAAATAAACTTTATAATATTTTTTTAATTTCTTAACTTTCACTTGTCTACTACGGCCTTATCAATTAACTTATGCACTATTTTAATGATTGACGTCGTAAAGCATCTTATTAGAGATGTAAAAATGCAATAATAATAATAATAAGACACACAAAATAAACAAAATTAAATTTAGTAGCCTAAAAATCGGCAATTTTCAAAAAAAAAATTAAAGTCGAATATCTCGAAAAGGGTTAAGTTTAGGGTAGGGTATTTCATAGTGAAATAAGTCAGAAATAATGGGTACTCCATGCCCTTAACGGATCTAGCACGACTTTTCCTGTAACCCTGTATATATAAATTACGTCACATTGTTTGTCCGCGATGGACTCTTGAACTACCTACTTACCGATTTTAATCAAATTTGCACATGCGCATTTGGAGTTTGATACAACTTGAAAGATATGCTATATTTTATTTTAATATATGTCATTATTGTATTTAGAAAAAAAAATAAGCCGTTACGAAGTTCGTTAGGTCAACTAGTATATAATAATAATTTTATGCATTTGTAAAGTGCATAAAATGTAATTAGAAATATATTTTTTTATATAACATATATAAATGCCGAAATAAAGCGATAAGGCCGCCTTTGCATACATTATTTGTTTTTGTATCTAATCGTTCTAAAATGTATATTATTTTTTGTGTGTGCAATAAAGTTTAATAAATAAAAAAAAAAAAAAATGTTATAAATCTGTAATAAAATAGTTATTCGCTAGTAACAATAACAAAAAAAAAGTTATAATATAAAATATGTTATAAATTTATTACATATTAGATAAAATTTTCTTTTTACTGGTATCTCTTTCATTTTACCACAGTTCTAAGTAAGTACTCAGTGTGATTGCTATTATATCGAATAGAGGTAATATTGTACTCGGTGGCCTAGATATTATGTCGACCGATGTTTTATCACCTTAATAAATCTTTACTTATACAAATCAGTAGTGGATAAATAATATTTCATACCTGTACAGGAGGATAAGACGTAAGGCTACTTAATAAAAAAAAGTATAAAAAAAATTATACTCGAACGTACGAAAAAAAAAAGAAAAAAAAGAAGTTGTCTTTGAAAAGTAAAATAAATTGCAAATCAGTATTATATAAGCGCTGAAATTTAACTTTACTTCAAAATAATGTAGTGATTTAATGAATACTAAATACTTTTAGATTTGATTTTATTTATTGGTCCTGAACAAAGCTATTGCGCAATAGCTAATAGCGCAAAACGATCCTCACTCTGTCTCCGAGCGCACAGTATCCGTGGCGAAAACTATAACTTATTAGGCCTATGTAAAACATATTAAAGGGGGTAATAGGAGAACATATTAGACCTAAAGTTTATTCGGCTACATATAAAAAAATTGAACTTATGTAATTAAAGAAAAATACTTTAAAAATCGAACACTAATTGAACGTTTTTGTTTTTTTTTTTTTAGAGACAAATAATTAACTTTCATAAAACATCTTGTAGTCCCAGCTCTCTCAGTGAGGGAAAATTTTGTTTGGAAAGCAAGTTGATATTATTGTATCATACTGTCTTTATAAGCTAAAGACGTATTAGGCTCAATAAATATTAAACTACCTGAATTTAAAAAAAAAATAAAGTTAAAAGTATAGTAACCTTAATTTAAAAATCGAATTTAAAATCAAGATTAAAATGAGCTATTCCCATAGATAGATAGATATATTAATTGACTCTTCCTTACGGCTGTAAGAAAATTCTAGTAACGTATAGTTAAAGTTTAATTTGTATAAAAGTAAACAAATTGTTTTTTTTTGGACAACATTTCTGTGTAAAAAAAAGAAGTTAAAAAAAATAAGAATAAAAAAAAAAAATAATAGAAAATACGAGTACGCTTTAAAGGCATATTGACTTGTCATTTTACAAATTATAATTATCTTTAGTTAATTAGTTATAGTTAGTGAGGTTCAGAATATAGCTTCTACTGAGAAGTTTCAGAAAGAAAGTTAACTAAGTTAAACAAATTAGTTTTTCTTTTAGAAACCGTCAATCATTGAAATTACTGCATAATATTGTAAATAGCGCATCACGAAATCCATCGATCATTAGAGCTTTCTAGACAATATTTATATCTATCTGTTCGTTTTTGACGCGTGTATAGTTGAAGGTAAGTGAAATTAGTTTTCAAACTATATAGATACAAAATTAAGATAACAACTCCTAATAGCTTATTGGGATTGAGTTCAATTATCCACGTCGATGGATACGTTTGCCAAATATCTTGACATTAGTTTAGCGACTGTTCGACCGTGTAGCGTATAACCGTACTTATTATACTTTCAAGAGATATGACGAAAGTTGTTTTATGTGCGGATGTTGGGTGATTCGGTTTTTATGTTTCACAGTAGAGATGTGCATACAAAGAAAACTAAACGAAGTGCATCTTTGTCTGTTGCATATCTGTACGTAGTAGCAGAATAACAATTTAGCAATATGGAGACCACACTTTTTAATAAAGTCTGTAGTCACTGGTCAGATGGATCGATTTATGTTTAGTTTTTTGGTAAATCAAACAACGAGTACACGGTATAACGTTTATTTTAAGACTGATTTGACACAATAAGGAACTTTAGCACAGACGACAAACTATTGGCACAGATAATATAAAGAAATCCTAATCACATATATAACACCTCCACCCTTAATAAGAAATAATAGAACAATAATAAAATTTATACAATACAATATAACAACAACAAACTTATAACTAAATGATTATTACATACTATGGAATTCAATCAAACCCATAACGGTCCGGTGCATTACGCACTCTCAACGGGTAACGACGTATATTTTGAGCCATTGCAGAATTATCGTTGGCACCTTGAGGCACCCCATCACCCCCCTCACCGAGCTGAGTGCCATCGGTCACGCCATCTCCATTTAAGCGCGAACTCGAGCCCCCCGATCCCGCGAAAGGGTACGCCGTGTGATCACTTTCCAAAACTATTGTGTTCCACTTTTTAGATTTAGTATCTGAATTTTGAGATGACGACCTGAGTTTCATTTGGTCTATGTGTCGATGAACTACGGTACCCTCAGTTGTCTCAATTTCATAATCGGTACTGCCTATAATATCTTTAACTCGGCCTTGCAACCATTTACTTTGACCCTGATACGCCCTATACCACACAGTGTCTCCTACGTTAAAGGTTCGGTGCGAACCGCCCGCTGCGCGTTGTTGATATTGCTGAGCTTTCAAAACTAAATTCTCACGGGACGGTTTTATTCTATCAAGCCTCGTACGGACAGACCTACCCAGCAAAATCTTAGCAGGACATTCACCAGTCGTATGATGTTCAGTATTTCTGTACATTAATAAATAACGTTGTAACGCACACTCAATATCTATACGAAGTTTCAGAGCTTTTTTAATTACTTTTTTACATATTTTAACTGCATTCTCGGCCGCCCCATTCGAAGATGGGTGATACGGAGCCGAGTAACAATGTTCAATTCCATTATTATTCAAAAAGTTATTGAATTCGACACTACTAAAGGGTGGTCCATTATCACTAACAACCTGACGCGGAATGCCGAAACGAGCAAAAATTTCTCTGAGGTTAGTGATTACCGCTAAAGCTGTGGTTTCTTTCATTTTACAGACCTCGATCCATTTTGAGGATGAGTCTATGATAACTAAAAATTTATTTCCTACAATGGGACCTAAAAAATCGATATGTAGTCTCGTCCAAGGTCTAACAGGCCAGGGCCAGGGCTGCGGGGCGTGGCGGGGCGGCGCATCGCCGACGTCCGCGCACACTGCACATTCGCGACAGCAAGCCTCGATTTCCTCATCTATCCCAGGCCACCATACGTAACTTCTAGCTATAGCTTTAGTCTTTACAATACCCATGTGACTATCGTGCAATTCTAATAAAATCTTGTTTCGACAAGTTTTAGGTACTACCAGCCTATGACCCCACATTAGACATCCTAATTCGTAATATAGTTCCGTGCGCCTATTAAAATAAGGTTTAAATTCTTTAATTTCTATGTCTTTCGGCCACCCGTCCCTAACATACGACATAATTCTACTCAAAATAGGATCTTTCCGGGTTTCTTTTCTAATAGTTTCAAAATTAAGCAAAAGGGCTTCGGAAGCAAAATGTAGATAAGTTTGCTCCGGCTCATATTCACAAACATCTTTAGCGTTTAACGCCTTGTAGCCTTGCATCAACCTCGATAGTGCATCGGCCCCATTATTATTAGTATTTATGTACTCGATAGTAAAGTCGTATGCCGATAACAATAACGCCCAACGCTGTAATCGACTCGCCGTCATACTAGGTATTCCCGAGTCTGCCCCGAATATGCTAGTTAAAGGCTTGTGATCGGTTCGCAAAATGAAATGTCTACCGTACAGATATTGGTGAAACTTTTTAACCGCGAAAACGATAGCTAACGCTTCCCGATGTATTTGGCTATAATTCCGCTCGGCCGGCGTGAGCGCCCGCGAGGCGTACGCGACGGCGCGCTCCCGGCCGCACTCGTCCGCCTGCGCGAGCACTGCACCGATGCCGCGTCCGCTCGCGTCACACGTCACTACGACCGGTTTCGATTCGTCATAGTGAACTAATATTTCAGGACTTACAAGAAGTCTCTTTACCGTCTTAAACGCAACATCTTGTTCTGCGCCCCATGACCAGTGTTTTCCTTTCTTTAACAATTCATAAAGAGGAAATAAAGTTCCAGACAAATTTTTTATAAATTTTCCGTAAAAATTTACCATACCCAGAAAAGACTTTAGTTCAGATACATTACATGGAGGAGATATTTCTAAAATCGGTTTGATTTTTTCACTGTCTACCCTCACTCCCTCGCTACTAACTATGAATCCTAAATATTTTACCTCCTCACATAAAAAGTCACACTTTTGTTTCTTTATTTTCAATCCATTACCTTTAAGGATTTGCAAGACCCTATTTACCGTATCAATATGAGAGTCCAGACAAGAATCATGTATTAATATATCGTCAAGAAAAACGGTTACATTGGGAACGCCCTCAAACAATTTTACCATTATTCTTTGAAAAATACCAGGGCTTGAAGCTAGACCGTATACCAAACGGTTATACACAAAGAGACCCCTGTGAGTATTAATCACAGTCAAATTTCTAGTGTCATCAAGTAAAATTTGATTATAAGCTTGAGAAAGATCGAGCTTAGTAAAATATTTACTACCCCTGAGCCGTGAAAATAAATCGTCAACTTTGGGTACCGGGTACCTATCGACATGTAACATTTTATTTAGTGTTACTTTGTAATCGGCACATAAACGCAAAGAACCATCAGGCTTATGTACAATTACCAACGGCGTAGCCCAGTCGGAGGTGTCGACGGGCTCGATGACGCCGGCGCGCAGCATGCCATCCAGCTCGGCGTCGACACGCGGCCGCAGTGCGTACGGTAGCGGCCGCGCGCGGCAGAACACGGGTTCCGCGTCGACTCGCAGTTTTAACGTCGCCCGACCGCCCGTGAAGCACCCCAAAGTACCATCGAATAAATCCTTATGCCTGGAAACAATATCATTAATAATTACATTTCGGTCCTTAAAGTTTTTTGTTTCTAAAGACAAATTATTTATGTCTATTTTTGGCACAGAAATATCTAACTCGGCCAGCCATTGCCGTCCCAGTAAACTCGTAGCGCCGACTTTGAATACGTATAAATCTAATAGTTTATTTTTCTTTCCATATGTTACACTTACTTCTAATCTGCCTAATGCGTTATCTCGACTTAAATTATAATAATTTACAGATAAATTAGCCTCTAACAATGGTAATTTTTTAAAATATTTTATATATGTTTTATAATTAATACAAGACAAGGGGGAACCGGTATCAATTTCCATCGTAAGATTAACTTTTTGTACATTTAATGTAATCCTCACCGGCTTGTATTGGCTTAGGGACATTTGATACATCGCTTCATCCACCTCCTGTTCCTCATGCTCCTCCTGGTCTTCTATCCAATGCGTGTGAGTAACACCACGATTACTGGAATTCGCCAATGCCCCCGGCCGCCATTTTGTTTGCTCGCCGTGCGACGCAACCGAGTCGCCTTTCCCGCGATTACGTGTTGCTCCTTTCCCGCTACCTAACTTCTTCGTAGAAAAAGATGCCATCATCGAATTTCCTCCACACATCCGTCTCAAATGACCTATCTGCCCGCACCGACTACACTTGGCATTCTTAAACTTACAGTCTAACCGCCTATGCCGATAATCTCCGCATACCCAACAGCCACTAATTTGCATCCTATGCAAACCACTATCCAGGCCTGTCGAACTACGTCGTGAAGTACTCGCTGCTTCAGATACGCACGTAGCCGCCGACGACGGAACCGCGCTCGTACCCGCGCCCACGTCCGGCGCCTCGACCGCGGCCGCGTCTCGTTCCGCCGCCTCCAATACGCATGCTGTTTTCACTGCTTTTTCAAATGTGATATCTCCACTCGCAAATAATTGTTGCCGTATAGCGTCACCTCTTAGCCCGCATACAAATTGATCTCTAAGATTGTCATTTAATGTGGCGCCAAAGTCACAAAACCGAGAAAGTTTTTTTAATTGTGCCACATAACACTGAATTTTTTCGTTCATTTTTTGCTTTCTTAGGCGAAAAATATACCGTTCTGCAAGGATTGACGGTTTCGGGTTTAAATGATCTTTTAACAAAGTAACGGCTTCTCGAAACGTCAACTCTGCAGGTTTCCTGGGTACCGCAAGATTCACTAACAATTCATACGCGACATCACCCACTGACGAGATTAGTATAGGCAATTTTAATTCGTCCTTTATAGTGTTCGCCTTAAAATACATTTCTAAACGTTCACAATAAAGTTCCCAATTTCCAGCTTCCACATCGAACTCACTAAGCCGACCGATCGACATTTTATATATTTTTTTATTTTTACCCTCGTCGCCACTGGTAAATCAAACAACGAGTACACGGTATAACGTTTATTTTAAGACTGATTTGACACAATAAGGAACTTTAGCACAGACGACAAACTATTGGCACAGATAATATAAAGAAATCCTAATCACATATATAACAGTTTTGTTAAATGACTCAATGGAATTGTGTGATGGCAATTATTGTATTTTTATCTTTATATGATGTATTTAATACCACAACGACACTAACGCATTAGGATAACTATCCTGTAATGTTAGATGTAAGATGATGAATAAATAAATAAATAAATAAATAACTAAATAAATAAATGTATAGTTGTAATATTAGAAACTTGCAATCATATGTCTTATGCTTCATTTTTTTCTTCTTTATCCAAACTATGTCAAAGTAAATTGTGGCTATGTCACCGAGTTTTGTCCGTAAAATTGTAAGACACAAATAGTAGATTTAAATAGTAGGTATGGTTTCGAATTAAATATGTCACGTGTCTCATAATCGTGACGTGTCTCATACCAAATCTTATGTAATATCACTAATATCATCATATTCTTACTTTAACCGATAATATCAGATATATTAAACATACTTCCTAATTTTTTATTTATTCCTTTTTTAACTGTTTCTAAGTTAACAAAACATCTGATTTTTTTTTTGTTTTAAACAACGAATGCCATTGACAGGTTAAATGGAGGTTAGCATCAAATAAATAGATCGTTTGTTAAAATGGCTGCAATCCGTTTGACTTGGCAGCTTGCATTTAAGCTAGCACGTTTGGCAGTCGCTGACAAGAACCCGCATTACGTTGATACCCTCTTTGTGCTCTAGTCCCTATGATATTCCACTACGCCTAATGAAATGAGGATATCTCAAGAAGAGATGAGATTGCCTTAATATCGCGAGTTTCACAGAGTTTTGGAGATAACGAGCCAACAGTATCGCTATGATGAATGACTGGCTTTCTCAGCTGTAGTGGACCACTATAAAAATAGTGTAAGATATTTTCCGTCTTAATGTAAGGGATTATGTTTTATATTTCAATGATATATATCGATTGGTGTACTGTGAAAGGTTTTTCTGCGAGTTTTAGCTGATTTGATATCTTTCGCACTCGCGGTCACTATACGTAAAAGAAAACATGAAACAGCATTTTTTGAGGTACCAACACAGATATTATAAATCTTCAAATTTATTTATTAAATATTTTTTCTAAATATAAAGAACTACGTTTTCCCTATCCTTAATATGAGTTTGTTATTATATTTATTTTTATATATCCTTATCCTTTTGTTATAATTATTGTAATTACGCTGGTGATACTCGAACTGATGTATTGTTCGAACAATAGTTTCTACTGTTGTGGCCAGATTGTTTCTATATTTTATTGTTTTCTTTTGCAAGCAACAGCAATTATTCATTTTTATGAGTGTAAAGCACAGCCGGAGGCGTGCAATAGGAAGCTAGTGATATTTACAATGCTTTGTTTTAATCGACTTCAAAAAAGAAGGGGGTTCGCAATTAGTCTATATATTTTTGTGTACTACCTCATAACTTCTTGAGGGTGTACCGATTTTCATGAGTTTTTAATTCAAAATCATGTAGTGTGGTCCCATTTAAATTTGAGTGTCTGGTGATGAGTTATTTTCGACTTATTCCTATTAATGTCAATTAATTTATAATAGACATGTCGATGTAAACTAAAGTCGGTTCTTTTTATTAGAGAAAAAACACATTTTATGTAATCAATAGTTTGAAAATTTTATTCTATTGTGGTGGACATTAAATATACTTTTAACTACTGGTTTGTTTCATATAAAAGTGGGTCTACTTAAAATTTTTAAATTACTAAACAAGCCAAATACAAAAATAAATAGTAAACTTATGAATATAAGTTCTCAAAACAACGACACCTACTGATTATTAATTTAATAAAATAATTGTGTTTGCAGGCAAACGAAGAACCGACCGACTTCAATTATATCGACAAGTAATACAACGTAGGTAGACGAAAAAATAGTCAAGTAAATACGCATTATCAAAGATTACTCCAAAAGTTGTAATCAGATCTCGATGAAATTTAATTGTGACTACATGATAAACACCGGCTTTCGATTAAATTAAAAATCATCAAAATAGGTACACCCAGTAAAAAGTTATGCGGATTTTCGAGAGTTTCTCTCGATTTCTTAGGGATCCCATCATCAGATCCTGGTTTCCTTATCATGGTACGAAAATAGGGATATCTCCTTTCCAACAAAAACGACAGATTTATCCCCGAACATATATAATATATATATATATGGTCGAATTGAGTAACCTCCTCCTTTTTTTGAAGTCGGTTATAAAAATATGACACAGTACAAGCTTCACTTATTTACTTTGTCTAGAACGCATTTTAGAGCGACCAAACGAGTGACGGTGACGTCACTAGTCAAAGAAACGACCGCCGCGCGCCGTCAAGGACGAGTGAAGAAAATTTTAGTCTTCCTAACAACAACAGCTTTGCTGTGATATTTGTATTTATATATTAGTTAAAATAGATGACTGAACCGTTCAGGGGCGTTGGCGTGAAAGTACCGTTAACGACAACGGTCGCGGGTTTGGTTCACGTCCGACCCTTTTTTAGTAACCTTATTGTGAGTCTTCCCGCCGTTTCTCGTAGATCACGTCAATCCGTCAGTCGCGGTTGTCATATGCTCCTGATATTGATCGTTACTTTTGACAAGGAAAATCCTCCTCCTGTATAAAGAGAGGCCATTGCTTAATTTTTTCGTACAAATCTGTTGAGTTTAGCACTAAATAGCCATTATTATAATGTATCTTGTGGATAATTAAACATAACTTATTTTTATATATTGAAACTGCATACAAAAGAAATCATTTGTAATCTTATAACAAATAACATTTCTATTTTATAACAAATAACACGCTGAGAGATGCTGACTATACGTATTTGTACTGATTTTTCTTTTATTTATTCTGTTATTTGCAACTTTATTAAGGAACTCGTGTGTTATAAAATTTAGTTAAACAATTTAATTTTGTTAAATTAAATTAATTTTGGTAAAAATATTAAAATATATTTATATTTATTGTAGTGAATAAAATTTTAAAACAAGTATAAAAACACATAAAACCGTAGCACACGACTACAAAGGGTAGTAAATTTTATAAATCAGAATCGTTTGACTGTTTGTTTATAAACACAACTCCAGAATATTTAGATATTCAGTTTGTTATACATTCAACTTAATACCCGCCATATGGTAATAAATACTCTGCTAAAGCTATGGTTTAAATTTACATTCTGCCTGCGTAATGATGATCCGACAGAAAGTTAACATCATTTATACCGGAATGAATTACTCATTAAAATTATATTTCCTGTAAAACCCGGTTAATATGTACAAGCTTAAGTTTTCCTTTGATTAGAAGTCTCGCTATACTGCTATGTAAATACATCACTCCTGGTCTAGTTAGGTAAATGTTACTTTTCCCACTGAAAAGAAATGCAAATAGAAGGAATTTTTATACCTTAGAATCTTTCCTTTTACATGTAAGTTTTATTATGAAGATGAAAAATTCATCGATGGGCAAAGATGGAGGATCCACTGGGTACCGTTTAATTTTTTCCATTGCTTACAAAATTCATATACCTATTTTTTTGCTCTAAAATACGATAAAAGTAAAGGCTTGTTGTTTTTATAAATATCCTAGTTTTATGGACAAAACAAAACACAAAAAAAGTATGTTTTGATTTATGTAGAGTAGGTAACTGTCTATAATTTTGTTCCCAAGTGAAGTATGCAAATATCTACCAACAAAGGTTTAGTGGAAAACAGGAAACAAAGAAATACATATAGTAAAAATATGGCGTTCACCAGCTCGAGACAAACGATAGCATTGACCTATAAACCGCACAAATATAGCTGGATGAAGAAAAATAAATAGGCATTTTAATCTGAGCGTATGCCACAGAGAGTATGAAACACGAATGTGGCTGATCGTCACATTGTGTGAACTATGGATATTCGCACAAGTTCACAGTCACAGCCTGAAGCGTTTTTAATGTTTTATTTTATAGGTAAATTTTAGGTTTTATAAATGCTTATGTCAATTATAAAAGAGGCAAAACCAATCAAAAGGAAGATTTTTAAAAGAAAAGGAGAAAAAAAGAAAATTAGTTACGCTATTGCTCATAATCACTGCGCGGCTTGTCTTTTACCTCAAAATGATACTAAATAGTAATTAGCTCCGTTACAAAGTTATGTATTTAAAGTATATTAAGGAAGTTCTGTTAAACAATAAAGTTTTTGTTAAAGAATAAAAGTAACAATGGCACTAAAACATCAGAATGCACAAGCTTATATTATCTTTTCCACGAACTGTGAGAGGCTATTGTGAGATTTTCAATTATTTCGATTTTGTTTTACTTGCTCTGCCGTTCTTTGGCGACGTTCCTTTGGGAATTTTGATGAGCGAGAAAACCAAATGTCTCAATATTTTAACTTTATTGTTAAATTCTTTAATTAGGGTGGGTGGTTTATGAACATTGCTAATAAAATAAATTTTTATTTAAGTTCATTTATTTAATAATAATAATAATAAATGTTTATTTCATCAATAACCAACACATTACAATAATAACACAAAGGTTGACTTCTTCTTTTGAGTGCAATAAGCTCCCGTGCCAGAAGAAGTCACTCTGCCTTAACACACTCATACTTAATAAAAAGTTATATGACGAAGCAAACTAAGCTTTACAAATAATACAAATAAATAAAAGAAAAAAGAAAATTGTTAGTAATAACCTGTGTGTGTGTGTGTGTGTGTGTGTGTGCGTGCGTGTGTGTGTGTGTGTGTGTGTGTGTGTGTGTGTGTGTATGTGTGTGTGTGTGTGTGTGATTTTTGTGTATAAAGACTAAGTATTTAGATATCCAAACCTATTTACAAAATATGCTCAAATAAAACTTCTGTATCTTCATAATTTAGAGTTTTTAGCCACGCAGTTACTTTTTGCTTACATTCGCGCAGATTTAAAGGGTATATTTGTAGGATATTGTTACATTTATTATACAAGTGGGATGCAAGATATTTAAATTGTGACTGAGCAAATCTTGTGTGTGTCTGGATTTTCCTAACAAAACTAGTGTTTGTTCCCTAACAAAACTAGTGTTGTATTTTTAGGGTTGAAGTCTGATTCAGTGTGTTTTTTTAATATTATATGTAATATAAAAAGTCGTATTTATTTAATACTATAATGCTTACCGCGAACTCCTAGATATACTGAATAAATAAATAAATAAATAAATAAATAAATAAATACCAACTTATTTAAAAATATAAAAATATAATAGTAAAAGGACTCGTCAGATCTTGCTCAAATTTAAATTGGACTACATATCAAGCACCAGCTAGTATTGATTGATTTGATTGATTGATTTTCCACGGGATATTCTCCGCAACTCGACGTCTTAGTGCGCCTATTTTGCGTGGTAGAAAGTATGCTAAAGTTTGCGTGGTAGATGTAGTAAAGTATTATAAAATTAAAATCCACTAAAAGTTACGTAACACACACACAAAAAATAAAGTGGAACTGAATCATATATTTGTTTTGAAGTCGTTTAAAAACTAAAATTCTTTAACATATAAAGTAACGCACCCGTAGAAACAATAGAAATGAATTCTTGTGTACTATTTTACATAAATCAATAACAGATGCGATCATCGCGATATTGCGGAAGTACCGATTGTTCCCGACTCGCAGCTGGCAAGCGACGTTTAAATGTTTTTGATCGCTCTCGTATCGAATGTACGTGCTATTTCAATATGTTTAACATTTCTTGGTAAAATTTTATTCCGTTTTATATAACATGCCATATGTAGATCGTGGTTTTATCGGCGCCTAATTCTTATAAACGTTAGGTTTGATATTTAACAACCTGTTAGGATTCTGTCAGTCGCCTTGTGACGTTTTACTGTTTATATTTAGTCCAGTCTTTTTTAAATCATAATTTCGGTACTCAACTTTAATATATATTGTTGTTTTAAAAAAATAACGTATAAAGGTTTTCGTTTGTGCCATCCCAGGCAAGGATTGAAAAAAATATTAGAATTTTTTTTTTGCAATTACTCGAAACGGGTAAAATGAAAACAAAAATTAATATTAATTTTAAAATCAAAACACTAATTTACGCTCGGTATTCATATCGGCACAGTAAATAATATCTATGTATAGATTAGCTGACACGGCAAACGTTGTCTTTTCGCTAAACGCTATTTAAAAATAGGGTTTGGTGGTAGAAAGGTGAAAATTTAGGGTTGTATGTATTTTTTAACGCCAAATCATAATAAAATAAAGAATAGATAGATTATCTAAATATTAAAAAAAAATACTTAGGGGTGGACTACCCTAAAAATTTAGAGGGATGAAAAATGGATGTTGTTTGATTCTCACCTACCCAATATGCACACAAAATTTCATGAGAATCGGTCAAGCCGTTTTCTGAGGAGTTTAACTACAAACACCGCGACACGAGAATTTTGTATATTAGATAAACAGGAATAATTGCTGCAAAGCTTTGATCTCAGCGTCACTCAGAGTACCAACATCAGTTGCTTCACGCAATGTTACTTCCCATATTTTTGAGGTAAAACTTCTTACGCACGCTTGACTGGGGAAGTAAATTGATGAATGCGTGACGAGAGACTTACATAAAGTGTGATCGGGCGAGTTGATCGGGCGAGTTGATCGGAAGTTGAGAGGGAGATATAAGTTAGTGAAGATAGAAAGGAAGAGAGTTCCGTTTCGCAAGTTTTACTTCAGTCGTGTGGTCTAAACACACAGTAGTCACAGTAATTTTTTATTTTTCATACCACGGCTCTTATATCGTTTCTTATGGAGTAAACTCCAAATAAACATAATATAATCCGCTTTCTCCTCATTAATGTGGGTGCTTCCTAAGCTATCATTTATTCAGTTTCACGGTTCAGCCTATTAGGTTAGCGTATATTCGCTATTTCGAGACTGACATTAAGATAATGATACCTCGGCTCATGATAATATAATAGTAAGGTAAAGAGCACACTTTTGAGTGAATTTAACATCTAACGAGTGTCTTCGTTTCTTTTAAATTTACGAAAGTAATATTTGCAAATGAAAATGTTTATCTGGCTGAAGGCGTTTGTAGTTTTAGCAATACTAAAAGCGCACACTTTTGGGTTATAATATGAGTAAATATTCAGTGAACTTTATAAAACATTTTTTATAGCACTAGGGTGCCAAACAAGGCATACGGACCGTTGGATGGTAAGCGGTTACCGTAATCTTTGGACGTTTGTAAGACCAAGCGCATCCCGATTCTCAAGAGTGTTGACGACCCTCCTTCTCCTTTAAATACAGCGTTTCACTAAAAGCTCCTGGCTTTGGCTACCTTTCTCAGTAAAAGGGTATTATTTAAAGACAGGTCTAACGGTACTAAGTAAACCTGAGAACTATTCTCTGTGTTTCTTTTTTTACAACACTTGGGCGATAAACAAACGTTCGCGCCGTCTGATTGGTAAGCGATTTCCGTAGCTTATAACCAACCACCTTTAAAAAAGGGTCCATCAGAAGCACGTTGTAGACTCTATCCTCGCTGTCGAGACAGGGTATCCTCAGGAGCTCTGCTACCTTACAGACCGTGTGTATGACGTGTATTTTTCTATAGGTCGAGGTATTATCGAAGATCGGATTACTCTAGGTAATGAAAAAAAAATTCTGCTGCGCCTTAAATTCTATTAATTACTGAAGGTTACAAAATCATTTACTACGATTTACGAGTATGTAAAAGAAAGAAAGGTTAATTTATCTAGAGAGTATCGACAGTTGTAAGTGAAACCGTATAGATTATATCATAAATTTCACATTGACATAATTAGATGTACCTACCATTTACATCTTACATTACTTATGCGATGTTTAACAAGAGTATTAAGGTATAGAAACTGTAACATTAGCTTATTTATTCTTAATAACCTTCAGCTCATGGCTTCGCCTACGTGAGTTGAACTATTTAAACAAGAGTATTATTTTATTCTTATGCTGTGTGGCTACGGCACCAAAGAATATAGCCACCTCTTCTCTTCCCGTGGGTGCCGTAAGAGGCGACTAAGGGATAGCATAGTTCCACTACCACCTGGGAACTTATAAAGCCGACCGATGGCGGGATAACCATCTAACTGCTGGCTTTGAAATACACAGGCCGAAGACGGGCATCAGCGTCTTAGGTGCGACAAAGCCAGCCCTGCGGTCACCAACCCGCCTGCCCAGCGCGGTGACTATGGGCAAAGCACATGAGTTTGCGCCATATTCGGCGTGAACTTATGGAGGCCTATGTCCAACAGGGGACTGTGATCGGCGGAAATGATGATGATGATGTTTGAGTTAAGTTGCGCCATGAAAAAGAAAAAAAAAAACAAATAATATAACTTTTTATTACCTATTAATCTTATGTATAATTTACAAAATTGTTGAATCAAAAATATATTTATAAAAAAATGGTAAAGGAAAATAGTTCCATTTGAATTAATTATACTATAAAGATAGAAAATAAGTTTAAAATCACATACAGAATGTTATATTGAATACGCTGAATATGCGACCGTTTAATTTTCAGTGACTACAATTTTATGAGGCGCTTAAAGGAAAAGTGACCCAACCCACAAAATAAACTACTATTTCTGAAACGTGTTTTTAAACTAAAAGCATACCTTAGTTGAACCCATTACGAGATTTTAAAATTTTAAATGTTGTCTAAAGTTTAAACTCTAAACGTACGTTTTAGTTAACGAAATATTGTGACCATCGAATAAATTATATTGTATAATATGAAAAACTGAACCCAATATATAATAGATTGGGTTCGGAAATAATCATGAAATATCACGAGTAATGAAATTTTTCATCGGACGTGCAATTACTAAACCTTAAATGTAACCAACAAACACCCTGTACACTTAAAATTTGTATCACGATGCCTATTTTTCCAAATGTAGTATTCTGAAAATTTGCATATAATTTTTACAAAAAAAAAAAATATATATATATATATACTTCTTTTAGGTTAAGCGCAGAGGGTAGTGTAATACCTCATCACATATTAATAAGGAAGGGTAGGGGGTTATAAAATTGCTGAAAAATTTCACGTGATAATGAACGACCCCTTCGATGCAAAATGATAATTTTACAGGGATTTTAAATAAATTTTGGGTAACTATTATAAAACACATAACGAGGTAACCATTATTATCGAAGCCATTCCGTTTCCGCTTTAATTTCGTTTTATTTCCGAAAATGTCACCAGAAACTTTACAATACACAGTAAGCAGTATAAAATCGCTTCCATTGTTCCATTGTAAATGCGACCGCGTAACATTTATAACAAAATGCATTCGAATTTTCAAACCCGAAGAAACACAACGAAATCTATCCCTCATAACGTTCTAATGGAACAAAATGTCACGAATACTTGGCTTCAACAAGAAATGGCACGTTTTTGTCGCTTACGAGTTCCAACGAGTACAAACAGAAAATTCCCCTGCCGTGTGACAATATGTTGAATAAATGATGTCCAGGTATGGCCTCGCATATATTACATAGAGCTAACGATGAACACGTTTATTACTTAGGACATCAATGTTGTATGGCTTTAAAGTGTAACGCGTTTGTATTGATATAGACGTACTTCGTAGAGTAAAAAGTGTAGAAATGGTATGCTGAATTCATTCCGTGTAAGGAATCTGTATAAGTGAAACAAAGTTTACAAGTGCGTTAGAAATTACGAAAAGTCGGAAAACTATTAAAAACAATATTTATAGAGATACTAAGAATGAGTAAAAAAACCCTGACTAAGTTAATTTGTGCTAAACTAAATAAAACGTAAATTATTTTAGTACAAACCCTCTAATGGGCTCTTTGAAACAATATTATTTCATTTAAAAAAAGATAAATTGTGCACTATAAACAAATGGTTTCATTATGCTTTTACATAACTACCGAACTTTGAACTAATGAACTTTAGACACTTCTAATTCATTAAAAACAGACGTTTCTAAAGATATATTGCGATCTAAAAAGCTACAAAAGAAGAAACCAAAGGTATTATTTTGAAAATTATTTTGTCTGTCTCTTTGTTTGTTTATGTCATGGCCGTGGATAGTGCCAAAAATAAAGGTATTTGAATGAAACTTGGCGTGATGTGTCTATATTATGAGCTAGGGAGATGGGCGTGATTTAAGACTGTATGATGAGCTTTGACAGTGGATGCTTAAAAATGAATAATTAAATTATAAAATGAATAAAATATAAAAATGAATAATTAAATTATATATAAGCTACTTACGGGCGTCATCTCTTATTCAGCCTTTTTATCGTCTGTAAATATTACCTATAGATTTGAATTTCATAAGGACGATAAAAAATCGAAAATAGAGAGCAACAAGATTCCTTTGTCACTCTTTAGTTACGAATCTCAAAAGAAAAAATTCACTTAAATGAGAAGAACATAATAAATGTAATGATACAAATATTCGTTAAACGAATAGAATATAATTCAATCATTTTATATATCTTAATTCCAAAAAGTTTCATGTTATCATTAAAATGAACGAACAGAAACATATTTATAATTTCAAAACTCACTAACACACCACTAGAAATACATTAGCACTTATGAAAAAAAAAAAACTCTTAATAAAACAGTTTTAAAAGCAAACTTGAATGAATAAAACTGTCGTTTCATTCGGTTTAGCGCCCTTTCAGCGCTAACGATGCTTTCATGTGCTTCTTTGCATCTCGTATGCACTTGTATGCGAGTCAAAAGTTTTCGACACCCATGCTTACACTTCATGAAAGTAACTTACATTTCTGTTGAATAATTGTTTTATTTATTTACACTTTATTGCTCATTTACAATAAGAATGTTGAAAAAAGAGAAAAAAATATATACTGAATAAAGTGCAAATGGCGGTCTTATCACTGACAGTAATTTCTTACAGACAACCCGTCTATAAAGGAAACATTTCCAATAACAGGCACACGGTGCTATTTAAAACAATATACTATGTTTTAGATTGATATAAACAATACAACAAAAAATGTTTTAGGATGTTTGTTTAAAAATTATTAGTATAAGGTGACCCTTGCTTTACTTGCGTAGACATTTGTGTATAATAGCTACAGTGAATCATTCTTTGATGTTCTGCAGCCTGTTTTACTACTTGATTACATAGTAACATAGTAATAAAAAAAAAAAAATAAAAAAAAAAAATTGTTTTGTAATAGTGAAGTATTATTGAAATCTATTTAGTTTATTAGATTGATTGTATCAATTTAAATACAATTTACAAATGGGTATATTATTTTTAAATTTTGTACAGATCTCTGCTTCAGTTTGAAAGATTTTTGTCTTTTAAAAAAATAAAAAGAAGTAGAATTATATGTCTTCGGCGCGTGGTGACTATGGGCAACACATATGAATTCACACCATTTTTGGCGCGAGCTTGTGGAGGCCTATGTCCAGTTGTGGACTGCGATAGGCTGAAGTGATGTGATGATGAGAATTATATGTTAATTCTAAATATTAACGAATTTCAATTTATTATGGTAATACAATCGAAATTACGCGTTTTATGACTTTATTTATCTATTATGTGTTGCCCATAGCCATCACGCTGGGAGGGCGGAATGGTGTTAATAAGCGTTAATAAATAGTTGTTAATAAGCTATACTGCTAACATTTGCTTAATATATGAATGCACCCAATGAATGCACTTTCCACTTAAAAATATTACTGCCAGAATGATAAAGAACTTAATATTTTTGAAAAATATTTATATAGCTAAGTACGTATTAATTATCTATTTTGTACACACACACACACACAAATGCAAACACACAGACACACACAAACACACACATAAACACAAACACGCGCATACTTATTCATTGTATCTAAGTAGCGCAGATCGCTCAGCACTCACTTCCACTTATAAAATATTTATATAGCTAAGTACGTATTAATTATCTATTTTGTACACACACACACACACACAAATGCAAACACACAGACACACACAAACACACACATAAACACAAACACGCGCATACTTATTCATTGTATCTAAGTAGCGCAGATCGCTCAGCACAGCTCTGTGCTTAAAAACTTATTTTTTTTTTAATTTGAATCAACGTTACGCGGTGAAGGTTTTCAAATGTGAATATTTAGCGTTTTAAACGAGTTGTTAAAGAGTTTACGTTCACTCGAGTGGTGGAGTTTTTATTTGAATGCGGCTCAGTCCGTATATATGGGATTAAATGATGAATGTAATCGACTTTTGTCATTGTAAATATTCAGTGTAACGTAAATGATATTGCTAAATATTCTGGGCTCACAAACTGTAACGTCGAACATTTTCTCTCTCTTTCTTTCAAGCGGCTTGTCAATATATGCCATTTAATTTTGCCAGTTAGGGCACTACAAAGATTTTTGAAGTATCTTCTTGTACAGAATATTTTGATGTATAAGAAATATTACAGATACAAGTCCAGAAAAGACAAAGGAACTTTGTACATTTTACAAATAATTTAAAAATATAAAAAACTGAATGCGTAAAAAGGACTTTAAATGTAAAAAAGAAAAAAAAAATAAGTTCAGCCCAGAAGTGTAGAAACTCATTACAAATAACAAATTCTAATACGGAACATATTGACTGCATCAATCGGGACTCATTAAATAATCTAGACTATAATTGTGTTTGCTCGCAAACGAAAAAAAAACCGACTTCAATTACATCGACGAGTAATATAACGTAGATCGACGAAAAAATAGTCAAGTAACTGCGCGTTATCAAAGATTACTCAAAAAGTAGTTATCAGATCTCAATAAAATTTATATGTGACTACCTGACAAACATCAGCTTTCGATTAAATTAAAAATTATTAAAATCGGTACACCCAGTAAAAAGTTATTGCGGATTTTCTAGAAGTTCCCTCGATTTCTCTGGGATCCCATCATCAGATCCTAGTTTTCTTATCATGGTACTAAACAAAGGATATCTTCTTTCCAACAAAAAAAGAATTATCAAAATCGGTACACCAAGTAAAAAGTTATTGCGGATTTTCAAGAATTTCCATCAATTTCTCTAGGATCCCATCATCAGATCCTGGTTTCCTTATCATGGTACTAAACTTGGGATATCTTCTTTCGAACAAAAAAAGAATTATCAAAATCGGTACATCCAGTAGAAAGTTATGCGGTATAATACAACGTAGGTCGACGAAAAAAGCGTCAAGTAAAAACGCATTATTAGATATAACTCGAAAAGTAGTTGTTAGATCTCAAATAAATTTAAATGGGACCAATTGGCACACACCACCATTCGATTAAAGGAAAATTTGTCGAAATCGCTCCACCCAGTCAAAAGTTCTGATGTAACATACATAAAAAAAAAAAAAAAAAAAAAAAAAAAAATACAGTCGAATTGAGAACCTCCTCCTTTTTTGGAAGTCGGTTAAAAATAATTCTATCCAATATGAAAAACGTAACACTGCCTGACAGTCGAGTAATAAATAAATAAAAACCACTCTTTTCTATTAAATTGCTTCTAGGTATAGATTTATTTTATACACCTTTACTCTTAAAATAGAATTTTCAGTGCTTTAAAATTTATAAGGTCTTCAATACGCTTCGGATATTTCCAATTTATTGTACATGCCATTTCCAAATAAAAAACAACAAGGAAAGTGATCGGGTTTACTCGCAACGTTTTCCTTAACGAATCTCAATCAAAGTGTCAGCGAGGAATTATAAAGGATTTTCTATTTACGATTTACTTTGTAAGGTTTGTATAATAATGTCTATTAAAGTTGATTAAATTAATTAGTTAATAATAAATATATTTATTATATTTTATTAGTACTTGACACAATAATAAAACTGACAAAGATGAGATTGTTTGAACATACTCATTTCACGACGTGACAATACAATTAATTATTATACAAGGATCTGTATAATAACGTATTGATTTTAATTTAAAAAATCTTTTTGCATTAAAATGTCTACTGATGTTCGTTTTCAATGAAAGTAGCCAGTAGATGAGTGGCTGTATCGGGTAATAATTGAATTTTCGAGCAAACGAAAAAAACCCACTTCAATTACATCGACAAGTAATACAACCAAGTAGACGGTTGGTTTTCGAAGTCTCCCCTCGATTTCTCTAGGATGGCATCATTAGATCCTTGTTCCCATATCATGCTACTACCCTTGAGATATCTTTCCAACAAAAAAGAATCATAAACGACGGACACACCAAAAAAAAATATATATATATATGAGGTCGAATTGCGAAACCTCCTCCTTTTTTGAAGTTGGCTAAAAATAGAAAAAAAACGAGCACATTGTCTCATGAAATAGCAAGGCATTAATAATAGCTATGTAGATTTTCTGTGAATGTATACGTTCATTTACCTACAGATCGAGTTGCGGAAACCAGCCCGTGTTAACCATACCATACCATACCATACCTACAGATCGGCTATATTCTAAGAGTTCAAATGTTAACAATGGAATTGAACCAAAATTGCCTTTTGATATACATTTTTGATCACGAGACCTACAGGTGTAAACCTTACTGAGGATCGTTGAGAGTTAGGTAGCCATCACTGTCATTATTATTTAACTTAGTCTAGTGGACGTAGGTTCGATCTTCTACATGACAAATATCTTTAAAGGTTATAGATATTTCAAATGATATGAACATTTGTTCTTGTATGTTACGTCTCTTTCCAGACCCCTGAAATACGTATCTTAAGTACTAAGTGACGTGACGATGAATGTAAACCGTTTATTGTTATAAATACACTAAAGCGAACACACAATTACCTAGCTACACTTTACTTAATCATTTACGTCGAATAGGTTCTCGAAACTGGCACAAGTCTAGAAAAAGCCGAGGTAACACAAACAGACGGAGGTTGTCGTTCCATTTTCTATTTCCTTGACGTAACAAAATTATAAAAAAAAAAACGTAGAGAAAGAAAATACCGTCCGATTATCGAAGACGACAACTTTTCGATTAGAATCGATTTTGTAATGCGATTACAGCGTTTATGCCTTGAACTGAAGCCTGAGAGTATGTTATCTTGTTAACATCTTATAATGAGTTGTGATAGTAATTTGTCATTCGAAGCTTACGTAGTCGTTAGTGTATGCAAATAGATAAATAGGTCTTGATACTTTATGAGGTCCTATTTTAAGATTTTTTCTCTTTATTTGACATTTTTTTTTGTTAATCGGAATTAACCTGATCTACTAACTTTCAACTCAATCAACATAATTTCTTTTGGCGTTACATAGACTGTTTTGGGAAGCTATATAGGTATATATAACTAGTCAAACAATGATGAAAAAGTAAACTACAATATCGAATCTCAACGAGAGTAACATCAAATATGATGTATAGTTTTAACGAAATGTATAACGCGCGAGTATCATATATATTAATACGCTAAGGTTGAGATGAGATGATAAGATGGTTGCCTTTTTTAGAAAAAACCTGACAATTACTCCACATAAATTATATATCATTTAATAGAAAATTTCTTACTGTAACGGCATCCACAACTAAACAATTTAAACTATTTTAAAAAGTCTAGTAGTAAGTATGCTTTAAGAAGAAGGAAGGCCTTCCTTTTTCTCAAATAAACGCGGTTGAAGTCGCGGGGCGCAGCTAGTTTTGTATAATGCTTAAGCTGTTACTATGGATACAAATTTCGAACGATATTCAAATACGGACAAATATGTTCCGTGACAAGTTTCTGTATGGGTTAATAGATTGATTGAAGTATGTTTTATACTTTTACCTTAAATCTACTAAACAGAGATGATAGACAGTTAAATTAATGGTTTGAAATAAAATACGTCTTTTTATCCCAAAACTTCCCACAAGGGTCCCCTACGCAGTCAAAGCCTCGATATTCGTGAATATTGTGTAGAACTTCATCGGTACATACCGTTGCATAAGTAATGTAAATTCAATTTGAACTCTGTAGACAAAGAGGTCAAACCAAACACATTATGTATTTAGCCACTCGACTTTAGCTTCATCGCCATGATGAACAATGCTTGCCAAACATTTTAAATTATCTACAGCAAATGTATATATCACCAAGTATATGGGCTACGCTCGTATTCGGCATGGTTACATATATTTTAACATTCTCTAACACATGAATATTGATAACTTTTCTGGTCTAGTGTACTGTGTGACTACGGTACTAAACGGTATTTTTGGCGTAAACTTGTGGAGGCCTATGTCCAGCAGTGGACTGTATAGGCTATAATGATGATGATGATGATTCTGGTCTAGTGTTGCGGTAGAAGTCTAAACATGGTTGCGAGATGGATTCGGTAGTTAATATTTGTATTTGAACAATTGCTTGTTTTTAGTCTTGGTGTCTGTTTTTGTGAACATCTGACAGCATCTGGCTTCGGAGAGCCCGTACTGCTGGTCTTGGTTGTTGTCATAGATTACTCGTAGTAAGGAGTATATCCTCCAACCTGTAGTAGAGCAGCGTGGTGGATTACGTTCTAATCCTTCTCCTACATGGAGTAAGAAGCCTTAAGAGGATTAATTAACAACATGAGAAAGAAATAAAAACAAATAAATTAATATTTTATTATTAGGCTTATTCATAATTTACAAAGTTGTTGGAATCAAAAAGATATTTGTAAAAAATGGTAAAGGAAAATAGTTCCATTTGAATTAATTATACTATAAAGATAATAAGTTGAAAATCACATACAGAATGTTATATTATTTTAATACGCGCTTCAGCCTATAATATCCCACTGCTGGGCACATGCCTCTTACCCCATGTAGGAGAAGGATCAGAGCTTAATCCACCACGCTGCTCCAATGCGGGTTGGCGGATATATTCCCTAGAATGAGTTATGATCGCTATCAGGTGAACATGATAACAACGGGGACCAACAGCTGAATGTGCACTCCGAGGCACGGTGTTTCGACCCACAAGAACTGCACAAACAGCCAGACCACGATAAACATCTGTATGGCTACGCGTCGGCGTTTAGGTGTACAATTATGAATATATATATATATATATATATATATATATATATATATATATATATATATATATATATATATATATATATATAATTCAGTGGTTTAATACAATATTATATCATAATCTTTTATCTTTTGGATACCGCCATCTGTTAAATAGCGTTAGCGGCAACCAGTGAAACGGCTCTAAATATATGAAATATATATAACCTCAGTCTACATGCACAATATTGTTCTTGTACAATAGTTAACAAGTTAAAAGGCATTGAAGCTTTGCTGGAATATGGAATACATAACTTACTTGAATATTATATTACTAAAATTTTAAACATCAACATCACCTCTCTCTGCTTCGGGTTAATATACAAAATGCTTCGATGTTAGTTATTGAATAATTATGTTTGTTGCAAATGGAAAAAACCGACTTCAAATCACATCGACAAGTTATACTAAATTAAAAAAAAAACCTACGTTGTCTACGTTGTACGTACTAATATTATAAAGAGGAAATATTTGATTCATCATTACAGCCTATACAGTCCACTGCTGGACATAGGCCACCACAAGTTTACGCCAAAAATAACGTGAACTCATGTGTTTTGCCCATAGTCACCACGCTGGGCAGGCGGGTTGGTGACCACAGTACTGGCTTTGTCGCACCGAAGACGCGAATACTTGATTGTTTGCATTGAATAGGCTCCGAATCCACTAAACTGATTTGAAAAATTCTTTTACTGTTATGAAGCTACATTGTCCGCGAGTAACATAGGCTATATTATATTTTAAAAAAAGGGAAACTTATATTTGCGTGTGAAGCCAGGGCGGTACCGCTAGTGGAAAATAATCAATTACAGACTTATTATTATGGATAACTTTAAAATTACTTGTCAGATCTCGAATAAATTTAAACAGGCTAACTTGACATGTACCAGCTTTCGCTAAAAACGTAATTGCCAAAATCGGTACACCCAGTAAAAAGTTATGCGGTAACACATAAAAAAATATAGAATGAATTGTATATATAGGTATTTCTATTAAATATGAAATTATTGTGATAAGGGAAAAAAAATTGAATTTCTCGCCATTTTCATAAACGCGTACAAGTATGTTAACGACCAATTCGCTAAGTGCTTTTGTAACAGTTCATAGTAAAATTTCCATTTACATACAATAGCTTACAGATTTATATTAAAACTAGCTGTGCCTGCGACTTTGTTCGTGTGGAAATTAACAAAAAGTTATTATGTTTGCAGAGTTATAAAATAAATAAAATTCTAAAATATAAGTAGCCTAAGTTACTTCTTATTACATCAGCTATCAGCCAGTGAAACTCTCGTCAAAATAGGCCCAGCCGTTTCAAAGATTAGCTGGGACAAACAGACAAACAGCCAGACTGACAAAAATTGTAATAAATGCTATTTTGGTATATGTACCGTGTATCCATATGCATTCAGTAAAAAGCGGTTAATTCAATATTACAAACAGACACTCCAATATTATTTATTTTCATAGAGTAATAGATATACTGTGTTATAAATGTAGGTCGTATGTGAATTATCAGTTTACATACCTATTTTTTGTTAATTTTTTTCTGCAGTGATTTTTAACGAAGAACTTTAAAGAAAATCAGTACCAAATTTTTTTTAACTGTAGCTTTACGCTGCTCTGCATTGTGTTGTATATTGTATTAAAATTCAACTTAAAACAACAAAAAAGTCATTATAGCACTAGCAACAATAGTTTACTTACTGATTACATGTTGCCAGTCTTAAACCCCAAATGATACGCTTTTGTAATAGAACGGTGTCATTAACCTTTCGAAATGAAATAGTTCAACGCAAGGCAATTGCTCAAAATTAGAATAACTTAGTAATAAAATATTGCTACAAACCCTAATCGATTCACGACTTTCCTACACAAATTGGCAATTATATTTATGAGATCATCTGCAAAATAATTTGATTTTAAAATGAAAATTTAAAAAACAGTACTAAAACATCTCGTATAGGGGTACTGCTTGGTAATGACTCTTCCATACTGAAGAAGAGTTGGAGCTTAGTCTGCCACGCTGTTCTACTGCAGGTCGAAATTCTGCTAAAAAATTTCCTTCCTATGAGTTCGGTTCTGTACCAAGTATATACATATGGCTACAATCAGAACTAAAGTAGGTGCTCTCTGAGGCATGATAGTAAGTCACGCAGGAACATAATAATATATAACGCTTTAGCCTGTAATATCCCATACTATACTGGGCACAGGCCTCTTTCCCCATGTAGGAGAAGGATCAGAGCTAAATCCACCACGCTGCTCCAATGCGGGTTGGTGGATTTATTCCTTACGGTGGCTTAACGTGCTCTCCGAGGCCCGGTGAGGAGACCCATAAGGACTCCACAAAAACCCATAATATATAAACACAGACCAAAAGAAAATATTTGTAGAAATGTCATTACTGCTTTGAACAGAAATCGAACGCTCACCCACCGTTGTTGTGTAATAAACACAAAAGTACACCTGGAAAGTTAGTCTTTATGTAATAAACAGTATCATGTAATCTAAAAACTAATTTTATTCATAAAGCGCCATGTTTTGATCAAAGACTGACTTGGCTTTTTAAAAAGTACTTAATTTTACAGTTTTTATAATATTACTAGAAATATTTTTGAAATTTAATTGACTTGTTAGTTAATAAGTTATTGTTCGTAGCCGCACTGAGTTAGTTTCCGCGTGAAAAGTCAAAATTTTAACAAAACGCCAGATCATTGGACAGCCCCGCCGGAGAACAATACAGAAGCTTCCGTTGCCAACCGCGTTGTTACGTTTGCATTTGCAGCTTTAAAACCACCTTTAACGTAATACTTTTTAAACTGTTCTAGGTACTTTCAAAGCGAGTTTTACTTTGTGAAACATAGAAAGAAAAATCTATACTATTATTTCACGTTACCTGCTATTAAAAATACATTTGATTAGAATATATTACATTCAGGCTTCGAAATACTTATATAAGTTTTTACTCATATAATATCGTTTTATGTGGTATGAAAAAGTGACTAACGATTTTATATTTTAGTGTATTTACAATTAGTTATATTTTCTTGAATTATAGTATTAAAACCTTGCGGTTTTCTTCTCCGAAGAAGGGAACTCCGCTCCATAAGTATGTATTTAACGTATAAGATTGTTATTGATAAATAAACTAATTATTGTAAAAACATATACATTTGAAAATAGATAATTTAATAATAATTTAATAATAATTATATTTTGGATTAAAATGAGGTGGCAAAATTTGTATGGATCTTATTCCTTTGGAAGAAGTTTTATTTTGACCGTTTAATTAGAATGCTTTGGAATCTTTAACTTATCTACATTTATACAGGGTAACTTTTTTGAGGAGTTTATTTTAATATTTTCGATTCCACTTCAACAACCAAGATCTAAAATATCAAAAACGTAATTTTATTTTGTCTAATGATTCAAAAATGCTGCTGTTCAAGCCTACTTGAATAAAATTATTGTTGATTTTAAGCAAGCAAAACACAACCAAAGAAAAAACGGCACAACGGTTGGCGCTCACTGTTGTGCTGATGGTTGCAGGTTCGAACCCTGCTAATGACAAATATTTTATAGGCCATACAAATCTTTGTTGTTTGTAGCAGAATAAATTCTACTGAATCAGTCGAGTATGAAACGTTTATTCATTTATTATTATTTAAGCGATCAAATTTGTTTTATACAAAATAAGTGACTTCCACGAAAGCTTGTTAATATATTGTAAAAAATTCTATTTGAAATATTGAAGTGTGAAGTGTCAGTACCCATGGAGCGCTCGTTAGCTACCCCCGGATAACTCACCAATTAGAGGCGCGATAGGGTTGAAAAACACCTATATAAATATTTAGTATTTTTTATTTCATAAAAATGTTTTTTTTTTTTTTCTTTTTTTAAATATAGTATTTAGAGAACGGATACAGCAAAGATTTCTCAAACAAACGCTAAATCTTTTGTTTTTCAATGAAACATGTCAGTATGCAGGTAATGAATAGTTAGTGTGGTCTCAAACAATATTCTTATAATTTGAATTTCTGGTACTGGTTTTCTTTCAGGTGGAGCTTTAACACTTATATCATTTAAAATTTGTTTTACTATTTCTGTAACGGAATACATTTTACTGCAATACTTACTCATTTTCAGAACCATAGTATGTTACTTGAAAATTTAACTTTTGAAAAATATTACATTTAAGTTTCTCGCTGGTAAAGTTACGCTTTAAAAGTACTTTTACAGATTCGTTCCATATTTCTAGAATGCAATTTTTGTAAAACATAATATTTAATTATTGTGCAATAATTTGTTATTAGTCGCCAACCCTAGCCATTTTTTTAATCCTCTTTACATTGATAGGCGTTGAGTTTTCTTTTCAATACATTTAAAAGTTTTACCACATTTTAAAGTCTCTTTTACTTTATTTTAATGCAACACTAGTTTTTAAATACTGTTAAATGCGAAAGGTTTTTTAGACTTAACTAATATATCTAACTTTTTTAACGTACTCATATTCAGTTGTACGTATTTGAATGTTAGGTATCTACTTATCTATAATTATCTTTGTTTATTGTCGTCCTTCGCTTTAGCCTATTGCAGTTCACTACGTGAGATAAACCTCCCCAATTTCATGGTAAATATACCAGTTCATCATTACAGCCTATACAGTCCACTGCTGGACATAAGCCTCCACAAGTTTACGCCAAAAAAAACGTTAACTCATGTGTTTTGCCCATAGTCACCACGCTGGGCAGGCGGGTTGGTGACCGCAGTATTGGGTTTGTCGCACCGAAGACGCTGCTGCCCGTCTTCGGCCTGTGTATTTCAAAGCCAGCAGTTGGATGGTTGGATGGTTATCCCGCCATCGGTCGGCTTCTGAAGTTCCAAGATGGTTGTGGAACCTTGTTATCCCTTAGTCGCCTCTTACGACACCCACGGGAAGAGAGGGGGTGGCTAAATTCTTTAGTGCCGTAGCCACACAGCATAAATGTACCAGTTGTCCGCAATTAATCAAAATCAAAATTAAAAAACGAAAGTTATGATCAGTAAGGTAAACTCAAAATGTTATAGTATTTGTAACTGTCAGCTTAAGCTTATAATATTTCACTTTATAAGGCCATGAAATATATATTTAATATATCTATATTATACTACAATTGCTAAATCTACTAAATTAAATACACTTTAATTATTTTGTAATTTTATGATTGTGAGTTTAAAAAATATTAATTGAGATGTCGATGTAAAAAACATGAAATTCGTCAATCACCTTATTTTAAATCCATCGCTGAGCGATAATATATTTTAAAGAGTAACGTAAAAAAATAATTACCTCATAACAATCGTTACTCATAGTAGGGAATACATCTGTTCACCTGCAGTGGAGCAGTGTGGTGGATTAGTTTCACATCCTTCTCCTACATGAAGAAAGAGGCCTATACCGCAGAAGCTAAAAGCGCTGTATAACGTCACTATCAGCGTCAAGGTGCCTTATATCATTTTTTTGTTTAATGTACAACTAGGTCGGCAAACAAGCATTCGGTTCACCTGATAGTAAGCGATTACCGTAGCTTATAGACGCCTGCAACACCAGAAGCATCGCAAACGCGTTGCCGACCTTATCCCCAATCCCCCCAGGAGCTCTGGTCACCTTACTCACCAACAGGAACACAATACTGCTTGAAAACAGAAATATTTAACTCTGATCTGTAAGGTCTAGGTTACCCCAGTCGGGCCACGCCATATTTTGAGCCCTACCCCAAATAAATCGTTTCTGATTGACTAAACTCTCATAATATTTTCTCAAACATATCGTTATCACGCCATAGAAATTGTAATATCGTCCCACCGCTGAGCATCAGTTTCTTTATGAATAAAAGAGAAGGGGTTGAGCTCAATTAACCACGCTTTTTTGTGGTTGGGGGATCACTTTGCGTAATCTAGCTGTGTATTGGTTCGACTGTGTCAATTTCTGTTGCTCTTTTAGTAGAAGATATTCATCAAAATTTAAAATTGATAGTCGATAACCTGCCATAATCTAACATACGAAAATATTTAAATGAAATTCATTACATAATCGTCCAAAGGCGAGATGGTACACTGTATTACCATAAAACAACTCATTACAAGTTTGAAAATTTCTAATCGACGTTTTCTATCAACGGTTTTAAATATCTTCATTTGATTTTCGATCGTAATATAAGTGTATAAAATTTATTTTAGCTCGTGTCAATGTTAAAACGTTCTAACGTATATCATTATCATGAAATAAGGGCCTTGTAATGTAATACTTCAAATCGGACCAGCAAATTATGCGGTTAATAAAATGTTTCGTAAATTTTAATCGATGTTTCAATGTGAAAAATATAGGTTAGATATTCTTTATACATATATTTTTTTCGTATGGTACATTTTCGTTATTATCGTTGTCGTTTGCGTGTTGATGTTGTAAAATTGTTTTATGTTTAATATAACTCAAAGCGGTAACAAATATATAATAAATTTTATAAAATAAATTTTATAAAATAAATTTACTATATTGAAATGTGTTTAATTTTTTTAAAATTAATACCAGGTGTTTTAATTAAATATTTTATAAGATACAATATGATATCACAGAGATTCTGAGAGACAAAACATTGATTTTATATAAAACTTACAAACCCACAGATAGAACATAACTATTACTTGCTTTCACGGATACGCCTATAAAGACTTATGTATAAAGGTACAACAATACATCTTTCTAGTAACCTATATTCATTGCGAAAAAAAAAAAACAAAAAAAGTCCTATCTTGTACTTGACCACTATTGATATTTTACTGATTTTTGTGTAAATTAGGTCCACAAGAAAATGCATATAAATGTATTAAAAATACATAAAAAATAAAAATGGTTATTTTCGTACACAAAGCAACCTAACTACCTCTTAAACATTAAGTTATCAGTTCAGTGACCACTGTTAATAATCACACGAAAGTGAAAAATCGAATATACTTAAAGCTAAAAAATGTAACAACAAAACGGATAATATGTAAAATGCGAAGGTTAGAAATATTACAGCCTCTCATTTCTTAAGCGCCACTTGAACCGTGTACTCAAGCGAGTTTTGGTGGTTTTTGTAAAACAATGCTTTGCGAAAGTGAAAACAAAGAATATTTATTAATATACCTACGTATTTATTTACATGTGCAACAAAAATAATGCTAATATTGCAAGCATTAAATCTTGAATGTTCCTGTCTCCTTCAACTTCCTGAAACTTATTCAGACGCATAAGGTAAAATTTTTACGGATGAAACGCAATAATAATAATATTAGCGTCACGAAGATGTGCGACGTTTATGTCAAACAACAGAGCCACCTAGCGTATACTATAGTAACTACAAGGGTTGTTACATTAATATAGATAGTATTACATTGCAAACTAACTAGATGGCGCTGGAACGGAAATCTAAAGCTTTAGATTTGTATAAATATAAACGAGACTAAAAAATTACTTTGTCAATGAAGTTTCACTTCTGACATGTGTACTTTGGACGTACGAACGGCTTTTTAATTAAATAGTTCAATTTATAAAATAATGTGTCTATGTTTGAAGCGTTTATAAAATTACTAATGACGTTTTCACAATATATAGTCTTTGTAAATACGACTAGATTTTGTTTTACACACGATTTTTCTATGACAAGTAATTGGGTCAATTAATTATTCCACCTGTAATGGACTTGCTTACGAGTAAAATATAGCAAAAAAAAAAATACATTAGAAATAAACCCCACTGCGACTTGTGATGTGAATATTTTTAGATTAAGAGACTCACGCATGCACATTTTCAATGACAGTTACGGTAACTTTTTAAATAATAAAAAAAACTGTATTTTAATTCTACCAGCTGCTACTCGCGGATTTGCTAAAATATCAATAGTGTTACTTATTAATTAAATGACTGGTTTCAGCCTGTAACATCTCACTGTTGAGCATAGCGCTCTAACTCCATGTAGGAGAAGGGCAGAACTTAATTCTCCACACTGTTCCACGTGTTGAGTAACGATCACTATCCGGTGTTTATAATAGCAACCGGGACCGAAAGTTTTACATGCTCTCTGGGGTATAGAGGGAAAACCCACAAGGAGAGACGAGACTGGAAACTGATTTGTAGACGTATCCACTCCGAACGAGAATCGATCCCGCGATCGCCAATTTCTAAACACTATTATACCATAGTTGTTGTCAAATTATGTCGATTATTAATTACAAAACTATAAATTAATATAATAAATATTAATACTAACATTTTAGATGGGTGATGACCTCTCATGTGGATTTTATTAATATACAAAAATACGATTTTATAGAACAACTAGCTGACCCCGCAAACGTTGTTTTGCCATATATCTTATTAATCCACTTAATCCCCCCCCCCCTACAACTTAGGGGTATGAAAAATAGATGTTGTTCAATTCTCGGACCTACCTGATATGCACGCAAAATTTTATGAGAAACGGTCAAGCCGTTTCGGAGGAGTTTAACTACAAACACCGCGACACGAGATTTTTATATATTAGATAAGTAACAACAATTCATTATAACTGAATGAAAATAACTAAATAATCATTATTACTCTAATCTAAATAATCTTATTAAAGAAATATTAAAACTTTACTATTGTAAACTAACCTAACATAAGTGTAAATATAGACATTGATAAGAAAAATAATAATGTTAGAAATTAGAAAGCAATTATGTGTATACTTCTGCATAAACAGTATTTAGTAAGGGAAAAAAATTGTCAGCGTCGGACCACGTCCTAGTTTTACTAGGCAGTCACAGGACTGTTGATATGTAGTATAATAAGTAGAAAAATCTCCTGTGGTATTATAATGCATGCATGATAAACAAAGGCACGGGCATTTTGAGCCCGTGGATCAAAAATTTATAAAAAAAAAAACTAACCCAACACTAAGGTGAATACTTTTCTGTTCAATCATTAATTAATGCGGTTTAAATTATCCTAAATGTAACGCAAAACTAAGCAGCGTTTTAGAAACCCATGTTGTCCTAATTAATTCATCCAACAAACGAATGTACAGCAGTTTTGTATATACGTATAGATATATATTAAATGTGACAGGAAAAGTTATGTATTTCGTGCATGCAACCGTTTCCTACGAAAACACGTAACGTACACTTTTGTTATTAAATACATTTTCTGAAATGTTTTTAAAGGAATTAAAACGTTACCTTTTCAACATTAGTCATACTTTTTCCATTTTTGGTTTAAATTAGATTACGGTTGAATAAATTGTAAAAAGTCCTTTTGTTTGATTGTTATGTTTACTGGACTTTTTATTACTCTATTTCACTTTTGATTAATGTACTTTTTAACTCTAAATAATTATCAAAATTCCTTCAGAAGTAGAACTTTGTGTTGCTTATAAACAAATTCCCTCTTTAAAACTATAAACTAAATTTTGCTTTGAAAAAAAAGTTTCAGTCAGTTTTTTCAAATTAGGGCTTTTTTTATTTAACAAAAAATTTCCCTACCTACAATAATTGCTCTAAGTTTTTTTTCGTATCTCGGAGTCTTTTTTAATGTATGTTATGTTAAAATCGTGTATTTTATTTATAATATATTTTTGAAATAAAATTATTTAAAATGTTTCAAAAACTTTTGCAATTTTTTGCGTTCTAGAAAATCTTTCTGATCCTTTTTCTTTAGACCTCATTCCGGATCGAATGAGCTGTGGCTCATATTTTACTTGTTGACTAGACTATTATTTATAAGAATTTATCAAGACTATTATTTGTTAGAATTATTCATTTAGTCTTATTGCTTACAATGGCGTTAAAAAGGACCGTTTTTGCCAATGTCTTATTTTACCGAGAATACGATGGGATCACAAACATATAAAATTTTGAATATATAGAAATCAGTAATATTTATTCAGTAGTTATAGTACGCGGTACCTTTTTTATTTTAAAATAATAACTGTAAATATATTTTATTGACATTTTTGTACATTATATCTTATTACAAAACGGTAAAATGAATAGGTTTTATATGAATACATGTATATATTTTGAATATACTATAATATGTCTTGTACATACATAAAAATTATACGAACTAAAGAAAAAGTAACGCAAACTATATATTTAGTTCTTAAGTTGTGAATTGTAAATATGTAAAATGTTTAATAAACTATTGTTGATTTTCTTAACGCAAGCTTCAAAATTCGTGTGCGATAAAATTAAATGAATTGATATTATTATAGTCGCAAATCATTCGTAAGGTAGTACGAGTCGAGTACGAGAGTACTGAGCGCTACAGCTCTTCTCGTAATACTGACTGCTACAACGTGTACACCGTAGCTCGACCTCGGGCGTAGACCTTCCTTACGCCTACGGTTCGTTAACGCGCTTAGCGACAAGCGTAGCGTGTTATTTAAAAGTTTTACACATATTTAAAATAGTTTACCATAATTATTTATTTTTATTCAAATGACCAGTAAATAAGTTTGCTTTTTACCTGAAAATAGTGATCACCACTATTAATAGACGCTTAAGTAACTAGAAGAGATATAAACTGTATTGTCATAAAAAGTAGTAGAGTATAAATACACCAGACATAAAAAAGGAAGTTAAGGAAGTTAAAAAGAGGTATAGTGACTTTATTTGTCGTTTGAAAGTTAGATTAGTGACTACTTCATGGCTTTTTATTTTAAAAATCTGATGTTCGTGGTATATTTAGAGTTTGTTTTTTATTATAATAAAATATGACGTTTTTGTAAAAGCATAAAAATAAATGAGTACTCATTATAGCTACAATTTATATGATTTTTTATGATAACTTTATTTATTTATGTTTAAATCAATTTAGTTGTTATTTTCTACTTTTTTTTTTCACTATAATATAATTTAAAAGATTATGTAAGTCGCATTCGTTTGATAAACGATTTAGAAGTTACGTAACTATCATGATTGATATACTAACAACCAAGCCATGCAGTGTGCACTAGTTTATAATAAGTTAATAATAGCTTAAATATTTCTTTAGTGGCTTCTTACATTAAGTGAATGGTACCTAATAACAAATTTTCCTTGATGGTCTAAGATCCGAAATATATACCATTTGAACCCCTTGCTTAGTGAATAAAATCATTTTCTATTCATTTTAGTATAAAAAAATTATGTTTAATAAAATGAGTTTTTAAAAATTCCTAATAATACTCGTAATTATTAATAACATTCATTAATATTGTTTTTAAAGATTAAAGTTTATATTGGAATATTGATTGGATAGTATTTAATGTATGTAATGTAATATTTTAGGTTCTAATCATTTTAAACATATAAAACAGTGTTAACAAACACACACACTTATATAATAAAAAAAAAAACTTTTAATTGTGTTATAATTAGTTACAAATAACGTAATTATTCTATCTTATTAATATTTTTGTAAGTAAATAATGCCTGGTATTGTTTTTCATTGCTTTTTGATTTGTAAAAAAAAAAATTGTAATCCGCTCCGCGTTCGCTTCGCTAAGTTCCTATGTGTAAGAGGCGTGAAAATGCAGGGCTGCCAACTGTAGGTAGTCGGGCGTAATTGGCAGAAATGGGCGGGCGGAAGGGGCCGGATTTTATTAGGCCTTGCGACAATACAGCTTTCTTATTATTGTGAGGTTACTTACTGGAAAAATTAAGTGACGTTAAATTTTCTTTTAAGACATACATTTTTTTTTGTTCAATTCTGTATAAAAGTTCTTACATTTAGTAATTGTTTGACGACACGTTAGCACAACGGTTTCTTTTATCTTGTTAATTATGATATTAATTTGCAATAGGTGATTCTTTCGACTTCGTATAGATGCTTATAACATCAACGGAAGAATTAAAATAAATATATAGTTAGTTCGTGCCATTATTGGCGAGAACTTGTGGAGGCCCATGTCTAGCAGTAAACTGCAATAGGCTGAAATGATGATGATGATGATGAGTTAGCATTATAATAGTTTTTTAGATGCCCAACGTTTCGCATACTTTACAGTTAAAAAGTTGTTTGCTTGTATATCCTTTATAGAATTGTAAACTATACATTTGATAATGTCATGATCTTCAGCAAAGTGTTCTGCATGAGCCCACAAAGGTTTTTAGTTGGTACGACCAAAAAAAATAAAAAAATAAAAGAAAAAACGTAGCAACGCGCGCAGTGTACAGCTAGTATATTATAAAATTGTTCATATAGAATTAGTTTCTCTTAAAACTGTTAAACAGTTATGCAAATAATTAAATTCCGTACTACTGCATTCAGTGCAACTATAATTTATTAAGACCAACAATTTTTACTTGCGGCATTATTTCAAGCCGCGACATCACAATTAGAAAGTCAACAAGCCGTATCGTTTATATCGCAAGCTAATTATGCAATTAATTATAAGTCACGGGCTTGTTTACACCTCAGTGAAGTGTGTACAGGTGTGCCTTGAACGATAAAGGGTTTATTACGTTGTGGTAGATTGCTTGTAAACTAGACACATCGTAATAGATATACGACATGACAATGGATTCAGAGCTTCGCTGTTCGGACTGCCTTGACACAGTGGAGCTTCAAGTATGTCCATTGAAATGTGAATAGATGACTTTGATTCTATTATTTGTAGGCGGTGTTGGAGTAGTTTGAAGTATATTCAGATAGTAGTAACAAATAGAATTAAAAATTCATTCTTTAAACAGCAAAGATTTTATAAAATTTACATTTTTTGTTTCCGAACTTGACGGTACTAAGATTGTATAACTTTGCACATAGAAAAAAATGAGAAAAAAATTAATTCCTTGTAAAAAGTTCGTTAGGTATAAACTTAACCTAAGAAGAGAAGGAAAAACACAATTTTTCAATCAATATCTTCTTACGATAATAGTTTGTACGAAACTTTGAAAATAAGTGAGGGTATTAATAGTTTTTCCCCGATGTTACGAAAATGTACTATATATTAAAATAGATTTTTTTTTCGTATTTTAATATTAAAGGTTTTGAAAAGTATTTCAGACTTCGACGTAACTTATTTTAATCACATTATACAAGTACTGCTCGTGCCTTTTGCTTTCACTCCTGATAAATGTGTCTATGAAACGATTTCAATTTACGATTTCATTTTACGATTGTTTATTGAGCGACTTCAAAAAAAGGAGTAGGTTCTCGATTCCGATTATTTTTACGGTTATTACCTCATAACTTTTTACTGAGTGTATCGATTTCAATTATTCTTATTTTAATAGCAAGGTCTGACAAGTAATTTTTTAAGCTATCCATAAAAATGCGTATTATATATTTTATTATGGCGTATATATTGCGTATTTACTATTTTACCGACAAATTATAAAAAAATAACTTCTCTTTTATCAAGGTCAATTATTTTATAATATAAATAATACATATGTAAGGAGAATAACAATAGTTTATTAAACATTATACATATATACAATTCACAACTTAAGAACTAAATATTTACAGATAGTTTTGGTATAAATCATGTAATTATGTAAGTAAATAGTCCTATGCTAAATTTTCAACGCGCTTTTCTCTGGTCGTCGTTTTTTTGTGGTTGAAAATCTATGTTTTGAGAAAAATCATAAGCCAATATCCAAAAAATTAAATGTGTATAATAACGTGAATATAATAGCTTAGCTTGTCTAAGCCATAAGCACAAATAATTTGTGTCCCTTTCTAGAAATATATCAGACCTAATTTATACATCACGAAACTTGTCTTAATCTGCTCAAAATATGGAGCAGCCCGACTGGGGTAGTACCTCACAGAAGATCACAGTTAAATAATACTGTTTTCAAGCAACGTGTTCCTGTTGGTGAGTAAAGTGACCAGCTCCTGGGGGTAATTGGGGATAGGGTAGGCAACGCGCGATGCTTCTGGTGTTGCAGACGTTTATAAGCTAAGGCTATCGCGTACCATCAAGTGCACCGTACGCTTGTTTACCGACCTAGTTATATAAAAAAAAATCATCTGAAATGTAACACGTGTTGGCAAAATTATTTCGCGACGAGAAAGTAACTATAAAATAGAAATATTTCAGCGCTTTCGACTTTATAATTTTAGTAGCTACGCCTTGCGGTTTCACGGGCATAATTATTGTTTACGATGAAATGTCAGAATACAAGCCTATGTTTTTTATTGATAACCTCAAGCTATCTTTGTACGAAGTTTCATTGCAATGTATGTATGAAATGTAATAATAGTAATGAATAAATTAAATAATAGTAATAAATAATAGTAATGAATAAGTAATGAATAAAGTATTTGCGTGAAATAATAACAAACGCATATTTATTGTCACGAACTTAAGAATTTATAGATTAATATGATTATTTTTATTTAATCTAAATATAATTTCAACCGTGTAAATTTAACAAATTGGACGATATTTTTTATCTATGTTTCACCATAAATAAATAGTGATTTATTTATGATAGCTTTCACTATAAATAAATAGTGATTTACAGCACATAACATATATGACTAAAACAGTAAACTGACTGGAAAAAGTATACTGGACTATGATCACTCAAAGATAAAAAAAAACTTTTTTTTAACACACACACTCACACGTCTGTTCTTATGGTAAGCAACTTAATGTTTGTATTAAAGGTAGCAGTTGGCTGATATGACTACGTATTATTTAAACTTGAAGTTTTAATAAGCTAATAAACAATTCATTTTTTTTCGAATAAAATATTTAATTTGAACGACGATACAAAGTCAAATGTGTTCAAAGCCATCGTTTACTAAGGTTTTGTTGTCTCTAAGTAACTGATCACCCGCAGCGTTAAAGCGTTATAACAAAAAATATAGTTGCTTTAGTGAATAGGTACAGCATCTAAGTGATCGATCAATTAAGTTACTAAGAGAATTTTTTGTAAAATGCTTTAATTATTTTAAGCAGCATTGACAGTAAGCATAAAAAGTTCACAGTAAACTGTAAATAAGTTTTAATTATAATTATAAGTGTAGTCTTTGAAACATATTTATAATTTTTTATGATGATTTTAGCAAAATTTTGTCGCTGAATCGTATTAACGCATGCATGTTTCATTCTGACATACTTAAAAGACATACAAAAAACAAAAACAACATAATGAGAATAATAAACGAGAAAAATAAATTTGTATAAACAGGATATAATCATATAATATGCAGACATGATATTGAAATTCGGTACTCTTTGATTTGTATTAAAACTTTATACAGACATTACTTTCAAATGTAGCAAGTTAAAATACTCGTAGGGTAGGTAAAATATACTTAAAATTTTAACTCATTACCTGAATTTACCAGTAATTGAAATCGCAGTCAACGTATCTTAACCTCTCAAACCGTATCCGATCATCCGCTTAGATAAAAACAGTAGCCATAATTCTACAGTGATGTGGAACCGATCAGTCAGTGGATCGGCGTGGATACAGAACCAGTGATTGATGGAGTCGTGTCAGAGGCGCTCAACTGTTGATTCAACGATCTACCTCTTTTGACCTTTTGATTTTGTATTTAGAGTTAATATTCAGTAACGTTTTCTTGGAAATTATTTTTATTTATTTATTAGTTTCTTTTATTTATCGTACGACTACTATTAATGCGATTGAAATCACGCAGGTCGTCTAGTACCTAAAAATGTAAACATATAATCACTTCACTTCACTTCAGCCTATCTCAGTTCACTGCTGGACATAGGGCTCCACAAGTTTGCGGCAAAAATGGCGTGAACTCATATGTGTTGCCTATAGTCACCACGCTAGGCAGACGGGTTGGTGACCGCAGGGTATAAACACATAATACCAATTATTAAATTACCGATATGCGTAAAAATTATATTGCCAATAACCATTTTATAGATTGATGACATGTGAAGATCTTTCTGTATTTTTTAAACCAACAAAATTACATACCAATTTTGTAAAAACTTAACTCTTATAAATTATAATCTCTATAAAAAATGATTCTTTTATGTAGCGAAATAGAGAAACAAATTAATCTTTTCCTGGTTCATTATACGATCGTGAACAATTAAAATTGTCAAGTCGTCCGTGAAACGTAATAAACATGCGTTCGTTCAGTGACAAGGGTTTATGATCGAGATGATTGAACAGTTTGTTTCATACAATGCCTTTGATCGAGGTCTTTGATGGACTGAAAATTAACTTACTACATTTATTATTATACGTTGAAGCTATGATGTTAACAATACAATTATGACCAAGAATATCTGTTGCTTATTATCAATACAACTTTTGATAATGACAGGTGTTATATCGAATAGGCAGTCGCTTGTTTTAGTAGGCTTTTGTATATATATTATAAAGCCTACGATAACAATATTTATAATATATTAATATAATATATCAATAAATAATAAATAAATAAAATTTTTTGAATATCATATCAAAAATTGACCGCTCCAGCGGGATTCGAACCCGCGTCTCCGACTGACCGTGTCGGCGCTCTAGCCAATTAAGCTATGGAACGATGTACCCGCTAGAGACCGACACGGTCAGTCGGAGACGCGGGTTCGAATCCCGCTGGAGCGGTCAATTTTTGATATGATATTCAAAAAATGTTTAGAATCCCTAATGTGTGGGTAAGCACAAAAATAAAATCGTACATATTAAGAATAGCATGGTGTCGTCTCCTGTCAAAGATTTTCATTGTAATATGAAACTTTGAATAGTTACGGGTCTCTGTAAAGAACTCACTATAGACGGCGCCACGGTTCGCTTAAACCGAAAATAAAAATCATCATATCAAGAATTTCGCTCTAGCGGGTACATCGTTCCATAGCTTAATTGGCTAGAGCGCCGACACGGTCAGTCGGAGACGCGGGTTTGAATCCCGCTGGAGCGGTCAATTTTTGATATGATATTCAAAAAATGTTTAGAATCCCTAATGTGTGGGTAAGCACAAAAATAAAATCGTACATATTAAATAATAATTTATAATATATTAATATCCTATATACTTTTATTTATGAGTTCCGTAGTCAGTTTTATATTTTAATTTAGTGCAGCCAAGAAACAACATTTGAAAGAAAGAAACATATTTATTGCATTATATGCAGTTTCGGTTACTTAACCATATTTTATAAATTAGTATTTTTAGAGTTTACATACCTTAACACAACTTCAAAGGCAAGATCATTGTCATGTTACGAAAATATTTAAAGCAAAAATAGAACAGAATATACTCTATAGGTTAAAATAGGAATCCTGAAATGAAATATTATTACTCTTATAAACGACTCTACAAATGTATTTTATGTACATCTTAAGTTTTATTTTGTATGATATTATTTATTCTATCAATAACAAGTCTAATCAAGTTAGTATAAACAATAGCATTTTTTAAATATTATTCTAAAATATAATAATATGAAAATAAATATTTTTCCGTAACATCTTTGCAGAATAACAAAACTCACGTTAAGTGAAATCAAATAATGGCGAATGAGGACAAGATACATTTTGCTCTGCATAACAAAATATAAGGCCTCGTTAGATGTAACGATATTTGATACTGTTACGATACGACTCCTATGTACCGAAGTAAATAAAGGTAAATATTTGTTTCAATCGTTACAAAGAGGCTTCTTTACGCTAAACGACACCTGATATCTCTACGTTGCTACAACAATTGATTTTTTGTCTCTGTGTGTCTATTGTAAAGGTAGGGTTCTATCAAGGGACCGCTTTTTCCGGACTGTCGATGTCGTTGTTACAAAAACTTTCTTTTCATTAATAGCTAAGTATATTCAGTTTTATAAATAATAATTATTAATATTATATTTAATACATGATTGATATTGCAACTCTGTTGATATTTAGTTTTTAACTTGTGAATTGCAAATATGAATAATATTGTATAATTCCGAATTAAATAAAAATAACTACTCTTATAGTTTATTTTTTTATAATTTTCTATTTGAAAAAAAAAAATTAAAATTAAAAATTAGTGTTACATTATTTTGTTGATTGACATGTCACGAATTAAGTAGTATTGTAGCATATTATTAATAAAATTTATCCTTTTTTTATTATACCTTGCGCGCGTTGCTACGCTTTTTTTTATCTTCCTACCACAGCTACTTTGCTGAAGATTGATTTGCATGACATGATCAAATGTGTAGTTTACGATGCTTAAAGGACGTACAGACGAACATTCATTTTTTATATCCATTGGACAACTCCATTTGGACAAGTTGAGCACATGATCCTGTCTTCTTAACTTTGGGGGGGGGGACCTGGTGACTTATAGTACAGGTATTTTATACCTTTTTTGAGCACCAGTCCTTCGCTAATCGTGTTGTCAAACTTTGTGTAAAAAACTTTGTGTAAAAATTACTTATAACTTATTTTCCTCATAATGTAATCTTCATCTAAATAAATATTATTATTATTATTATACATATAGATATATACCTACAGTATGACTCGTAGACATACTTGTGGACATTCACGCTGTGAAAAACCACCTTTTCAATTTATTAGTATTTCTTATTTCATTAGTTTCAGTAAAATTGTAAATTACTTCTATGAAAATAAATCTGGAGCAGCCTGACTGGGGAAGTACCTTGACCTTATAGAAGATCACAGCTGGTGTATATAAATAATACTTCATCATCAGTTCAGCCTAATACAGTCCACTGCTGGACATAGGCCTCCACAAGTTCGCACCAAAAATGGAGTGAGCTCATGTGTTTTGCCCATAGTCACCACGCTGGGCAGGAAGGTTGGTGACCACAGGCTGGCTTTGTCGCACCGAAGACTCTGTTCTGAGTTATGTGATAAGAGCTCCTGGAATTAGAGGTCGGGTCGGCAATGCGCTTGCGATGCTTCTAGTGTTACAGGCATCTACGGTAATCACTTACCGTACGATGAGCCGTACGCTTGTTGGCTGACCTAGTTGTATAAAAAAAGTGTAACAAAAGCGTACATTTAATTGAATATCCCAGCTAGAACAGAAGTAGATTCGTTTGCCTGCAATCATATAATTTACCCATTCAATAGAAATTTGACATCACAAAATACATTTACTGTTATTAGAATAAACAAAAATATCGTGATCGTGATATGAGAGTGAAAAAGTATTTAAAATTGTCAATTGACAAGTGTCTAATTTAATTCTGGTAACGAGAATTATCTGTTTTAAGTTTAAACATGCTTCGTGCTGACTGCTTCAATCCCTGCTCTAAGCTAGCTAGCCTTGAGGCCTAATCGGTCGATCATCCCCTTTCTATTTGTAATCACATTATGTCCCCAGCGGCAATATTGTATTCATTCATCAATACAGCAGCCTTTTAACCGATTAAACGCTCTGATTATTAAAATACATACTGGGAATGACAATTATTTTTTCGTATTAAGCCTGTAACATCCCATTGCTGGGCATAGGCCTCTTGATCCATGTAGGGGAAGCTGCTCCACTGCGGATTAACGGATATGTTCCCTACAATGAGTAACGATTGGCGGCTTAACGTGTTCTCCGAGGCATGGTGGTAAGACTCATAAGTACAGACATCCAAACCGGAAAGAAATATTTGTACAAATACAAATATCCATCTCGAGCGGGAATCGAACCCGCAAAACGTCGGTGTTTTAGGCGACTACTCGAATCACTACACCAGAGCGATTGTTTTTATTCTTTAGATATTTTAATAAAAAAGCAAAAGGTTTAAGAATATTTTCATTTACAATGTACATGCGAACATTTCTATTTAACGTTACTATTCCACCACTGATGATGATGATGATGCTGATGATGTGATCATGAACTTCAAATGAATTCTGATTATTGAAAATTAAGCGCAACATAAAAGCTTTTGACCTAATAATGTGTATCGTCTTAAGCTTTAAAATTTATGGTCAACTAAATAATAATAATAATAAATAAATTCTTTATTAAAGTGACCAGTGACTCATTTTGGTTAGTAAACAATATTTCTTACATACTATGTTAGTTTAATTATTACAATTTTTTTTTACTAAAATAGTTTTTAGATTCATTTTACCAAGGACCTTAAAATTAAATATTTAATTGTTTTCTTTCATTTTCATTAACGAAATTCCTAATTGTAATTTAAAAAATCTTAATAAATTAATTAAATATTTTTGTAACATTTTTACTAGATTAATTGCTTAATAAAACGAAATATTTAAAATGTTAAGATCCGAAATATTTAAAATGTTAAGATCTAAATAATTATAGGTATAATAAACATTTTAAAATTTCATTCAAAGATGTTAATGAAATTAGTTTTCTACTAGACCTTAGATTTTGAGTATCAGACGATATTTTTGTAGTGAGTTGCTATTGTCTTTCATTTCGATGGCAAAAATTTTAAGTAAAATTTTCTGATAAACCAGAACTATTTATTATTATTTATGGAAGTTCTAAACTCTATTTTATTACACTAGTACTCGACGTCAAGTTTTAACCCTTTGCAGCAAGAAGCGCATTTTTCGCTTGAAATGACACCACTTAACACTATCAAATACCTGCTCTTTTGCTGGAAATTTCCATGAACAAAAAAAAATTAGAGAACTAGGACTCAAAGGAAGCCTACGATTTTCTATTATTTTTATAGTGTATCCTCTCTTAGCTCTAGAGAATACGCCAGCGGTTAGTCGTGTTCACTTACTAAGTATTAGTTTAAGCATTCAAAGAGACACGGCTGCAGGCACTTTGGGCATTAATATTGTACGATCACTTTAAAATTTATAACTTAAAAACACTTTTATAGTTAAAAATACTAATGGTCAGTTCTGCTGGGGTGGTTTTTCTACGCTACTATAAGGCGTAGTATTAAGTTTCTTGGTTAGTGTAGTAACGATGCAAGTTCCTTTGATGCTGATGGTTGCGGTTGTGTCTCCTATTTCAAGCAATAATTTAATAGACCTGGTCCGATTGGCTGCCCGGGTCTGTGTGTAATATTTATGTCTGTATGTCTTTCAGCCGGGATTAAATAGAAAAATTAAACTACTTATCGTTAGCCTAGAAGCATTTATGTTAAACTTATTTATTTACTCCTAACCGACACGTTAGACGTCCTATTTTGCGAACTAATAACCGCAGGAAGCTTAAATAATCATCGCGTTTTCTTATATTTAACAATATTCGGCGCAATTTCATTAATTTTTCTACTACTTAAGAAATTTACAGTGTATAAACACACTTATGAGTTACGAGGAAATAGAATCTTTTATTTAGATTGTTCAATAGAAATACACATAAAATGTACAAAAATATATACACTACACATCATATCCGTATACATGATACACGCATCCTGCACACGCATACATATACATATACGTAATAATAATGCATCCACCTCAACTCACACAACTCACCTCACACATCACTACATTTAGGCAACTTAAATAAGAACAAAAGAACAAAAATAAATGTCATTATTTTGTAAAACTAATAAGTTTCTGTTTTTTTTTTTTTTAATTGTGATTATTTTTTGCTAATGGAAGAGCGGAGTCTTCTGGTACAGGCAACAACATGCTTAAAAGGAGGCTCCCATCATTAGTGGATTTTTTGATGTGGAGAAAACATTTAATAAATAAAAATTGTTATTATTATTATTACACTTTAAAAAAATAAGCTTACTAGCGAACTTACGAACACATTTGGCGCTCTTATATAAATCTTATATCTATATATTTTTCTAATAAACTCTAGTATTTATTTTCACAGTGTCCGGATAAAATTGTAGGCTATTGTTTCAGGTTTTTATCAAAAACACGTGATAACGATAGTAACTTTTCGTAAGAAAATTACACGCTCGCGAAAGCATCCTTGCACTACGAGTAGAAGAGTTCTATTCAATTGTTTTTATTTTATTTCTCATAGCATAAATAACAACGTATGGTAAGGCTATTGTTTTTTATAAACCATTTGAAATATTCCTTGTACTTATAAAAGTGTTTAACATCAGTAAAACAATATTTTTTATGTAATCACTGTTGCATCAAATTTTCCGCTCTTTAACTATTACTGAATTCGTATTTGACTTTCAAATAGGAGCACGGATCGTAGTTAAAAAATTCATCGAGATAAACGAAATTTCATTAAAACGACAGGTTTAATTTACATCGCTGCGTTTCAACGGAATTAAATGAATTAAAATTGTATGAACTATGGATTGATTTGTTCATTGATAACGAATAAATTAATTTTGCAATGAATTAAATATTCTGTATTAATCTGGACGATTTATATCTGTATACGTTTTTTTATGAATGGTCTAAGTTCAATTGATTAATAGGTAAAAAAATGATAGAACATTGATACAATTATATTTTATACTAGTAGTGCTTGAGACTTCGTCCGCGTAGAATAGTGACTTTACATGTTCAACGTGATTTTTTAAATTGGCATAACTTTTTATTTATGAACCGATCGACGTTAAAAAAACACTAAATGTTAAGTGAAGCTTATCACAATATACGAGTGCAAAACTACATCTAAATCGGATAAGACGTTTCTGAGATTAGCGTGAACAAACGCACAGACAAATAGACAAAAATTCTAACAATCATTGTTTTGGATGCTATTTGCGTTGATAAAGGTCCTAATAATATTTTTTCTCATATACCTTCCATGTACAGACAGCGATCCGTTATGTTATTATTTTATTTAAAAGAGATTTTTTTAAAGTTACTTATTCTTCACTGCTGTGGCATTCGTGACGTTTTAATAATTTATATTCAACTAGAATAACAAGCAAATTGAAGTCCTAAATGTTAATGTTATTTATTGGAGTTAACTCATTGAGAAATCATATATCATCATCATCATCATCATCATCATCATCATCATCATCATCATCATCATCATCATCATTTCAGCCTATTGCAGTCCAATGCTGGACATAGGCCTCCACAAGTTCGCACCAAAAATAGCGTGAACTCACGTGTGTTGCCCATAGTCACTACGCTGGGCAGGCGGGTTGGTGACCGCAGGGCTAGCTTTGTAGCATCGAAGATGCTGCTGTCCGTCTTCGGCCTGTGATTTTAAAGCTAGTAGTTTGTTGGTTATCCCGCCCTCGGTTGGGTTTATAAGTTCCAAGTTGGTAGTGGAACTGTGTTATCCCTTAGTCGCCTCTTACGACACCCACGGCAAGAGAGGGGGTGGCTATATTCTTTAATGCCGTTTTATGCAGTTACGCGACCTGCACTGATAATGACAGTGATGTTTGACTATGCAACGTCTCTTGCGAGAAAGGGATAAATATATTTTTAAATTTCACCGTAATCGTTCTTAATGAGTAAACTCTAGTCGTTTGTCAAGCTGACACATAGGTTTTATTTTGGAAATATTGATTTTGGAGTTTGCACAATAAATACACTCATTCTTGTCAAATTAACTCTTACTTTTTAACCGACTTCCAAAAAAGGAGATGGTTCTCAATTCGATTGTATTTTTTTTATGTATGTTACTTCAGAACTTTTGACTGGGTGGAGCGAGTTCGACAAATTTTCTTTTAATCGAAAGGTGGTGTGTGTCATTTGGTCCCATTTAAATTTATTTGAGATCTAACAATAACTTTTCGAGTTATATCTAATAATGCGTTTTTACTTGATGCTTTTTTCGTCGATCTACGTTGTATTATACCGCATAACTTTCTGCTGGATGTACCGATTTTGATAATTCTTTTTTTGTTGGAAAGGAGATATCTCTAGTTTAGTACCACGATAAGGAAACCTGGATCTGATGATGGAATCCCAGACAAATCGAGAGAAGCTCTCGAAAATCCTAATAATTTTTTACTGGGTGTTTCGATTTTGATAATTTTTAATTTAATCGAAAGATGGTGTTTATCATGTGGTCACATATAAATTTTATCGAGATCTGATAACTACTTTTTGAGTAATCTTGGATAACGCGTAGTTACTTGACTACTTTTTCGTCGATCTACGTTGTATTACTCGTCGATGTAATTGAAGTCGGTTTTTTTTTCGTTTGTGAATAAACACAATTATTATCTTAATAACATTATAGTGCAGAAATATAAAAAAATTGTAGTATGTACTCGTATAAAATAAAATAAAATTTACGAAATTCAGGCTAATATATTCTTAACTCGACATGATACAATGGACTTTATACATACACTATAAAGTTTAATTTTATTTGGACATTATATTCTCAATGGGCCAGCTTGTAAACCTGACAGGAGATTGACTTGTGTTCCTCTAATCACCTTAGTTTACTGCGGGGAGTGTACATACAAATTAGTAAAATTACGGCGCAAGTATATGTTTAATTTAAGGTACGAGATTGAGTTTCACACTATTATTTTTTAATATTGTTCATTTTTTATATTGGCCAGTGTTATGGTTTTGGAAGTTGAATAAAGAATTGTTATTAACTATTTTTTTTTATGTTACGACACTTTTTTTTCACTTTTTTTTAGTTTACTCTTTAAGCAACAATAACAGACCCGTGGTATAAAAAAATATGGGGAGTGAAATAGTTTGTGAGTGAGTGTTTCATAGTACTCGTAGCTGTTTATGTATAGACTAGCTGTGCCCGTGACTTCATCCGCGTGGAATTTAACGAAAAAGCTAGTGTTCAGTTCGCAGAGCTATACAATAAATAAATTTCTAAAATAAAAGTAGCCAATGTTACTCCTTACTACATTAGCTATCTGCCAGTGAAAGTCCCGTCAAAATCGGTCCAGCCGTTTCAGAGATTATCCGGAACTAACAGACAGAAGGCAGACAGGCAAAAATTGTAAAAAATGTTATTATGGCGTGTATACATCTATATGCATTAAGTAAAAAGCAGTTATTTTAATGTTACAAATAGACACTTCAATTTTATTTGTTTGTATAGATTATAATAGTCAAATGTTATATAGTATAATGTCGAGTGTCAATTTAGGTCTTGATTTTACAGTATATTATTTTAGTGTATTACTAATTATAATTCCATATATTTAAAAGTACATTTCAATTTTAGAAATATCACGATGGAGCACGTTTCAGTCGCATGTCGGAGCTGATACACACATTTTTTAAATTATTTTTATCGTAAATGCAAATAAATATTTTTACCGAAAGCATAAACTCTAGAATCAGTTTTTATAAAATCGAATATATTTCATTGGATATAGTGCACTCTGATTTCATTTTGCTTGTGACCAAAACCCTTTAGACGTGAGTGCACTCTACTTTTTCATTTTTCACTCTACCCATAAATACTGTTACGGAAATTACTTTACGTATCAGTGAAGTTTAATATGCATAGCATTTATATTAACGTATTGAATCGTAAACAATATAAATATTGAGTCCTATTCATATGTTACGTTTAATAAGTAATTAAGCGTTATAATTATTTGTTTTTATTTATATTGATAAATAATCCTGCAACGTTTTAAGCCATATTTTGGACGCAGTTAATTAATAACAAATATCGACTTTTTGTATGAATTATTAGTATTTTTTTCACAACTGGCCTTAGTTATCTAGTGTTTCTTTAAGTTTTATTTTTAAGTTTCTTTCAAAATCAAAATCAAAATAAAAAACAACTTTATTCAAATAGTTTAAAAATAAAACTTTAAAAATTATTATTATTTCTGCCCGCAGTCACTCTTTTGAAAAATAATATATAAACTGTGGTTTAGTATAAAATTAGTAACATCTTGCATGAAACCTTACCTTTTTTTAATATTTTTAACTGTCAACCAACCTAACATATTATAACATCGAAAAAATATATCCCACCAAAAACATTTTCATGTAAAATGTTGCCAAGACGAGATCATATGGCTCGCACTGTCAAAAAGTTATCAGATCTCATGTAGAGCAAAGCTTCTAACTCTACACGCCCTAACTCTACAAACCCTAACTTTACAAACTCTACACCTTAGTCAAAATATGTGGCTTGGCCGTTTCGCTACTGTCACGTGGGCGTAAGGTGAAAAATTTATTCACTGCTTATTACTTTTCTGTTATACAATAGTTCTATTGAAGAAAAACTAAAAAGAAGAAGAATAATTGATATACATATAACACAAATAAAAATAAAAAGAATATATATATATATATATATATATATATATATATATATATATATATATATATATATATATATATATAATGAGACAGGAAAGTCGTCATCTACAACATCGGCAGCTGGTAGTAACGAAACGGCCAAGCCACATATTTTGACTAAGGTGTAGAGTTTGTAAAGTTAGGGTTTGTAGAGTTAGGGCGTGTAGAGTTAGAAGCTTTGCTCTACATGAGATCTGATAACTTTTTGACAGTGCGAGCCATATGATCTCGTCTTGGCAACATTTTACATGAAAATGTTTTTGGTGGGATTTCACTTCTTTTTGTAAGTTGCTTATGACAATATTATAGCTGCATTTTACCTCCGACACATTTTATACCATAAATATCATCCAATCTTCACAATATTCGGTTTAAGCACGCTGTTTTTGATTTTATGTTGAACTGATATGCAAACGGTGACCTCCGCCAAAATTACAAAATGTAAATTTTCGACATAAACTAATAACCGATTTTTATTTTTTATGTATTTTATTATTATTATTTATAACAAGGAGTAACAAGGAGTCCCTATATCAATTTTCAGACCTCTAGCATCAAAATTTGCGGAAGTTTCATACAAACTTCCATCTCCTAGTTTAAGGGGTTGGGGGGTAAAAGTTCCAAGTTTTAGAATTTTTTTGTTGTTTGTGTACTAATACTAGCTTACATACCAAATTTCAGTTTTCTGGGACTTCAGGAAGTACTCTATGAATTTTGATGATCATCAGTGAGTGACGAAATCGGGGTTTTTTAGGTATCAATAAAATCTAAAGTATAAGAGCTATGCAATTGAAACTTTATATGTTTAATAAGTCCGCTATTGACATCATATCCCCAGAATTTTGTTTATCTGGTATAATTCAAACCCAAGTTATGAGGGTACAAAAAAACGACGAAGCGCTTCGAGAAAAGATAGGTAGTGCTTTTCTTTTTTTTTTTTTTTTTTGTTTTTTTTTTTTTGGCTTAGAGACATAATTTACTGAGGTGGGGTACAGCAAGAAATATTCTACTCAAATCTGGAGCAGCCTGACTGGGGAAGTACCTCAACCTTACGGAAGACCACAGCTAAATAATACTGCTGTGTGATGTGTGCTGCAGTGTTGTGTTCCTGTAGTAAGTAAGCTGGGGGAATTAAGGGTAGGATCACATCATATATTTTTTGTTATACTTACTTGCATATGTTGTTTATAAAATACTCAATACTATATTATTTTTTACTTAATAATAACACAACCAAATTTTACATATAATTTTTGTGTCTAAGGATGTAAACATAACTTCAAGAGTTTTAACATACACCTAGTTGTGCCTAAAATCCTATTGAACATATTAATCAAATAATAAATATACGAAAAAAAAAATCTAAAGTTAACGCGAATCCAGGTTTCATGTCCATAAAAAAAATATAAAAATACTAGCTGCCTGAACAGACGTTCTGTCAAAAGTTAATAGTAAAAATTAATTAATTTTTAATTTTCTTTTCTTTTAGTATTAAAACCTTCCGAAGGATCATACAAAAAAAAAAAAAAAAAAAAATTAGGCGAATTGGTTGAGCCATTCTCGAGTTATGCAAATAGCAACATTCATTTTTATTTATATAGACTTGCATATTATCTGATGTAATTACTGTTACAGTACAATGCTAGTGAAATATTTATTTGTGTATGCCTGTGTTCAATAATATATCAGGCGTCGTATTGTATGATTCACCTTCGCTAAAGCTTCTATATCGTAATCTAGTTTCGTTCATCAATTTTGCAGTCGATTGTACACAGCCATATTCGATTTGCTATAGTAACAAACGCCTCGTTTACACCGTGTAGTTTGAATCGTTATAATTATTATATGTATTGTTAGAAACATAAACAAGTTTAAAGATAATTTTTGATATTAGTTTTAACCGACTTCAAACAAGGAGGAAGTTCTAATTTTTTTTTGTTTGTTACCTCATAACTTTCTTACTGGGTATAACGATTTTAATATTTCTTTTTAATCGAAAACACTTGTACCTTATAAAGGTATGTATCGGTAACTTATCGGTAAAAAATTATGATTCGAGAAGGTAAATCTGATTATCTGTTACAATACAGAATTTAATATAACTTATAATTTTAACTGATAAATTTTGTGAAATGATTAAAAGAGGTAATAAAAAGTAATTATCACTTAGTATTTTCATATAAGTATTTTTTTATACCATAGCTAAATATTTATTTAGTGGTACAAGATGTAACCAAAGGTTGGCCGAACATGTCTGGCGGCCTGCCAGTGATGGCTTGTAGTGGTTCCGTGATATCCAAACTAGATTTTTAGATGTATTTAATGTATATTACTTTAAATTATCACCTCTTTGCAATGAATTGTTTATATTTCTTGTAATGGCAGGAAAAAAAAATTAAATGTCAAGAGGTGGCCATTTTCAGATCCACTACACATTTTTTTTAAATATCTACACAACACGGTACACTGTCATCTGTACACGGTCGTCTGTTCCCATAGTAAGCAACTTAATGCTTGTGTTACAGGTAACAGCCGACTGGTATAGCTACATATATTATTTCGATAAAAATATTTATAAATATTACATATATAAATTAATATCTATAATACACCCCGGCTCGGGGTGGGAAACGAACCCACGACCCCCGCAGCAGAAAGTACTACAAACTGCGCCAACGGATTAACTAAAAATTAACAAATACATTGGAAATATTTTAACTAAAGGCTCTATTTATTAAGTTTTCAAGCATCGGATTATTGGGAAATCTTGTAAAAGTAATGTTTCCATATTTCTTAATGCCTAATAAGGCGTAATTAAAGTAAACTTTGACGAACTTAAGGTAACAGGAATACTCTAACGCCAATAAGATGTATAAGAGTCGTGAATATTTTTCTAACACTTTCTCCTAAAAATTAATATCCGTGCTTTTTATATCCGAAATGGACGTCGCAACCAGCTGTTTCAGTTGATCTCTGTGATATTTGATAACCTATCAACCAATTAAATGGTAGTAATTCACATATCATGTTATCATATATGAATCATCAAAATCGGTATACCCAATGAAAAGTTATGCGGTATAATACAACGTAGGTCAACGAAAAAATAGTCAAGTAAATAAGCATTATTAAATATAGCTCGAAAATACTTATTAGATCTCAATTAAATTTAAATGGGACTACATGACACGCACCACCTTTCAATTAAAAAAAGAATCATCGAAATCAGTCCACCAAGTAAAAAATTCAAAGGTAACATAAATAAATAAAAAAGTTTAATTGAGAAACTCCACCTTTTTTGGAAGTCGGTTAAAAATAACCAAAGATATAAATGCTATAATAAGATACATAAATAAGAAATTAAAAAAAATCGTCCTTGTAACTTGAATTGGATAAAAAAAGCTCGTAGGGTATTTTTTTATAAGATGATATAAATATTAATATTCATTTTTAATAAAATAATTTATCAAATAATAATGCTAAACAATTTGAAAAATATTTCAAACTACTAAATTTAAAACCAAGAGTAGCTTATAGTTAAAATAAAGTACATTCAAGAAAAAAAAAACAATGAAGTAAATGTCTTAAGTATACTTATTATTTTTAATGATGATATCAAAAGTTGTGTGCTATCGAAACGTTTATAGAGCTTAAAAGTCGAACCGTGCCAAGAACGTAGCTGTTAACGTGGCTTGTATGAGAACTCGACGTTAGTTTTATATAGGTTTGTTTCGACCAGTTGATTGTTATTCCAGAGAGCAAGGAGTTTCATAACAAACCGTTAATTTTAATCATTCCTTTATTAGAAATTATCTCTTCATCAAATTATAGATAATAGTGACTATTATCTAGTATTGGCTCTGTGTTGAGTATTATTTTTCGATTTATTTTTTATTAAATATACGGTGCTTCATTTCTTTATTGTCTGTTGTGTTCTTGTGTGGTTTTATCTCTGAGATAAGCATCGTATTTATAAGATTTGATATATTTAAAGTTCATCAATTATATTTATGATATATCATTACATTAATTGCTAAATTCGATTAGTTCTCGAATAAAAAAATATTATAAAGAAGTCATTACGTATTGGATTAAATTCTTATTATATCATCATATAAATTCAGTAATAATTATCAGTAAAGTAACGTAGTCAACCGCTTTACCCCCTAAAAGGACGTTTCACTAATTTAGTGAATAAAACAAATAGTTTTCGATAATTCTAAGAATCACTTAATTAATCTTATTATAGAAACAAAACTAAATTCCCCATAATGGGACTATTACATGGCTAAATAATCACTGCTACAGAAGCTACCAAATCTATATTATAATGACTATTTGTGAAGTTACTTTTTCAAAAAGGTAATTTTATCGTTGTCACTAAATTCGCGTGTTTTAGTTATAAAATGTAGTGGTAAATATTCTTAATTTTTTAACCCTTAATAAATAATATTATATTTATTATATGAGTCTGGGTGTTATATTTGTATTTATATTTTTATATATGTATTTTTTCCATGTATATTTTAAAAAAATAGCGATATCAGCCGGCTGTTATCTATACAACACAAGCATTAGTTGCTAAAATCTAAGGGACAGATGACTGTGTGTAAATAAGATATTTATTTAATTAATTATATTGGGAAATATTTATATAATATTATTATGGGAAAGTAAATAAATATTTATATTATGAATAATTTTATTATTTTTAGATAAGTAACGCCGGTGAAGGTATCTTGCGAGGGATATTTTTTAATTATATATTAAGCTAATTAGGTAGTAAATACTTTTTACTTAGCTGTAAAAATTTACTTATATTATTATAGTTGTTGGTTACCAAGAAAATGTACTAATCATTTTTTTTAATCCATTGTTTAACGTTTTCAACGAAATTTTTGTTAAAATGTTTACTAGTAAAAAAAAAAAAACCAACTTTACGACTAACGATAACATTGAAGTATTAAAAAAATCATTGTAAAGTTATTGATCGAACACTAGTTTATCATTATGTCACGCTTAGCAGATTCATACCCTAGGTTGATACGTATAACAGAGACAGCTATTATTATAACACCACAATAGTAGGGTCAGACCAGCTCAACAGCATTTGACCTATATAAATTTTGTAGGCAGGCAGTTTCGTAGTAAGTAGGATATTGTGTTTTCTTTTTTATATAAACAATGATCTAGACTAATACTATAAAACTGAAGGGTTTGTTTGTTTGTTTGTTTGAACGCGCTAATCTCAGGAACTTATTGGTCCAATTTGAAAACTTCTTTCAGTGTTAGATTATCGAGGAAGGCTTTAGGCTATTTTTTCAAATTAACGCGTCTGAAACCGCGGGTTACAGCTAGTTTTTAATATAATTAAGATGTCATTATTATTATGTACTTAATTACTTTATTATACGTTACGAATATTATTATACAAACTACTTACTACTTGTATTAAAACAATAACTTAAAAACAACAATAACGTACAACAACAAAAATTAAGTGACAATATAAAATTCTTGCAATGATTAAAACGTTAATTCGTTTGTGGTCAAGTTTAATGTGAGGAAATTATCAAGCAACTATAATTATGATACATACATTTTCTTCTTTTGCGCATTGTCTTGTATTTAAGAATGTATGTATGAGACGTGTTTGTGCAAATTACAAAGATGGCATTACCAAGTTTTAATGGTCTAAACCGATACGTTGAGGAACAAGAGCTAGCTTTATGTACTAATTTAAATCTTTATTGTGTACATTACGAAATGAAACATTTTAAATTATTTAATACGAATTTACACGACTGACAGGTCTTATTACCGAGAGCGACGTTGTACAACCACAAATAGAGGAATAATTTCAAATAGAGACAAAACAATTACATATTAACACATACTAGGATTACATAAGTAAACGCTTCACACTCAACGGACTCAGTATAATTATCTCCTGTGTCGGAGGTCCGGAAACACAAACAATACACAAACACAAACGCCCAGACCACGGCAAATATCTATATGGCCAATACAAATATTTGACATGTGCGGGGATAGAATCCGCACCTGCCAGTGCAACAGCCACAAACTAGTGCTATAACCGTTGCGCCAACGCGTCCTTTGAATCTCTATTTCCTCTTGATACATATATACTCCTGTATTTTTAGATTTGTATTATCGTGTATTATTATTCCGTAAAGTTTTCCTTTAAGCCTCGTCATGAGATCAATTTTAAGCAAAATCTTTTACAAACAAAGATATGGAATGTCTTTTTGTCAATTTTAGTTGTAGTGGAAATAAAATTGAAGAACTATCACATATATTGGTGTATGACAGAATAAACAATATTTAATGCTTCTTTATAAGTAGAATATATTGGTAATAAGTTTTTTGGTCAATTGTTCTAAGTAATATAAATGAATTAAAAAATCAATAATCTAAATCAGATCTAATTTCACAGAAATCTAAAAAAAATGATGATTAAGTAAAAATCAAGAAGTAGGTGTTATTGAAACGTCTGGACGTCTGAGAAATGACATGAAAAAACTGTCTGTGACAGATATCGAAGATTGGACATCTAACTTAAGATTTAAAAAAAGAAAACAATTACTCCGATAGCAGAACTATATTTTTAGTATTAACAGATTTCAAAAACAGAAGGAGGTTCTCAGTGTGACTGTTTTTTTTTCATGTGTTACCTCATAAGTTTTTACTAATAACTAATTACATTAATTTTTTAATAAGGGTAACTATATTAAATTTGACGATTATTTTTTAATCAAAAGCTGGTTATTTCAATTTGATCGAGATCTGATGACGATCTGAGTACTTTTTGATTTATGCCTAATAACGCGTCTTTGATTGACCATTTCGTCTTCCTACATTGTATTACTTGTCGATGTATATTGATGTTGTTTTCTTTTTTCGTTTACGAGCACACCCAATCATTTCATCTAATATTAAAGCAAGATCTTACTTAGGTTCAGAACTTAGGTTCAAAGTTAATATTTCAATTAATTAATTTTATCTACTTTGTTTTGGACTATTTTTATGGACAATTTTTTCTTCAACTTAACGTAATGTTTAAAGTGGGTTCCTATGTGATATAACGCATTTAGCTTTAATATCCCGCTGATGGGCATATATCTCTTTCTCTTTGTAGGAGAAGAATGTATGTTATATAAAGTTCAATAAAATAAAATAAATATGAATATTTCATATAAAGATAACATTAAAGACAATTATGTCGGTTTCCTACCGAATGATTTTTCATGATTCATTGGATACATGTTTATATGAGGAAATATGTAATTTATTGCGACAGCAACATTCATTCTTTGATTTTATTCTTATATTCAGTAATATTAGCGTTCGAATGTTAGGTGGACTATTTACTTGATATACCCGTAATGAGTGCCTTAGTTTTTTTATTACGCCTAAAAGTTTTAGATTGATAGATTAGATTGATATACAAATTGATAAATTATGATAGTAAAGCAAAAAAAGTGTCTCATTTGAGCGCGTATGTCGCAATTTCGTTAAAATTTTAATTATATTGATGCCATATTATTAGCTTTTTTGAATGGCTTATTTAGTAAACCGCTGTAGCAATTTCATAAAGAAAACGCGTGGAACTTTCTTTTAAAAGCAAGGTCAAACAATATGACTCGGTATGCAAAACAATCGAAATTGCGTGCTCTAATTCCACACGAAATACCACATGTCTGTTTTGTTCAAAAGTGGCATAAATAATCAGAATTATAACGGTAAACGGACGTGCAAAATCAGTGATGGTGCCTATTCATGTGGCGTGCAGTTCGATCGTGGTGAAGCAAGGCGCGGAGGAAACGTCAGAAAAATCGAATTTCCATGCCGGCAGTCGAGGCTGAGGCGGCGCGGCGCGAGCATCGCGCACACAGCGCCCGCGCGCGCCCGACTGCCCAACAGTGCACCGCGTTGTGTTCGGTCGGCACTACCTTCCAAATTCAAAAAAAAATTCAGATTTGTGCGTAGATAAAAAAAATTTTTTTTTGATTGTTGCCGGCCAGTGATCAGTGTTTTTATTTGTTTTTGATGTCATCGGTGGGCTAATTAACGGATTATGGGTTTGGCAACGGCCGTCCCGATCACGGGCCAGCTTGTCGCCCTACCACATAAATTTGTACTTTTTCTATTAAAAGGTGACGTCATTGACGCGGTAAACTTTCGATCGCTTATGAAATTGTTTAATCATAACTTTATAACTTTGAACGTACTTTGAACAAAGAATTAACTTGCACTGTCTCACTTCATTGATATAAACCGAAGGAGTTTAATACAATACCTTTGTAAAGTGTAAATAAAACTCTGGACTGTTTTTATTTTATTAATTATATTCTATCAAAATAAATACATAATTAATAAGCAGAAAATGTCGTAGTGGAAACTACTGGGAATAAATCTTTGCATCGGAAAATAATATATAGCACAAAATAATAAAAGCAAAAAAAAGCAATTTATTAATGTTAGCGATAAAACGTTTCGACATTCGTATGAGGAGATAAAATTTATTTTTTCCTTGTGTCGTAAATCATTGTTTCATGTATTTTAGTTAAGAACGTACTTCATATAAATGAATTTATGAACAGAGAAAAAACTCGTCTAGAGTTTTAGTTTATAATTAAGCTAATCGCATTAAAGCTAATTAAACTTTGACCATCGTGATGTGCTACAATTCAGGCAAGGGCATATTAAGGTCTAAAATTAAAAAGTTATAGAATTTCATAAGATTTGACTATTGCGACGACACAACGTAAATTTAACGTGACATTTACTATGTATTATATATGTGCTAGTTTAGCACATAATAAAACATAAGTTAGAACTAAGAAAAGTTTAGTTTTTAATGTGTTTTTATTGATTGTCCAAATAAAACCTTTTTGATGTATCAGTAATTCGTTTATCAACAGTGGATCTCGTTAGCTAAAGCAAATTAATCAATGAATGCGATACTGTTACAATTAAGTTAGTGTATTTGACGTCAACGAAAATTTCGTCGAAATATTTTGAAATGTACTAGTCGTACTAAAATAAATAAAATAAATTTCGATATATATTTTTTAATTTTTATATACCTATTAAAAATGTGTTATATCAGTTTTTATATTTAATCTTAAGTGATGTGCATTAAAAAAACAGATTGTGATGTTGCAAAATAAAAAGTGTTACAATATATAGTGAATCTTGTGTGCAATTTAATTTTACATAAAAACTGTTGTCCTATGTTTGTGTGTCATTTAGAAGGTCAAATTGAGTTTTAATAATTATGCTAATGCTATAATAATTCATGCTAACCAACGTCAAGCTATTGAGATTGGATTAGGATCGATTAGCAATTCCAGCAGTCAAATGCGAAGGTGAAATGTATAGGAACCCACATTTTCTTATTTGTGTATGTAATGGATTGACGTCAGTCGAGAAAATGAGCTACAAAATAGTGCTATAAATGTGGTTTAATGTGACAATGTTTAAAGGAGCGATAAATGACATGTAAGTTTTTTTTTAATATCATTAAAAACTCTTTCGTTGCTTTTTAGTTTCTAAGACAGGTTTAATAATAGAACATTTTTGTAACCGAAATAAAAAAAAAGTTATAACTACATCTTTATTGATTGTTCAAACACCATTGTTTCAATAGAGAAATAAAATTTCAAACACGATTTGCAAGTTGAGTAAATACAGCATCCAAATCTGACTATAAACAAATGGTTCATAAATTGAACATGTGTTTTAAGCAAAAAATCGCTGCGATTTTATTTGCGGCGCTGAAGCCTAAAACGTCCCGATATTGTTTTGCTGTTGACAGCGCTGAAGCACACATTCTACGAGCTGATTTAGCTGTTTCCACTATTATTTTCACATTTTCAAAGCTCAACTCCATTGTTTCGATGCTGATGTATTCTGTCGTGTTTGTTTGAGAGCGGAAAGTTGACGAAAAACTTTAATTCAGTATATTTTTGCGGATAATATGTATGATATTATATTTTTATAATGAAAACACATGTTAGTTATTGTAATTTATTTTGAGTATTGTACTACATTTTCTTACATTTTATTGTATAAGTATTTAGAAGTATTATATCACAGTAATAATAATAACAAGCAACAAACATCATCAACAAGTACAAAAAATATTCTTTGACTATATATTAATTGAGTAATTTTATAGATTATTAAAATTTAGTTAATCATCAATTTTTTTTTAATTTAAAATACAAAAGAATCTTAACTAAAACTTAATTCGGCTTTTATGCTTTCCATAATACCTAAGCAAGAACGGTAAACAATTTGTCAAGTATTTAAAAACATGAATAATATTTGAATTAAGAATATAAAAATAAATAAGTTACTCATTTTAGAACGCGGTTAATTTTGTTGTTTATAAATACAGCATAGTTTTTCAATTTTCTTTTTAAAATAATATTTTATAATAGTAACAAATAATCCGTGTAAAAAAAGATTCCTAGGAAGGCTTCAGTCAATAATAAATCACGAATAAGTAGGTGGGATTAAATTAGTCGCGTATTACCGTAACCGGTATTCTCTACACGTGATCGTGGCTTTAACCTGCTTAAATAATGTTCTTATGTATAAAACGGTTAACATTAAGAATTTACAGTATTAAATAAGCGGATATATGTATGTATCTGATTCTTTATTTTAATGAGAACGATATTATTATTAAAAAAAAAATATATAGTTAAAATAATTTATATATATTATAAAAAAAATTATAGTAAAAACTAATTATAGTTAAAATATTTCATTATATATAAAGTAAAGAAACCGCCGATTTTGAATGTATGTTCTGCAGTGAAGAATCAGCAATAAAATCTGCGGCTACTCTTAAAAAAATTACCTGATAGCGATCGTTACTCATAGTAGCGAATATATCTTCTAACCCGCAGTGGAGCAGCGTGGTGGATTAGGATCCAATCTTTCTAGAAAGAGGCCTATACCCAGCAGTGGGATGTTAGACTCTGAATGCGATGCGATGCTTTAACAAACTTACAAAAAGGATTAATTTTTCAATTCGACTGTATTTTTTATGTGTTTTCAATCTTTGTACCATAACATTTTACTTGGTATACTGATTTTGATGATTCTTTTTTAGTCGAAAACTACTAGGTTATTTCTAATAATTTTTAAGGATTTTGAATTATTCCTAATATGCGTATTTGACTATACCTACATTGTAGGTATTACTTGCCGATATAAATTGAAGTCAGTTTTCTTTTGGTTGACGAGTAAATACACACTCATTAATATTGATGTTTATGTATGGATCGGATTTTTTCATGTATCATATTTTAACCGATTCAGTCTAGTAGGTCTAGTGAATTCACAGAAAATTTATTGTGATTGAGGGGCAGACATATTTTTGTATAGTTCATACTACTTACTCCTTGCAAAGTCACAATAATAAAAATGAATACTTCGAAATTACTTTTATTAAAAATTAGAAAATTACTATTTGAAAAGTCAACATAATAATATTATTAAATTAATACATTGAAAAAGAGTTGCAAAATTTAAAGATAAATCAAACTACATATTAAAAGGAAAATCTACAAAACGATCGTAAGACTTGTCGTAATGTATGGATCAGAATGTTGGGCAACAAGAGTGACGGATGAAAGAAGAGTGCACGCAGCCGAGATGAGAATGCTGAGATGGATTTGCGGCGTGACGAGGAAAGATAGGATTAGAAATTAGTATATATGGGAAAGTTTGAAAGTAGCACCCGTGACGGAGAAAATTAGGAGCAGAAGGTTGGCGTGGTATGGGCATGTAATGAGAAGGGATGAACGCTATATTGGTAAAAGAATGTTAGGGATGAATGTTGAAGGACGAAGAGTGATCGGTAGGCCAAAAAAGCGATGTAATTGTTGTGTGAGTGAGGACATGAGAAAGAAAGGAGTAAGCGCTGAAGTGACGAATAATAGAGAGGAATGGAAGAAGAAAACATGTTGTACCGACCCTACATAAGTGGGATAAGGGCAGAGAGATGAAATTACCTACTACACTTAGAATTTCAAAAGGTTTGTTGGAATTTACATTTCATACAGTTTTAATATATTAGAATCCTGTAGTTGATTTAACAATCGACAAAGCGAATACGGAAATAGCAATAGTTTACGAGTACCTGTAATTAGTGGATTATTTCAAAATCTGTATATTTTCAGTCGTCGTTACCTTCACATTTCCCTGTTAAAAGTAATACTTATATGATAATCTCAATCACATTTACTTTATGTAAACACTATTATTAAAAGCACATTAAAAGTCGATAAAAATCAGAGAACTGTCATGTTCTGTTGTTAAGGGATATACAACCTTTTTCAGTTAACTAATACCTACAATTTTCAGTCAGGTACGTACAAATCAGTTTTTTTGTGTATTTAGAAAACTTCATAAACTTACATTATTATATACTTTCTAGACTTAATTATTATAAATTATATCCTTAAATGAGATTGAGAAAATAAAAAATAAAAAACTTTTTTTATTTTATTTTAACGTTTTATACGTATAGTACTGTACATATACCAATGCACGCTTGATAACTTTTTCTTAAATAACATTTCAATTAAGTTTAAAGAATTTTAGTAGGTAACATTAAAGTTTTAAGTGTAATCCTATACAGTTCAGAGCTATTCTCTAATATTTTTGGCCATATCTACATCCCATTTATACTGTAAAATAGTTAGATTTCAATCTATTGCAAATTATATTGAAAAAATAACAATGATAACGTAACAGTTACAAATATAACATATTACTTATCTACCAGTTTAATTTCTTCCGTTGATTTCAAATTATTTCCATATGAATCTATAAAGCAAAAAATACACAGATAAAGCTAATACATACAGCATAAACAATATTAATATAGATTATTAATTATCTACATGAATTCAAGTTACAAAGAAAAAATTACAAGTAACGAACTATCAATTAAAAGCTCTTCCAGCTTTTAATTGATAGTTCGTAAATGAACTAAGTCGATGCATTATAAAAATCTATATGAGCTAAACAAACATTTGTTCCGAACGGCGATTGAATTGCAAACTGTTGGCGCGGAAGCTAATAGCGTTTAAATTAAAAAAAGTACAAAAAAGCAAATCTGAAATCTACGTTGCTTTTCAGCTCATTTAAACAATCGTCAATAAACTACAAATTTTCACACTTTATATTTTAACGCTATTAATAGATTCTAGTGGTTCCAGTGAAATGAAGTTCATTTTTGTACATAAAACACCACTCGCTTTTTGCCTCAGTGGAAGGAATCCGGCAATTAACCCGTGGAACGTTTTTAGCCCCGGAATGTTCGTTAATACATTCATTTGAATATTATGTGCCATAGTATTTTTAATGCTACATTTTTTTTCTTTACTATTATAATATTTAAATAAGGAATTTAAAAATAGTTACGTCGTTGTATATACTTTAACAAACGAATGCTCAAAGCTTAACGAATCGTGAAATAATGCACTTTACCCAAGTTTGTAATGTACCTGATGCTTAGCTGTAAATTTTATTGATTGATATTTTTGATTCCTTTAAAAGTTATTTTTTATTTTTCCTTTTTTTGTAAATGTAGATTATTTTTGAAGTTCATTAAGTGTGTTTAATCATCTCATGGTGAAATAAATATTTTCGTTTCATCTCATTTGAATATGGGAACCTGGCCTTGGTTTATACATTTACGTCCAAATGAATAGAACTGAGCTGAGGACTGGTGAAACTTGTTTATTACAGCGGTTACTTGTTCGAATTGAAACATGATTTTGCTTAGAATATTGATTATTTTACCACTTTATTGATGAGGGTTAAACACTGTAAAATGTCACGCTACGATTCATTAAAGTAACAACCATAAATGTCGAGTTATATAGCACCATAAGAATTAAATGCGGACGAAAACGCGAGAGTTATCGAGTATTACGCAAAATTGTTCCATGCACGTAATAATAAATTACAACACGATATTTAATTTCTAAAGTCTTCTCAGGGCGCTTGTTGTTATCGTGTGTAATCCTTCTGGGAGTACATCAAGGCTAATTCTATACTGTCAAAGCCAAAACCGTTTGCAGTGAAATATATTAGTCGAAGTATTTCAATCTATCATGTAACAAAGCAACAGTGTTTGACGTTATTGTTTTGTATAATAGATATGTAGGACAGTCTAATTACAGTTATGCGGGGCATAATAATTTCATCCCTTATTGGCAAGTACTTTGACAATGCAAGGTTAAAATAAATTGAAATTGGCACAAATATTGTCACACGATAAGGAACATTTATCTATCTGTTTAGTACTTAATATATGTATGTCATTGGATTGCAGAGTTAAAAATACTAGTAAAGAGACATGCTCTTATTAATTAGCTCTTAAAAAATAAACTCTGTAATGTTATTATACTACTAAACGCTGGCGATTCACCTGGCTTTTAAGGGTTTAATTTATATAATTCCTATTATTCTGTTACAAGCAGTAGGTATTCATTAGGTTGCGTTTAGCAGTTATATTTAAATAATACACAAGTAAAAGATAATTTTAATATATACTAAATTCCTCTTTATTTAATATAAAAACAGGTTCACAAATAACTTAATATTTTAAATATAATAGTGACCCTGAGCAAACTCCAGGGGACAGGTTTTAAGTCATTGCAAACTTATGTTCGTTTTTAGTGAGAATAAAACATTTTTATTATAAGTTTTATTACGTATATCTTTAGCTGGTGTCATATCATGTACGCATACTATAATTAAATATCTAATTGTATCGACTATACCACAAAGTAATAATTATATAAAAAATATATGATTAATATTTTACAAAAAGTAAAAGAAACTTGTAATTAACAACTTTCTTCTATAATATTTGGTGGTATTCTCATGTACTCGTAGGTTATACTATCCCAAAGTATATGAAAATGCTGGTTTTCGTGTTATTAATTTTGTATTTATATTTTTATTTTAGTAATTAAATGATTTAACTTAGTTTCTGAGCGTTTTGAATTCGCTTGTTGAAAATTATTAAAGTTATAAATATACATGCATACAATTTGATAAGTCAGCTCTTGTTTTAATGTAAACATTGCTATTCCGGAAATTTGGTTCATATGACAGTAAACTAATTAAAGTAAGTTTTTATGAAAGTCGGATAACAGTTTAACCTTTTTAGAAACAAACACATTGGCACATTCTAAATTAAGGGAGATAAATGTTTCGTTAGGATATTTTTTATAGGAAATTCACTATTAATAAATTCGTGAGCTATCTATATATTAATACGTGAAGCAAAAACTTTGTACCTCTTTTTACGAAAATTGCACGGAAGGAGGAGTATGTGTACACTTATAGTTTATATAGAGAAGGAGTGCAGAATTCTAATATATTTTTTTAAACTATGCATAAAAATGTATCAGATCTAAAAAAAAAAAACATTACACCCACTACCATGTAGTCGACACGCACACGCATATGATACTATTTTGTTGATTATCAAAGTCTTTATTTTCATTATTTTTTGGTTTTTTATAATTTAAATGTTTAATTATGGTCAAATTTCGACCACTGGGCGACCACTAGTAAAATAAAATACGCCATAACAAACATCATATACCTGTATAATAAAGTTAAGATATCATCCAATCAATAAATATAATAATATAAAGTTTAATAGTGATTTGAAAAATATCGTTTACGAGAGCTCTTCGAATGCGTAGTTAAAAGTTTTTATATAAGCGAGCGTTGGTAGGAATAGCGATTATAAAAACATTGTTACATTTTTATTAAACGTACAAACTATTGAAAACCGACCGGTCTGACTCAGTTTATTCCACAACTTTCATACAGATCCCAGTGAATAGGTTTGTGGGAGAGCCGAGCGGGATCTGCTATTAATATTTCTACTGCACAGTAAGCCTGCTTTGCTTCTCTTTTTCAATTTTAATTTTAAATCAGAGTTAAAGTGGACGGTTATATTGTTTCCTTCTTTCAAAATTGAATAGAATTACAATCGAAATAACTTCCCAATATACGCTTAGCGTTTTATTTTTTATTTTTAACATTTTTTTCAAAAGACTTAACAATATCGCAATTTTTATTTATGCCAAGGCGCCGATTTTTGTTCGTGTGTTTATTTATGCAGATTTGAGACATGATTTTTTTTTTATTATCTTTGCGAAACATCGCGTTGGGTTTCGGCTTTGTTGTAGTTATATATAAAAAAATATGAAAAACTATACTTACCTATATATCTGCAATGTACTTCTTAGGTACATATCATCATTATCATCATTACAGCCTATACAGTCTACTGCTGGACATAGGCCTCCACAAGTTTACGCCAAAAATAACGTGAACTCATGTGTTTTGCCCATAGTCACCACGCTGGGCAGGCGGGTTGGTGACCGCAGTACTGGCTTTGTCGCACCGAAGACACTGCTGCCCGTCTTCGGCCTGTGTATTTCAAAGCCAGCAGTTGGATGGTTATCCCGCCATCGGTCGGCTTCTTAAGTTCCAAGGTGGTTGTGGAACCTTGTTATCCCTTAGTCGCCTCTTACGACACCCACGGGAAGAGAGGGGGTGGCTAAATTCTTTAGTGCCGTAGCCACACAGCACATACATACATATAGGTACATATAATAATATATAATACAGATTTGGTGTAACTTTCTGCTTGTCGTTTGAAATTTTATTAATACTTCTTCTATCAGTGACAAATTGTAAACAAACTGGTTTTTTTTTTTAATATCCTAAAATTTTGTAATTCTGTCGTAATATACATAAAAGTATTGAAATCTAGGGAAAACTAACAACAAGAATAAGAAACTTTATAATAAAAAAATTCAGCTTTTTAATATTAGTATAGATTTATAGTAATACATATTTTTTGTTTAAAATGTAAATATTATTTATTTTAAGGTCGTTTTCAGGGCAGTATATAGACGAAAATGAACTCAGATTAACATATAAATAGCACGGTTAATGATTGGATGGCAAAAGGTTACAGTATAATATGTTAATCAGTTTCTAATCGAAAAAAAGTCTATATTAAAATAATAATACAGTTATGGCAATAACTTTCTTCAATTTTGAAGTCGATTAAAATCGTATAAAAAATAAACTGTTCGTTCTAAATATCTCTTCTCAAAGATATCTAAGATAATACAACGCTGTTATCCATGAACTTTTCAACATTCTAAATTTGGCTCTCAAGAACGGTCTCAGACTAGGCTTAGAGGTTTCTTCACGTGAAAACTCTTCAGGTTTGTAAGACAGGCCTTTATAAGTACGTTTCGGCCCTCGAAATGCCTCGCTCAGCACCTTTGGTTTGAGCCTTCTCGAATGCTTGTTCGATCGTCACTTGAAATCATTTAACCCAGCTTTAAGGGCGCACCCTTAGCCTTGGAAACGTGTTTTGTTGGTTTTGAATTAAGATTTTTTATCTTCTTTAATGAATTATTATAAGAAAATGTTAAAAAGTTTTTGAATATCCTTTGTTTAAATTTTTCTTTTAACTACGTATCAAAAATTAACCTTCGTAGTAAACGTAATTATTTTTATGTGCATACATATCAACATAATTTGTTTTGCTTATAGAACAATAATATTTTTATTTAAATATAGTTTAACACAAACTTTTTGATCATTAAAAATATCATAGTTTCATGGACCATTTAATATGACGTAGCTTCTTCGTAGCTCAGCTTCGATGGCGCGCACACTATTTCAGTATTATGTAGTAATAGCTTAGCTATGTTAGTTAAAAAAGTATATCAACTAAAATATGAACTATAATATATAATCATATTAAAAACATACCCACAGTTGATAAATAAATTTATGCATTTACCAGATACCTACTCGTAATTTCATTTCTTTTTGCTTTTACATTAAAACTGATATAAATATATACTCATATATTTTCATAAAGTTTTTGAGTAATTGAAGAGTAGATTATTCCATATTCTTTTTGCCTATAAAAAATAAATTTTTAAAATATTTTTATTTTGACATCAAATATTTTTATTATAATGGGTAAATTTATTTTAAAAATTTACGCAAAAACGTTGTACTTTTTGCGATAAAATGATGAAAAACAACAACAAAAATACGTTTAATATTATTAATCACATTTAAAATGTTCACAGCTACTTTCTCGATTGTTACGACCTTAATGTACAGTGCTAATAAAATAATTACTAACTTCATAAGAAGCCTTCAACTTGAACGTTATTAAACTTTCTTTATCGGTCAATCAGAATGTTTATAACCTTTTCGGTTAAGGGTTTTTAACAAAATTCTTAGAAAATTTAAAATACCATTAGAAATATGTATGGAACATTTAAACTCGATATATTGTAATTTTCTCGTCATAATTATTTCATTATTGCGGAAACACTACTGCAAAAAAAAATCAAAGATCAAGATAAGAAAAAAGTTTTTGAATATACTTACATCTCTATTTCTTATTTGTATCGGCAAGCTTAATAAGTATATGGTAAAGTATACATGCAAATGTATGTGCGTTAACGACTAGACGAAGAAATGGATTAGTCTCAGATTCTCTCACGATGAAACTTCTAACGCGTTTGCGATAATATATGGTATGTAGAATTCCAACTAGATCTGAGAGTTACGGCGATACAATCGCGAAGCGTAAGTAGTATTGTGTTATGCAGAACTTTTGCGCAATAACTTGAATTTATTTCCAGATACATAAACTTATATCAAATATACGCAAAAGCTGTAAGCTGTAATTTTTTCGAAATTTGTTAAAAATATATATCTATCCATTCAGGGAATAATTGACAAATTTGATGTATTTGATATTATAGGAATGAGTTTATTTTATCGCGTGGTCAATGATGTAATAACGACGTCACATTCAGTGTTTCAACACAACATCATAAATATCTGATGTAAACGATTCTATTACTACAATGCCAACCAAAGCTATCAAAAATAAAGATTATTGAGTCAATAAAACAACTTTTGTTACACAAATGTAATAATATAATCTGCCTCAAATGAGTAACACATACATTATATTTGTATAAAACTATTTAAAAAAAACCCGGCAAAGTGTGAGTCGGTTTCGCGCACCGAGGTTTCCGTACAAACAAAATTATTAAAAATATTTTTGATATATCATATAACTAACATGTAAAAAGTTTATGCTTCACGGAATTTTTCCTTTATCTGTGCTATAAGACGTTGCTACGTACCAAATTTCACGTTTCTGAGTTCACGGGAAGTACCCTGTAGGTTTTGATTCCCTTGCGAGTTCCCAAAATTGGCAGCATAATCTTTTGATTGCGTTAGCTTGGAGTTCGATTTTTTTCACAGCTCGAAGGGACAATAGACTTGAGTATTTGACATGAATTTCAAATGACATGAATTTCAGTTTAATATCTCCATGCGATTCTGAGAAAAAGGGTCTTGACAGACGGACGGATAACAAAGTGATCCTATTCGGGTTCCGTTTTTTCCTTTTGCGGTACGAAACCCTAAAATATAATACCGAAATCATAAAACTACAACAAAATCTAGTTTTAAAAATAACTAAAACAAAGCAACGTTTAAAAAACTAAGTCATATGTCGATGAATTGCTTTAATGTCAAACAAATTAATACATCCATCAACAGAAAACGTCAATAAAAAGCCACTAGGTTTAGTTAAAACCATTAGAAAACTTTTCTTTTACGACAGCGTACTATAAACTACAATCAACATCAATAGACTACGCTATAAACTACAATTGATTTCGGAGAGTTAAGAATTTTATATGCCAAACAGTTCTACTTCTAAAGTATTAAATTCTCATGAGCTGAATAAGAAAGATTCGAAGTATGAAATTTTAAATATTAGCATAATTTATTAAGATATTTTTGAAGACAATTTGATTTAGTCAGTTTTTCAAATTGTATACACCTTGTATTTCTTAAGTGTGACAAGGTACTACTACTGTGTAGGTCTCAACGTCGGTCTCAAACGTCTTGTATGTAGTGTGTTACAACAGACTACATACAAGACGTTTGAGAACTTCGTCAAATTATCTGTTTCACAATCCTCACAGGTGTTGTAGTTGGCAGACACGGAGGCTGTAACAGTATTAATTTAGAGCGGCGTAGACCCCTCGGGTTTTGATCATTTATTCCATTAAACTTACCGTGATTCATACCGCTATTTTATTATGTCGCTAGTTACTAGTTACTGTTTGATGTTAAAGCAATTTTGGTTATAGGCGAATGTTTAATTTGTTTTTTCCCATTTTAACCGACTTCAAAAAAAGGAGGAGGTTACTCAATTCGACCGTTTATATATATATATTTTATGTATGTTCGGGGATAAGTCCGTCGTTTATGAACCGATTTTGATAATTCTTTTTTTGTTAGAAAGAAGATATCCCTAGTTTGGTACCGTGATAACGAAACCAGGATCCTTATCACGGTACCAAAGTACCAGGATTTTGATGACTTTTAATTTAATCGAAAGCCGATGTTTATCATATGGTCACATTTAAATTTCATCGAGATCTGATTACAACTTTTAGAGTAATCTTTGATAATGCGTATTTACTTGACTAGTTATTCATCTACCTACGTTGTATTACTTGCCGATATAATTGAAGTCGGTTTTTCTTCGTTTGCCTGCAAACACAATTATTATATGTACATTTTAACATATGGTTTGGAATAAATACATGAAATAAAAAAAAAGTATCGTTAGTAGTAGGTATCTTACTCCTAGGACTAACTCATTTGTGTTACATATTAAATTATGTAAAATATTCCCTGTAGGAAACATTGACATTGACGGACGCAATTTACTCGGTCTTTTTAATATTTTTGTATACGCGTGCTAAGAATGTCCAGCATTTCATACAAATTTGACTATCACAATATTTCACCACTAATTTATTAATAGAGAATATAGGAATGTAAATATATTTTTTTATAATAAAAATAATATTAATATTCTTTATTGTACAAAAAAAAACCACAAAGAAACAGAGTTGTAACTAAAAACATAGATGTAAAAAGGCGATATTATATTATTTACTTTTGTCCAAGCGGACCTAACCCATCAACTGCTCTGATTTAAGGATATATTCATATATTATGATAATATGAGTAACGCTATAATGTGTCTGTTATAAAGACCGGGACCCAAAAAATACTGGTTTTTAACTGCTACAATGTGTTTTAAAGAGAAAAGAAAAGAAATATATACGATTAAATTACATTAAAAAATATCAGTTCACATTTTTAGCTATATTTACAATTGCATGTCACCTGCATTTTTAACTATAGTTTTTATTCTTGACGATGTCTTTCTGACGTGTCATTTTTTATTTTGCGACAGAACATTCGAGATAGCTTTATCTTATTAAAAACTACAGCTGTCAAAGTCGTACAAAGTACGATTTTCGTAGTTTCAACATCAAAGAAGGAGGACGACTGAATTTTTTATGAGTGATACCTGATAATTTTTATTGGGTGTATCGAATTTGATGATTCTTGTTTTGATTAAAAGCATGAGCTTGTTATGGGGTCCCATATAAATTTGATTGAGATCTGATAAACTTTTAAAATTTAATTATAACACTTTTTGAGCTCTCCTTACTAAAATTTAATTGACTTCATCGACTATCTACGTCACGTTACTTTTCGATGTAATTAGTTTTTATTTTTCGTTTTCGAGCAAACACAATTTTTATTTACATTATTTTTTTATATGAAATACAATTACAGTTTATCATTAAAATATCATCGTAATATTTAGTATTTAATATTTTGTTTATTTTATTTATAAATTAATTATCATTTACCTACGGTACAACTTAATTAAAATGCTTAATTACTAAGTTATTGATTAATTTAAATAGACAGCGCCATTGTTTCAAATGAAACATGCAAAATGTCAACTGTAATAAAATGTATGTAATTCGTTAACTATATAGGTATATCTTGTAATATATTATTTTGTATTGAAGTTCGAAAATTATATTTTAGCGCATAATCACAGTTTCGTCGTTTCATTTTCTTGTCATTCGATGCCAATAATCGGTTAGTATCGGTAGTTTTCGGCGATATTCGGACCGATACTATCGGTAACTGAAAATTAGTTTTGAGAGTTATGTCAATGTACTATAAGTTTGCATCAATAACTGAAGAGTCTTCAAAACTAACGTGGGCAGAACAGACTATAGATATTTTTGAAGTAAAACTTCTTTACGTACGCTTAACTTGGAGAGTAAGCTGGTGAATACGTGACGAGAGCGTTACGAAAAGTGTGATCAGGAAGGCAAACGGAAGTTAAGAGGGAGATATAAGTTAGTTGGAGCTAAATAAGTTTTACTTCAGTCGTGTGGTCTAAACCACACTCTTTTTTTTGTACTGGCAATGGTCCTGGTTTTGCAGGCGCCCTTAAGTTACGGTATCTGCTTACCGTCAGGCGTTTACGCGTACGCTTGTTTGCCATCTTTATCTACTCGCATAACTCGAGAACGGCCCGACCAATTCGACTAATTTATTTTTTTGTATGTTCCTTAATGCCACTAATAAAAAAAAAAAAATACTATCAACTTTTGACAGAACGAAGTCTGTCCGGGTAACTAGTAATAAAATAAAAGTAGGTACAAGTAATCTCATCGCGTACTATGTTGTGAAAATTATATTTTTTATTCGTGTGACAGTCACGTATTAGTTGTTATACGAGCGACAAGTGTCCTTATCGCTTGGTTATATGAGTACAGTACAAAAGTGTGTGTGTCATATACGACACGTGACTGGAGTATACTCCTGTACAATTACCGTAATACTGAAAAATTTAAATATTGTATTAAATGAATCGAATAGATAGTAAAACTCTAAAATCACCACTACTACAGCAGCAGATAAAAAATCTAACTATATAAGTTCTTTAGATCCTACTAATTGTTACTATTACTTACTTTGTTGAAATAAAAATGTTGATTTTATACCACATATTATGCTATATATCTATTACATATAGAGGTGTGCGCGTAAGCTTAGAACTGAATAAATAACTTAAATAATAAATGGAGTAAATTTACTTTCTTGTAGGGTAGACTGGGTACGGTTGTGCCAGGGTACGGTAGTGACAGTCGTTATAACCGCGAAACTATACGGAATACGGGGAAGAGTGTAAGACAAAAAAGAAGCGCGATGCATCTCTACACATGTTGCCCAGTATTGCGTTAGCTAGTGCCCAACGTAAAAAAAAGCAGGAGGCCACATTGCTTTTCAGCAGCCAAAAGTAAGTTTTTTTGTTCAGATTCTTTTATTATTTACTTTTATTGGTATACATATATACTATAGCAAATATTTTTTTGTTATCAATTGAATATTAGTAGTTAATTACAAATGATTACTTTTTACGTAGATAATTTAGGTTACTCATGGTGTTTTATTGTATTCAGAAGTTTGCGTTGGGTACGGTTGTGACAAATGTAGTGGGTACGGTTGTGACATATATTTTTTTATGTTTTTGCTTTTAGATGCCCAGAAAACGCTTGCTAAAGACCAAAAGAGCACGGTTTGATATTTGTAGGATGCTTATGATGAAGTAAAACGTGGGAATTCTATACGGAGAGCTGCAGAAATGCATAATATTAATCGCATGTCGTTGTTTCGATACATTCGTTAACGTGATGAAGTCGGTGCGAATCACGATGTAAACAGCATCAGTATGGGATATGCAGCTCATAATAAAGTATTTTCTAAGGAGTAAGAAGAGCTATTATCAATATATATCACACGTTGCGCGTAAATAAATATTATTTGGCCTTATTAAAAAAGAGGTACGAAAACTGGCCTTTGAACTGACAAATAAATACAACATAAACCGACCTGCTACTTGGGATGAGAATGAGATGGCTGTTATTATAATACCGTTAAATAGTTTAATAGTTTTATAGTTACCGGTAATTTAAATTTAGTTAACATTTTGACTGATTTTATGATTTTGAAGAAGATGGTGATAATAACATCAGATATTGCAGTGCCTTATTAATTATAAGAGTAGACTTAATTTAATTTGATTTATAACTGTAAAACTTTATATAGAAGAAAAGTATTTTGTGTTATGTTAAACATTTCTAAGAATAAAAGCCATTATAAACCAATTCTGTGAATATTTATGTCTGTCACTACTGACCCCAACCACTGTCACAACCGTCCTTGGGGTGTGGTCGGTTGTGACACTTTTCTTTTTTTTTCAAATTTGATGCTATAACTAATACAACGTACTTTGAGACAAAATGTCAGTATTTTTATGTGGACATATATACAAGCTACGATTTAAGTAATTTTTGTCTCAACTAACTAGTAAATTAACAAAATTATTGGCGGTCAAACCTCAATTGTCACAACCGTACCCAGTCTCCCCTACCTATGGGGCTGGGAGTATAAGCTAGCTTCGTATTTGTATTGAGTAAATGTCAATTTATGTTTTCATTATTTTTGCTAAATTTTCCTTTATAGTTAATATTTGATATCAATTATTATCATAACCCACAACAGATCTAAGATAATTGGTAAATGTTAACTATACTCTAATTATATTTTTCATATTTATCACAATACCACATTGCTCTTGTTGACTTAGAAAATATTTGTATGAAATTGAACTACTTATACTATAAGTACCAAAATATATAGTACCTCATATAATACAGTAACTATTTTATTTATTTATTCAAAATTAACATCCAAGAACTCTACACACACTGGTGTCACTCTACTCGTATTTCATAGGCCTGGACCTCCTCACGCCTGCCCTTAGTATCTTGAATAACTAAATATTATTAATTGGTATGTGCAGTATAAAAAGTATTAATTTTTTTCTGAATCTAATACAATTGAGGCTTATATACCACTCTTCAACTTTTCTTTCAAATTAAAATAATAATTAATAAAAGTAACTTTAAAATAAAGTAGTTACTTCCTGGAATAAAAAAGAAATTTTAATGTCAATCGTGAAGCATATAAAATTGCATGTTAAAATGGTGACCTAATTTATAAAAAAATAAAGTATAATTTTGTAATGTACATACTTGTACATTAAGTGGAGCATAATAAACTAAAGCTCGAAATTTGCTCCCCTAGATAAGCCTTTACAAGCTCTTATAACTTGTCGAGAACTCGTGTAGTAGTAAGTTGAAACGTCGACTCCGCTAAGAACTCGCAAATATATGAATAGGTTTCACTACGAAATAGACACGGTGACGTGGTTTTGTTAACTTGAATTAATGTTGTATTAATTTTTTGATATTTTAAACTTATTTTTAATAAATAGATTAGATTGATAATGTTATATTTTTACGACTTAAAAATGGAGGAGTTCTCAATTCAATTGTATTTTTATGGGTCTATTACTTTTTACTGAGTGCAATAATTCTTTTTTGACGTGACAACGACTAATAAATCGATGAACGCCGGCGGCATTCACGAAAAAGGTAGACTCATTGCGTTACGCTCCTCATTGTCCCGTTCCGCTCAGTGATAGTATATGGAATATAGATAGATGCGGCGCAAGCCACATCTATCTATCTTCCATATACGCTCAGCTCACTCGATTGGCCTATACGTACGAGGAGATGTTTTGTTATGACGTCGTCACGTTAAACTATCGTCCGTTAACGAACTAAACAGACGACCAATTTTTTTTTAATTCTTAATTTGGTGATTTTCCTGTCGTTCTATTAAATTGATTTAGATCTGACGAGTAGTTTTTGATTTATCCCTAATATGCGTCGATCCAAATATTGAAGTCGGTTTTTATTTCGTTTTGCGAGCAAACATAATTCTACTAAATATTGATCCAGTGTTGTATCACTCATATATAATTAAACTGCATAATTGTGCTAATCACGTGATGTCAGGACGCGTTATGGATATTGATAATGCAATTTTAAATGGCATTTACGTTGTGTACTACCATTTTTATACCGGTTTACAAAAAATGAGGAGATTCTTAATTCGCTTGTATTATTTTAAGTATGTTACCTCAAAACTTTTGACTGGGTAGGCCGATTCCGTTATTATTTTTTTTGGTACTTTTTGAGGTATATTTAATATGCGTATTAACTTGACTATTTTTTCGTCGACCTACGATGTATTATATATATCTCATAACCTTTTACTGGGTATAGCGATTTTGAAAATTCTTGTTTTAATCGAAAACTGATACTTTTATTGTAGTTCGATTTGAATTTAATCGAGAAAGATTAGATTAGAAATGAGGCTATCTGCGAGAAAACGAAAGTAACTGACATAGCCCACAAAATTAGCAACTTGAAGTGCTAGTGGGCTGGTGACTTGGGTCGTAGGACCGATGGCTGCTGGAACAGACGAGTATTGGCAAAACGCAGTGTGGGACGTCCACCGACCTACTGGACCGACGATTTAAGTAAAATCACCGGTGGAGGTTGGATGAGGATTACGGAAAACCGGGATGCCTGACATAAACTTGGTGAGGCCTATGTCCAGCAGTGGATTGAGATAGGATGAACTGACTGACTAACTAAATGGTTAGTTCCTCAAGGTAACAATAAAAATAATGTAATATATTTTGACACTTACATGACATCTCTACTGATATGTGTTTCTATATATTATTATGTAATCTAATACTATTAGTAATCGAGCAATTCTTTTATATATATGTAAGAAAATGTCGTTTTATCCCTGTTTTTAGGTAATGAAAAAATGGCTACAATATCGTTAGAATAGAAAGGTATATTTCGCAATTGTCAATAGAGTTGTAATAGATCAAATGGGAAATCGGCCGGTCAGGATCGACCGAGAAGACCACGGTTCAAATCCTCATGTTTCCAGATCGGTTATTTTTCCTTTTTTTTCTAATTGCACTCACAAATTTTTATTTAAATAACTCATATGTGTAACGTATATATATTCATTGAAAGCTTTTTAAAAAAAATGAAAGGAAAACGATTTTCTTTTAAGCTATAGCCAGTGGTTTTAAGTTCGTGAGTGTTAAATGCTTAAACCTTAGTTCCCGTATAAGAGAAGTGCGCTAGTTCTCATTAGGATAGTCCGACTGAAGAATGGCCTAGCTCGTTAACGTAACTCATTAAAACTTTTATTTGAACTTTGCTGGAGGCTATTAATAATGTAAATAAAACCAATTGTTTTCCAACATTTAGGTAATGCGTTATTGTCATCTAAATGCATTTTTATCATCGTTTTACAGTGTTGTTGCTCGAGAGTTAACATATGCTACATGTTTGCCATGGAATAATTATGTCATTTACTGTAGGGAAACATAAATAAATAAATATTTGATTAATAATAATTTACTCAAGGAAAATTCTTCGACTTTGATAAAAAATTTGTTTGCGATTCGGACTTTTCATGTATATTTTGCACAATATTTTATTATATTTTTTTATTTAATTATTTTTATTAATATTGAGACTTTAAAATATATACTTATTATAAGAAATCTTTATTAATAAATATAATATACGGTAGATAATTACGGTCATCAAAATTCAATCAATAAAATCTTATTTGACTTTCAGTACCATCGACCGAGAACAATATTTTCGCAGAAAATCGCAATAAATTAGCAATAACTGCACATTATACGGAGAATGTGATAAACGGAAGGAAAACTTAAGTTCGTACATAACCTCTTGCCCTTTGTTTTGTCAATTTAGCCAGTAATACCTCAACCTTATATAAGACCTCAGCTTAATAGTACTTCTAAAGTAGTGTTCTCTTTCTGTGGCGAGTAAGGTGGCTTTACCTCCCGGGAAGGGTTGAGGGTAGGATCGGCAATATGATTGAAATACTCTTATTATTGTTTGCTCCTGTATTGGAGGCGCCCAGAAGCACAATATTCGCTTACCATCAGGTTGAGCGTACGATTTCCAGGGGAACAAAACAAAATATTGGTTTTTCTCCCAACATAAGGTTTTCTTAGTTCAACTTGCGTAGCAGCGACTGTTACAATATTTCAATAAAATTCATCTTTAATAGTAAAAAAAAAAAAAGAAAACTGCACCTAATAAATAAAATAAGTATATGTCCCAACAGCCCCAGAAGAATGTGAAGTAAGCACAAAGCACAAAACGTGATCAAACATTTGTATTGCTTATATAAATATGTCTCGCAACTTCATAAAACAACTGTTACTGAGCTAACGCGTTGTTATAAATCTTAAAATTGTGTTATTCCATTAGTCCTGTAGATTAGCAATTCTAACAAATATTATTTAATATTATTATAACTCATTTTGCAACAAATGTATTTTCATTAACCAAATAGTGTATTTTATTTAAATAAAGTTTATTTATTAATATAAATTTTTAAATATTTTCACCATCTATTAATTTATCCACAAATACTTGGTACAAAAATTAAAATAAAATAATCACCTTTTTCCATGTAAGACTATAAGACGACGTTACTATGTTGTCTTGTACCTACATAGTCGAACGTATCATGTTTAGGAATTTAATCACGGCATGGTTAAGGGATACGTAAAACTAATTACATTTTCTGTGTATTCCAAGCATCAAGCGACTAGACCCTACGAAATCCGCTTCTAAACAATTTGACATTTTGACCTATGAAAAATAGTACTTAAAATGCGAATTTTATACAACGTTATTTTTTATGATTAGCTATAATTAAAAATACTTTTAATTTATAATATTAATATTATTTATAGTTAAAAATAATTTTAATTAGCTAAATTAAATATACAGTCGGTTTCGATATTAATTCTGACAAAACGAAAGATAGGTGCTGTGTGGCTACGGCACTAAAGAATTTAGCCACCCCCTCTCTTCCCGTGGGTGTCGTAAAAGGCGACTAAGGGATAACAAGGTTCCACAACCACCTTGGAACTTAAGAAGCCGACCGATGGCGGGATAACCATCCAACTGCTGGCTTTGAAATACACAGGCGGAAGACGGGCAGCAGCGTCTTCGGTGCGACAAAGCCAGTACTGCGGTCACCAACCCGCCTGCCCAGCGTGGTGACTATGGGCAAAACACATGAGTTCACGTTATTTTTGGCGTAAACTTGTGGAGGCCTATGTCCAGCAGTGGACTGTATAGGCTGTAATGATGATGATGATGAAAGATAGGTATGTTTAACAAACAAGTCATACCGAGACCGGTATCGGTCAATGGTACTCTTATTGAAGTTGTTCAGGATTATATCCAACTAAAAGATACTATTCAACTAAGCCAAAACAGCTTCGAGAAGGAAGCCGATTGTAAGATTCGGTTGAGCATGGCGATGTTAGGCAGGTTTAGCCGAGTGTTAACTTCCGAGATGGGCTCTATCTCAAACACAGGCTCAGAAATGAGACTATCCGCGAGAGAACGAAAATAATTAGAAAATTGAAGTGGCAGTGGGTTGGAGGCTGAATGACGATTGAGGAGAACTGAAATGTTTGCCGCGAACTTGGGGAGACCCATGTACAACAGTGGACTGTAATAGGCTGAAGCGATATATTATTTTATTAATTAGTTATACTAAATGTGGAGCTGTCACTGATTCACAATGTAGATTATGTCGAGCAATATTATCAAGAAAGAATGTAAAGTGAAGCTTATAATATTAATTGATTCAGCCTGTAACATCCTACTGTTATGTATGCATCCTACTTGTATTTTAATAATACTTACTTTATGTCGTTTTCTTCCTTATATGTATTTATTTAAAGTACAATTGAGCCTAGGACATAATTATATATATTCTAAGTGTTTTTTATTATAAGCTTCGATTGGATTAAGCTCCAAACCTTATCCTCCAGGAGGAAAGAGGCCTATGCCCAGCAGTGGGCCGTTATCGAAAGCCTGAATTGTAAAAATAAACCAAATATAATGTTGAAGTAAAGTTGAAGATCAGCGCTCAATAACCATGCCGCTATAGTTGAGTTTGTCATGCTATAATATTATAAGGTCGCCGGTGTTCCAGGTGTAGGTGGGTAGAGGCACTGATGCGGAACGGGGCGGCGGCGCGCTCCGCGGTCCGCTAGATGTCGCGCGCAGGGTGAGCGTGCTCGCCCGCGGTGCATGTACGCAGCGGCGGGCGGCGCGTCGCTCGCGGGCCGAAAGGTGACCATCTATTTCTATTTATACTTATCATGCCGTGCTTAGGTAAAAGGCAGTGCATCATTACTTTTCTTTTATTATTATAGTTGTAAAATAACATTATAATAGGTTCTATATATTTACTTCGAAAAGTTACTGAGGTAGGGCAGGAAATAACCTGCTACTACCATACCTCGACCTTAAAAAAGATCACAGCTTAATAATACTGCTTTCAAGCAGTTTTGTGTTCCCGTGGTGAGTAAGGGGACCAGAGCTCCTGGGGATCGTGCGGGGGGCGTCGAATCGGCAACACTCTTGTGAAGCATCTAGTGTTGCAAGCATCTATAAGCTATGGTAACTGCTTACCATCTGGTGAGCCGTTTACTTGTTTATTATTCTGAGATTTCAATGTTGATATGTTACTGCTTTTTACCTAAGCTAGGCGGTATATAACCCTTTGTTATATAAATTTAACAAGCAATACACACTGAATGCGTTGCGGTGTCCTCTATAAGGTCATTTTGGTTAATTTTTATATTTTCTTGGTGAAACTGGTTATCATTCAGATTTTGTTATTTAATAATGCAGATAATACACACGAATAAATATTTAATAAATCATGTCTGCAATCATATTTATTTTAAAAAATTTCAAGAAAAACCTGTGAAAACTTAATCCTGATCGTATAATCTTTGATCCTTTCGCGTTAATTCACAATGTGTCATATTCACTGTGTCTACTTTTTTAGTTTTTTGTCTTAATTCTGGCGTAAAAGAATCTCGAAACATACATTTAACAAGTAAGAATCTCTGATACTAAATTACTTAAAGAATTGAAATACGTGATATTAGCGTGATTAAATCAAACTTACCTTTTGATTTTTTTCTTAAGGTTTAAGGCGTGTTATCCTAGACATGTGACGAAAAATTAAAAGATCGCGTCTTTTTATCATTTCAATACAGTCAATGATTGTATTCAAATGTACGCATGGGCTATTCTAGTTTACGCAAACAATATTTAAAAAAAAATTGCCAACGGTAAGTTGCAGTAATCGAATTTGTTTATTATTGTTATTTACAATAAAATTAGAGAATTTAAAACTGTAGGAAAGAGCTCATTTTAAAAATCGAACGGGCAAAATGTACGCATTCTTTTGCTGCTCTATTTAACTACGTAAGTACGTGTTTTACTGTATGCAGTACAAAAAATATAAATAATTATTTAAGTAGAATCATTTCGATGCAATATACAAGCCACCTTGCTATTCTTTATTTAGTATTACGTAGACCATTGTTTATCAAGGAACTTTTTAAATACTTTGATAAATGTAACTTTAAAAATGTTTATTTCTTTAATTCGTAGTAATATTAAATTGAATAACGAACCGCTAAAGTTTGATTACGATCGTGAAACATTGGTCTGTTTTAATAAATGAATTATACGCATGGAAAAATGATGTAGTATATAATTTTATTTTAGACAGTTATAAATAATAATAGATTTTATGTTTTATAGGGAGTACTGTCGTTCATTTAAATCGTATTTCAAAATGGAAATAATAGCATTTTAAGATTTTTTTGGAAGCTATTAATTCAAAAACCCTTATTCAAGATTGTTATCCGGTGTGTATTGTGGTATTGCGAATTGGAGGTAAATTTTTGTTATATTATTTTAATAGTCGATTTGACTACTTACTTCTTTTCTACTTACTTCCCATATTTCCCTTTCCAAAGTAGATAAAAGAATGTCATATAAAGTAACACAATCCTGTTGTAACTGCTTTACCACTTATTAATCTTTTGCTGGTGTAGTGTCATTGAACCACGAGAACTGGAACATCATTCATCGTTGTACCGTTCAAATCACAAGAGAACGTAATTAACCACCACAGAAGCACTAGAATTGTCAAAGCAGTAGTGTTTTTAATAGAAAGGGATGAATATAGACGTTACAGGAAGAAGGAAAGGGACAGATATATTGTTGTTGTGCAGGCGCGCCAACACGGCCGCCAGCCCGCGCCGCCGAGCCCGCACCCGCACAGCCCGGTCCACCCCGCGCCCACCGGCGTCCGCGCCTACTCCTGCCAGCACTGGGAGTCGCGGCTCCTCGCGCCCCCGCCCCGTACCCTCTCCGCCCTCGAGCCGCAGTCGCCATGCGACGTCGTCGAGGTACTGCCTGTATGTTGTGCCTGTGCCTACGTGTCGATGTTATCTAGTTTAAGCATGTCATGTAAAAGAGCCGCACACGACACTAATCGGCGGCTTAGCCGATGTATAAACTGCATGCATTTGCAGAAGATTAAGCCGCCCGAGTGCGTGTGTAGCTTCGACGGTTCATGTGCTGTGTTTACTATTAAGTATTGAGCTTCTTGTAATAAGTTTGGTAAATATAGCATTCGATGTACCCGTTTATTTTAATTTGTGTAAGCATGAGCAAGTGAGACAATGCAATATTTGGGGTCACCTTTAATAACCGACAACGCGTAATCCTATCGATGTTACGAGTAAAGTAGTTGCAGGTTGTTTCGTAAAAACCTCAGTGACATGTGTAACGGGCCAGTGTTGATACGCGAAGTCATAAAAGTAGGCCGGCCATGAAACAGAGACATCTATCGGAGAGTGTTCGGTGGCAGGTGTCGAAGAATCAGAGACTGCGACTCGACGTGCGGAACGAGACATGAGTGTATCATATAACTGATAAATAATTAAATAAAGACATTACTATAACATTAACGCCAAATTGCGCTTGCTTCCAAAATCATATTCTCACAATAAAACATATCGTATTTTAGGGTAAAAAAAGTTCAATTAGAGTAACAATTAAATATAGTTTCGCGCCTTTTCTTGTGCCTATTTCGATCCAATTCTAAAGCATATCTAGTGAGAGTAAATCATTCGTACTGTGACAGAATTAATATTAAGTGATATAAATATTCGAATCGTAAACGTGAATCTTTCTGCTATTTTAAATACATTTAAAAGTTAGAATAGTCACGCTAGATATAGAATTTTTAAAATCGCTCGAATTAAAATAAAATTGAAAATTGTCGAACGATAAATGTGCGCGGAAATCGAATCGTAGTGAGCTGTGAGTTACGTGTTCGAATCTTAGCCAAAGAGCTAAGGAGTTTTTAACCCGCGTTCATACACGGCCTCAAAACTGGCAAGTATGCAGGCAGCTCTTATGCTAAGAGCAAAATCGCGGGAGAGAAGAAAACAACGACTGAAGCGTGGGATCAAGCACGAACTCCCGAGCAATGTGGCGACGAAGTCGATCGCACCCTTCCCAAGATACCCTCCGGCCTCCTGGGTATGTACTAGATTTGCATTTGCTAATGATCTTGCATGCTAACTTATGCTCGTTGATGTCGACGTGCTTTGATAGATGAAATGAATGCGTCTGTTCAGTATTCATAACGCGATTTGAATGTGTTTGCTATGTGTAAACAACTGTGTAATTATGTGTTAGTTGTTAAAAACTGTCAACTTTTTTGGCAGTTCATCTGTAACGGACCTATTATTGCGAGCAATTCTTTCGTTAAAATTCTGGTATTCAAATGGCAACCGACCGCATGCAGTCAACGTTTAGTCTATTGTGTTACTATTGCCCTATCTGACTGTATTTATATTAAAAAAAATGCTTAACTTCAACCTAGTTTCTACATTCAATGTTCGGCAAATGCTCTCTCGCTCATGTAATTCATCAGTTACTCTCGCTGTCCGCCACATTCAACGCGCTATTGTTTTCGTTTCCCTCCATATAACAATACTATACAATATTCTATACAGCCATTGTATCAGAATATTTATGACAACTTGTTCGTGGCAGCTTCTTGCATATTCGTCACGTGAAATACGATTCATGAATTTCAGCAGATGTATGTCGCTGTTGACAGAAACATGGATTTGCATCTAACACGTGCTTTGATAATAGTGTTCTAGATTTTGACCTATTTGAATTTGAAGCGAATGATTTAGAGCCTGCTAAAATCACGTGTTGACACAAGTCGAAAATTGAGTATCTTGTCGATCGTATTACAATTTTTATCATACATTACAAGTATTGTGCTGTGTGGCTACGGGACTAAAGAATTTAGCCACCCCCTCTCTTCCCGTGGGTGTCGTAAGAGGCGACTAAGGGATAACAAGGTTCCACAACCACCGTGGAACTTAAGAAGCCGACCGATGGCGGGATAACCATCCAACTGCTGGCTTTGAAATACACAGGCCGAAGACGGGCAGCAGCGTCTTCGGTGCGACAAAGCCAGTACTGCGGTCACCAATCCGCCTGCCCAGCGTGGTGACTATGGGCAAAACACATGAGTTCACGCTATTTTTGGCGTAAACTTGTGGAGGCCTATGTCCAGCAGTGGACTGTATAGGCTGTAATGATGATGATGATGATGATTACAAGTATTGAGTATTTGACAATCTCTTATCCATTCTCTTTCATTCTGAATACCTATTAATTTCTTCAATCATATGGTATCATCATGTGGTACATTGGATTGCATTGCAAGTCATACATTATCTTCAAACTAAGACATTATAATTAAAATCAATAAAGCCATAAGTTAGCCAAAAGACAATAAATTTTCACCAAGGTCTCCAAAGTTTTACTTACAATTCAAAAATAATACAAAGTGAAGTATTAAAAACTGGTGCCTTCACGTTTTATAACTACTCCTTAATTTTTCCTTCACACGCGAATAAAACTTTTTAAAAATGACATTCGACTTATACATTTCTTAAGTAACTTTGGATATTCCAATTTTCGATATTAATAATCCACGCGACAGAAAAAATGCAATTTTTCATGTAAAATTTTCTCAAACACTAATAACCTATTTAAATATGCAAATCTCATCGTAAGCTTAAATGTTCTTGTTAGGTTTCATTGTTACACGTAATATAATTTATTTCTGATATAAATATAGTTCAGTGGCCTCGATTTGATTCTTTTATTTATATTACACTTAAGTACATTTCAAATGAAATAATTTTGCTTGGAAAAAATTTATAATAAATTGCTAACAGACCAAAAAACCGTTAATATCGGACCATGTATGCACGCACGCATTTAACCTTAAGCAGCCCACTGCTGGACCTCTTGTTCTCCATTTAGGGAAAGGATTGTAATAACAGCTATTACATTCCAATTTTAAAACACATCCAATGCAAAATATTTTATGAAGGAAATGCCTTAGATCAAACTACTGGATCAATTTTTCCAAACATATTTAAGGACCACCACAATGAAGGCTCAAAGTTTATTTATTTATTTATTTATTCCATCATACATCTAACATTACAGGATATTATCCTAATGCGTAAGTGTCGTTGTCGTATTAAATACATGTCATATGAAGATAAAAATACAAAAAATGACATCACATTCAAGTTCTCTTTGTTATGGAGGTTTGGCGGATACGTACCCTATTATAAGAGTAATGATCTCTATCAGGTATTTATGATAACAAACGGGACTAATAGCTTAACGTACTCTCCAAGGAACGATGGGGAGACCCACAAAGACAGACATCCAAATCGGAAATATATATTTGTACAAATACAAATATCTATCGCGAGTGGGAATCGAACCAGCAAATCGTCGGTGTTTTAGGCGACTACCGTACCGTAGGCGTACCGCTACACCAAGGCGGTCTGATGTTGTAATAAAACTGCATGGCTATGATTTAGTTATTAAAGTTTGGTTAGTGACATTAGCTTCAATTCAAGTTAACATTTGTTTCAATAAAGTACCTATTTGTTTCTTCAATCTATTTTTTTATACAACTAGGACGGCTAACAAGCGTAAGCGTGTGTCAAAATTAAAAGCAATCATTACTTTTTTCAAATAGGCTTCAAAATCACTTGAGTCATTTTATAAATTGAAGTTATATTTGTCTTAATTATCGAATAACAATTAAAATGAAGCTAACGGATTCGAAATGAAGATTCTGCAGAGAAGAATCTGCAATAAACTGCGGAGTTCCTCTTTGACAAAAAAAAAAATAACTTTAATATAAAGTTGGTAATGTCTTTCATGAAATACAGCGATACAAAATCAACTGATCTTTATCAATAATTTAATCCTCTGTTCTTAATTCAATTCATGGATCGATTGACACACTACACTAAACACGAGGAGGATGACAAAATTGTAACTCCAAGTTTCCGGCAGTACAAAGTATATGACTCAGTTCTGAGTTATAATATTATTTTAAAAAATTCCAAAAAATAAATTTAAAGTTTGTTGTAAAAAGAAATCAATAGCTAATACTTATTAAAGATATTTTGGGGTATGGTCTTTTCCATTAAAAATATATTAAAATAAGAATGGCGCTAAAAAGAAAAAAAAAAAAGTTCAAATAAAGTTTGTGGCGAAGATATTTAGCCAACATAGTAACTAACGTAAGCGGTACCTCACAAATTTCTGGTTTACATATAACTTGTGGAGGCTCTTGTCCAGCAGTGGACTGCGATAAGCTAAAGCGTGTAATATACCTAAAGCGTTGCGGGCACTTTTTATAATCTTTATTGTTCTTACACTCATTCAGTTGGAAGACCTATTCTAAAACTCATTTGCGTTTATTACGAACAAACAGAGCCGCGGAAATAAAGGCTTTAAAAAATAATAAAACTATCAGTTCACGTTTAATAATTCACAGAGCGAGCTCAACTCTGACCTCGTGCTCTATCATGACACAGACATTACAACTAATTAATTATAACAGCGATAAAGGTACACTGAAAAGAACTTAAAATTTTTATTAAGGCATATGAAATGAAATGCATTTTATCTGATTTTTTTTTAACTTCATATTATATATATATTCATATGAATAGATATCCTCTTGGTTCTTCCAATAGTACCTCGTAGAACACGTAAAGCTATCGGTGTCAGGCTGAATCCACTAGTAAAAAGATGTAACTCTTTAATTTTCTATTTTTTACTGCACATTCGTTATAGTGAATAAAGTATTTCATATTGATTAAAAATTATAAGTGATTAATGGCCTTTTACGATTCCTTTAAGGTAAAGATACAGACAATTGTGTGATAGACATAAAGATGAAAGCTAACATTTTTGTGCAGGGAATTGAAATGAAAGCCGTTTAATTTTGATCCCAGCAATATACGTCATCTATGACCAATTTTTGTTTTCTTTTATTTAGAACAAAAGTTTGTGCACAATTTATTATAATCATCTTAAACCTTAATTAGTTCCCTAATGGCACCAACTTCAAAATTATAAAATATTTATTTAATCATTTCTGATTAACTAAATCAAAATACGAATTACTTTGTACTAAGTAAATTTATTTTTCACTTTTTAGTTTCCTGTTTGAAGTCGGTTTTTTTTTGTTAAAAATTATTTTATTTTACAATTTTTAGTGATGGGTAGACCTAACAAGGATGCTTTTTCTCTTGTATCGGGGGTCCGGAAACATACACAATACACAAGCACAAACACCCAGACAATGACAAACATCTATATGGCCAATACAAATGTCTGTCGTGCGCGGAGATTGAACTCACTAACGCCAGCGCAACAGCCGGTGCTGTGACCGCTGCGCTAACGCGTCGACATACTATGAGTAAAGTTCGCTATCAGGTGTACGTAATAACAACCGGGACTGACAGCCTAGCGTGTTCTCTGAGGCTAGGTTGGGAGAACCACAAGGATTAACAACTAGACCGAAAATAAATATTTGTATAAAAATAAATATCCACTCCGAGCGGGAATAGAACCCGCGACTGTCGGTGTTTAGGCGCCGCCGACACGGTACATGCACCATTATATCAAAGCGGTCGTTAAGTTCAAACAGCAGGTAATTGCTATAAGTCATTGAAGAGTTCCCTCGACTATCTTTCGTCGCCATCATCAGACTGAAATGGCACTTATAACTCATACATATGCAAAGTTCTCATCAATAGAAACGAATTAAGTTCAAACAGCAGGTAATTGCTATAAATTGTTGAAGAGTTCCCTCGACTATCTTTCTTCTCCATCATCAGATCGACTCCAGACCTTTATTAAATAGTAGTGCTTTATAGTACTTAATGAAAACATGATTAAATTTTCTAGTCACCCTTACGATTTTTGAAAGTTTCCCTCGATTTCTCTGGAATCCCATCATCAGATCCTGGTTTCCTTATCATGGTACCAAACTATGAATATCTCCTTTCAACCAAAAAAAGAATTATCAAAATCGGTTCATAAACGAAGAAGTTATCTCCGAACATACATAAAAAAAATATATATATATATACGGTCGAATTGAGTAACCTCCTTCTTTTTTTGAAGTCGGTTAAAAAGAGAAGCGGGAGGGAAGTGTACAAACAGTTGATAGGAGGTCTATAAGCTGTGGTAATTACTTACCAGTAGGTGATTTGTATGGAAAAAGTACATAAAATTATTTCATATTATACACTCGGTTACTTGCATTGCATATTTGCGTGTCCTACCTCAGTTAAATGTAGTATGTACCTGCTCTTTATTGAAAACTAAAATAGATTTATATTGCACAAAATAGGGAAATGCAAAAGAAGCGACCAAACCGCTAAAATAGTAAATATTTGATATTAATATTTTCTTTTTGATAAATTTATTTCTTAAATACAGTTACTTAATAATTACTTTACAATTAACGCTATTAAAATCTGCAAGAATAAAAAATAAAAATTAGATTCTTTGGTTATTTTGCTAGCATCGTAATATTTACTTATTTTTTAAGAAAAAATCCTTTAAAAGGTAATTATCAAAACGCTCTCGACCATGAGACCAAAGTGGACCTATTTTCTAACGAATTGATCACGGGGGCAATTTCACGTTCCCTTTTCTGCTGGTCCCTTTTGAACACCTTTCACTTTTGATAATACAATCTCGTGATACACAGGTCTTTTATGATCAAGCTGGGACCTTGCTGTAAATAAATTATACTATTTTAAATTTCTTACGTCACCCAACTCAGCCGTTGATCGCATTAAAATTATCTTGACCACACCTTTAGAAGTAGGTACTAAAGGTATGCATAATAGTAATTTATTCTTGTTTAGGCTTTAAGGATCTCTTGACTTTTACTGTATAACTTAAAAGAGATAGGATCTTATTATGAAGCGATAGGTTATTCTTAAGCGTTCCTGAAATTCTTATCTTTTAATTTGACTTAGGCACCCTGAATTTGTCTTGGTAAATTATATTAAATGGTTATTTTTTGTTTATACCAATCCTACCTCTGACCTTCTTTAAGGATCTTGCCATCTTACTTACCATAAGGACACAATACTACTTATAGTATTATTGACCTTTGACCAACAAGAAAACTGAAATGGCGGCCAGACCGTCATCATGAAGCTAGATTTATGATTAAATGGTTTGATGAGAAGTATCAGTGATAAAATCCTATGACTGATACTTCTCATCAAACCCTAAAAAAATATCATAGTTAGGTTTATTAATCATTACAACTCTAATTATCTGTTAAATATAAGTATAATATTCTAAGTTCCCAGTTTCTAAGTTCCATAATATATTAAATAATCAAAAACAAAATTCTTTCAACATTGGAAAGACGTAAAAACATACACGTTGTATCATTTCCAACGATACTTTAATCAATTACCAAGCGAAAGTATATTCAACGCAAAAGAGCGCTGACAGCCCCTATTCAGCTATCAGGCGGAAACCATTACCACCCTGCCGCCGCGAAATGTACACATACAACACAATATCCGTACTGACATCTCAAATAAAAACCACAGTATTATTTTGAACTTAATGTATCATATGGTACGGTATAAAATCGAATGCAGATAATATTTAATAATAGATATCTCCATTTAATATGGTAAAACAATTTGTAGCTGTATAATAAAGCGTCGACGTGAAAAATTCTATGTTTTACGAATTACTAGATATAGGTTTTCTGGTGAACGCAAACAAAATTGTGTCGTAAATCAATATGTTACAGCTGAAAATCGAATAACATACATTTACTTTTATATCCACGGTGCAATATTTTTAATTACGCGATATCGCAATGTGATTAACGTGAAGTAGACTTCTACATGACTTGTTGATAGAATGTTTTTATTAGGGAAATTGTTGCAAACGTAGCACTATTAATCCACAAATAAGTTTTATTTAAAATGCAGCCGTACTTAAAAACACAATATATTCAAGGAGTGAAAGCAGTTTGGAGACTTATATAACCGAAGTATTTATATTTTCGTCAAACTCCATATTGCTCTAAAATAATAGGTTTGAATCCACTGCTAACAAATGATGTATGGCCATACAGACAATATTCGAAACCTTTTTTTTCTTCACAAAATTGTCAAAAGTTCATCCTATAGGTGTTAAGTTTTCTAAAAAAAAAAAAAAAACACGAGTGTGTTTTGGATCACACTTAAGTAAAACTTCTTTAGTTGCCATACAGTAATTATACGAAATGTAACTCTCCCTCTATCTCTCTTTTTATCTTCACTAACTTATATCTCCTTCTCAACTTCCGTTCGCGTCGCCCGAACACACTTTTCGTAACTCTCTCGTCACGCATTCACCGGCTTACTCTCCAAGTCAAGCGCGCGTAAAGAAGTTTTACTTCAAAAATAAAAAAATAAATAAATATCGTAAGCCTTATCGTTAAAAAAAATGTGACAGTAACAATGATATACAGTCAACAATAAACGTTCACGAGGGTATTGTGATGTCTTACAATGGAATGAATCCCTTTTTCCACGTGATATTTTTGCTTAATTAGCGAAACTAAAAGCCACTACGCAAATAATTGAACTGAAGGTACTTTTTGCTATATTATGCATCGAGCGTTTGTATATATACTCTTCGCCATTTTACTTGTGGTGAAAAATTGTCACAATGATAGTTAGATATCAATAATGTTATGCCGTGATTATTTATAATCTATGACGGGGATCAGCAAATTTAGTTTTTGTAGAAGGTGATAAATTCAAGAGGTGTCCATTTACTCATTCTACGCTATGTAAAATAGTTTATAATTAATAATTTTTGAATCTATATACCATAAATTAATATGTAAATCCTATCTATTACTATAATTAAACTGTAACAGATTTTGGTCTGTATATAATTGATATTTAAATAATTCTGTTTGCTGGCAAACGAAAAAAATCGACTTAAATTACATCGACAAGTAATACAACGTAGGTAGACGAAAAAATAGTCAAGTAAATAAGCATTATAAAAGATTACTCCAAAAGTTGTAATCAGATCTCGATGAAATTTAAATGTGACCACATGATAAACATCGGCTTTCATCATCATCATCATCATTTCAGCCTATCACAGTCCACTGCTGGACACAGGCCTCCACAAAATCACGCCAAAAATAGCGCCAACTCATGTGTTTTGCCCATAGTAACTACGCTGGGCAGGCGGGCTCGGCTTTCGATTAAATTAAAAATCGTTAAAATCGATACACCCAAAAAAAAGTTATGCGGATTTTCAAGGGTTTCCCTCGATTTCTCAGGTATCCCATCATCAGATCCTGGTTTCCTCATCATGGTACTACGCCTGGGATATCTCTTTTCCAACAAAAAAAGAATTATCAAAATCGGTTCATAAACGACGAAGCTATCCCGAACATACATATATAATATACTAGCTGTGCCCGCGGCATCGCCCGCGTTGAAATTAGTGTGTCACAAAGTTTTCCCGGCAAACTTCCAATGAAAAATCGGCTTAGCCGTTTCTTAAACCTTCCTCTTGCCAATGGTGGAGCCCTCTCTCATATGGTAAAACCGCATGAAAATTCATCAAACTTCCAATCCCCGTTTTACCCCCTTAGGGGTCGAATTTAGTAAAATCTGCTCTTAGCGGATGTCTACGTCCTATAAGGAGCCTACCTGCCAAATTTCAAGTTTGTAGGTGTTATAGTTTCGGAGATTTCGTGATGAGTGAGTGACCTTTCGCTTTTATATATATTATAGATATACACGGTCGAATTGAGTAACCTCCTTCTTTTTTGAAATCGGTTAAAAAAATATATATAGCGTATATAAATATATATAGGATTATTGTTTAAGAAAATGAATTACTCACTTCAGCCTATCGCAGTCCACTGCTGGACATAGGCCTCCCCAAGTTCGCGCCACACATCCCGGTCTTCCGCAATCCTCATCCAGCCTACACCGGCAATCTTACGTAGATCGTCGGTCCAACGGGCCGGAGGACGTCCCACACTGCGTTTGCCAAGACGCGGTCTCCACTCTAGGACCCGTCTACTCCAACGGCCATCGGTCCTGCGACACAGATGACCAGCCCACTGCCACTTCAACTTGCTAATTCTGTGGGCTATGTCGGTTACCTTCGTTCTCTCGCGGATAGTCTCATTTCTAATCCTGTCTTTGAGAGAGACCCCAAGCATAGCCCGTTCCATTGCACGTTGAGCGACTTTAAACTTGTGGACCAGTCCCTTGGTCAGTGTCCACGTCTCGGCTCCGTATGTTAACACAGGCAGGACGCATTGCTCGAAAACTTTTGTCTTCAAGCATTGCGGAATCTTCGAAGTGAAGACTCGACGGAGTCTGCCAAACGCCGCCCAGCCCAACCGAATCCTCCTATCGGCCTCCTTCTCGAAGTTGTTGCGGCCTAGTTGGATAGTATGGCCTAGGTAAATATAATCCTGAACAACTTCGAGAAGGGTACCATCGACCGATACCGGTATCGGTATGACTTGGTTGTTAAACATAACTTTCGTCTTATCCAAGTTCATACAGAGACCGACACGTCGAGAGGACTCGTTTAGGCCGGCCAGCATTTGGCCTTACTCATCCAGCGTCTCCGCAAAGATGACAATATCGTCGGCGAAACGAAGGTGAGAGATGAATTCACCGTTGACGTTGATGCCCCGTTCCCCCCAATCCAAGGTCTTAAAAACATCCTCTAGCGCACTGGTAAACAGTTTCGGTGATATTACATCCCCCTGTCTTACCCCGCGCCGGAGGGAAATAGGTCTTGTTCTTTGGTCATTGACATGAACGGTCATCGTCGCCGCGTCGTACATAGATTTTAGTACCTCGATATATCGCCAGTCGATATGACATCTCTGCAGAGAGTCCAGGACAGCCCAGGTCTCGACGGAGTCGAAGGCTTTCTCGTAGTCCACAAGAAAATGAATTAATATAACGTTAAATTCGTAACGCCTAGTTGCAAAACCTTCCTAAAAACCCGTTGGGGTTTCTCCAATTTTTATTGAGAATCAACAAATTAGCAACAAATTCAGATTTACTTTTTGTTGCGTTTTTCTGGCTTTTTGTGTATATAGCAGATTTTTTTTGTGAAATGTGCACGATCAATTTATTAGGATTTTTACAGACTAATTAACAACTATTTAGCTTATTTGGTTACAAAAAAGGGTTTTATTATACTTATTTAAATAAAAACATTTTTTTTTTATTGGTTACACCTTGAGGAGTATAATTCGAATATAATTTAACTTTGATTTATTTTTAAACGTCCCAAGAGAAAAACAGGACAACGGTCTTCAGCCTCGATTAAATAAGCAATTTAAATATATATAAGGTTTTTTATGTAAAATTACGACAGAAAAAAAAAACGTATACAACACTACACTAGAAACATAATTTAAAGCCATCTGTAGAAAAAAAAGAGTGTTTGAGGATAAAAATAAAGCGCAAGACATCATATTTTACCTCTAACTTTGAAAAGTCACGGCCCATTGAACTGATGATTCATAAGATAGCAAGGATAAAACGTTTTTACGTTACCTACTAAGTAAGCCATTAAATATACAAAGCAAAAAAGCAGACGCGACTGTCGCGATAAATTTATCTCCATTTACATTTTTATTTATATTTTTAAATAAAACGTGCAACAAGTTGCAGTTCATAGCGTCAGATATATTTGCGGAAAATGAATGGACGTTTTAAAAAAGGAAAAATAAAAGTCGTTTTAGGTGCGGATTGGCGCTTTTATTTTTTCCCCTTTGGTTTAATTTCCTGCTACTAATACCGAAAAGAAAAAATGTTAATCTCTACAATACTACACGTCTATTAAAAAACCTTGATATTAAAAAAAAAATTGTAAATATATTCGTTTTTATGTAGGTATTTTTATTATAACATGAAACTACTGAACTTTTTTCGAGTATGATATTTGACAAAACTTTATTTGAAATATAATCATTATCATCATCATTTCAGCCTATCACAGTCCACTGCTGGACAAAGGTCTCCACAAGCTTACGTCAAAAATGGCGTGAACTCATGTATTTTGCCCACGTCACCACTCTGGGCAGGCGGGTTGTTTTAGATTTGGAATGCCCTTCCGGCTTCCGTTTTTCAAACTAATTATAACTTGGGTATCTTCAAGTTAAGAGTGAATAGGCATCTTCTAGGCAAGCGCGCACTATCTCAGGATGCATCTTCACTTACCATCAGATGTGATCGCAGTCAAGCGCTAGTCTATATATAAAAAAAAATGGATTTTTTTTATTCCATTTATCCAAAGCTAATTTTAGAAAGACAATCCGGGAAAAATGACTTTAATTAACGCCAAAAACAAATTGTTACTGTATATTTATAAGTTAAGAATTACATTGATTGTTAATTCGTTTAAATATAAGCTATCCATAATTCCTAACCAATAAATGACCGATTTTGGCTGAGTGAACATTTTAATGAGCGTTTTTGCTAACGGTTTAAGTAATACTATTAAATAATACATAGTTTTTTTGCTTGCTTGCAAAGCTAGTAGCTGTACACTAATAGAAAACACAGACGATATAAATAGAAAACAAATAAAACGCTCATAAACAGCGATCGAATCCACATCCAATTTACTGGTTGACGAGCAAATAAGCCTTAGATTTTTTTTTCTAAAACATGCCGATTTAATCAAAGCTTTTTCCTTTAACGGCGAGTACGAGATGAAATTTAAAGACAAATTAAGCACTTGAGATTTCAGCGGTGCCAGCTCGGATTAGGACCCGCGATTAACTAATATCGATTCTGTTTTATCCGGTACGCCATCTTGTCTCCTTTTAACTTAATTAAAGTTAATATTACCAAACAAATTGCCTAAGAGCCGTTTCACCGCTTACTGTTAAAATTAATCTCGCATATAAGGCATAGGTTTTATCAGCAGGAAGTTAAACAGGACATTCCCAGGCCTTTTACTTGAACCAAACTACAACTATTAGATTTGTAGATTGTCAATATAAATATCGAACGGAAAAAATAAGAGTTTGACGGTGAATAAAAATCTATATCAATCTATAATCTGTTGGATACCTTTATGCGTCAGATAGCTTTACCAGTAATCAGTGAAATATTATAAATATAGTATTAAGTTTTAAGTCGAAGTGTGATAGTTTGGCCGATGGCGTGTCAAGGCTCTACGCTATGCAGATATCAATGTGGTCGATCGATTACTGACTGGTGACGTAGGCGTCCTTTACGAAGGGTCTAATTAAATGCTTAAGAAATGTTGGTATTGTTCAATTGCATTGCGCTACATGTACATTAGTCTTGACGTAATAAACTAATTATAGACTGCTAGTTTTACCTGCAGTTTCGCTCGCATTGAATTTTTTTTTTAATTAAAAAGTATCCTGTTTTGTTTGTTTTTAATATCTCTAAGAATATGTGTACAAAGTTTCGTGGTGATGGTTAAGTAGTTTTCGTGTGAAAATGTAACAAACAATCTTGCATAACTAATATATAACTAACAACTAATAATACTAATACTAATAATACTAATACTAATAATACTAATATATAACATACTAGCTGACTCGGCAAACGTTGTCTTGCCGCTAAACGCTATTTAAAAATAGGGGTTGGTGGTAGAAGGGTTAAAATTTAGGGTTATATGTATTTTTCAACGCCAAATCATAATAAAATAAAAAATATATAATTTATCTAAAAATTAAAAAAAAAAGATTTAGGGGTGGACTACCCTTAACATTTAGGGGGATGAAAAATAGATATTGTTCGATTTTCAGACTTACACAATATGCAAACAAAATTTCATGAGAATCGGTCAAGCCGTTTCGAGGAAGTTTAACTACAAACACCGCGACATGAGAATTTTATATATTAGATATTTAGGCTAGTGAAGAACATAACATTATGTAGAATAATACGAGATTACGGTTACAAATAAGATAAAGGAGAAAGTGAAATTCCACAAGACAAACTTGAGGGCGACAACTTAACAGATGTAAAAAATCGCCCTACGCTCACGGGTCTTTAAACTTTTTGAAGAGCTTTTTTGAATATCATATCAAAAATTGACCGCTCCAGCGGGGTTCGAACCCGCGTCTCCGACTTGCCGTGTCGGCGCTCTAGCCAATTAAGCTATGGAACGATGAACCCGCTCGAGCCAAATTTTCGATATGATAATTTTTAATTTTCGGTTTAAGCGAACCGTGGCGCCGTCTATAGTGAGCTCTTTACAGAAACCCGTAACTATTCAAAGTTTCATATTACAATGAAAATCTTTGACAGGAGACGACACCGTGCTATTTTTAATATCTAAGATTTTTATTTTTGTGTTACCCACATTAGGAATTCTAAACATTTTTGAATATCATATCAAAAATTGACCGCTCCAGCGGGGTTCGAACCCGCGTCTCCGACTTGCCGTGTCGGCGCTCTAGCCAATTAAGCTATGGAACGATGCACCCGCTCGAGCGAAATTTTTTCGATATGATAATTTTTAATTTTCGGTTTAAGCGAACCGTGGCGCCGTCTATAGTGAGCTCTTTACAGAAACCCGTAACTATTCAAAGTTTCATATTACAATGAAAATCTTTGACAGGAGACGACACCGTGCTATTTTTAATATCTAAGATTTTTATTTTTGTGTTACCCACATTAGGAATTCTAAACATTTTTGAATATCATATCAAAAATTGACCGCTCCAGCGGGGTTCGAACCCGCGTCTCCGACTTGCCGTGTCGGCGCTCTAGCCAATTAAGCTATGGAACGATGCACCCGCTCAAGCGAAATTTTCGATATGATAATTTTTAATTTTCGGTTTAAGCGAAACCACAACGCGACATGGCAAGTCGGAGACGCGGGTTCGAACCCCGCTGGAGCGGTCAATTTTTGATATGATATTCAAAAATGTTTAGAATTCCTAATGTGGGTAACACAAAAATAAAAATCTTAGATATTTTTGAAGAGCTGTTTTCGTGTAATAATTATATCTTTAGCACGAAAAGGTTTTTAAATTTTTTAATTCATTTACATATCTCAACACGAGTGATTCGTGCGGTTTCTTTATAATGTATTTTTTTATCTTTCCTAATATAGGGACCTACTGTAAAAAATATATGATTTTTTTGATTAGATCACTAAACAAACGATTTGCTATGAATATTTAGATTAATTCATTCAAAGAAAGAAAGAAAAACTTTTTACAATATTTGAGTAGTATAGTCAATTTATTAATACATTAAAAAATAACATCTTAACTAAATTATCAGTGGTAACTAACGTACGGATAATGTTCCCGTTAAATATTGGTAGATGCTACATTTTCTTTTACGAAAATAAAACCTATTTTTAAGACTGTTACTCAAAAGTCCAAACGTAATGCAAGAAGCGCCTAATAATATCTCAATTATTATTCAGCTTCAGACACGTACCTTATAATCAGTCAGTCAGTCAGTTCAGCCTATTGCAGTCCACTGCTGGACATAGGCCTCCCCAAGTTCGCGCCATAATCTAATATATAAAATTCTTGTGTCGCGGTGTTTGTAGTTAAACTCCTCCGAAACGGCTTGACCGATTCTCATGAAATTTTGTGTGCATATTTGCTAGGTCTGAGAATCGAACAACATCTATTTTTCATACCCCGAAGTTATAAGGGGGGGGGATTGAGGGGGTTAATGACATATATGGCAAAACATCGTTTGCGGGGTCAGCTAGTAATAATATAATATAAACAATGTTTTTTAAATTATTCTGACATAAGGTTATCTGACTAAAATAATAGTATAGGCATTTTTCGAATACAAAATTAACTTCTTAACTTTAATTATTTGCATATGGCATATGAAACAGTTCAATCTATTAATTATATTTTATAATTATCTACTAAGATTTCTTGCCTATAAATATTGCAGTCTGTGTAAACAAAATTGTATACAGCGGCTGCGTTTCTTACGGTCTATTTACATAACAAACTATACAGACTTCAGATGAACTTAAAATCTGTTTCCTTGTTCTTCGGAGTTACATTTAATTACTTACCGGTAAGACTTAGAGAACATAAAGGAAAACTTACCTTTTAACTAAATAGTATAAGTAGGGCTAAGAGGATGTTGCAAACTCACCTATCTGAAGTTCGTAAACTAGATCTAATAGATAATAATAGTAGGGCACATCAGGAATCAGCCTGACTGGAGGAGTACCTCGACTTGACAGAAAATCACAGCTTAATAATACTGCTTTCAAGCAATGTGTTCCCGTGGTCAGTATGGTGACTTGAGGCCCTGGGGGGTTTGGGGTAAGGACGGCAACTCGCTTATGATGTTTCTAGTGATGCAGGCGTCTATAAGCTACGGTAATCGCTTATCATCAGGTGAGTACGATTATTTGCTGACCTCGTTGTATGATAAAAAAATTTTTTCTATGACTTCCATTCGATTATACTAGATTTTTACCGGATTATACCTATTTTGCAATTGTTTGTACTATTTAAAAGACATGGTAGTGCTCATGTATCACCTGGTAATAATTCGATGATACTTTAGTGATAGCAAATGAAAGACAATCGTTTAGTACTAAATTGTCAAAAAAGAAACGGAAAAATGTTCAGACGCTCGAATTTAAGATATTTCTTTCTTTCTATCGCCTTTAAAAATGCATATGCCATATATCTACAACAAGAATCCGACCCCTCGATTGCTTTGACGAAATAACTGCATATATTTAGAGTTTCTAATTGAAAGACAATACCACCCACCCACATGGGCGTTATAGTCTAAAGCTTAAAGGTTAAGAAGAACATTAAAATTTTAATCTCTATGTCAGTAGGTTACTGCATATACACATATTATAAATGAGCTGCAACTACGATCGATACTTGTCAGCCACGGTCTCAGTTTGAAACAATGAGTGATATTACATAACCAATTACTATAAATGGATAGTGAGGTTATAGAAAAATAATTAATCCTTCTCCGGAAAATAAGAAAATATTTCGTGACATTGATGCAAAATAAAAAAATAACGCTTCTGCTTCTTTTGGACAAAAGTGACAATTGTCTGATAAATCGCAAGATGATCGTTAGTTGTTCCATATATCCAAGAATAGCAAGTGACAATTTATGTTTTGATTTTAGAATTTTATTGTTGAAGTCGGTCACCAACCCGTCTGCCCAGCGTGGTGACTATGGGAAAAACACATGAGTTCACGCCATTTTTGGCGCGAACTTATGGAGGCCTATTTCCAGCAGTGGACTGTATTAGGCTGAAATGATGATGATGATTGTTGAAGTTGTATTTCTTTCGGCGCGTTAGGGAAAAATGATGAGAGTGAATTTTTACGGCGCGCGCACACCGTCTTAAAAACCAACACCCTGAAGTTAGCTAGTCAACGAAGAAGAATTTAGCAAGTGAAGTTAACTACCCAATGAAGTATAATTTCTTACACGCGTACATAAGTACATACACACTTTTTTTAATTAACCATAATTTGATTTATTTCATAGAACATTTTAATGTTTTAATATCACGGTAATTGTTCTTAAGGAGAGCTCCAATTAAGTATTGGCCCGGTAACTCATACATTTACAAAAACAGCTGTAGTGATTTATTTGAAATAATACGTTATTAACTAATTTGTAATATTACAAACGTATCGGTTATATTCGTGGCTTTTTTGATATTTTTGGAAATAAAAAATAAAAAAAAACCGTGGTTTATTTACATTTTAATTTACATCCGCCAACCGGTGCGGTGGCGTGAAAGGCGCTTTTGTATCCTTTTATTGTACCTAAAAATATTCTGTAGTAGCAGTAAAATACCTTTCTCACGGGTTTTTTTAATGCGACAAGCGTATGGCTCAACTGATGGTAAGGGGTTATCGTATCCTGCAACATCAGAAGTATCGCAAGCGTGCTGAAAAAGCATGGCTTCTTTTTTTTATGTCACTAGGTCGGCAAACAAGCGTACGGCTCACCTGATGGTAAGCGATTACCGTAGCTTATAGACGCCTGCAACACCAGAAGCATCGCAAGCGCGTTACCGACCTAATCCCCAATCCCCTCACTCTGGTCACCTTACTCACCAACAGGAACACAATACTGCTTGAAAAGAGTATTATTTTGCTGTGATCTTCTGTAAGGTCGAGGTACTACCCCAGTCGGGCTGCTCCATATTTTGAGCAGGAAATTCCTGCTGGGCCCTACCTCAGTTATGGTATTGAATTAAGCTCGACCAAGCTATGTCTGTGACCCGCCCTGTTAATCGATATAGTTACAAATATTGTGTGCAGGTGGAATGCGATGTCCCGACAGTTTTTTATCTCCAGCTTTTTTATTTCGCCCTAGGACATTATTTTATTTACTGTAATATTTAATAAAGCCGAAGATCTAATAGAAAGGTAATGTGTACCGTGACATTAGGATTTTGTGTTGATTAAATATTTTGACTAAGTTAAGGTTGCTAGATAACACTAGGTACATTACCTTAGCTTGTAATGTACCCGATGTACGATCTTTTTTTGTTGAGCTTTTTTGTGAGTGAAATTTTATTTCGGCGTTTGTTAAGTGTATGTAGTCGCCTAATGGCGAAATAAATATTTTCATTTAATTTTCATTGCATTACATGGAGATAGAGAGCTATGCCCAGCAGTGGGATGTTACAGGCTGAATTGTGATCGACTCACCACAAAAACAAAACACTGCATAAGAGCCATGTTGTTTATTCAACATCCAAACAGTTAAGATGATATACGGTAGAGGGTGTAGTTGCGTGTGTCCGTGTAAATATTAAAACGGTAAAATTTGTCTGAATTTTTGAAAGTTGGCTGCTACTCTTTCGAACTATATTTGGCTTTTTGTTGCCTGACCAATCTCCTACATGGAGAAAGAGGTCTATGCCCAGCAGTAAGATGTTCCAGGCGGCATCAATCATCAATATTTTATTATCAAGACTTACTAGCTTAAAATTCTCAAAGAGAGTAAATTAAAACACGAATCGTAACACGCATTTTATATTCAAAAGAAAGTTATTTTCTTATTTGAAAGAAGACCTAATTAAATTAGCAATGTGTGTGTGTGTGTGTGTATATATTTTTTATTTCTACGACTTTGAGCATATAATCTAAACTTCAAAAGAATTTGAAATAAATACTTGTATTACAGAAATATTACGGCCTCTATTAATATTACTGTATTTACGTTTATTGTGTTAATGCAACAATGTAAATTTAAGCGGCGATAATAAGAAGTATCTCTTATTATTTTATATCTGAGATTATTTCAATTACCTACTTACATTCCTTAAAATATTGTTATGTTATGCTTCTTTCTATGCGAGTAAAGTACATGTCTTTTTATGTACGAACTAATATCAATAGTTACATAGCATTTTATATACACTCGTGCATATAAACATACTTAATTAATAACAATAAAAAATGCATTCTTATTAAAAACGAAAGAATATAAATTATTACTGGGGTCGTGGCCTAGTTACTCGGTCAAATGCTCAGTATAAACGACCTGTCGCCTGACTTATTAGTAAATACTTTTTCTTAAATATCACAACGATATTCGTACGTAAATTCCAGTTTAGAATTTATACTAATAAATTTAAATAAATTATGTGTTTTATTTCTTTGAAAGCTGTAACATCGGAACCAATTACTTTGTAGTTAAATCTGACGAGTTGACGACGCGTTGGCGCAGCGGTCACAGCGATGGCTGTTGCGTTTGCGGTCTCGGGTGCGATCCCCGCACTTGACAAACATTTATATTGATCTTATAGATATTTGTCATGGTCTGGGCATTTGTGTTTGTGTGCTGTGTGTTTCCGGACTCCCAAACACAGGAGAAAATTCGACTGGAGGCCGTTTAGCGGGTCGCGCTTAAGCGTTCATTTAAAATAGGTTCCTTATTTAGAAACTAAATAAAGCGGGGTAAAACGCTCTATAAATATGACGACATATTTATTGGTCGCTATAACCGACTGGTGCGCTATCTGTCATAGGTGCTATCCTCGCACATAACAAATATGTAGCGTTGGTCGCTATAATCGGCCGATGCGCTAGCTGTCGTAGGTTCTGTCCTCGCACATAACAAATATTTGCATAGACCATAAAAACACCTGGCTTTTGTAGTTTGAGGTTGTCTTGTGTGTGTTTTCAGTCCGTGATACCGGAACCACATTACGGGTTATTTACAGCCCATAATCAAGAAATTAACAATAATCAGTCTTTTCTTCATTAAATCTTTACCAAAAAGTGATGTCTAATATTCCTTATTATAGATTCGTTATATCCACTAACTATTTCATCATTACAATACGTAGGAAATAGACGCCTTTTTTACATAAAGGTCAAGGTCTGCCATCAATACGTTTGTAAAGACGATTGGGGACCAAATTTGACTTTGCTTGACTCGCTTCAATCCTTACTGGCATGTTTTACGTTGTTACATGAATGCTACTGTCCTATTATTATAGTATTTTTTTATATTGTGTTACAATTGCAGCAACAATTTTATAATAGTTGAAAATTAAGGAAAATAATGAAGAAATGAACTTGAACTAAAGCCGTCCAGAGAGTCCAGTCTTTCTAACTCGCCACTGGAATGTATTGCTATATCGTATGACAAACTCTAAAGCTTCTTTTTTTTTTATACCACTAGATCGACAAATAAGCGTACGGCTCACCTGATGGTAAGCGATTACCGTAGCTTATAGACGCCTGCAACACCAGAAGCATCGCAAGCGCGTTGCTGACCCAATCCCCAATCCCCAGGAGCTCTGGTCACCTTACTCACCAACAGGGACACAATACTGCTTGAAAACAGTATTATTTAGCTGTGATCTTCTGTAAGGTCGAGGTACTACCCTAGTCGGGTTGCTCCATATTTCGAGCAGGAAATTCCTGCTGTGCCCTACTTCAGTTAACTTTCAGGGTTTACATTTGAAAAGAAACCGAGTTGATAGCTAAGATCTTAGAGTTTGCTTTATACCTACCTACACTGTAATCACTTATAACGGTTACTCTGAGCTGTATACATCTGTCGGACTTTCTCATCAGTCAGTCTTATGGGTGAAATTACGGCGATATCTTGATGAATAAAAAACAAAAAATGTGTTTGTCAGCTCCGTCACACGACTGGAGTTAATTCTTTAAGATCGATTACCATTATAAAATTAAAAATTAAAATATTTTGTTAATTGAATCAACAGGTCTTATAAAATTTCTTAAGAGGTAAGTTTCTAGTAACATACATACGTATATATGATTTAACTCATCTTCTTTTATTTTTAACGATGTGTTGGCGCAACAGTCACAGCATTGACTGTTGTGCTGGCAGTTGCGGTGTCGATTCTAGTAGGCAAATATTAGTGTACAAGGGTACACTGTTTGTGATTTCGAACTCCCAACTCAGGAGTGAATCCTAGTAGCCGTTGAGTGTGACACATTTATTTATTATACATTTTTGAAGTTTGGAACTTAAAAAGCCGACCGGTGGCGGGATAACCATCCAACTGCTGGCTTTGAAATACACAGGCCGAAGACGGGCAGCAGCATCTTCGGTGCGACAAAGCCACCAACCCGCCTGCCCAGCGTGGTAACTATGGGCAAAATACATAAGTTCACGCTATTTTTGGCGTAAGATTGTGGAGGCCTATGTCCAACAGTGGACTGTATAGGCTGTAATGATGATGATGACATTTTTGAAGTTATACTTTTTTTGGCGTGTTAGGGGAAATGATGAGAGTAAATCTTTAAGATGCGCGCGTACACTGTAATAAAAAACCGACACACTGAAATTAGCTAGTCAACGAAGTATAGCTTCTTACGTGCGTACATTAGTACACACACACTTTTTTTCCTATATTTTATACTAGTCTAAATTAGACAAGCTACTAATATTTTGACGCAGCAATTGCCATCTGACCTCTTGACCTTCAAAACCCCTCATGAATTGCGGACGTCACGCTAACCATTGAACTGCCAAAGAAATACCAAAGAATAACTATTAGTATCAAATTAAGAACTGGAAATAATATGTTTTGTTTGTTTTGCATAATTACTAGTATAAATTATAAGTTACAATAAAGATAATACAACATCAGAGATTTGAGGGTTTGGTGATTAATTTTAATAGAATATACTAGCCCTTTTGTGTGGTATGCAGTGCCAGTGCTACTCCGAGTTTAGGGATCAATCCCCGCTCTGATTCTAAATATAATATACATTTATATAAGTATGTATGTATTATTCATTTATTACAAAACAATAACACTTATCTATGTCGATCGGCTGTTACCTATAGCACAGGTATATGTTTCCGTCCTTAAGAACAGAAGACCGAGTGTAGATTTATATACTTTATTGTACATCACAAATATATCACAAGCAAAGCATATAGATAGTAACAGACAGTGAAGTACAATGGGCGGATTTATGGGTAATTAACCATTTCTTCCACATAACCACATCAAAAGGGAACTTATTATCTAAATTGGGTAGGTGGTGTAGATGTATAATAAACTTACATACAGATGTCTACGTGCTAATACTGAAATAAATAAAAAGAAGAATAACTAACTCAACTGGCTCAGTGACCCGAAGTGAGTCTTGGCCTCCGAAACAAGATTTCTCCACTTTGAACGATCTTGCGCGATTTCCCGCCAATTATTGGCTTGGATCTCACTCAAGTCTGCTTCAACCATGTCCCTCCAGCGGTACCTGGGGCGACCCACCGGTCTACGTCCAGTTGGTTGACCCAGATACGCTCTCTTAACTGCTCGATCCTCCCCCATGCGTTCGACATGACCGAGCCACCGCAACCGATGGGATTTGGTAACTCCAATGATGTTTGGCTCTGACACCAGGTTTGCAATTTCAGCATTGGTTTTTATTCGCCAGCTGCCATCTTGCCCTTTAGATGGTCCTAGGATCTTACGGTAAATTTTCCTTTCCGTAACCAGAAGCCTGTTCTCCTCTCTGAGCGTAAGTGTCCAAGCCTCACAACCGTACATTAGGATTGGACGAATGATGGTTTTGTAAATTGTGATCTTTGTCTTCCTACTAAGAAGCTTGGACACCAAGACCTTGTGCAGGGCTGCACTGCACCTCAAGGTGTTTTGTATACGGATCTGTATTTCTTCGTCACGTGTATTCGTATCGGTTACAGTGCAGCCAAGATACTTAAATTTCGACACTCCCTTGTATGTGGTACTTCCAACATGGAGGTCTTGTCTTGCTTCGCGAATATTCCTATATCGCTTCATGTGGAAGTACTCGGTCTTGTCATGGTTGATCAAGAGACCAACCTTTTTTGCCTGCTCTTCGAGTGTCATAGCGGCCAAAGCAACATCGTTAATGTGCTCCCCCAACAGGGCCAAATCGTCAGCGTAGCCTATCACCATATGCCTTCCATTCAGGTCAAGCCCCAGATCGAGTGTCATCAATCCTCTAATTACATGCTCTAAGACAATATTGAAGAGCACTGGTGACAGGGCGTCGCCCTGTTTTAGACCTGTAATAACAGGAAATTCGTCGCTCAGCTCGCCGCCAACCTTTACACACATCCTGCTCACTCCGGTAGCCGCCACCACTAGGTCCACTAGCTTTTTTGGAATATTAAAATTCCTTAAAATGGCATACAAGGAAATTCGATCCACGCTGTCATATGCTTTCCTGAAGTCCACGAACAATGAGTGAATGCTCTGAGCGTATTCCCATTTCTTTTCCATGAGTTGTTTAAGAAGAAAAATCTGGTCAACCGTACTACGATTGCGTCTGAACCCACACTGATAGTCCCCTAAGACTTTTTCCGCATATGGTTCTAGCCTTTTCAGCAGTATGTATGACCAGACCTTATAAGCAGTCGGGAGGATAGCAATACCTCGGTAGTTCGCGCACTTCTTTTTGGAGCCCGTTTTATGAATTGGGCAAATAATACCCAAATTCCATTCCTGGGGCTGTACTCCAAGGTCCCACACTTTTTCCAGGAGTTCGAACATTTTGGACTGTACAGCGCTTCCACCATATTTCCATAATTCAGCTGGTATTCCATCCACACCTGGGGCCTTGTTGTTTTTAAGCCTCATTATCGCCCTACGAACTTCAAAGAAGGTGAGCGGCCCCAGTCCCTCCTGATTGTCATCGGCTAGTTGGATAATCGGCTCTGTCGGTGGGGGGCAATTGAGCAGCTGTTGGAAGTAATCTCGCCACATGCACTTAACGGCATCTTTGTCTGTGACTAAGTTACCATGATCGTCTTCTAGAATTTGTGTATCCGGCTGATATCCCCTCCTCACTTCTCTAATCTCCTGATAGAACTTTCTGGTCTCGCCTGCCTTTATAAGTCGCTCCATGTCATGAACGATGTCGTTAAGATGTTGTCTTTTAGCCCTTTTTATTTGTCTTTTGGCCTCTATCCTCAGTTCGTCATATTTGGTCTGCCATCTGTCTTCCTGGTTTGCTAAGATTTTATATTTTCTTCTTTGTTCCACCACTTTTTCACATTGTTGATTCCACCATTTCTTTCTTCTCTTCCTCTTCTTTGTACCAATTACCGATGTTGCAACTTCTTTTACCGTGTTCTTTATTCTATCCCACCCCGTCTCTATGTCCTCAATCATCAAGTCTTTAAATCTATTGCTTAGTTCTATGTGGAATTTCTCTCTGTGTCGTTTATCTTTTAAATTGTCTATGTTTAATAATGGTGTGTGTACTTTTGTAGTTATCTTATTTGATTTTATTCTACATTTTAATTTAATACCAATCATGTAGCGGTCGCTATCACAGTCGGCGCCTCTGTACGACCTAACATCTTGGATTGTATTTTTGTGCCTATCATCAATTGCAACATGGTCTATTTGATTAACGGTATGGCCATCAGGAGATCGCCAGGTACCTTTGTATATATCTTTATGGGGAAACATTGGGCTTTTTATAACCATTGATTTTGCTGTAGCAAAACTGATTAGTCTCAGACCATTATCGTTAGACTGGTCGTGTTTGCTGTGTCGCCCGATGGTAGGCACAAAAATTTCTTCCCGGCCAATTTTTGCGTTAAAGTCACCGAGGACTATCTTAATATCATAATTGGGTAGCTGGTCGTAAACCGCTTCGAGATGTTCATAAAAGCTGTCTTTAAATTCATCTTCAGCAAGTTCAGTGGGCGCGTATGCATTCAATATTAAAATATTTGAAAATTTGCCTTTTACTCGTAGTATTGATATTCTATCGGATATTGCATCAAACCGAAGCACACTACCCATGAATTTCTTAGCGACCATGAAGCCCGTACCGTATTTATGTTCTCCTTCTTCCCCAGCACTGTAAAAGAGCACTGATTGGTTGTCAACATTGCATTCTCCTCGGCCCGGCCATCTTACCTCTTGGAGAGCTGCTATTCCGATATTATATCGATACAGCTCTTTATTAACTTGGTAGATAGCCCCGAGTCTATACAAGGAACGCACATTCCACGAAGCAATTCGGAAGTCCTTTAATTCGTGCCATTGGTCGTCGTTTTTGGGATCGGATCGTTTCTTTCTTGGTTTCGGTTTCGTAACTTGGTCTTTTTTGCGTGGGAGGGGCGTTAACCCGCCGCACAACCCCCATATTGCTGGAGGACCACACCCGTCAGAAGACAGCGAGTCCATCGGACTTAGCCGGAAGCGTAGCTAAGCTGTACTACCGACTTTTTCCTCCGTCCGTCACCCGGAGGACGCTTACGCTAGCGCATTACACCGTGAGGGCCGATGCGGCGCGTCACTGCGTTTAATGGGCAAGGAAATGATCATCGTGATGCATCTTCTTCATGCCGTGGTGTAGGGATTAGCCAGTCAACATGGTGGATTTAAAGTTGACTGCCCAGGGTGCGCCGAACGATCAGTAATGTATCGTCACTCGAGGAGGCTCTCTACTCACACCCCTAAACCGGTAAAAAGAAGAATAAAAATATAATATTTATTTTATTATAAACTAATAATGTAAGCAATGAACGTAAAATGAAGATAAAAATATATTTAAAAATATATATATACAAAAAAAAAAAATCCCTTCCGGATCATGGTAACTTCATATAAACTTAAGTAAAAAATTAAGTAGAGAACATTACTATACAATGTTCTTGAAAAGTATTCGAATAAAGAAATTTTTAATAGATTGATTGACTACACATATCAGTAGAATATTAGTAGAAACATTTCCAGCTCGAAGGACAAGTATAGTTTTGATTAGGCTTTGATATTACTTTAGTATTAAATAGTTGAGTTACTTTTGTAGTTAAATAGATTGTTTGTTATATAAATAAGTTAATTTAACCGCAAAGTGGGTCGTCTCACTTATCACCAGTTACAAAATGCGTACGTGACAAGATACGTGAATTAATTAACTGTAAGGTAATATTAAGCAAGTTGATTGATAGAATACAATTATTTAGGACTAGACAACGATGATACGACCCTCATAATAAGTTTTGTTATCAAATTTCAACGTAATCTGTTTTAATATAATGAAGGATAACTTAACTGTTTCAAAGAGCTTATATCATGCGTGATGTGTAAGATTTGTGATAGAATCTTTTGGAGAAATTCTAAGGCTATAAAACGTTACGATATGGATAGGTTTTCTTTGGTAAGTTTGCTGTAACAGCTTTTTTTAGAGCAGGTTGCCCTGGGTTCGCTTTTAGCTCGAAGCATATATTTACACATATACTAATGTATATATCTGGTCTGAGTTAATATCCATCAACACGTGATAGTGATAGTTACGCATGCTAGGAAAAAATAATCCACTCGCAGTGAAGCGGCGTGAAGGATCAAACATTAATTCTTCTGCTTTATGAATAGGGAAGCCCTGAACTAGCAGTGGAACGTTTACAGGCTGTCCCACTTTCGCTTCAAATTACATGCACCGAGGCGCGATAAGGCTTCGTTAACACCCTTTGAACTAAAACCTTAAAAGGCTAAAAATGATTGCGTATCACCGTTCAAGACGATTTAACTTTTATTATAGAAATTATAGAGTTTATTTTCTTTAGTATTGGACACACTATTTTTTTATATTTATTTAGATAAATAAAATAAACTTGTTGAGAATCGACGAACGCTTTTGGATCTTTACGTGTGTATCAACGTGTGGCGACATCTATCGCGCGAAATACGAACGACTACAAACTACGTAATTAGAGAAAAGTGACGTATGCTACAAATAAAAAATACGATAAGATTACTAATTAAAATATACTAATAAATACCAGAATGCTACCTTTATTACCAAAACTAAGAAAATTATGAAATAATTTAAAAGACAAACCAAAGGGGAACAATAAGAAAAAACATAAATACCATATATTCCGTATTGAATTTTGTCTACGAGTACTATCTCAGCTCAAAGTTTGTAAGGTCATAATACCCAATCACCAGTCTCAGGCTCATCGGGGTCAGAATTCCCATTCACCAATTATTTGAAATCCAAATAGCATCGCTCCAAGTCGCTGTTTCGTTATGAAGGATGAGTAACCTCTGGGGATATCTCTGGGGATATTATATTCGCTAGTGTGTTAGAAATGGAAAGTACTGCTTATACTGTTATGTGTTAATAAAAACAAAATAATCAAAATCAAAAAGTATTTTATTCAAGTAGGCGTCAAAATACTTTTGAATCATTTCAAATTTAGTTCATCAATCATTTAATCAGTTATTTAAAAAAAAGTGCGTGCGTAGAAAGTACACATATCAGAAGTGAAACTTCTTTGGCAAACTAATTCTTAAGTCTCGTTTATATTTATACAAATCTAAAGCTTTAGATTTCGTTCTAGCGCCATCGACAAATACGTTGCCGTTTCATCAAAACGTTGCCGTTTCATCAATTAAAACGTTGCCGTTTCATCCGTAAAAATTTTACCATCATGCGCCTAAGAAGTTTCACATTAAAAACTAAAATTATATTTGTTTAACAAATTAGTTACATTAAAAGTGAAGCTACCACCGATTCGGAATATAGATTCTGCAAAAAAGAATTGGAAAGATACCCCGCAATTACTCATTGAAAAAAACAAATTTTTTCCATAATGCTTTCGTCAAACATGACACGTGATTAGCATTTTTTTTTATATATATAGACTAGCGCTTGACTGCGGTCTCACCTGATGGTAAGTGAAGATGCAGCCTAATATGGTTCGCGTTTGACTAGAAGATGCCTATTCACTCTTGATTTAAAGATACCCAAGTTATAGTGATGATAATGATATTAATAATAAGCATTGTATTAAAAAATCTTTACACATTACTGGACGCAAGATTATGTTTTACTATCTTGTACACTTACAATTTTATATGATACAAATTTTAGGTTAGGGTCAGGAAATGATATTAGTACAAGGTGACATGCGTATCTATCACCCAAATGCCAGTGGTAAGAGTAACGAGATTAAATAGCCACTTTAAGTCAGAAAATAATATTGTTTCTGAGGTGAGTCACGTAGCTAGATCTCCGATTGTCTAACGCCACTCGTATCTAAATACCAATAATCTAAATCCATGAAAGGGTTGAAAATTTTTTTAGAACTAAAGATTTGCACATACATGATATATTACTCTTATTAAACACGCAATATTTGATTTTTACATCCTTTCACACCAGAAAACGTGTTTTATAAGCAAAAAATAGGCTATAAAACATCAAGTTACTACTAAAAGAAGCGCACCGGTAACTATAAATTTGAAAATAACCAATTTGAGTTTTCAATACTTGAACAACACAGTGTAACATTTTCCAATTGTAAATACGAAATTACAGCAATCGCTAAAAGCGCTTTAAAAGTTAACCAAACGTTTTATTTAATTATATTATTAATTTATTATGCAACCGAAACAAAGCAAAATACAAACTAGTTTAATTTAATTATTATTTGAAATAAATCGATAAGTGATTTGCATGCTTGTTATCATATTAATATCGACTACAAATCCATACTGTAATCGAAATTATGTACAGTGAGTGAAAAACATTTGCATTGTTTATATCAAATAATTAATTTTCTACAATGTTTATGTTCACATACACTTTAGTTTACTTTGCTTTGTTTGAGTATAATAACAGCGCCGCCATTGTTCAACAAGTGAAAACTACCCAACTAAAACTTTAAAAAAGGAACGTAGAGCGTAAGCGACGTAGAGAGAGGCATTTTGACGTAACAACGGCTAATCGATGAACGCCGGCTGCATGTACGAAAAAGGATGACGCATTGTCCCGTTACGCTCAGTGTACGCTTGCCCTACATCTATCTCTCTTCCACTGACGTTGTCATGTTAAACTATTGTCCGTACACCAACATTACAGACAACCAATTTATTTTTATTCAACAGTTAATCGGTGCACATACTGCATATATGTACTGTGTATATATGTATATGCATGTGTGTGAATAAAGTGTTTATATGTCACTATTAATGATTGAAAGTGTTCAAATTTAAGATTAAAGACTAATTAAATACTATGGGATTTGAAGGAAATTATTTACAAAACCTTTGTAGAATTTTATCTTACACAATAGTCAATCTAATCAATAGTGAATCTTAAAATATACTGAAGTTAATAAGTGAGTGCTAGTAGCCAGTCTTTTTTAAATATTAAACGCTTGGCTTGCACGCCACACGTGGAGTGCATGTTCAATAGCCAAGCCTAGGAACTTACAATAATTGTCTAGTCTTACAATACAGGATTGTGGAATGTTGTGTACCCCGTAATGGGATACATATTAGATAATAATGTAATAGTGAATCATATATAATGTTTTATATGTATTCTGTGGATGTACCTATAAAATAAAATAAAATAAATAAATAATAACTATATATAAAAAATATATATATAAGAAAAAAACCCCTTACTAACAGTAACATAGGTTAAGTGTACATTGTAAGTAGAACATAAGTGTACATATATGGTAACAAGGAAATAAGTGTACATACATGATAACTAGCAAATACGTGTAAATATAGACATAGAGAAAAATAATAATGTTCAGAAATTAGAAAGGAATTATGTGTATACTTCTCCATAAACAGTATTTAGTAAGGAAAAAAAAACCGTCAACGTCGGACCACGTCCTAGTTTTACTAGGCAGTCACAGGACTGTCGATCTGTAGTAATAAAGAAAAATCGCCTTTAGTAAATATAACAAAAGGCATGGGCATTTTGAGCCCGTGGATCAAAATTTTTAAAAAAATCAAAAATTCGGGATTTATAAGGTCTATACGTTATTTTATATATATTAGACAGACTGCATTTTTCCTAGTGATATACATAAGTAAAAACATTAAAAACAATCTTTATTTTCTCTGTTTCTATTTTTAACTTGAACATAACAAAGATAGGTAATACCTGACTTTTGTAGTGATTCTAAAAATCTATACAAATAAATAAAATTGTTGTTTTCGTTTACAATATTAAAATAACTACTAATTATTGCTGCTTAACTGCTGCGTTATTTATACCAAAATAACATTTTCTACAATTTTTATCGCCTTTCTGTGTGTTTGATCCGGCTGAACTCTGAAACGGCTGTGCCGATTTCGAAAGGACTTTCACTGGTAGATAACTTATGTAATCAAGAGCTACAGCTTACTTTTATTTTAGAAGTTTATTTATTTTATAGCTCTGCGCTATTCCGCTGTATTAATAACTTTGCGAACTGAACAACGCTGTATCAATAAATTTTTTGTTAAATTCCACGCGGATGAAGTCACGGGCACGGCTAGTTAAATATACCAAATTTATAACAATGTTTCTTAATATCATACAAAGTAACAAAAAAGATAACATCTGATATTTAATTTTTTTTTTAATTTATACATTGAGAGACTTATACATTGAGACTGGTTGTACGTGAAACCTGTTTTAATTTGTAGATGAAATCGTATAACTGCTCTACGGCTCTATGGTACGAGATCTTAAGAAATTGCATGAAGCTCTAGAATAGATAGTCTAAGGTGGATAGCATAAATCTAGTAAGAGACGAACACTAGTTTCTGTTTAAGCTCTTGATAAATCCTTAAAATTTGGTTTTAATATATGTAACTTATCTGCCAAACCGAATTGGAGCAGCGTGATGGATTAAGCTCTGATCCTTCACCTACATGGGGAAAGAGGCCTATGCCCAGTTGTGGGATTATTACAGGCTGAAGCGACATGTAACTTACAAAACCTACTTAACCGAGCTTAAAATTATATAGATTTATTAAGAGTATTTGTGGAATCTTGAACGAACCCTAGTGTTTTAGCTATCAATACATTAGAAAAGTACTAAATATTATTCAAAATTACTTTTATAATTTTCATATAGACTCATTTTTGCAATAGAAAAGATAAAATCTTATGTATATATAGGTAATTCTCGTGTCACAATGTTAATTACCATACTCCTCCGAAATGGCTGGACCGATTTTATGAAATTGTGTCGATATCGGGTAGGTCTGAAAATCGGCCAACGTCTATTTTTCATACCCTTAAGTTATAAAGGGCCCTACCCTTTGGTTAGGGGGTTAATAACATACATGGCAAAGAAAAAAACGTTTACGGGGTCAGCTATTCCAACTATAAAATATTCACTTAGCGATAATTTTGTACAATAATTTAATACATATAAAATAAATACAAAAAGTCACATCACAAAAAGCCAACACTACTCAAACTCAGTAAAACGGATTAGTAATAAAACTGCCTTTCGAGTCTTCAATTAGACGCCGACAAAAAGCAACCTCAGAGGATTAAAGCTTGTCACAGAACAAGCGATCCATTTGAAACAACTACGGCTTTTAGGCTATTTTTACTAATGTAGTTAAAAATATTGTGTTCCATTTAAAAGTAATGAATTATATAAATGTCTTCAGTAATTTTGCGGACACCTTATAACGACTTATGATGACGTGTGTTTCATATTCAAATGCAAAAAATGGCTTCTTAAAAAGTTACATTTATTTTGTGCAGTCAGTAATTTCGTTACAATTTTATCATCCCTTCTCGTGTTTATACTTCGTTTATTACATTTTGTATCAAAATATAAGAAGATAGATATTTTTGTGAATATATATAATATTATTATAAATGAACTGTTAAAGCAATTTTAAGTATGCGAGGAATAGCTTTTTCTGTAATTACAACTTGTGAGGTTCTGATATTCTCAACATCAGAACCTTATAGCATCAATCTTGACATACGCTTCAGCCTGTAATATTTATTACTGTAATGTTTATTACTTTATTATTTATTGCTACTGGGCATAGGCCTCTTTTCCTATGTAGGAAAAAAATCAAAATTTAATCCACCACGCTGCTCTAATGCGGATTGGCGGATATATTCCCTACTATGAGTAACGATCGCTATCAGGTAGGTATACATGCCAACCGGGATAACAACCGGAACCGACTGCTTTACGTGCTCTTCGAGGCACGGTCGGGAGAGCAACAAGGACTGCACCCTAACCCAGACCAATACGAATTAATGTCATGTGTGAGGATCAAACCCGCAACCGCCAGCGCAACAGTCACAAACCAGTGCTCTGACCGTTGCGCCAACCCGTCGTCTTTACATGACAATATAAAAGTAGCTGAAATACACCAATCGAGCAATACCAACGTCAGTTAGTTAAGGAATTTTTAACCGCGAACACTGCAGAGCTGAACGTCCAAGTCTGAGGTCAAATGGGAAAATAATGTTGGTTCACAAATTTACTCTAAAATTGCGTGAATATCGTTATACCAGAACGATTAAATCAATTCCAACGTTGCTGATGATAAGAATCATACAATCCTAAGTAGGAGTTTAGTAGTACGTTCATTTCTAAAATAGAATATATATTTTATTTGCTTCTATATGTATTTATATTGATTTACTAACATATGTTGTTTTTGTAATACTGACATTAAGATATGGACTATGTCTGAAACAAAATAAATAAAATATAGAAATAAAAATAAATATTGCATGTATTTTCTCGGGTGTTACTTATTCAAACCAATTTCTAGCACTGGGCGAAGGCGGATGCCATCTATAGTATAAACTATATTGGTAGATGTTATCACATACTGTATATAAAAATTCGTGCACTTGGTGCTGGGTTGATTAGCAAGTTTATCTTAGATCTTGTTAGCATACGGAATAAGGATGTAAACTGCTTATTGTAATAATATTTTTATAAAATCATAATTCAGCTTAAATAAATAATAATTTCGTTTTAATTTTTAAGACTACAAAAATTTAATATGTTGGCTTTTAAGGTTGAAATGAATGAATCCCCACGAATGAATGGTTTCGGTCCAAAAATACGCTTTAGTTAAATTATGGCTCACTCGGCTTAACTTTCTGCTCCATACAATCGCCAAAGGTTAACAATGGTGGCGTTGACATTTAGCGTATGACGTAGCCACGGCACTGATCGAATTCAATGAGCAAGCTTAATGGAGCGCAATTTGCGTTTAGTTCTTTTATTACTGTACCGATCTACGTAAATAACTAAATATAGTAAATACTGTATTTGTATAAAAAGCGAATCCGTATTTCTTAATCAAAATCAAAATCAAAAACAGCTGTATTCAAATAGGCCCCAAGAGCACTTTCGAATCGTCATTTTACAAATTAAAACTTTAAAAATAAATTATTATTTTTGTAAAAGTAAAGCTACCACCGATTCGGAATGTAGATTCTGCAGAGAAGAATCGGAAAGAAACTCCGCAGTTACTCTTTTGAAAAATAATATATAAATTGTGTTTAGTACAAAATTAGTAACATTTTGCTTAAAATACAGCGTCACTAAGCCCACACATCTTTATCAACTATGTAATCCTGCACCGAATAATAGGCTTTATCTATTTTCTTTTAAATAAAAACTTTAAATTTATGTTGAGACAATTCCAAAATCTTATGTAAAGTAAACTTTGATGGGCTTCGAGTACGGAAACTAGCTTTCTTCTTATAGTCTTCCAAGAGGTAATTTTTCAAGTTAGGTCGACATAGTTTAAATAACTCATTATTAAAGTTAATTACCCCTATTCTTTTTTTTACACTGCTTACGTTTATTATATTACAAAATAGAAGACTTATTTTGTTGATTTGAAGGGACCAGCAACATTATTAACATGAGTTGATAGTAATCTAATGGCATATCATCTACTAACAAAATAACCAAAATAATAATTTCTAAAAGTGATGCGTATATTTATGGTCCAATATTTTATTTTAAAACCAGAGCAGAATTAGTCTGTAGAATATGATCCCCAACTGCAACACAGCAAACATTCGAACTGGTTGAAAATGATCCATGAACTTAAATGACGCGTCACGGTCATTTGTTAAATCACGTCCGTCATTAATCACGTAGTGTATACGCGGCGTCACTTCGTACCACAACTTTACAGTGAATATTCCATCGTGATATACCCAAGCTCTTACAATTTTTCCTACTCAAACATAAAATTGTATCAGCAACGATGTCAAAATTTCATTATTTTTTACAATTTGTTAAAAATATAAGGCGGTTTGTATTCGATCCCCGATTCCCTACACATGAAAAATATTTTTATTCCGAATTCTCTGTAAGATTCTTCAAATCAAAATCGCTAAAAAATGCAATAATTACCTTTCCTAATTCAACTCTTTGCTGAAGATTACAATGAATCGCTTACAGACGATATCGTTATTTTAATAGATAATTTCGATAATTTAAAGCTACCATCTAAATATGAATGTAGATTCTATTGTAAAAATAAGCGAAAAATTCCACAGTTACTCTCTCAAAGCCTTGTTCTACTGTGAGACATTGCAGGCGTAAAGCACATGTAGCAGTCATTTTTATAAACGAATAACATGCGATAATGTGAACCACATATTAGGACTGACCTATAAAAGTAGGTTAAAGTAATAAAAAGAAAACGGAACTCATATTCGTTGCCTTTTATCTCGATTTTAGATTTAACCGCAAATCGAAACCGTGCTTATTACTAACTTAAATTCGAATATTAAAATAGTAAAAAAAGATTGAAAAAAAAAATAAAATAAAAGTATTTAAACTCCAATTTTTTTTTCATTTTTGTGTTTTATTTTAATTTGTAATGCTAATAATTTAATAAAACCAAAATATATAGCTGACTGGACAAACGTTGTCTTGGCGCTAATCGCTATTTAAAAATAGGGGTTGGTGGTAGAAAGGTGACAATTTAGGGTTGTATGTATTTTTTACCGCCAAATTATAATAAAATAAAAAATAAAGAATTTATCTAAAAATTAAAAAAAAAAATTAGGGGTGGACTACCCTTAACATTTAGGGGGATGAAAAATAAATGTTGTTTGATTCTCAGATCTACCCAATATGCACACGAAATTTCATGAGAATCGGTCAAGCCGTTTCGGAGGGGTTTAACTACAAACACCGCGACACGAGAATTTTATATACTAGATTAACGGAAAAGTTAGAGAGTTGAAATCTTGAAATGATGAAACGTGAAGCCATAAGTCAAATTTATAAAATAAAAAATCATAGTGAATGATAACTTCATCATCGTCATCATCAATTCAGCCTATCACAGTCCACTGCTGGACATAGGTCTCCACAAGTTCACGCCAAAAATGGCGGGATCTCATGTGTTTTACCGACGGCAGCACCGAACACGATGCTGCCCGTCTTCGGCCTGTGTATTTCAAAGCCTAACAGTTGGATGGTTATCCCAACATCGTTTTATAAGTTCCAAGGCGGTAGTGGAACTGTGTTATCTCTTAGTCGCCTCTTACGACACCCACGGGAAGAGAGGTGGGTGGCTATATTCTTTAAAAAAATTATTCTTTGAAAAATACTTGATAAAAAAGAGCTTTTTTGTAAAGTACTTAGAAATGTATTGATTTAGACTAACGACGCAAAACGCGGTGGAAATAATTACAAAAAATCCCTTCTACTATTCAAAATCAAAATATTTGAAACTCTCTCTGTTTCAATGCTTAAAAATTATCGAAATTGAGAGGAGAGGATTTGGAGAGGTTCAGGGGTAGGGTCAGTAATGCGGTTTCAATGCTTCTAGTGTTGCAGGCACCTTTAGGCTAAGGTTACTGATTACCATCAGGAAGGTCGAGTGCTTGTTTTTCGCCCTCATCAAATAAACAAGTAACGTAATTAAACAGCGTAATAATATCTGTTTGTGGCTGATAGCCTGATTAATTTTTTAGGGCATGATGAGCTATTTAACGGTCGAAGTAATTATAAGATCTTCGCTATTTCCACCGACTCTTTATTACAGAATAATAATAACAAGTGGTCGCCCGGGGGTCGACATTCGACCAAAATTAAAAATTTGAATTAAATAAAACGAAAAAGTTATGAAAATAAAGAAACTTTTTCAAATTTTTCAATTTGATTATAGACTTTGACAATCTACATAAGAGTATAATATGCGTGTGTGTGTGTGTGTGTGTGTGTAAAATACGTGGTAGTGTGTCTAATGTCTTTTTACCACGCTTTTATTAGCTTGGGTTGTATGTATGTATGTAATTGAATCTTTGAGCATAATTTTCACCAATTTCTTTATATATTTATTATTAATTTGAACCTTTGCACACATATCAAGGACCTTATTAGGACCGCCAGGATTAATAAATTCTTTCGTGGATCCTCTGTAAGGAAGTAAAAGAGATAAAGCTAGCGCGCGATATGCGCATGCCATGTCTGCAAATAATTAATCGACAAATCGAACTAAAAAATAAAAAATATATTATAGTTTAAAAAAACTAAAAAACCACGCTTTTATAGCTAATGTTGCGTGGGGTGCTTGATATATTAAATGTAACAATTATTCTACTTGCAACTATCTATGTGCGGAGAATTATAAAAACATAGTAAAAAAAAGTTGTGAAAATATAGTAAAATGCACCCGACATTTTTAACTCTGAATTATCCCCTTAATAACTTAAATTTTATTATAATTTTATTTTGAAGTCATTAGATTGTTCGATCTTCTACTACTGTAATATAAACTTTTTGTAATTAAAAAATATTTTCTACTTTTTTTTCGATTAGCTATAAAAGCGTGGTTTTTTAATTTTTTTTAACTATAATTTATTTATTGATTTAATTTATTTTTATGCATAATTGTAAAAGAAATATTAGCATTCTGAACTCCTTCTCTATATAATCCAGAATCCAACAAATATTTCGACATAAATGTAATCACTGCAAAATATTTGAAGTCATGTAAAACAGGCATTCAATATAATTAATATTTAAAAAAAAAATGTTTAAGTCTCCACATCAGAATACTAGTTATAAATATTTTTCAACTCTATACCGTTCATATTATTTAATTATTTAAGTATATAGTACGGATAAAATTTCGTATAATTTTAAGTAAATTTAAATAAAATAGCTAAGGACATTTGCATAAATGCCACTAGAGTGTTCGATTTCAACCCTGACGGTTCACGCCCTCTGACCTAAATTACTTACTTCATTAAATACATATTTTGTATAAATTATGAAGTGCAGTTTGATAAAAAAAGTTGTTTACATTTTTTTTTCGTGTTCGACTTTCAAATTATTACAAAGTTTTTATTATTAAGTTTTCAAATATTACTATTTTTTTTTAATGGATATTATTAATTAATTACTAACGTAGACAATTAATGAATTGGACGTTAGGTTATATTTTAGAAATAATTTTAATGAAATGGTTTTATATATATATTCTTTATTGCACTTAAAAAAAAAAACATAATTACAAGTCAATTTTGGAAAGAATGTTGGCAAGGGCGAACTTATCTCTGTAAGAGATCTCTACCAGTCTACCTATGGTGGTGAGAGAAGATGTTATCGCGGGACTCATAAGCGCATTTGTGATAAAGTGAAAAAAACTGAACAAAAAGTTATAAATTATTTTAATATTTAATTCGATAAAAATTTTAATAAAATATTTATCGAATTAAATATTAAAATTTAAATTAGTTAATTTTTAATAAACGCTTCACAGTCAACGGCCCCCAGTAGGATTTTCTCCTATGATGGGGGTCCGGAAATACACACAATACATATGCACAAACGCCCAGACCACGACAACATATATATGGCCAATACAAATATCGAAACCGCGACCGCCAGCGCAACAGTCAGTACTGTGACCGGTGCGCCAACGCGTCGTCAAATTAAAAAAAAAATTAACTAGTATATTAAAAGCCGCTCTTGTGTAGTGGTGAGAGTAGTCGCCTAAAAGACCGACGGTAATGCGGGTTCGATTCCCAGTCGGCATATTTATATTCGAACAATAATTTCCTTCCGTTTTGGATGTCTATCCTTGTGGGTCTCCCCACCGTGCCTCGGAGAATACGTTCAGCCGTCGGTCCCGGTTGTTATCGTAAATTCCTGATAACGATCGTTACTCCTAGTAGGGAACATATCCGCCAGCTCGCACTGAAAAAGCGTAGTGGATTAAGCTCCGATCCTTCTTCTACATGGAGAAAGAGGCCTATGCCCAGCAGTGGGATATCACAGGCTGAATGCGGTGAATACGAAGTAATATTTTTGTTCGAACATGTGAAATACGTTTTTTATTATAGTACTTGAAGAAAACACTAGTGTTTATACAAAATGCCGTGTATGGCTGTCATAAATGAATGAATTCGTCGAATACCAAAGCTGTTAAAACAATAATTACAGTTAACGATTTGATTTTGAGACATGATATATTATATACATATCAATATTTTTCATCATTCGATCTCTGCGTACTTATTTATGTAAGTATCGTAATGTAAAATAAATATGTTTTTATATGTATCAATCTGTGTAATTCGAATTTGTCGTTAATTATTTAATTTCAATAGTTTATGGTATAGTCATGGTGTCTATGTGCACTGATTTTTTTTTATACCGTCCCTATTTTAAAGACAATTATTAATTGATAGGTTGTTGCTGGTAAATGATTGAATTTATACAAATCCGAAACTGCCAGTATCAACCATCACGATTACAATTATATCTTTTTTATTATAGAGGATTTATACGGCAGTGGACGTCTCTACTGATCTTCAGTTCGCTTGCAGGTCAAGAGGAACAATATTGTGTTTGATTAACACTTCAATTACTGATCACACGAATAATTGAAAATAATTTAAAATATGTCTGAATGAATTTATCACGCGTACAACTATTAAAGTATACAGATTAGTACATTTTAGACGAATGTAATAAAACAATATATCCTCTATATTACAGTAATTTAGAGGACTCTGTCACATACTCAATTCACACTCGATAAGGATTCATTTTTACTCACAGTTGGGTTAAAAGACACAAAAAAATAGGTTAAAAAACAATGTACTAGTTCAGCTTTTGAAATGTCGATGAAACGAATAAATTGTTAAACAAATTTAAAATAAATTTAAATTTTAAAATACTCGATATTCAGTTTGTTCAGGTGTTGACATTGATAAATCGATAGGATGCGCATCACTGTAATATGCAAGCAAAATATCTGATTCCGTGCATACGTATAGGAAAATATCATCGGGAATTCTGAGTTCGAAGCGAATACAGCAAATAGTGATGGTAAATACGGCGCGGCTCTCGGTTAATTGGAAGCCTTACAAATATGTACTAGAAAAAGATTTTTCGCTAGAAAAACCAAAGTGAAATTCTATATTTTAATACTTAGTTTAGTGTTTAAATACATAGCACCTAAGTATTATCCAATAACATCTGTTTTTAAATAGGTGTCATTTCCATAACCTTGATGCAAGATAACAACAGCTTGACATAGTTTTGAATAATTAAATATATATATTTTTTTTTCTTTATGAACTTCTTTTTTCAATGCAAAAACGATATGTATGCAAATCTTTAACAAATAGTATTTTTACTAGGGACAAATTTTTTATTCGAAATTTCAAGAAAGAAATTGTTTGTTTATCTTTATTTATAAGCTTTTTTTCGTATTTTTTTTTTCGATTCGAGATAAGTAACCTTTTTTACAATTAAATAAATATTTGTGTCATAATTTTTTAAAAATAATATGTTATAGTTTGGAATTCATATTTATAACTTTTATTATTGTGATATTGTTTCTAAATAAGTATCAAGGTTTTGTAAAACGAAGGTCAAAAGTACGTACATTTATATAAGTACTCTGTGGAATTTGAAGTCATCGCCTGCATATTATACGAGGCAAGTAAGCGAACTCATCGCCTAGCTTACTGATTACGTCTATTGATGTTCCCCGAGAGGAAAAATTCATTTTTCAAAAGGCACAGATTGAAAAGTAATCCTCTACGCTTGTACCTAGAAAAAGACAGGTAAATGGCGTCGAGTCGCAACTAAATCAGGCATATGTTTGTTTGCTTCGTACACATTTAAAATAATACACAACTTTTCTATGAAAACGTTACGGCTAACGTCGGCATTCAAGACTTTGCATTGAAATAGTACAAGTTTTTAAGTTTCGTACTTTTTATTGATTTTTTTATAATGACTGCTGTTGGTCTAAAAATACACATCATTAAAAAAATATATATTTTCATTTTTACATATGACTTTTATTTTAGCTTCTACAGTGTTTTATTATTATCTAATAAGTTTAAATAATATGAATATTTAATTAATTTATCGAATTTTTCAGTAAACTGCTCTTATAAAAACCTCTTAATTTATACTAATATTATAAAGAAAAATATTTATATTTTTGTGATTTCAATATTTGTAATTGATAAGGAACTACTGGAACCATTTAAAAAAGTTTTCACCAGGTCAATGCTACGTTATCACTGAGTAACATAGGCTATATTTTAACGAAAAATGACTGTACAACCAAAATTGCGCAGGCCAAATAGGGAGTAAAAAGCTAGTTAACGATATAAAGTTAGTTTTATATACAAGCTTTTTGTCCCTATTAAAGAAATAGTAAAGATATAAGCTTAATTATTTTTTGCATAGAAATTATGTACGTTTAGTATAGAATGAAATTTGCTCAGATTTACTACGAAAAGTTGGACGTTGCAGTTTGTAACAATGAATTCTATGCTATTATATAAATTGTATTAAGTTTTTATTAGACACACAACAATTGTCATATCTCATCAACTGTAAGTGTAGTTATTATCAAAAATGTAATTGAATATTGGAACTATGTCCTACAGTCTGATATTGTTTTCTAATGTTTACGCAAAGTCCTCCGTCCGGTAAGTCCTCCCGTGACCATGGTTGCTGTAAAGTATCCAAAATGTCGGAAATCTAAAAAGTTAATAAACCGCGACAAAATCAGAAAAATTTGTTTCATCTACAGTCTGATTCGAACTTGATTTCATTCCTCGAACAAAGAAAACCTACCGAGGTTTCGTTTCATTTAATTCAGAGCGTTCCAAAAACTTTTAAATAACGAAATAACGAATACTTACTTTGTATGTACCGTAAGTCAATACTTGTTTATCTTCAATCAACAATCAGTAACCGCGCTCAGCTGGTACGGCGGAAAATCTATTGGTTTACAAACGAACTAATGATACTAAGTTAAACTTTATGTGTTTTTGTGTGTTATTTTAACACTAATTTAAATTGTAACATGGAAAAATATAACGTTTATTAATATACATCTTATAATTGTGTTTGCTCACAAACGAAAAAAAATCGACTTCAATTTCATCGACGAGTAATACAACGTAGATCGACGAAAAAATAGTGAAAATCAGTACACCCAGTAAAAAGTTATTGCGGATTTTCGAGAGTTTCTCTCGATTTCTCTGGGATCCCATCATCAGATCCTGGTTTCCTTATCATGGTACCAAACTAAGGATATCCCCTTTCCAACAAAAAAAGAATTGTCAAAATCGGTACATCCAGTAGAAAGTTATGCGGTATAATACAACGTAGGTCGACGAAAAAAGTGTCAAGTAAAAACGCATTATTAGATATAACTCGAAAAGTAGTTGTTGAACTCAAATAAATTTAAATGAGACCAATTGACACACAATACCTTTCGATTAAAAAAAAAATTGTCGAAATCGGTCCACACGGTCAAAAGTTCTGAGGTAACATACATAAAAAAAAAATACAGTCGAATTGAGAACCTCCTCCTTTTTTGGAAGTCGGTTAAAATCGAAACACTAAGGTCAGAATATTCAAAAATCTACTAATAAAACAAGCAAAATGCACTTGAAAATAAGCAACAGATATTTGCACGATTAATAAGTTTTGTGGTAACACTGGTTTGTAGCTGTTGCGCTGGCGGCTGAGGGTTCAATCGCTGCACATGACAACATTTGTATTTGCCATACAGATGTTTACTGTGGTCTGGGTGTTAGTGCAGTCCTTGTGGGTCTCCCCACCGTGGCTAGGAGGGTCCCGGTTGTTATCATGTACACCTGATAGCGATCATTACTCATAGTAGAGAATATATCTGCCAATCCGCATTGGAGCAACGTGGTGGACTAAGCTCTGATCCTTTTCCTACATGGGAAAATTGGCCTATGCCCAGCAGTGGGATATTACAGGCTGAAGCGTAATTTATATTCAATGTTGATGTACTACTTTGTAAATTTAAATTTGATCACCAACATTTTCAAATGATAATGAATAAGTATATTTCAGAAGTTTTAAGTGTATTATCCTGATCTTGTATTATCTATGGGCAAAACATACGAGTTCACGCCAATTCTGGCGTGAAATTATGGAGGCCTATGTCCAGCAGTGGACTGTGATCGGCTGAAATGATGATGATGGTGATGATCTTGAAACATTGCTTCGAATTCCTAATAGGCGGAAAGATTGCTGCTCTGTGTTGGCACAAATCTTTAACTTTACAGTATGAGTAAAGATACGAATCTAATTGATAAATTATACGATATTCATTTACTAAGCTTTTTGTAAAGTCTTTAATCACGTAGCAACACGCTGGATTGCTTCAAATGCGATTAAATCTTTTTGAAACAGTGAAACACAAGGTTGTACCGCACGGCCTTTGAGCCTGCTTTGATTGTAGCTAATGTTTACCTAAAAACAAGTAAAAATTTCGTTTGACAAGTGCAATGGGTTAAATCAAAACGATTGGATTCAACTTTATTTTTGTGATAATTTTTACTTTTTGAAATTTTTGTCACAATCTAGTAACTATACAGAACTATTTATGTTGACATATATATATATATATGTATATATATATATATATATATATATGTATATATATATATATATATATATATATATATATATATATATATATATATATATATATATATATATAATGTTTGTCTGTATTTCCTTTATAGAATCGTAAACTATACATTTTATCATGTCATGATCTTCAGCAAAGTGTTGTATCTGAGTTGGTCCGATCAAAATAAAAATTATAATGAAAAAAAAGGGTAGCAACGCACGCAGTATACAGCTAGTGTGTAATATTAATATCTATATTAATATTAATTATATAATATTACAGATCTAAAAATAATAATAAATTAAATTTTATTTAAAACGATAAAATAATAAAATTAAAAATTAACGAATAAGAAAAAACTAAATCAAATATAGCACTATGTAAATATTTTAATAATATCTACTATATATACAATAAACAATATAAACAAAAACAGTTAAATATAAAAAAAATGTAAAAGATTAATTTATGATTTAGTCATAGTTTCTATAATATACCCAAAAAGGAATCGCTGTTACAAGAGACCAGACTAAACATCGTTTATTCATTTGATTATTTATTACCACAAGTATTTATTTAAGACAACTTTAAAAATAAACATCCACTATTACATTGTTTACTAACATATTTTAAAATTATGCTGTTTTACTTACAAGTTTCCTCAGCGTGGTATCATAATATTACCTGCCATGATAACATGATAATATTTGGCCAGGGTTCCGCTAGAGTCGTATCGTACGTAAGTGCAATTTCTTTGATCACGACAACGATGTTTGCAGCGCTGTTTTCATACAAAATACAACAAAGTTCCAACTTTGTCGTATTTTGTATGAAAACAGTGTTGTCGTATTCATATTCCGTGTCTACACTTTTCGTTTGTGCAAATTCCGTTTATCTAAAACAAATTCACTACTGTCATATAAAAAAAAATACTGAACAGAAAAAAATGATATTAATAAAAATATAAATAGTTATATTTTTTATATCGTGACTTTTCATTTTAGTACATTGAGAAATATGAGACAGTAACTTAAGGTTAGGTTAAACCTCAGGTTCTCAAACTCAAAATTATCTACAATTAAATGAAACATTGAATACAATAAATTTTATCGCTATATATTTATTTTGACCGATTTATGAATATAGTTTAGTCAATACACCTTTACATTTTTTAATAATCATTAAATAAAATAATTTCTATATATTTATATTTATTACGCCACGGTCGCATAGACCGAATATAAAATCATCATATCAATAGTTTCGATCTACATCTATTTCGGTACATCGTTCCATAGCTTAATTGGCTAGAGCACCGACACGGTCAGTCGGAGATGCAGGTTCGATCCCCGCTGGAACGGTCGATTTTTGATATGATATTAAAAAATGTTTAAAATAATTTCTGTTATTTATTTTTATTCTTAAGTAGTTTACGTACCAAGTATTGATGCCAGTAATACTTATAATACCTACAATTTAGACAATAAAAAATTATATAAAAAAATATTAAAAACATCACTAGAATGCTAAAAAATATATTTAAAATTAAAAAGTAAAGTCATGACTTTAAGTTATAAAAAAATCTGGAATTCACCACAAATGAATTGATAGGTATTAATTTTAAACTTATACAATATCAAGCTATTAAAAAAAAGTACTCAAAGCTGATTACAATGGGCGTAGCTATCGTCAAGATCGATAGATGTATCTTAAAAAGAACTCCATTTTTAGAAATTGGTTAGAAAATGGGTTTTACAAACTCAGTCCCCAATAATTACCAACGTTTCCTTAATTCAAAATAACATAAAACCATCGCATGACTAAAGTACATTTTTTAAGTGATACTAATAATATGGACAACGCGCATAATTGACTTGACCTAAGTAGTATAGTAAAGCCTTCACTAACCATAAATAATTATAAATATTTTCTTGAATATTTAGTTTTCTATTTTGATTTGTGTTAAAATATTAAAAAAAAAATCAAAATTAATTCAAATTGCAATTGATTTAGTTGTCAATTGCAACTTGAATGTGTGTGTTTGTCTATTATTTCTGTAAGAACAGTATCATATTTTAGATATACATATATATATATATATATATATATATATATATATATATATATATATATATATATATATATATGTAGATTTATGTATTACTACTAGCTGTGCTGCGGATATGCCTGCGTCAAAAACCATACAAAATGACATGGTCTATAATCGTCTCAAAATCTCTGTACATAACTTAAGACACAATTTACTTTAAGAGCAATCAAAAAGTTGTTGTGACATGATAATGGAGGAGCGCATGAAAGTAATTTGTCACTTTTTCATCACCTAGAAAAATTATAGAACACCGTATAAACGTATGAAAGACTCGAAAGTAATCTAAACTACACATACAATCTACGTATTCTAATTATTTTATAAGTATTTTGAACATAAAATAAATTTTAAGGAGTCATTTAATTCGAACGGTAGCGTGATTCGCGCCCATTGTACATTTTTCATGAATTTTTAGAATAATAAATTGTTGTATGATATTCACAAAATAACTGTAACTTATTGGAATATTAGCTGCAGTCGTGACTTTGCGTGTAACTATGTAAATAGCAGCTTCTGTATAGTTATTCTAAGCAGCGTATTAAGATAAAATATGCACCAATTTTTAAGTTAGGGTATCCAGCAAAACAACTGAGAAAACAGTTTCTAAAATAACAATTTTGGCGTCATTGGCCCCAGTGTCTACCAACATAAAAAAAAAACAAATATCTTTTACGTACAGACATAACCGAGTTAGAGTTTTGTTATAGGTGTAGATGTCAGATGTTAATGTTCCGTAGTAGACACGACATCATACTAGGTACAATGTGTATAAATAAAAAACAAATTATACTAAAAAGAGTTTATTTGTTATAAACTTATTTGACAAATCGTCGAACTTTGTATTAGAAATTTTATCTAAATATAAATCATTGCTACAAAAACGACGGTGTATAGTAAAAAGACTGATTCAAACACTTTTGACTAGAAGTGAGTCTCAAATTTGATTGACATGACAATAAGAATAGACTGCCAAATTCAGTATTTCTTTTCAACGAACACGTGACACGGTTTTACGTTATCATCGTTTTTATATTCATTAATTCCTTTGGATTTATGACTTCCTATAGGCCAATTTAGTACAGATTATTTCTTCAACGTCACGTAAAACGGAGAAGATATGAAGGAAATTCAATCAAGCAAAAATTGTCTAATGTAAGTAAGATACAAAAATACTTTTAAATCGTCATTACGTTTACTACTCTGCGGGATACGGGTTCGATTCCCGCCTGAGTCTGGGTGTAATATTTGTATTCATAAAATTATATTTGTTCTATTTCTATGTATCAGTCATCAGTTCAACCTAACGCAGTCCACTGCTGGACATAGGCCTCCACAAGTTCGCGCCGAAAATGGCGTGAACTCATGTGTTGCCTATAGTCACCATGCTGGGCAGGCGGGTTGGTGACCACAGGGCAACTTTCTATGTATATCTATATATATATATAAAAAAAAAACTAGCTATACCAGTCGGCTGTTGCCTATAACACAGGCATCATGTTGTTTACCATAGGAACAGACAATCGTGTGTGTATTTATTAGACCTTTTAAGATTGTAGAAATAGGTTTTTTTTTAAATATATTACTCTAATAATATTTTAATTAGATAAGCCACGATTGAAACAATTTTCCCAAAGTTGATACTTTTTAGAAATTTGTAATATATACAAATTTTAAAATTTTAGAATATTTTAAATGATATCTGATTTGGTAAAAATATTAAAATAAATATGCACATTCGATTAAATTATATTGTTATTAATAAATACGTTCAATTAGTAATAAAATTATTAATGAATCTAAGTGAACAATCTAATGGAAAGCTTCGTGAATATTAATTTATTCCGGTCATTTACAGGCACTTACAGCATTCACCACATATTATTAATTAATTTCAATTGAATAATGTAATGATTTCATGGTTTAAGCTTTAATGTTAAATTGAATGAAACTAAATATCCTTATACTCTATTCGTCAAATAGAAACAAAATATACGTAGAGATCATTAGCGAAATTAAAGGGGTAGGTCTATCTCAACTTCTCGCACAGAAAAGTTTAACCTGGATAATTAACTATCTTTGATGTAGTTAATAACAACAATTAGTATTGTTGAGAAATTTCAATGCAAAAATTAAGCGATTATTAAAGTCAATGAAACGAAATATTTCAGTGACGTTCATACCATCGTCAGTCATGTGAATAGATTGAACTGTTGTAAAAATTATATATAATTACTAGCTGTGCCCGCGGCTTTGCCCGCGTTGAAATTAGTGTGTCACAAAGTTTTCCCGGCAAACTTGCCACGATGTCCTTAGATGGCGAAGTGGCTTCTTCCGGACCGGGACAGATATAATATCATAAATAACGGTTCGTTATTAAACAGGTTTGTTATTTTTGTTGGCGTCCTGTCGTTTTGGCGTATTTGCGTGTTGGCGTGTTGGCGTATTGGTACATTGGCGTGTTGGCGTGTTGGCGTGTTGGCGCATTGGCGTGTTGGCGCATTGGCGTGTTGGCGTGTTGGCGTGTTGGTGTATTGGCACATTGGCGTGTTGGCGTGTTGGCGCATTGGCGTATTGGCGTGTTGGCGTGTTGGCATGTTGGCGTGTTGGACTGTTGGCGTGTTGGCGTATTGGCACATTGGTGTGTTGGCGTGTTAGCATATTGGCGTGTTGGCGTGTTGGCGTATTGGCGTGTTGGCATGTTGGCGTGTTGGCGTATTGGCGTGTTGGCGTGTTGGCGTGTTGGCATGTTGGCGTGTTGGACTGTTGGCGTGTTGGCGTATTGGCACATTGGCGTGTTGGCGCATTGGCGTATTGGCGTGTTGACCTGTTGGCGTGTTGGCGTGTTGGCGTATTGGCGTATTGGCGTATTGGCGTGTTGGCGTATTGGCGTGTTGGCGTATTGGCGTGTTGGCGTATTGGCGTGTTGGCGTGTTGGCGCATAGGCGTGTTGACGTATTGGCGTGTTGGCGCGTTGGAGTGTTGGCGTGTTGGAGTGTTGGCGCATTGGCGTGTTGGAATGTTGGCGTGTTGGCGTATTGGCGTGTTGGCGTGTTGGCGTATTGGTGTGTTGGCGTGTTGGAGTGTTGGCGTGTTGGCGTGTTGGCGCATTGACGTATTGGCGTGTTGACGTGTTGGCATGTTGGAGTGTTGGCGTGTTGGAGTTTTGGCATGTTGGCGTGTTGGCGCGTATTGGCGTGTTTAAGTTAAGCGGACAATAAAAAAAATGTCGATGTTTCCGATTTTAGTAATTTTCCAATATGCAATGAAACAAAACTAATGAATGAAAACTATTGCTAACAGGCGTCAGATGTAGCCCGGACGACGACCACTGACTACTGCGCTCAGTCAGGCGTTATACACATTATATAATTTATATGTAGAAAGCCGGTAGAGATAACTCTAGAAGAAGTCTCTTCCAGCTAACCTGCGGTAGTTGTTTTATTTATTTTTTATTTTTTATTTTATTACTGGACTTTCATTTGGATAAAATATCTGTGTTGTTACGGTAATAAAATATATAGCCGCCCCCTATCTTCCCGTGGGTGTCGTAAGAGACGACTAAGATAATCGACTATCTGTTTAAGCGTTATATCAAGTCAGTCAGTCAGTCCACTGCTGGACAAAGCCTCACTGAGTTCGCGCAAGACATCCCGGTTTTCCGCAATATAACAATATATTTATATATAATTACTAGCTGTGCCCGCGGCATCTCATCAAAATCGGCTTAGTCGTTCCGTAAACCTTCCTCTTGAAGCCCTCTCTCCATTGGTAAAACCGCATGAAAAGCCGTTCAGTAAGTTTTGAGGGAATCGATCACATACACTTTTGGGGACTTATTGTTATAATACACTAACTGTTGCCCGCGACTACGTTCGCGTGGTTATGAAGATATGCATTACTATCAAGATGTTTAAGTAACTTATTTTTTTATTTCAGTCACTTGAAATGCTTATCACGCTGAGTAATTTTTTAAAAGGCACAATTTAGTATAATTTATTAGTTATTTGTATCAAACCTCTCTTTACACCACATTTTTAGTTTTATTTTCAGGCTGCAGTATAAATAACCTAGCAGGCGAACTTATAGCTGCTGTATATGTTTCATACAAACTATCAACCCCAATCAAACGCCCTTAGCAGTGGAATATCAAAAAATCCGTTCTTAGCGGACGTTTACTAACTATAATCTACCTCCCTGCTAAATTTCATCTTTGTCCATCCTGGATGGATGGACCATCCAGCGGTTTTTGAGTTCTCGTGATGTGTGAGTCAGTGACCTTTCTCTTTTATATATATATAGATTACGATGCATTATTTGGACTCCTTTTCACCATCTATAGAGCATACATTTTAAATTTCGTCTCTTACTTTAAAAAGATAGGCCTTTCATACAAACTTCCGGCCCCCGTTTTATCTTTTACGTCCTATACAAAACCTACTTGTCAAATTTCAAGTATGTAGGTGTTATAGTTTCGAAGATTTCGTGATCAGTGAGTCAACCTACGATTCCCCGTTTTAACCCCAAAAAGAAGTTGATTTCTAAAGTTACATTATTTGAACACCTTTTCACCATCTATAGAGCATACATTTTAAATTTAAAGTCTCTTACTTCAAAAACATAGGACTTTCATACAAACTTCCAACCCCCGTTTTACCCTCTTAGGGGTCGAGTTTCGTAAAATCCGTTCTTAGCGGATGCCTACGTCTTAGAAGGAGCCTACCTGCCAAATTTCAAGTTTGTAGGTGTTATAGTTTCGGAGATTTCGTGATGAGTGAGTCAACCTACGAACCCCCGTTTTAACCCCAAAAAGGAGTTGATTTCTAAAGATACATTATTTAGACACCTCCTCACCATCTATAGAGCATACACTTTAAATTTCAAGTCTTTTACTTCAAAAACATAGGACTTTCGTACAAACTTCCAATCCCCGTTTTATCCCCTTAGGGGTCGAGTTTCGTAAAATTTGTTCTTAGCGGATGTTTACGCTTTATAAGAAACCTACCTATCAAACGTCAAATTTGTAGTTGTTATAGTTTCAGAGATTTCGTGATGAATGAGTCAATGTACCATCCCCGTTTTAACCCCGAAAGGGAGTTGATTTCTAAAGATACATTGTTTAGAGACCTCCTCACCATCTATGGAGCATACATTTTAAATTTCAAGTCGTTTACTTCAAAAACATAGGACTTTCATACAAACTTTCAACCCCTGTTTTACCCCTCTAGGGGTCGAATTTCGTAAAACCCGTTCTTAGCGAATGTTTACGCCCTATAAGGAGCCTATCTGCCAAATTTCAAGTTTTTAGGTGTTATAGTTTCGGAGATTTCGTGATGAGTGAGTCAACCTACCATCCCCCGATTCAACCCCAAAAGGGAGTTGATTTCTAAAGATAGATTATTTGGACTCCTTCTCATTATCTATAAGGCATACATTTTAAATTTCAAGTCTCTTACTTCAAAATCATGGGACTTTCATACAAACTTCCAACCCCCGTTTTATCCCCTTAGGGGTTGAATTTCGTAAAATTCGTTCTTAGCGGATGTTTACATTCTATAAGGAGCCTTCCTGCCAAATTTCAAGTTTGTAGGTGTTATAGTTTCGGAGATTTCGTGATGAGTGAGTCAACCTACCATCCCCCGATTCAACCCCAAAAGGGAGTTGATTTCTAAAGATATATTATTTGAACACCTTCTCATCATCTATAGAGCATACATTTTAAATTTCAAGTCTCTTACTTCAAAATCATAAGACGTTCATACAAACTTGCAACCCCCATTTCACCCCCTTAGGGGTCGAGTTTCGTAAAATCCGTTCTTAGCGGATGCCTCCGTTTTATAAGGAGCCTACCTGCCAAATTTCAAGTTTGTAGATGTTATAGTTTCGGAGATTTCGTGATGAATGACCTTTCGCGTTTATATATATTATAGATATATATAGATAGATAGATATATAGAATATAGATTAATAATTTAATGAGTCATAATAAAAAAAATGTAAGTATGTATAATATTTCTGAATTTACATATTTTTTTAAATAAGTACTTGTGTTGGTGTGAAAAGGTTTATTAACTAAATTATTTCAATTTTTTTCTAAATTTTTTACGTCTAAAATTTAATCTTTACTGTGTTTTCAGTATGTAAAAAAAATTCCCTACACCTCACTCTTCTTTTATGCATTTATCTGAACAAATAACCATCCCGTTTTTCAGTCTGGAAAACACGATATAACTAAATTTTACTCGACCGAACTTTAGTTTAGTTACAACACATGTGCTCTAATGGGCTAATTAACAGCTTAATACAAAAATTAGTTTCAATGTTGACATCAATGTCCATAATGGTAAACCTTATTATTTAAAGAGATCAAAATAACTACAGTAATATAAAAAAGTAACTTATGCTACCCATGATATATATGTCGGAACCTGTGCTGTCGAAAGCAATTAAGCAAGAGATTTATAAACTGTGATGCACCGATCACGCCACCGAGCACATCGTTCGATAGACACCTACCCTCACTCATTCTATTACGCGATTCTGACGTGTATAAAACGATCGGTGCTCGGCTAAGGCAGTCTTGGCTCTGGCTTGGCACGATGCACTTGTTGTATCCTGCTAGTAGCTTAACCTAGACTTTCAATAATTAATTTGTGCAAACGAATTAATTGTTAGATATTATATTACGATCTATCTATACTATAATTTGACTAGGCGGGGCGAGCAACTCGAGCAGTGAAGGTGAGTTTTGATATACATCTCAAAGGGGGCCTCTTTAAACCTACACCTAGCTTGCAAATCCTAGGAACTGCTGTGAGTTTCTCCCTCTGCCACACGATGGATCCGGCACCCACGCATCGCCGCCCATCTCGGGCACACCTCGGTGTGCTGGGCCGAGTCTACCGCCGCGCTACAATCGTGACATCCAGTCATCGGCTCCCTGTGGGCCGTCCGATACAAGTAGTCACTAAAGCAGCCGTGTCCGGTGAGAACCTGCGTCAGACGGAAGGTGAGGAGCTTGCGTTTGCGGCGCATCCACCGCTCAATGACCGGGCGCAAGGCAGTCGTTACACGTGTGCCATACGGCTGCTCCGCTAGATCCTCCCGCCACCTCCGCATTAGCGTTTATTGCCCCATCCGGCGCACTCGTAGGATCCTGTCCAACGTGGGGTTCTCACCGAGAGCCCTCCTACCCGAGACGTATGAGTAACCTCCACCACGAGCTCCTACGGGGGGTCGCCGGCTACAACAGTAGCTGCAGCCCCAGAAACTGTACGGTACCCCCGGATCACTCTCACCACAATGATCCTCTGCGCAGACCGCAGCGCGGCAACTAATAACTATCTTGTGTTAACCTAGGTACATTGTTCTTAACCAGCCTGACCTCCTCATTCCTACATATACTCTATAATACCCACAAAAATAAGTATGAAATATTATCGTAAGCCAATAGGCAAGTAATGTCTCAAATCCACTGCTTATTGGCCATATGTCCTCGTTGCCTGTTTATCGAAATCGTGACTTGTTTTTACGATGAAAAGCGACAATATAGGAAAGTGATAATAATTTATTTTTCATAGAATTATATGAATGAATGTTTTGATCCTGGTGTCTAATTAGTTTATAAATTATGTTTCAACATGTAATTACAGACATTTTATAATATAAGAAACAGATAGAAACCTTATTGCAGTCAGTACATTTAAAGTGAATAATAAGATAGAAACGAGACAAACATAGGTATATATAATAATTTAAGTGCGCAAAGCCGGTCTTATTGCTATCAGCAATCTCTATCAGACATCCTATCACATTAAATGAAGACATAATAATTTAAAAAAGCTGCTAATGAATAATAATGACTACTTTATTCTTATTTTTTCAATTAATAAAAATATGACTTCGATTTTATTTATATGTAATTTGGAGTTAGATATTAATTACGAACCATAGAATGGTTAATTTTAAAACAAAATGACAAACAATTACGATTACTATGTTTAGAAAAATGTAAATATTATGAAGAATTTGTTCCTTATCATATTATACAGTATGTCAAAAATATATAAACATAAACCTTATAATCAGTAAAACTATGACATGAATTGAATACTTTTAAAACATTATTAAAGTAAGGGGGATTCCCCTTACTTTAAAGCCCTTAATGGCACTGTAAATACTAATAAAGATATTTTTAACTTTCATAAGTAAGTATATGAATACATATAGAAGCAGTGGCGTATTTGAAGTTTAGCGCCCCGGGTAAATAAAATTTACCGTCCCATAAATTAAGAGAAAATGGCAAAAGCAGCGGGATATGACTTTTCGGAAAAAATATTTTCTCGGTAAAATAAATCGATTAATATAACTGATTAATAAACTTGTCGATATATTTTTCGGCTGACTCTTATAGGAAGCTTTATTCCTTGTTATTTTTATAGCATAATTCATAATATAATTTTAATAATACTAGATGAAACTAACAATATATGAAAACCCATTATATTTCGGCTTCCATTTTTTTTACGTACAACTCCATTATAGAAATAATAATGATAATAATAATAGTAAATATTCTTTATTGTACACTTCAAAGAAACATTACAAAAAAAGTGATATAAGCAAAGAAAGGTGTACAAAGGCTGTCTTATCGCTAAGAGCGATTTCTTCCAGACAACCTAAGCTAAAAAACGATTATTTTATATAAATAGATTAGATAGATAGATTATTAAATATAAAACGCTCGGCTCGACCCGCCCCTATTAGAATGCCGACCTCCAGGCCATGGCCCTTTTAGCCCTTGGGTAAATACACTCTCCCATATATAGAAGGTATTGCGTTCCAACTACCGGTCGAAAATAAGAAAGTAAATAGTTTAATACAAAAATAATATAAGTACCAAATTATAATACAGGCCGTAAGTATCCTACACTCGACCATATGACCTTATGTGTATGTAAAACATATTTTACATATATATATAATACAACAAACGATCTACGCGAATTAAAAAATGCATCATCATAAATGAAATTACGCTGTAAATTACCGACATTTTTTTATCCTTAATATTATCCACGCTTGTAACGCGACTATAAATTCACATTCATGTATATATATATATATATATGTTAATGAATATATATGAATTAAATTAAATGTTTCCCATCCCCATGGACATCTGCAATATCAGAGGTTGCGGGTGCAACGCCAACCTAATAAAATAATAATATAAGGTATATTTTATAATGAACGTTTGTTATTTGAATTCCAGTGCGCAGCTGGGCGGGCGGCCTGGCAGGAGGCGGCGGCGCTGTCGGTGGGCGGCGGCGGCGCCGGCGCGGGCGGCGCGGCCCGCCGCTGCTCCGTGCTCGGCGACCACCCCGGCGCGAGGCGAGACCCACGCGGCAAGTGGCACCGAACCAATCGGGTAGGAACCAGATCAGTTTATAAATACATATATAGCACGCCATGTGGTATCGGCCGAGTAGAATAGCACCACCCGCTTTCTTCCCGTGGGGGTCGTAAAAGACGACCGAGGGATAAACTTGGTTCAAAATCATCAGGGTCCTAGAGAAGGAAAACTTCGTTTGAAACCCGGAATGGGGTCTCCGTCAAGCATTCGTGGCATAGCTCTAAAATGCGAAGACTTCTTCAGCTGAACTGGCTCCACACGTATCGACTTGTCCTTTCTATGAGCCTAGCCAGTGAGGTCAAGAGGGTAGCGCAGAGCTTAGGCAACTCTACGTTTTCCTGAAGAATGTCCTAGGCGAGACAGTGTCTGTCTGATACTGTTTAATCGTCTGCAATAGACGGACTGAGGCCAATGATCATCGTGATGATGATATAACACACACACATACACACACGGTCGTCTGTTCCAATGGGTAACGCACGAAACATATGCATTCAAAATTAAATTTTTCAAGGATTTTAACGCTATTGTTAGTACTTCGTTTAGCGTCCGTTATCTCACTCCATTGTACGTCATCCATCTACATCCATACGCTTCTGTACAAACTCTCTCTAATTCATCCCCTTTAATAATATAATTTCCACATCATCAAAATTTTATAAATTTACTATCAAAAATCACGATCGACGAGTTTGTATGCAAATACAAACTTTTAACCCCCATTTCACTCCTTTATAGATAGCATTTCCACAAACACTGAAATACGTTTTCATATTTTTTCATTCAGTAGCTCAAAATTAAATTTTCACGTACCTACTATGAAAATTACGGACTTTCGGTACAAACTTCCAACCCCTATTTCACCTTTTTAAGAGCTGAATAGCCACAAATGTAGGAGAATTTTTGAAGCTTGAATAACGATTTGTCTTAGGTGTCTTTGATAGCAACCGGGACCGACAACCTCACGTGGTCTCTGAGGCACGGAAGGCAGTCCCACAACGACATAGATTATAAAGATTACTTAATTTCTTATTGTGAGTGGGTCTATGCTCTGAGAAATTTTGTGCGAATGATTTTGCACCAGAAATAAATAATTTCCATAATTTTCCAGGTCCGAGATGCATCATACGGTTCATCGTCGGACTCAGAGGGAGAGGGGGAGGGCGCGATCGGCGAGCCCTGGGGGGTCGCACGACTCCTGTACGCTGGACTCGCGATACTCGCTCTTGGCCTCGTTGTGTATTTCGTCGGAACTGGAGACAAGGTCTGTTTTAAAATAATCTTTTCCAAACAAGCGAAATCCCGCTTGAACCAAGTCGAGGGCAATCTTGATTAAAACAACAGAATACTGAACACCTTTCAAAAGGTTTATCCAAATTGGACAAGACACGCATTTTTGAACATTGAAGACAAGAAATGCTTATTTGAAAGTACATACATCACGAGATTGGCGTTGAAATAAAATATCATAAAAAGAATTGCATGTCTCGTTAGATATTCAAAGCCTTGTATGTATGCCCATTCGCAATAGAATATTCCATTTATTCCAAATATAACTGTGTGGTGAATTAAGCTCCAATTGCAGGCCTTAATAATAGAGATGACCTTTTGCCAACAGCAGATATTTACAATAGGTATGTTATAATAAAGGAATTGGATAACATGCGTTCTGAAATATTTAGTCTAAATTTTAAGACCTATAAAATGTACACGACCTTAGTGCAATAATTTCTTATTTAACCGACTTCAAAAAAGGAAGAGGTTACTCAATTCGACTGTATATATTTTTTATGTATCATCATCATCATCATTACAGCCTATACAGTCCACTGCTGGACATAGGCCTCCACAAGTTTACGCCAAAAATAACGTGAAATCATGTGTTTTGCCCATAGTCACCACGCTGGGCAGGCGGGTTGGTGACCGCAGTACTGGCTTTGTCGCACCGAAGACGCTGCTGCCCGTCTTCGGCCTGTGCATTTCTTTGAAATGCACAGGCCGAATATGCTCATTTTTTATGTATATTCGGGGATAACTTCGTCGTTTATGAACCGATTTTGATAATTCTTTTTTTGTTGAAAAGGAAATTTCCTAAGTGTGGTACCATGATAAGGAAACCAGGAACTGATGATGGAAACCCAGAGAAATCGAGGGAAATTCTCTAAAATCCGCATAGCTTTTTACTGAGTATACCGATTTTGATGATTTTTAATTTAATCGAAAGCCGATATTCATCATGTAGTCATATTTAAATTTCATCAAGATCTGATTACAACTTTTGGAGTAATCTTTGATAATGCGTATTTACTCGACAATTTTTTTGTCTACCTACGTTGTATTTATACTTGTCGATATAATTGAAGGCGGTTTTTCTTCGTTTGCCTGCAAACACAATTATTGTGTTTGATTTTCCAGGGTTTCAAGACACCTGCACTTCGACTCGTGGGTCCATCACTCATCGTGGCGGGCCTTGCGTGCTGCTTGCTACGTATTATGTTCTGTATATTTGCCAAGCCTTGCTGCAGACGAAGGACCAACCACAAGGAGAGCAGAAGGTGCATATTTAAACTTCTTAATTATACCTTACCTGTAATGTAATCGACCTATTATGAAAATAATGAAACATTATCCTATGATAGGTTTATAGAAAAATATTGAAAGGAATTATACAAAAAAAGTTATTTGTGTCCAGACAAAACGACCACTTATTTTATTTCATTGCTGTTACATCCAGATTTTCCTTCAAAAGTTGAAAAATTAACACGCAACGTTTCCGAATAGGAACGAATCCAATAGGGTCCGAAAAAATACAACAGAATGTTCCAAAAACAAATCCGACACAGCCAGTTGCTGTGATCACTGTATCAGTGAGTATCTTGATAGATTCATACGATGACAGCGATGAGTCTCAACTGTAGGCTTGGTTTGGAACTTGCAATAACATTGAGTTTTCACTATAATCATGCAATATACTCCAGACTGTCCGGTTGCGTGGAAGGCGAAGAGATGCCACTGGCGAGGTGCGGGAGCGCGCGAGCCGGCCCGGCGCAGTGCTCGCCCGCGAGGCGCCTCGACACGTCCTCCTGCGACGTGTCGAGCCTCTCCAGCGGAGAGGAAGACGAGCGTCTCCGAAGGTACCGCACGGCCAGCGCGACCACTACACATCTACAACCGCAAACGGTGCATGTGCAGCCGGTAAGATTACATATACTTACATTCATATTATAACTACTAAGGGTGTTTCATCACTTTGAATAAAAACACTCGGAAACTATTTGAATACACTGTATAAAATGTTATAATCATTATAACGAGGTTTCGATTGATAGTAAGTCTGTATAAAAAAAGTATAGATAGTGGTCTGGATATTAAACGGTTGGCGTTAGTGCGGGGTTCCTGCAAGAATTGCACACAGAGAATAGTTAAAGAAAACTTTAAACGAAAGCGTAAATTGACGTTTGCTATTCATATGGGTACTATGATACATAAGTCTTGCATAACCGGCTAAGCGCTCTGTAACATGCCACTCGATGCGATCAAATTTTTTCATACCACGGCCCTTATATTCTTTTTAAGTGTAAGTATGTTTACCCCCAAACTCGAAATGAAAATGGAACTCAACCCTAGAAGCAGAACGTAGGGTCAGTGCAAATTGAGTCAAAGGCTCAAATTAAATTTTCGTCATTAATTGATAATTCGCGAAATTGACGACGCGTTGGCGCAACGGTGACAGCAATAGTTTGTGGCTATTGCGCTGGCGGTTGCGGATTCGATCCCCGCACATGACAAACATTTGTATTGGCAATACAGATGTTTACCGTGGTCTGAGTGTTTGTGCAGTCCTTGTGGGTCTCCCCACCGTGCCTCGGAGAGCACGTTAAGCCGTCGGTCCCGGTTGTTATCGTGTACACCTGATAGCGATCTGTTACGCGGCACCTCCCGGTAGTCTTTAAAAACACAAGTTTTTTGAATATTGATATAGTTTATTATATCGTCCAAACACTAACAGTAACTGTCCCTAAAACACCTCACTTTTCTTTTCTGGATAAAATATATAGGTAGTGACGCGCTGGATGGTAAACGGCAACTGACTCGACCGCATGGAAAATGGAATATTTAAAAGGAATTAAAATAGCGGCGTCAGCATTAACTGCGAATTAAACCAAGGTGTAACAGATCGTTACTCATAGTAGGGAATATATCCGCTAACCCGCATTGGAGCAGCGTGGTGTATTAAGATCCTTCTCCTGCATAGGGAATGAGGCCTACGCCCAGCAGTGGGATATGACAGGCTGAAACGAGTTGATAATTCCAGGCGAGCCCCCAGCCGAAGCCGCCCCCGCCGCAGCCGGCGGCGGGCCCGTCCGCGCCGCCCGGCGGCAAGCGGCCGCCGCCGCGCACCGTGTCGTTCGCGGGCGCGGCCGACGGCGAGCTCGTGCTCAGCCCCGCGCAGTTGCGCTCCTAACCAAGCAATAAACACTCGCAATACTTTTTATACGAACCGACACTCGGTCGGGCGACGATCTCGCGTGACGGCGTCGACTGACAGCGATATCGATTTGCACGTTTGATATTATTATTTATAAGTTACGATTATTTCGACTGCGTTTTGCAACGAGTGTTTGAGCTCCCTAGTTCGTAGTGCGACGGATATTGTAGTTGATAATTTATAGTAATCGTGTCGTAATATAAGCGTTGTTTGTAAATCCGTAGAGTTTTAATACTGAATGTGCTAGTTCCATCCGTCTCAACGCCGACGTCTGTTAGACGCTACGAGGTGCGGTTTTACTTAACTCTGTGGTTATTCACTTATAAAATTAGTAGAATTATATAAAATATATCATTCGAACCGAAACGATTAATGCATTGAAACTAAATGCTTGTCTGATTTTCGTCAAAAACCGCACCTTGTCGTGATTCAATATTTAATATATGGTATAAACATAATTGTTTTAAAACTGCCTGTACTAGTGCGAATTTATATTTAATATAAAGGATATAACTAGATATATAACTGACAATAATGATTGTTAACTGATGTATAAAGTGTTATGGCGTATGTGCGTTTTTTTTTTTTATTTAATTAATTACGTGAAACAAACGAAAGTAGTTCATTCGCCAAGTGTTTTGTATATAATATTGAATATATTTAAAAAACATATATTTATTTTATAAAAAAAAATTAGAAATTTTATATTATGTCGTTTAGAAGAAATTAAATTACCTAAATATTATATTAATATTTCCCTACTTGTACCTAATAATTTACCTGTAAGCCTTTAAAATAAAAATGAGAAAATTGAAAACAAGAAAAATATGATACTATCGTTAAGTTGTACCCACTTGTTTCCAGATTACCGTTAATAAATAGCTCATACACATAGTCTATTTTCGTTACGTTATTAAATTATTCCTTGTATAATCTTTCTTGGAATACAAATCCAGCTCTTAAAGTTTAAACACAGGAAATCAAACCTGTCATCTGTTGAAATCCAAAAAACGCCGATATATCTAAATTTGACTGCTATAATATTTTCTAAAATTTATAAAAGTTACAAAAATTTCTTACAGTTCTAATTCTATTAAAAAAATATCGAACACATCTAATTTTATGATAGTGAGTATAAAATATTCATATAAAGAACGCGAACCTATTTAAATGGAATTGACGTATATTTTCTTGCATTAGATATATTTACTAAGTACCTACCTATAATAGAAAGTTGATTATAGAGAAGAAAAATAATTTATTTCTACTTGGCGCCTGAACTACGAAACACCAATATACATATATATGTATATAATTATTTAAAATTAGCTAATAAATTAATCGATGTATAGTGAGTGATACTGTTTGACAGAAACGTTACGATTTGTAAGGGAATCCAGTAATTTACTAGAATGTACATTAATATACGTTGTAATTATATTACTAATATGAAAAATGTATATTTATTAATATTATAGCGTTCGTGAATCTTTAGGACTCTAGCACTGATTTTAATTCAAGTGACACATCATCGCAGTCTAAACAATAATTATAAAAAAAATAATAATTTAATTTAATGTAACGTAATTTGTAAGGTCTGGTTTGTAGTCAATATAAAAATAAAAAAGAACAAATATTTACTTATGGCATCCATTAATTACGTGAGATTTAGTGAGATTTGCCTGGAATCTCTCCTTATGTGAGATTGACCTTGAATATAGTTGAGATTGACGGAAAATAATGAACTGTTTACGTATACTATAGTTCATTTATTTAAATTAAATGAAATTCAAAGCAAGAACTAACTGATTTTAATAGCCATGAGATTTATTTTAGCGGGCAAAATGAACACTCAGCATTTTTTTTTAAATATGTGTTATATTTTATATTTTTTGAAGTTGATGTAAGATTTTCGATTATCCCCCCTCGGTTTAAATGAGATTTGGTGAGATTTCATTGAACCCCTCGCCCATTCTGAGCTCACGTAATTAATGGATGTCCCCCTTTTCATCTGATGTGTTTTACATACTTTGTAATAGTAATTTGTAACTACGTAGAAATTGGTATTGAAAAACTCAAGTACATTTGAATTTTATTAAAATACTATTCTTTATAAAAAAAACTTTAAAAGTGACAAAAACACTGTGGAATTGAGAACCTTTTTTTTCCTTTTTTGAAGTCTGTTAAAAATTTAAGTTTTTATACGTTTTACAAAAGATAAAACGAATTATGACAGATTTGATTGAAATTATTCAATATATTTTTTTTTTTATTAAAAAATAATTCGTATTAGCAATATAATTGAACAATAAGTGTGCATTGTATATGGCACCGTATAGTCAAATACTGTTTATATACTTAATATATTATATATTTTAGAAATATTTGCACCTTTAGTAGTGGATACTTAAATGTATATCAGCAGATTTAGCTAGTACATACTTATGATGGAACACTTTGAAACGAGTGTTTACACTTATCTACAGAGCTGTCATGGAACTGTCATCGTCTAGAATTCTAGATGCTCATTGGACACTTCTCTATAAAACGAGCGGAAGAATCAAATTCGAACGAACGCGACAATAATGGTTCCATGGTATATCTTTGATTTTAAAATTCCTATAAATCAATGAAATATTCGTGTGGTAAAACATTTTGATTAGTTTCGTCAATTATAACTTCGTAATCAGATGTGTAGTTGTTTTGGATTATTTAAATCTAAGAATTGTCAATTACTTATTGATTATTTTTGGCATAAGACTCGATAATTAGCTTGTTTTAACTTTTAACGCTTCCTTGTGTTTGTGTGAACTGTTTTCATGTCTAAGATTTTGTCAATATTGTATACCTATCGGTTCTTCGTGACTATATTTTTTTTAAGTTTATGATTTTAATCCAAATCAATCTTCTATATATTTCCAACAATATATTCTTTTTTGTTTGCATTAATGATATTATCACACCTGTATGTAACACTCTTTAAAAATACCCTATATTACAAAAATAATCCTAGAGATCCAAATGCCACAGATATATAAACATAATATTGTTATTCTCATTGTTTACTTATTTTCAAAGATTTTTTCAATTACCCTATCTTGGTATTTTGGTAATACATATAATTATGATAAATTAGGTCTATCATCGTTTTCTTTTTTTATATATATTTATACAGATAAAGAGGACCACTTCTCACATTCATAAAGCGTTTTCTGTTTGTCTAATTCAATTCCTCCACAGTACAGTACAGTAAGTTACCAACATTATTTTGTTTAATATTAACTTATAAAGTATAAGCTTTCGTATCACTTTTTCACAAGTGAAATCTGTATTTTTAAGTAAGATAACAACGTTAAATTTTCATGAAAATATTTCGAAGTAGGTATTTCCTACCACAATACAGTTAAAAAATATTTTACGTGAGTAGGTTATGTCGGTGTGGTCGGCTAATATTAAGTGTGTGTTACTAAGGTTAATTTTGAAAAAAGAAACACGAACTGTAAATCAAAATACCCACGTAAATAGATGTTAAGGAAAATTATGAGCTTCGTTTAGACTAACTGGCTTGTGTAACAGTGTTGTGTACATAGAGCGTCACCATACGTCTTTACATCTTTGCCATGTTAAAATTACATTAAATTTTCGTTATCTGTCTCTTGCTTTTAGCTTTTATCACATCAAAGAAATTTCAATATGTATTATATATTATTAATATCAAGCGCACATAACTGGTGACAGGGTTTGAAGTTTTATATTTGTCTACCAGCAGACGCCAAATAGTATTCAGGGTCAAATAAGCGTATTTTGGATCTATAAATCTTTTATCTGAATCATCACCGAACAAATATTAAATTTTATAGAGTCGTCACACTATAAACCTAACTTAATTCGACTCTGAAATTTTGAATATCACACATTTATCGAAAGTATTTTTACAAAAATTGCTTATTTATAGAATGGTATAAGCCTTTTATAGGAAAAATTTTATCTACACCTTCGCTTCGACTGTCTTGAACACAATTTTCACTGGAATTACACCTGTACCAGCATAGAATTTCTTAAAAAATCAATATGCTCATTACGAAACTTATTTTAATTTAAGAACTAATGCACCAATCTTTAAATTTTGTTTACCATGTGGCATAGGACAAAATTATTGTAATCTGTTTATCAAAAAAATATGTGCTTCCACGTAATGCTCGCGACGTCGCTTATCCTATTCTTACTCGCCTGTAGCTTATAATTATAAAATATTTTACGCTAGTTGGGAATTTCATGGCCTAAAACATCCTCGTGTTTTGATTGAAGAATGGTCTGATTAGAACTTATAATTTTAAGCATTTCGTTCGCGACAGATTAAAATTAGATATCGTTAGTTAATTATTTTAATTAAATAATAAACTAGATCTGATAGTAGGAAAAACTATATACTTAACGAGTCGCTGACATTGTTTTAAATAACTATGTAATAAATATATTGTACAAGTTAACTAAGGCTGCTTGTAGCCGGACGATTGACGACTAAGTATTATAAGTTGCGCAGAGACCAAGGAAATGTTCAATATACAATTAATTATTATAATTCGTTTAGACTAAGATTTCCTCGATAGTTGTACAAACGTTCCTTTACGTGATGCATTTTATCAGTTGTAGTTTTGTAAGATTATAGTTTACGCATAAATATTTTAAAATTTCAATCAACTTTATTTGCTGATGAGCAGACAAATCTCATAAACCTATTCAAATATTCAATAAGATAAACGATTGAATCATCAAAAATTCTTCGATAAGGTGTAAATTTTCGAGTATTATATATACCTCTGAATGTTATTGTTTTATATGTAGTCTAGACAGAAGGTTCGAGTTTCTTCACCATGTTTAGTTCGATAAAATCTAAAACAAAATGGTTTGTTACCTACAAATAATTTCTTATTCTTTATCTGTCTATTGTCCTTATTATGTAAATCTTTTGTATCATATATTTTCTTGCATCTTAAGCAGTCGTTGCCTTTGAACACGTCCTGCGTAGTTAAGTACCTTACCGCAAAATTGCTTTGGGACACTAAGATTTTAATTTCGATCACTGTTGCAGCAAAATCATAGTGTCTTAAAACATTCTTGACGGTCTGTGGTAGTCATTACGGTGCAAGTGAAATCGATACTATGGAATGATCTCTGTGATTTAATGTTGATTATGAAATGTTTACCATTAAGGCGATGACGTGTTGATATGTAAATTATAGTAAACCTTTTTTGTAATAATTAAAAAAAAATGTTTGTCATTGCGCTCAATAAGTTACACAAGTTGATATAAAAAGTTTTTATATGGTAAAAAATTTAATGCATTTGTTTTGTTTTGGTGTGTATATAATTGTTTTGTCATACCATTATTGGTCATACATCGTTTATATTATTTATAAGCATTGGTGCATATCATGTGTATAGAGCAGATGATTAATCAAATAAATTAGAACAAAATATAGTTGAAGTATGTTTTTCCTTAAATCCCCTGCCAACGTTGAGCCATTGTAGACACTATATAAAAATATGCTGGTAAGTAATGAATTTTAAAAGTAAAACAAGTTGTAACACGTTATATATTTATTTACATTGTCTACAGTCATTACAAATCTTAAAAAAAAAGATCACAACAAAAATTAATAGTTAACTATTTACACCTTTAAAATAAAATAAATTATCTTTACAATTAACTTTTAATTTTTCACGTTAAATACTAAACATTAAAAAATAATAATAAAATATATTTTTATTACTATTATGATTATACGAAATAAGTTAACTAAACCTCTATTGCTATTATGGAATCGTCAGCCCACATTAATTCACAGACAATAGTAACTTGTTAGTTTTGTATAAGTCATTCCAACCCACATTTGGTAACCCACGAATGTAGTGCGTTTGTGTGGAACCTTATCACAATGCGAGTTGACGTAATTAAAAGAAATGTTGGTTTTGAACATTCTTAAGTTACGTTTTTTAGTATTTATTTGATATCGATGACATCTAATATCATCTTGGCCAGTGTATCTAACTATGATGTTGAACGAATCCAAATTAATGCTACATAATATATAATTTATAATATGTATATTTAATGGTAGACTGAAAATCACACTTTTTTTGCCACTTACTAAAGTACATAAAGATAATATTATTTCAATTTAGTAAACAATTTTTTAGAATACCGTACCAACAGTTTTCATCCATTCAGGATAATTCAAGACAAATTTACCAATTTTTTTTTTTGGATTTTACTTCTTAAGAAGCGATTTTCATATACGGCCCCCGGCATGAAAGAAATAATGAGATAAAATTTACTGAATGTATGACCTCGTTACGTTTCTCGTAACGCCATCTATCGATAAAGTCTAAAGGCGTAAACAAAGTTTGCTAATAACGCTTTTTGTGCCTATTTAGATAGTCGACCTGAAGGAGTAAACTCCAGTCGTGTATCGGAGCTGACGCACACACTTTTTTTTTTCAATATGGCTTCATATGAAAAATGAGATAAAAAAATATTTAACTAAAACAAGTTTTTTACAAACTCAAGTAACATCAAAAATATACTTCTACAATCTTAATATATATAAATCTCGTGTCACAATGTTTGTCCTCAATGGACTCCTAAACCACTTAACCGATTATAATAAAATTCGCACACCATGTGCAGTTCGATCCAACTTAAAAGATAGGCTATATTTTATTTTGATATATTATGTTATTATTATATTTCAGAAAAAAATAAGGTGATACGAAGTTCGCCAGGTCAGCTAGTTTCTTATAAATTTTTATTAACAATAATCACTACGTAAATAAATATTATATACATATATATATGTAAAAAAAATTAACTCTAAGAATGATTTCATACAGTTTAAAAACTAAAATAAACCCTCTCGAAACTCCTCTGATTTTACGCTTTAAACATAAGCTAATCTATACATATTCTTTTAAAGCACTTAAGGCAAATCTAAGAAACTGGAAAAATACGACTAGTGTGCGATGAAAAATACCAGCATGCTAGATGATATGAATTATAAGCTATCTAGCTAGCTTTGGCAATTTTAGGGTTTTGGGACTATTAAGGAAAACAGATTAGGGAATATCTAATAAACACGATTCGTTGATACATATGAGTTCATTTAGTTAACATTTAACTACAATATTTCCTGTTATAACACAATGTATAAAAGATATTTTGTTTGTAACACATACAATATTACGTTTTTATAAATATCCTGACCTCTTCTTTAATTACTAAAACACTAAAAAAAAACGCGATAGTACGCAAAGTACATATAATATATAATACAGTAATGTACGGCAGTACAAGAAAATATACGTATTAGCGATAAAAGCACAGAAAAAAATTATCAAAATGCATATGATATAAGCAAATTATCCTAAGAATGATATATGTTGACAGCGAAAAAGCACTTGTGACATTTCTAGATTTGCAAGCATCTATAGGCTATGGCGACCGCTTACCATTAAGCGAATTATACCCTAGTGGTAGCAGGAAATCTATTTTTGGTAAAAAAAAAATCTTCATTTTGAAAATCCCAAAAAAAGGTACATCATTTTTGTATTTAGTAACGCTTATATTTGTATAATATTCAAACCGATATATTTTGAAGCAACTTAAATTATATTTTTCTACAAATATCTATCAAATATATAGGCATCGATGCTTGTATGTGTGCATGATTTACATACAAATTTTAATAAAAAAATTATTAGTTGAATTTGTCGAGACGGACTGGAGGTTTAGTGAATATAGGATGGAAAGTTTTATTTAAAAAAAAAGGAAAAATATGGTAAAAATATTTTATAATAAATAATTTTAACACGTACAATTTTCCCCACTTATTCAATATATCACTCAAAGCACATTTAAAAAATACCTATTACGAACCAATTACTATCAAAACAAACATGTAACACCAATAAATTATAAAAGATGTTTGATTTCTAACTGCGCTCCTTCAAATGGGGGGTTCTTTAGGTGTTATGGATTACGTTCTACATGAAAAAAAGTTCTTAGCCCTTTTTTAATATACGAGCTACTTTGCAACGTACTTCATAACTGTTCAATACTCTTAAGTCTAGTTAGTCTTCACCCTAGAATCATCGATAAATAATAATAATAATAATACACTTTATTGTAAACAAAAAAAAGAAATATTACATAGCAAAGAAAATTTTAACAATATATTCATTGTACCTAACAAAGGGACTTGTCGGGCCTTTTAGGCCTTGTCGCTAAAAAGCGATTTCTTCCAGACAACTTTGAATTCTTTTACTCATAAAATGTTTTTCTTTGTAAATTATAGCCGTTATGTTCTCACAAAAGGTATCATTCGGAACGAGTCTATCAAGGTAGCTCGTCTATATCGTAGAACGTGATTTACTACACCTACAGAACCCCCCATTCGAAGGAACGTAGTTAGGGAGTCGAACACATTTATATTTGTAAAAAACTTAACATCGTTTTTTTTTTTTTTTGGATAAAGTGTAATAACTATATTTAGAAATATCATTCATCCACCGAAAAATATTAAACATTTAAAATAAAATTAAATATTTTAGTAACGTTACGTTAACAGCCGTAGTTTTTTTAACAGAACAAATAAACTATAGCCCGGTTCGTGACCAAAACGAATACCGCTAACCGACTTCAAAATAGAAGAAAGTTTTCAATTTGATTGGGGTGGGCTTTGTCCCATTTATTGATCAAAATCTGACGCTTAGTTTTTGAGTTATCCCTAATTATGCGTACTTGAAGTCAGTTTTTTATATGTTTAAGAACAAACACATTTCTTTGAACATAGGAACCGAGATTTAATTTATTTAGTCAGTAAAAAAAAATATATAAGGGACATTACGTCCGAATACTTTTATATGGACGCCACTTATTTTAAAACATTCCTGTTATACATACACAATGCAGTGGTTTTAAACCATTTCACAAATTCTCATAATTAATAATAAACCTACTATAGGGGTCGAAATGGAAATCTTAACCTATAACTCCAAATAGATACAATTTCATTTCCAAATTATAATAATTTAGTCTCACTTATTTATCTTTACTATTGTTTGATTATTTCAGCCTGTAATATCCCACTGCTGGGCATATGGGCTTTCTTCATGTAGTTTTCTTTTCAATCCACCACGCTGCTCCACAACGGTTGGCGGATATATTCCTACTATTAACATGTTACCCGGGACCGACGGCTAAACGTGCTCTCTGAAGCTTATTGGAGAGGTCCACAAGGACACACACACAGACCGAACCAATAGAGCCGAGCGGGAATAGAACCCGCGACCGCTGGTGGGTAGGCGCGTACACAGCACGCGCACTATACATTAGTCTCTTTACTAAAATAAGAATATTTTGAAATAAAATATCGAAATTTATTTTTGTTAAACATTGCCTTGCCCTTAAATACCACAAATTTAACAACATGAGACTAAAAAAAATTGATTAACTTTTTAGTTAATAGTTCTTACATCATACTGTAATTCATTAATTTATACACAAATTATCTAGTTTTTTTTATAAGAGTCAATCAAAAGGAACGATCGTACTCATCGTACACCACTCTTTCAAAAATGTCTATTAACAGTGTAACGTCAAATATTGGAATCCTTTGTTTCTTTACAAAACAGCTAGAACTTTAATAGAGTTTACACACTACAATGTATAAGTAAACGTCGAAATTATGAACCGATTGTTAAAATATGAATATTTCAGCCTGTAACATCCCATGATGAGAATGAATAGGATCAACTTGAAGTTAGAATTTAACTGAGCCCGACTGCGGAAGTCGACCTTACAGAAGATCACAGCTAAATAATATTGCTTTCAAGCAGTGTTGTGTTCCTGTTGGTAAGGTGGCCAGTGCTCCTGGGAAGGGTCGAGAGTAGGGACGGCGGCGATATTTAAAAATGTTCTAATGAAAAATTAAAAATTACAGAATTCTGTTTGTAATGTCTAACATTTTTTACCAAGAAATATCTGCAAATTTGACAGTTATTTTATATCTGCAAATCGGAAAGTTATTTGATATCTACAAATCGGACAGTTATTTTTTGATTGTCATACGTTCTTTTGGATTAATCGCTTCCCATAGTGCCAAAATTGCAATAAATAAGCCAATTTCACAGAACTGAGAAGAAAAAAAGTAGACATATACATATGACATATAGACATATATACATGGTGTGTCCATAATTGCCATTTGAAACATTCAGAATTCCTATGAATGTCAGCTAGTATGTGTTAGTTCATAATTTGACGGTTTGAAAACAACGGATACGGATGAAAATTAATGTCATTGATTTCGACATTTTTTAAAAAATATCGCTACATCTGTCAAGTGTACAGAGATTAGTGTCAGATATTACCTTGTAATTTATTACAGGTCTAAAAATTTAGGCTAATATCATATCGTCTCGACGATTCCTTTCCGTTTTGATCGCGGTTCGCTTGATATGAACGATGTTTCTTCTGACGATGTGGCGGTTACTTTCTGGTGTTTAGGTGTGCTTGGTGTACTCTGTGAATAATAAAGACAATTTATTTTAGCACACACACACACACACATATATATATATATATATCATTATATATATTAGAAATATATATAATGATATTTTAGGTAAACTTTTATAGGGAATAACGAATACTTATAAAGATAGTCTCAAGACCGATTTGATAGAAATTAAAGCGGTCAATAAGTAAATTCTATTATTGTAACATTTTACCAAAGACAAGCAGTGTGCTTACATAGAAATCGTTTAAATGATTGTATGTAATATGTAACAACGAATCGTACACAAATTATTTTATGTGTAACTATTAATTAATAATAATAATTAATTACTTAAAATATGAAGTTATGGTTGATAATGAATTCTGGACTCTTATTATTTATTGATAAGCTTGGCATTTTGTTATTAATTAATTTAGCGCATGCGCCTCTTAGATGGATATACTGAGATTTGAGGTATTTTTATAATTATAATTTTAATAATAATGATTAATGGGTGGTATTAATATAATGAAAATAACGAATATCAAAAACAATCGAATTGCACCATAATTATAAATTAAAATGTTAATGGTAAAGCATGAATTTATTCAATAAATTAATTACCTCACTCTCCAGTATCGCCCTCTAGTGGCTGTAAAATGATAGTTGTTTGACACACACAAGTAAATGACATGGTTTTATTATTAAGATAGGGTTACGTAACATACGTAAGTTAGTAAAGAGATATGGGTTAATCTAGTCGATAATTTACCCCTTATTATTTATCATTTTATTCATAGCATGTGGGCGAAAAGTCATTTCTCTTAAATTAATATTTACTAATAAATACCCAGTCCTCTATAGAGCTGCGTAGTAAATTAAACTTCTTAAGAGATGGTTACAGTATTAATATTTGTAAGGCAAATATAAATACAATAAATATTTGTCTTTAGACATTTTAAAAGACATTTCGAAACAGACAGTCACAAAGCGTTTAAAAAAAATCAGAAACGAAAAAATACATTATTAAAAATAAATTACTGATAAAGTATTATATTTAATATTTTACTGAACTAATTTGTTATTTTAGTGAAATATAACATGTACCCATTCGTATTTCTTTCTATAACCAAAGGTAATGAAACACAGCTTCAATTAGATAAAATATTCAATGAAAATAAATTTGAAACTATCATTCAAAGTAATAAACGCATTAGTAATTTATTAATTAATGTTTGACGCACACACGAATTGTTATTGTTATGCAACCACAATGTATTATCATCATATGATATAACATTAAATTTAAGGACTAATGCCTGCATCTCTTTTTTTATATACGAGTAGGTCGACAACCAAGCGTACGGCCAATTAATGGTAAGCAGTTACAGTAGTAACCTATAGACGCCTGCAACACCAGAAGCATCGCAAGCGCGTTGCCGACCGTACCCGCGGACCCCCACCTCACCGCAAGAACAAAACTGCTTGAGAGCTTTGTTGTATATTATTTTAAGGTTAAGGAGGTGGGTAGATTTTGAGCGGGATATATTCTGCTGGGTACAGCCTCCTCAATATCCTACCTGTTGTGAGCTAGTAGACGGTATGGCCGCAGCTAAACCAGAACTTCTTCTTATATCTTCTAATGGTATTTCTTCAGATCTGGCTCGCGGCGAATTCTCCCTCGAGCCGTGGGTGCTACTGCTTCGCGAAACGCTACTGAACGAAATTAAACATATTGGACACTCTAGAAGAAAAAAAATATATTCTCAACATTTGTATAATATAAAATGGTTAAAGAAGTGCATGTCTCTCTCCCTCTTCCCCTCCCCCTCACCCTCGCTAACTATTTTTGTCTATACTTTTAAATCTACGGGACTTACCCAATTGACTTTCGACCTTAGCGCCTTTGCAGGCGTCACCGAAATAACAGGGGTTTCATAATAATAATCGCGGTAATTCCCTACACAACGTAACTATTTATTTATACCATACAGAAGAGATAGATAACATACAGAAGCTTTCGTTTGTATAAAGTATAGTAAACCTTAAGTTCAACTGCTTTAATTTAACAATCTTTTTTGTTTATATAATCTGTTTATTGAAGGTGGTCATATCAAGCTGTAATTTATATATGCTTCAGCCTGTAATATCCCACTGCTGGGCATAGGCCTCTTTCCCCATGTAGGAGAAGGATCAGAGCTTAATCTACCACGATGCTCCAATGCGGGTTGGGGGACATATTGCCTACCAAGAGTAACGATCCCTATCAGGTTACATGATAACAACTAGGACCGACGGCTTAACGTGCTCTCCGAGGCACGGTGGGGAGACTCACAAGGGCTACACAAACACCCAGACCACGACAAAAATCTGTATGGCTAATACAAATGTTTGTCATGTGCGGGGATCGGACCCGCAACCGCCATCGCAAAAGCCACAAACCACTGCTGTGACCGTTTCACCAACGCGTCAATTTATACTGCTCCAATTATTTCTTTAATTAATCTGACAATTGAAAAAATTGTATGTGCAATTCATACACGACGGAAGTGAATCTTGTGAAAAGTAGCCTACGAAAAACTTCTTCTTCTTTCACCGAGAATACTGAGTAACGTATTCTATCTTATTCCCTCACTGACTCTATCCTATACATTTATGTGTTTGTTTCTCTAACGTGATACATTTTCGTTTCATCGAGTATCAAATCACAACGGTACCAAGGAAGTTTCACTTCAAAAAGAAATAAATCCGAAACCATGTATAAAAAGTACCTTTCTCGACTGGTAGTTCGTTCGCGGTAAATCACAATGCCGTCTTTGAGAACAGGTCCGCTCGGACGCCTCAGGCGACGTTCCGAGTGCTCGCCGTCGATACCTATATAATATGTAAAAAATATTAAATTTCCTGTGACGTAAATGAATAAGTCAAATATAAATCATATATACTTTTATTCATAGTTCGATCAGCTCTTTTGCGCAATTTTCAGTGGTTATAAACTGTTTTCTAGTACAGGGTAGTTAGGTAGTTGTTAAAAATTATTTCTATTTCCAAACGCCATCATTAGGGTCTGTGACACAGTGACCATCTTTCTTTCACTCCCCGTGGCTTGAGCCTCGTCAATACACATTGTATAGATTTTTTTATTTTACTTTATTGCACACAAAAAAAAGAAGATACATTTTAGAATGATTAGATACAAAAACAAATAATGTATGCAAAGGCGTAGATTGTACGTAGTAGTGAGTATATATTAATTAGTTACTAGTTAGTATCGAGTATTTAGTCAGTATTCGGTAGTCGGTAGTCAGTAGTCAGTAATCTGTAGTCAGTAGTCGGTAGTCTGCAGTCGGTAGTCAGTAGTGGCGGTCGCCTACCGGAGGGGCGGCGCGCGGCGAGCGCGGGGCGCGCGAACAGCGGGCGGTGGCGCGGCGCGGGCGCGGGCGCCGACACGCCGCACACCTCCAGCAGGCGCCCGATCTGCTGCATCTTCTTCTGGCGGGACTTCGTGCGACCCTGGCGCCGTAACACAAATATATGTATTCCTAATTATGTACGTGATATTAAACCTAGCATGGCCAAGACTGGCTAACCCAGCCTTGGCCCTGCCAATGATCACCCAAGCTTGAGCCAAGACTGGCTAAGCCAGCCTTGGCCATTCAATGTAGATCGAAGCGTGGGCCAAGGCTGGTTAACCCAGCCTCAACCATGTCAATGATTATCCAACCTTTTTTTATCGCTGGAAAATGCATTTACTCACTCGCCTACGGGCGATGGGAGTATGGGGCTCCCGGCGGTAGGTGCAATGTCGGACTACCCACTAAAAACCAGCGGTGCCTTCATCGTCGTTGTGTGGGACGTCACGGGATCGCTAACGCACGCAACCGTGACCCAACGGTAGGCCTGCCAGTGCAGGGCAAGCCGCCTCCGATTGTAGGGCGCTCACGGGCACCGAGAGCGCTCTCGCGTTATCGTGAGGAGGAGAGGGGCACGCGGAGTGCCCTCGTGTCAAGCACGATGCAGAGGGTGGAGGAGCGCGTAGCGACGCCTCCTCCTTCACGCCGGTCGCCTCCTTCGTAGCGCGTCGGCGTGAGCTGCGCTCACGCTCCGCGGCCTCCTTCAGCGAGATAACCTCTTCGCAGAATGAGGCTACGGCCGACCAGTACCTCTCGCTCCCGAGCATGGAGCGGACTACGCTCGACAGCGCGAGGTCTCCGCCGATGACTGCCACGAGGGCCCTCCGCTGAGGTTCCCAGGCGGCGCATTCTTCAAGTGTGAGGCGCGCCGTATCGTTCGGGGCGCCACATTCGTGGCAGGTAGGGGTAACTTTCCTTTTCGCGATCTGGTGCAGGTGTTTACCGAAGCATCCGTGACCGGTAAACACCTGCGTCAAGCGGAAGGTCTTGGCAATTAAGCATGGCTCAGTTCTGGCAACCAAGCCTGGCCCATCGTTATCATTCCAGACTTCTACCAGGACTGGGCCAAGCCTATCCCAGGCTTGGCCCCGTGGTCCTAGGAGAAGTTGCCAGATCTCCTACTGGGCGCATCCCCTAGGTGGCAGATGGGGGAACGCCACTCGCCTGGTTTCTACGAGTAGTAGGGGTCTTAGGTCTTGGATCCCCGTGGACCAAAAACCGGCGGACGGACGGGGCAGGTGGTTCGGTCACCCACCCTGTAGCGCTAAGGCGCGGTATGCCGGCCGGGTCGTACTGGCTCCCTGGAGCTTGCTCGGTTGCTGGTGCAATCCGGTAGACCAGTTGTGTGAGGGCCAGGCTGTGCTGGCTCCCTGGAACTTTTAGCTGGGTTGTCGGTGCAGTCCGGCGGACCCGTGGGTAGTTGCTGGGTCGCGCTGGGCTTCCTGGAGCTTGCTCGGTTGCTCGGTACGATCCGGCGTTGGAGGTCGGGCGGGCCTAATCCCCAACGCCGTGAAGTCAGGCTTTGGAGGTCAGGCCTGCCTGGCTTGGAGGGGGACGTTCCTGGACATGTGTCCTCATTCTGCAGACGGTAGACTGGTCCGGTTGAGCGTCCCTTACGTGGGGTGGTCGGCTGGGGGGTCGGGGCACCTTCGGCTGGCTTGAGACCCCACGCATCGTCGGGATGGGTGGTCTTGTGGGTGCCGCCCCTCTCTGGGTGCCGGGGCCCGGATGTTTTCATTCGGGTCGGCCGCCGGGGCGAGGTGGTGCATGCTAGCGCGACCTCATCTCGGCCCACTTAGACGGAGGTCTCACACGTGGATGGTTTTTATTCAGTAAGAGTCTGACTCCCCTCCGGTGCCCCCTCGTAGGAGGGTGTCCCCAGAGTCATGAGGATTTCCCCCACGTAAAAAAAAGGCTTGGCCTCGTGGTACTTTCCTCTATGGGTATACGTGAATAAAATTGATGGATGGAAATGAATGGAAATACAGCTCATTACTACTTAATTGGTGGAAAAATTGGCTATAAGTAACTGTAAAACTTAGGTGACTTCGATCATTAAGAAGACTCGTACACACGGCGATAATTTTATAAATACTCGTAATTATTAATTAATACTTAATTTTATTATTTTTACAAAGCGTTGGGACAAGTAAGTTGCATATTCAGGTTATAATATCGATTCTGATATCGCAGTTAAATGAAAGAACGCCAGATTAATAAAACGTTGTACATTTACACGTATATACTATATATGGTGTAAAATGATAATAATGGCCTGTGAATATCTTCAGAAAAAAAAAATTAAAACGGAAAATCCTAATTCAACTGTATTACTAACCAACTTCAAAAATGAAGGAAGTTTTCAATTACACTATATGTTTTTTTTTCTATGAATGATAACCGCATAACTTTTGACTGAATGTACCGATTTGAATAATTCTCTTTTAATCGAAAGCTGGCGCTTGTAATGTAGTTCTCGAGTTATCGCTGTAAGGGGTTATAAATGCCCCTTTGGGCAAACCAAACCGGCAGGTAGACAGTCCAAAATGATACTCACGGAAGTATCACCACACCTATCGAGCCGACTGCTCAGTCTAAGCCGTCTGGACATCAGAATAGTTGTTGGTACGATTACCGGCCACATAGTACTCAATCACCAACTATTCATTATGAATGCAACGGACAGTCCCCTTTGTAGGGGATGTCTGGCTGCTGAAGAAATAGCTGACCACGTGATCCTGGAATGAGAGGGAGTGGCCACACACCGGGCAACCATCTTTAGGGAAATAAGGACGCTCCGAAAAGCCTGTGAACGCCCCAGGAGGCTTCTGAGCTTCTGGAAGAAGCTGGGCTGGCTCAACTAGTCAGTTCTCTTTTCACGCATAACGGACCAGCTTTGGGTCTAAATGCGGAAAATCGAGCCCACAACTAACTAAGGGGTTATAAATTGGTATATAAATAAAGTTGATTTATGAACGTCGTCACACGAGTTTGACGACTTTTTTTGACTCCTTCTCACGGCTTTTCACATTTTAGTCCCCGCCCAAATGCGTATTTAATTGACACTTTTTTCAACTACCTACGGTTCATAGGTACTATGGTAAGTCAGTTTGTTTTTCGCTTGCGCGCAAACAATCATTCTGTAGATTATTTAACATGATAAAATACCAAATTCTATATATATTTTTAATCAATGCAATACAGTGAAGATAATATTTTTTTTCTATTCAATAAATATGATAAACGCACCTTGGTCAGTCGCTGTTTCGCCGCCATACTTCGTATGTGGTCGTCGAACTTGAATTTGGCCCTTAATAGTACCGTCCGTGGTAAAGCACCGCTAGCACCTACGCGCGGTTTGTGTATTGTTAAATGTAAACAACGTGGATCTTCCTTGTCACCTTGTATCTACGGGAGAATTTAGCAATTAATTATGTAAATAGATTTATCATATCGTAGTCAGTTGAAATGACGCTAGATTTAATTACAAAAAAGAGCTTACTCCTGATTAAGTTATACAGTTATTACATAATAGTGAATTAAACGAGAGTTGCTTAAGTTAGCTTGATAGATTTATCTAACCGGTAATATCCAACAGCTGCATAGGACTCTTTCTCCATGTAGGAGATGGATCGAAGCCTAATCCATCACGCTACTCCACTGCGGTTTCGCGGGTATATTAAGATAAATCACTAGTACTACTATCATCATCATCATCATCATCATTACAGCCTATACAGTCCACTGCTGGACATAGGCCTCCACTGGTTTACGCCAAAAATAACGTGAACTCATGTGTGTTGGCCATAGTCACCACGCTGGGCAGGCGGGTTGGTGACCGCAGTACTGGCTTTGTCGCACCGAAGACGCTGCTGCCCGTCTTCGGTCATGCCAGCAGTTGGATTGTTATCCCGCCTCGGTCGGCTTTTTAAGTTCCAAGGTGGTAGTGGAACTGTGTTATACCTTAGTCGCCTCTTACGACACCCACGGGAGGAGAGGGGGTGGCTATATTCTTTAGTACCGTAGCCACACAGTACACTAATACTATACTCACCTCCAAATCTTGTAAGCTACCCACAAGTTTCGCCACCCCCCACCCCAACCTCTGCTTATCCGGTTCAACGAGGATCACTTGTATATTATCCACGGCTAGGAACCTGTGATGCCACGTTCCATCCTTTTGTATTATATCGCACGATATCAGGTCGGAATCGTCTGTGAAAATGAAATAAACTAACATTTTTTATAGAAGAGTATCATGCAACGTTAAATTTATGTTAACGTATAAAATAATTTTGTAAATTTAGATAACATTAAAAAAAGATGTACTTGTATTATCAATAGCAATATATAAAGATATCTCACAAAAACCATGGTCTAAATGGATTAATTCAATATATATTTATGCTTTTAGTTAGGGAAACGATTAGCCATAAAACAATCTACTGTAAAATATTATATAATTGCTAGGTTGTAGGCTGTTAGCGACTTATACAGGGCAATCAACTCTCCTAACTGCGTTCCTTAAAATGGGGTGATCTGTAGATGTATTATATCATTAGACATATAGACATGTGAAAAAAAAATCCAGCCCATTTTTAAATTTGACTTCGTTTAAATAAACGAGATACTTTGATAGACTCATCTTGCATGATACCGCACACGCCTTTAAAAGGAAAATAATTACTAACCGATGAATACAATTAAAGAACTGCTTATTGGACAAAACTCTCCTCTTCCTCGTAGAATGATATTTATTGTAAATTATAGCTGTGTCTATGCGCTCATTTAACAGTTATGCTGAATTACTTTGCCAGAGTAGCTCGTATTATAAGACGACTAAAATTTAAAGGGGCCTAGGAGTTCTTTTTTTCACGTGAAATGTGATCTATTACGCCTAATGAACCCCCCATTGAAGGAACGTAGTTAGGAGTTGAACGCTCTATATGTTAACGAATAAAAAACATATTATTATTAAAATTTCCAATCACATCAGTTAGTTTAAAGAAATGTTCTGCACAACGCAAAAACTTTTTAGTACAAGCAAACATATTTTAACAAATTTCTCTTACTCACTGTATTCTTTCGCGAACATTCTATTATACTTACTAGATGGTAAGCTTTTAAATATGCTAATTATGCTCTTACTGATGTACGACATATTTAAATTTTGTCCACAGCAGGAACCTTGCAATTATTCAAGCAATTAAGAGCAAAGCAAATATGGTATAAAAATAAATAAAAAATATTGGCAGTTATAGAAACTGACGATTGAAGTGAAAACTTAGAACTTTTAGTAATAAAACTTGCAAATTTCATAATGTTTGAATGAAAATTATGTTTATGCACAATGCGTCAGCTGTATAGCTACAGATATACTGCTATAAGAGTTTCCCCTACCAAAAAGTGGCCAACGCGGCTATAGAAGTTTTCACTTCAAAAAACGTATATATGTATATAGGTTGTGATTACTTACTAAGGTCTAATGTGTCTCCGACTTGTACAAAAGGTGCGGGATTTGCTAAAGGTAATTGTGTTTCAGCCTTTCCGGTTAGTTTAAGGTATAAATCTCTTATAAGGAAGAACGTCCTAATAGCACGACGCGCCCTTTCCATCTGGAATATTTATCAAAAAAACATGAAAATGAGTTTACATTATTATTATTATTTTATTATTATTTTTATTTATTTTTTTATTTAATGTAACAATAGTATAATAAATGTATAACAATATAAGTCAAACATTTAAATCACTGTTATGAGGCTAACAATCACCTATCAAAGTTTACAAAATGTTTACTATTACTCGTAACAACATAAAATACTAAATATGACAAGATAAATACACATATTTTTTATTGTGATCTATTAATAGTAGAATCACTTTTGACAAGAAGGTAGATTAAAAATAAAAGAAATTATCAAACTAACTGCATGATTGTAGGCTTATCGACCAGTATGATTTACGCGATGGATATATTAATACTAAGTTAATATGTTATTGTTTTTAATTATTAATGTTAGACGTCTATTCAGTACGGATTTCCGAACGCATGGAAACCGATCTCGCCTTACGCCACTCCCATAGATTATCAGTTGTAACACTACTTGTTCTAATTCTTTTTATACAAAACTTAATAAATTACAAGTACAGTAAAATACATATTATTTCATAGGTATATGTCAATATACATAACAATTAATTAATGTCTTACTTCTCCACTGGGTATTCGCTTTTCAAATGCTATTCCAGACATTGGTGTGCGGGTCGGGGGCAATAGAATCGCTGCATCCATACATAACCACTCTACGTTTAGGGGTCGTTTACTCATCTCGCAGTACCTTTTAAGAAACATTGATAATTTATTAACAATGAAAATTTTTATCTAAACCAATTTATACCGTATGGATGTCTGGAAAATATCGCTATGAAGCAAAAATAACGCCAGTTTTACTTTATTTATATATATTTTAATAGGTATTGTTGATTTTTGAAAACGGCTCTGTTGTTAAGAATGGGGGTTTTTTGTTCGATTCCCACTCGGGTTTTGATATTTGTAATCAGACAAATATTTATTTATGGTCTGGATGTATGTCCACGTGGATCTCCACATCGTGCCTTAAAGAGCATGTTAAGCTGTCGGTCCTGGTTGTTATCTTTTTCGATGCAAAAGATGGTTTGGGGCTTATTTTACCACGCTGCTCCACTACCTATATTCCTTACTTTGAGCAACTATTGCTATCAGGTGTCTAGGATAACAACCGGGAACAACAGCTTAACATGCTTTCCAAGGCACAGTGTGGACTTCGACAAGGACAGACATCTAAACCGTATACAAATGGTGAAAATGGAAGAGAAATGGAAGGTAACGATCTCCTCAGCGACCGGCAGTACGGTTTCCGCCAGCACCGTTCGACTGGGGACCTTCTAGTGTATGCCACACATATATGGAGTGAGGCCATTGACAAACACGGCGAAGCACTTGCCGTGTCTCTCGATATCTCGAAGGCCTTTGACAGGGTTTGGCACGCGAGCCTTATAAGCAAGCTTCCTTCATATGGTATTCCACCTGGCCTTTGCACATGGATTTCTGACTTCTTGAGCGAACGTTCAATTCAAGTTGTCCTTGACGGGTACTAGTCGGACCAAAAGGCTATCGACGCCGGTGTTCCTCAGGGATCAGTCTTGTCCGCTACCCTATTCCTGCTGCATATGTTAATACGATCTGCTCGTCACCGGTACCTTTGGGTATGCTGACGACAGCACAGTGACGGATAGATACTTTTTGAGTGCAAGGGCTAGTAAGGATTTTATCCAGTCTTGTCGAGAGGATATGGTCAGCCGCTTGAACGTCGCCCTCCAGGCAGTCTCCGAATGGGGCGATGTCATGTTCTCCTCTAAACGGAGCCCTTTACACCTGGCTCCGACTTTCCGGGATGTGTCTGTAGAAATTACCGACTCCCTACAGCTCCTCGGTGTAGAGCTATCATCCAATCTGAACTTTGGGCAACACATCGAGTCCAAAGCAAAAACTGCAGCAAAAAAACTAGGTATTCTCTCTAAGATCAGGCGTTACTTCACTCCAGAACAGTTGCTCCAACTATATCAAGCACAAGTTCGGTCTTGTATGGAGTATTGCTGCCATCTTTGGGATGGATCCGCCAAATACCAACTGGCAACTTTGGACTCGGTGGAAAAACGAGCTAAGAGACTCATAGGTGACCCTACTCTGACAGACACTAAGTTGCAGAGTCTCGATCATCGGCGTAGGGTAGCTCGTCTGTCGGTGTTTTACAGAATATATTTCGGTGAGTGTGCGAAGGAATTGCATGATCTAATTCCCCCAACAACCTTCCGCCATCGGGACACTAGGCGCGGTCGATCGTTCCATCCTTATGTCATCGATATGCCACCTACGCGCACAAAACGCTTTAGATCTACTTTCCTGATGCGCACAGCTAAGGAATGGAACTCGTTGCCCGCGTCTGTGTTTCCCGAACGGTACAATCTGGGTGCCTTCAAGGCCAGAGTGAATAGGCTGTTATTAGGCAGGCATGCTCCACCTTCGACCGCATCGTCACTTAACATCAGGTGAGATTGTGGTCAAATGCCTGCCTATTTGTCATAAAAAAAAATAAAAAAAAAAAAAATTACAAATACAAATACCCATCTGGAGGCGGAATCGAACCCGCACAACGTCAAGATTTAGGCTCCTGAGAGTCGGTTAAATAATACTTACTCATCTTCAAACATGTCCAAGAATATATCATCGCACTTATAAAAGTTCCTAGCTAAAGCTGCAGCTCGGGCTCTTAAATTGTCCGCAGTGGAAATATGCCTCGGACTGGCAACACCAGTACTACCTTGCATCGCTGTTCGTAACAGACGAACGCTTAGTTCACAGGTTACTAGTCGTACTTTAGACGCTGCAAAATAAGTTTTGTTTTAATTATACAATCGTAGCAATCAAGCTTACGGTTCACCTGATTATAAGCGGTTACAACGAGCAAGAGCTCTGGCCACCTTACTCACCATAGGAACACAGCATTATTTGAAAGCAGTATTATTTAGCTGTGATATTCTGTAAAGTCGAGTTACTTCCCCAGTCGGGCCACATAAATATTTGAGTAAGACATTTATATACTGCTGTGCCCTATCAATATGGCAACAAGGTTCATATCTTTGTAGGAATTGAACATGTTTCTATGAAAAAATACTCAAACGGGCATTAATCATTAAAAATATATTAATTGATTGAATTTTTCATAAATTACTTTTAAAACGTAACTTGAACTAATTGATTGGTTGTCGTTAAACTGAAAAGACTTCCTCTTTTATACAATTTCATGCAATAAAGTTTTTTCTTCTCATGACTGATAAATTTAATTTCTTTAAATTACTTTAACTACAGTAGTAAAAAAAAAAAACAAAAAAAAAACTCACCAGGCTTACAACTAAAATTCGCTATAATCATTAATTTAGAAATTAAAAGTGTATTGAAACTATCGAGTTTTTTCTTTTCACATCTAATAACTTCATCCGCGTCGTCGCTAGATGTCGCTTCTTGATTTGCGTTTGACGTTGATGTACTTTTTTTACTTGGCTCATCTATGTCAGGATACAGTAATGTGTCCAGTAAATCTGGATTTACTCCTAAAGATAAAATCAAATAAGTCTTTGTTACTTGCAATTCATTAATTATCATCATCATCATCATTCCAGCCTATTGCAGTCCACTGCTGGACATTGGCCTCCACAAGTTCGCGCCAAAAATGCGCGAACTCATGTGTGTTGCCCGTAGTCACCACGCCGGGCAGGCGGGTTGGTGACCGCAGTACTGGCTTTGTCGCACCGAAGACGCTGAAGCCCGTCTTCGGCCTGTGTGTTTCAAAGCTAGCGGTTCAATGGTTATTCCGCCATCGGTCGGCTTCTTAAGTTCCAAGGTGGTAGTGGAACCTTATTATCCCTTAATCGCCTCTTACGACACCCACGGGAAGAGAGGGGGTGTCTATATTCTTTGGTGCCGTAGCCACACAGCATTATAAGTTATTACTACAAATAATAGTAAATAATTAATATCTTACCCACTGATAACCACGTAAGCAATAAAAAGAAAAATACTTTTTAATGTGTTAAACAACTCAATCAGTAGTAGTAAACAATGTAATATGAATGAACTATGTTACAAAGTAGTATGTAGATAAAGTAACAATATTTTTATGACAATATTATTATTAAGCACATTTTAAAATACACACCTTTATTATTTATCAATGCATAAAGCAAACACAGCGCGAAAAGCGCTTTATAGTCATTTTCGCTACAATCTAATGAATCTAATATCGTTTTTAAGAATGGTCTCTTATCTACATCTTTATTTTCTCTTTCCAATACATTTTCCACGTTCGCAAGCCGATCACTTGCTTTAACTCCTAACAATTTTTGTTTTTCCTCATCCGTTATATTGTTAAAATCCGACACAGCCTTTGAGGAACTAGATTCAATACCAGAATCGGGTAAAGGTGAATCCGGCATATTTTCCTTTACAAGAGTTACCGAACTACCGGATTTGATCGTTTGAATTTGGGTGACCAAATCTTCTGTTGAATCGTGAGCGATACTTGAAGTTTCACTTATATGGGATGTGGACGGTAATGAATTCGACACTAATTCAGGGTCAAGATCGCAACTAGACTGGTCTGTATCGTAACCAAAAGATTTTGCGCCAGCATACTCTGGAGTCGTGTAATCCCTGTCAGCGCAAGACGTATTTTCTAACGCCTTTTCCAGACTCAATTGGGGCTTAGAGAATTCTAATTTCACATTTGACTTTGCATTACTGACATACATATCTAATATTTTAGTGGCGCCATCTTCGAATACTGATAAGTTTGATTGTAATATGATCCAAGCGAGAGCGTGGACTATTGGACCGTGTGTTATTATCAAGAAAACTTGTGATAAAAGAAATAAAGCGACCACACAAGACACAGACGGTTTTGTCTCCTCTTCAGACTCAAGTCTTTGCAAGGGATAATTAATTCTTGGGGGCGTATCCGTACTCTTTCCAGTTAGTATAGCTTCTAGATTCCTTGTAATTACTTCAATGCTTTGCAAATGGTCCCGGTTATATGGAGATGACGTAGCAGGACGTTTTGCAGATTCAGACGTCAAAGAATAAATATATAGAGGTATTAGAAGTTTGTGCAGTAGATGCTCAGTTAAAACATCGTTGAGATCAGGAATGTTTAGGCATAAAATATCGTTGATATAATGCAGATGGTCCAAATGTTCGGCCACTAAATCAGCAAGTTTCTGTTGAGATTGGTGACTGAGGATAGATAAGAAAAAATATTATTTTTGGCTTAACAGTAAAAGATATACGTTTATTGCTCACGATATGTCATGTACTAGTCACATTTTAGCAATAAAATCATGTTACACTAATTCGTAACACAAACGTGATCTACTTTAACTGCTGATAACATTGATTCATTTCTGTCCAAAGATCATAGACAGTCTGGATTCACTTGAGATAATTTAAATTACTCACTCAGCATCGTTTCTGACACACGCGTCTAGTTCCAGAATGTGTTTGCCGATAAACCAGACAAGATTACTAAAGTATGGGGCTGCAGTTCTGTAATAAAAAAAATAAAAAACAATGTTTAAAAAATTAATCTATAGTAAACTATTATGTAGTACAAAAAATGCGCTTAAATTAATAACTTAAATAATATGTGATTTTACACAAATTCGTGGCCGATTTTCAAAAATGTTTGTTCGTTTGAATGCATTAGCTTTGGGATCTAAAGTGTTGATTTGGAATTCATATATAGGCTATAAAATATCACGATACGAGACGTAGAAGGGGGAAGCAAACAAAAACAGTTACAATTAGTATTTACACATACCTAATCATGAATCACGAACTTATCAAAAAGCAACTCATTGCAATATGTAGATAGTAAAATATTTTATATTACCTATCTCTGATGAAACGCAGCATACTGGCATCTTGTACTCGGTATACGTTGAGAGTTAAAGTCCTCACTGCTATTCTAACCATCGATTCTGGATGATTAAAAAATTTTATAGCCTCTGTGTAAAGGGGAAAGTCCTTTGTGTGCTGTAAATAATAAAAAAAAAATACTCAAATTATGAGGTGAACATATCTTTGGAGCATCTTTTTATAATGTCCGCACTTTATGAATAATGAAAATCTAGTGAGAGTAAATAAATAATTATAATTTAAAGTTCCTTGTTAATTACATTGCCTCGATATTATGAAAATTACCATTATCTATAGTTATTATCAAACTGCCATCCATATTGATATATTTATAACGACGTATCACTTGGTCTATAGTTTGTACATTATTATTTATTCAACTAAAATTTATTACTTATTTATTGAATGTAATCATGATAAAAATATATATATTATGTCTTAAGCCAGTTTAATCATTGTTTTCATTAAAAAAAAGGTAAAAGTAACACGCACAAAAACATATCCATACTGCACTATTTTATTCAACATCAAAAACAACTTCATTCAAATAGGCTTCAAAAGCACTTCTGAACCGTCATGTTATAAATTAAAATTTTAGTGATTATTAGTTTTTAAAAGTAAAGCTACCACCGATTCGGAATGTACACTCTGCAGAGAAGAATCAGCAAGAAACTTCGCAGTTACTCTTTTGAAAATAGTATACAAACTGTATTTTAATACAAAATTAGTAATATCCTGCAACAAAGCAGCAGCATCACTAAGTCAACACATCTTTATTGACTATGTAATCTTGCACCTAATAATTCGCTTTATATATCAATTTCTATTTACTTAATAAAAACTTTAAATTTATATTGAGACAATTGCAAAATTATATGTGAAATTTTATTATACATGTGAATACCCCAAGGAAGGAGGAAGATGTTTACTTTGTACACATTATAAAAATAAAAAAATATTAATTATTGCATTTTTTTTTTTTTTTTGTTTATCTATGATAATGTTTAATATTTATTTATTGGTCCACAAGTTCTTTAACAATTCTCATTAATAAAAAATAAATTTATACTTCACGAAGTAGCATGTATGTATTAGAGTATGTATGTATTAGAATATGTATGTTAATTACGTAAATTCAATCAAGCATTGAATCACATTTTATACATAAATGACGTAATCTTTACTAATGAATAGGACTTGCTTGTAACTTTATGTAGAATTCAGAATAAGGTATATTATTACATGAAACACCTCAAAACAGTTTAAAACACACACACCAAATTTAAGTTCCGTTGCAAGAATCAAAACTGAAAAAGATGGAGAAAACTGCTGTAATTTTAATGTTAATTGTAATTTGCAGCCACAGACATAAAAATTTATCATATTACTAGCTGACTCGGCGAACGCAGTCTTGCCGCTAAACGCCACTAAAAAAGGGGTTGGTGGTAGAAGGGTGAAAATTTAGGGTTGTGTGTATTTTTTTTAAACGGTTTTATTTAGCTCACCCCGTTTGTTTTATTTATTATTCTTGGGTCAAATTTAGTAATTCAAATTTCACCCTCTTCCTGTCAACCGATTAATCTGAAATTTTGTATACACTTTGGATTTTGGTGACAATACAATTATGTTTATTCATTATCATTATAAATTCAAGATGGCCGCCGCTACAAAATGGCGGATAACTTAGGTTTTATCAATCCAATCAACATGGGTATCAAATGAAAGGTCTCAACAAGTAGAATACAATTTACTATGCAAAATTGAAATCTAAGCTGGCCGCCGCTACCAAATGTCTGATAACAATTTTTTATCAATCCCACCAATATGGGTATCAAATAAAAGGGCTTGACAAGAAGAATACAGTGCACTATACAACCTCAATATTTAAGATGGGCCTTGCAATAATGAAGCACTAAATGAATTAAACAGAATGCGAAATAAAAACTAAAAACTAGAAAATAAAAATAGGTAAAAAAACCTTTTAAGTTAAACGGTTTTATGTTAAACATACATTGCAATGTTTAAGATAAATGTACTAAAAACCAAAAAATAATAAAATAGATACAGTCGTGGGAATTATAAACATATGCATAGACTAGACTAAAATAAAACCGTGGGGCACGTCAATTGTCTACAAATTATCGACTTAATGTGCGATAGAAGAATCGTTTAATTCGTCGTTAAAATAGGCAGTTGGCCCGCAGACGGTGAGGAAATTACTTACTATTTTCTTGCTCATGGAAATTCCAATAGTTATACACTCCATGTAAATAAAAGAGATGTTTCAACTAGTTTATCGTTGGACATTCACACTGCTGGCTGGTGAGGAATCGTTTCACTGCTCGTAGTTTGTCTTTAATCGACAAAACATATGATAAAAGTACTACTCGCTCACCACTATGAAACCCTAAAACTCGCTTATAATCGTTTTTATTGTATTTAATTTAAGATTTATAATATTGTAACGGATACTATGAGAAACAGGTAAATCCAATAAAATACATATATATGTTATTATTATCATCACTTGAATATGCCTTATACTGTCATCCGATAGATGCACACTCATCAGAACATTGATGTAGAAATAAAAGTGCATATTGTGATAAAAATGAATGAAATATACATCAAAATACATAAGGGTATGCAGTAAATGGTTTTCTCTTATTAATACTTTATTTTATTATTCATAATACATTTAAGAAAAATAATATAAAAAGTAACTAATCAATTAATGGCAAAATAAAATTGTTAGTCTATGTTGATTCCTAAATTATTTAAATGCTCAAAAAAAAAAAACGTCAAATACACAGTTGACGATTTCAAATTTAGCAAGTCTTATTTTATCTTTAGTATGTTATGCTTTATCTTAATACTCACTTGTCACTTACGAAGTAGTTATGATAATAGAGACATTTATTTTTTAAGTTCGTGTATAATAAAACAGGGTCAAGAACTAGTTTCTAATAATAATTATTATTTTTAATATTTATAAAATGATAACTACTTTTAATGTTATTGATAATTTTTTTTTTTTATAGAGTATAAATTCAAATTTATAACACCAGAAACCTGATTTCAGATAGATTTTTGATTAATCAAAATTAAATCTTACCTCATTATAGAAAAAATGAATTGTATGATTGTTCAATTTGAGGCTGAGTGTCTTGAGGAATGATATATAGTATGCCATCACTTCTTCATCCGAGACGTCGAATTTATGAACTATTATAGAGTTGACGTGATTATTACTCAATAAATAATCTGAAACATATAATTTTCTTTTTTTAATACAATTAAAATTACGCTTAAAAACACAAAAGCTTTATTAAATCAACATTCAGTGGCAGATTGGTATCACAAGTTCTTCTTCTTCTTCTTTAGGGTTAATGGCTTTCAATAGTGCCAAATGAGTACAGTTGATTTTGCCAATCACAAGTTCGATCATGTATTTTAAAATAAAAAGGAATAACTGATATTTAAGAGATAAATCATTTAAACTAAGTATATATTTTTTTGTATACATTTTTTTTTAAAGAATATAATAACCTAATATTTACTTAAATATTTTGATTAAACTAATTGGGAACACGCCACTTTCTCCATGTAGGAGGAGAGTAAGGGCTTAATCCAACACTCTGGTCCACTGCTAGTTAGCAGATATACTGCATATATATATAGTATAAAAATCACTGTCAAGTGTCTATAATAACAACGGGGACTGATAACTTAATGTGCTCTCCAAGGTACGGTGAGAAGAATCACATTGACAGATATCCAGACCGAAAACAAATGCAGAGCAGGAATTTGACCCAAGATCACAGGTAATTAGGCACATACATACATTCTTACACCATAATGGCTGTGACTTCAATTTGTATTATTATATTCATATATACTTTCAAAATATGCATTGACAAATTATTAAAAAGATTATCTTCAAATACTGATACATTATTTTGTTAATTGTACACTTACATAATGATGTTTCATTTCTTATGTTCTCAAACAGTATATTGAGGGTTTGCAGTAACTGCACACAAACATAGGAAGACCCGCCACACTTCTGTCTCATAATCTTCAGAAAGTATGATAGCATATTTTTCTCTAAGAAAAAGCTGTAAGAAAAATTACTATGAAAACAAAAACAAACCACAACATCTCACATTTCTTGTATACAATCAGTGGCGTAGCTATCATAGGGCCAGGTGGTGCAGTGCACCAGGGCCCCGGAGCTCAGGGGGCCCTCTAACCTCAGCTTTGAAAAAAAAAAATAATAAAATAAAATAAATTAAAAAAAAATTCTTGTGAGCAGGCAATCGTTTTTTCCCTTAATTAATCTCATCTGTATAATAAATATTCTATATTGTCATGTGCGTCGTTGTTTATTTATTGCCTTTTTCTTCTATTAAACACATGGATATTCTAATAGAGACGGGGTATGGATTTAGCCTACTAGGGATAAGTTCAACTCACTGCTTCCTATTCTTATTCCTATCAATAATTTTAAAGGCCAATACAAGTTCAAACAACGCGGAAAGAGGGGAGGAGGGCCCGATTCTTTCCCTATGCACCAGGGCCATTGTCCCCCTAGCTACGCCACTGTATACAATGAACTTTATCTATTATTGTTTAGAAAAAAAACCTATTGTTTGAACACCTAAGTCATTAGCTTTAGCACATATTGATAGTACACAAATTATCTTAATTGCCTTAATTAATAATTTTATTTATTTCCATTTGTCTGAGTGTACCGTGCAAAATCGTTTAACCTTGTAATTATTACAAACAGAATGCAAGTACATATTTATAAGACCTACTTTTTAGATGTATGAAAATATATGTTATGTTAAATACCTATGTATACTTACTCGAATACAGAACTGTCGTTTTGGTCACCCCATATCAATATTTCTGCGATACATCGCAATGATTCTACCAATATACCTCTATTGCTTTCAGACACAGTAGTATTTTTGCAGAGAATGTTGTGTAAATATTTTAATCGTTCTAAAGAATGGGGGTTTTTTGGTCGACCCCAACCACCTCCGAACCAACTACGACTTCGGAACATCACGGCACTAGTTTATAGAACGGTTTATTGATAAATCAGTGAGCATTGTACATTAACATTGCAATAAACACTAAACACCACACACTACCACTACTTAACATGTTTCGTAAGGCAGTCAGACCACACTTCTCATAAATAGTAAATGAATAATAAGTCCAATCAACTACAACAACTGCATACAGGTTTATTGTTTTATTTTTATGCTCCTTGTTATTTTTACACTTCCTGCTCATACGTGCTAAACTGCTAATATAATTTTGACGTTTGCATGACAAGTGCTTGACGTTTGCGTGAAGTATGCGTTTTGATACTATAATGATTTCGCAACTAAAATCATTTATACAATAAAATACGATTAAAAATATTTCATAAAATTTGTCAAAAAAAAAAAAATTAAAATAAATTTTTGCTACAAAAAACCAAGGATTGTTTTTTTTCAATTTAATTGTTTTGTTAAAATGTTTTAGTCGCAGGTACCTATTTTTTTAAAATTAATTTTGTTATCATTACGAAGCAATTTTGATTTCTGAAGCACAATTATTATTCTGTAACTTAATTTAACACAGGACAGTATGCTGTGAGGGGGAGGCAACTGCCAGTGTTGCCAACTATACGGATTTCTCCGCATTTATACGGATTTTGAACTTCGCATACGGATGACATTCACATACAGATTTTTATACGGATTTCTATGTTCAGAATTAAAATAATAGTAATGATATTTTTTTAATTAACAATAGGTACTTAAGGTAATAACACATTTCATGTTGAAAATTTAGTATTCTATTTTAGGGAATTTCATTCGTTAATATGGCAACATTGATTAATAGTGAACGGGGAATTCCCGAATATTCTTTGTTCTGGTACAGTATAGGGGGAAATTACCAATTGAACGAAGGCTATAGAAGAGCTTTGCTTTGTTTCATTCATTTCAATTAATTTGTTCCTTTTGGCGAGACGTCTTTTCACGCTTTCATCCGCTTTATAATCAAGTGTTAATATAGTGAACGGTGTGCATTATGTCGAACAAAAGACAACGTATCCTACAATATTTCAATGTTAGTTGGTTAGAAGAAGCTGGATTTAAGACTTGGCTGGCACGCAGTACTAAAGGTGACAACTTTGCTTATTGCAAACTATGTTCGACCGATCTTTCGATTGCTATAGGAGGTAAAAACGATATTTACAAACATAGTAAAACGGCAAAACATCAGAATGCCACTCCTAGTACCTCACAACAATCTATGTCTTCTTTTGTATATAAAAAAGAAGACATGGACCGTGTGAAAGAAGGCGAAATACTGATATCAACTTTTGTGGCCGAGCATAACATATCTATGAACGCTATGGAACACCTTCCGAAATTAATTAAAAGAATATTCTCTGATTCGGAGATTGCAAAAAAAATTATGTGTGGAAGAACTAAAACTACTGCGATAATTAAATCAGTCACAGGCGCATACGCTAAAGACCAAATTATACAACATTTAAGATTAAATACATTTTCGCTGCTATTGGACGAAAGTACAGATAGGGGCTGTATAAAACATCTTTGCATGATAGCGAGATTTTTTAAAGACGGTAAAGTTATTGATGCCTTCTTAGGCTTAATCCCTCTCCACGATGCCACTGCCCAAAAGCTCTACGAGCATATAATAACTTTTTTTAATGACAATGCAATTTCATATAAGGACAACATGATAGGATATGCTGCCGATGGCGCTAACACAATGATGGGTAGTGTGAATTCTCTCCTCACTAGATTTAAATCGGATATACCACACTTATATGTTGTTAAATATATTTGTCATTCCTTTCACCTGTGCGCATCATACGCCTGCCTAAAACTGCCCAGGGAACCGGAAGATTTAATGAGAGACGTTTACAACTATATTAGTAACAGTCCTAAAAGAATAGCAACTTTAAAAGAATTTCAAGAATATGTTGATTTAAAGCCCCATAAGCTATTACACCAAAGCCAAACTAGGTGGCTCTCACTTCGTGCAGCTGTTTCACGTATTTTGGAACAATATGAAGCCCTCATATTATTATTTACAGAAGCAGCCTTTTCTGATAGACTGAAATCAGCAGAAACAATTTTGCATATGTTGAAAAACCCCTACAATAAATTGTATTTAGAATTTTTAGAGTTCTCTCTGGAAATATTTACCAATATTAATAAAACTATGCAGTCCGAACACCCACAAATACACAAGTTACACGAGACCATATGCAGAACATACCGTAACCTATTAGATTGTTATATGAATGATTCATATTTATCAAGAACTGAACTTAAAAATGTTAACAACGAAAACCCCCGAAATTTTAAATCGATCGAAAATATTTATTTGGGAACTAAAGTAGCTGTTCATTTATCAGATTCGAATCTTACTGACGACAACGTTAAAACGTTTAAACTGAAATGTCTTGATTTTTATATCGAAGCTGCAAGACAAATGAAAATGCGCTATGATTTTGGGAACGAGGTAGTTAAAGGCCTGGAATTTTTAAGCCCCGAAGTAGTGGCATCACGCAGAATAGAGTCAATAGTACAGATGGCGCTTCACTTTCCAAATTTAGTAGAACAAGAAAATATGCAAGCGCTAGATACAGAATGGAGAGATTTAAGAAATGATCCCAAGATAAAAGCAGCTACAAACGAAGATATGGAAAAGTATTGGCAGAGAATTATCACGACCGTGAATCCTGCTGATGGAAATTTGCTGTATCCACAACTATCAAAATTTTTTACTTCGTTGCTAAATTTGCCACATTCCAGTGCAGCTGTGGAAAGCATTTTCTCAGCTATCAATATTATAAAAACGAAACAACGAAACCAGTTATCTACTGAAACAATAGAGGGTCTGCTATATACTAAACAATTGTTAGGCAGCGCAGACTGTTTTGATTTCGAGGTAAATTCATCAATTATAAAAAAAAATGAACACGAAAGCAATGTATGATTTTAAATAGGTCAAATCTTTGGCATTAAATGTCTTTTAATTTTGGCATAAAATAACATTAGACATATCTTTTTTATGTAAACTAAAACGTACTTAAATAACATTAATAACATCTTGTGTTTTTGTTTTGCAACTGCTATTTTTATATTAAAATTTATTTATATGTATAGATTATACTAAGTTAATAATCTTTTTAGATTAAGGTTTTTCTATAAATTGTCTATATTAGTAGGTATTAATTTTTAGTATCTTGTTTGTTCTTCCTCTTTATATTAAATATTATAGACATACGGAATTTATACGGATTTTTATTGACCTAGTACAGATTTTACTTCATAAAAAGTTGGCAACACTGGCAACTGCACTTCACCGCTTAACTTTGTATGCCTTTTTAGTTTATACATACATGCCTGATTTTTTTAAAAAAAAGTATACCTAGCCAACACAAACTAAAACTCATTCATTTGTAATAATAATAATTATTATTTTTATAATATTTGTACATTAAATAATATTTGTATCACTGTATAACTAATTGTCAGTCTTGTCTTTCGGACATCAGTCGCATCATTTTTATGCAACTTTAACACATTGTCTGTAGTACCTATTAGTTATAGGAAATGTAGCTAATCTCACTTTTGTTTGTCGCACGCCAGAGAGCGTCCCACACTGCGTTTACAAACACTTAGGCCGTGGCGTGTTGGCAAACGCCTATGTCCAAAAGTAAACTACGATAGGCTGAAGTGGAGTGATAGGTGATATTATATTTCATTAAAAAAAACTTATTTAAAAGGTTTTAACAAAAATTATGCAAAATATTTTTTTGAATCTTTTATGCCGTGTGGTGTCGGCCGAGTAGTATAGCACCACCCCCTTTCTTCTCGTGGGGGCCGTAAAAGGCGACCGAGGGATAAACCTGGCTCAAAATCATCAGGGTCCTGGAGAAGGAAAACTTCATTTGAAACCTGGAATGGGGTATCCGTTAAGCATTCGTGGCATAGCTCTAAAATGCGAAAGACTCTTGCAGCCGAACTGGAGCACGTATCGATTCGTCGTTCCTATAGGCCTAGCCAGTGAGGTCGAGAGGGTGGCGCAAAGCTTAGGCAACTCTGTGTTTTCCTGAAGAGTGTCCTAGGTAACATAGTGTCTGTCTAGCACTGTCTAAATCGTCTGCAATAGACGAACTAAGGCCAATGATGATGATGATGATGATTTAGAATCTTTTAAAAGTCGAAAGAAAACGAACAAGAGAATTACAATAATTATTATTATAAAGCAAGAGAAATCTAAATAAAATGGAATTTTATTACTTACATATATTATATTTGATTCTACCTACATTTTTATTGTGCTATCTTCCTGTTCGTCTCTTTAAGATTAGTAACTTTTAATTACAAAACACTATAAATTTACTGTGTGCGTTTTCCTGATTTACCTCTTTTCTTTCCAATAAGAACCGATTATTTTTCAAATGAACTTAGATCTTACGGTACGAAGGACAGAGTGTACTTGGAAGGCCGTACAGCTGATCGCACTCAAACTCCCATGTGTTACCTGAGTTTGCCACAACGCAGCGCTACTAGCGATATCAAAGAGGCCTATAGTGTGTCAAGACACATCGACTTGATTTTGAAAAAAAAAAGTGTTTAATAATCTTACGAGAAACATAAATAAAATATATGAAAAATATCAACCCAGTTGTTTTTTATTTTTGATTTTTCACATGATGCATGTTGTAGCTTTAGTCTTTTGTATAACCTGCCGAACAACGTGAATATAGTCTACGGTGATGTCGCCATTTCGAAACCCAGCCTGCAGCTGTGGGTGAGAAGGCTGCATTATTTCCATTAACTAAAAAACCACTCTGGTGTAATGGTGCGTGTGCCGTATCGGCGACGCCTAAAACACCGACGTTTGCGGGTTCGATTCCCGCTGGCAGTGGATATTTGTGTTTGTGCAAATATGTATTTCCAGTCTGGTTGTTAGTCCTTGTGGGTCTCCTAGTTAGGTACAAGCACGTTAAGCCGTCGCTCCCAGTTGTTATCATAAATACCTGATAGCGATCGTTACTCATAGTAGAAAATATATCCGCGAACCCGCAGTGGAGGGGAGTTGTGAATTAAGCTCCAATCCTTCGCCTACATGGAGAAAGAGGCCCATTTCCAGAAATGGGACGTTACAGGCTGAATACATTATGAACATTTTTGAAAATACCTGACAACCACATCCGATTCAGTACGCTTGATTGCCACTCTAGTTGTATAAAAATATACAAAAAATAATTGTGTTTGCTCGCAAACGAAAAAAAAAACCGACTTCAATTACATCGACAAGTAATACAACGTAGATCGACTAAAAAATAGTCAAGCAACTACGCGTTATCAAAGATTACTCAAAAAGTAGTAATCAGATCTCGATAAAATTTATATGTGACCACATGATAAACATCAGCTTTCGATTAAATTAAAAATTATCAAAATCGGTACACCCAGTAAAAAGTTATTACGGATTTTCGAGAGTTTCCCTCGATTTCTCTGGGATCCCATCATCAGATTCTGGTTTCCTTATCACGGTACCAAACTAGGGATATCCCCTTTCCAACAAAAAAAGAATTATCAAAATCGATACATCCAGTAGAAAGTTATGCGGTATAATACAACGTAGGTCGACGAAAAAAGCGTCAAGTAAAAACGCATTATTAGATATAACTCGAAAAGTAGTTGTTAGATCTCAAATAAATTTAAATGGGACCAATTGGCACACAAAACCTTTCGATTAAAACAAAATTTGTCGAAATCGGTCCACCCGGTCAAAAGTTCTGATGTAACATACATAAAAAAAAAAAAAAAAAAAAAAAAAATACAGTCGAATTGAGAACCTCCTCCTTTTTTGGAAGTCGGTTAAAAAAACATTTTACAAAACTGTTTTTATAAACCAATAATAACAGAATAATTATTTATCTAACCTTAATTTTTGTAACTGTTTCGTTTTGCTTCTTTTTGTAACTTTCTTCGTGTTTTTTAGAGTTTTACAACTTTGAGTTTGCAGCACTGCTTTATTTGACAGCCCATTTAACAGCTGATATTTGCTTTTAGTTTAGTTTGGTACCTTTATAATATACTCTTTGTTTTTTGTAGTTTGGTTTGATATTTCATTATATATAGACTTAGACCAGAGCAATGCTAGCAAATTTGTTGAAGAAAGTAATGAAGGCAGTTCGTCAAACTTACGTGCACTTCGTCCACCTTCGTATATAATCGTTCTCAGAGCGGCTAATTCGAATAACAATGGATCGTTTTCAGATCACGTTTACTCTTATTGATAATGTGCATCGCGTGAGACGCCGAATAATGTGCACTAATATAACGAATAATAGCCAACTTGCTATTAGACCCATCGAATAAAAAGAAATATTAGGGTTGGATTTAGAATCGTTTGGCACGAATTTTTGCGCGAGCGTCTGGGGCTAAGATCTAGATTAGGTAAAACCGAATTAGAAAAACCGAATTATGGGGTTTTTTTGGGTGTGGAGGGTGGAGGGTGTAGGGGAATCTATACAAGGTAACACTGTCACACCTCAAAACCCCATGGTTATGGAGATGTCCATGGTTAAAGTTTTGAGGTTAGAAGAAGAATTTAAAGCTATTATAATACCTTTGAGCTCGTACTGTTTGCATTGTGTGACAAAACGACACTTTTAAACAAAATAACGCGTCAGACATAATATTCTAATAAAATTAGTAACATTGCGTGCTAGAATATAGGTTTAGAAATTCGAAAAATACCCAAAACCGAATCGGAGCACCCCACTGTCCACGTGGTCTTGGTCTGTCCTACCCCTAGAGTGTTTTTTTTGTGCCGCGGAGGCGCGGAGGGAGGGCAGCCCTCGCCCGCCGTGCGAAAGCGCGCGAACGAATGCGTAGAGGAGCTCCGCTGCGAAACGGAGCATAAGTGAGCGTGCTTTCGCACGCAAGGGCGGAAGGGCTGCACTTCCCGCAGCGCCGGAGCCAAGCGTTCCTCTATCTTTCGAAATTCTTCTTCTAACCTCAAAACTTTAACCATGGATATCTCCATAACCATGGGGTTCCGAGGTGTAATAGTGGTACCAGGGGTAGCGTTCCCCACCCTCTCCCCCCCATCCCCCCACGGTCCCGAAATTCGGTTTTACCTAATCTAAAGCTTTACCGCGTCTGGTCTCTCATAACTCGCAACACAAGCTAATGTATCTACCATACGGTCTTAAGTACACTCTATTACTTTTTTTTTTTTATTTGGGAGGAATCTAACGGACATTGACTTATACCTCAAAATGGTCTACGGGCCAAACTATTCTAAATTTCAACCAAAAATATTTTATTAAAACATTACATCCTCGTCATCATATCATTACAGCCTATACAGTCCACTGCTGGACATAGGCCTCCACAAGTTTACGCCAAAAATAACGTGAACTCATGTGTTTTGCCCATAGTCACCACGCTGGGCAGGCGGGTTGGTGACCGCATTACTGGCTGCTGCCCGCCTTCGGTCTGTGTATTTCAAAGCCAGCAGTTGGATGTCATCATCTCGGTTCATTTCAAGACATGAACCTAACAAAACTTATAATTAATAGGTAAAATAAAACAAAGGTTATTCATTCATTATATTTTTATTTAAAGAAGAATTTTAATAATTAGCTATAAAATTATATCTTACTACCTATTGTTATCCTATTCGAAGCTTATAATGTAAAAGACTATATTCTTAGACCGCTTGAGCCTTCATATTACAATATTTAATGTACCTATGTGTAAATAAATAATTATTTTTAGAGTATTTTCTTTCATACATTAAAAACCGAACAATTATAATGTAATTAAAAAAAAATTAGCACATTGGACGGAATAAATAGAATATGTGTATTTTATATACACAATTGAGCATTCAAATATAAGAGAATTAATTTAAACTTCATATAAGAGTTGATTTATGATCGATTTTAACATCATAATTTTTAACTTCTTGGTTTGACAATTTGTTCTTATAAATAAGACATTGTTTTGACAATTTAATAAGCACAATCATACTTGATTTATACCTAAATAATTGGTTTAATTTAATTTTATTAAATAATTAGGGGACGGAATGTTTTCATTTTAAATTTTACAAAGCTTAATTTCTAAAAGAATAAATTAAATAATAAAATAAATACATCTTAAATTACTATAAAATGATTATTTTTAAACACTAACGTGACTAAATCCTAGGCTAGAAAGTCTTATCTGTGTGTTTCAATAAACTTTAAAAAGTAGACATATTGATATCAGCCAAATTACAATGATTAAAAATTTAATTGTATCAATGTTTATTAACAAATATATCCTTTTACTATTGATTCATCACATTTTTTAAAATTACTTTTAAAATACTTAAATTAGCTATACATATTTTTGTTGCATTTGTTATACGTTTACTAAAATGACAATAACTCACCGAGAAGGTTTAGAGTTACAGTTTACGTAAAAGAGGTACAAAATAAACATGTTCATTAATTTTTAATTAAAATTTTAAAGTATTTTATGTTTACTAGAATTATTTAAAAAATTTATATCAGGTATGAAATTGCAATAGTCTTACATGAGCAACGGAATAAAGCTACATGACGTGACAATAAATCATTAAATAGTCATTATAGTACTCGTCGTATATCTACATAATTTTGTCATATTTAGTCTGTGGTCACGTTAATTTACTAACTTAGTTACATATTGTGAGCATATTACGTCGTATGCATTGCGTATCTAAAGTTCTTGTCGTTTTTGTCGCTCATATCGGGCAACTACAAACTAAATATTAATGATAAATGGAATGAGCGTTGAGCAAAAAATTCAAATTAAAGTATACTTAATTATCATTAATAATACACAATCATGTCTTAACTGATGTAGTAGGTACTTATTAATTTATTATTTCTTACTAAACTTGTACTTAATTAATTCGGTACATACGAGTATGACAAAGGACATTTAGATAAATATTTTTATTATTTTAAATGAGTAACTGTGTATTTATGATTACACAAATATTATGTTTATAAGCACGTGTAGGTACGCTTAGAACTAAGGAAATGGGTGGATACTGTCTTGTGACGTTTAGAAAACTTCTAAGCATACTGCGACTCGATACGAGCCATCATTATTTCCTATTGATACGAGTCCATGAAATATTTAAGGATAGAAATTTTGAAGAGCATCAGAGTATATAGAGTTGTAGGTGTCCCGAAGCACGTATACACTATCGCCGGGTTTACCATTAAAAACGTATGGTCCCTTAAGATTGGTGATCTTTGAATTACTTGAAACAGATTGTGGTTTTGGTTTTGAGTACGAGGGTGAGCTGTAACTTGGGCGATGTACTGGTGGCATGGGTTGAGATGGTCCATACCCGAATGGATCAACTGACATTTGAGGTGCTGGTGGAAAACCAGAAGATCCGCTCCATTGGTAAACTCCTGTTGGTTTTCCGTTAGATACAAAGTCTATGGGTAGGTTGATAAAAGGATCTGATACTTGTTGAGGAACCTGAGGCATCATTGGTGGCATCGCGGGTCCAAGAGTTGGAGGCTGTGACACATAACCCAAACCTGGTACAAACATGTATGGGGTGGGTGGCAATCTGATGTAAAAGATAGGGGAATTATCGTATTGGAGAGAATTTAGATTATCATTGGGAAAGGTGTTACCACTTCCATTCTTTTTCTTATTCTGTTGACGGCGTTTTGAAGGAATGGTCCGTGAAATATCATCATCGTCTAAATGATCATCATTCACGGAGAATGTAACGTCATCATCATCGTCTTCCATGTAATCTAGACCGGAAGACAAATAAGATGGGAAATATCCTCCAAATAAGTTGAGAGCCTTATTTCTCCTATTGGTAGGCTCCGGAGCTGATGTTGTACCCTCTTTAAAGACATCTTCGAGTTTGCTTTCTCGTTCTGAAACCGTTTCGGGCGTTGAAATGGCTCGTGATCTTCTTGAAGGGGCGCTTTCAGTTCGATACAAAGCGGCGAAAAGTACGAGCGCTGATAACAGGATTGTATATTCCATCTTGATTAATCTGAAAACGAAAAAAAGAAAAATATTTAATACATCGCATATACGAATAACTAAGTTTTAAACATTAACGAGTGAAAGTATGTTTGTTCAAATACATACAAAAATAACAAAACGATAATGGTAGCGCAAGTAATTTGTGAAGCCTTTTAGCTTAGTAATATTTTTCAACGCTTAACAAGACCAAGATAAATTACAAGAAGGATCGTACGGAGTGTTAATCGTTTCGCAGTGAACGTGTTACAAGCGAATGTAAAGGAATATGCATTCTTATAAGCATTCATCTGTTACGTCCTGGCTCCTGTAGACTATTTGAAATGTGATTTATAGTTATTTGTTTAGTAATAAATAAGAGATTCGTCCTTAGTTGAATAGATTTGTTCGAAGCAATGCGTATAATAATAATTACGGACATGTATTATAGCAATTTAAATGCAAATAAATTGTTGTTGGTAGTTCACTACATTTCTTAAACTGACGACTCGACCGGAGTAGATGATGTTAAAATCAGTGTAGATAAGTTGCTACAGTTGGCTTTTATTATTGTCATTGAGAGACCCGGAAGTGTAATCTCCGGCGCTTCCTTTCTTTTCTTTCACATTCCTTTAGCTAGTAATAATTTATATAGATACTGGTAATTACTTAATGGGATGAAGTCTCTGCTTATTTGCTAGCTATTTACATTAAACAAATAAAACACATAGGTTTTGAACTTACATTAATTTAAACAATTTTTTAGTACCTTACTTTGAAGATTGAGACTTCTGGTTGCTCACATTTACAACTATCTTATATTTGTTATAATCATCGTAAATATAAATCTTTTCACACCTATATCATATGATTATTATTAATGACTATGTTTTATGTATAGGCCGTTTAAAGTCGTCCTAAAGTTAGTCAGTTAGTTAGTCGTAAAAAACCTTAATATCTGAAAAGCCGGTATTCGGTACCGTTAGGCGTCTGTCGTTCATAACGTTGAGATAATCTTCATAAATATGCTATAATAGTTTAGAAATTGTGTGGCTCTTTGGCACAGTATTCGGGGACTCAGATTTTCGCCCCGAGTCCTCTTATTTAAATAACTAGTAAATGAAGCGTCTTATAGTGTTCTCGTGCAGAATATTTTGCAGTTTACGTATTTCGTCGTCACCGAATATAGATTATTAAACATAAGACATTGTGCACAAGATAAGTGCGTATTACATGGCATTGAGTTTGTGATGCGGTTTTCAATTTGTCACGGGAAAAAAAACGCATGCATTTAAATTAGCATTCGTTCTGGGAAAGAATGTCCGTAAGAAATTGTATTATTGCAATGCTTTACTATAGATTGTCCATAGTTGTTAATTTATTGGAAAAAAATCGTGTGGAATTTTAACGCCAAGCGTTGTGCGGTGTTATGTACGAGCATATTTCCGATAAATTAACCTTTAATTAATATCTTTTTGACTATTTCTTTGAAACAACGTAAAACTGCGTGATATAAATTGCGTGATACCGATGACCGGTATAAGTGTAAATACTCGATTATTTACTGTCTCATATTAAAATCTTTAAAATTGCGTTTTTAATTAATCTTTATATATTGTTTAACTAAAAACGATCACCCTCATGGTTTTGATGATTAAAATAAATACCTACGCACACTTTACTTGACATTAAAATTATTACCTACTTCATAAAACCAATAGTTTATAGCTCGTTTATATTATGGTAATTTGTTTAAATGCCTTTACACTTATTAGTTGCAAATAAAGGTAAAAAGCTGGTAATTATCACATATATCTCGTTATTGACTGAGCGTCATCTGAGCACCGATTACAGATGAAGACCATTTACGTTGGATACAACAAGAGCGCGTTTACAATGAGCAACACAGATAATTCTTCTCAAACTTCATTTCCAATTATAATCCTTAAGTTTATTTGTTGCTACTTGAAGTAGATTCGTTTTGCCCGGTGATTGCACTAGTCGCTTAATTGACGGATTTTATGAGCATGGTCTCTTATCGGCGGTAAAAATCAGTTTTGGAGTAAAACGATCGTTTTCACACCGGTTTTTCATGTGAAGCTACATTGATTCGCTGAGTATTGAATCCAGTTACAAAACTATAAATATAGCTACCGATGAATTCTATAAGGAATACATTACAGACTTGTGTATCTATTAGAAGCTAACATTTTCTTTTATGACTGGCAAATGTTGTCATCCATAAAATATAGCGGCACGTTCTTTTAAAATATTATTTCAAAAATTTCAGACTGTAGAAGAAACCACAATAAGAAAGAAATTAATTGTATTTTGGTCCTATCCATAAGTTTATTTTTAATTAATAAAAACTTCACACTCAACTGCCCCCAGTTGGATTTCCTTCTGTATCGGGGCTCAGGAAACGCACACAATATACAAGCACAAACGCCCAGTCCGTGATAAACATTTATATGTATAATTGTATATGGTTAGCCGTGTGGCTACGGCATTAAAGAATACAGCCACCCCCTCTCTTCTCGTGGGTGTCGTAAGAGGCGACTAAGGGATAACACAGTTCCACTACCACCTTGGAACTTATAAAGCCGACCGATGGCGAGATAACCATCTAATTAGTGGCCTTGAAATACTCAGACCGAAGACGGGCAGCAGCGCTTTCGGTGTAACAAAGCAAGCCCTGCAGTCACCAACCCGGCTGCCCAGCGTGGTGGTATTTTTGGCGTGAACTTGTAGAGGCCTATGTCCAGCAGTGGACTGAAATAGGCTGAAATGATTGTATATGGTCAAAACAAATGTTTGACGTGATCGGGGATCGAACGCGTGACCGCCAGCGCACAACAAAGCCAGTACTGTGACCACTGTGCCAACTCGTCGTCAAATTGTTAAGTTGTCTTTGGTCAATTTAATTTAGATTTACTTATTTCAAAATTATTAATTTTTTAAATATTTTTACAAAAAGGTAAGTATGTATACGGTTTTACGAGCAGCGATAAGTCATTTCATAATTGACGAAAGTGTTGAGCGAAGACAAGCTAGTTTAATTATAATTACACATAATCACAATGTAGATTACATTTCGTACCTATTTCTCAAATTAACCACAATTTCCTATTTATTTCTTACCCAATCTCGCATTACGTATTCACTTCTGGAGTGACTTTGGTGCGCTGTCTATCATTAGGGAGCAATGTACTCGAATACTCAACGAATTTAACCCAGCTCAGTCATTACACGGCAATATCGTTAACATTGCATTATTATGATTACTAGTTTATTAATTTATGTAGCGGTAGAACTGTAATAAAATTATAATCTTCGTTACGATTTAATTAAAGCCGTCATGTTGTTATGATTTGGATGTTTCTTGTTGCTGCATTAGTATCCATATTATTTTGTTTTTGTCTTTACAGCTCTGTTTCAGCAATTGCTGATAAAAAATTATCTCACACATAAGCTACTGATAAATTTTATGGATAAAATCCAAAAAGGAATCAACAAAATGTTCCGAATTTATGGCATATCTTTCGAGCCTTAAAAAGACGGTACGAAATAAAAGCCAGCAAATGATAATCTAATAAGATAATGAAACCTAGCTACGCCATCGATTAAAAGTATTTTAATTATCTGTATGCATTCGCATTCAGCCTGTTTTTATTAGCAGAACGAGGTAAAGTATAAATTGTGAATTCACAGGTAACAGAAATATCTAATGGTAAAGTTGACTTGGATGGTGAAAAAGAAACATAATATATCGATTTTTTTATCTATTGGATACTGTTATGTTCAGACAGATTTATCAGTAACTAGTGAAACAAGGGAACTGAGGGTTAACTGAGGTCGGGCACAGCAGGAATTTCCTGCTCAAAATATGGAGCAGCCCGACTGGAATAGTAACTCGACCTTACAGAAGATATACAGCTAAATAATACTGTTTTCAAGCAGTATTGTGTTCCTGTTGGTGAGTAAGGTGACCAGAGCTCGTGGGGGGATTGGGGATTGGTCGGCAACGCGCTTGCGATGCTTCTGGTGTTGCAGGAGTCTATAAGCTACGGTAATCTCTTACCATCAGGTGAGCCGTACGCTTGTTTGCCGACCTAGTGATATAAAAAAAAGGGATGAGAAGGATGTGTATCATTCATTAATGACTTAAAATACTTTCCGCAGCATACAAAAAATTAATAAATGGAAGATTTAAACGTATAAAAACAACATCAACCAAACTATATACCTCTATATCAAAACAGATTTGATTATTCAGTGAAAAGTTAAAAATATTACTATGAGCAAAAAATACTAAATAGCTCACATTAATCTTTTTGTTGAATTAAAATTGTGAAACACGTTTTTATCAGTAATTGGAATAGTTAAATACATAATTGCACAAATTAGATGGAAATGCGGTTGAAATACATGATCATATTAGGTATGAGATTCAATTTATTAAGAATGTTAAAAATCACGTTTTACAAGAGAAATAATTCACATAGTTTTTTTATTTGTTATAATTACCTATGAATTATGTTTTTATAATTAAAGCAGTGTACTGTGGGGCTACGGTACTAAAGAATATAGCTACCCCCTCTCTTCCCGTGGGTGTCGTAAGAGGCGACTAAGGGATAATAAGGTTCCACTACCACCTTGGAACTTAAGAAGCCGTCCGATGGCGAGATAACCATCCAACTGCTGGCTTTGAAATACATAGGCCGAAGACGGGCAGCAGCGTCTTCGGTGCGACAAAGCCAGCCCTGCGGTCACCAACTCGCGTGCCCAGCGTGGTGACTATGGGCAAAACACATGAGTTCACGTTTTTGGCGTAAACTTATGGAGGCCTATGTCCAGCAGTGGACTGTAAGTATAGGCTGTAATGATGAATTAAAGCAGTTAAGTATCGTAGAGTTCCAGTCATCTATATATTATATATTGATTCCTTTATTTCTTCTTTATAGAAAATCAACAGCAAAGTTGGGATATCATATTTTTTATCACAGTTTTAATTTAAAAAAAGCGTAGCGTTTATTATCAATTGATTGAGCTGTCGACAATGTCAATTTTCGACGACGTCACAAAAACCAAACAGGAAACAGTTTTTATTTTTATAATATGATGTCCATAATATTGTATGAGGCTGTAAATTAAAACTAGCAATAATCCATTAAATGTTCGATGTAAGCATTTAATCATCAGACATCAGCTGTATCATATTAATGATTAATGTAGTGTGTGTCGCTGAATGAAGTCTAACTATCGGTTACTTAAAAAGTCAGAAACAAAAAGTTACAAACGACAATCTAAGTTTATATCCTTGTAATATGACCGGATGATTGTATCACGTTATAAATGAATAATTGACTATTTTTAAGTTACATGCATATACTATCAAACACGTTTATTAAATCATTTTATGCCAGCAAATTATGTGTACTGTAGTTATGTACTAAGTCTTGTTATAAAATTGCAAGAATTTATTATTTGGTTAGAATCATTTTTGAGGTTCATAATCACCATGCTATTTTCTTCACCTACAAAACATAGGTCTTTCTTTAATGGCAACGCCACTGAGCGCACTCTTTCAACTCTATATTAACATAATTTCTATTCTACACTAGCTGACCCGGCGAACTTCGTATCGCCTAACACAAACTTTATCGTATGGTATTAAAGTTCAAATTGACTTTTAAGTATTATCACAAATCTTTTGTATGGGAGTATAGAAAAGTGTTGTTTTTAGACTTTTTCAGGAAATTTAAAAATTTGTTTTTTTTTTTAGAATTTTTCTCTCCGTAAGAACCATCCTCGTACTTCAAGGAATATTTTAAAAAAAGAATTAGCGAAATCGGTCCAACCGTTCTCGAGTTTTGCGCTTAGCAACACATTCAGCGACTCATTTTTATATTATAGATAATGGATTATAGCAATTCTTTCGCTAAAAGAAAGTTACATTACACAAAGTAAGCTAGGCTCTAAAACATTATAATACGACTTAACAGTGACTACAAAAATAAAAGCAGGTAAAACCGTAACGAACGTCTAGTCAAATATACTTAAATATATTCACTCCAAGGAGATATAACATTATGCAATATTCTATAGATCTCTTCTTTATAAGGTATCGAGCAAAGCTTAATTAAGTAAATAGATTACAAAAATGACGATTTCTTTAAAACAAACAAACATGTTTTTCCGGTGTAAAAACAAAATTACTTTGTTAATGAGACGATTATACGGTTCAAAAAAGTTTAAATGCATATTGGCAATGATTAAAAGTTTTTAAGTTCGTTAATAAATTCCTGATGGCTCTATTTATCGTAAGAACGTCGATTTAATTTTAATGTGTACTCGTTGAGAGATTACAGCCGGCTATTGTGCGATCTTAGTCTACGCCTGGCGCCAGAATTTTTGTTGAGACGGTTAATTTTTTTACTTAAATTTGCGTAAAAGTATCAATCTATTAATAAGTAGTAAAGGTAAGTATTTGACGACTATTGAAATGATTAAGACCTTTTTATTTATATTTTTTTTTTCTAATATACTACGCTTCATAGCAGACAAACATTATGGTCCGGGAGCCAGGTACCAATTTGGTCAATTATTTCCGCCCAATCAAAACTTCTTAAAATGCATTAGGGATTTATATTATGATTATTTGAGACAGTCAGCTGGGACTCCGTGGGTAGGGGGGCAGAGGCAGCCTACCCCGCATGGAGAAAAAAAGGGTTATAGTTTACCTAATATTTTGAAGGAAAAATAAAGTTGGCTGACCATAACATGGTCGACTATACGTCAGCTGGCTGCTTGAACATGAAAATAAAAAAATATTTTCAATGATTCCCAATCAACTAAAAATTTACCTGGTGATAGTTTATATGCTACTATGAATGAAAATTAATGTCAGCTGGTACCTTGAAAGACATAACAAAAAGGTTTTTTTTGTCATTTCCTCCCACTTATCGATACTCATATTGTCTCTGGATAAATTTAGATTATTGAAAGTATAATCTCATCTAGATTATAATTCTTATTATTTTTTCTTTTCTTATTATCTATTATTATCTATTCTTATTTCTTAAATATTGCTTATTCATCTATCAATGACTTGACGTATTTCCGAACCGTATTCACAGTGGTATTATGGTTTCTCGTTGTAAAGATTTATCTCCCGTAAACTGGTGCATACTTTATGATCATAAAATTTACTTTCAGATGTAAAAATAAAATGCGTTTTTAATGATGAAAATTTTTACGATACGCATATAAAAATGAATGTATATACAGACATCGTAACGAGTTGAGTGGAAGTTGAGAGAAAACCACATAGTTTTGCGGTCTACATGCCTAATGATCCCATTGAAATTACAACGAAACGAACACATTACACGAAAATGAAAGTTGCAATTTTTACATGAATAATAATATGACAAGTGTTAAAGAAATTAAATTTTTTTAATTACCAAGAATAACATTTTCTTATTGTTAGATTATATGAAAAACAATAATAGAATAATGTAACATAGTCGTATTAAAAATATTTAAATATATATTAAGTAATCATCCACACAAACATTTTTACGGGCCCTATAATGTACTAATGTATACAATCAGTATTTTCAATATGGCTTCAGTTTGGTGAACGAAAGATCTGGATTCTTGAACTCATCAACAACGGTCAATGCGATTTTATTTCGTAACAGTTTGATAGTATTCTTTAATAACCAAACTGTACACTTAGGCGCATATTACTAATGTGTAATGACACACAAGATACGTGTAAATCCATTAATGAAAGTAGAAATTAAAAAGCAATATAGGCACGTAATGAGTATTCGAATCGAGAAGATACGATTATGTTACATTTAAATATACTAATAAATATTTTTTATGTATGATAACACTGTCATCGGTGTTTTTTGTGAGGCTTTATCGTGTTGCTAATTTGACGTTCATATAGGATTACTGGTAATATAATTGAATAATATTCCACATAATGCAGGATCATTGACTCTTGATTGGCAGTCGATACAAATATAATGAGATAATTTCAATTTAATGAACTACGGTTATGATAGTAAAGCTTATAATCATAAAAACACAATTTATAACCGCTTTGATGGATGATAATATGTATGAAACTGTTTTGAACTTTAGTACGTATACCTATGTATTATATATCGAAGTGTTCGTATGTATGTATTGTATGAGGTACCTACAGCTACTTACTGCCCGCTTGCGGATCTTTCCCGTGCGTGGGTTTTGAAAAATGCGTTAGTATTTTTTTTTTCATTTACATGACAGAATTATGAAGTAGTTTTTATTGTTATAGTTTAATGCCGCTTTTTCAACGTCACTTGTTTTGTTAATAGTAGAGTCAGCGGTTTTTAATAGATAATCATTTTTATACTTACTAATAAAATATTAATATTATTTTCCAGTAATTTTTAAAGCTTATTTTATGCTTCAATCAATGTCAAAATAATATATGAAAGAGCATATAAATAAAAATATTATTATCAATCTTTTAGTAAACGTGTAACTCTTTCCTTTTTGTGTAAAAAAAAAATTAAACCGAAAATAAAAATCATCATATCAAAAATTTCGCTCTAGCGGGTACATCGTTCCATAGCTTAATTGGCTAGAGCGCCGACACGGTCAGTCGGAGACGCGGGTTCGAACCCTGCTGGAGCAATCAATTTTTGATATGATATTCAAAAATGTATAAAAAAATTGATTTGTACAGTAAGTTATCGACGTATATCTAATACTATTAAACGAGCAATTCTTGTATATATATATATATATAATCTGATATTCGGGAACGGCTCCAACGATTCTCATAAAATTTAGTATGCAGGGGATTTCGGGGGCGATAAATTGATATAGCTAGGATTCATTTTTAGAAAATGTTGTTTTATCCCTGTTTTTGGCAATGAAAAAATGGCTACAATATGGTTAGAATACGAAGGTAAATTTCGGAATTGTTAATAAAGTTGTGCTCAGGTGGGCAATCGGCCGGTCGGGATTTACCTAGAAGACCACGGATCAAATCCCCAGGTCTTCAGATCGATTATTTTTTCCTTTTTTCTTCTAATTGCACTCATGACTTTTTATTTAAATAACCAGTTCATATTTTTTATTATTATATCGGTAAAATCGGAATTTATATTATTAATATTTTTTCGTATTTAAATATGATTTTCAAAAAACACGATTTATTAAAAATACCGAGCTAAGCTCGGCCAGCATGCCCAGGTACTTAACGTTCTATATGAAACAAAAGTTCATCATCTGAGATGAATCGTTAATAAATCGATATTACTTAAATAAATAAGCGATTTATCTCATTCCCCTTAGGAAGTCATCCATTTTACTAAAAGCAAATACACTAAGCAAGTTAGCACATATCTACTTCCTGCAATATAAACCGAACCATATCTTAACGATAAAAAGTTAATTGTAAATGACATATTTATAGCTGCGTAGAAGAGAATTTAGTCCAAACAGTAAGCTATCACAAATTCTTTAAATTTAGAACACTATTTATATTATCTAACGCCTCAGCCTGTAATATCCCACTACTGGGCATAGGCCTCTTTCCCCACGTAGGAGAAGGATCAGAGCTTAATCCACCACGCTGTTCCAATGCGGGTTGGCGTATATATTCCCTACTATGAGTAACGATCGCTATCAGGTGTACATGATAACAACCGGGACCGGGATATTATCTACTTATTCTATAATCATTATGTGAATAGACAACGCGTTTTACGAAGGTCCGTATATATACATATCTATTTTTTGCGCTTTTTATAGGGGAAAAACCGCATTGTGTTTAGTATAAGAAGCTTATTATGCCATCGTGTAATGTGGTTAAGCTTAACCGACATGGTAACTCGTCAGATACTCAAGATCGGAGGAGATTGATAGGGAGAGATGGATAGGAGCACCATTAAAATTTATCTACATGAGGATTTATTTCCTTACGCATGATTTACTTTAATGGATTTGCGATTATTTTACATATGACAAATATCTATTTGTATGTGTACAGATATTTGTCGTAATCTGCGCGTGTGTGATTCTGTTGTGTGTAGGGTTTAAATCCGTCTGGGATTCTTTGAGTGTGAGGTTTTAAGATATATGTATATTTAGTAACTTTGTATTATTATTCATATACAAGGACCGCTCTGGTCTAGTGGTGCGCGTACCGTATTGGGGTCTACACACCGACGGTCGCAGTAGTAAAAATATTTATTGTTGTTGTCAAAAACACCTGTGAGCAATCCTTAATCGTAGTAGAATGTACCCGCCAATCCGCAGTACCAATTATTCTTCATAGAGATAGAGGCTATACCCAGCAGTACGATGTTACAGATTGAATCAATCATCCATCAATAGTAAGTAATTTATACATATATTAGCTGACCCAGCAAACGTTCGTTTGCCATATATATTATTAATCCCCTTAATCCCCCCTTGTAACTTAGGAGTATGAAAAATAGATCTTGCCCGATTCTCAAATCTACCCAATATGCACGGAAAATTTCATAAAAATCGGTCCAACCATTTCGGATGAGTATGGTAACTGACATTGACACGAGAATTTTATATTTAAGATGTACCAATATCAAAGTTTACGTTCTTAATGCAACAGATGTTTCCTTTTATTACTATTGGTGAAGATTTGTACTCTATTTGTTAACAAAAGAAACAACTAAATATACAAAATTCTATATCAGAAAGGAATACAAATATTTTGTATATAAAGATCACAAGGATGACAGGGATGTTAGACGGCCACTCAGAAATCCTTGTACCGAAGTAGCTAAAAAATGGTACTGGCAACAAAAAAATGATACGCCTGTGCTCCTCTGCAGTGCTGTCAACACTGGTGTATAAACTGTGTCGGAAATTGCAGCCTAGTGAAAAAACTGACAGCTCCGTATAATATTTGATATATTTCATATGCATCTCTAAAATTGTCGGTTATTCTGTATTGTCGGTCAACGGCCGATCCTGGTATTTTTCCATACCACCACGTACCATGTACCATGACCGAGTAGCCGGTGCATGGTACGTGACACTAAAAATGGTATGTGTACCATTAAAATGGTACGTCTGACATCCTTGAAGGATTACCTTATCTATTGGTTCTATAATATAAAGCTTGATCTACAGCCCTTTCATAATACCAGCAATAAAATGCGTCAAGTAACTCCAATACAAGACACGATGGTACCATATAAGGGATAAACACAATTATCTTGTTTTGTTACTTCTAACGGAATATGTAGTTCAATGTGGCACTAATTACTCAGGGAGAGTTGTAGATTGATGGCGTTATATGCTTACGCTAGATGACTCTCGTAAGGTTTAGTAGTAGTATGCCAATTTCATGGGGATTGTCACCTATAGGACACTTTACGATAACTTAATTTTTTTTTTCTAGAATTTCTTTATATTTACTACGATTGCCATTTGGAAATTTCCGATATGTAGGCGACGTTGCAGACGACTTGGTCACGGGCTCACGGGTGAAACAAAACGGATGGAAACTCGTCACAAAAGTGTTCAGTTACCGTGAAAGCTTAAAAATTTATTTATTTATTTACACTTTTTGCAGACCAACACAAAAGTAACATAAGTTTAATTAAGTTAAAAAAATAATTATAAATTTGCATTAGTTGCAACAATTATACACAGAATTTCTTATGAAACTGATCTAAAAATAGTTATTGGGTAGAAATAAATTTAATAAATAAAGTTGTTTCACGCTATTGTAATATTAAAATTAACAGAATTTAAATTACATTACATTCATTTAAATAAACAAAAATTTGTACCAAATTATGTCTAATATACCTATAATAACAAATACTATAAGAACCTTATATTTTATCAGCCAATTAAATTGAAGCTTAGATAATTGAATAAATAAACTTTATGAAAATAATATTACCCGTTAAGGATTCTAATAAATGGAGAGCCGGTTTTTTTTGTTCGGTTTTGTTGCGAAAACTACTGAACCGATCGGAATAATACTTATACCATAAGATGAAGCGTGTTTCGGAGAAGGTTTTAGTGTATGATATGTTTGTGATTACTAATTGTGTGATAAATATGGATGGACAGAGTTCGCTAGTATATAACATTAAATTTTTGAAGACCCTTTTTTCCAACAAGATGAATTGTATACTAACTTTTAATACTATCAACATAGAAATAGATAGCTTATTGACATATTTTATTACAAAAAAGTCGTGAACGAATTAATCGGGAATGTAATTATATCATTTCTATTGCAATTAAATCTGTTTGTATAAATATGGTGTCATTCAGTCATTTTATAACGTGAGTTCATGTTAAGTACGACAATTATTGATAAAATATGCTACTAGTATTACTGGTTCCTACTTTGTTATAAAAATCTGTATTTTTCTAATGGATTCTAAAAAGAATATTAATACTTACTAATTACCCACATTATTAAAATGATTTTAATTAGGATTTAGGTTTAGGGGAACACCGGGCAAGACGGGGTGGCGGGCAAGACGGGGCATCAGGCTTTTCAGGTGATTTAAATTGATCAATCTCATTCGCTCTGCCATCTCGCTACTGGCCGCCACGACAGCTCTTAGTCACACGAGTACTAACACGGCGGCTATTCATTTGTTTTAGTTATCGTTGAAAAGTAGATTTCGTTTGTTCGTATTAAAATTTCTTATATATACGTTTCGTAGTGCATGAAACTTGTATTTGGTGAATTTTAAGCGGCACCTCGGTTAATTCTATCTACAGTACACTGCAGTAACAGGTAATAACTTGTTTTTTTATAAAACATTATTCAATTTTTTTTTGTCTGAATATTAATTTTGAAACGAATCAACGGGCAAGATGGGGTATCTGATATCCCATCTTGTCTGACACGATTTTGATTATTTATATATTTTTTATATATTGTTTTAGGATGGTTTATATTTAAAAAAAGAAATATATGTTTATAAAATAAACTCAGGAAGAGGAAAACGGTCAATGGAAGCACTGAATAAGGCGATAAAAGTTGTTTTGAAGCGAGAAATGGAATATATGTTGGCTGCATAATCTTTCTTAGTCCCACAAACTACATTGGAATGAAAGGTAAAAAAGGCTAAAAAAGAATGTAAAGGTACCGTTGGGTCTGGTACCCAAAGGTACCTTTACATTCTTATTCTCGCAAAAAGAAGAAGAAGAGGATGAGCTTGATGGATTATTTACTAGACATAGAAAGCGGGTTTTTTTTTAACTGTAGATACTGTGGCAGCACCTCTTACAACAACAGCGAGCACTGCAGTTGTTGTTACAGATCCTGCTACTTCAACAGGTGTGACAACTAGTACAACTGAAATTAACACATACTTAAATTTGAGTCCTTCCCCTAGATTTTCTTATTGGCCTAATTTAGTGCTTTAGCCAGCCCAAAGCAACTATTGCCTCTTCCAGTGACCAAGAAGATATTAAAAGTGACGAAAAAACGCGGTAAAACTATTATCATAACCTCTTCACCCTATAAACAGAAGTTGTTAGAGTTAAGTTAGAAGAATTTATTAAAAAAAAATGTGACAGAAAAGTTAAAAAAGCATAACAAGGAAATCAGACAGAGAAAAAAGGAGCGAAAACAGAAAAAGGAAGAGAAACAAAACCTATTTCAAGACTAAAGCCACAAAGAAATATAATCCAAAGAAACGTATTAGACAGTCGTCTTCTGAAAAGAGTGATGTTGAAACCGAAAACACTCCATGCCTATATTCTACAGGGTTATATTTCGACTCCAAGAAAGGTTGGATTGCTTATTCTTCTTGTGGTAAATAGTTACATTATGGCTGCGCAGGGGTGGATGATAATGATGCCGAAGCAACACTTATTTGCGAGTTCTGCACTCCTGAATAGTCGAGAGAATGGCTATACCCCATCTTGCCCATTAGGCCCACCCCATCTTACCCGACCTATCGGGCATGATGGGGTGATATGTCATATTTTACATTTTGTTATATTATTAACAATTCTATGGTACTGTGTTCCTGATTTAAATTTAATATGTAAGATTGATAACTACAAGCCTGATTAAGAATAAATATGATTATGAAACCATGAACCCCCATGATTTCTGGAGCTTTAAACCTTAACTACCCCATCTTGCCCGGTGTTCCCCTAATCAAATTTATTCTCGATTAGACAAATAATAGTTATTTACTTAAGAACAATAATTTTAAATTTATCTGCGTGAAAAATGAAAAAAGTTCTTATTTCGATAATTTCATTAGTTTTTTTCTAAATATTTTTTTTAATAAAAAACTACACGTTAAACGACTTATTACATTGTAATTGCCTAGATTTTATGAAGATGGACAGAACAGACTAATAAATTTTGTTCTGCGGATTAGTAGTTGTAGATCCAGCATAGCACATATTTTTTTTTTATCCAAAATTTATATGGGATTAGTTTATCGTGAAAATTAAGTAAAAAAAATATAATGGCAACAGTAAAACTGACAGATCCGATTTGTAATGACAATTATTACATTTAAAATAATAAATATTTATATAATATTTATATTGCCTTACCGCAAATTTTAAATATTTTTTTTTTAATACGTCAAGTAAAAGTATTTAATGCAATTAATTAAATACAGCCATTGAGAGTTATTAATTACTATTACAAGCTTACATCAGAATCAGTTAGACTCTCATTAAAATGAATTACAACCGAGCAACAGTATCATTTAAGATAAACGATTATAACTCCCGACCCGTCTCTCACCACAAGTAACCATATTTATTTTGTTTCATAACTGGACATATCCCGTATCATTTATTTTATTTTTTATTAACTATTAGCCGGCGTAATGTTTCTCAATCTTCTATATCCTATCACAGGACAAGAAAAAATGCTTCGAAGTATAATATACCTGTATAAAATCATTACTGTAATATTAACTGCTGCTGTTACTGTATTGAAATAGCCTGCATAAGGTCTCTTAACTGCGTTCTTTCAAATAGGTGGTTTTGTAGGTCATAAAAAATATTGATAGAGTGAAATGTTGAAAGCATATGGAAAATAATTCTTTTTCTCGTAGAATGTTTTTTAAAAATAAAATAAAAAATCAAAATCTTCTGCTAGAGCAAATCTGCGGGTAGCATCTAGTATAATATATTCGTATGTTAATGTACCCATTAATACAGCTAAATAGGAATTCTACTATAAAATTATCATAGAAATTGTCATAAGCAAGAATATATGACATAAATTGTTTTCATACAAAAATAACCGTGACTCATGTAACAAGATACAAATATATTTTGTCACATTTTGCAGTATCTTTTACCGTTATTATTACGAAGATGAACATTTCGTTCGCTAAAATGGAAACCGTAGTAGTGGCTGAATCGCAAAAACAGTTGCAACTGATGCGCTCCAGTGTAGTTGGAATGCAGACACTAGCACACTTCAACAGCCTTGACTTTAGGTAGCCTTTGCTGTTAAGAAAGAGCGATTTATTAAATTAAAAAAAAAAACAGATGAAGAGATTTATTAGCTGTTAACTGCAATAATATTTATTTTAAAAACCACAGACTAATGATTACTGACTACATAACCTGTCAAAACTATAATAAAATCTGGGTTTATTATGAGTCTTACAGGACTAAAATTGTTATAACTATCAATTAGTCGTTCCTTTTCTTCATTAATTATTTCGATGGCTCCTAAGTATACTGAGTCAACTAACAACTTTTGACTATTTCATTTTTTTAAGATATTAATAACATTTACTTCATTTCCTATCTACCTATGTAACAAAAAAATAAAGTTATTAGGAGTAGAGTTGACTCAGTATACTTAGGAGCCATCGATTTATAAATAAAAATTACCACCTAACTACACTGTAGTTTTATAAGGATACTATACTAACTGTAATAGATTGTGAAAGACCGTTGTATAGCTAGAGCGTCGCTTGTACTTTAGAAAAAGAAAAAATATTTTATCTGTCATCTTGCTATAATACGTATTCTCAACGAATCGTTCGATTAGAAAATCATGTGCACTTCGTCTACTCGATTATTATATACAAAACGAATAACATATAAAATAAACTAAAAATAAATTTAAAACGATATAAACATATTCTAAACTGTATAGTTAAACAAAAATATATAAACATGAAACAGCTATAGCACTGCGCTTGTGCGGTCGTGCCCTTACAGAGTATATAACCTGCTGAACTACCAAGTAGCAACATCACGGATATAAATTCAAGCAGTCAGCGCTTGAATCAACATATTAATGTACAAAATACAACAGCTGCAGAGTGCAATGGAACTCTTTAACTTGTTTATTTGTGAATCGATAAGCGATTTGAGCCGCTTTCGATATTTTTAGTCAGCTATTTTGATATTAAATTTATACAATTATCGTTTTTAATTTATTATATAAAAGTTTTAATTATGGACTCTGTTACATGATTTGTAACGTAATACTGAAAATTTCGATGTCTCATTTAAGTACATTTCACTTTTTAATATGTTTGTTTAAGTGCAATTAACAATTTTTAATAGTAATTTAAACCAACTTTTTTTAACATTTTGTTATATATGTACATATAAATCACTTTTATAAGGCGATATAGTTCAAATTGAGAAGAAAACAAACATTAAAAAATTATAATTAAGTCCAATATTACCGTTATTTTATTAAAATTTAAAACCAATATTAACGACATTCATAGACTTATCACACAATAAACATACAAGTAATATTTTTAATATGTACCCGTATATGTGTAAACAAACACCTATTAACATACACAAAGGAAACACGCGGACATTTAGCGACCTAGAAACTTGAAATGTCAAGATTGTCGCAGAACCTTTTATCATCTGTGAAATTGAATAATGCGCTTTCAATAGCATGTTGAGATCAAATTTGATACGATGCACCTAAGTACAGGGTCAGCAAATACGATGCAATGCCTGTCTTTGAGAACGGGATTAACTTTGACGTTACATCTTGTGTTTAATATTCAATTATATTTAAGATTAATAATTTTCTTATGTTAATCTCCGCTGCGTTTGCATGTCACTAAAGCAATAATTGTGTTTGCTCGCAAAGAAAAAAAAACCGACTTCAATTACATCGACACAATTATGTAGACGAAAAAATAGTCATTACGCGTTATCAAAGATTACTCAAAAATTAGTCGTCAGATCTCGATCATATTTTATTGGGATCATCATTATCATCATCATCATTTCAGCCGTCCACGGTCCACTGCTGGACATAGGTCATAGGGTAAGCCAGAAGTTGGATGGTTATATTGGTCAGCATTGTAAGATCCAAGGTGGTAGTGGAACTGTGTTATCCCTTAGTCGCCTCTGACGACACCCACAGGAAGAGAGGGGGTGGCTATATGCTTTACTACCGTAGCCACACAGTAATTCATTGGGATCGCAGAACTAAATCACTACACCCAGTGAAAAGTTGTGCGGTATAATATAACGTAGGTCAACAAAAAAGAAGTCAAGTAAATAAGCCTTATTAGATATAACTCGAAAAGTAATTGATAGATCTTAATTAAAATCAAATGGGTTCGATCAAAAAAAAAAACATTAAAATCGGTCCACCCAGTCAAAACTTCTGAGGTAACATACATAAAAAACCATTGAATTGAGAGCCTCCTCCTTTTTTGAAAGTCGGTTAAAAGACTATATGGCTCGTGGTATAGAAAAAAATGTGGGAAGTGTAATCTTGTGAACCAATTGACGCTGACGCTTAGTGATGCTGACGAAGTCAGACTAGATTAGAAGTAAGACTAGAGCTTTTTATGTTAATTAATTATAATTTGATTAATTTAATAGACCATTTTAATTTTTTTAATATCACTGTGATCGATTAAAACTAAAACTCAAGTCGTACATCGGGAGATGACACACACTTTTGAGTGTATTTTTTTCTTTTTTTTTTGCCTTTTTGCTATTGATTCATCACGAAATTTCAAAAGCTGCTAGATGCATAAGGTTGAAATTTAAAAGAGAGATTGTTTATGTAGGTAGCTAGTAGACGCCCGCTAAGAACAGATTTTTCAGTAGGGCTGGATTAAAGGGGTCTAATGGCATTTTTATGTTGCAAGCTTGAAATTTGGTAGGAAGATAGTTAATAGTTAATAAACGTCTACCAAAAAATTTCCTAATTTCGCGACAGAGCCGTATTAAAAAGGTCTAAGTGCTCTCGAAAGTTTATATAAAAGTTCCTAATTTTTTGTACTATAAATACTACAAATTTGTTGTGAGAAATGTCCAATAAGAATAGATTTGTAAATATTTTACCTTTAAGGGCGTTATATAGGGAAAAGATTAATTACTATTAGTTAATTTTTCCGCTGTTGAGTAAAATGAAAAAATAAGCATTTCAGAGTTAGAGGACAATCAACCATTAAAGGCAATACAGAATAGCTGTAGCGACAAGACTGATCGTTAATTTTTATTCACTTTTATAAACCACAGACAAGTCCAAAGATAAATCAATATAATATATATTTTCGTTAACTTATGATATATTAGGTGGATCTACGACCTTCTTTGACTTATATTTTGATATTCTAACAAAAGAGATTAAATAGAGATTCAATGTTTAAATGAAAAATTCTTCATTATTGAAGCTGAAAATATCAATTTGTTTTCTCGATTTTAATTAAAAATCAGTGAACACGTGTTTCAGTTTTGTGATAACTAGCTTGGCACCCTTATGGTGTAAAAGTACGTTTGATTTTAAAATATAATAGAAAATATGGTTATTAGGATCATCAGCATATAAAAATCGTTGGCGTTATAACAAACGTTTCTTTTTAATTTCATTAACAAATAACAATAATTAAAGCGGGCACAGGCGTGATCTTCAGGTTTCTCATATGGAGGTAGAAAGCGTGACGTATGGGAGGAGTACATCTTAAAACACCATAAGGTCTCGAAAAAAAATTATGTACGTGTCAAAAATGTGTTTATTTATTTATGGTCAAAGATATTTTTGTACTCCCTTTTAAGATTAACACATCTCGTAGTGTGACATTTGGTATAGTTAAGTTTCGTCGTGAAAATGAATAATAATAATAATAATACAATTATAAATTATTATAAAAAGTATCTATATATTAACAAAAACTATGTACGCCTTTTCTAGAAAATTGCGTGGACGGAGGATCATGAAATTTCGCAAACTTATAGTTTATTATATAAAGAAGAAGTGCATAATGCTAATATTTTTTACAATTATGCATAAAAATATATATAATCAATAAAAAAAACATTACACACTAACCATGTGTTTGACACACACACGCTTATACGCTCTTTTGTTGATTGTCAGTCTGCAGTCAAATTGAAAATCTTTAAAAAAGGTTCTTTATTTTCATAATCCTTTGGTTTTCTTTAATATAAATTTTTATCCACTAGTTAAAAAATAAAATTTTCTTCTACAAGATAAGTGGTAACGAAATAAATATATGTTTATAGAAGTATATTATGCACGAAAACACTTTTTTCTACAATTGTTAATATCTAACACATTGCTTTTGTGTTTAGAATTGAGACTACATAAGCCGTGGTTTTTGTAAATGAAATATTTTCAAATTTTTTTTTTGTCCACTGCGAAACAATCTACACCCAAACACTCTTATACAACCTTACCCTTTTTCTTTAAACTTCCTTTCACGCATTTATCTTTTAACGGGCTTATGTCGTGTTTGTCTCCAGGACTTGAAATCTTTCCATAGTAGGTACATTAAAACCTTTTTTATGTTGCCAATTTACACAACAGATAACTCAAAAAAATATATCAGAATCACATAATTCTTTATTAAATATATTACATTAGTAGGCCCATCTATTAGCTTAATCTGCTTTGTCTCATAAAGACGTAGCCATATCTCACTTCGAACACTAATGGAAACTTCCATTAGAGTAGACATTCCGAGTACTGAAAAAGCTTCTATTTCATTCCCTTGGGAGTTCAATCTTTAATTTGTCTTTCTATATCCAACATGTCTTCTTAACCAAGGCTTATGCTATCATTATAGTATTTATTTCTATCGCTTCAGCACCTTAATATAACGATTTTTAGCTCAAAATAATACGGCAGAACATGTATTTGTATAATCTGCGGTATTTCATCAATAATTCTAAGGAGTCTAAACATATTTTAGTTCGAGTGCTAATGGAACTCGGAGCACGCAGCCTAAAATGATCTTATTAAGAAATAAATTGTGTTTTTCCCACAGAACATTAGACTTTACTATCACTAATAAGGTGTAATGATAATATTAAGTGAGCCAGCAAAACACTAGCTTTCATTTCTATGAAATACTAAATCCTGTTTTTATTTACTTACCGTTTATATCGGTATTGGTTGCTTTCTCAGAAACTATGGTCGATGTTGTATACCTGAAAAAGTAAACAAATTGTTATTAATTTGCCATTGATAGTTAATTATTAAAATACTTCTTGTAATTGTATCAACGATTCAACGCTATGAAGAAAGAATGTAATATTGCAGTCGGTGCTGTTTAACTGCCTTAAAAGTCATCAGAATTGTGAATGTATATATAATAGGCGCATAATATTATATAGAGTTAACGCAAGGGATATTGAGCCTAAGCGGTTACTCCAATTTTACTGATACCCTTTTTGTAATAGCTTATAAATGGTGTAGTTTATTTAGTTTAATTTAATTTGCTTGCATTCATTCAGTATATATGACATAGTATTGTTCTACTCTAGCGTAAGATAAGATTTATTTTCAATTTCATTATTACAAGACAGAAGGACTTATTTACTAGTATTTTTATAAATGTTTCTGGGTATTAATATGAGGGCGGATGATAATGTTAAAATTTTATTGTAATTTGTAACTGTACCAATTTGACGTGTGACGTTAACTTGAAATGGCCATACTCTAAATAAAACTACTTTTTTTACGATAATTATTTAGTTAACAACAATTTCTTAAAATCTTAGTCGACGGGTTGATGACTTTATTATTTCTTTAGAAGGATATATCGTTGATAATTGTGTGTGTTATCACCACTCGAAATACGAAAATAAGTTGACAAATTCCTTTGGAAATTGACAGTACATATATTCTCAGAAATGTAGCGTTGCAAATGCAGTGTTGTGTAGATCAAAAGGAAAAAAATAATTGCACAATAATCGCATCATGTCAATTATGGCCTATTACGAATAGACGAAAGGTATGTGGTGTTTTTTTTTTTAATGTATAGTACACATTCCTGTAACACAATAGTTAGTCTTGACTTACTTATTTGCCAATTGCTTGATTGCAAAACTCAATTTTATCATTTTATATATTAAAAAAATAATACAATAAGGCAATTTCTATTTGTCGAAAAAAAATTATAATTCGTAGAAATTAATAAGAAAATAAAATAAAATATAGTAAAATTATACTAGCTTTGAGTTTATAGTATAGTATATTATGGTAAGCGATTACCTTAGCTCCATAGGCTCACCATCAGGCACATCGTAAGCTACTTTCCCACCTTCTTAGTATAAAAAATCATTTAATATAATTATTACATGCGAATCATAATTTATATGATATTGCGGATAATAAGTTATTATAATCTCAAATATCAGTTATTGACGTGGTCGGTAACCCTTGAATTGGTAGCGCCGTATCTGCCATTCAATCTATTGAGCCAAGGCATTCCTGTTATGAAATTACGAAACAGATTGCTTTGTTGATCAAACAAATGATCGAGACACCAGCTTCCTTATGACGGTGAATCTTGTGCATTAACGAGATAATAATAAATGAACGTTAGATTAGATTATTGGATACATTGAAAATTATTTATTATATTCATATTGATTTATAGTGCATTCGCACGTTTGTTAGTTACGTTACTCAGAATTGATAACAATGAAAGAGGAGTAAAATGAGATTTAGCCGTTTGATTAAAATTCGATTAGGCCGTTGGAGCAGTTTGAGTCAAAGTTTTTGTTCCTAGTGATGTGGATTCGATTCTTACTCAAGGTCTGAGTGCAGCAGATGTTTATTCATATATGTTATTAAAATTTAGTTAAAAAAATATTATACATTTAGAACGATTACAAATATAGTTTTTATTTTCGCCAATCTGTGATAAGTATATTAAGTCTTTTTTTATAAAACTGTTAATTATTTAATTTAAAAAACTTATTTAATAAATGTTGACTATATCAATCTTAGAAATAAAATTTATAAAAAAATACTCCAATACAAAAAAAAAATTAATTAGCCAAATTGATAGTTGCATTATTATCGATTAAATGACCACCAAATATTAACTAACGTTATAATAATTAATCTTAAAATACGATAAAAAGTATCAAGGATAATAACATTTTATTTTTCGAAGCGAAATTAATATTACTATTTCCTTTTGCATAAAGATAGATTACAATTCAAATATGGGAATTTGATTTCAATTCAGCTTTTTATATATCTATTCAAGAAACGCCATATCGTCATTGGCAATTAATTTCAGACTTACAGGTTCAATGAACTGAGTCTTTTTTATATGTAATACAGTTAACTGCTATATTTTATTCTTAGTTATTGATTACGTACATTTGTTTGTTTAGAGTAACGAGTTTAGATTTTTTTACTTTTATTTTTTATGTTGTCTCATTAATATTATGTTGAGGCCGTTATGACTGTTCAAATTTATTTTGAATGTGTATTGAACAAAGTAATATTACAAGTTATGTTACGTACATAACTTTTTTGATTGAAACAAAAAAGTGTTTGTCACATATTGACGTAGAAAGCCAGTTTATCTACGCCAATACATGACACATGTTAAGTACAAAAAAGTTTACAAAGATAACAACACCAAACTACGAATTGTGATTTTTTTTTACTATCGTAATATGTTTTATATTTAATTTCATAGCGTCACTGTCGTCCTAATTTTATTGTTTATAAGTATACTAGCGACCCGCCCCGGCTTCGTGCGGTTGAAAAAACTATCTGTGTCCCTCTACTATATTATGCATGTATTATACATATAAACCTTCCTCTCGAATCACTATATTTACTAAAGAAAACCGTATCAAAATCCGTTGCGTAGTTTTAAAGATCTAAGCATACAGACAGCGGGAAGCGACTTTGTTTTATACTATGTAATGATGATGGGTAAACAAAAGAGTCTTTCTAAATGATGTTTCAGTCATCATAAAATACTTAACTTAAGTTGAACAACATAAAAAATAGGCAATTGATATGTATATACTTACATGCTTTTTAATTAGCGGTATAACGAAATGCCGTCGTAAGAAAAAGAAAAGTTAAGTGTGTTGCAGTCTTAATATTCACGTTATTAACGTTTAGTCCTTGCGATTAATAAACACCGTTAATTATATCTCGCCCACATAGATATATTAATCTAACTTATCGCTCCTGGATTTAAATAATTATTACGTTGAAAAAAAAAACATATATCCAGTACAGATTATTAATTACTCTCCTTATAAGCGTACATTGGCTTATGATAATTTTTTAACTATTTATAAATATGGTAATGATACATCTATAAAGTTGTTTTTTAAATCTTATAAAAACGTCATGTCTATTTTCTCGTAATGATCTTGTTAAGTTTTTTTTTCTTTCTATTATTGGAATTCTGTATTTTTTACTTGAGTTAAATAACAAAAAAATATTTGACAGTGTTATTTTTACAACAGATAAAAAAATTATTCAATTAATTTTAACTTTTTAATATAGAGTCAGCCGTAACTTCAATTAAATTTATTGGTTTTTAATTATTATTAAAACACAAAACGTGATCAAAATTGATATTGTACATATCAACATTTGTAATTATGTTATTTTATTAGTTCGAAGACACAATATGTCATGTCGTTAAAATTAAGTATTTAAAAAAATTCTAAATAAATCATATTATTCGAGCATGTTAATACATCTCTACTTTTAAAATTTACGACGGATTATAAATATCTAGAAGTAAGTCGAAATGCAGATTCTTGTGAAGAACTAGAACCGAAACTAAGTTTTTTTTAACATTTAAATTTTTTTTGCTACCCAACTGCAAAAAAAGTTAAATACTTCGGATAAATATATTATCTAGTACTGTATTAAGTAGTTTTACATATGTATCTACAACATATTTGCGTTTTATAAGTGACATTTCATTATTTGTACAAAGTTCAATCAACTCTATATCCGACACGAATGTGAAATAAAAATAAATATATTACCGCATCGCTGCATGTAATTATAATAGTAATCACCATGTCATCGGTCTTTCTAACAGATTCCCTATGGAGAATAATTATCGTCGCACCGATTCTCTTAGCACGAGCTAACGCATACGATCACAAATCATTCCGGTACTTGCTCATAATTGATTAGGGTACGGTAGTTAGACGGAACAAACAATCCATATATGTATATGTATATATAAAAGCGAAAGGTCACTCACTCATCACGAAATCTCCGAAACTATAACACTTACAAACTTGAAATTTGGCACGTAGGCTCCTTATAGGACGTAGACATCCGCTAAGAACGGATTTTACGAAATTCGACCCCTAAGGGGGTAAAACGGTGGTTGAAAGTTTGTATAAAAGTCCTATGTTTTTCAAGTAAGAGACTTGAAATTTAAAATGTATGCTCTATAGATGGTGAGAAGGTGTCCAAATAATGTATCTTCAAGAAATTAACTCCCTTTTGGGGTTAAAACGGGGGATGGTAGGTTCACTCACTCATCACGAAATCTCCGAAACTTTAACAGCTAAAGACTTGAAATTTGGCAAGTAGGTTCTTTATAGAACGTAGACATACGCTAAGACCGAATTTTATGAAACTCGACCCCTAAGGGCGTAAAACGGGGGTTGGAAGTTTGTATGAAAGTCCTATGTTTAAACATTTTTGAATATCATATCAAAAATTGACCGCTCCAGCGGGGTTCGAACCCGCGTCTTCGACTAACCGTGTCGACGCTCTAGCCAATTAAGCTATGGAACGATGTACCCGCTAGATCGAAATTTTTGATATGATGATTTTATTTTCGGTTTAAGCGAACCGTGGCGCCGTCTATAGTGAGTTCTTTACAGAAACCCGTAACTATTCAAAGTTTCATATTACAATGAAAATCTTTGACAGGAGACGACACCATGCTATTTTTAATATGTACGATTTTTATTTTTGTGTTACCCACACATTAGGAACAATTAGGAGTCCTATGTTTTTGAAGTAAGAGACTTGAAATTTAAAATGTATGTTCTATAGATGGTAAGGAGGTGTCCAAATAATGAAATTTGGTACACAGATAGTTTAGAGCTGAGAAAGGACATAGACTACTTTTTAATGCCAAAAAAGGGGTATAAGGGGTTGAAAGGTGGGGATGAAAAGTTGTGTGGAAGTATCAACATTTTTAGAGCGGATTGAACGAGAGGATTGAAACATTTTTTTTGGCTGATTCGATATAAATAAATTATGACATTGAAATTTTGTAAAAGTTTTATCCTCAAGGGTGTAAAATAACAATAGGGAATAGAGGATGAAAGTTTGTGTGTTGAAATATGTAAGATTAATGTGAATATTTTATAAGTTTGTTACAAGAGATAAAATATTAGAGCTATTCCGGTATCCAAAATAAACCAGAAGATATATCGAAAAAATGCTGTCTAAAGTCACTATTCCACGCGGACAAAATCGCGGGCACAGCTAGTATATACATATATGTACGGGTAACTTCGTCGTTTAGAAACCGATTTTGATAATTCTTTTTTGTTGGAAAGGAGATCTCAAGTGTGGTACCATGATAACGAAAACAAAATCTGATGATGGAATCTCAGAAAAATTGAGGGAAATCCTCGAAAATCGTAGTGAAGACACGTAGTGAATATGATAACATTTGTCGATGTAATTGAAGTCGGTTTTTTTCGTTTGCGAGCAAACGCAATTATTTACTACTAATACCTACGTTGAAAACACTAAAATACCTATATAAATAAATTTAAATCCTGTAAATGTATTTAAGTGTAGTTTTAGATGAGCCATGGTTAGCAGTTTTATTTTACATACCACGTCCCAAGTTATTTGGGTGCATACTAAGATATGTCTGGATGATGTATATAAAAAGTATCCATTACTTATTAATATTCATGAACTAGAATTGTTATTATTCGATATAAATTTAAAATAATATTACATAGTATTTAATTATATTTTATTACAATTATATTATATAGTATTGGTGAAACGCGCGACTAAAGTACAGACAGACACAACATTTTAAAGGTTACATTATCAGCTTCAATATTGAGTAATCATTGCCTTACACAATAATTTTAAACGACACCTAATAATTTTACTACCGTATTTGAACTATAGAATCAGCTGCCTAAAGTTTTAGAAAATCACTTAACATCCATTTCATTTAAATTTTTTTCGAACACCTATTAAAAAAATCACAAAGACAATTATTTAATCAGTACAAACAGGATCTATCATAACATACAGACAATTCTTTAAGAATTGGTCACGCTTTTACTATATTGGGCTGCGATTCTGCGGTTCCGGAAAGAATTTAATAATTGAACGTTAAATTACAGCTACGTGATACAAACGTACGCTTATTACAAAACCATTTACACGGGAGTTAAAACTACTATGTGAAACTTATAAAAGTAATTGATTACCGCGCGTTGCGTAATACATGCAATTTCTTTTGCGTTATAACGAGATGATAGAACGGTACGATGAGCTCGGACTGTTGCGACGGCTATTCTAATGTGATATGATTGTTTTACTGTGGTAGGTAATATCCTGCTCAAAATCTGGAGAAGACCGATCGGGGAAGTACCTCGACCTTACAGAAGGTTAAAAATGTATATACATTTCACCGCCTTAATTCAGTTTAAAACATGGCTGATGACAATATAAATAGTAGTAGTAGTAATAGGGTACAATTCGGTGTCCTTATAAATGAATACTAAAACAAAAATGTTTAACTATAAGTCGACATTATTATCGTACAAAAACCGACGTGTAATATTCCTCCTTTCGTAGAAGCTGTAAAACATTACATTTTAAAATGTTTACGTTTTAATAGTACCTTTTGCTATGTCGTCATAATATCAACAAGTATTCTAGCTCTTTTTTATTTTATTATGTCCATAAGGTTATATCTTTAGCTTTATAACATACAAAGTTAACAATATAAATACTTCAATAACATAATAAATCAAATTATTCAAAACGTCTACGATCGTATCAAAAACGCTTAACTAATACAAAACCGGATGAATCCGGATCGCTGACAGTTCTATCGAGCGCCAATGGTATCAATATTACCGATACGATTTATGCCCGTCCACGGTATTGCTCCACTTCTCTATCGGTGGAACTATCGGTATTGTGAGTATCTTCTATGCGATAATATCGGCAGACTGTCGGTAGTCCAACTATTACAGTTCAAGCTTATTATATTTGAAGAACATAACGAAAGATTTTTCGGTCCGTATACCAATAAATGTGAATGACGACCGCTCTGGTTTAGTGTAGTATTTGATATTTGTATATGTACATATTATTGTTTCGGTCTGGGTGTCTGCCTTGTAGATCTTCCCACGGTCGGGACCAGTTGTTATCATAAACACCTGATAGAGATCGTTACTTATAGTAGGCAATATATCGGCCAATCCGCAGTGGATCAGCGTGGTTGATTAAACTCCGATCCTTATCCTTTATGGAGAAAGACACATACCTAGCAGTGGAATGTTACAAGCTAAATAAAAAAAAATATGTTAATTAAATTATTAATAAAAATGTCTTATATATAAATCATTTGTTACAATAAACGAACTTAGATTGGCAGGAATAAATATGTGATTTGGAAACGTATAAGATTGATATTCAGCTTAGTATACGAGATTATGATACATGCATATCGAAATGATTTTACTGCTTCCATGAAAATATTGATTAAAAATTATATACTTAGTAGATAATTCTGAATGTTACTCGTATATAATTACTAGCTGACCCGGCAAACGTTGTTTTGCCAATAAACTATCTACTATAAGTGTGCGGGATTTACTTATAATTGAAAGCGTTGTAGACGAATGAATAATTAAAGGAAATTATTAAAAATTATAAAAAATAAAATTTGCGATGGAAAAATAGGGGTTGATTGTTGAGAGGTGGAAAATTAAGAGTAATATAATTTTTTTAAATTCTAAGTCAAGACAAAATAAAAATACAATCTTGCCGAAAAATTAAAGTTTATAATTTACAAATAAAATATAGAGGGTTGATCGTAGAGGGTTGAAAATTTAGGGTTGAATGTATTTTTTAATGTTGTATCATAAAAAAAATAATTAATCTAAAAAAAAAAAAAAAATTAGGAGTGGACTACCAACATTTAGGGGGATGAAAAATAGATGTTGTTCTGATCTTGTCTCTGTTCTCTTGATTCTCAGACCTACCCAATATGCACACAAAATTTCATGAAAATCGGTCAAGCCGTTTCGGAGGAGTTTAACTATAAACACCGCGACACGAGAATTTTATATATTAGACAAGGCCTATAACTGAACATGTCACGTTTGACGTGTATAAATCTATGAAAACATTTTTTTTTATTCTATGATCATTATAAATTGTATTAATTGTTTATGAATCCATATACTTATAAACTGCTAGCGAATTTTAAGCAGGACCTACCTAAGCTTAGCGTAAGATAAGGAAACAAGGTCATTTGGCCGTTCACTTGTCATCAACATACACCTTCCTATTGTTATGAGTTCCTTAATTTCTATTATTAAAACTCATATTTCTATTGATTTGTCACAGGTACAAGCGCCAATTTCGCGTGTTTTGTAGACTCAGACACTAGTATTAATTTGAGTGTCCTCGTGAACTTGTCGCTTATTGTCGCAAATATAATTTAACATGGAATGATTAACGACAAACATGACCAAGCCCCTTTTAGTAGAAGTTTTAGAAAATATAGTATTTTTTATTTTTTATGTGTTACGTCACAAACTTTTACGGAGTGTACCGATTTTGATGATCGTAGATTTTTTCTAATCGAAAGCTTTTTAAGTGTTACCATTTAATTTTGATCGATATCTGACGAGTACTACTTAAGTTATCCCTAATTATTCTTATTTAGTGTTAACTGTCATTATTTTTTCGACCACAATGCCTACCGTAGGTACGCTTCAGTCTGTAATATCCCACAGCTGGGTAAAGGCCTTTTTCCTCACGTAGGAGAAGGATCAGAGCTTAATCCACCACCCTGCTCCAATGCGGGTTGGCAGATTGAAGCGTAGGTAATGTTGTATTAATTATAGATGTAAATTATAGTAGGTTTTTTTTCGTTTGTGAGCAAACTAAATTATACCAACATCATAATGGTAGTGTTGGTTACATTGAAAGTTTTAAAACTTACTAACTTTCCTGTTTACAGCATCAGAATGCCTGTAACGCTATCTGTAACACTGATGACAGACCTCACATGCCTGTAATCACACTAATTAATTAATACTTGTTTTAATTACAATAATACGTTGGCGTGCAATGTTTCTAATTGTGATTTATAATTTATAGTGTACAATTTACACTATCTTTCATTCATATCAATCTACATACTCCACATATTACTTGTGTTAACGAAGTTAATCGTTTCACGCGGTTTTGCATGCGTGTAATTACTTTTCTTTTTTTAAGTGAGATTTATAATTTTCTCAGTTCCGTCCAAATGAATTAGAATTATACTTAGTATCTTAAAAATAATGTAACGCAAACATATTTTATTGAGAATATTAAAAAAAAATGACAAAATATGATGTGTAAAATTTTCCTATTATTATATGTATTTGTGTATAACAACAAATCATCCTCTCCTCCTAACAGAAACAAAAAATCATCCTTTGTTTTATTTAATTAAAAAAATAATTAAAAATCAAATAAAAAAACAACATTAAATTTATTACGAATTCTTTAAATGGCATTTATTACTTTAAAACAATTCAATTAATTAAGAAAAAATATTTCGAGTAAATCATTAAATGCTTAAATGTACAAACTTCATCAAAAAGATTTATAGCCGTGTAAAGCACGTGATTAGAGTGCCTTCTCACGACTTCTGTATCAATTGATTTAAGGTTTTAGTAAAACAATTTTACTGTAATGTCCTTGGAACAGAAAAGAAGAATGGACGTGTACAATACATAATAATACAACAACAAGCAGAACATACACATAGATACACACGGGCCAAAATTTGGGCGTCCTCCAGTCCATTGGACTGAGGATTTGCGTAAGATGTCTGGCAGAGGCTGAATAAGGATTGATGTCAATCAGAATATTGGGCGCTAGGTTGAGGAGGCCTATGTCCAGCAATGAACTGTAATAAGCTGAAGCAAAACACAACAACAGATAGACTTATGATAGCACCACGTACTTGTATATCGTTGAGAATAATTTGTATAATATGTAAAAAAAAAATTAAAATAAATCAAATCAATACGTTACAACTAGTATTAAACGTTAATTGTATTGAAATAAAACAATGTCAATATAATTCATGAAACATCGAAAATTAACAAATCAAATACCTAACACAAGAGTTAATTTTCAGATAGTTGTGGCAAGGTATTCGTCAAAAAAAAAAACCTTTAACTGATAGTTTATATATAAAAACGATGCTGGGTACTCTTTTAAACTATGTATACCAGTTACCATTTCCAATACCATTCTATTCTATGGCGAGGCATTGCCCAAGTTAATTGTAGGCTGGGTTATTATATGCAGAAATCCAAGCATTCCACGCGAGATGTTTGTTCATTAGTAAGTTCAGTGTACTGTTTTACGCTGATAATTCCGGTAGACATTATTTGTGTTTGGTTTATTTCTTAATTAGAATGCGCCTGGGAAATTGGCGTTTGACTCCAAAGATTCTTAATAAACCAAGTGATTTACGAGGGTCTACACGTGTCTTAAGTTACATTATAGTAACATGTTTGTTGCATCTGTATTTTTATATATATAAGCATAATAATAATATTAAGTAAACACCTCAACTCTGTGGCCCAGTAGGATATGCTTTCAGTATCGAGATTTGGAGCCGCGACTAATATCATTCTGTATAGTCTATGCATGTATGCGTCATGTCGTTAAGGAACCTGAGCTCGCTAGAGTATTAAGGTAGTGCCTACGCGTTGTCCGACCCCACCATATCCATATATAAATAATTGTGTTTGCTCGCAAACGAAAAAAAACCGACTTCAATTACATCGACAAGTAATACAACGTAGATCGACGAAAAAATAGTCAAGCAACTACGCGTTATCAAAGATTACTCAAAAAATAGTTATCAGATCTCGATAAAATTTATATGTGACCACATGATATAAATCAGCTTTCGATTAAATTAAAAATTATCAAAATCGGTACACCCAGTAAAAAGTTATTCTGGATTTTCGAGAGTTTCCCTCGATTTCTCTGGGATTCCATTATCAGATCCTGGTTTCCTTATCACAGTACAGAACGAGAAATATCCTCTTTCTAACAAAAAAAGAATTATCAAAATCGGTACATCCAGTAGAAAGTTATGCGGTATAATACAACGTAGGTCGACGAAAAAAGCGTCAAGTAAAAACGCATTATTAGATATAACTCGAAAAGTATTTGTTAGATCTCAAATAAATTTAAATGGGACCAATTGGCACACACCACCTTTCGATTAAAACAAAATTTATCGAAATCGGTCTACCCAGTCAAAAGTTCTGATGTAACATACATAAAAAAAAAAAAAACAAAATACAGTTGAATTGAGAACCTCCTCCTTTTTTGGAAGTCGGTTAAAAAGAAGGAGGTTCTCAATTTGACTGAATTTTTAACTGAGTGTACCAATTTCGATTATATTTCTTTCTTCGAAAGTATTTGTCATGTTAAACTATTTAAATTTAATTAAAATCTGACGAGTATTCTTTGAGTTGTCTTTAATAAGGCGTATTTGACTTGTTTTTTATTACGTGTCGATGTAAGTTGAAGTCGGTTTTTTTCGTTTGTGAGCAAACAATTATTTCATTTACCTACCTCGTTCGTACTGATATTATATCCCTCAAACCTTGAACTATGTCCATATTTAATAATAAATATATAATCACATTCAAGAAATTTGATCGTAAAAACGTAAGAGAACGTATAAGAGAAACGTAAATAATTATTTTCATTTTATATATGCACATATTCATTATTGAAATGTTTTTCCTAGTCCTCTTATGAAACATTGATGATAGCAAAACCATAAATCCGCATTACAAGACTGCATGCAGATTGCCTTCCGTATTCTTCGCCCTAACAGTTGAAGGTACGTTTGTGGACAATCTTAAATTATAAAAAGACCTAAAATTATTTTGATATATATTTCATTTATATAATTTACGTAATTCAAATAAAATTAAGTAGTAGTTATAAGTAGTACATTACTAAGTAGTACTGTAATTTCCATTACATAATACTGTAACGAATTTAAGAAAAGTAAAAATAGCCTTTAACAAAATACACAAGTACCAATTAAAACCTAAAGCTTCCATTTAAGGCTATATTATAATCGTTTAAGTATTAATAAGCAAGTATAGCATAAGAGCAATTACGTTACATATGTAATGCAATTGCATAAAATATAAAGAAGGTGAAATTTCTCTTCTTGTATTAAACCAATCACGATTGCAATCGCTTACAAAAAAATTATCAGCGTTGTTCGGAAGTTTATAATATATTACGATTTTACTTAAGATATGATTGTGTATAAAGTGACACAATTATTCATATTTTAAAACGAATTTGGTAAAGACATTTTTTACGTTTCCACGTGTTTTAATTTTTAATTTTAACTTTTAAGATATGTCTTCATAAATTATTATAAACCCGAGTGATTTGTAAAATAACAAATAAATATAGTGATACTTCTTGCTTTTTACTAATGCATATACACGGTACTTATAACCAAAATAACATTTTTTTCCAATTATTGTCTGTCTGTCTGTTTGTTCTGGCTAATCTCTGACACGGCTGGACCGATTATGATGGGACTTTTACTGGCAGATAGCTGATGTAGTAAGGAACATAGGCATTTCATTTTAGAAATTTATTTGATAACTCTGAGAATTGGACAATATTTTTTTTGTTAAATTCCACGCGTACGAAGTCGCGGGCACAGCTAGTATTACATTTAAAATAAAGTTTGTGTTAAAAAACCTATTTATTGATAAAGGCTGTAATGTATAAAACATTAAGAACCATAAAGGTCACTCTTAAATCCGAGAAGGATAGCGAAATAATTATAATATTTATATCATGAAAATATATCGGCAAAACGATATACTAATTGAATTATCAAGTACCAACAAAACAGAACGCATACTAATTACGTAAGAGAATCTGGGTAGCATTATTAATCAAAGCAAGGATAATATTGGATTTCCTTGTCCGTAGCCAGCCTAATATGGCACGAATGTATTCCCTGCATAACGAAATACAATTCAGATAAAGGTATAAATCCAGATATCATTAGTGGTTTTTCAAAGGGGATACAATGCTGGTACGGGATATCAATTGAATTTGTATATTCTAATATTTGGTATTTTAAGGTATTGCTATGATTTATTGGATTTAGGTTATTTCAATATTTCCTTCTTATTTTATGTGAGCTTACATAGTGGTTGCAGGGGATTTTGTGCGGGGAGTTTGTCAGCTTAACGTATTATTATTTTTAACTTTATTACAATTGATATTGTCGGTAGAGCATAAGTGTTAAATGTGTGCTAAAAAGTATAAATAAATAGAAATACATTTAATTCGGAAAACAAATTTGAGTTTATGATATAAAAAACAATATAATATATTTACGAAATTATGCATTAAGTAGATTTGTTTCAATATAAAATACTGATTATATCTAACTAGTTAAAGAGAGGTGGATCAGTGGAAAATTGGTCATCGCTATCGTTCCTGATCATTCGGTGTAGAGGAGCCACATATGCGTTACTGGTTAAATGGATAAATCCTTAAGGAGGCAAGGGAGGATGTCTGCTTCCGGCTAACTTACTAACCGTTCGAAACGCCGCTATAGTTGCCACTCCACACAGTTTTTATATAAAAATGTATCCCTACTCTGATCGTACCAGTAGTAAATATAAATGTATTTAATTACCTACAACTATTGTATAACACAAACGTGCGTTTAATTCATTAAAAAGGTTCGATAAGTGAGTTACATTAAAATATAATTATGACAGTCCTAAATAACGGTCACAGATTAGAAATCAGACACGGAAAATGTCGTGTAACTGCTGTATTTACATTTAAATTGAGTGGGTTTCATTGTCAGCTCAGGGCAGCGAGCACGCGAACTTATCTGGAATAAGCATAACACTTCACGCGCCATGACGAGACCAAGTGATCCTTTGCTATAATAATGAAAACATGTGTCGAATTAATATTGATGATTATTATTATTATAGTTGTTTTGTTATAACTTATTTTAATCTAGTACAGTTATACTTGTAGTTGGTATTACTATATATAAAATAATGTGCACTTTTGAAAAAAAACCAGAGCAATAATAATAATAATAATAATGCAAGAGGTTCATTTTACTGGACAATTGGGCGTGATATTTCTTTAGTTTTATTTGTATTATTACATTAATCACATAAGAAAACATATCGAAATAAATCAAACGAAATTTATTTCCCGAAATTCTGTATTTTTACAATTTATTTTTCTGTTAAATATATTTTTATACTTGAAATAAAATAACTTACACATGCTCTGCATGTTTTGTGGAAGACCACCCTAAGCAAGATTTATTAGGAATAGACTTGATGTGGATAAAATAGGAATAATGACGCAAAGCCGTCGAGCTAAATGTGAACGTTGTCCTGCCGTATCTCGTTCAACAATAGGTTACAAGGAAACATAGAATTATAAATACTATTTGAAATGTAGTATTAGACCTAAAATGTAATTGAATGTAAATGTAAACAACTGTATCTTGCAACTCGACTACGGTACTTGACGGATTAGATTATGTTAGCGATTGCTGCTTTATTCCAATGAGGCGTTGAGTGATGTTTTCAATACTCGATTAATGGATACACCTAACGAAATATTTAACGTCTTAATGGCTTATTTCTGTTTCTACTATGATTACTATGATTTAATTAGTCAAAGAGCGTGGTTAAGTAGCATCAATGATTTACAATTTTCTAAGCACGAATAGATTATTATTAAATATTATCTCTAGAAATCAAATCGAATATAAAATATTATTACTGGTCATTATAGTAAGCGGTAGTTACCGTTTCAACGGGTTGACGTAACGCTTAGGTTAGTAACAGAAAAATGTTTGTTTATGTTGATGTTTAGTCCTTGCTATTATTTTTTTGTAAATACTTTGAAATGACGATAATTAAATTGTAAATATACATACCAAGTCTAAGTAGATATAAATAGTTAGTAAAAGTTTAGTTACTAATAGCTGTACTGTGTGGCTACGGTACTAAAGAATATAGCCACTCCCTCTCTTCCCGTTGGTGTCGTAAGAGGCGACAAAGTGATAACACAGTTCCACTACCACCTTGGAACTTAAAAAGCCGACCGGTGGCGGGATAACCATCCAACTGCTGGCTTTGAAATACACAGGCCGAAGACGGGCAACAGCGTCTTCGGTGCGACAAAGCCAGCCCTGCGATCACCAACCCGCCTGCCCAGCGTGGTGACTATGGGCAAAACACATGAGTTCACGTTGTTTTTGGCGTGGACTTGTGGAGGCCTATGTCCAGCAGTGGAGTGTATAGGCTGTAATGATGATAATGATAGTTACTAATAGCTGTAGTCTTAGTTTAAAATTAAATGCTTAAGTTGTTTTAGGTTAAGGTTAAGGCGATAGATACATACGACATAGGCCTCCACAAGTTCGCGCCAAAAATGGCGTGAACTCATGTGTGTTGCCCATAGTCACCACGTTGGGCGGGTTGGTGACCGCAGGGCTCGCTCCGAAGACGCTACTTTAGAGCGCTATTATTTAGCTGTTATTTTCTGTAAGATTAAGATACTTCTCCAGACTAGCAGCTCCAGATTTTAGTCAAGTTATAAATATCATGCTGTGTGCCCTACCTCAAAAAATATTACAAAAATGTTAAATAAATAAATGGAATTACAATTCCTTCCAGCATTTTCCATTTCAAAGTAATAAAACACGATCATGCGTTAACCATTTCGATAATTGTTAAAGTAGCATGAATAAACGTTTAACTCCATTAATTTATAACTCAATCGAATGGAGATAATTCACAACCGGCAAATGGTTGGTAGTTAAACTATAAATATTAACCATTACCGCGGGCGCATCTGATAAATAAATGTATGAATGAGATCACCCCCCGCGGAGAATACAGTCAGCAGAATAAACTGGCGCGAATTTATTTAAAAATTACCCAACTGTCGATTTCACTGGCATTTACTGTTCAGGTTCAGTGCAACATATGATATGATATAAATAAACAATAGTTTGACACATTTATGTATAGTTGTATAAAGTGTACGGTATGGTGCATAAGCGGCAAATTTTAAATTTTGTCTTAATATTAAACTGCTAACTTCAAGTAACTTTATCATTGTTGTAGTTAGCATAAAAACATGTAAGAATATTTTTAGGGAAAGTCAAGTAACGTCACTACATTATACACTTATCTAATAAAATATAATAGTATTAGGAGTTCTGTAGTCATTTAAATAATACGTCAATTTCTAAACACTTTGTAGAATAAGATTATCCAAAGATAGATTGATAAGAACTGTAGTAACTTCTTGTTACTTCCAACCTCTATAATATTAATCTAAGTCAGGAAATATGCTAAAGATAAACGATTTACGTTTATTTATTTACACCACGTTTTGCTTTTAACCGTACTTAAGGGAAACTTCAGTAAAGATATAGGAAATAGGAATGTGTGATTGCATGTAAGATACGTGTGCGCTAATTTCTTTAAAGTATTAATTTTAACCATTATATATGGTATTTTATCATTGCTAAATTTGCTGTCCTGTTATTCATTTATTTATACTTTATTGTACACCACAACTACATAGTTACAATTACAACTCATCCATCCGCCTTATATATTATACATAGACTAAAATACATAGAATAAGATACATAAAATAATTCATAGAATAAGCAAGAGACGCAAACTCAGCGTCTGGTCGGCCCCCCTGACATCCGCTGGGCCCAAGACTGAAATAGTTAAGTTAGAGACATTAAAGCCTCCAAATCGGTTACATGTCTTTCATTTTATTTTATTTAAATTAAGTTAGTTAATAGTAAATTTATATAAATAGTTTTCAAAACGCTCCGAAACCAAAAGTACATTTGAAACAATAAACACATTTAAAAAACATATACAGACTGTGAAGTACAATGGGCGGACAGTTAATTGTATTGCTTAGTCATTACAGCATGAATTGTTTGAGTTATATCCTTAAAATATCTTGTTTAATTTCAATTCAACTATAACGATTTTTTCATAACAACAGGCTAATAAATCCTATACAGCCAATATCTAGTTTAATTTGTCTTCAACTATAACGATTTTGTCAGAACAATAACTAGGCTAATAAGCCGCCCTATACAGCCACTGTAATATTTTAGTATTACCTATACTGGTATTATACAGGAAAGGTTTTATTTTTAATGAATATACTCAAAAAGTGCTTGACAAATTTTAGGAATTCTGGCGCCGATAGAGAGTTAGGTGATCACTAAGCTATTAGGCTGTTGTAGTGCGTAGAAAGCTAATGTGTTGTACATATTTATGAATATCTCATATAAAATTAGTAGTCTCTCTGATTCATAAAAACGACTGTACTTTAGACCATACGACTGAAGTTAAATTTACGAAACGTAACTCTCTCTCTTTCTATCTTCACTAATTTATATATCTCTCTCAACTTGCGTTCGCCTCGCCCGATCACACTTTTCGTAACGCTTTCATCAAATATTCACCAGCTTACTACTCAAGTCAAGTGTGCGTAAAGAAGCACTTCAAAAACTGTTAAAAAAAGAACAAACTAAATGTCTAACAGATTTGTCACATGGTCGTCGGTTCCTATGGTAAACAATTAAATGCTTGTTAAAATACAACGTAACAGCGACTAATGTACATATTCATATATTGTTTAATATTTACGCATATCTAATATATAAAATTCTTGTGTCGCGGTGTTTGTAGTTAAACTCCTCCGAAACGGCTTGACCGATTCTCATGAAATTTTGTGTGCATATTGGGTAGGTCTGGGAATCGAACAACATCTATATTACATCCCCCTAAATGCTAAGGATAGTCCACCCCTAATTTTTTTTATTTTAATTTTTAGATAAATTATTTATTTTTTATTTTATTATGATTTGGCATAAAATACATACAACCCTAAACTTTCATCCTTCTTCCACCAACCTCTATTATTAAATAGCGTTTAGCGGCAAGACAACGTTTGTCGAGTCAGCTAGTAAATATATAACCTAACTCGGAGCGGAATCGCTAGAGGTCATGCAACAGTGAAAGTACAGAAAAAGTAAGTTTACTTTATTTGTTAACTGTACTTAAAGTAAAGTAAACAAGAAGTGAGATGTATACAGTAGTATGTAATAGTGAACGTGATAGTCAGTCAATTTCTGTACGCCAGTCAACATAATTTGATCCCACGATACATTTGATAATAACCAACAACAGTATTGGCTGCTCATTATTTTATGCATGAATAGAATTGATCCTAGGAAATGTTCAAGGCTCTACGATTAAAAATTTATACGAATTTGTTCCTTATTACGCTGTATTTTAGATTCAAAATCCAGCTCTTCAGATAGATTACAGTCTCAGAAATACCTAAGGGCTTCTATTCGCTAGTCCTTATTACATTTTATGACAAATATTATTTTCAAAATCGGTGAAATACTTTCACATTGACGCCTCAAGAACTATAATGAAACTCTATCCGTGACTAAAAAATAAGATGACCGTATAAAAATATCGATAGCCGTTACCAAAATTAGTAATGGTACATCACTTAAACAATTTGTTACAATATTCCCACCATTAGTCTAGACCCTTGTCAACGTTTTATATTGACTTTTTAAAAGAAACAGTTATTAGAGAATTTCCTGATCATTTAAAGAAATTTATACTTACGCTTTTTATTCATTCTATTTTAAACTTCTCTGAAATCAAAATGCTTCGATGTCCAGATGAAAGAAATTTAAGGAGGAGTGTATTTTAAGTTTTTAGGCGTATCTGCTCTGTCACCTTAGCTGTAGTAACGTCTTATTGTTTATTCTAGATTTTAAGTAATCATTCAAGAGTACTTTAAATAGCCCTAGTGCACTAATGAGAGAATCAAAAAGGTTGTTTGCATTCAAAACCTTTAAAAGTTCACATCAATGTTACTCATGTATCATCATGTGTTTCATCTCACAATACACATTAGTCCTATTAATTTACTATTTTCATAACTAATAGATATGGTTTATTTATTCGTAGATCATAAATTTGTCAAAGAAACGCTAATCTTTTTTGCGTACAAAAAAATGATTTACATTTTATTTTTCTAGTTCTCATAAATTATATTTTCTCGCTTAGTGACAGTAAGCTATGATTTATTCATTTTAAAACTACATAAATCACAAGATGTTTTTCTTTGAATGTAATCAAAAAGAAAAAAAATAGAATCAGACTTCTTGTTCCTTGAAAAAAGATCGTTTAAATTGTCTGCTATCTTGGTATAGCTAGTGAAAGTAAGAGACTGGAAGATTAGAATTGGCTTTTCAACTACTGGAAGTGTCATATGAGTATATACGGTTGTTTGATAGGAATATTAATATACAATAGTAAATAGATATTTAAAAAACTTATCACACTCAATTGTCCAATAAGATAAAAAAAGATAAAAACAGCGCAATAGCTAGTCTTAGCAGGTTCTGCCAGAAACTCAGCGTTTTTGACAACAAATTTTTGCTGTCAAAAACAACGCTGAGGCAGAAACTTAGTAGGCCTTTTTTTTCTTTTTAGTATTTGTGTGTTACTTGTCCGATTGTTTATTGTACTCTTTTATGTCTCTGTTTAGTTATATTCATTTTTTTTACAACTTAATTTTTATAATTTGTATACCAAAATAGTATGGCTAGTAAAAAACTTTTCCATCTTTCTTACTTCTTTCAAACTGCTACAATCAACGCGAAAAACACAATATCAACACGAGACAACTTGAGTGACACTCTTAAACTTTAAGTGGTCAACCTCTTTACCTAAATCATTTCGTGTAGCCCCGAGGTTTCAGTGTAAGTTATCACAATAGCAGTCGTCTAGTGAGAGTTATATGCACCTCAGGGCGAATGGATATTAAATTTGAAATTCTGTGGTTTCGAAACGCGACGTATTGTAAAAAAAACCTTCGCCTTTAATGGATAAGTTTCACACTCGATAAATTTTTGACTCACTTGTTTACGAAATACATATTATTCAAAATATGTAGATCGGAAAGTAAATAAACTGATTGATTCCATAATTTGATTTCCGCACTGTCATCTGCATAGAATAATTGTGTAAAAATCCAATTTCTTTCTCCCAATATTAACATCAGTTATGTCGTGTATTATTGACCATAAAGTACTATGGACTTTATTTCTTATTGAAGCAGAAATATAAATTATGAAATCTCTAACTTGAATAACGTCTACTCAACATACGAACTTTTATCCCATATTCAAATCCTGCTTCAATTTTAAACTTACATTAAAATATATTTTTCTACTTTGACGTCCAATTTATGTTTTGTACCTTAAAGTAATACAGTTACTTACCCCTTTTTTAAATCTAATTTAAGCCTATGGAAGTTTGATTATAGATATTTTAATAACATCATAAGTTATTGTTATATAAAGTACGGTGCCTATAAAACACTCGTCTCGAACAAGATTCCTCAAGCTATCAGTCATCTATCATCGGTCGCTTGCAGAGTGTAGTTAGTGTTTTTATCATCTTTACTTGCTTTCATTTAAAAAGCCACTTGACTGTTCGCAGTTGACGACAATTGGTGTCATCTTACTTAAATATAATTATAATATGAACATTATATCTGTGTACCAACAAAGTACGAATAATAACGAATTTTAGTCAATTCAATTCTTATTTTAATGGCTTTTTTATCAATTCATACTAGTGATTCAGTGCGGTTTGATTAATGATGAATTCACTACACTCCGATCTTTTGGAAAGTGCTTATAAAAAAAATCATTAAAACCTTCTTTGTCAATATATTTCCCAATATTTTTAAAGAATTAATTCTTTTAATAAAAACAGCATATCATGAGAGAATAATTTTTCTAATAAAAATATTCTGACAGAAGCGTATTAAATGTACATGAAAATTAAAATAGAAAAAAAAGACAACTATTCCTCTGGACAATACGCGCTCATTTAAGCACTTCACAACAACGCATTATTGTTTTAACGTAAAATGTCAATAAAAAATATAATGGCGGACAGGTTGATTACTTTGATTACATAATAGTATAATTACAAAGTGGAATTACAGATGCGGTTCAGTTGTAATTACTTACTATTGGGTGGTAAAACTACTGTTCTTGAAATACTTTATTATTCATTAAATAAATGTCTGTATAAATTTACTTAGTTAAAAATAGTAACAAATATTAAAAAAATATATTATATTTAATGCTTATATATGTATTCATCATATCCATTTTTCTACTTTTGTTTCTTACAGTCAAAAGCTAGTAAAAGTAACAAAATAAAAGTAGTAGTTTCAAATTTTTTCTTCAAAGAAAAAACCAGAGAAGAAATTTTTCATTACAAAACATAAATACAGTCATATCATTTCATATGCCTGTATTCACTAATTAGTGCAGTGGGATATATACAGGCTGAAGCGATATGATTCCATATACATTTCGTGAAAAAAGTGTCTTAGAAGTTTTGAAATAAATACGTTTTCAGTTTGTTTGAGCTCTTAATCGAAGTTTAATAATAATAATAATATTCTTTATTGCACACCATTAAAAGATACAAACAAAAGTAGTAGAATTAAGTAGAGGAAGATGTATACAGGCGGTCTTATCGCTAAAAGAGCGATTCCTTCCAGACAACCTTTGGGTATAGGACAAGGCATAGAAAAGCGATTAGGAAGTGTAAAAATAATTGTTGTAGAAATTCGAATAAATTACAATATAATATAATATACACATACACATATACATATATTAATATAAACAATTCATACATATTTATATCATCCAAAGGTGAAAAGACAATCATGGCGAATTTAGCGACAAATAGTGAATCTTAAGATACTTTTTTAAGCAAAAGAGTGATTGAGCTTGTCTTATAGAGAGAGGAAGAGAATTCCAGAGCTTAACAGTTAGTAATAACTTCGGGAAAGTATCCTGAGGGTATTTGGGTCTGTCGGAAGATATTCGATTAAAAATGTCTACAAAGAATAGCCAAGGCTTGTCATTTTAATATACATCCACACATTTATTTCGTTTAATTAACAGCAATGTTATCGAGTTGCGTAATCAATTTCAAAGGCTGAATCGAGTCGTCAAATCGATTTTCCTCACTAAATCATTTTTATAACCGACCATTTCTCGAAATTACAATGAAGAGTAACCACACGTCTGCAAAGTCCATTCTAATAATTTCACTTGAATGAAAATTGTTGCCTTTCCACGGGATTCAATTTTAAAGTGTACAATTATTTTTATTACTATAAACAATGGACTATGGGACACAAAATAATAATAAATAATGCCGTTCTATTACTGACTTCGGCTTAGTAACAAGATGAAGACTCTTAATAATATTCAAGTAATAAGGCACGTGGAAAAGTGGAAACTAAATTTGTTTTAGATGAATCGAATAAATGAACGAGTAAAAATTTCTTATAATCATTTTTGTGTAGACTACTAAAGGTTAATTTTATGCTGAATGATTAAATTGGGTTTTCATCAGAATAACCGAACCGAACAAAATTACTTATAAGTTCAATTAATTTCAATGAAAGGCGTATATTTTATTTGTTTTTTATTAATATTGCGTTAATCTAAAAAAACTCATATTTTATAGATTGGCAGTAACAAATAAATATCGGGATTAAGTAAACGTCCAATCAAGGATTCAAAATATCACATACGAGTAAATAGTAGGTTTAACTATAATTATAAGAGAAAAAAAGGAAAAAAAAATGTTGGCGCCAAAGCTCACCTTATTTATGTTCAAACAACATCAAGTTAATACAATTCACAGATATCGTACAGAATAGATATTAAAATACATTAAAAAAAAAAACAAAGACTAAATTACACATTCGCGGTATTAAATTGGGTATTATGCATGTTAAAGCGTTCAAAATAAAAATATAATTATACATTTAAAATTCTAAAATACATAATTATTTTTTTATACTTCAATAGGAGACAGCAAAATGTGAAACTAATAAATGGTTAGCTATCATTTTATCGGTTCATTCTATAATTAAGATAAACCATCGCCTTAATTGATTTACTTACAAGTAAAAATTAAATTATGCAAAATAAAAATGACCACAGATAAGATAAATACATAATCGTTAGTCGGCAAGGTAAATTTTGATTTTATTTTCAAATGAGTATTTCAGTGTTGTATAAATAAAGTTTCTTGTTCTATGTAATTACATTGTTTGCATAGGTGTTTTATTCAAACAGGTTAAGAAATTTTAATTTAGTTCTTAACCTACAATTACGGCTTCAACATAAACCACATTGTGTAAATAACAAATGTCAAACGGTCAAATAATGTATTTGTTTTATGCACGTCAAAGAATACTAGACACACAACGCTGTTGATACTTTTTTAAAACTTCATATCTAGTATTGTAATGGCTCAAACTCTTAATTAATTTAATATTTATAGTAAAAGCTATTGTACATAATATTCACATACGCCTAACGTTCAGTTTCCAGCACTGCTGCATCTTTAAAATTCAAGATAAACACCGTTCAAGAAAGTCATTATATACGGTGTATAGTGGTCGGAAACCTTTAGATTTTGGTAAATTCTGAAGCATGTAAATTCACCAACATACATAGAATACCGTGGTGGATTAAGTTACACATCTACACCCTCTAAGGCGAAGAGATTATTACCAAAACCTTAATAATCACCTTAAAAAAAAATCTTACCTTACATTCCGAATTGGGAGTAGGTATAGACTAACTATAGTTATATTATAGTTAATTTATAATTAATTCATTAAAAACAAATATAATTTCAATTTGTAAAATAGCGATTCAATAGTTTTGAAGCCAACTTAAATAAAGTATTTTATGATTTTTATTTTGATTATAAATACTGAGATAGCTTCAGATGTTGATGCATGTGTTAATGCTGTTTCAGTATACGTGAGACGTTAAGGATTAGCATTTGTTTTATAAAAAGGTGTAAAACCCGTATCATTTCAACACCTGATTGAAGAACTTGTCGCGACCGTGATCAGCTGTGTTAGTCCTCGTTTTCAATAAGAACTCGTATTTAATGTTATATATTAAACACAACTTTGCCGTCGCTTCGATTATTGAACTTAGTTTTCCACATAAATGTATTTTAGAAAATTGATTCTTTACTTTAAATACTTCACTTAATGTGTACATTATTTTTGTTGCTCTGCTCATCAAATTAATTGTATTTTTTCCTGTAAAACATAGAAATGAATAAATAAACTTATTAGATATAACTAACAATATCCGTGCGAATAATTCGTACTAATAAGTAAAAAATAAGTAAAACTCTTCTAAAAAGGGAGGCAAACATCTTGACCTTAGCGTATTAATATATATGATGATACTGTATAAATAAAAATGAATTTCTGTAATGTATGTACGCGCATAACTTCCGAACAATAGTAGATACCAAATTAGAGAAGCCTTTTTTATATTCGTTATTGTCATGGTTTGTATAAAAAATGATTTAAAATAATATATAAATTATGAGAAAATATATATTCACAAAAGATACAGTATGAAGTTTGCTGGGTTTATTAGTATAATATAAACAAACATAAAAATAAAAGAAAATAAATAAAATTAAATTAAATAAATAAACTTCGTAAAAATTAATTCGAAAAAAATAGAAATTTATTTTTAAAATATAAAAAAAAAATATTATAAAAGACTTTGGCATTAGGCTTTTGGGCTTAGGCGGTGCATAAAGATATTGTACTTTTAAAGACAATAACGGAAAAAAAATTCAATGAAGTCGATAAAAAAATTATGCCATGCAACTTAACCGTTTATGTTTTTGTCACGAGTATATATTAAAAATAAAATAAATATGAAATAAATATTATTACTTCCCATCGATTCAAAACATATTTTAAAGAGTACTATAAAAAAAAGATATTGATAGTGAAATCAAAAGAGAACGATAAAAAAAAATAGTTCAACACTGAATTCCTTTCTGCGGTGCTATTGTAACTTCAGCTGCGTATGCGCAGGTTGCAACTTCACTTAGAAAGAGCCGCTAAGAGAAATAAAGAAAAAACATAATTTTAAGTTAATAATTTCTATTTAGCGTCATACAATAAACTAGCTGTACTTGCAACTTTCTTCGCGTTTTTCATTCCCCTTATTCGTTCCATAAAGTAGAATGTTAACGCCAAGTTAAAATGAGCTGTACGTTTTAAAATTCCCGGACATTCTAGGATTCAAGTTATTTTGGATCGTACAGTGAGATTTATGATCTGTGCTATTTCTGAAATAAAAAGCCAAAAACGTTGAAGTAGTCTCCCAATAAAATGTCCTGCTGTGTGGTTACGGCATTAAAGAATGTAGCCGTCCCCTTTCTTACCGTGGGTGTCGTAAGAGGCGACTAAGGGATAACACAGTTCCACTACTACCTTGGAACTTATAAGGCCGACCTATGCTGGGATAACTATCCAACTGCTGACTTTGAAATACACAGGCCTAAGACAGAGCAGTGTCTTCGGTGCGACAAAGCCAGCCCTGCGGTCACCAACCCGCCTGGCCAGCGTGTGACTATGGGCAACACACATGATTAGAAACCAAAAACGATTTTAATAAATGAGGCATATTTAGAACAATTACTGTCGAAATCTTATTGTTATTAACAAATAAACGTAAATGTGATAATCCTATGATAGTAACACGAAGCAGTATTTACCGAGACATTAGTATAGTATTTATTATGATAGAGTTATAGGTAATAGCTGCAAATATATCATATTATACGATGTCATCTCACACATTTCAGGACCACATAACATTGTCAGATCCAATATGATTTACATGGCCATTTGTTACTATTTAAGTGGTAGTTATAGCACTAACAAATGACTACGACTTGCTTACTTATTAATAAATGTTACCTGATGGCTACCTATAATTTGAATATATAACGTATTTCTGGACATATCTCAATTATTAATACAATAATTGATGAGAGGGCTACATAAATCACACTTGATAGTAAATGTTCGCCTTTAGCTATAAATTCGCATTCTTTGCATATCTAATTTGCACATCGGTTAGAACATGGGAAAGCTAGTGCAATGTAAAAGCATTTAAAGTTAATAATGCTACTGAATTGTCAAGTATTAAATTTGTTAAAATACTCAGCAACTATATCATCGAGAAAATAAAAAATCCTAGAAAAACTTGTTCGTCTATAAAAATATTTCAAGAAATGTATATCTGTAAATCTTCTATCGCGAATGATGTCGGATTAAAGTCCAATTCTTTGCTTTAATTGGAATAAACCTGTCAAGCCCTGCCATTTTTATTTACATCATTTATCAAGACATTATATAAATATTTTCGATTACGGATTTGTCTCGTCGTGATTTTTATAGCCTATCTAGCGTATTAAGTATATTTAGCAAAGTTGTAATAGGTATGAAATAAATCATTCGCCTTTATTTATTACGTGAGTTACAAAGTAGCAGATGTTGACAGGTTTATTGCTTATTGTTTTATTATTAAGTTCACTAGCCAATTATTATTTTTACAAATATATTTACTTCAATAAAAATGTCATGTTATTAATTGTGCAATTATTCAACTAAATTACTCTCAAAGGATAAGTTCGCGGTGGGTAGTTCTTTAATTAGAAGATTGTAAAAAATATTATGTTATTAAGTTCAGCCAATATAAAATACTGGGTCTTTAGACATCGATTTTATTATTTATTGGTGGTAATTATTAATTTATTAGTGTTATTAGAGAAGTAAAAAGTTCGTTCCATAAGTTGCTTATTAAGTTTATCTCGCACATATCTTCTTGATTCGATGTTAGCAGGAGCTGTAACAAATTCTTAAGATTTCGTTAATATTAACTAAAAATTTACAACTTATGAAATCACAGATTTGAAGCAAGACTAGGTTACAAAATACCTTGATGGTGAGAGAGAAAAATGTGTACGTAATAATTTTATATCCGTTGGATACCTTTATGCAGCAGATAACTTTATCCAGTAAAACGGGACATAAAAGTCGTATTAGATAATTGAATATAGATTTTTTTTTATGTCACTAGGTCGGCAAACAAGCGTACGGCTCACCTGATGGTAAGCGATTACCGCAGCTTATAGACATCTGCAACACCAGAAGCATCGCAAGCGCGTTGCCGACCCAATCCCCATTCCTCCCAGGAGCTCTGGTCACCTTACTCACCAACAGGAACACAATACTGCTTGAAAACAGTATCATTTTGCTGTGATCTTCTGTAAGGTCGAGGTACTACCCCAGTCGGGCTGCTCCAAATTTTGAGCAGGAAATTCCTACTGTGCCCTACCTCAGTTAGAAATTCCTACTGTGCCCTACTCAGTTCAGATTTCAAATAAAATACATAAATTGATTTCATACTCTCTTAAAATATTTTACTGACATCAAAAATATTTTACTGACATCAAAAACGTTTATCTAAAATCGATATAGATTTAGATTAAATTAACACGATAAGAATCAATTAATAGTATCCAGCGAACCTAGCACAGGTGTTTATTACAATTTTATTACACATTAAAAACGCATAAAGTTCACACTTAACATTATTTATTTAACTACTAATAGTCAACATAATTGTGTTTGCTCGCAAACGAAAAAAAAACCGACTTCATTACATTGACAAGTAACTACAACTTCGCTAGACAAAAAAAAAACAGTCAAGTAAATACGCGTTATCAAAGATTACTCAAAAAGTAGCCATTGTATCTCGACTAAATTTAAATAGAACCACATAACAAGCGTTAATTTTCGATGAAAATAAGAATGATCAAAATCGATACACCCAGACAAAAATTCTAAGGTAACACGTAAAATTAGTTAAGCATAAAAATACGGTCGATTTTTTTTTTATATCACTAGGTCGGTAAACAAGCGTGCGGCTCACTTGATGGTAAGAGATTACCGTAGCTTATAGACGCCTGCAACACCAGAAGCATCGCAAGCGCGTTGCCAACCCAATCCCCAATCACCCCACGAGCTCTGGTCACCTTACTCACCAACAGGAACACAATACTGCTTGAAATTCAGTATTATTCGAATTGAGAACCTCCTTCTATTTTAAAACTCAGTTAATAATAAACAAAGTATTTTATTAAATATAAGTTAATTTTAGTCGAATTTTACAAATTGTATCAAAATCGACTCATAATTGAATTTTTAAACTATATACAACTATCAATATATATAGATACGGTCCTTTAGTTATATTTCATCTTAATTAAAATCTCACTAAGTAATATGATTTGTGAAGCCGTATAATAAATTATTATGAAACAAATATGAAGCCGTTAGCGGCGCCTAACTGATGTATATCTCTTCATTGAAGAGTCATTAGATCCATTACAAAATAATTTTAGATAACAAATATACGGTATTACCGAACTCAAACTGGTTTCTTGTTTACGCTAATACATATACTAAGTCTTGACAGCATTAATGATTATATCTATGAAAAATTATTTCAGTACATTTTTAAAATAACAATAACATGCAAATTGTTGAAAGAAATTCTTAAGCTATCGCGCAATAATGTAATACCTATCTATTGCTTTTAAAGTTTTTCCAACAGATACTTTTTTTTCCTTTTTGTTATCAATATTTACCATTTGTGTGTCTAATATATATATAATATTATCCACAGAGTAAAAAGAAAAAACAAACTTATTTTACCTTCTATTTTTTATTATTATAAGTCAGGATAAATTCGTTTCATCACTATTACAATTAACAATGAATGTAAAACAATAATGAATTAGAATACAGGAAATAGAAAACGTCATAATACATACAAAACAAACGAACATAACTATTTCAACATTTCAATTAATATGCGTGAAATCGATTCTATTAATGGACATATAAAATGTCTTGACACGCCTCCTCTACGGAGCGCTAAGCGTTGACGTATAACATAAATAGCGCGGTCAGCGACCGGCCTCTATCCGACCTTCACTTGTAACCCGCGATTAGGGCTGCCACTTATTGATTATACCTACATATTTTTATTACTGCTGAAATATTTTATACATAATATCGCTAAGAAGGAACCAAACAACTAGACTTAGTCTACTGTATAAAGTACTGTGTATGGTATTCAAATGGTTTAGTATTGAATTTTTTAAAATCCTACTAACGCTAGAAATGTATGTATGTTTGTTACTCTATCACACAACTATCAACTCTATAAACAGCTACTGGTCCGATTTTAACGAAACTCATTTCGTAGCTGGATATCTAGAGTAACTAATAGGCTACTTTTTATTCCGACATTCCCACGGGATCTGAAATTATGCGGGTAAAACCGCATGGCGTAGCTAGTAGTAGTATTCAATAATATTGAACATAAAAATTGCTATAATAATAAATAATATTTTTGTTTAATTGAAATGATGACATGGATCTGAAGATTAGGTTTCAATTAAAAATACGTATTATTTAAAAAAATACTAACTTTGTTTCATCTCTTTAAAAAACTTAAATAAAAAAAAAACATGATACAAGTGTAACAAATAATAAGAGATTTGCTCTTTAAATCTAATTGTTAAATATATGCTTCTTTTAAGAATGTAATGTGTAATGTATAAGAACACTACGAAACGGTTAGATTTTATACAAGATGTTATGACGTTTAAACAAGTACCACAACAGCGAAGAGTTATTAAGAGAAATAGCGTGAGAAATGTTAATTTAAAAATAAAATAAAACGGTCATTTTCATTATTATAATCACCGAGGCGTGGAATGTTCTAAAAGGTATAATTCAATATTTTTAACCGACAATACAGTAGTTGCAGTTTAGACTAATTGCTCTAGCCTGAAGTGCCCCAAGTGGTGAGTTAAGCCAATTGGGTATGACTTTTTTTTTCTAGCTTTAACCACTTAATAAAGTAAAACGTTCCATATTTAAATCTTTTACATGTTCTCGCTGGATAGGAAAGGGTTCACAAGTGACAATTTGCTAATTTTACTCTTATTTACGGCGTGTTTATAGCAAAGTATTGAATTTATTCTATTAATATATCTTTAAGAGTACGTATTTCAGAATATATAATGTAAGAATTATTGTATATACATACGCGCATGATTTCCGAACGACTACACCAAACTGGGTAATAATAATAATAATTATTTTTTTGTTTTCTTACTGTCGTGAAGTTAAACGTTACATTCACGAAAAAAATATTAAGGAATGAAGTCAGCTGGGTGTGCAGCTATACTGTATCAAGCGAAATATTTATCACTCCTCTCGTTTGTTATTTTGAGTTCCCGATATTTAGCCTGCAAGCGCCGTGGTCACAGGTGCACGTACGATTTCCATATAAATCATAGTGTTACATTAAGGAGGGTAGGGTGTCGACGAAGTGTGACATTTTGTAACAAGGGGTAGGGATGGGTTAACATTTTTTTACATCACATTTCAAAATATATCTAATTGTAAGTTAAAAATAAATAAAAATGATACCGAAAATTATGTTTTAATTAAATAAATAAGAATTTATAGGTGTAAATTAGAATATCTTGACATATGTTATGTTACACTAGCTGGGGGGTCGCATAAATGTGACCAGCTGTGACGAAGACGGAGGAGGGGTTGAAAAATCGAGAAATTCGTGTGACGTAATTTATGGATGAACTCTAAGCATTACAATTCACTTTTAAGCATTATCCACCTTTGCTATGTCATTTCAATACGAAAAATTGCCAGATTTATTAATTTGTTTAGTTTATCATAGTAATTTTTATAGAGAAACTGACTGACGATGGTATTTTAATTAAGTCATCATCCAAGATTTTCAATCTCAAGGTGGACTTTTAGACAATACAATGCCAACTTGTGCCTGTCTTGTACTTATACGCTTGTGTTAATTACGCCAGTTCAAACCAGTTTCAACCAGATCGCTTTAAAAGCTTCTTAGTCAGTAGATTATATTCACATAACCCGAGCCTACTTAGCAGAGACCAGCAATTGAACATAATTAAAACATTGATAGTTGAAAGCTTAATATTTACACTCAAATGAAAATACAAAAACGGAAATCTTTAAGGTAAATGTGTAGTTTTTTTTTACATAAGAATGTAATAATTAAACCTGGTTTATTTCAAAGCCTATATTTAATTTATTTTATTTGGATTTAATGTAATAAAGCATAGATAAGATTTTTATTTTTAAAATCCTACGAAACCAAAACTTGAATGTTTATATAAATAGCTAAACGTTAATTTTTAGTACAAAACTTTAAATAGTTATGCATTCAGCTAAAATAACGAGTAAACATCCCCCAGTTGGGCAAAAGCCTCACAAATGAGAAAAAAATCCGACATTACTTTCATCAACTACTAATACAAAACTAGTACCTATTTAGTAAAAGTTAAAATCTCGGTTAATTTTAAATGAGCCTACATGACAAGCACCAGATTTCGACTACAAAAATAATCCCGGAAATCTGTACACCTAGTAAAAAGGCATGAGGTACCAGTTAGATTGATAACCTGCTCCTTCTTTTGAAGTCGGTTAGTAATATTAATACCATCGAGAGAATTGAGAAAGCGAAGCAAGAAAGACAAAATCGCGGATTTAAACTAGTTCAATATGAAGTTTCTCGAAGCTCTCATATCACGCGAGTGAAATAAAATAGCTCTGTTAAATGTAGTTCCGATATTTGTAATGACAGATGTCACGAAGTTGGTAACATTATATAATCGAATTTGTTGAACTTCGACTATATCTTCTTACATTCATAATTAATTGACGTTCACTTGCTACATTTAGTTTTTAAACTGATTTAAATTAAAATAAATATAATGAAATAATATAAGTTAAATTTACGTAAAAGTATAAGTTAAATTACGGTCACCAAGCCCAGCGTGATGATTATGGGCAAAACACACGAGTTCATGCCATTTTTGGCGCGAAATTGTGTATGTCTATGTCATGCAGTAGACTGCAATAGACTGAAATGACGATGATGATGATGAATAATGAAGTGAAATTTCAAGTTAATTTTTTCACAATATTATATATAATTTCTATAGAGTGTAAAACATTAATTTATCAATGATTATTATTTGACACGGGATGTTTGGTGCGAACTACGTAAGGCCTATATTAAGAAGTGGACTGCAATAGGCTTAAGCATATGATACAAGAAAAATACTACGTATTTTTTAATTATTGTTCATAGTTTCTTAATAAGGATATTGTACACATTGACAGTTTAGTATCATTTTTATCTGTAGCATGTAGAAGACAAGTAAACCATTCAAGTGGTTATTGAATATACAAGATAAAGCAGTTTCATATTTAGATCTTCATTTAGTTTCAGGTCACTATTTATTTATTTATTCAAATGTAGGTAGCTATCAGAACGTACAATAAAAATTATTTAAAATATACATACATTATTTCATGTATTTTGCTGATTTAATTATATGCAACACTATATTCACAGCTATACAACAACTTATAAAATAATAAAAATGGAAACCAAGAAAAACAATAATGATAGTTTCTATAAATATATAACTAGCTTTTACCCGCGGCTTAACAAACCACCTTACATTCACACCTATAATATTAATTAGGGATTATGTGATCAAGCTGTACCAAGCTGCTAGGGTATTGTATTACTCGTAAATAATATTCGACTGGTCTAACAACCTGTTATAATCACGTCACTTATAAATGACATATTTTTAATCCGACAATCATTCAATGATAATAATTTGTTTCGTACGATCAATTATTATGCGACACTTAATAGTTACAAACAAAAAAAGATGTTTTGCATTTTGAAAGGTTAAAAAATTTGTTCAATATAATATATTGCGTATTATGAAGACTTAGATAATCTAGAGTAAAATTTGTTTACCGCAAGTTAGGTGAAATTATTGCAATAAAATGCATGATGTAAAAAAACATACAGGCAATTAGATGCCTGTGTATGCTTTTGTTAATATAAAAAAGAAACATTATTTCAGGAAATGCTACTAAATATTAATCGAAAATGTACTTAAACTTTGACATACACGATATATGAAAATATCATTCAAATAAAATTAATGCATATAATAAAGGCGTATTTATATTTTTGTATGGATTTAAATACTTTATATTCTTAACTTCAAAAATTGTCCTTCTATGTTATTTGTTTAATTTTAAGAAACCGATTAACTACATAGCTTTAACGTTTTTCTTATTTAATATTTTATGTCAGCGCAGTAGTTATACAATGATTTTATAAGCCCTAAGATTGACTAATACTGCGATTTGAAATATTTGAAAATGGTAGGAATAACAACATAAAACTATTATAAACACCGGATATAAGTGTATCTCAGCGAGATGATAGCTTAATTATCATATAATGTTTTGTTCTTATTCCACCCTTGGCGATGTGTAGTCAGGATACGGTAATAATGACGTTATCAAATGCGAAGTCCGTGAGAAAAAAATCTAACGCCAATATCCGCTCGTTATAACAGCCAAATTAAAAAGTAAAAGTTCTTTAATAGCCATACTTTACCGTTATTAACTAACTAATCAAACAGCCTAATATATTACGTACAATTGAAGTGAATTAAATATTTTCAATTGCATCACTATCGCCAATTAGATGGCACATACCGGTGAAAGCGAAATTTGTAACAAAAGAAAAAAAGCGACAACTTCAGACAACAAATGGGAAAAAAATATCAGAATCTGGGCGGTCTCGCCGCGCCGACGACAACCGTGAAAATCGAGTTAGCTTTTTTAATCAGTAAGCAATATATCGTTTTTTGTAGACGAAGAAAGTGACTATTATATTGCGTCAGGTTTTTTTTCAGGTTTTTTGATTATTGCACAGCGTTTGTAAATTAAAAGCCAATTCGTTGAAACGAATTTGAATAATACCTGCACAGGTTTTTATTTTATTTTGAAATACACTGTGTCTGCATAATTTATTCTGTATTAGACTAAGCTCATTACAATTAAAAGTATAATAGATTTCTAAATTTATAGTCAGTACTAAATATTAATTATTATTAAATGGAAGATTGTAGTTTTTTTTTCATTGGTAAGTAAAAGCGGAACGAAATGAAAAAGCTGTGGGTACAAATATGCTTCATGTCTAATTTCCTTTTTAACTTCGTGCGGTGGACTGCTTAGAAGCTGAGCTTATGCTGTGACGCGTATATAATTTTGGTGTGGCAAGTGACTTGTTTATAACTTTTATACAATTTTTTTCAGTACTATGTCAATGATATCAATTAACTATTATTGCCAACAATGACATAATTATTATTAAAAATTATTTGCTAGAACTAATTATGTCACAATGGTTGTTCGTTGACATCACAATGTTAGATGTAAACTAAAATTTGTTTAGAAGAATATTTAATCAAAAGATATATACAATCTAAACACGCAGATAGAATATCGACATATAATATACAACACTGATTACAAAATACTTAATGCCAAATTCCGAAACATTCTAAAGTAACATAATTAAAACACGGGATTTTAGTTTTATAATACTATACGTTTATAAATATGTTTGAGTAAATATCGAGCTCAAACATTCGTGAAGGCTATAAACATCAAACATAGGCTTCATACAAAGCAATGTGTTAGAATTGTCCAGCTGATTTATGTTGTTCCGCCCACTAAATTAGCAAGAACAAGAAAGATGTTCCCTGTTTACACTGCTCTGTCAAAGATCGTTTCGAATAGGAAAGCAATATGTTATTATATAATACTATCACTCATAATTGATGTCTGTTCGAATAGATCAAGTATAATTATGAGATAGAGGTACTGTTACAGAATTAATAAATAATATAACCTATATTAAAAACCTAAACAATAAAAAAATAAAATAAATAATAAACCTTATTAGAAATGAGATTATCCGCGAAAGAATAAACGCAACCAATATAGCCAGTAGAATCAGAAACAGAAAGTTTAAGCTGCAGTGAGCTGGCACTTGTATCGCAGAAGCCGACGTGTTCTGAAGTGGTCTTCTAGACCAACGATCAGCTTAAGAAAGTAAATATTGAAGAAGATTACAAAACGTTATATATTTGATGGTACTGTGTGGCTACGTTACTAAAGAATATAGCCACCCCCTCTCTTCCCGTGGGTGTCGTAAGAGGCGACTAAGGGATTAAACAGTTCCGCTACCACCTTGGAACTTAAAAAGCCGATCGGTGGCGGGATAACCATCCAACTTCTGGTTTTGAAATACACAGGCCGAAGACGGGCAGCAGTGTCTTCGGTGCGACAAAGCCAGGCCTGCGGTCACCAACCCGCCTGCCCAGCGTGGTGACTATGGGCAAAACACATGAGTTCGCGTTTTTTTTTTGGCGTGAACTTGTGGAGGCCTATGTCCAGCAGTGGACTGTATAGGCTGCAGTGATATATTTGATGAACAAACTTGGAAAGACCTATGTCCAGCTGTGGAATGCGATGTGCTAAACACAAATCTATAGATTTTTGCGAAGCAATATATTCTTATTAAAAGTAACGTTAGGTTAGTCAATTATTGTTGAAGTGAAACTTCTTTAGGGGCACGAGGATAAAGTTTTACAGATGCAACGGCAACGTTTTGATGAAACGGCAACCTTTTGATGAAACTGCAACGTTTTTGTCAATTGGGCTGGAACGGAAATCTGAAGCCTTAGATTTGTATAAATATAAACGAGACTTAAAAATTAGTTTGCGAAAGAAGTTCCACTTCTGACACGCGTACTTTCTACGCACGCACTTTTTTATGTTAATTAATCTTTACCGCATAAAAGTTAAACTAAAGTCCTAAATGAAAAAACGTCAATAAAATCGTCGTCTGAGAAAACGTCATATAAATAGTTGTTTATATGTGTATCGTAATAAGTAACACTTTTATATATTTTTTTCTCCTTTAGGAATTTAAATTGTTGCTCATTAGAAGTGGACACGTTAACAACCGTTACGTTAACCTAACGTTTCGATTGTAACACTGGCAATAACTCTGTAAATGCTCAAGAAAGTGTTAATTTATTACAATATATGCGTAATAAATATTGATTTACTACCCATGCTATTGATGTACGGTTAATAGTATGAAAATTAATTATGTTAAAATAGGAGATGCACAATGTTTAGCATGAAATTAATTTAATCAAATTAATATAATATATACGCTTACGCTATACGCTTCAGCCTGTAATATCCCTCTGCTGGGTATAGGCCTCGTTCCCCGTATAGGAGAAGGATTTGAGCTTAATCAGCCACGCTGCTACAATGCGAGTTGACGGATATATTCCATACTATGAGTAACGATCGCTATCAAGGTGTACATGATAACAACCGGGACCGACGGCTTAACGTGCTCTCCGAGGCACGGTGGGGAGACCAAATTAATGCCAAACCAGACCAAATTAGTGCACAAACACCCAGACCACGGCAACCTCTGTATGGCCAATACAAATGTTATATAACATTTTATATAATATATTATATAATATATAATAAACTAAAATTTTAACTGTTTTAACTTTAGTAAGAAATACATCATGTGTTAAATTATGTAACTCTATTTATATTGTTTATACAAAAAAAAACTGTATATTAACATAAGCAAATAGAGTAAGTCAATATTCTACTAAATGGTAGGACAAATAAGTTACGATTCATCTGGATGAAGTAGTAGCCTATTAAATCAGTTAAACTGACAAGGGACAAGACTCTCCACGTGTAAAATTACGTAGAACGTGTAGATAAATTATGTAACGATTAAGATAGCTTTCTAAGTGATAAACTGCAGAGTATATCTTAGGAACGTCATAATCATGACACTATTTAAAAAAAAACAGAGTCAAGAATGCAACCTATCTCATTACTACATTCCTAGAAAATGTAAATTAAATAGAATCATTTCGCATAACTGTGAACATTACTGTTGCTACGAATTAAGACTGTCCCAGTTCTATAAATTATTTTGCTGTTAACCCCAACTTCGCCTGCGAGTAATTTAATTTTATTATTTTATTTACAGGGAATCTAAATTCTATTTTTAAAGTCACTTTTTCTTAATTTCTTTAGTATAAGCCAGAAGAGTTAAACTCATTTTTGCAGTGGGCCATAATTATATTAAATTTACAATGTGTAGCGGGCCAGATTTCTTTGACATCCCTCGTATAAGCTCTCTGCTATATGGTTCTTGTAAAACGTGGTCCAGATATTTTCAAGGATATATATATATATATATAATCTGAAAAAACAGGCAGACGGAGAGACAAAAATAGTTATAATATTATTTTTTCTAAGCCATTCTGTAAATATTCATGTGCATCAAGTAAAAAGCCGTTATTTTCACATTAAAAACTTCAACATTATTTATTTTTATATATAAAACAATCAGCGTTTCCTCACCAGAGTCTCTAATGTACATCAACTTGTGTAAACCGTATACTTTCCCCGCTTTGATATGCCGCGTTGACTTGTAATTTACAGACAAGAATACGAGAAAAATTTAATATGTAAGTCTATAATTTCATATATTTAGCAAATAGAAGTCTGTTTATTTTATCTGACTTCTAGAGATTATTGAAACCATTTAAAAATGTTTTTAGACAAAATTACTTTAAAAACAAAACTAAACTACTTTATATTAATAGAGCCTTTATACGTATTTGTAATATCACTAATATTGAAACTATTACAACTAAGTTAGGTAATAATAACGTTTTCCGGTCCGCTGGACCGACGATTTACGTAAGATTGCCGATGTAGGATGGATGAGGATTGCGGATAACTGGGACATCTGGCGCGAACTTGGGGAGGCCTATGGCCTGTACCCTATATCAGTGGACTGCAATACTGACAAATGAAGGTGTTAATTTTTATGGCCCTATTTTTATAAAGTAAATGTAACTATCGACAATTTTCTTATTTGCATGCTTGCATTTTTTTTAACTCAATAACAATGGTGCCGTGTGGAAAGTCAAAATGAGGCCCAAGTTTAAATGCGTTTACCTACAAAATACTTTTTTTCCTTATTTTGAAAATACCCCCTCTCACATATAGCGTTTCTTAATAAAACGCATTTTTCTACATATTTTTTACCGACTTCCAAAAAAGAGGAGGTTCTCAATTCGACAGTGTTTTTTTTATGTATGTTACATCAGAACTTTTGACCGGGTGGACCGATTTCGACAATTTTTTTTTTTTATCGAAAGGTGGTGTGTGTCAATTGGTCCCATTTAAATTTATTTGAGATCTAACAACTACTTTTTGAGTTATATCTAATAATACGTTTTTACTTGACGCTTTTTTCGTCGACCTACGTTGTATTATACCGCATAACTTTCTACTGGATGTACATATTTTGATAATTCTTTTTTCGTTGGAAAGGGGATATCCCTAGTTTGGTACCATGATAAGGAAACCAGGATCTAATGATGGAATCCCAGAGAAATCGAGGGGAACTCTCGAAAATCCGCAATAACTTTTTACTGGGTGTACCGATTTTGTTAATTTTTAATTTAATCGAAAGCTAATGTTTGTCATGTTGTCACATATAAATTTTATCGAGATCTAATAACTACTTTTTGAGTAATCTTTGATAACGCGTAGTTACTTGACTATTTTTAGTCGATCTACGTTGTATTACTCGTCGATGTAATTGAAGTCGGTTTTTTTTCGTTTGCGAGCAAACACAATTACTTATTTTTTTTTTTGTAGAGTATAAGATAAGTATTCAAACAATAAATAATTTCTGACTCTATAATATCCGTATAGATAAAAATTTCATCAGAAAAATTCAAGTAGTATAAACTGCAAGTCAAATTGAAAATAAGATAGAAAACAGTTTATATATTCAAGATCCTTTACTTGATATTTCAGTTTATTTTATTACAGACAGACTAAACGTTTGCCTTTGATAATTATCATGAATTATTTTTCTGATACGACTCTTGTATAAAGACAAAGTAGGACATGAGAATTGTTTTTTAATTATTTTATTATACTGCATGTAATTATTTTTATTTTATAATATATGGCCATTATTTACATTAGTGTGTAGTTATGTAAGATAAAAAAGTTTTAATACTTTCTTCGTTTTTAATTTGCAAGAAAAAAAGAAAGAAATAACGTTTATTTGGTTTGAAGTATTACATAACGAATAAAACAGAATAATAAGAGACTTAGATGTAGAAAACTTTTACCCAAAGAGACCTTCACTCAGCAGTGTGCATCTGATTAAATACAGCGCTATTCGACCATGAATTTGAATGAACCATTTAACTGAGGTAGGGCACAGCAGGAATTTCCTGCTCAAAATATGGAGCAGCCCGACTAGGGTAGTACCTCGACCTTACAGAAGACCACAGCAAAACAATACTGTTTTCAAGCAGTATTGTGTTCCTGGTGTTCCTGTGGCTGAGTAAAGTAACCAGAGCCCCTGGGGGGATTGGGGATTGGGTCGGCAACGCGCTTGCGATGCTTCTGATGTTGCAGGTGTCTATAAGCTACGGTAATCGCTTACCATCAGGTGAGCCGCACGGTTGTTTGCCGACCTAGTGATATAAAAAAAAAATGAAGCGATTCTTTTAAATTTTAAACATGGACGGCGCCAAAAGAAGTTATTGATGATGGTATCCAACAGATTAAAGCTTATGATATATTATTCTTTTTCACTTTCAAATTTCACTATATTCGTTATGTTTCATATATTTTTAATTGTTAGGAATTCAGGCTACAAAGTTAGAATTAATGCAAGAAATTTAATTTTCTGTTATTTAAAATAAACACTTAACACTCAACAGCTCAAAGTAGGATTAACTCCTGTATGGCTTATACAAGTGCTTATCACGTGCGGGGATCGATTCCGCGATCGCTAGCGTAAAAACCAGCCAGGGTCGGATTTAGAGGTCTGGAGGCCTCGGGGCAGCAAAAGAGTGGAGGTCCCTTGGCCCCAAATTATTTTCCAAACAAAATTAAAAAAAGGTAAAACCGCGAAAAAAACATAGTTAGTCTGAATTTTAAATTTTATTTTCCGAAGTCTCTATTGCGGGGCTTCCTTTTTTGTAGAGGTCCCGGGGCTGTAGGGGTTTAAATCCCCTAAATCCGACCCTGCAGCCAGTGCTATGACTACTGCACTAACGTATCGTTATCGTCGCCAAATATTGTAACAAAACATTTTTACATTTTTGATGCTCGTTCAAACATTACTGTGACATTTCAATAACCACGCTTATCCCAAACAGCAAGAAATAAGATTTAACGATGGTATCAATAGCTTTAATGGAACAAATGCGTGTTATCGACTGCTTTAGTCAAAACCCTATCTCACTTGTTCTCATTAAGTCAGTACTTTGTCGCTTGCAGATAAAACTTATATTTTAGGATTCATAATAACTTGTTTGAGTTAAGGAAAGTAGATAGTAGTTAATGAAAATATATATTTAATTTTATGTGCATGTCAGTTCAGTATTTTTCCAAAATGCATATTAAAATTCGAATAAAATAATTATAAAACATTTACCTAATCACTATTGACTTTTCGTTTATACATATGTAATTGCCTAGTTGGCAATATTTTGTTAGCATTTATTAAGGTAATTTAAACGTTATATAAATATTTTTACTTTATATTTAATGCTAGCTATGCCCGCGACTTCGTCCGCGTGGAATTTAACAAAATAGTTATTGTTCAGTTTGCAAGTTATAAAAAAAATCTAAAATAAAAGTAGCCTAAATTACCCTTTATTATACCAGCTGCTAGTAAAAGTCACGTCATTATTGGTCCAGCCGTTTCAGAGATTAGCGGAACAAACTGACAGACAGAAAAACAGACAAAAATTATAAAAAATGTTGATGTATACATCCATATGCATTTGTAAGCTTTGTACATATTCTTGGAGGTATAAGAAGTAACACAGGATAATTTTTATTTAAAAAAACCAATGCAAGCGAAGCCGCGGGTAAAAACTAGTAATTTATACTGTAACTTGACAGCCCATTAAAATAATCTTATCCCTCTCTAATATAACAGTCATTTAAATATATGTATTAATAATACACAACAATTTAATAGTTCACGTCTAAGTTTATTTCGCGAAGTTAGGAGACCATAGCATAGACACCGGACAAACCGTTTAAATCGCAAAGCAATGTATACACTACATATATACACTTTCGGACATAAATAAGTCAGTAAGTAAGTAAATTTCACAAGAACATCGTAATTTCACAGCTCACGGTTGTAAAGAGATGTTGACAATGTGTTGTAGTTGCAGCCGACAACACATAATGTTACACTTAATGATTGAACGGTTGTCGACACTGTTATTACGAGTACAATAGAGTAAGAAAGTTTTGACCAGTATGATCCCGTTTCATCTTTCGTGGATAAAATTTATCCGGTACATATGTTACGAATACACTTTGACAGTAGGAGGTAAATTAGGCAATTAGAGTTTGTTTTGCTTTAATTAATAAATTACCACTTATTGATTCACAATTGCTAGTCAAAGCCCCACAAATATAGTGAAATTTGATGGTGGAAAAGAATAATTTATCCTAAAATTTTATCTGTTGGATACCATCATCTGTCAAAAAGCTTTAAGGCCATACTGTGAAGCGGGCTGTAAAAATACTCGAGATACAGGTGAAAGAAAAAGGCTACATAATAAAATGTTAAAGCAAAATACGTAGTGTGATTTCACCAATCTTAGATTATTTAATAGTCTGATTTATTAAATACTTTTTTCTGCTTCATTTTTTTTTTCAGATAAAACCGTCCCACAATTTGGTTAAAACACAGAATCCGCCTAGTTTTACTGTAATTTATTTACGGATTGGAAATAATATTAATATTTTCTGCACGTCACAGATTCTTAGAAATGAAATATCCGAATGTTCTGTGTACTATCTAGAATAGCTAAAATTCATCAGTATGACGAGTAGATATAGGGTAAAACCGGGATAGATGCCTCACTTTTTGAAATAACCACCTAATTTTAAAAATATGATTTTTATACGAATAATTTTTATTAATGTAGCTAGCTCAATCCTTTATGTTGAATTATGACTATTTTTTTTCAACCTAGCCAGTGCAGATTAAGCAGAAATCAGCTTTTCGTAAACCCTTTTTTTTGAGGATAGATGCCTATCTATATGGATAGTTGCCTCACCATGAAAATAGTGAGTAGGATAGATGCCCTTTAAACCGTGTAAACGAAAAACCAAAAACCAAATGTAGTTTTACCATATTTTCCCATACAGTCTCATATCCACCAAACCCAAATGTAATGTCCACGGCCCATTTAAATAATAGTAATTAAAAATCCTATAAACACGGATACAATTACACAAAAGTAGCACTTTAACACAATTAATCAAAAAGAAAACAAAGAAAAATGTTTAATCTTGTCATTCCTGTAATTATGAGAAAATCAGATAGCTTGCTTTAGTACCCGCAACAGTTACATATTCATTAAATTTGCATACCTTGCAAACGATACAAACGGATGTTTTAAAGCTGCGTGCGAAATGGAATTTTATTATTCTTAATAACACCTTAATAAATAAAAATATCATGAAATTTTTATGTTACTCAATGTGTGATAATGTGAAGTGTAGATAATTGTTAAGAAAGAATAAATCGACGTTGTTTGTATTTGCACTACAATGAAAATAAAAAAGAGAGATAATTATTTATTAAAGAAAAAAATAAATAAAAAATAATTATTATTTTATTGAAGAAAATAAATAAATATAGTAATTAGGGTAAAGTATTTAAATGTATTGTAATTTGAATTTAAGAGTAATTTTAGTATGAGTAATTTATATTTTTGTTACGTTCGACGTTCATTTTAATTGTCAATGCATTTTAAATAGTCTGTAGAAAATCGTATGTAAATAAATAAGATAATTCATACACGTCAAAAAATTAATTTCTCTTTTCTAAATTTTTATTACTATTATTTACAATAATTATGTTTTCGCGAGCATCGAACAAAAAAATAACCGACTTCGACAAGTAATGCAATGTAGGTAATAAAAAAAGGATCAATTAAATACGAATTATTAAAGATAACTCAAAAATTACTCGTCAAATATCAATTAAATTTAAACGACACCACACGATGAGCACTATCTTTCGATCAAAAAAACAATCATTGAAATCAGTACCCAGTAAAGTTCTAAGATAATTACACATATCAAAATAAGTGTGGTTAAGACCACACGACTAAAGTAAAACCTTTTAGCTCGTACAGTAATATACGAAACGTAACTCCCACTCTTTCTATTTTCACTAACTTATATCTATCTCGCCCGATAAAACTTTTCGTAGCGCTCTCGATACGCATTCACCAGCTTACTCTCCAAGTCAAGCGTGTTGAAGAAGTCTTACTTCAAAAATTAAAATTCGAATTAAGAACATTTTTTTGAAGTTAGTTAAAAAATAAATACGCTTAACATACCTAACGTATATACATACACTATCAACTGTTTTTAAATTCCTAATCCCAACGTAACAACCGACTGAATAGTGTGTGTATTTTGTAATAATTATTGTAACGTATATCATAACCACAAGAATTAAAATATCAATAATATGTATTTTAAGAACACTGTACAAAGTAGTACATATGCATATTAAATATAGCATTTTAATGTGCATATGCATATTTCATAGTCTTTAAGATGTTTGTCTGATTGTATTGTCGACTACATTTAATTTCTTAAACACTTACAGCAAAAATAATTAAAATAGTACATAAATATTAGTTACCCGTTTCACAATACCCCATGTAGCGTAAGTGTTAATTATTATACACTAAACGTTCCTATATCATTCAAACAATGCTCATTCAACTGTATCTAGCATCAGACACGAAACATGATATACGACATGCAATAATGAGTTTGAACGTTAACTTCGAAGTGTAATTGATTGCTGGCTTTTGAACTATTAAAAAAAATAACGACTAAACAAACACGCATTGGTCTGTGATTGTTTTATAACAGTAGCTTTTAATGATCTTCAATCACAACAACAGTACTAAGAATTGTTAAAATTAAATATTAATAATTGGTATAGATTACGTATTTAACTAAAAGAAAATACTTAACTTTATACATTTTTAGATCCTGTTTTTTTTAACTGTCGTGTATTTATTCGTTAGTATTTCATAGGAAGTGGTGAGTGATATGAATTTATAACATAACGATGTTTTTGATACACGGTTAGTTGGGCATAGGCCTTTTTCTATTTATAGTAGAAGGGAGGGAGCTTAATTCATCGCGCTACTCCACCGCGGGTTGGGGGATATATTCCTACTATCAGTAACGATAACTATCAGGTAGCAACTGGGACCGACAGCTTTACATACGTTTGAGACATAGTGGGCAAACCCACAAGAACAGACATCCAGATCGTAAACAAAATACGTATACAAGTGCCGGTGTTTGGGCGCCTACGCTACACGACATATGTAAGACTCTACACAACACCAGACGATCATCAAAGTAGTCGTAAGTAATTAAAACTAAAATTGCAAATAAAATTAGATTTTTTATATAAGTCTACGAGCCATATGCTGACGTTTTATACCCTAAAATAACATATACTTCCAACAAATTATATTGTAAGTAACTTTCAAAATAGTAACAATCAAATCAACATAACTTAAACTCATTCATCTATCAAGTGTCATTACTTAAACGTATCTAAAATGTTAATGTCATATATCGTAACAAATTAACTTATTATCAACACGAGACAGTTGTTTCACACACTTTATAACTATATGAATGATTGATGAACGAATTACGTACAAATTGTTAATACTTTTAATATGTACGTTTACTTTCTATAATGTTTTTCCCATTTCATCTTAGCCGTGAATGATTTAACACGCAACCTGTCAAGTTAATGCATTTACGCCTGTTCCGTGCCACGGATATTAAAGTGACGTCGGTACATTTTTTTTTAATTTTTTCTTTTTATAGGAAGTGAACATAATGTACAATGTTACAAAAAAAAAAAAACAGTAAATACAATATAATGTTATTACACAATGTCAATATTTAACCGTACATGTATGCGTGTATTGAAATAATTATGAGTATGCTCAAGTTGTGGCATTTTTTGCGTTAAATATGTCAAATCAATTATAATATTTAGTAGTAGTAAAAACAATAAGTATATTTTTTTCTCGCGAGTTTTTTTCTTTGAGACATTTAAATAAAGTCAAGGCAGACAATTAAAAAAAACTAAATTAATTTATTCAATCGAGATTAATAAGATGGTACTATTGCAAATAAATTGTAGATTTGTAAGTAAAATATAAAGAAGCAATAGTCACAAAATAATACTAATTCTATAAAAATAAAAATGAATGTTGCTAAAGTGCATAACTCGAGAATAGCTCGACCGATTCGGCGAATTTGTTTTTTGGGTGTTTCTTAAGGCCCACGGAAGGATTTAATACTAAAAAAAATAATAATTACTTTTATCTTTTGACAGGACGAAGTCTATCCGGGCAGCTAGTTAAAAAATAAAATTCTTACTATAGTATATAAAACTAAATACAATTTATTTAACCAGTTCCTGATACTAAATATATAACAAACTACGTTAAAAAGGTAACTAACTATACAAGCTTAAGACGAGAACAGACGAAATTCACACCCATTAATCTCTAAATCTTTTCACAATCTTACAGCATCTGATCTCGTCTGTAATTTTGTTCGTCCGTATGTAGGTAAAGTGCATCACGATACATGGGAAAGAAGCTGCCCTAGACATCAGTAACAGCCTTATCCAATTTACATCAACGCAGACTCTCGACGAGACAGTTGTTACGTAGAATTACTCGTCGTGGAAAAGGGAAACCTTGTTTAGTGTAAATGAAGCTACGTAGATAAATAAAATATCTTATATATAAAATTCTCGTATCACAATGTTAGTTGCAATACTCCTCCGAAACGGCTGGACCGATTTTTATGAAATTTTGTGTGCATATTGGATAGGTATAAGAATCGACCTACGTCTATATACGTCTAAATATGCTATATTTCATACCCCTAAGTTATAAAGGGGGGAGATAAAGGGGGTTAATAACATATATGGGAAAACAACGTTTGCGGGTTCAGCTAGTATTGATATAAAAGTAACACAACATTACAAATTAAACTTTTTCCCGAAATAATCAAAATAATCATCATCACCTTTAGTGATCACCGTTTTAGTGAATGAAAGCATTACACAACTATTAGTAATAAAAACACGAAAAATCACTGCTATAAGAGAAATCTTAAAGATTTTTCAAGTCTAGTCTACGCTTCCTCTAAGTATTTTGTATGTAGGTAAAGTACTCACGCTTCTATCCTTCGCCACCTTCGAGTTTATTGCCCAATCTGAAACAGATAACAACACTTAACTACAGCCGTTAAGACACGAACCAATTCATTTTAAGGTAAACGAGGTTGAAATCGTATAAATATAGCTAACTTGTATAATTTCTAGAACATATATGACGTACTACGAGATACTGTTTACTCGTAGACACAACAAAACAGACTTCAATTTACAATCGACAAGAAATAGAACGTAGATAGTCGAAAACTTAATCAACAGAATACGCGTCATTAATAAGTAGCTTCTGCCTGCGATTTCGTCCGGGCGGAATAGTTACTTTGGGCTAACGCTAACTTTAATAATTTGCAAAACTTTAACTTTACGCAGCGCACGCAGCGAAAGCTCTCAAAAGGAAAAAAAATCCCGATTTTAAAATATTCTTCATTGGCGCTCCGCTCCTATTGGTCTTAGTGTGATGATATATAGCCTAATAGCCTTCCTCGATAAATGGTCTAACACTGAAATAATTTTTCAAATCGGACCAGTAGTTCCTGAGATTAGCTCGTCCAAACAAACAAACAAACTCTTCAGCTTTATAATATTAGTATAGATTTAAATGATACTGAATGTTAAGTGTCAGGTTTCGAATAAAGAATCATCAAAATCGGTAATATGTATATATATAGTAAAAAGTTATGTTCCTCCTTTTTGATGTCAGTTAAAATGAAAACTAATGATGAAACTTTGATAAGTCTTAGAAAGGTCTGTAACAAATATTTAAATTATGATTTAAAAAGCGAATTTTAAAATATTGTCTACTAATTTCACGCTCGTTTACTTATTTAATTACAACTTAAACAAACTCCATAAATAAATAATCTTAAGTAACACAATTCGTTGCCACAACTTTCGTTGATTTGTTTTATTATATCTTATTTATGTTATTTTTATATCAAGTAATCGAATTAGATTAAATTTCACGGCATTTGCAATTGAAACATTTCAAGTAATCTTCGATAATTTTCTCCGACGAAAATACGTTCTAGGTATCCGAGAAAGGCTAAGAATCGAAAGTTAATTTAAAAAAAAAGGTTCTAATATCAGCAAATTGGAATGAACCGCAATTACTGACAGCACTTGATGCGTATCGAATGGTATAAGGTAGCATTAAAATGAGCCCGATGTCTAGTATTATTACACTCTGTGCGGCCTACATCCTTGTGGATGAATACAGATTCTCTTTTTCTTCTACATATACTATATCTTTCTATTGTCTTGATAAAAAATTAACTACTATACACTTACATTACATATGTATAAAATTATTTAAGCTTAGATATATAACAAAAATAAATCGTCAAAATAATTTTACGCACATAATTTCTTAAATTAGATAGGATATTTTTTTGGATAATTTTTGGATTGGATATTTTTTTACGCTGTAAAAAAGTATTATTATTTTAAATTTAATCATTTTGATTTAAATTAACAATTATAGAGGTATCCATTGTAAAGAGAAAATGGAAGATGATGTAAGATGGATGATAAAAAATATCAATATACCTTAACTAATCAAAAACACATGTTTTTAATGATCAGATAATATCAATACAAAAAGCTATATCCGGTTCCGGTGTAAACAAATTAGAAGTGGTTATTAACAAAGTACATGATCGTAAGATAATCTATTAAAAGTAATTTAATTGAAACTTTATATTGGAACGAATAGTAGGTTTCTTTATATTACATTGATTTTTACAAGAAGTGTGGGAATATCCTTTCTGTGATAGATTATTTAACGTCAATTATACATGTATTGAAAACGTAATTATCTCATGTATAAAATTGAGCTTAAACGCTTAATTCCAAAGCGATTAAAGATTTTATCATGGACATAATTATATTAAAAATGACTGTTGAGAAGTTTATAGTATAATTTTTAAAAATACATCTTCCTAACCATTAAAAACGATTGATTATTATTTTTTAAATAATCTTATTTGAAACAATTGTTTATCAAACGATATCTGTAAAGTAAAATTCTTTATAAAAAATAGTATTTTTGAGATAGACAGTAACAGAATAGGAAAAGAGTCTCCCGAAATTCTTATTATTATCCTTTATTGTTATGACATTTGCCCAAAGTATAAAATACCACTTACCCGCTTTAATATCAAAATATACAATCGATTGCAATTCAATAGAAAGTAGATAATAAGCTGTAGCTTATGTAAAGCTTTCTTTAAATACATTAAAAGTAATATTTTGAAGTTACAGGAAGTTATTAAAATCAAATACTATTCATTAATCACGATCTTAAACCGCTATAATTTGTGGTGTTAAAAATAGTAACCGCTCCATGAAAAACGGTTCAAACATCTGAGTGACGTATCCGGTGGATTTGAGTGAAAGTACTTCTCACGATAGTGTACATTAGGCTATTTTTATTCAAATGAATATTTTAAGGAAGATTTTATTTATTTATTTAATACTTCACTGCATACAAAAATGAATTCACAAACGAGTTTTTACGCTATCAAGAGCGCCGTTATGAAAATGTAACAAGACTGAAAAAATAATACCTTAACAATTATTTCATTATAAGTTTTTACATCAGTTTTACTGATTGGGATAATTTAAACTTTCATTTTGACATAAGATGGCTCGGAGCTAATATTATGTTTAAGTACTAATAAATCTGTTTTGTAAGTGGACTTAAGTTAATTTAGCGGGAGATTTCCTGAAATAGCTACGTTATAACTATCTTTACTGTCAACCGAGTACAAAAAATGGAGAAAGTTCTCAATTTGGCTGTTTTTTTTATCATCACATAGTATAAAACAAAGTCGCATCCCGCTGTCTGTATGTAAATAGAGTGATTCCAGAGGAAGGTTTATATTTATAATAAATGCAAAATATAATAGAGGAACACGGATAGTTTTTGTAACCGTGCAAAGGCGTAGCGGGTCGCTAGTTTGTTTATATACGTTATCTCAGAATTTTTTTACTGGGTGGACAGATTTCGATGATTCTTTTTTAAATCGAAAGATGTGCTTGTCATGTTGTCCCATTCAAATTTGATTGAGGTATGATGAGTATTTTTTGAGTAATATTTGATAACGCATATTTACTTGACTATGTTTTCATCTACCTACGTTGTATTAGTTGTCAATGTAATTGAAGCCGGTTTTTTTTTGTTTGCGAGCAAACACAATTATAATATTTAGCGTCCGTATAAAATGATGAATTATAAAACCTTACCGAACAAAATCAGTCATGATCGCTCTAATAGGACAAAAAAAATTGCAACTACCTATAATCTTGAAATAAAAATACACTTAGAATCTCAATGTCACACATTTAAGAGGGTCTATTGTTTGATGTCTAGCTTAAATAATCGTATTTCCTTCCTGCAATCAAAAAAATAAAAAATAAACACAATTTCAAGGAAACGTGCAACTTACTTACAATATTTAATGAATGTACATTTCAATATTTCATATAAGCTTAAATTACATGATAGGAAAAGTGCATTTTACATAAAAAAATTTTAATTGCGTCAATTTGATAATGTTGACGTTACGATAAATATAATTGAGATGTTACTGACCATTCCTCTATATTTCCATAGCTTTTTGCTAGGTTTAACTTTTATTATATTTCGATGCTTTTCATAAGAACAAAAATGGTCAAGAAAAGCACAAATTATCCAAATACAATAAAATTCAAATATATGACACGCTTTATAAGAATTAAACTCATACATAGACATACAAAAACAGCATTGGACATCAAAATATCAAATTATACTTAGCGATAAAAATGCTTTTGTCTAAGGAGGCTGCGCTATCTGATGTGTTTCATTGATATTAATGCAATTGACTATTTAGTTCCATATACTCGTGTAAGTACCGTGTATAAGTTAAGCATAGGATACGCCGATAGCAATTCATAAGAATCGAACAAATGATTTACATGCATTTTATAAGAGAAATTACGTAACATGCCACTTAGAACTGGTGCATATAACGAGAGTAGATACTGACTGGTTTCAAAGGGTCGTTATGGACATATTTGTGAAAATTATCAACACAGGAATTATTTAAGTCTCTCTAAATTTGCTTCTATGTGCTCTAACGTCTTATTTTAATGATTAAACATTATGAAGGGGAAAAATATAATATAAAAATTGCGAAAATAGTACTGATAATTATTACATTTTTGAAGATTTTTCTTTCAGAGCTGTTTTCTATAATTTTCATTCAGTATCAGAAGAAAAATAATAAAAAACGATTTGGTCGACCCGTTATTAAGTTCGGACACACATTTAGTGATTAACTTTTGTTTAAGAACTAAATATTCCTCGTGAATTTACATACATTTCTTAGTGATTCCTTAATGTTCCCTTTCGTTTAGTCAGTTAATTTTATGGCCTATAACTCTCCTCGATAAACAGACCTAGTTAGTGACTCTAGGCTTAGACAAGCTAATTAGTAGATAATATAAATATAGATTGACGATCGATTTTAACGTCATATTTATCTCATAAAGCTATGTTATATATGTATGTGGTAATGTAATGAAGTTTCAGAGCTGTTTGTTAGTTTGTTAAAATGTCTAAAAAAATCACGCCAAGGATCATAAAAATGGATTATCTTCTATATAAATAAGATGTTTATAAATCCATATATAATCTATAAAAAGACGTGATTGCTTTTCTAATAACACAAAAACTACGACAAACTTAGATACACTTCGTTTAATTTCTTTGCTGATGTGCTCATTTTAAGCTTACATTTAATGATAATGCGTTTACAGGAAGTCATCTGAATACAAAACAGGGAAAAACATTTGTCGAGGTTAGGGCGCGGGTATTAGGTAGTTGTCAACCTAGACGAAGATCAATGGTCAGTGATAGCAGATAGCCGGATAAAACTAACATTATAATAAACCTATTCCCAAACTATGGAAAATTAAAATAATGATAAATATTATAATAAATAAATAAAAATACATATTATTTTAAAATACTTTTACAGGTTCATTAAAAACAAAATAATTTATCAAACTAGGAATACAGTAAAATAATAAACATACATTAAGTAAATACGTATTTGCGAATATAATTTAAAACATTAAAAAATGAAAATTGAAAAATTACATCGAATTTTATATCGACATGTCGAAAATATAAGATTATTTTGTCTCAATATTTTACGTTTTTAAATGGAGACAAATTTATTAATTAACATTAGGACGTAAATAAATATCTATTTGTATATTCAAACAATAATTTTCTATTAATATATATGAGTATAAGGATTTATGTAGGGTGTTCTATTTCTGAACGTATTTCAAAACAACATTGTAATCAAGCGTATTAATAATAAAAGACTACCAAAGTCTAACAAACCGCTATTAAAAATATTCTAGCGAGCATAGCCGGGAGCTATCTATTATCTTCACAATTACATAGTCACACCGCGCTCATAATTTTTACAGACACGTACAAATAACTAAAGATATGAACACATTACTCAATACCTTAACACAACGCAAGCGCATAATACAATACAAACGTTCTCGGTACACATTTTGAAGCCTCTGTGATTTGAAAAGATGTAAAGCTAATTATAGACCACACTAATTTAAAAAAAGAGATAAAGCTGCGGTCTATACCACAGTAATTAATAATTATTATAATTATTATTCAATTTCTAGAAAAAAAGACGGTACAAAACGGGACACATGAGACACAACACTCCGTAACTAAGCATTTATATAGTATTTATTTTAATTATCTACAATTTTATTGAAAAAAAAAATATTACGTTTTTAAATTACATCTCAACACTTATGTATCCAACACTTTACTTATTACAGATTATGACAGCGTAAAGGCGTGGTCACGTGGTGAATTTCATGCTTTTTTACATTTAAAAGAGTAAAACCTAAGAGTCACATAACTAGTGTTTAAAGTGGGAAAAATTGTTAGATGCAGAATTCCACAGTATGCGTGAAAATAGTAAGAAAATTATAATAATTTACTTACTGTAAGACCGATTTATACATCTTGTTCTGTGAGTTCTATGAGGCGCCTATACAACCTTTATAAATAGTATTAATATATTCTTTAATATATTTTCGTCGACGCTTTTTATTATACAATTTATAAAAGAATATATAATTGCTTGACGCTGGAGTGGGGTCATTGACTGACATATAGTAAGCTAATAAAACTGTAAACAGTAATAAAACAGTAGAATGAGTATTATATCAATAGAGACGATATTTTACAAGTTTTGCAATTTTACGGTAACCTACTGCCGGAATCATTTAGAATATAATTATTGTGTTTGCCTAAAATAACGATTCCTAAGAGACACGTGACAGTCCTGCTGAAAGTTCCAGATAGACCCAAATAAAAAACTATGATTGATCGAATATTATTGTAAACTATTGTGTTTGAAACAGGGACTCAAAATACTTTATTCAAATTTGATACGGTAAAATACAATTTTTATCAGGGTATTTTCGATCCAGATAGATCTATCAGGATTCCTAATGGAACTTAACATTTTACATCGGAGTTTTTCCGCAGGGAGTAAGAAAAAGTCTTTAAACAATTCATCAACTCCCAGCTGTAGACGGTAATTGATATATTAAATTTACTTTACGATCTATATTTTAAATCTAAGCCTATGTCACTAAGCTTACGCAAAGCCGAATACGAATACAAACTGCATTCAACCATATTATTTACTTCTTTTGTGTACAAGTATATAATTATTATTTTTTATTTTTTATAATTTTCGTTTATGCTAACCGTGTCTTGATATTGACAAATAAAAAAAAAATCTTCCTATTTGGTACAACACAATACATAAATAAAATTATGTTCTTATCCGATTTAAGTTTTGTATCAAACTCGCTTTAATCTTCGAATTTAGTAAAAAAAAAGTAATCGATTACCAACACGTTCATTTCTAATTAACGGAAATGTAGGTACTTGAAACAATGTTATTACAATAGAAAACCATTTCCACTTGAGCCAGAAATAATCTAATAACAGACAATACTAAGAAATATACACATACTTAAGATAAAAAAAAGAAATGTCAAGTTAGTTTATGAAGTGTCATGCAAATATTGGCACAGATGTTGTTTGCATGTGTACAAACAATTATAAAAGGCAAGATAAACAGCTAAGAACGTACTTGAGTTTTGCTTTGAAGATTCCAAAAGGCAAACGAGGTATTACCGTTAATGTGTTGCTAGCCGCAAAAAAGCGCAATGTAGAATTTTTTTTTTTTTCAATTTATTGGCCAATACATAACAAATACATTTTAATTTGAAATTTAAGTACCACGAAAACCTCGCGGGTTTATCTGGGTACAGAAACGAATTAACGAGCACATACGAGATCCGAACATCAGTTTTTGCTAAGAAATTTTAAATTGACACTGACATCACATGCTCTGTAAATATGACAGGAATAAAAAAATTAAATCGTAATCGAATTATCATAATCGTGTTTGCATTAATCTGTAATAAAATTCATAAATACGGCTGCCTTTTGTCGTTGTAAACATCGTTTGACACGCAAAATTGTCAAACTGGAACATCCCATGTGTCTTTAATATACATATGTAATAATGTAAATATATCGTATGCTTCGTAATAGAAATTAGAGGAGTTATTTATGGACAGATACAATAATATAATCGCCGTTGTTTATCCTTTTGTAATATCATAAATAACTTCATAATGTAACTACTCAATTCTGTATTATTTATATTACGTATCCTAAAATATAATATTAAAAAAAACTGTCATATTTTAAGCTGCATCGCATTACGACTACTAGTAATAAAAACCTGACTTTATGGGTCCGAGATTTTAAATTCAATAAAAAAAAGCATTTAAAAGAATCATAGTTTAGGGGCAATTACTTCTGTTCGCGGTTTATTTATTCTAAAATGACATATTTATCGGTTTCAGCGTCAGTTTAAAATGTTAGCGTAGATAAGATCGTATAAAGTCAGTATTATATGGCGGGATCGAGCAGAGCCAGTAGACAAACTAGTTTCGAAGAGCTTTGTTTGAACAGTTATAAATAAATAGTCTGGTTGTCACTACATCGCAATTGTATTTTATAAATAAAGTAACATTGCCTTTACTCTTTATTACAAAAAGTGGTACATTCAATGTTCAACTTGCGTTTATTTCAAATTGGTGATAATAATTTAGTATATATATTTTAAAGGTCCATGTTGACAAGAACAAGACAAGAACTAAAAATATTCATGTAGAAGTATTATGACACATGTTTTTTAAATACTAAAAATAATAATAATACATTGCATTATATCTTTAACTTTAAAAACGTCGTAATTAAGCTATTTTCAAAAACCAACGGGTTCTATAAGAAGACAATTCTGAAAGACGGCCATTAGTAAAAAAAAAAAAAACATGTTAAGCAATCTCATGTAAACTACACGCTAGAATTCTAATGCTGTTTACTCTTGAAGTCGATCCTCCTCCGTCCGTAGATCCTGATATTATTATTTTACATATTATTAACTTTAAACTGATAGAAATCTAAGCTTACTCAAACGGGTTATAAAGTGACAATCAATCAACATGTAAAATTCCACGCGATACTCTAGTTTCCAGTAGTTTCCACTAGTTTCCACTGCCGCTTATACATTACGTGCTGGCATCCGTGCGATCGCTAAATAAACTCGATCCGTACCTTGTGTGTCATGACGTGGTCATATTATTATAATATAAAACGCATATTGTCGTCACGTTTGTGGAGAAAGAATTGCTGGAAAAGATTGATATGTACTGATTGTTACTTTTGATGGTTTCCGATCGTTTCGCTGCATTTATATTTATACACGTTTCATTAAATATTAAATAAGTTAAGTACTTTTAATTAAAAAAAAAATGAGTGCGCTTTAGACCACACGACTGAAGTAAAACTTCTTTAGCTCCATTTATCTTCCGTTCGCATCCACCGATCACAGTTTTCGTAACGCTCTCGACACGCATTCACCAGTTTACTCGCCAAGTCAAGCGTGCCTAAAGAAGCTTTACTTCACAAGACAATTTTAAAAGAAGCACCTTTATATTTTTAATTATTAGTTTACAGATATTGAGAAACACATACATTAATTGCGTACGGATACAAACTTTTAACTCTTCTTTAATCCTCTACCACTTTAAAACAATTTGTTACAGATTCACAGTTATATAATATCTGAGTCTATAGATCGTTAATAAATAAATTAACGATTTTCGAACTCGTTATATTGTACATGGTCTTTTACTTGTCCTGTCCAAATAATTTTATCTATGTATTGTTCTATTCTCGCATTGTCATGAATGTACTATCCGGAAAATCACACCATAGACTTTTATAAATATCAAATGAGTTGGTTAGTAATTATCAATAAATATTTCTTAAATAAATAATATTAAGTATATTAAATTGATTTCTTAATTAATAATAATTCATTATTATTAATTACAGTTACTTTTCGTAATTAAAATGATTTTTTAACATAAAAATGCACCTTTACGCTTTCATCTTCGCTGAATTTCAATCACCGTCAAAGATTGCTACAAAAAATTAGAATATAAATAAAAAAATGTATCTGTAATGTCGTAATATTGATAACTCTAAGGTGAAACGGTTAAATGCGTTATGTAATTATCGTAAAACGTAAGTACGTCATGGTTAGCTTTCTGGCACTTGGCTGTGATTGACACTTAATCACTATTAGGGCCGTTTCAATAGTTGTGAATTAAGTTCATCTTGCGAATAAGTTAATAATAGACTTTAACAACGGAAGGTTCATCTTCGCTTAATAAACTACAACTATAAAATTTATATTTGCGAATAGAATTATCTCATACATATAATGAAATTTGATTGTAAAAAGAATAATATATAGCTTTTATCTGCTGGACATCGTCATCTGTTAAATAACGTTACCAAGAACCGGTGAAATAGGCCCTTAACGTAACTCGTTTTATAAATAGGCTTTGTAATTACCGTCTTAGTTATCAAAGAAATAAGGTTTTAGTATTCCATTCAATCGTAAACGTTCAAAATCATTTTCCCTCTCAAAACACGTACTATTCACATAATCGTCACTACTTGCGTTCGAGTCACAATACCTATTTGTCATTTTCTGAACTATGAAATGAAATGATTTGTGTCGCTGTATTGTTTACTCGGCGTATTTTATTGCCTTCACGTATGTTAACGGAAACTTGAATGATTACAATTTTACAATGAGAACCTTTTGAAATATTAATAGTTTATGGAAATACGATTACTACTTTGATATTCATACGACGTTTATTTCTATAGTGCTATATCTCACGCATCACGTTAAATCGTTGATTATATTATTTAATAGCTGACCCGGCGAACTTCGTATCGCCTAACGCAAACTTTATCGTATGGTATTAAAGTTCAAATTGACTTTTAAGTATTATCACAAATCTTTTGTATGGGAGTATAGAAAAGTGTTGTTTTTAGACTTTTTCAGGAAATTTAAATTTTTTTTTTAGAATTTTTCTCTCCGTAAGAACCATCCTCGTACTTCAAGGAATACTTTAAAAAAAGAATTAGCGAAATCGGTCCAACCGTTCTCGAGTTTTGCGCTTAGCAACACATTCAGCGACTCATTTTTATATTATAGATTATGTTACAGTGAGTTCAAAGGTACTAAATATACAGTATATATTTAATTATTTATTTAAAAAGTTAGCAGATCCAGTGTCCTTAGTAACCGCCATTTTTCCGACAAAATTTCTTTTCGTTTTTCATATAGGTACCATGTATTATTTTTTCTAAAGCGTACAAAACGAAATAACAAAACAAATATGTATCTAATTTGATCACTCATTCGGAAGTACATACATACATTTTGGCGATTTATATTTATGTGTATGTATATGTATATATATAATACGCCGCATTGGCGCAAAGGTCACAGCCATGGATTGTACCTGTTACGCTGGCGGTTGCGGGTTCGATATCCGCACATGACAAACATTTGTATTGGCCATACAGGTGTTTGCCCTAGTCTGGGTGTTTGTGGAGTTCTTGTGGGTCTCCCCACCGTGCCTCGGAGAGCACGTTAAGCCGTCGGTCCCGGTTGTTGTCATGTACACCTTACAGCGATCGTTACTCATAGTAGGGAATATATCCGCCAACCCGCGTTGGAGCAGCGTGGTGGATTAAGCTCTGATCCTTCTCCTACATGGGGAAAGAGGCCTATGCCCAGTAGTGGGATATTACAGGCTAAAGCGTATTTATGTGTTTGAGAAATAGTACGTACTTGTTGTGTGTGTTGTGTTATTTAGCTGTGATCTTCTGCAAAGTCGAGGTACCCCAGTCGGGCAGCTCCATATTTGAGCAGAAACCAGCTGTGCCCTACCTCAGTTAGCCTTACATAAGTAACGAGAGCAAAGCTGAACCCTCATACCGTTTTTGATGAGCTGGCTGCTTATAATTATTATTTAAAGCATTTTAATGGCATTGTTTGCCATGCGCGTATGATCTACTTGATAGTATCTAAGCGGTTACCTTTTTGGTTTATTGTACTTATTAAACTTTTTAAAAGACAGTTTTTTAAAAGAGTAACTGCGGAGTTTCATGTCGCTTCTTCTTTGTAGAATCTACATTTTAAATCGGTGGTAGCTCCACTTTGACTATAATTAATTCAATAACTTAATAATCCTAATCTCTTAAATGACGATTCAATAGTACTTTTGAAGCCTATTTGAATAAAATAATTTCTAATATTGATTCTGTATTTTGTTTAAATTCTATTTTTAAAAATGAAAAAAAAAATAGCAATAACTACAAAAAAATATATATACTAATTTCTTTTTCAAATCGTAAACTCGTGCGTTCAAACAAACAAACGACCACATCAGCTTTATAATAACTTTAATAAACATTTTAATCTTCTACCTCACTAATACCGGTAATTTTAGCGAATATGAATATGAAACCATAAAAAAAAATTGCTGTAATGACGTTCGCGATGTTATTCTTATAAGCTAATAAAACATTTCTTAGAAAAGAAAGACGGATCGCCGACCGTAAAGATCTCTGATTACTATCGCGTATAAAACCACTGAGCTGTCGTCATTAGATGCTTTATATTTTTTGTACAAATTTACACAGCCTTCTTTACAATATAGATACTTTAAGCTCCAATTAATTTACTGACTATCTTATATTGTATTAAAGAAAAGAAAAATCATGGACGTAGTGTGTAGAAAACTTAAAGAAAATATGTAGTCACTAGCTGGTGCCCGCGAGGTATTTAGTAGCATATAATTTTTTACCCTCAATTCCCGAAGAGTAACGTTTCAAAGCACAACTTCTCTCGAGAAAGAAATGTACATTTTTAAATGTCACGGTAATTGTTCTAAAGGAGTAAACTCCAGTTGTGTTTCAGGGCTGACACACACACACTTTTTTAAACCTATATCAGTAATTATTCTTATGGATTAATTATAGGCAGTGTTCCGAGCAAAGTTATATTTTTAGGCGCATGTTAGAAAACAGTGGAAAACAGTTACGTATAATTAATAGCATTACACTGACAGCAAAGATGTTTGATTAATGATGGAATTGTCTTAAAAGAATTGTAATTAGTTTTAACGTAATTCATGAATATTTTACTTTTATAAATGATACTCCATATTGATGTAATAAAATAGAGAACGTCAAATTTTTTTAACTGTGCCTACTGTGATTTTTTTTTCATGACGCATAAAGTTAATATTATTATTAATTAGTTAAGTTTCACTACAAAACACCATGACAAGACTGATACAAAGTATTTTTTTCACAATTGGTAACCAATAATTATTCTATTGACCTGGAGATAACGCCGTATTTTTTCCGTAAATGTATTGTATTTTTTTTTTTTTTTATATAAACTGTCCAGACACAAAAAATAATTATACTTTTTTTGCAATCGTTCGAAACTTATCCGCAATGTGTATATATTTTTTAAATTATATTTATGAAATAAACAATTGTGTAACTTATTTAGTACAAACAGCTTTAAAAATCCACGCAGGTTTCGCAAACAATCACATATACACACCCTCCTATCAGCAACAAGCTGGGGCTGAAAAATTTCGGCGACTCGTTTTAATTCATATCGACACATATCTATTAATGGAGACATTTTCACTTAACTATATGATACTTTATTAACTCGTGTATTGATACAATAACTTTTATTCCGTGTTTAAAATAAAATCTATTCAGAAAAGTTTCTTAATATTTTATAAACATACAGAAAGAAAATTATGGAAATTGTATGTACTAGTAAGAAAAATCACATGTTAGTAGTCTAACTGAGGTAGAAAATTTCGTGCTCAAAATATGGAGCAGCCCGACTGGGGTAGTTACCTCTACCTTACACAAGAATACCGCTAGATAACACTGTTTTCAAGCAGTGTTGTGTTCCTCTTGGTGAGTAAGGTGACCAGAGCTCCTGGAGGGAACTGGGGATGGGATTGGCAACGCACTTGCGATGCTTCTCGTGTTGCAGATGTCTATAGGGTACGGTAATCTCGTACCAGGTGAGCTGTACGCTTGTTTGACGATCTAGTTACATAAAAAAAATCTAGTAATCCACGGAGACGAAAAACAATTTAAGAAATGGCTGAATTTGCAAAATCATTTCCAAACTGAATGAAATAAACTGTTGTTATTACATACTTTTAAAAGAAACCAAAAAGCAATATCTCTCTTTATTTTATATCTCTTATTACTACTACTTACTACCGAAAAATTACTTTAAGAAAACAATGACAAAAACAAATAGTAAAAGAAAATAAAGAACAATTTAACAATGACTACGTAATTATATCCAAACTACACGTGTTTGTTAAAACTAAGACCCGTTACGCACTGTTTACACTTTACACCGAACCGTTACCGTTTAAAAACAACCTACGCCGCCTTCTAATGTGATTCTTCATTAAATATACATACATACATTATGAAAATAATAACGATTAAATTTATAATATCTCCAATTTCAAAACACAACAAAAGTTGACCAGCACTTCAGCCTAGCGCAGTCCTCTGCTGGACGTAGGCCTTCACAAGCGTGCGCCAAAAACGGCGTGAACTCATATGTTTTGCCCGTAGTCACCACGCTGGGCAGGTCGGTTGGTGACCGCAGGGCTGGCTTTGCCGCACCGAAGACGCTGCTGTCCGACCCCAACAAAAGTAACATTTTGCATAATTTTTTTATATCGAATAAAGTACGTGATAGCCTTAAGCTATAGAGTGATATAATAAAAAAATAGGAGAAAAAGATTTTCACAAAACAATTATAATAACTGGAATGGAGACAACTGGATTGGCAGACGCAGTGTGGACCGACTATCTACGTAAAATCGTCGGTTTAGGCTGGATGCAGCAGGTCCAGCAGTAGACAGCAATAGGGTGAACTGAACTAGCTAGCTCGACGACCGACGTACAGTTGTTGTATGTTTTTGTTAATAAATACATCGTATTTTTTAACCGACTTCAAGAAAGGAGGAGGTTATTCAATTCGACCATATATTTTTATTTTTATTTTTTTATATGTATGTTCGGGGAAAACTTCGTCGTTTATGAACTAATTTTGATAATTATTATTTTTTTTATTAGAAAGGAGATATCTCAAGGTTGGTACCATGATAAGGAAACCAGGATATGATGATGGAATCCTAGAGAAATCGAGGGGAACCCTCAAAAATCGTAGTGACGACTAGTGCGTTTGTTTGTTTTTTTTTTTTTCGTCTACTTACGTTGTATTACTTGTCGATGTAATTGAAGTCGGTTTTTTTCGTTTGCGAGCAAACACAATTATTAATTTTCCAATTTATTGGAGTCGTTCGGAAACTATGCGCGGACATACATTCAGCGATTCATTTAAAAATACTGTTAACTGTCTCAAGTTATTTAAAATACAAAAAAAAAAGTAAACATAACTGTCATAATATACTCATTGTTTTTCATTGATTGATTTTTATGTACTATACAGAACACTAACGATACATTTTAACAACTTGCATTATTTATAATTTAAAAATTTAAAACACACATTACAATCACAACAATCTTTTAACGTGAAAGCAATTGTAAGGAGATAATACAATATGTATACAACAAAGTACAAATTTATTCATTGTTCGTTTGTTTAGTCGATTTAATCTCAAAATTTATGTAATGTAAGCGATTACCGTGTCCCATGGACGCCTGGAAATCAAGTGCGTCACCCCCGCTATCAGAGCATATCCGCCTCCGTAGAAGATCTATCTCCCTCGCTCACCAAAGAAACACAGTAATACACATCTTAATTAAACCAGGATATTATACTTGAAGACATATTGTGATATAGGCCGTGATCTTCTGTAAGTCTGAGGCACACCCACATTTTGAGCATATTCTTTAAGAAAAGAGAGTGGATCAGACGAAAAGCGAAAATAAAGGCGGGTAAAACCATATGGTACGTGTATATTTGTATAACTCTCTTGATCATTGTATTTAATTAACGACCTACGCCCATTAAGTTCACTTTCGATACGTAATGAGAATACTTTCGTCCAATCAAGAGTAATGAAGATAATGTTATCGTCGTAAAACATAATGGCGGTGGGTAACGCTTAAAGACTGTATATATTATTATTTTTTGTACAAAATTTAAAATTTATTAAAAAAAAAAACTAAATGTAAAAAACTCATTTCGTGAAACCCGATCAATTTCATCTGTAATGTTATAAAAATATTTACTTCTTGAAAACTATAAAGTTTTTCATATTCATTTTTATTTGCCGTACTACTCCACACTTTCGTGTTTTAATCTATAACTCGTTATAACCATAACTACAGAGAAAAACCTGCCATTAGTCTAGCAAGAGGCTTTATACGTTTATATTATTGTTTTAATAATTCATTTTTATGTGTTACGGATTACGGGTCTTATCGAGATAATAAAAAATATGCGTTTATCTTTTATTTTTAATAGATATAAAATATAAAAAGAGAAATTTTAAAATACACAATTGCTACATAAAAAAGAAAGTACCAACTTAATTTTTGAATTACCATTTTATTTCTGTAGATTTATTAGAATTTTTTTTCTATGGGTATAATATCAGCCTGTGTTAACTTTTGTTATGCTTTTGGTTACAAATAAAGTAATTTTATTTTATTCGTTAATTTATTTTTATTTATTTTTTGGTTCTTGTTATTATTGGTATAAATATAACTATTTACTATTTAACTGATTAATCCTAATTCCTTTTTTTCAGTTATTGAGATGTGTAATTTTAAATTATTGTTGAACGTTTGTGTTTGTCAATTCAAGTCAAACGAATGGATCTATTCAAGTCAAACGATAAGCCGATCAGAGAATTATTCATTACTACAAGACTGATTCAATACACTTCACACTTCCAAATCGGATAGACAGCTTAAGCGTCAGTTACATACATACATAAACAAATCATAAATATATTATTCTTCTAATTTGGTTACACAACACAATTACACAAGCAAATGTAAATTTGTTCTATGTTAAATAATAAATCTGAAAATATTATAAATTTTACGTTACTATTTATTAATTTTAATAGTATTCAAACACAAGGAGTAGGTGCTTAATTTAATTGTATTGTTTATATGTATTACCTCGTAGGTTTTTACTGGGCGTACAAATTTTGATGATTGATTTTTTATTCAAAAGTTATGCGAGACGATTTTATCTAGACCATTATATTTGAGACCTAACGAGTAGTTTTTTAGTAATCGCTAAATATCTAATTACATGTGTTTATCCCTTCTCCATGTTTATGTAAAATGTAAAATAAAGTTATTATTTTTTTTCTTCAAATGTGCAATGATAATACCGACAAGTACACCAATATTGCTACGTATGATCGATCGACGATATAAGTTACGCTATCTTTGAAATAAAATATAAAACATGTTTAATCACAAATAGATACACAACTAATGTATGTATACATAAAAAGTGCATTTGCATTTAAAACCTACCTCGGTATCTAAGTTTAATTTATCTCTGAACATGAGATGTTAATAAAATCACCATCTTACATTAGTTCTCACCATAGTAAAAAAAGTTTCCCATGAAAACTCAAACAAGGCAGGCAGATGAACTGGCTACAGGAAAAGGATTGTTAGCGACTATGAGGCTTATAAAAAGCCTGTTTAGATAAAAAAAGGTATGCAGTAAACCAGATTCAATCTGCATCCACATCAAAGGAATAGATTAGCAATGATCGCTGAACATTGGTGTAGTGTGGAAATTGGTAATTCTTACCTGTTTGTAGACTAGATTTTTTTGTTTTAATTTCATTTCTAAGGATCGTAGAAATGAAATTTTTATAATGATATTTCTTTCTTTCATTTTGTAAGACTATTTCCAAACTCAATGAAGACAAAACGTCTAATGGTTTTGGACTATTTAACATAACATTTTTAAATCTATAAATGAATCATTTTAGTATAAAAAATGTATTAAAAAGTATATATGTAATTAATATTAAAGAAATAAACTGATGACTGACTGCTGAAGTAAATACAAATTTAATATAATCATTGCTCATTTGAATCTCGAATCGATAATTTTTTCTCATATTAATATTTTACGAGAGCTATATTTATTCTGAATCTGAAATTATGCTAAGTCATGCACTTCATGTATCAAAAATATCTTATAAATACAGTTGCAGTATTGACAAAAAAGTAAATGTGTAAATATGTACAATTTACTTCTCAGTTTTACTGTTTTACTGATTTTGTACTTTTTTTTTTTTGTTATGTTGAATAGTACTAAAATGTCGTCAGCATAAAAATGTATGATAACTGAAATTCCTAAAAAACTCCCACTTTTGCTTCTAGTAATGAAAGACTTCTAATAATAAAGAAAACGATCTAAACTTAATCTGATCACTAGACTCCTATGGATTGGTAGCTTGATAGAAACATATTTCTGAGGTTCCAAAATATATAATTTTCTGAAAATTTTGTTTCTCTACCTTTAAAAACGAGACTAACTTAAAATAAAATTACTTAAAACTCTGTTAGACTTAATATGATGACTTAATAAAATTACAACTCAGTTAGACTTAATATGAAGAGTTAATTAACGTTTTTAATCGACCGGTTAATCTCAGCTATAATATGTCCTAATGTAGATAATAAACAAATATTAATTGTTCTAAAAGGAATGTCCTTAAACGCGTAAAGTTTTCATCTTTCTCACGACGACGCGTTAGCGCAGCGGTAATAGCACTGGCTGTTGCGCTGGCGGTCGCGGATTCGTTTCCCGCTCACGACAGACATGTGTATCGACCATATAGATGTTAGTCGTAGTCCGGGCTTTGTGTTTGTGTATTGCATGTGCTTCCGGACCCCCAACACAGAAGAAAACCCTACTGGGGGATCCGCTGAGTGTGAAGCGTTTATTAATTATTAATATTTGCACTTTAAAATGTCGTTGCTCTTTAAAGTTTATGGCAACTTAAAAAATTTGCAGTAGTGGACTTGTATTCACTTAAATAATGATAGAATATAGTTACGGATTAATAAATAAATAAAACCGTTTATTTATGATGTTGTTTCATACAAAATTGATTAGCAAGTCTGAAATAATAATTATCTTATCCTACTACACAATTTATAATGATTTAAAAGTGATAGTCGTGAATTTTATGGTAATTGGTAGCATCTCTGATACGAAACGAAAGTGCACAGGAAGTACAGTTTATAATACTCGTAAAAGTCAAGGAGTATTTTATATAACAAATAACTCTTAGTTTACTTGAGTGTAACTAATTATAATCCTTCAAAAGCAATGAACATAAAATGAAGTACAATTTATGTATGAAAAGCAGACAATAAAGCTTGACCAACGTACGTTTAACGGTTGTTTCCAGTGAGCGACCCATGCGACGATGCAACAACGCGATGCGAAAATTTGTACACTAGGTAAATGATGTTATTGGACTTTATTTATTTATGTTTTGTTTTGGTTTTTCTCTGTTTCTTTATTAATTATGTTTGTATACTGCTGTTTAATTGTATGGACTTTGTCTGAAATAAAATTATTATTATTATTATTTCACTGAATGTCACTCCGCCCGCCCAATACATAATAGATACATATATTATAATAACTACTTATATAGATAATATAGTAAATTTACTTATACTTACATATATAAATATAAGCGGGTGGAGGATTACGCCCCGGCAGGGAGATCAAACGGCCGGGGGTTAGGGCTGTAGGCTGAGAAACCGGCGGACAATCCTAGCAGAGTCAAGTAACACCGCCTTTTGCATCCTGGCTGCGAGCGAACCGTCCAGGATAGGCTCAAGCAAATTATTATTATTATTATTATTAAAGTTTACTCCTTAATAATCGATTTTCATATAAGGCCTCCGTATGAAAAAATATGAGAAATAAAATCTACTGAACGAATGACCTCATTACGTTTTTGTTACGACGTTTTCTAATAACGCCATCTATTATATGATAGATGGCGTTATTTGATTCGTTTATTTATCATTTGATATGGTAGTCATCTTTTTCTCAGACTAGTAAGCCTTTTTTGTGCCTATTTAGACAGTCGATCTGAAGGAGTAAACTCCGGTCGTGCGTCTTAGCTGACACACACACATTTTTTACGAGTATTTGAAAATAAATTAGATAAAAAAATTCTACGCTGTCAAGTTAATTCCTGACGAGTGAAGTAAAGACCGTATCGAATCGTGTCGCAACGCATGGCTTCGTTTTGTTTTTTTCGCGTCTGAAAAGATTAGATTCATGCTTATTTGGTTTTTCTTGAAATATTTTAAATGTTTACTAACACACACTTCAGCCTATCGCAGTCCACTGCTGGATATAGGCCTCCCCAAGTTCGCGCCACACATCCCTGACGGTTACTTTCGTTCTCTCGCGGATAGTCTCATTTCTAATCCTATCTTTGAGAGAAACCCCAAGCATAGCCCGGCTTATAAAACGGCTTGCGTACGTGCAAACGTACAAGAAAGGAGGTAGTCCGGTATGGACACTTCTAATGCCGTTAACATCTACCCACAAACTTCACTCTCGTGATCAAGATATTCCTAGATAATATCGAAATATCGAGCTCCGCAAAATAAAAACAAAAAAATGGTTAATATCCCATTATACATAATTTTAGTAATGAAAATAACCATATTAATTTTAAAATTTTAGATACAGATAAAATTTAATAAACCAATTTTAAAAACTTCTGAGAAAAAAGAAATAAGGGCATAAATTCTTTGTACTGTTTATTACGGGGTCACTAGACTTGCATTGATTAAAATTTGACAAGATAATTATTTTGCATTATTAAACAAACAGCCTTACAAAATAAGCCTTAAAAGCGGGAGCCGCAGCGGAAAAAGCTGAACGGCACAAATATTCGTCACTAATTCCAAATTACATCTTTGTGCCGTTTACAGTCAAAACACTTGGACCTTGGAGTAGCAATGCCAATTTTTTTTAAATGAGATAACTCCTCGCCCTATTGCCTCCACTGGTGATAAGAGGGCTGGTGCATTTTTTGCCCAGAGAATCGGTATAGCGATTCAACGGGGAAATTCTTGGCACAATTCCACGCGGACATGAATTTTACCATAACTATCTGTAAATATTTAGTTCTTAAGAGCCATTTCACAATTTTACGCTCTGCAAGTTTAGGTAAATTTGGTCGCATCGCGCGAGTCGTACGAGCCGCGCGATCTTTGTGCTAGTACGTATAGTGTGACAACCAAAAGACCATCGTGATCATTTTCTGATATATAATAAAAATTATAACTATGGTATAAAATGTTTTTTTACATAATTAATTTGTTAAAAATTTCAAGTATGTTATATAACAACAGTCAATAAATTTAAAATAAAATTAAAAAAATCAATTTTATGAAACAATTTTTTTAAATTGATTTAGTTTTTAAATAGATTTAGAATAAAAAAGCATTTAATGACATCGACACCGACAAACATATTAATTAACAAATAACAAGACAAACAGATTGAAATGCCTATTTGTATTGATAGTGTGAGAAAAGAAAATTAAATTATACATTTGTTTACAGAAATTATCATTATATTATTTTACAGTCATTTTCGTAATATGTTTATTTTATTTATATTTTATTATGAAAGTATCAAATGCGTTTTATCCGCTATAACAACAGGCGCTTGGCGCGTGTGAGCGAAAGAGACGGCTGCGCAGAATTTGGCGTGGACCTTACCTCTAAGAGCGCTAGCGCTCGACTGATTTACCGGGCTTGATGCGTGGCAATATATACTATCTTTTTATTATTTAATATAAAATGTATTAAAAATAATTACATCTTTTAATTATTTTTTTTGTATTCCTTAATGATGTAAGTTTACTTTGATGAAGATAGTTCGTTAAAATTTCTTAGTTTTCTAAGAGAAATATCGCTTTTAAAATTGTACTTATTTGGAAAATATTCGTAACTTTAAATTTTTTTTATCGTTTAATAGAGATACAAATGGAATAAAAATCTATGATAGTGGACAGCAAAATTATATTCCACATATTATGATATTTTTTTAAAATGGTTTCAACGTAGAGGTTATTGAAAAGTAGGACTTCAAAGTATACATTGCGACCGTTTACCCAGGGAGGAGGCTGATGAAAAGGTTAATAATTTCATACACATAATATAAATCAAAATTCTGATCTGACTATGGACTACAACAAAGGTTGTTCTATTATATTTCAAGAATATAAATTACATTATTGCATCCAACACTGAGATTAACGACGTCAAAATATTACAATTTCGCGGATTGTTACCGATTTTTGTAAAATGGCTCTTAAGGTGTGAATTGTAAATATGTATAATCTTTTGTAAAATATACTAGTTATCAATATTATTAAATAATAATAAAAAAATATTGTGTCATACTATGATATAAAGTAGTACATTTAGTTACTATCTGGAAGTCTTTTTCAGACAACGACTTCGATTGGTGAACGTCTCTCACTTTTCCTAACAATCTACCTCGCAATGATTTCTTTTACCACCGAAGAAAGATAAATTTTATTATGTTCAATATAAGCTCAGCACTAGCTGCTAAGCTAAGCTTCTGAAGCAGAGACCGTTGTTAATGATCCACGAGTTCTTTGACCAAAAATTTTTCACACGTAAGATTTATATATTGCTGTGTTAGAAAAAATTACATCTTAATAACAAAATTGTATTGTTGTTATTTCTTCTATTTTCTAACAGAAGACATTGTTTGAACGCACTGTGTGGTGGGTATACGAACATACGCCGTGTGAGAGTGTTGCTTTTTACAAAGAATACCGCAGGGCAGCACGTTTTGTTTCTATCCTTAATGTGTTCTAATAGACTTCCTTCACAGTTTTGCTTCTATTAAATGGCAATTCTCACCAAATGAGCTTACATTTAATATTATTATCTCCGTTCTTAGAATCAACGCGTGATGTTCAGTTAGAAAATGAAGGAATATAGTGATATTCCTTTTTCTTCTAGAAAAAAATTCGATATTTAAAAAAAATTGGAGGTGTCAAAAAGTGTCTTTAACTTTTTTATATAAGTAAGATTTATTATTGTCTAAACTATTATGTACTTCTCAATTTATTGCTTTTTATTATTACTTTAAAATTTTCAAAGGCTAAGATCTAGATTAGGTAAAACCGAATTTCGGGACCGTGGGGGGATGGGGGAGGGGAGGGTGGGGAACACTACCCCTGGTACCACTATCACACCTCGGAACCCCATGGTTATGGAGATATCGATGGTTAAAGTTTTGAGGTTAGAAGAAGAATTGGTCATTTGTTAGTTAAGTGGCCTCCAATTTATGGGGTGAAATGGGGGTGGGAGGGTAAAGGGTGGTGGGGAGGGTGGGTTTTTTAGCCCCCCGTAGTGTGCGTTTCGCGTAAACCCCGTGGTTTCGAAGATATCGTGTTTGAAGTTTTGGGGTTAACTTTACGTGATTCAGAGATATTACAATACCTTAGAGCTCCGTGTCTGACTCCACCTTAACTCCGGTGTAGCGGGAAGTGCACTCATTCACCAACTTTCACATTTTATTTTCGAACAAATTTACGTAAAAACGATCTCGATTGCAAGATCAACAAACGATACGAACTGACGCTTAACGACTGACAAATCGACATTTTTAAACAAAATAACGCGTCAGACATAATATTCTAATAAAATTAGTAACATTGCGTGCTAGAGGTTTAGAAATTCGAAAAATACCCAAAACCGAATCGGAGCACCCCACTGTCCACGTGGTCTTGGTCTGTCCTACCCCTAGAGTGTTTTTTTTGTGCCGCGGAGGCGCGGAGGGAGGGCAGCCCTCGCCCGCCGTGCGAAAGCGCGCGAACGAATGCGTAGAGGAGCGGCTGAGGCTGGTCGCCGAAGGCGACCAGCCTCCGCTGCGGAACGGAGCATGAGTGAGCGTGCTTTCGCACGCAAGGGCGGAAGGGCTGCACTTCCCGCAGCGCCGGAGCCAAGCGTTCCTCTAACTTTCGAAATTCTTCTTCTAACCTCAAAACTTTAACCATGGATATCTCCATAACCATGGGGTTCCGAGGTGTGACAGTGGTACCAGGGGTAGCGTTCCCCACCCTCTCCCCCCCCATCCCCCCACGGTCCCGAAATTCGGTTTTACCTAATCTAAAGCTTTACCTTTTCAAAAATCGACAGACTAAATCGATTAGTTTTCTCAAAATTTCAGATTACCTTATTTTACACAATCATTGTATAACATAACTTAACGCGCTGAAAAAAATTTGAAGTTATACTTTGAATTGGAAAAATTATGATAGTAAAGATAAGATAGTAAGATAAGTTTTACCATGCGCGCGCACACCATCACAAGAAACCGACACCCTGGAATTATCTAGTCAACGACGAAGAAGTTAGCAACGTGAAGTTAGCTAGTTAATGAAGAATAACTTATTACGTGTGTACATAAATACACACATACTTTTTCATTTTGAAAATTTATTCCTAAAAGTTTAAAAAAAATCATAAAGATGGTGCTTTAAAAAATGCATTGCTTCAGGTTAAAATATTGTCGATGAAGCAACAAGATATACAGGCATAGAGTCAGTATTCTTATTTATTAAGCTTAAACCTACTATATCGAAAAATTACCTCTTTGGGTCTGTTATCAGCTTTTATGGGTGTCTAATTAATATTCTATTTTTTATTTGATTATTATTTTATGTTTATTAGGGAAACGAGCTTTATGAAAAACTTGTGAGTAATCAAATTAAAATAACAGTTATTGTTAGAATTCTATTTCTGCTGTGATTCTGTTCTAAGAAAAAAATATTTATAAAAAAAGTCTTTTTAACTTTTCTCCTAAGCAAAATTGAATGTACGTCTAACAAAATTACGTCCTAAAACTAACAGTCGATGTAAAACGCACCAGTTTAGACTTTTACTGCGCGCCCTGATCTGGATACTAATTAGATCATTATTTATTACTTCCGTCTCATTACAGTAACACAGGAACACAGCACTGCGCACATGTTTTGCACTTAATGGTTTAACTTCTGCATTTACACGAACTGAAACGACGAATGGTCACGACCATGTTATCCTACACCGGTAAATTGCTATCTTTCTTAAATATTCAAATAAAAAATAAAATTCAAACTATTTAAAGTATGGCAACTTACTGATATGCATGTAACGTTTCCTAAATGATAAAGAATAAAGCTGCACAATACTTTTGATTCAAAAATATGCACACATAGACACGCATACATTCCACACACGTACGGATATACATATAAAAATACTAACACTTACATATAAATAAAGTACATATCATAGTAAAATAGTAGTCGACAAGAGTAGTCGCAGAAAACAGACTAGCTTAGTTTAGTAGATATGTGTACATTGTAACAACATATAATAATAAATTCCAGAAGGTCATACTATCAGCGTATGTACTTTATAATCCTTTACGCCATAAGTAAACTGATTTGTTTTCTCGCTAATGTAACAATCATTAATGTCTTCCTGGCCGCTGACGTGACCAACATGTGTCTTCGATTCATGTTGGCGTGATGTAACGTATGTTTATTTTAAAGCAATTAGCTCAGTGAAAGTTCTATTTGCGTAAATACCTCTTAGGATTATCTTTAATTAATCTATCGTCTTTTGTTAAGAATCTATTGTCTTGTTCTTGTTAGATAACTGTCACTCTTATATGAGTAAATTACTCAACATTTATTATTGGGAATACTAAAATTATGAAATTAAAAAGCAATGCGTCTGAAAATATGTGTTTTTTTTATGTCACTAGGTCGGCAAACAAGCGTACGGCTCACCTGATGGTAAGCGATTACCGTAGCTTATAGACACCTGCAACACCAGAAGCATCGCAAGCGCGTTGCCGACCCAATCCCCAATCCCCCAGGAGCCGAATGTTCGAATACACATTATTAAAACTGTAAACCATTAACTGTTGACTAAATTACTAACACGAACGAACTTCACACTAATTTACAAATATATACCTATCTATTTTACAATATGAATCAATAAGAAATTTATTCATTTTTATATCTATATTAATAACCTAATAAAAAAGCCTAATTATCATGCTATTACTCACCGTATAGCAATACTAGCTACAAATATTCACGCGAGCGAAACCACGTGATATATCTAGTACTAAGTAATTAACGCAACAAAACTAAAATCTAGTTCGAGTACGTGCCTGGACATGAAGCGTGGAAATTGAACGACGTCGCATATAACACTTTTCGATGTATGCAAACGAACGGTTAACCAAGCGTGAACTAGTAATTTAGTTATAACGAATAGAAGAAAGGTTGCAATAATGGGTAATTAACCATTAAATGACTTTCCTATTGTTAATGAATTGTGAACAGATAAGCGATTTTGTCATTCAGTTGCTATTTAGTTTATTAACTTTATGTTACACGTTTTGAATATGGAGTAGACGTGTACGTGATGAACATGCTGCATTTTGCATTATTTTAGAAACACTAAAACATACACGTTACTATGTGTGCAATAATCGCTAGCGACCCGTTCTGCTAGGCGAGTGACGACAGGCTGTGAGAAGCAGTGCAATATGTGCAAAACGTGCAATATGTAAATTAACGCACTGCCATAAAATTTATTTCAAGTGTTTCCACCAAATATTTTGGGCACAATAGTAGCTTTATATTTTCGGTACAATGTCACGATATTGTCGAGTCATGTCCTGTTGGTTCATATGGTTATGTTATGTATGGTTTATGGTAGTTTACTGCTAATTTAAGATAATTGATCATTTGAATTCATTCAGTAGCTCCATTTTGTTCTTTATTATTGCGATCTATTTGAGTTATATGGTATTTATGATTTTTAATATTTAGTATGGCGTAATTAAAATTAACTTTGATTGGTTGGACCTTCTTTCTATATTTTTTTCCATAAATATATTTTATGAAGTAAAATTTCGTCAACACTTCGCAAGATTAAAACTTGTAAACTTTTCATAAAAATATTTATAAGATTACAAAATGATTTGAGTAGAAGTTTTGTTAAGACATTATTCATAACACTCACCAGTACTATTTCTTATAATAAGTAATAACTTAATGGTGGATAAATAAATCAAATTACAATTATTTTATAAAAAAAAAAAAGAAATGTGTCATAATATTTGATATAAATCATTTATACGATGATTAATATATATTTCACATTTCGACATAACATAAATAATAAGTAATACTAACATTTTTAGCAAACATTTTCTAATCTTAACTGCATTTAAGATTTTATGGCCACTATTTTGCAAAAACAAAAATCGAATGTGTAATTGTTAATAACATACATAAAATCTATATTTTTATTGTATGTTTAACCTATGTTCAACGAACGCAATAAAATAACATCATGATTTGTAACAAAATAAAAGAATGTCAAAACGAAACGATCAGATTCGTATCAGTAATTGAATTACAAACCAAAAATAATCGTATCACATGTGACCTAGACGCCTACTTTTGAATTCGGTTCAATACGATCAAGTGTGCCGTTGTTTCGTCGTAATCGACATACTATTGTCACCTACTAAAATTATTTTCGTCGATTGTCATTTAACACGACAGTGGAATAATTGTTTTTTTTTTTGTTGTTTTTTTATAATATACTATGTCATTTCGTATTTTAAAATTTTAAAAATAATAATTATAATAAATATTCTTTATTGTACACCACAAAAAAGTTACAAAAAGTGATACATACATACAAAGAAATAGTACAAAGGTGGTCTTACCGCTATAAAAGCGATTTCTTCCAGACAACCTGATTTTCAAATCAAATCAAATCAAAATGAATCACTATAAGTGCTGCTTAGTGAAAAATAAAAAATGGTCGTTCTTTTTCTAGGCAATGTATTTTTGATACGTTGTACAAAAGTCCGATGGAATTAAAATTGCGCGGAAATTTAACAAATTTAAGATAACGTAACTATTATTTCAACTTCAAACGTTTACACGACAGACGCAAGACAAGATAGCATCTGCCGAGATAGCTAGTATGTAATATTTTAGTGTTAGGCATATATATACGTACCTATATAATATATCTATAGAGATCTGTAGTGATAATTGCTTGCTAGATCAGAATAGTATATTATACGGTTATGTAGCTCGCTAAAACCAACAAACTATCAACCGTCCCCGATAACATGAGAATTTAAGAAGAAAATGGTCTAAGTGTTTATCTTGACTATCACCCTACTACGAACGAACCAAGTTTCATAGTTTTGGAATCAAGTATTTTAATCGTCTACCAATTTTTTTTTAATAAAATACCACTCAAATTAATGCCACCACATATTATTTAAACATATTACCTGCTACCGTAATTACAACCCCTTTTTGTTAAACAATAGTCTCCTCTTTAGACGTATCTGCTTACGTAATACAAACTTACAATACCATTTAAAATAAATTTAATTGTATTTGAAATTACAATTGAAGTAAAACCTTTTTCATCCCATTACTTTCACTGACATGACGCATCTAACCATTATATCATTTCAAATTCAGACACCATTGATTTAATAGAAAAATAGGAACAATAGTGAATCAATTTGTAACAATTTTCTCTAAATCTCCGTTATAGAAGTAATCTTTTCTGGTACGAAGCCGAATCAATCAATGACGTGCATGGCATCTTAATTGGTTTTTTGGGTGAAATAGAATGAATAACAACTGTTTGCTTAAAGGTACATCTTTTACTTTCTACTGTTTTTGTATTTTTAATCTCACGTTGTTCTGATTTATTTGACAGATAATACTTGATCTGGCTGATAGGAAGGATTACAATCCTACTTTACATTTGCCGAAAGCCAATAATTCTACATCATAATAATAATACAAAAATTCACTTAAGGACTGGTTTATAAGCACTAGTTAAAACAAAATCTTAACATCTATTTCATCTTAGAAATAAACTAAAACCTCTACAGATATATGTTGTGAATAGAAATATCTGACAGATGAAGCGTAATTTTTATTTATACGAACAGGGTGACAAACCAGCATACGGCTGCATACGGCCAGCGTCGAACACCTAAGTAACATTAGCTTTATCAGCAGTTGGTGACATAATATCTACCTAACATTTAAAAATCCTAATATATTATTATAATACTGTATTCGCAGCTTACAATAATATTTAAAGCTTTAATAACATTGTAATTACTTGGATTTAAGAAGTTACCAACGGTTGCTTAAGCCCAAGATCAGTGACCTCTAAAACTGATAGTTATGTAACTGTTTAATTTGACAGGTTGAATAACAAGAGATAATAGGATTACGAGTAATGACCCGTCTTTATCATTAATATGATTATTATCTTTAATATTTGAAACTGTTGTTTAGATTAAGTGTAGTAAAGATCTCTATTTGGAAATTTTATACATTTCTTTTTGCATTGATTGAATCGGTCTTATTTATTTTAAGTAAAATATTTTTTATTTACTAATTTTAGGCGTTTAGATATTTTTACAAATTTAAAAAGAAAACAAATTCGCCCCAGTTTTAAATCTTAAAGTAAACGAAACAATGTGTCTTTAATTATTATTTTTAATAAAAATAATCTACTCTATATAAAATACTAAATACACATACAAACACATTATATAACAATAACTCTCAAGAACTTAATTAATCAGACTTATGAAAACCAATACTTTATTCGAAATAGTCACACGTATCAAACTACACACCATAATAATGTCTATTCCATAAATTAGATATACTTAACGATAAGAGTTGTCGAAATTATGCAAATGCAAGAACGATTTTGCATACGTAAGTATTAAGACACGCCCCGTGTTTGCTCCTATAGACTGTTACGCTCGTGCCAAAATGATTCATGTCAAAATTAATAACGGAAATCGTAATAGTATATTTAAGTTTTTAAACTTATAAAGTAGATATTTAATATATCTTTATATTTATCGATCAACTCATAATAATAAAAGAAATGCGAATATTGTATTTTTTGTTTGATAGTTTAGATCAGGAGTGTCAAACTCAATTTTGCAGAGAGCCATATATTAAACTAAGGATGTGTAGGCGGGCCAGATTCAAATAAAATAAATGCAGTCTGTGTATTTTAAAACTTCCGTAGAGGAATCGAGTGAAGTCACGATTCTTTTTTCTGTAACACATTGCGATCGTGGGCCATATTGATACGGCCGCATCTTTGACACCCCTGGTTTAGATCTTTTAAGAAAATAGTATTTTTTTATAATAATAAAAAGTATGTGTGTTTTCAATTCACACACGGCAGGAGTGTAACTTCTGAAAACTAGCCTACGAAAGATATTTTTAAGTGAGAATATAAAATACTGTGTTATGTATTCCATCTCATTACCTCCTTTACATATTTATTTCTTTATCATCCAAATCTATTATTCGCATCTTTATTTTTCAAATCACAACGATTCTAAAACATTTTCACTTCAATAAGTTAAAAAACCGTTTATTAATAATTGAAAATTCATAAATAGTGTATCGATCGCTCACACTGTGTCAGCATCTTTACTAAGCGTAGACAGTTATGCATTTAACAAGGCGCGTCACGCGCACGTTACGGATATTTTAATTTTCAGTTCACACGGTCAGTTTCTTTAGACAACGCATTAGTATTTATGTCATTCGCGAATAAACTTTGTTACGGCGTTTCCTATAATAATAACGTCATCTAGATTATAATAAAATAATTTCGTATCAGTAACCTGCGCGTTTTGTATTCGTCTTTATTCAATCAATTTATACACTTCATTATGATCATTTTAAGACCTGTACTGAATCACCCCATAAACAAATTTAAAAACTATTTAATACTAGCTTCTGCCTGCGACTTCGTCTGCGTGGAATAGGGAAAATTCTGTCATACATGATTTTTGCAAAACTTTACTCTTTACGCAGGGCACGCATCGAAAGCACTCAATAGGAAAAAAAAAGATTTTGAAACATTCTTCATTCGTGCTCTTCTCCTATTCATCTTAGCGTTATGATATATAGCCTATAGCCTTCCTCGATAAATGGGCTAACACTGAAAGAAGTTTTCAAATCGGACCAGTAGTTGCTGAGATTAGCGCGTTCAAAACAAACAAAAAAACAAACTCTTCATAGCTTTATAATATTAATATAGATTTTGAAAAAAAAAATATACTAAGCTACTTGTCAGTTGTTGCGTCTTCGGTGCGACAAAGCCAGTCCTGCGGTCACCAACCCGCCTGCCCAGCGTGGTGACTATGGGTAACACACGAGTTCACGTCATTTTTGGTGCGAACTTGTGGAGGCCTACGTCCAGCAAAGGACCGCGATAGGTTGAAATGATAATGATAATGACTTTTCAGTTAGATGCTCACTTCTTTAAAAATATATAGAACGTTTTATAGAACTTCTAAGTTCTAATAGTGCAAAATATCAAGTTATATGTCGTTATGATACGTTACTTGGATTCAATCACTAAGAAAATTGATAATAAACTGTCTCATTCGTCTCCATATCATTACGTAGTTATGTGATTTCAAAGTCAGCAATAAGACAGACAGAAATTTAATGTCGTTTAATAAATTATAAGTACGTAGGTAGGTACGTAACTTTTTTTGAATTTAATAATTTTGAATTCTATGTAACTTTAACAAATGTACATAACATATAATTTTCAATGTTTATTTCTTGAAAATTATGTAAGGAAATGATTTTAATTTTTTTTTTGTACAAAAAGTTAGTATTTATGTGTCCACGATGATAACGAAAGTACGATGTAATTTTAAAAATTAAACAAATCAACAAAAAGTGCATGAAGCTGAGGGCAAAAGATAGTAAGCATAAAATTTTATTATTATGTTTTCATTTTTCATTTTGAATATAAATAACTAAAGCAAGGAAGTTACTTGTTCTGCTATTATAACTAATTTATGTATTTAAATTTACTTCCTCGTTGTTGTCACAATACTACGAGACAGTAAAATCAAACTGAGTACCATAAACTAACTTCTTTTTTTCCTTTAAAATTATATAAAGGTTGCAATCTCGACTGCACCGAATAATCTTGAGTCTTTTCCGTTCTACGTGACATTGGCGAAATAAATAATCCGTTTTTGATCAATTGAAACCATTAAACCAAATGAATGAACGAATCAAACTAAGCGGTGTACGATTAGCGCAAAATCGCCGAAGCAGACTGAATGAAGATTACGGGCTACTGGGCTATTGGCACAGACATAAAGAGGTCTTAGTCCAGTTGTGGACTGCGATAAGCTGAAGCGAAGTGAAAATATTCAGTGAATTTTTAATAAAATTTAAGAACAAAATAAAATGTTAACATAATCGTTTTAATATGCAGCAAATATTTTTTTTGTTCCTTTTTTTACAGATTGATAAAATAGTTTGAAGCAATATGTGTTTCGATTTGAGCCTGATTCTCCTAACAGGAAATATGAAAATATATTATTATATATATATTTTTTATAAAATTACTAGAGGGAAAATAAAGCAACAATTATTAAAACCTTATTATCGTATTCACATACGAAAAACTTTCAAATACTTATCATTTATTTTTTTATCAGGTGTCACAGATACACTGTAATTGTTTAATTACACACGCATTACGCTTAACGCTCTTTGCCCGTTACTTACTCCGTATCAAATAGCGCCATCTAGATTTATTGTTAATTTATACCGTTTAAACTTTTTACAGCTTAAAATTATGTACGTTTCATTCATTGCAGCATTTCACGGTAAAATGGTATATAGTAGCAGATTACAATGTTAAATATAATACTTGTTTTTCGATTCTTATTTTTTTTACTAAAATCCCGTGTTTTTTTCTTAGTCATGTAAGTTATTCGTGTGTGCGTGTAAAAAAATCACAATAATGTCAAAAGACAGAATGTAATTACGTTAAAAAGGTCAAATGGATTTGAATTCAATTTGAAAGTAGTCCAGTCGTCTTGGTCAATTTATTTCAAGATTGTCATTAGAAAACACAAAAGATAGAGCCCCGAGTGACGGAGAGCTATTCTATGGAGATTAATTTTTCACTAATGTATTTATTAATTAAATAACCTAATGTAAAATTTGACGATGCTTTCACTAGTAATATATAGTTCATCAGAATGCATTAGGGTTTATACATATTGATAATAATAAAGAAGACTTGTGTTTGTTTGAGTCTATGTATATTGATTCGAAGGTACTTAAGTTATTTTTTTTTGTGTTTGCTAAATAAATGTATAAGTTATAAAACATCATAAAATGATTAATCAAACGAGTACGTCTCTGTAAACTTTGTTTTTTTGTTCGTTTTTATACGAGTATAATAAAAAACGTGAACACAAACAAAAATAAAAATGTTAATGTCATCAAATGTCACTCAAATCTCATGCGACAAAATTTCAAACAGAATAGACAAAATAAAACGGATTAAGAAATCATGCAATTTTCTGGAGAAAGTCTAGACAAACATTCTAATTACGATAGTTATGTTAGTCTAAAAATACCAAAGTAAACAAATAAGTAGTATATTTCTCACGTTACGGATGTCGTGCGCGCGGTCCTATACTTCATCAAGGTAAATTATTTCAAAACACATTTCAAAATAAGACATCGGATATAATATAAGCTAAATACACATGTTTATGTCAATATGATTACATCCGAATATAACAAAAAATATTAAATTTCTCGAGCGAATAAAAAAGTTAATTAACGCGAATGACTGTCGGTCAAATGTCACAACAGAGACATCAAATTGACTGTCATTATAATGTAATGTTTTATGACTTTGTCCAGCGAAAGTGTTCAGTGCTCCGGACTCCATGTAATTTAATATGAAACGACTTTCAACTTTATTAAATCAAAATAATATCATTGAATCGTAAGAGTAACATTACGTTATTACAAATTAAATTAATAAAAGAAATTGTAACAATTAGATTCTAAGCTGCAATCGATTTTAGTAAATCACTTTAACTCGATCGAAAAGGCTTTCATTCGATTAAGTAGTAAGTTACGTCATAATTATCGAAAGATTTTTGTTCGTGAAACTGTGATTTGCAAAACGGTTAGCGGTAATTTTGCAAATCACTATGGAAGACTAAAAATTCGCCTTTTTAAGCACACCATTATGTCATTACAGGTAATGATGAACGTAATACTTTATAGAAATTATTTAATTATGATTATTTTTTTAGAAAATGATTTTAAAACAAATGTTTACGCATCACTTTCTGTTTTTATTTATTTTTAATCTATTTTAATTTGGGCACTTAAATAATAAAATTAAAATATACTCAAGGTGATAGATTTTATGTCAAAATAAAAGTCTGTCGACTAGACAACACACAATTAAAAAAAAAAAAAGTAAACAGAAAACGTCTTGAATTATAAGTAACTTTTTAGATTTCATCAAACATTTAGTGAGTAAATTAGACCTCTATGCGCTTATACAATTTAAACAGGATTAGATATCAAAGATTCAGTCACGTCGCGACGGACAACCAGACAACTTTCAAACACTAAGCACATATTTTAAGCTGTGAACTCTTTATAACAACGCGATAAAGGTCATATTCCTGTACTACTATCGCTTGTGCCATCGTTCCGCACTAAATATTTACCTGAGAGCTCAAGAATGCTAATTAAATTAGAATATACTGACTCCGAGACAAAACGGTGCATTTAGTATATTTATGAAGAAAAATATATACATGAGCTGTTATTTTAAATCTTACGCTAAGACTGATATACATTGTATATGAATACACTAATGGCCGATTTAATTGATTTATGTAATAAACAATAATAGACATTATCAGTAAGACACATAGGAAATTTTGAGTTTGAATGTTATACAGAAAAAAAATATCAGACGTTTTAAATGTCATAGCATGAACAAAAACTAGACTTTCAAGTTGAGATTAGTCAATCTGACAGATGTCATCCTATCCTAAAAATATTATCGTCACTATCTAGTTATTTCCATTTAATTATAGACAAAAAAAATATTACACATCAGAACGAGTTGTAGGTAATAATGTTTACAAGCAATTTATGAAGCCTTTTTCTTAGACTTGGAACTTCGGTGAAGAGCTGTACACTATAAAATACACGTATGATACATAAGGCTTCACAAATGTTACTTATGTTAACTAAGCCACGCGTTTAAAAGCATGATTTGAAAATGTTATATTTATTTATTTCTATTTTCTTATTTCTTATTAATTAAAAATACACTTTCTCTTTTTCTACGCTATGTCCTATGCCCAAAGGTTGTCTGGAAGAAATCACTCTTAGCGATAAGACCGCCTTTGTACATCTTTTTTTGCATGTATCACTTTTTTTGTAATTTTTCTTTGTGGTGTACAATAAAGAGTATTTATTATTATAATTATTATTATTATTACTTTCAGTTTAAAAAATAAGCGTAACTTTAAAGTCAAATCAAAATATTATTGAAAGACCCATACGCAAATCGATTGACCACATTAGCTTCTTCAACTAACTGTCGACATTCCAATTTATATCTGATCTATTCCATTCAAAGGGTATTCCAAAATAGCGGCGAATTTATTTAGATTTCACTAAAGATACTTGCAATCATTCGCACGCTGAGGTTCAGTTGCAGGCCGAATACACGGCACGATTTTGTAATAAACATTTTTCTATTATCTGTCATTTATTCATTCATAGATCTATTCGTTCTTATTTTAAATTGAAATATTTTTTTTTTAATTTACAATAATGCAAGTCATCCTTAAGATCTCTTTGCTCGAGTTTTTGAGTAAAGAATAAAAAATTAATAATCTACTAAACACGCTTTCTGTTATCATAAGTAATAAAAGTTAAGTTCCGAACAAAAGTTCTGAAAAATAAAAACGTGACCTTAAATACAAATTATTAGGGACAGATAAGAAACTACACGTCAGATCTTGCTCAAATTTAAATGGGACTACATGATAAGCACCAGCTTTCAAATAGGAAAAGAAATATCAAAATCGATACGTATATACAAAAATTATAAAATAACACACATAAAAAATACAATCGAATTCGGAACCTCCTCTTTTTTATCGGTTAAAAGGATGATTAAAAAAAACTGTCAAAAAAAAAATTACAAAACGTCGTTCGATGAAAAACCACCTCGTGTAAGTATCTAGTGGTCTGAATTTAATGGTCTCTGGTTAAGGCTACTCAGAGTCCATTAGAGCTTTCGTACTGTAACGCGCCATATATGTGTGACAGATATTAGTACCGCTTCGTGTTGAAGTGATGTGTTGCCGCTACTCAATTAATATTATCGCAAATGCTGTGAATTTGATCGACTGTTACAGCTAATCGATACTAATATTATAAAGTTAAATAGTTTGTTTATTTGTTTCAATGATCTAATCTCAGAAACTATTGGATAGCTTATTTACCGAGAATAGGTTCAGACTATAACAATACTTAAGTTCATTTATCATTAAATTAACGCGGACGAAATCACAATCCATAGCTAGTCTATGGAAAAATAATAATATTTAAAAGTTTATTTGCTGTTTTAATTAGCTTATTTCAGATTACTCAAAGATTTATATCAAGAAAGCTTGATATGTACAACCCGTTTAATAGAGTTTCATACTTTTAACTCCCGAAATAGCGGAGTTTCACATTAACCCGAGGTTGATGATTAATGTATATTAATCATTAACCTCATATTTGTTTATAAGTAACGATGGATATATTTACTGATAAATAATCATTACATAGTATAAAACAAAGTCGCTTCCGGCCGTCTGTATGTTTAGATCTTTAAAACTACGCAACGGATTTTGATGCGGTTTTTTTTAGTAAATAGAGTGATTCCAGAGGAAACTTTATATGTATAATACATGCATGATATAGTAGAGGAACACTGATAGTTTTTGCAACCGTGCGAAGCCGGGGTGGGTCGCTAGTATTTTTCATATCAGCATTTGTTATACACCCTTACGGGTAGTACTTCCACAAAGCCTGAAATTCATTTTTGCTCATTTTGAATCAGTAGCCCGAAAAAAATAAAATTTTATGTCTCTTATGTTAAAACAATCGAACGGACTTCTAAAATCTTCAATTCTTCACTAGCCCCCTTTAAGGGCAGAATTCCCGTAAACGCTGATTAATAAAATTGCTTATTTATTTTTGATGACAAATACTTAAACAAGGCTTATTTATTACCTTTAACACCAAATGTGACGATTTTTTTTTACAAATTTTATTCCCGTATTTCACCTCAAAAAGGGTAGAATTTTCACAAACGCACAAAACACGTATTTTATCAGTTGACCAAAAATAAATTGCATGTACATTAAAATTTTTTATTTTTTCTCGCTAAAAAATGACGGCTATTTTAATCCTTTTAAGGGTGGAATTTCCACAAATACTGAATAAAATATTTACTCATTTTTAATAACTGAGATCAGTGGAAATCCCATAAAAATCAGTTCAGCCCTTTCGAAAATACCCCGGACAAACAGAAAAATAGACATACAGACAAGCAAACGCTTTAAAATCGTTTGTTTATGTTTTAGTATCATGTAAATAACTATATGCACCTGGAAAAATAGTTATTTTGAAGTCACAGACAGACACTTCAAATATTTATATATAGATTAAAAGTTTATAAAAAATAAAACGCGTTTTGTTGGATTTTTACTAAAGGAACTGGAAATGAAAAATAATTGAAAATTAGTATTCTATTACAACAAAATGTATGTTGTTATTAAAATAAATGTATGTTTGACCACGTCATAATTAAATTATTCTACATAAGAACCTTTAATAATCTTGAAATAAAAAATGATTGAGTTAGAATTAAGCTTAATAATGTATGGTAATAACAATTACTTAGCTAGGTATTAGCTAATAGTATCGAACTAATACTAGGTCTACTGTCTTGAATAAAAACCAGTATTACAACTGAAACGTTCTTTATACCAAGCGATTGTGGGAAAAAAGGAAATTGCATTTTTTTTATTATAATAGGTTATATTAACTGGTGTTTATTTAAAGGTGTAAAGCTGAACAAAATGTTTTAGTAAGTGACGAATTAGTCTGTCAAAAATGAAAATGTTTGACAATTATATTAAAATTCGATAAATAACATAATATTTTATTAACAATTGCATTAATTTTGTAATTCAGAATGTTAAAATTTTTATGATATTTCATTACAATATAAAAAAATAGGTTTAGGCATTAAACAAATTTAAGAATGTATCAAAATCTAACAATTTTTAAATGCTCTTTAAAAAAAAGTTTTGTAATCTTTTGTTACAAACAATATACGAATATATATATACGAGTATATTGTATAATTTTATAAAAAAAGTATATAAAATGCTAGATAAACACGTTTTGGTAAAAAATTTCAGTTAAAATCATTTTAACTTTTTTTTTTTTAATAAAAAATATTTACAATTACTTGAAGGTGAAAAGTCAACACATCCGTAGTGTTTTGTATGACTTGTGGTCAGGACATCGTGGACTTCTAGTGGACTTAGGTAGTAAATAAAATGAAAATAGAGCAGATTGATGTCCTGCATTGGACGTGGACGACGACAAACTTAATGAATCCGAGAAGTTAATTAATTCTATTACAAATGTAAGTACTATCAGCTATACCTATAATAATGTTTTAAATTCATCATTCAATATTATATGTAGCAATGTGTATGCGAAATCCAACAAAGATTAAAAAGCATTATTAGAAAATCTTGAAATTTGTGATTAAAATTAATATATTAATTTTGATAAGAATAAATTCCGGTCTACTAACTTTAAGTATTACTTAATGGTTATTATTCTCAAATAAAAATAGATTTAGGACACCGTTCAGACTTGTCGTCTATCTCTTATATAAGTAAACATGAAAGTTACTAAGTGCATAACTCAAGAACGGCTCGACCGATTCAGCTAATTTTTTTTTTGTATGTTTCTTAAGGCTCACGGAAGGTTATATACATTAAAAAAAAATTAGTTTAACTTAGTCTGTCCGGGCAGCCAGTATAAAAATAAAAATACTTACTATAAGTATGTAAAACTAAATACAATTTGTTTAACCAGTTCCTGATACCAAATATATAACAAACTACGTTAAAAAGGTAACTAACTATACAAGCTTAAGACACACTAACAAAAATTTTTAAAAAAATTATTAAAAATTTAAGTTTATGTTGAGATAATTCTAAAAATTTTTCAGAGGAGACGTTTACTTTACGCAGTCGGAAACTTGGAGTAACAATTTTGTTATTCTTTCTCGTGTTTACAATGCGATTATTACTATTTATTTCAAAACAATGAATATTCTGGTGAATATACACAATATTGTTATAAATATATTGCGATGTGAAATATTTATAAATAGAATAAACTCAAGCATAACTGAAATAGCATACAGCATATCAAAAACAGAAATAAAAATTTTAAAATATATCTCATACCGATAAATTAAAATTGACATTTATTTATTTATTACACATTCAAATCTACATTAAAATTAAAAATATATCAACTTAAAAAAGTACAAAGGCGGTTTTATTACTAATAATGTTTTTTTTTATATTTTCAAACATTTATTGAAGTTTCAAAGTATATTCTCTACCAACTGTACCTTTGTAACTGTGTACCGTATTAATCAATCACTAAAACCCACGTATATAATTACGAGTAAGATAAATACAGATTTTAGAATTAGTTTACGTTTGTTCGGAATAAATGACGTCGTCCGTCACTTGCCCTTAATGAAATAGATCACTATCAATGAAATGGTAATTGCGAGTGTAATAAGTATTTAGCCACCTAAGAGCCTATCGGTAACAACTTAAGCCTATCTATGTCTATCTATCTTTTTATGTTATCAATGTTGTCAATTTATGACCACAGTCAATTATAACGAGTGGGTGTTAAATTGACAGAAAGATGGATCTATTAAAAGGTCTATTGCCTATATAGTGTATTGGTTTAACATCAAGTTAATGAATTAATTAAAATATTGACAGGTAAACTATTCTAAAATTAAAAAAAAGACAATTATTTTAGTAAAAAGTATTTAATAGCTAAAGCATGTTTATTATTTGGTTCAAGATTATATTCATGTCAAACGTGTGCGCCTTTAGCGGCGCTGTTTACATGCAAGACATAACTTTTAGTAATTATGATTTACATTTTTAAGGAATAAATTTTATTTATTTCGATTTTATACATATGCATATATGTTTTTTATACATATGTATATGTAATACAGTGTTTTGTCAATTCTTCTCTGCAGAAACTAAATTGCGATCGTGGTAATTTCACGTTAACCACGAGTATTTCAAAAATAACGATTGAAAAATGCTGTTGAAACTTACTTGAATAAAGAGATTTTCGACTTTGGTTTTTCATTTTTAAAGATGTGTATTATATGATTTATATGTATAAGTTTTTGGTGAAGGCTTTACAATATTTTTTCCATACAATAATAATAATAATACTCTTTATTGTACACCATTAAAAGAAACAACAAAAAAATAACATAAAATAAAAGATGTACAAAGGCGGTCTTATCGCTGAAAGAGCGATCTCTTCCAGACAACCTTTGGGTATAGGACACGAAACAGAAACTGCAGTTAGGAAGTAAACAAATAATTGGTGTGCGAATTAGAATATTTTAATAAAGTACATATAGATAATATATAATAATAAACATATATAATACTTACATATATAAAATATATGCATATATAAATACATATATCATACAAAGACGATATAGGCGATCGTGACGTAGTGACAAATAGTGTAGTTTAAGGTATTTTTTGATGGAGAAGAGAGATTGAGCTTGTCTAATATGCAATCATGGGAAACTCGGAAGTAGCCATTCCCATTTAATTTTTTTTTCGATTCAAGTTTTATGGTGAATATGAAAAAATATCTATCTATCAATTCAGTAAAAATTAACACATATTAAAATATATTCTTGAAAATTTTGAAACATTTATTTTATCTATGAAGTCAATATATGTCATTAATATTTCATAATACACAAACAAAAATCAACAATTTCGTTTATAAGGGAGCTTATAGCTATAACTGCGAGTTTAAGTAATTTTAGTGAAGTGTCTATAGATTTATTATGTGTATCGAAATAACAATTAAGTGTGATTCCATTAGATGCAGTTTAGTTCTAATCGATTCTAAGATTTCATTATATACACGTATTCAACGGTTGACTGGTACTAGCCACAGTGTGTTCTAGCAATTCATCTTCCAAGATCGATAAGCATGCAAATTCCATAATTATTTACTGGCAGCAATAGCATCACAAATCGCATCGCTATTCAATTGCATTATGTGATAAAATCGTTGCATTAGTACAACAATAAAGGAATCAATACAAATAAATAATCGGTCCGTCCGAATTATCACTTTCTATATTCGCACCCAACGACTGACACTTTCGCGGAAACGTGCGTAAAACGATTTCTTAATCGATTACCGTCAAAACGGTAACGTGAATGTGGAATAATCGATTTCAAATCATATTTTCATTAAGAAAGCAAAGATAATCGATTGTAATATTATTTGGGATAATAGGAGTCCGCTGACGGGATTTTGATTAGCCTAGCCGAGCCTTTTAAGTATCTCTACAGTTACGAATAGCTTCTGGCGTAGCGATTTTGTAACTTCGTAATGAGGGACTTGATGACCTACGAATATATTAACGCCCATTATAATATTGTTACGATAATTGTTTTATACTTTACACGGTGATTTGTGAAATGTTCAAGTGAAATGGTTTGTTATTTTTTTTAAATTATGACGAAATGTGAGGTCTTTCTTTAATGTTGTATAAATAAAAATGAATGTTGCTAAGCGCATAACTCGAGAACGGATATTTTTTTTATGTTCCTAAGGCCCCCGGAGGTTTTATACATTTTTTTTTTAATTTTTACTATTAACTTTTGACAGAACGATGTCTGTCTAGGCAGCTAGTTGATAATATTTACGTTAACTACCGAAAAACGCGTAGTTATTTTTTAATTATTAGTAAAGTTTAATTATTAATGCTAGTTTGCTTTTCTTTTTTTGTAATTATATAAAACACGAATGAAAATCAAAATATTTGGACGATCCGTTTTTAAAAACCAAAATCTGTTTTTTTTTTCTCTATATCATTCGCAATAATTATTTTATGATGTTAAGGTAATTTATGCGACTTATTATTAGATTTACATTATTTATTCCATATAATTTTAAATCTAATGTAAATCGATATGGATGTCATTTTTTTTTAATTTCCTGCAGCAAATTGAAAACCTAGAAGTGAGTTGTAAAATGGTAAAAGTCAGTTTTTTCTCTCGTAGCGCGAACGACAAGTTCTATTTTAGTCGTAAATAGACTCCCACATGCATAATGTGTAATGTTAAATTATTGTTTATTTTTCTATAAATATATGGTTAGTTAAATAAAGTTTTTTAACTTTTTTACATGCGCGTATACGTAAAAAATATTTTTTTCAATCTAGAAATATTTTTTTTTAAATTAATATTCAATAAAAAATTAAAAAACTCACCGTGATGTAAAATTTGCACATAAAAATTATATGTAAAAATAAAAAATAAGATATTCACAATTGGCAACACTACACTGCGTCACTTGCGCGCGCGCACCTCAACGGGCGATTCGCGAGTGGCGCACGAGTGCCTTTGCGCGCGTTTATACGGGGGTGCGGACACTTTCGCCGAGGTACGCAAGGGTTTGAAGGGTTTAATTATATGTTCGAGAGATATTTTGTTAGTTATTTTTAGTACATCAATATATTGTAACCACTGAACGCAATATACGTACGAGGGGAAAAAAAGGAACATCAGTAGACACTAGTGCTGGATCTTTCTAATATTTTTATTTCGAGCTGACGATAATGTTTTCGCTATAATTCGTTTATTTGTTGTTTTTTTTTAAGATTACATTTTAAAATAATTAATAATTAATAAATATCTTTAAAATATGCACACGGTCGTCTGTTCGTTTCAAATTCTTAATTAGTAAACCTTTAATGTACTGTGTGGCTACGGTACCAAAGAATATAGCCACCCCCTCTCTTCCCGTGGGTGTCGTAAGAGGCGACTGAGGGATAACACAGTTTCACTACCACCTTGGAACTTAAAAAGCCGACCGGTGGCGGGATAACCACCCAACTGCTGGCTTTGAAATACACAGGCCGAAGACGGGCAGCAGCGTCTTCGGTGCGACAAAGCCAGTACTGCGGTCACCAACCCGCCTGCCCAGCGTGGTGACTAAGGGCAAAACACATGAGTTCACGCTATTTTTGGCGTAAACTTGTGGAGGCCTATGTCCAGCAGTGGACTGTATAGGCTGTAATGATAATGATGAAACCTTTAAGATTACACGAAAGTAATTTAAGACAACCATAAATAGATTTACACGAAATTTCTGTTTTACGAAAATTATAAAAACGAGTTACTATAGCTCGAAATATATAATAGCGGTATTTTAACCGTTAATCAACAAAATTGCCGGCATTCGTAAAATGAAAATATTTATAATATTATTTAACTGTGGATTATATTTTTATAACATAATTATAATGTTCATAGTTTCCAGGGTAGTGGTGCATATGTCGTGTAGGCGCCTTAACACTGGTGGATTTCCACTCGAGATGGATTTGTATTTGTTCATATATTTGTGTCTGGTTTAAATATCAGTCCTTGCGAGTCTTCCCGCCGTGTCTCGGAGATCACGTTAGCTGTCGGTCCCGGTTGCTATCATCGACAACTGATAGCGATCGTTACTCATAGTAGGGAATATATACGCAAACCCACAGTGGAGAAGCCATGTGAATAACTAAGCTCTGATCCTTCTCCTACATTGTAAAAGAAGCCTATGGCCAGCAGTGAGATATTATAGGCTGATTCGTCGAGTATTTTTTACTGAAATAATTAAAGTAATGTTAATAATAATTATTGAAGCAAAACTTCTGTACGCACTTTTTTACGTAGTAAGTAAGCTGGTGAATGCATGACGTGAGCGTTACAAAAAGTGTGATCGGGTGAGGTGATCAGAAGTTGATAGGGAGATATAAGCGAATGAAGATAGAAAGAGAGTTACGTTTCGTAAGTTTTACCTCAGTCGAGTAGTCTAAAGAACGCTTGTTTTGTATTTTGTCTTTTCTTTGTTTGCACTAAGGTTTTTTTATCTGCATTTTATTAATGACCCAAGTTAATATATGTCTTTCTTTTAATTAATTATTACTTATATTAACTTAGTCAAAGCTTTAACTTGCCTACGATCAAAGACTAGTAAGTATATTCATAGCATTCGTTTCACTTAATTGCCAATAAAACTTAACTTCGAACACTAAAGAGGCGAGAGGCTGCTCTGTAATAAAGATATCTATGTTTATTACTAGACCATCTATACGGTCTGTATCTCTCTTCCGCGCTTGTTAATTTTAACAATTATCTTACTATTAGAATAAATACAGATACAAATACGTACGGTTAACGTTTTGTTGGCAAGAGCTTATGGTTTATACTAATACTATATTAAGTACATCGACAAGTGATATATTATACAAAGTAGGTAGTCGAAAAAATGGTCAATTGAATACGAATTTTAAGAGATAACATAAAACCTACTCGTTAGATCGAAGTCAAATGTAAATACTAACTATTAACAACTACTTTAATAACTATAGGCATTAGCTTTCGATTAAAAAAGATAATTAGGAAAGTACATCGACTTTTCAGAAGTTCACAGCTACCCTATAGACTATCTAATAGCCTCATCATTACAGCCTATACAGTCCACTGCTGGACATAGGCCTCCACAAGTCCACGCCAAAAACAACGTGAACTCATGTGTTTTGCCCATAGTCACCACGCTGGGCAGGCGGGTTGTTGACCGCAGGGCTGGCTTTGTCGCACCGAAGACGCTGCTGCCCGTCTTCGGCCTGTGTATTTTAAAGCCAGCAGTTGGATGGTTATCCCGCCACCGGTCGGCTTTTTAAGTTCCAAGGTGGTAGTGGAACTGTGTTATTCCTTAGTCGCCTCTTACGACACCCACGGGAAGAGAGGGAGTGGCTATATTCTTTAGTACCGTAGCCACACAGTAATAGCCTCAAGTAGTGTTATTTCCCTGTGATGAGCCAGAGCTTCCTGGCTCCTTCTTCCTTCCTCCATCTGTAGAAACAGATGCGCTGTCTTGACAGTGCGGAAAGGTGCGAATAGATCGAAATATATAGAATAGATAGAAATACACAGGTCGATGACGGGTAGCAGTCTTCGGTGCGACAAAGCCAGCCCTGCGGTCACCAACCCGCCTGCCCAGCGTGGTGACTATGGGCAAAACACAGGAGTTCACGCCAATTTTGGCGTGAACTTATGGAGGCCTATGTCCATCAGTGGACTGTGATAGGCTGAAATGATGAAGATGATAGTTATAAGACAAAATAACATCAAATTATAACAACATTTAACATTTAACGTATGTTAAGATAGTAAAGTTTAATATGTATCATGTAAACAGGTTAATGTCATTCTCCTGGTACATCTGCATCGTAACGTAATAATTATGATTCGGTAAGTAATCAATATTTTAGTGGGTTAATTGCAAGAAGTATTGTAAACGCTATGCTGTTTGTTATTAACTCGTATTGATTATAACATCGCATCTAAGAATAAATGACGATATTTTAATATCATAATTTATATTTGAAATATAAATGATTAAGCCTATGAAGCATGGGTATCGTGTTATTTACGCTAATTGTAAATTATTGTTTAGTATTTAAATAACAAATATATAAACGTAAATTAAATAATTGGTAAAATTGGGTTCCAGAAACTGTCGACAGATAAGCATTAATGCCCAGACCACGACAATAAAAATGTTACTTCCCTTTATATTTCTAAAGAAAGTTAAAGCCATTAATAATCATGTTAATGCTTTAATAATTGGTTTAACGATCGAAAAGTCCAAGGCGAAAATAACAAAGCTTATTGTTATATACGTTTTTTTTTTTAATAATTCTCATTATCTGTTAGTAGGTCATGTTTTAAATACGATTTATCGATTCCTGAGTACATTATTCGACACAGGAAAATTAGTATATCTATCTATACAAATAAATAAAATTAGAGTGTCTGTTTGTCTGTCTGTATGTCTGTTTGTAACAGCTAATCTCTGAAACGGCTGGACCGATTTTGGTGAGACGTTCACTGACAGATAGCTGATGTAATAAGGAGTAAGTAACGACGTGCGGCGTGCGGCTTGTAGCGCGCAGCGTGTAGCGTACGACTTGCGGCGCGCGGCGTGTGGCGTGCGGCGCGCGGCGTGCGACGTGCGGCGCGGTGCTGCTGCTGCTGCTTCTTCTGCTTCTTCTTCTTTTTCTATTGTCACAACGCAAACAAATGCAGTATTTCATCAAGAAATAGTGATGTGGACTTTTTATTGTTAATGTAACATGATAATGTTCGCATGAAATGCAATCGATATGATATATTTTACGAATGTATGGTTGTGAAATTGTTATACATTAATGGCTACAGATATATGCATATCATTACATAGTCGTAGTTATAAAACAAAGTCGCTTCCCGCTGTCTGTATGCTTAGATCCGCACACTCACTCACATTCCTTTAAAACTGCGCAACGGATTTTGATAAGGTTTTCTTTAGTAAATAGAGTGATTCCAGAGGAAGGTTTATATATATAATACATGCACAACATAGTTGAGGAACACTGATAGTTTTTGCAACCGTGCGAGGCCGGGGCGGGTTGCTAGTTATTTAATATATAATAATATAATTATTTTTATCGAACACCTTAACTAAATAAATCATTATAAAATGTTAACAATATATTGTATATATAGTTGTTATTAAAATATAACAATATGTCTATATTGTTTATGTTTCACGCAAATGAAACTTTTAAATTACTTGACATTAAATTTAATATGATTTCTCCTTATGCGATCCTACTAGATACTAGTATATTATGAAACGTATAGTCATTGAATGAGGGAACAGCAGGAAATATATTGCTCAAAATCTTCAGCTCCCCAACTGGGTTGGTACCCTAATCTTACAAACGATCGCGGCAAATGATACCTCAAGTAGTATTTTGTAAAATATATTAATTTATCCAGGTAGAGCAGAAAATAGCAGAAAATAGTCTGCTTAATATCAGGAGCCGCCTGGGGAAGTACCTCAACTTAACAGAGAATCACAGATAAATAATAATGCTCTCGACGTGTTTTTTTCCTGTACTGAGTTAGGTAGCCAGGGCTGTTGAGGACGCATTGGATTAACAGCGGCGGTAGGGTCGGCAACGCACTTATGATAACTCAGGTGCATCATTTATAAGGAGTGTTGCGGGCTTCCAATGGCTACGGTAACCACTTACCATCATCGTGGACGGTACGCTTGTTTGCCATCCATATAAAAACTTATTACCACCATTATTCATCTGCGATCACGTTATGACAGTCGATCTATTAGAAACGACTTGATGGCACACGCTTGAATTCATACGAAAAGTCGGTTTTGGTTTGCTTTTTGCGATTTAACAATTTTATTTTTATTTAATTCTAATTTCAAAATTCCGCTATAAATATTCATAAATAGATTATTTTTGTATCATGAACAGATTCATTAAAAAAACATCGAAATGCAATTCAAGTGAAAATAAAACCTAAAGATATTTTAGCTTGTAACTAAAAGAAGTGTTCATAAGTAAGATAAATTTTAACGATTACCACTATCTTTTATATATTATAATGATAATATACTGACCGTACGATATTCTTAACCTTTATAAAAACGTATGAAAATAAATTTTAATACCATCTTAAGATCATTATTTTCAATTTATTGTATAGAAATAGGTACCTACATTGAAAACACGCAAAAAGGCCAGTATCGTTTAGAGAAAGAACTCAAAAAGAACAGAGCCTGCAGCTTTTGTACTTACCGTAGCAAAACGTAATATGTATTCATTTTCGATATGTGTTAAACATATCATGGCGGGTGGCTAAAATTGTCGTGAAATAATGTATCATAATCTTTTAGTATGCATTTATCCCAAAGATTGAAAGTTATACCGCACTTAAGGGAGATATGAAAATGAGAAAACGTTTCGAAGTTTTCAACATTATACATAATATATTGATCGTATTTTGTAGGGATCTTAAAAATACACATTGTTGCAGTTGAGTTCATCATTACAGCCTATACAGTCCACTGCTGGATATAGGCCTCCACAAGTTTACGCCACAAATAACGTGAACTCATGTGTTTTGCCCATAGTCACCACGCTGGGCAGGCGGGTTGGTGACCGCAGTACTGGCTTTGTCGCACCGAAGACGCTGCTGCCCGTCTTCGGCCTGTGTATTTCAAAGCCAGCAGTTGGATGGTTATCCCGCCATCGGTCGGCTTCTTAAGTTCCAAGGTGGTTGTGGAACCTTGTTATCCCTTAGTCGCCTCTTACGACACCCACGGGAAGAGAGGGGGTGGCTAAATTCTTTAGTGCCGTAGCCACACAGCACACACACAGCAGCAGGTGCAGTTGAGTTGACTTATCAAAAAAACTATTTTTTTAATTTAATGTTAGGCTGCAACCGCATAAGCTGTGTATGTTGAAGGACGTCACTCCAGTTAATTCTTTCAAAAATTAAATAGTTACAAAAGAACCCACGGAGTTTTTTTTGGTTTTTAGTTCGTAGTTGGAAAAATCAATACTGTTAACATTTCATGTTCAAACTTTTTTTTGAGACTGCTTTGTTTAATAAAATTAATCCACATTTAAAAAACAAAAGATCTTTTTTAAAAAACGAAATAATTTCTCAGAATACACATACACAGGATTCGCTATACTTTATAATAATATCTATTATATATGTAATGTATCGCTTACAATGAACAATAATATTTGATTGCGGTTCTGCGTTTATCGACACAGTACAAATAAGTAAAGTGGCAAGTAGCCATACTATTAATTTGTACTTACAATAAAATTAATGCTGGAGATGAAAAGGACAAAAAGTACAACTGAGCTTAATAATGGTCTTTATACGAGACAAGTAGCTCCTTCACGCTACACGCAGCCTTGTAATACCAGTCGGCGTGCTGTTTTATAAAAAAAATAAAAATACTAGCGATTTTAAAACGAAAACTGTTTTTATATTAGTTAAATCTTTAATGGAATGTTAGTATATAAAAATTAAGGTTGGATCACAATGTCTATTATCGTATATTTGTAATCAGTAATTGACATTTGATATTTTAAGTTCATTGCTTTAAATCAATTAAATTGTTTACTGTTCAAATTTTGTTAAATTGCTAATTGTAATTTGATACGATTAAAATTCACAAATTAAAACTGATTTCAAATTCACCTCACGATTTATTTGTTAACGAAGGCTCCAAAATCTCCGAAGACTATTCTCAATATGAGTCTCAATAATATAATAAAAAAAATTGAAAAATATCACTTCGAGATTTTATGCATAAATAATTAGTTTCAGTTCGACAAAAAGTTCAAAATTTTGATGCACATTAAATGTTAAGTATTGGTCTAGTCCCATTTCATTGTAATCATGATCAATGAGAAAAGACTCGTACATACGTTTAACAAACACTCGCTCTTAAGGTTAGACCTAAGGACTGAAGTAACATTTTATAAAACATACATATATGAATTATCACACCCAAACCCGAGGCAGCATCGAACTTACAACCCATATGGAGTGTCCCCATACCACGGTACCAACGGGTTAGTTACGTCTTTATTAATTTCACATTTTCCATGTTTACTGTACACTGTTTAAAAAAAAAGACCATACAGCGAAAATATAACGCTGGTAATAAGTAATCAAAGCACGCTATTGGTTTCTCTACAAGAGCTCTGTGAATCTCTACATCCGCCCCATTTCATTTATCACCCCCTGAGCGCAAACAACGCTCTTGTGAGTGAACAAACAAAATTGAAACAAAGATGAACTTGTTTGCATGTTGACACGCTGACCGCTTAGACTTGAACATCACTCTGGTATACAGGATTTGTTCGCATTACATATGACGTCAGTTGTATCGGATTAATTCATGGCGTGCGATGTTTTACGAGCGAATTTGCTAGAGAATTTTATAATTTTATATTAATCATAAGTTTAGACTATCATAAATTTAAGAAATCAGATATAATCAACTAAGCAATCATACTATAACTTTTATTTATAAAGAATATAATACAGCATTATTTTGTTATTGCGTAAATTTAATTTATTTAATTTCAAAAAAGTTAAAATAATCTACTCATTTTCAAAATCAAACAGTTCAACTTAAAAAAGTTTCAGGAACTCGTATTTAAAATCAAATTGTTTATAATATACAATGTATATAAAAAGTATCTGAGATTGGTCAATGAATATAATAATGAATAAATAAAGCAGAAATGATTCTGATAAAAAATTCGTTCCTAAAAAATTTTAGGGTTGAATGGAAAACGTCAATGTCGAAATGCTCATCTTCTTGTTAAAAAACACGTGCCTCGAACACGCGTCTTGCTTAGCAAGCGGAGGCTTGTTTGGCGCTCCGTTATGAAGACAATTAAATTTCAAACTCGAACTACGATTTAGAAGTCAGACAATATAATTGAATAAACTACTCGATATTCCCCGTAGTTTCATATTCACGGACACATGATTAACATTATGGAGTATTTTTGGAATTAAAATTTGTTTATTACCTACTTACACAGGTGTGTACTGCTTAAAAAGGCAGCAATCGATATTTATTTTATTACTGTGTATCTTTCATTAATCTCATAGTTTCATCATATTGTTTATACTGCTTCGCTGTGAATACCTACGTAATAATAATTCAAAGACTTCAAATTCCTCAATAAATAGATATGTAGCACGAAACATATCCATATCTTCTAAGATTTAAATCTCAAACGATCAAACATACAAAAACATTGCTTAAATTATAACACTACAGATACTGCATCTTTTAATACAATTTTATTTCAAACTTGGCTTTTGTTCGATACATACATACATATAATCACGCCTCTTTCCCGTAGGGGTAGGCGGAGAGCACTTCTTTCCACTTGCTACGATCCTTACATATTTCTTTCGCTTCGTCCACTTTCATTATTCCCTTCATTCATGCTCATCGGTTTAGGGCACTCTTGACCTGGCCTTTTTTCATGACGTCCCTTATTTGGTCTCGGAACGTCCACCTAGGTCTACACCTCCTTTTTTCCTAAATTAATTTGTTCGATGACTATAGAAAATCTAGAAGTAAACTTACGAATGCCTACCGTCAGAGCAAAATTTAGACGAAATGAAATAATAATCTATGATGTTCAAACTAATGAAACAATAAAAACAACGTATCTTTTGATAGATTAATCTCCCTATTCTCCATTTTAGACATATCTTGTCCAGAAATGGTATTAACATAATGTAATATTTGCGCGCAAACGAAAAAAAACCGACTTCAATTACATCGACAAGTAATACAAGGTAAGTAGGCGAAAAAATAGTTAAGTAAATATGCGCTATCAAAGATTACTTAAAAAGTAGTCATTAGATCTCGATAAAATTTAAATATGACCACAAGACAAGCATTCGCTTTCGATTAAAGTAAGAATCATGAAAATCGATAAACCCAGTATAAAGTTGTGCGGCATAATACAACGTAGGTCTTGAAATGAGACGCTTCAGTACCATCTGTAGTATAGTTAGGACAATTGGATTTTTTTAATTTTTTTTTTTCCTATTTTATTGATTTATTTATATCATTGCTGGAATTAAAGAAGAAATTCCTTTAATACACAGAGCGCGTGTGTCACCGGTTGCCGTTAAAGCTACGATTGCACCAAAATTAATTTTTTTTTTTTGTGTTCATGATGATGATGTTTAAGCATTATTTTAGAAGGTTTATCTAAAATTATGTTCTGGTTTTCTGGGTTTCTGGTTGGTACGACCAAAAAAAAAGCGTAGCAACGTGCACAGGGTACAGAGCTAGTTTAAAATAAATAATTCAATAAAATATATTCCATTTTTGATATTTACAATCAAGTTCAAATTATAAGACTTTTAATGGACGTTTATTTATTTAAATATAACTAATTACCGGCTATTTAATGACCAAGAAAAACTACAATCATATGTTATTAATAACTCTATTAAGATGTTTTCGATATCAGAATTACGTTTTATTAATGTAAAGTTTCATTTTGGCAATCAAAACGAACAATTAAACTAAAAGTTGTTATATTACGCATCGCAGAATCCACTTCCTCAATATATCTTGCGTGCAAACAGATTTGTTACACTTTAATATAATTAATTTTCCGGCATGTCCGTTACAAAATACGTTTCATTCTAAAATGTTATATTGTTTTTACGAAAACATTGGAAAACGTAATAGAATGGATTCATAAGAATTCGAAGAAGAAGAAATATACTTTATTGTGCACATTGCAAGCTAAAATAATATACATCTTTAAAAATAAAATTTGCAAAATAGTATTACGCACAAAGGCACAAGGGCAATAATTTTAATATTAATAAAAGCTTCACACTCAACGGATCCCCCAGTAGGATTTTCTCCTGTTGGGGGTCCGACAACACACACAATACACAAACACAACGCCCAGACCACGTAACATCTATATGGTCGATACGAATGTCTGTCGTGTGCAGGAATTGAACCCGCAACCGCCAGCGCAACAGCCGGTGCTATTACCGCTGTGCCAACGCGTCGTTATAATAAGAGTTTAATATAATTGTTTGCTCGCGAACGGAAAAAAAAAAAAAAAAAAAAAAAAAAAAAAAAAAAAAAAAAAAAAAAAAAAAAAAAACGACTTCAATTACATCGACCCGTAAGTAGTCGAACAAAATTAACAAACGCACTAGTAGTTACTACAATCGGGGGTTCCATCATCAGATCCTGGTTTCCTTATCATGGTACCACACTTGGGATATCTCCTTTTCAACAATAAAAGAATTATATATATACGGTCGTATTGAGTAATCTCCACCTTTTTTGAAGTCGGTTAAAAAAAAAAATGGCATTATTTTGCTTAATTAATTCTACAAAATTAAAATATTTTAACTATTTTGCATACCACTAGGTAGCTTAACCGCAAGCGTACGATGCGGCTGATGTTGAATCACCATAACCTGTGAACACTTACCACACCAGGAGCTTTGCAAGCGCGTCGTCGTACCACATTCACCAAATATACAAAATGTTACTTGAGTGCAGTATTATTTGGCTATCCAGTCAGGTACCAGTCGAGACTATTCCAAATTTGGAGCAAAATGTTCCTTGCTCTTGCCTTATTATAAATAATTAGTATTTTAATATATTTAAATCAAAAACAATAACCCCTATGGCACCCTATGTCCACTTTCCTGCTAATCGTCAAAGAAAAACAATAACATTTTTGTACCCGCCTGTACTTAAAATACTTCTTGAAAAGATTGCTCGTCATGCATGTAACGATAGACATAATTACGACCCGTAAAAAAATACTTCAAAAATTATTTTCCAACCTTGTATAAATAACCGCAAGACGCTAATTATTTCTGAAAATTAAAGAGAATGAGAGTTCCAGACTAGTGCTGTTTCGATGATAAATAATCATTGAAACTACGTACAATCAGACATTTCGTTCATATTTAATAAATCGAATCTAAATCAAACAATTTGTTTATTCACTTTTGAATCGTTATTTTACAATAATGTGTATTGTACGCACTTGATTTAAAGTAATAACCGAAACTAAAATGTAGATGATGCTAAAAAACCAGTACATTATTAAGTACAACTTGTCTATAAATCTACACATACATAGAAAAAAATCGCCGAAATGTGTGTACACACATTTTCCGAACTACTAAAAAAAACCCACCAAATTTAATAATTAATTTTATTTTTTGTGGTCGCTATTATTATTTGTATAAGAAAATTAAAACAAAAAAGATATTTTAAGATCGCCGAGTCAACTAGCATTATATATTTAGTCGCATACCCTTTTTAAAAGCTAAGTTATATTTTACCGAGGTAAGGCATAGTAGGAAATATCCTGCTAAAAATCTGGAGCAGCCCGACTGCGGAAGTACCTCGACCTTACAGGAGAAAAAAAGCTAAATAACACTGCTTTTAAGCACTATTGTGCTCCTGTGGTGAGTAAGATGCCCAGAGCTCCTGGGGGGAATTGGGGGTAAGGTCGGCAACGCGCTTGCGATGCTTCTGGTGTTACAGGCCAGAGCCATACGCTTGTTCGCCGACCTAGTTTAAAAAAATACATAATTAATAGTCTAGTATATTCGAAGAAAAGTTAGTTATCTTTCGAATGCTGATAGAACTCTTTAAATTAAGTTCAATGGTTCCGAACAGTACTCACTTCACCACATAACCACAAAATTCGCTCTCACTCTTAATAATGGTTTTAGATTTCAAAAAATAAAGCGATTTATTTAAACTTTCTTTTCTACAAACCTATCCTGATAATAATGAAATTTTGTGCAGTCGTCTGGGAGCTATGCGCATACACAGGTACCTACTACATACAATTCAGCGATTCACTTTTATTTACGTAGAAGATTTATTATCTATATCACAACTTAGTTTCAAATTTAATATTTCAAAATACAAAAAGAAAGCATGCTAAATCTATTATTGTAAAAAATGAATATACTTCATGCATAACAAAGATTGTTAATCTTCGGGCGAAAAATCTATGTAACATTCAGCTTTTCAAGCAAAGGATCAACTAATTAAACTCGTCAAGCGTATGTTACGTGCAGTCACATTACAACTCACGTCATCGTATAACACGATATGTTCAAACTGTATAACTTAGTCCTAGTATTCTTTGTGTGCACATAGAGATTAAAAACTGAGCACATAGAGATTAAAAACTGGGCATCTTTCTCCATGTAGGAGAAGAGGTATAGGTCTATGCTCAGTGGGATGTTAAAGACTGAACCGTGTCGTACGCATAAAGATGTATAAAAAAATGTGTCAGCCCTAACACGCGGTAGGAGTTTACTTAAGAAAGATTGCCGTGATAACAAATAAAATGTTCTATTAAATGAATTGAATTATAACTATATGAAATAATAAAACTCTAAAATTAAAACATAATTTTATATTTGCTATTTGTGTGTATAGAGTGAACGCTGTTATACTATTATATCTATCATAACAGCAAAAGCGCTGTAAAACATCACCCACAGCGTTATTCAACGTCAGCGTTACTGAAAATTCAGCGCGAGTTGCCTCACACGAATTTACTGTCCATATTTTTTAACCGACTTCCAAAAAAGGAGGAGGTTCTCAATTTGACTGTATTTTTTTTTTATGTATGTTACATCAGAACTTTTGCCCGTGTGGACCGATTTCGACAAATTTTTTTTAATCGAAAGGTGGTGTGTGTCAATTGGTCCCATTTAAATTTATTTGAGATCTAACAACTACTTTTCGAGTTATATTAATAATGCGTTTTTACTTGACGCTTTTTTCGTCGACCTACGTTGTATTATACCGCATAACTTTCTACTGGATGTACCGATTTTGATAAATCTTTTTTTGTTGGATAGAAGATATCTCTAGTTTAGTAACATGATAAGGAAACCAGGATCTGATGATGGGATCCCAGAGAAATCGAGGGAAACTCTCGAAAATCCGCAATAACTTTTTACTGGGTGTACCGATTTTAATATTTTTTAATTTAATCGAAAGCTGATGTTTGTCATGTGGTCACATATAAATTTTATTGACATCTGATAACTATTTTTTGAGTAATCTTTGATAACGCGTAGTTACTTGACTATTTTTTCGTCGATCTACGTTGTATTACTCGTCGATGTAATTGAAGTCGGTTTTTTTTCGTTTGCGAGCAAACACAATTATTTCATATCGTCTTATAGCGTTTCTTAGGGAGCAAATTAAAAACAAGAATAAATTCTATGAAAGAACAAAGGGCTATATTTTGTTCTCAGCGTTTATTTATCGATCTTTTCCAGACAACTTTTGAGCAAAAGACATTAAAATATTAAATTAGAAAAAGGTACCAAAGAAAAGAAAAATATAGCACAAAACTGTACATATACAAAAAAAAACACGTAACTATATGTATGTACGTTAAGTCTGTTAATCAAGATAAAATCGTAGGCTTTTAAACATGCGATGACGTAAAAAGTAAAGCAGTGAATATATAATTATTTAAATGATATAAATCTGTAGATATTAAATTTATTTATAAGTTTTATTATTATTATTATTATTATTCTACGGAATGTCACTCCGCCCGCCCAATACATAATAGATACATATATTATAATAACTACTTATATAATTATATAATAAATTTACTTATACTTACATATATAAATATAAGCGGGTGGAGGAATACGCCCCGGCAGGGAGATCAAACGGCCGGGAGTTAGGGCTGCAGGCTGAGAAACCGGCGGACAATCCTAGCCGAGTCAAGTAACACCACCTTCTACATCCTGGCTGCGAGGGAACCGTCCCGAATCCCCAGTTGCCTCAGATGGTGAGCGAGGCTAACCGGGATCAAACTATTGGCAGATATTACGATAGGGATTATTTCAGCAGACCCCACACCCCACATGTCGACAATCTCGTGCGCCAGATCCAGATATTTACGTTTTTTCTCAGTCTCGGCTTTCACGAGGTTCTCGTCATGCGGGACGGTGATGTCCACTAAAAATACCCTCGACCGTGCCCTGTCCATCACCACGATATCAGGCTTGTTCGCCAGTATCGTCCTGTCTGTGGCGATAGGTAGGGCCCAGTAGAGCCGGACTCCGTCGCGTTCGAGTACTGGCACCGGTAAGTATTGGTAATACGGCATCCTCTGTTCCAGGAGACCGTACATAAGAGCAAGCTCTTGGTGGAGAATCTTGGCCACTTGGTTGTGTCTGTGCAAGTACTCAGTATTAGCAAGCGCGGAACAACCCGAAAGTACATGCCTGAGTGACTCACCGGGATGACGACAGGCTCGACAGAAGTCGGGAGTGCCATCCTTCAGGACGTGCTTTCGGTAGTTGTTCGTCTTGATCACCTGATCTTGTATTGCACAGACAAAACCTTCGGTTTCCCCAAAGAGGTCGCCGAATCGCAGCCACTGCACGGAGGCCTTACTGTCCACGTGAGGCGCGTGAAGCACCCTGTAGAACCGTCCATGCAGTTCCTTCTCCATCCATACGGTCTCCCGGTCAGAGGTGCTCAGTACGACCGGTTTCTGCTAGTTCTCTTTGGCCAAGGCTAGGGGGGTTAGTCCTTTGTCACACATTGAAACGTCACCATGCAAAGCGCTGTCCCGTCTCGTTTCAAAGTAGGCCCTGAGGCTGCACATCATTATCATCATTACAGCCTATACAGTCCACTGCTGGACATAGGCCTCCACAAGTTTACGCCAAAAATAACGTGAACTCGTGTGTTTTGCCTATAGTCACCACGCTGGGCAGGCGGGTTGGTGACCGCAGTACTGGCTTTGTCGCACCGAAGACGCTGCTGTCCGTCTTCGGCCTGTGTATTTCAAAGCCAGCAGTTGGATGGTTATCCCGCCATCGGTCGGCTTCATAAGTTCCAAAGTGGTTGTGGAACCTTGTTATCCCTTAGTCGCCTCTTACGACACCCACGGGAAGAGAGGGGGTGGCTAAATTCTTTATTGCCGTAGCCACACAGCACCTGAGGCTGCACACCTCGCGGTTATGCATGGTCTTAGCGCTTAACATGCCTCGACCACCACACTTCCGCGGGATGTACAGTCTCATGACCGACGATTTAAGGTGATGCACGCAATGGTACGTCATAGTTGTGCGGACTCTTCTGTCCAGGGCGTCAAGTTCGGTCTGAGTCCATCTGAGTATGCCAAAGGTGTACAAGAGAGTGGGCATGACCCAAGCGTTATAGGCTCGGACCTTGTTGGCTCCAGACAAGTAGCTCCGAAGAACTTTTGTCAGCCGTCCAAAAAAGATTTCACAAACTGCCTGTTTCATGTCCACTTCCTTCACCCCTATGCATTGTGACATACCCAGATACCGGTAAGATTCAGCTTCGGAAAGGGTCTTGAATGGTTAATTCGAGACTAAGCTGCGACGATTGAGTCATCTGACCCCTGTCCACATGCACGACCGCACACTTATCCACTCCAAGCTGCATCCTGATGGAACTGCTGAACTCCGTAGTGATTTTCAGCAGTTCCTGCAGGCGTGCAGCGTTAGGTGCCAGCAATTTGAGGTCGTCCATGTAGAGAAGGTGGGAGACTTTAGTACCTCCTCTCCGAAACTGAAAGCCTGTCCCCGAGCGCTCCAGCAGGGTACTTAGAGGGTTCAAGGACAAGCAGAACCATAGTGGACTCAGGCAATCACCCTGGAAAATACCCCTCCGTATCCTGATTGAGTCATCCGCGCCCGTCAGTTGCTCGCCCTGGAGACATAGGATCGTGCTCCATTGCCCCATACATACTCCGAGGAAGTCTCGAACTGCCTGGTCAATCTTGTACAGCTCGAGGACCCTCAGGAGACATGAATGAGGTACCGAGTCGAAAGCCTTTTTGTAGTCGATCCACGCGGCCGAAAAGTTCCGACGGTTGCGTCTGACAAGCTGGCCTGCCACAGAGTCAATGAGAAGGAGCTCCTTTGTACCGCGACCGCCTCCACGACATCCGTTCTGAGCTACAGACAGGATATTAAACTCACTAATATGTCGTGAGATCTTACAGCTCAGAACGGACGTCAGTGTCTTGTAGATGGAGGTCAGACACGTTATGGGGCGGTAGTTGGTGGGATCTGTGGTGTTGGTGGACTTAGGAGCTAAGTGAGTGATCCCGGTAGTGAAAAGGTTCGGGAGTGGCTTCCGATCTATTGCCTCTTGGTATTGTCGAGCCAAGGTCGCATGGCAGACCGAGAACCCTTTTAGCCAGTAATGATGCAGACCGTCGGCCCCCGGACTTTTCCAGTTCGGAGCCCGCCGGACCGCACCACTGACGTCCTCCGTAGAGATGGCGATCGGGTTCATCGGTTCAATTTTAGCACATGCGTCCTGAACCGTCGCAATCCAAGGGCCCTCCTCATGCTCCACCTCCCCTGACCATATGTTGCGCCAGAAGGCGACGAGGTCAACCGTACTCGGTTTTAGGGAAGCAGAGCACGGTATCGGGTTCTCCAGCTTTCTATAGAACCTTTTCTGATCACTCACGAAGAGGCGATTTTGTCGGAAGCGCTCAACTCTCTCAGAGTACCTGCGTATGCGCTTTCCCCATGCCGCGATTCTCTGCTTCAGGCCGTCGATGCGCTCCGTTAGCTTATCGGCTATGTCTGGCTGATCAAGGCTAATGCCTAGCCCGTTGAAGACCATTCTAACAGAGCGCACAATCCTTGGCCTTGTGTTGCCCGACCTGAAAGCTAGCAACCTACCAATGAGGGCCCTGGCTAGGCTGATACGGCGTTCTATTCTCTTCTTCCAGGCTGGTACGTCGCTACTCTTATAAGTAGCGCGTCCAGGCACCTGAGTCTTGGCTCCGACAAGGCGGTGCACCGCTAGAGCAGCACCGAAGAGAATAGAACCCGTATCCTCCAAGCTGAAGCTGGTTTCCAAATAGGGAGGCAACAGCCTGTTAGCTGCCTCAATGGCATGCCGCGTCATGGCATTGAGGGGGAGGCGAGAAAGTCGTGGTCTCATTTCCAGAGGAGCGCCTCGAGTCTCGGAAATCGCCTCTTGCAAGATCCCTCTCATCTGTTCTACTTTTTGGGCGACTGCTCCCTCAGTGATCGCTTCTACAGGTGCTTCGCTATGAGCGCCTTCTTGTTGCGTAGACACTTCGTTGCACACCGTGGACACGGGTTCGACTTCAGGAGCAGCCTCACGTCGAAATCGTTCGAGCTCGGCGGCGTCAAATATGCCCTTTCGTTGGATGTACCGAGCTCGATCTGCCAGGTTCTGTTCCGTAACAGTTAGCGTAGGCTCAAGCAGTAGGAACTCGCGGTGCATTACTGCCCGGTAGCCAGTCCGCCCGGTCTCTCGTCCTACAGCCCTATAGTACGCACGAATGACACTCTCATTCATCTTCAGTGTCCATCTCATGCGACGTACTCCACCAGCGGCGGGCAACGAATGCTGAGTCCCTTGGGACTCTGTCGTCGCCAAGCCAACTGGTGGGGATGGTGGATAAGCCAACCGGTCAGGTGGTGGTGCCGGTCGGCGGGGTTGGCTGGCGGCCCGCATGCTGCCACGTCCAGCGCCAGCTCCAGACGCGCCCTGGCGTCCCCCAGGCAGCGGCCCTATGCGCCTTTCTAAATTATCCTCCATCATTTTAGTTTTTGAGTGCTAATGTACTCACTCGGAGAGGCACTCACGCTCTCCAAGGAGGCTGCGCGGGTGTTATGCAGCTTTTGTTGCCCTTAGTCGCCTTTACGACACCCTAGGCATAGGAAGGGGTGGCCCTATTCTACTCTGCCGGGAACCACACGGCTATTATTATTATATGTTTTAAAAATGAGACTTTAAAACGAGACTTCACATAAGCGTAAATCAATGTTGATTTAGAGCCTATTTTTATTGTATATAAGGGAAATGATAACACATAAGATTTACGTCTTCAAATCATTATAAAACTACTGCTTTATAATATTATAATATAAGAATCTACAGATTAGGTTTAATATCGTACGCCGCTACACCGGGGCGTTTTTAAGCGATTCTGATATAAAATAATTCAATCAAATGTTTTATAGTTATAGAATTCTATTTGGTATTTGAAAACGGAAACATAAATAAATAATAAATAACTTTATAGCATCTAATTTCGGTGATACTCAAGGTATATAATTATGAAAAGGCGCACGGCACGAGCTCAGCAACTAACAATGTTGAAAAAAAAATTCAATACCGTCATTATTGCAATATTTTATTTCTAATTCTCGATCTTTACTTTCATTTTGATAGCATTAGTCGCAATTATTATATTAACACATCAGTCTCATTTCTTTGTAATCATTTCGAAAGTACGAAGACGTCTTATTTTAATAGTTAAAAGATAAATAAAAAAGGCTATTCTATGTGATGGTCTAGTAACGTAAGATAACATCTCAAATGCTTTAATTAAACAATACAATATGGCAAATATTTATAGCATAAAAGCGTGTATCGCTCACTTACTTTTCCATAACAATTTACTAGAAAATATAATTGAAATCTCTACTAATATTTTAACCAAGTACAAAAAAAGGAGGTATATATTATTAATACGACCTACTTATACAACTGTATTTTTTATGTATGTTGCCTCATAACTTTTGGAACGAAGTTCCTTACGGCAGGCTTGACATTTGGCTGGGCGAGCGAACTGAAAAAATGTGACACTAAATCCGTAAGAAAAATATATAACGGAAGTGACGTAATATCAGTCACACAACTGTATAATATGAAGTTTGTAAAACTAAAATATTACTAGTAAACTTTTTTTAAATTATTTATGTAATTTCATACTGTCGACAAAAATAAATAGAGCCATGTTTTTTTATTTAACTTTATAGTTTGAATTAACTATTTAAAATTATAATTATTATTATTATTTTGATTTATTTTATTTTACGGCATTTGTTATTTTCTAAAACATTAAATTTCCTAAATACTTTTATGAACTTAATTAAAAACCAATCAACAAAATAAAAAAAAATCAAGAACTAGAAATATATATAAAATTCAACATTTTTTTTTTCAAATTGTGTTGCTTCTATACTATCCGAAGGAACTTCGTTCCTACCTGGTGTCCCAAGACACCAAATAATTTTTACTGGTTGTATCGTTTTTGACCACTGTTTTTTTAATCGACAGCTGGTACTTGTCACGTGATCTTATTTAAATTTGATCAAGATTTGACTCTTTGATTTATTCTTAGTAATGCGTACTTAATTGCTAATTTTATCGACTACCTACGATGTACCTTTCGTTTTAAATTGCAGTCGATTTTTTTTTTCGTTTGTTAGCAAACACAATTGTTTTTAATTGACTTGGTTGTGTTATTCTATAGTTTCTTTTGGCACTTTCATCAATACAGGATACACGTTACGCTTAACATTTGATTAAGATCAGATAATCAAAGATTTAAAAGTTTTAGTGAAATTGTCACTAAATTAAGAAAATTACCCAATTCCTTTACAAACTACTTTTTTGTCCACAGAGAAATTATATTTCAAACTAATTATTTACTTTACGATCTTGAAAGTTTAAAAAATTCTATCGCCAAGCGTGAGAGTTTTTAAACAAAGTGACCATAGAAGACATTTGACTGTGACAACACATTTGGAATATACAAAAACGGTATGTATGAGGTTTTAAAATGCTGAAAATAAATACAAAAAATTATATATCACATATATACATACATACATTTTCAAACTAAGCCGCTCCTTAAAAGTATTTTTTTTTCATTTAGGTATATATTTTACATAACAATTGAAAGCAAAAAATGGTCTTTAAACAAACAATCTACATCATATATTTAGAATTTTACGAGAAAAAACACTTAGATTTTAACAATCAATATTTAATATTTTATTTTAAAATAATAACTAAGGCACAAACATTGCAAACCTCAGCTTTGTATCAGATATAAAGGCGTAAGCGCAGAAATAGCACACAGCGATAGTCAAGATACTTGCAATAAGTCTACAGAACCAAATACAACCTAATTCACAACATACTGGTCTCTGATTCGGTTTCTTCGACTTTTGCTTGCGTATTGGTTGCGTACATATTACTTGTTGTAGGCTGAAATAAGAAAACCTACATTATCACATTATATGTATAGATATTAAATTAGTAATAATTATCATTTCGATTGTTTGGGTGCTATTTGCGTCGGTAAAGATGCCAATAATATTTTTTCACATATATCTTCCATGTACATTTACATTGTTGTTGTATATACATTATATTGTATTTATTTATAAAATAAATATATTTATTCATTTCTACGCTCATACAAATGCAAAAGTATGGCAGAACTGACTTGGATGAAGTTAAGCAAATACATAAGTATAGAAGACTACCTATTTATTTTTACTACAAAAAAAAATGCAATGTTCGTCTTGTTCTTCCACACGAATCACAGATAAAGCTTAAAATATTCTAAAGGCGGGTATTCAAAATAATTCGTTTTGCTTTTCCGGACACTTGTTTAAAATTTAGCAGGATCTAGCATAAGAAGGTAAAGTACTCATTCTAATACATTTTATAATTCTGATACAGTTCAATTCATATTCGATTCGTGTGGCTACAGCATCTTAGAATATAGACACCCCCTCTCTTCCCGTGGGTGTCGTAAGAGGCGACTAAGGGATAACACAGTTCCACTACCATCTTGAAACTTATAAATCCGACCGATGGCGGGATAACCATCCAACTGCTAGCTTTGAAATACACAGACCGAAGACGGGCAGCACCGTCTTAGGTGCGACAAAGCCAGCCCTGCGGTCACCAACCCGTCTACCCAGCGTGGTGACTATGGGCAATACACATAAGTTGCGCCTGCGTTGAGTGTAGTGCCAATGGCGCGAACTTGTGGAGACCTATGTCCAGCAGTGGACTGCAATAGGCTGAAATGATGATGAATGACTCATTCTAAGACATTTAAATAAGTTTATGAAATAATTTTGTCGGCAATACAAGATGATAATAAATTTAATATTTTTGATACATTTATCTACTTCAAACTCACATTATAACTCTGTGTTGAGGATTTTTCTTATCCATATATTTAACTTTGTAACAGCCATGTACCATCAGCCATATACCTAAAACATATTATAATTACAACATTTATAACACAATATATTATAATTAATTACTTATATATAAAAATGAATGTTTGTCTGTATGTCCTTTGTAGAATCGTAAACTATGCATTTGATCGTGTCATGATCTTCAGCAGTGTTGTGCATGAGCCCACAGAGGCTGCTGAGTTGTTACGACCAAAAAATAAATAAAAAGCGTAGCAACACGCGCAGGCTTACAGCTAGTGTAATATAATTATCAACTTTTAATATCAAACATCTGAATTTTAAAAATAATTATGTTACTTATGTTTTTAGTTACTTTTTGCATGCTACTCAAACCACCATTGTTCATCAATTTAACACAAAAAATAAAGCATATTAAATGTCTTATAATATAATAAATAATATTTCAACATTTATTTTTAGTAATATATGTATATATATTGATATATAGCTAAGTAACAAATAAATAAACGCTTCACACTCTACGGCCCCCAGTAAGATTATCTCCAGTGTCAGGGATCCGAAAAATCACAATACACAAGCACAAACGTTCAGACCACGGCAAACATCTGTATGCCCAATACAAATGCTTGCCATGTGGAGGGATCGAACCCACAACCGCCAGCACAACAGCCACAAACCGGTGCTGTGACCGTTGCGCCAACGCGTCGTCAAAAAGCAGTATTACGTTGTATTATTAAGTATTTTTATTAATTCATAAAATAAATTAATTTTCGATAATTTCCGACTTTTCTGATGGCTTTTAAAAAAACGGTTTCATAAAAAACTTAGCATTGAAATTACAAACTTAATGTGCGTAAATACTTATTATATCCATCTTTTTTAAAATTATCCTATATACATAATTATAATATATCTTTATATTTCTTTTTCTTGCTCTTTAAAATAATAAAACGAACAACTAGCCCCCGTACTCGTTAAACCAAATTATAATATAAAAATGAAAGAGTTACGTACTGCTGCTGCATGTCGTACTGCATATTATATGTAACAAAATTTAATTTAGCTATATATAAAATAAAACAGAAAAATAAAGTCAAAGTAACGGCAAACGCGAAGAATTCTAAATACCATAACACATTCGTAAATATACCGCTCATGATGTTTTATTTGTCATTTTTATTTCGAAAAATTTTATGACAGCATTTTAATCATAGTAATCAAACATCTGATTATGAAAATGTGATTGTAGATGGAGTTAGCTCAGTTTGATATTTGCAAAAACAAAAACACCTACAATTCGTTATATTGCAATGTTGTTTCAAAGAATAATCAGTAGTAAATTTAATGTAATCAGGTAACAAAAATTACAAAACATTAATAATTTTCAATTAAAACTTGCAAATTGATTTGGACGTACTTTTTTTTGATTTAATGTTGGTGTTATACGTGACGTTGGTAATTTGTGCTATCTGGGCATTACAGAAAGCAATTAATAATAATGAAATATCATAACCAAATGTAAAATACAAGTACGTATTGAGTCGATTCAAACGCAGTGTTTTTAGTCTTATTCACGAAATAATGAAAGAAGGTAAAGTAATAATCTAGATTGCATATATTATAAACGTATTATTTAATTACTTTTGACTTATATGGACTAGAGCGAGATCATAAGACTTCACTAAACAGTATTTTTAGTACAAGAAGAATGCTAACATAATTTTCCCCTGAAACGGTTAACTGATATGAAATGAAGGGAGAATAAAGTAGTTAAAGTATCTAACTATTTTGGCGCACTAGAAAATTAAAAAAAGAAACAAAATTTTCCCACGAAACAAATTTAGACTTTATTAAATTAGTGTAGTTTAACATATTGTTTTCTAATGTTTACGCGAATTTTACTCATTTAATAAAACACTTTTTTCGGATTTTATCGCGGTTTATTATTAAATTTTGATTCCTTGCTGCTTTTTGGTTGCTGTAAAGTATCCGAAACGTCGGGAATCAAAATTTAATAATAAACCGCGATAAAATCCGAAAAAAGTGTTTTATTAAATAGTGTAGTTTAACTTTATCTGACTCATTTATTACTTTCTTGTTAAATTTAATCTCATTTCATTTCTAATATGGGAATAAAAAATTGTTATCATATATAACTTGAACACTTGAGAAGAAAAAAAAATCTATTGCTATACAGATAAGTGAACCGGCATGTTTACCAAAATCGTTTTTTGTGAAACCACATCCGTCTACGTTGTAAATTCGGTTTATATGTTATACAATATTTATAATTAAAATAATTATTTCTTGTATACCTTTTTATTACAATTAAAATTTAAATATTCTAGAACATTGATTCCCAAAGTGGTCCAGGAGTGTGGATCTAAGGGAGACTCGATGGAATCTACGTTCATGTCTTCAGCCTAATACAGTTCACTGCTGGACGTAGGCCTCCACAAGTTCGCGCCAAAAATGGAATGAACTCATGTGTTTTGCCCATAGTTACCACGCTGGGCAGGCGGGTTGGTGACCGCAGGGCTGGCTTTGTCGCACCGAAGACGCTGCTACCCGTCATCGACCTGTGTATTTCAAAGCCAGCAGTTGGATGATTATCCCGCCATCGGTCGGCTTTTTAAGTTCCAAGGTGGTAGTGGAACTGTGTTATCCCTTAGTCGCCTCTTACGACACCCACGGGAAGAGAGGGGGTGGCTATTTTCTTAATGCCGTAACCACACGGCAATCACGGAATCTACGTTAGCGTGCCCAAAAGTGGGGGTCTACGAAAAGTTTTGTTAGGACAACGTGTCGACAGTCGACAGGACGGATGCATCATTGCAACTTTCAGCCGAAACATATTTTCACTTGACTCGATCATTTTATGGAATTATGGAACGAATGGCTTAAAAAAAGGTAAGTGGAAAAATTTCTTTCCCTTGATTCATGGGGCGGCAACATAAAATGGGCCTAATGTAGCTGCAGGGTATCCCACCAAAACCAGCAATATTTGGATATTGGTCTATCAGAAAAAAATGTTTGGGAACCTCTGTTCTAGAGAGAGAGTGAGCGATTGATATAAACAGTAATTACTTATGGAAAGTGCACTTAGCGGATGTTTTAACTCTGAACAAAAACGAAACACAAAATAAAAGTTAGTTAGTGAATTGTGCAGGCTAATTTTGTTTCAATATTTTTTTTTTTTGTGTAGGATGTGTGAGTTATTTAATTAGTTTTTAATTTCTTTTAAGTGAAAGTGAAGTTAAAATTTAAAGCGGCAATAAAATACGTTCAATGTCTTAATAACATCATGTATTAAAAAAACTATAAAATAAGATCGATTACGAATTATTAAAATTTGTACTGAAATCGAAAGCCGTCTCGTTTTTTTTTTTCTACCAATTGTTAGTGTTGATTTCATTCTCTACCTAATTAGCTTCCAGTTCAATTCTTATATTCAATAATTACTATACCTACTACGTTTTTTTTTAAACACACATACATATTGTGTTAGTTTTAATTTTAAATTTGATTGATTGTATTTTGTACTAATTAATTTACTTACGGTCACCAACCCGCCTGCTCAGCCTGGTGACTATGGGCAAAACACGTGAGTTTGTGCTATTTTTGGCACAAACTTGTGGAGTCCTATGTCCAGCGGTCGACTACGATAGACTGAAGTGTGTGTGTGTATGTGTGTTATTTACTTTTTATGAATATCGGACCATATGAACACTTACTTTATGCTTACGCTTCAGCCTGGAATATCTTACTGCTGGACATAGGCCTCTTTCCCTATGTAGGAGAGAGGAGAGATGGACCAGAGCTTGATCCACCACGCTGCTCCAATGCGGGTTGGCGGATAACACTTACTTTATGAAGTCGGAAATAAGACTTGAGGGGTAAAAAAATCGAGAAATTTGTGGGAAGTAATTTATGGATGGCCACTAATGAGATATAACATAATATTGAAAACATTAAAATACCACATTTTTAAATAATAAAATCAAATATTAATACATAATTAAAAATAATGCACATTTTATACTCCTCGTGGCCAAATTTATACCAAATTTAATTCTAACTCTTTTTTTTTCATTTTTTCTCTTTTTTTTCCTTTTTTAAAAATTAATTCGTGAATACTAAATTAACATAAACAATTAGTATGCTATATTAGGTCATCACTTAATACACCTAATATTCTTATAAAATCCTTTCATTCGTGAACAATTATCAGATGCTGTTAGCTATTTTATCACATTATGACAACATCTTCGAAACATTTACATCTATATATTTGTAGGGGTTCTGTCCCTAACTGACTTACTGACTGACTGACTGAAGACTTATTCTTTTTATAGTTGGAGAGAAATAACACTTTTGCTGTTCAGATCGGAATATATTTATTACAAAAACTTATGACTAAATATACAAAATGACATTAGAAAAGTCTTATATTAATTTTAAAACAATATTTAAAATTTGGTTTTCCAAAGAGGTTGCTTACACGTAGCGAGATCGTATGTAATCATATTATAGATGTATGTAATGTAGGTAAATCCTACATCACTCCCACAAGAAAATCGCACGCAGGGCTTAATTTTTTTCCAGATCTTGTTGTGTAAGCTGGAGTTGTGTTGCGTTGACAAGACGACTCTTCTGACGATTGATTTGGATTGTATATATGGGCTGGTTTTAGTCTGTCTAACGTAACGACTGCTGTACATAAGGGTAATTGAACTTTGTAAAACTTGTCGTAACGTTTTAATACTTTGTATGGCCCATCGTACGGTGGAGTGAGCGGCGCTCGAACCATATCATTGCGTATAAACACACGCGTACACGTTGCTAGGTCTTGTATACGAGTGGTTTCTGTTGTGGAGTATGTTTATGCGGCGTCGGCTGAAGCGTTGCCGTGATCGGTATACTTATTGAAAGGTTAAACTTATTGAAAGTTTATATTTGGATTAAATAAATATTGATTAATACCGATAAAAATGGGCTCTAGTGTTGTTTTCAGATACTACACTGTTCCATTTAATGTTCTTACAATGTTAAGCAGTGTTTTGCAGTGTAACGGAGACCCTCTGTGTTATTAAATGGAATATGGAGATAACTCCTCGCCTTATTCCACTGGTGACAAAAGAGCTGGTACATTTTTTGCCCAGAGAATCGGTATAGCGATTTAACGGGGAAATGCTGCCAGCATTGTTGGCACAATTCCACGCGGACATGATTTATACCAAAACTATCTGTAAATATTTAGTTCTTAAGTTGTGAATTGTATATATGTATATATAATGTTTAATAATCTTTTTCATGTGCACTGTGATCTTTTTTATCTATGCTTACAGCCTAATGTCGTAGTCGTGATGTGTCATGACTTGTCAAGTTGTCAAAAATTATTTTATGTCAAAACTAACAAGAATTCGGCTGTGATTACTGATTAGATCAAAGTTTTAGGGTCCTTTAAAAATGTCCAATACGTGTTTTATTTATCATAAAGAAAGACACATAGTACCTTATATAAAATGAATGTGAAGTAACAAACCAGTCACTAGTTTCATATTAATAAAATTTAAAATCAACTCATCAGTAAATTAAATTATGAACTAATACGTTATCAATAAGTTATGTATGACTATTACGAATTTGAAGAACGTAAAATGAAAGGGTTTCGCGACTGGCGCAAAGCTCTTCGGACTCCAGCCACGTATAGAGTGGGCAACGCAGTGAGAATACAGCCACAGTTCATGTTTATGATTATTGTTGTTGGTGTTTTTCTTTTAATATTATTTTACTACAATTGGTGTACTAGTGGTGCGCCATTGACACACCAGTGGACTCGAAGTTCGTGGCCATATAACGCTACATACCCCTTAACCTTGCCATTTCAATCTGGAAATGTGATAACTTATAAAATTGGTATTGTAGCAGATTTAGATACTAATTCTAAAAGCCATACAAAACCTCATACATTTAATAGCTATTTAAAGAAGGGTTATCTAAATTATGATCCAGTGAAGCAGTATGTCACCATAACATGGGACAAACGGCCAGCTTCTTTGCTGTCCTCCACATATTCACAGAAAGGACGTGGAATGGAACTATCCGAACTTATTGTATATGATGGCAAATTACTTACTTTTGATGATCGCTCTGGCATGGTAATTAAATAATTTATGTATTATTTTATATTACTTAAGTTATTAAAACTTAACATTATATCAATTCAAAGCCTAAATCACACAAGTTAACTGGTAGATTTTAAAAAGTATCATTTACTGTGTAATCGGAAAAAACTTTGATTGGGTCCACCCAATGTGCCCATTAGTCTTGATTATTTCAATTATATAGAAACTTAGTTGTAGTATAAAATTATTGTGTAAATTCTGTAAATGTAGTATTAAATATTTCCCCCTTTTTTCAGGTTTTTGAAATAATAAACAATAAAATGGTGCCATGGGTCATACTATCAGATGGAAATGGCCATAATGAGAAAGGCTTTAAATCTGAATGGGCGACAGTCAAAGACAAGATATTGTATGTCGGATCAATGGGAAAGGAATGGACAACTACTAGTGGAGAGTTTGAAAGCTACGACCCTATGTGGGTTAAAGCTATAAATATTTATGGAGAGGTAACAATTTTTCCCTTAGTAACTATACCATATATTGTTACTAAATATGTAAAATGAAATTATATGTTAAAATATATGTTTAAGGAAGTAATGTATTTACATAAAACATACAAATGATTAGCTTGTTGCTGCAGTATGCTGATACCCGCTCTAAATCTAGATGCAATATATTATTATTTATTTTTATTATTATTATTATTTTTTATTTTTTTACTGTGTATGAACACTTAACAATAATATTTAACAAATATTTGTATCAGCTGACTTACCTAAAATAAGCATTAAGCAAAGTAAGCATACCTTATATATACTTCTTCAGTGCAACAAAGCAAGCCCTGCGGTCACCAGCCCGACCGCCCAGCGTGGTCACTATGGGTAACACATATGAGTTCAAGCGAAATGGTGGAGACCTATGTCCAGCAGTGGACTGCGATAGGCTTAAGTGATGAAGCATACTTTAGAAATAGACGACCATGTGTATATAAAGAAAGGAAAAAATATAAAACACTACACGGGTAAAATATAATAATTAATATGACAAATATTTTAATATAGACATTTTAGTTATTCCTATCCTGTACTGGAATTTATCAAATCACTGTAAAAGCTGTTCAAAAACAAACATTACATCTAATTAAAACAAATAAAAGATCGTTCAATTTTTTAGGTACAACACTTAAATTGGGTTCATCAATACAAAGCAATTAGATCCTCTATTGGTATTCAATGGCCCGGTTACATGATACACGAGTCTGGAGTCTGGTCGCCTTTACATGAAAAATGGTATTTCTTGCCGAGGCGTTGCAGCCAAGAAAGTTATAATGAAACAAGAGATGAAGTAATGGGTTGTAACTATTTGATCACTGCTGACAGCAATTTTAGTCATGTTAAAGCAAAAGAGGTATGTTGGGTTATTAGTTTTTGTAAATACAAAATCTCACCCGAAAGGGACCTTAGGGTGTCTTTTTTCAATATTTAGTTTTATTTTATTAACTGTAATGTTGTTAAACATTTTTGCAATAAGTCTGAACTGTTGATTTTTAAATATAGTTCCACAGGGCTATTGTAATTTAATATTTACACATCTTGAATTTTAATTTTTATTATGGCAATAATTATGCATGAACATTATAAAATAGACCCATGATTTCATTAACCCTTAAGAAGAATAATTAAGAAAAGCGTTAAAATTAAAATTTTAAATTTTTCAGTTGAATCATTAAAAAAATCTATATTGTAACTATTACACCTAAATAGTGAAATTTAGTATTTTGGATAGACCTTTAGATAGACAAACAACCATTGTATTTATATATTTATGGAATTATATCTATAGAAAATGGCTAGCTGGTAATACTAAATTATATTTAAACTTCACCAAAATGGCAGCCATGGGCGTTATCTATTTACGAGACTTTTTTTTTTGACAGTTGTCACGTCTTATCTCGCATAATCTATCTATCTATATATACTAATAAATGGAGAGCCGGTTTTTTTTTATTCGGTTTACTATGAAAGCTACTGAACCGATCGGAATAATACTTAAGCTAAATTAATAATACACAAATATCTTTAATTATAGATAGTACAACATCAGCCGAAGTACGGATTTTCATCGTTTAAATTCATTCCCGGATCAAAAGATGAGGCTATTGTTGCTTTGAAAACTACTGAGTTTGAGGGTAATACAGCTACTTATGTCACAGCGTTTAAAACAGATGGAACTGTACTTCTACAAGATACTTTAATAGAAAACCTCAAATATGAAGGCATTGAATTTATATGAAGCTAAAATTTAATAGAGAATGCTGAATAATTTAAATCTATAATTGATTTGTAAATAACTCATAAAACCAACGAACTGAATAAGTGAAGAACAATTACCTCTGTCTATTCAAATCAAAAAATGGAATGTAAATGATTGTATATACAGTTGGAAAGACATCTAAGCACAACCGATAGTCAATTTTTATATATAGCAAATATGTAAATAAGTAAATTGTTATTTCGTTAAAAATTTTGTTGTTTTATTAATTAACAGCGTTAATTGCAACTTCATCAGCGTATTTTTATTTTCTTCTCTTCTCTCTCTCTTGATTTAAGTAACGAAACAAAGGACTGGCATCGAAAAAAAAAAATACAATTAATATTCAAAATATATATTTCATAAAAACATCACATGTTACCCTATTATACTATCCAACATATTTAAAACATTATACTTATCCATCTCAACCTATTGGCTTATTTACAAGTCACTTCCATTAAAAAGAAAAAAAAAAATTAACATCTACTTAAACTTAATCAAATAACTACTTCTAAAATTTAGATAACAAAAACACACAAAGAAGAAGATTATACTCAGTAACAAATAATTTTACAAAGTAAACATCCATATTTTATAAAAAGGTTTAAATATAAATTAAAAAGCCAGTAATTTATTTCAAGCCAATAGATCGCGATATTTCTTCAAATACCGTCCAAGCCATCGCTGCCATTAATGTCCTTCGTAACATTCGAGGAACAGCACCTTTGAAGTAACCTCTGAACCCGTAAGTCTGTAACAAATAATTATTCCGTTAAGTAACAATTGAACTTAACATATTTCTTTCACAGTTTCACTAACGTGAAGTTACTATGGTATATCACAAGCTCGTTATTAGTCATATCGTTATTTTATATAGCCTATTCTGTTCCTGAATAGTCTACTTTAAAATGTTTTCCAATTATAGTGGTACATGAGATTCGGACTTTGAAACTTTTTCTTCACTCTACTATATATAACAAATTAATTATATCCTTAATAATATCCTTATTAATTATAGCCTTATATGCCTAGATTGTTGGATGGAACATTACCTACTCATTTATCTGTCTTCCTGTTTTACTTTTTAGTTTATGAACTTATTGTCTTTGGATACTATTGAATGAAGTATTATTATGATCAAAATTGCCCATAACGCACACAATTTTATAAAAAAAAAGAAATGTTTATTAAAAATAACGAGTGTGCCTTAGGCCATACGACTGAAGTAAAACTTCTTTAGTGTAATATACGAAACGTAACTCTCTCTCTTTCTATCTTCATTAACTTATATCTCCCTCTCAACTTCCGTTCGCCTCGTCAGATCACACTTTTCGCGACGCTTCCGTCACGCATTCACCAGCTTACTCCCCAAGTCAAGCATGCGTAAAGAAGTTTTACTTCAATAATATGTATGTAATGTTATACTTATGTCATGTCAGTTTCAGCCTACTGCAGTCCACTGACTTATCATTCATAAGTATTAAATGTCATAATATTATAATGTCTACTTGTCTAATACTGTAGGTTCTAAGTCCTATAATTAAAAATGTTTTTATTATCAAGTAACATTAAAATATTACAATGTAGCTAGAAAGCGCTACAACACTGACACGTGAGTAATTTGATAGGCGACAGAATGTATAATTTACAACAGGCCTTTGCCCTTTACTAAATATAAACAAGGAATATATCGATTCATATAATTCAATTATCGTATTTAATTGTTATGTAATGAGGAAACGATTTAGTATGAGTCTATGTAACTGATAAAATATTTTAAAAGGGCTATAAAAAAATCAATTGATTCAGGCGGTTTGGCAATGTCTTGTTAACGATTTCCATCCATAAGTCAGGAGAAATATAATATTTGCTTTTAACGTCAAATTCGTGTATATTTATTATTTTTACATAGTCTATGATCTGGTTCTGTCACATCTCTTATAAATAATATTCAGAATGAAATAGTTACCAATTGAAACTGTTAGTTACTTTTTAATTAAAATAAATGCAGCAAAGAATACCAAAGAGCTCATTATTGTGATAAATATTTTCATATCATAATATTAAAGCGTGCGACGATAGATAACGCAAGTTCTTGAAAAGACAAAACTACATAAACGGAATTCATTTATGATAAGGGTTAGCAATCTTAATTACTAATAAAGAAAAATACGTTAAAATATATATGTAATTAGTTCAGTCAAAAAATATTTTAAATGTGATAACCCTAATGATAATGTTGATAAGAGACAAAATAGTTATGAATGGTCACACTCCCGCTGAGCTCATTATGTAAAATATTGTACTTTGTACATTATCACGTAACTACAAATTTAAACTATTATCAAACAAATATAAGGACTGATGTGCAAAAGGGACAGTTTTTTTTGTTTTTGTTTTAGCTGACTTGAAAAAAGAAAGAGGTTTTCAATTCGACTGTATTTTTATGTGACTTATACCTCAAATATTTTTTGTAATCGAAAGCCGGTGCTTGTTGAGGGGTAGTACTCGTCAGGTCTCGATAAAATAAAATGTTTCAAGTATTAAATTCAATCAGTACTAAGTAAAGCAATAATTTATGGACACTCTACAAAGTTTTTTTTTAATTATATATTATTACTACATAATGCTTTTTAACTTATTATTTTTTCGTGACACAGTAAAAAGGTAAGGATAGATAGATAATTGAAATTCAATACAAAATAAAATTACTTATGTGTTTATGAAAAGGATCTGATCTCAGCGTTTATTTTGGAAGACTACCACAAAACAGGTATCCTATATTATAATGTTAAATAATATTATATAAATTATTTGCCATGTAATAATATAAATATAATACATACCTGATGTACATACATCGCAGCACTGAAAGCATTCGGAAATTTGTCCGGATATAATTGCATCTTTGTCTTCAATACATCCGCTGGATTTGTAGCTAACGATGCAGCTATACCTGCTATAATACCGCACGAGAAATGCACCATGCTCGCTGAAGCTGGAGTTTGTAGCAGCTCTGTAAAAGTATTTATTGCTTACAAACATTTATTGTCATATTTTTTTATCTATAATAGTTTTCGGAAAAACGGGATAGGGAAAAATTAGGAAAGAAAAGAGATATGAGAAATTTAAAAAAATAAATGATAATGTCATTTAAACTTATTCGTTTCTAATTTCTATTACACTTTTATTGGAGTATATACAAAAAAGGGAAATTTTATTTCAAACTACCCTCAAGATTATCAAAGGTATTATGGTTAGTACATCTGTTGTAATTCTTACCTTTAGGTATAGCTTGCTTTGATTGCGTGTAAAACATGAGATATAGTCCTGAGAAAGGTGCGTCTCTCGCTAATGTTGGACCCAGTCCGCAGGAAAGACCTCTAATACCCTCAGCCTTATAAATTGATTTTAATGCACCAGTCAAACTATTATATTTATACATTCCTGATTCGTATCTGGAAATATTATTATGATATAAATTATCTCGGAAATTAAGCATGACAAAATAGTAGACAATTTAGAATATGCTATAAATTAACGAACAAAAACGAAGTTATTCCATTTGCAATTTCCAGTCCGTACTGGTTCACATATTATTTTCTAATGTTTACGCGGATTTCACTCATTATAATGAAACAACTTTTTCGGATTTTATCGCGGTTTGTTAAGTTTTTTTAAATGCCCGACGTTTCGGACACTTTACTGCAAAACAAAAACAAGCAAACAAAGACGAGTTAAGAAATAACTTTATTATTCGCCCTTGACACGTGTTCAAGTTTGTCATTAAATATCAAGTTATTAGGTACGTTGGTACATACCTCGTTTTTATAACAGTGATGGGTATCAACGCAACACCACTCATGGCCCTCGCAACGACTCCCAAAGTGACCGCCTCCAAGGCTCCCAAATCTTGCCTATTCTTGCCCATTTTTGACTTGAGCCAATGTAGTGATGAAAAGTACAGACCGACACCAGGAACGCAACGAGCTATAGACGGAACCATGCCCCGCCATAGACCAGCAATGTGTTCTTGACGAATTATGTTCACGAATATTGTTATCATCCCGGGTTGGATTCGGCCGCTGGAAATAATTGTCAAAAATTACTTTTCTGCTATCAAATATTAATGTCAGAATGAGAGTCACTTGCACATATTTCTAAGCTCCAATGGGCGAACGAGCTTAATTAGCTTAGTTAGTGGTAAATTAATATAAATATAGGCTGTTTCCTGTTAGATCGGTTCAAAGATAACATCGAAGCTACATAACCAATCAAAGTTATAACAACTACATCAAAACCTTAGAGCGGGGATTAGGTATTTGAATTTTTGAATGTAATTCTTCTTTATAACTATTTCCTGCTTAATGTATATGTGTCATTATTGTTGTTATATAAAGAGGAGTTAATCATATATATATGTATAAATTTCGTGTCACGATATATGTTAGCGATAACCTACGAAACTACTAAACCAATTTTTATCAAATTTCGTAAACATCTGTAATTTGGTCTAACTTAGGAGATAGGGTAGTTTTTATCTCAATTATTGATCTCAATATTGGTTATTGCAAATTAAATGTTTATTATACGACTTTAGTGTGTATTTATTGGTTAATTCTATAAAATCCTAATAGATGGCGGTTTGACATCTAAATTGCAAAGATATCCGGTAGATGGCGCCGTATTTCTTGTCTAGATTATAGATGGCGCGTTTGAATATAGAATTCAGATATATTTGAATAAATTATAATTACTGAGCCACAGCAAGGCGTGGCTCGGTCAACTAGTTAATTTATAAATCTTAACAATTTCCCCATTTAAAAGTTTGCATTTGATTACAAAATAATTAAGTTCAAAGTTTAATGTATACGTGATTGTTGCCGACACCGCTTTATCTTTATCTGCATGTAAATTATCAAACATTTCCTATCAACTACTACTAATAGATATGTAAAATCAACAAAATTACAACACAAGTATGTGTTGGTACCTCTTAACTTTATACTGAGAGCACCGATTTTGATAATTCTTTTTTTTTATTCTAAAGGTGGTGCTCGTCGCTTGGTCACATTTAAATTTGACCAAGATGTGATGAGTAGTTTTTGAGTTATCTTGACTTCTCATTATATTATTTATTGATGTAAATTTATGTCGTTTTTTTCTTCGTTTGCGAGGAAATAATTATGTATGTAGTTCTTTGTAAACTCACTTGACTGCCGCCGTAACAACATGTTGACTGGGATTCTGAAGTCTCGTTTTCACCAAGTCCAATGGTTGAAAGAGAATCGTGCTGAAGGTCCCCGAAAATGAACCGGCGAGGAAAGCTTTGAAGACAGGGTGGTACTACGGAAAAAAAATGTCTTAATATTTCTCAAACTCGTTAATATAAAATGAATAAAGTTATACTAATTTAATTGCTGACAACTACAATTGACATGTGATACTCGTAATTCGTGAAATTATTTATACCTACTCAATAATTTTTACGCAGTTAATTTGATACACTTTGATCTGTATTACACTAACATAAAAATCATAAATTAAAATATGATAATTGTAAAGTTCGATATCTGTAATAATATTATAAAGCTGAAAAGTTTTTGTTTTTTCTCAAATTAACGCGGTGTAGCCGCCGAGCACCAGTAAATATATATTTATTACAGTAATTTAATGAAAAATATATTAATATGCTATTAAACTTACGGTAGCCACAATGTCCATTTTCGTAAAAGTATTTTTGCCTTTTTAAAGCGATGCAGCTTGTATCAGGTGACGTCTTTTGGATATACACCGTATTTATAATATTCGAAATGGTAAAGCCAATGGCAGAGAGTAAGTTTTAACTGAAATTGCTTCAGGTGAAAGTCTAAATCGTATCCGAATAATCCGAATAGTAAATTGGGTTGACTCTGTACATCAAAGTAATTGTCATTTTTTCTATAAACTCGTTCAAATGCATGTATGCTGGCACCAAGTTGAATTTTAAAAAAAAGTTCAGCCTTCGATTACTGAAGTAACAGTCCAACGTATTTTGTATCACAATAGAAGAACTACTTAGGAGACAGAAAATCACTGTACTTCAAGAATTTAGCCATTAGGAATAATATATTAACGAAAAAAGAATTACAAATTAAAAGCAAAATTAAATGCAACAATAAAAACGTGCCACGAAGTACGTGTGCGATCAACAAATGACTGAGAAGTAACAATATAACGCAATCGACTTAGGTAATATATAGAAGCTGTTATCGTCTGTAGACAACAGTTGTGGGTTAAACGGTCGTAGGTCAAGTTGACCTTATGATAAAGAATATCATTGCGCTTACCAGGGGGTAAAATACCTAACATGACTATCGAAACGCAGAATGTTAATTGTTGTTTCTTTTTTAATAATTTGATAACATGAAACCGCCAATTAAGTTTAAATGTTTTGAGATGATGAATAGTTTTTATCTTAATTTTAAATTATTATAGAGTTGAAAATACAATGTAATAATATAACTGCGACATTAAAAATAAGGCAATGAATATTAAGATAATTTTCCTTCTATATCCTACAATTATTTAAAAAATATTGAAAATGCATTAGCATAATGTGTACTGGCTGAAGACCTAAAAATTTCGTGTTCGATATTTACGATTCGACCCATACGATATACGTTTGTTTATACCTATTATGTTTATGTTTGTATATACATGCTATGCCAACTACAATGATGAATATCCTTCGTGTCTTCTCCGTCTACGTAATTTTAGTGGAAAATATTGTAATTCACTGATACAGCAAAAAAGCATTATAGCAATTAATTAATCAATCAATCGACAGATGTTTCTCGAAGTCTGCACGTTGATGAGTCTTTCCAAATCCCTCACAGAGGTTCACACCCAACTAGGGGTGATTGAGTGTGAAATATTAAAAAAAAGTATACATGTAATTTGGGATATGATAATTTCATAAAATCTGTAGAAAAATTTTAATGAGATAAATATGTAGTAAAAGAATGATAGTAGACGCAGATAAATGAACATTGCAACAATAATTATTTGTTTTTTTTTCTTCATATATGTGACCTGACCCCTACATAACTGCCATTTGAAGGAACACAGTTAGGGCTCAAACAGCCTCTGTATACATTATCTGGCAAAGTATGTATTTTTTATTAAATTAAATTGTGAAAGCTCTTAATTAAAGCGAAAAATTTCATAGCAAGAAAAAGTTGAACAAAAAATGTATATGTTGAAAATAATTTTTTATTTTTTATATTTTCTTAATATTAAACCTTTTTTGTTACTAATAAAGTTTTAACTTTATATTGCCCTAAGTGCCTGTTTAGCCAGCGGTTGATAAAGATTATCTTGCACATATTATGTTACATATAGGCTTACTACTTATTAGACTACAGCTTTTAAATACTCAATTGGTAATTGAAGTACCCCATAGATAAATTGGAGTTTGATAGTGAAAAAGAAAAATACTTCATAAACTTTTATCTGTCGGATACCATCATACATAAAATAGCTTTAATGGCAACCGATGAAATAGGCTCTAAGTTTGGTTTTGACTTAATACTATTTACTTTAGATAAGGTTGTCTTATTTTGCTACACATTATGTTCTATATAATAAATGTATTATTTACTCATTCATATCATACACAAATGAAGACATTTAGTATCTTAAATAAATATTAGGTATATAAAGAACATTTCTTTCTGTTCCTAACATATCAATAATATTTATGTATTTTTAAATGAAACATTTGAAACATAAGTACATCCAAATTAGATGATATAGTTTTAATGTATTTATATGTAGTGACATGTGTAACCTTTTTGTGTACTTTACAAAATCTTAGCAGTTTTCTGTGATAAAATTCAGTCACAAAAATTTGTAATAAAATATTTGCAATTATACCTTATATCTTGAGGAATAACAATTTGTTTTGATAATATTAAATATTAAGTTCCTTTAATGTTTCAACGTTTTCTACTTAATGAGAAGCTACCTAGAGAACATGGGGTAGATGTACGATTTTAGAATACTACAAAAAATATACACTTACTCGATCCTGAAGGAAACTTCCATTTGTCAAATAAGCCGGTACAATTATAGAAATATCTATCCTATGTTTAAAATACATACCTACTGTTTACTTACCAGTTACTGACTTCCACACATATGACGACATTATGATAATTGTTGAAGGAACTCCGATAAAGTAATAATAAATATAAATCCATTGGAGGCAAACAACATAAAAAGGTCACTGGTGATATTATTGTAACAAACAAGTTCGCAGGGGGCCTCACTTACGTCTTTATCAGTATCGTTGAGGTCAACAGGCGCTGCAGTGTCTATCGCCCATCCGTTTGAAAACGCCCCCAAAAGCTGCGACATCACAAACAATTATTTCATTATTCAAAGTTTTACGCAATTCCAATATTTATTTTTGTAGGTAGTAGTTGACGTTGACGTTCGAGTGACGTTTCAATGTTTTGAATAAAATAAATGGTGACATTACGTTATCACAATTTTCTTTATTAATTTTTTAAAATAAATTTGTTAATTTTAATCATGTTAGCCAATAAGAAAATATTTTTACCAAAATATACCTAACTCAGAACGTTACGAATATCATATTTGTCTCATCCATTAAAAATGTAGTTGTTATTGTTATACGCGATTTTCAACTCGAGACGCAACACTTAAAAAAAAGTAGGTATCTAAAGGTAGGATCTAATTAAATATGCCAAAAAAAACTGGAATGCCTATTTTAAAACATTTGTCATGAGGACTGACAAATGTTTAAAAAATAAACACTTGTCCACTTCACTTCCACAAGCAGCCAATCTATACAAATAAATAAAATTGGAGTGTCTATTTGTAATATTCAAATAATCGCTTTTTACTAAATGCATATGTATGTATACACGGTACATATACCAAAATTACATTTTAAAAAAATTGTCTGTCTGTCTGTCTGTTTGCTCCGGCTAATCTCTGAAACGGCCGAATCGATTTTGACGGGATTTTCACTAGCAGATAGCTGATGTAGTAAGGAGTAACCTAGGCTATTTTTAGTTTAGAAATTTTATTTTATAACAATAACTTTTTTGTTAAATTCCACGCGGACGAAGTCACGGACATAGTTAGTTTTGAATAAACTTGCTATTAAAACTTAAAAAATACAAATCTACTGAATATATTTTTGACTCATCGTCATAAATTTAACAAGTACATGAAAATTTTGAAATTTTGTTCATTCATATTTTTATATATTGTACTGTGTGGCTACGGTACTCAAGAATATAGCCACCCCCTCTCTTTCTGTGGGTGTCGTAAGAGGCGATTAAGGGATAACCACCTACCACCTTGGAACTTAAAAAGCCGACCGGTGGCGGGATAACCATCCAACTGCTGGATTTGAAATACAAAGGCCGAAGACGGGCAGCAGCGTCTTCGGTGCGATAAAGCCAGCACTGCGGTCACCAACCCGCCTGCCCAGCGTGGTGACTATGGGCAAAGCACATGAGTTCACGTTATTTTTGGCGTAAACTTGTGGAGGCCTATGTCCAGCAGTGGACTGTATAGGCTGTAATGATGATGATGATGATAATGATATTTTTATATCAAGAAGTATTAATTAATTTTCATTAAGTAGGAGTAATAAATTCATGAAATATGTTTTAATATAAATATGTAAAAATTAATACATAAGCGAACAAATGAAATTAATGCGGACTTTATTGTTATAAACTTTAAAAAAAAAGGTTATCGCTTGAACTTAGTAGATAATTCCAAGTTGGTGGTATCACAACAATCGTTTCAACGTTCGTTAAATTATATATTTAAATATTCATTAGGTAATTTTTATAACAAGGAAATACCCTCTTCTCCATTCAGGACGACGTTATTGAGCCATTGATTTATAAAAAACCCTTTTATAGATCAATGGTTTGAGCTTAATCATCTGCAGGTTTATAGATATTACAATAGGTCGGGAAAAGAGTCTTTCCGTATTTTCTAGTAAAAAGTTGCAATTAAATCTTTTTTTGTTGTATTGTATGTATGAAACTGGTTGTTTTGATACCATGAAAAGATGACTATAAAAATTAAATAAAAACAAAACAGTTTCCCGTCACTTTTAATTTGTTTTCCTGTCCACCAAAATGGGTGAATCAAAGAAAGAAATATGGTACATTTTAAAGTTTTAATTCAAAAAAGAAAAAAAAATGATACTCAAGCCGCGCAAAAAAATTTGTGACGTTTATAGACTTTTTAAATAAGGAACAGCAGGAACACAGCAGGAAATTTCCTGCTCAAAATATGGAACAGCCCGACTGGGGAGTACACAGCTAAATAATACTGTTTTCAAGCAGTGTTGTATTCCTGTTGGTAAGGTGACCAGAGCTCCTGGGGGGAATTGACGATAGGGTCGGTAACGTGCTTGCGATGCTTCTGATGCTGAAAACATCTGTAAGCTACGGAAATCGCTTTCCATCAAGTGATTCGTACGTTTACTTGTTTACCTACCTAGTTATATAAAAAAAAACCTAATGCAGAAAAAATTCGATATTACATCGATACCACATGAACTCACTGAAAGAAACCTAATGGGCCGTGTTTGCGATTGTCTCATAAGACGTTTTTTTTTTTTTTTTTTAAATATATAGACTAGCGCTTGACTGCGATCTCACCTGAAGTCAAGTGAAGATGCAGCCTAAGGTGGTGCGCGCTTGCCTAGAAGATGCCTATTCACTCTTGATTTAAAGATACCCAAGTTATAGTTCGTTGGAAAAACGGAGGCCGGAAGGGCATTCCAAATTTTAGCGGTGCGTATTAGGAACGAGGAAGCAAATCGTTTAGTGCGAGATCGTGGGATTTAAACCACATAGCGGTGCAGATTCATGCGATGCCTTGCGGTTCGGTGGTAGAAAGGTGATGGTGGAACCAAATTGTATAGTTCTAGAGCACACTCTCCGAAATATAACCTGTAAAATACCGACAAACAGACAACCTTGCGCCGATGTTCGAGACTTTGAAGTCTAGAGCGAACCAGCGATTTGTCACCGATGAGTCTTCTGGCGCGTCGATCCACAGAATCCAAAGCAGCGAGCTGGTACTTGGCAGAGCCATCCCATAAGTGGCTGCAGTACTCCATACACGATCGAACTTGTGCTTGGTAGAGAGTAAGAAGCTGTTCCGGTGTGAAGTACTGCCTGACTTTATTGAGGATACCAAGTTTCTTACCAGCAATTTTTGCCTTGGATTCTATGCATTGTCCGAAGTTCATATTAGACGAAATATTTATGCCTAGAAGATCAATACTATCGGTGATCGGAACAGATACACCCCGGAAAGTTGGGGCTAATGGGAATGGACTCCGTTTAGCAGTGAAAAGACACGCTTGTGTTTTGGAAGCATTAAATTTGACTAGGTTGGCGTCACCCCAATCGGATACCTCTTTCAAAGCCAAATTCATGCGTTCAACCAGGGCCTCTCTATGCTCATGAGTTTCAGCCCCACCAGCTCGGGGACCGGACACGTATCTCTCCGTAACAGTGCTGTCATCCGCGTATCCAAAGATACCGGGCCTGAGGAGGTCATTTATGTGAATCAAGAAGAGGGTTGCAGAGAGAACTGATCCCTGAGGGACACCGGCATTAACCGCCATCAAGTCAGACGAGGAGCCATCTAAGACCACCCGAAATGATCGTCCACTCAGGAAATCTGATATCCAGTCACACAAGCTCGGGGGTATTCCGTAAGCTGAAAGCTTGCTCAATAGGCTCTCATGCCAGACCCGGTCAAATGCCTTCGATACATCAAGTGAGACAGCTAGCGCTTTTCCGTGCTTGTCCAAGGCTTCGCCCCAGATGTGCGAGGCGTACACTAAAAGATCCCCCGTGGACCTGTTACGGCGGAAACCGTATTGCTGGTCCGACAGGAGGTCATTCAACTCGAGGTATGCTAGGAGCTTTTCATTCAGTATACGCTCCAAACTTTTACACAGTATGGAGGTGATCGCGATAGGTCTATAGTTAGCCGGGTCGGCACGACTACCTTTTTTAGGTACAGGTTGTGCGTTAGCAATCTTCCATGCTTTAGGAACTTGAGCGGATTTTAGAGAGAGGCGGTACAAGCGCGTGAGAATAGGAGACAATTCAGGAGCACAGTGTTTAAGTACTCTTGCTGGTATCCCGTCAGGACCACTAGCCTTATTCACGTCCAAGTTACGGAGTACTCTCAAAACCTCAGTTTGGCGAATGCGTAGTTCTGACATAACAGAGTCGCAAGGTGGATGTCTGGGCGGTGAGGCACTACCTGCATCAAGGAGCGAATTTTCTGCAAACAGATTCGCTAAAAGGTTAGCCTTGTCTGTCGCAGTAAAGGCCAGCGATCCATCTGGTTTAAGCAGAGGAGGCAGCGAGGGACGGCAGAAGCTCATTTCAACCGACTTAGAGAGTGACCAAAATGCTCTACTATCGCGCGGATGGGAAGCTAGTTGGGCTCCGATGCGTTTAATACGGTTGAAACGAGCTTTTTTAAGAACCCTTTTGTAGGACTTGGCAGCAGAGTTGAATGCTCTCTTCCTCGTAGTTATGTCCGGAGATTTAAGGGTACGGGCTTCAGCCCACGCTGCAAACGCTGAGTCCTTACGGGCTGCAGCTTCGGCACATTCTGCATTATACCACCTAGGGATCTTGCCATCTAGTGATACATCAGCAAATGGAATGAAGTACTCCATCCCCTGACGTATCACTTCCGATATTTCTTGCTCGCAACTCGACGGATCACTGGAAGAGAAGCAAGTCCGCCGCCAAGGGTAGGATGCAAAAAAGTGTTGCATCTCATCCCAATCAGCCGACTTATATCGCCACACACGTCTGGTTCCGGTAGGACCTGTATCCAGAGGGTGAAAGTTAGATACTGACTTTACCACACAGTGATCAGATGTGCCCAGGGGAGCTGCAACTGATACCGAGGACCGGTCTGGGTCAGTTGTCAACAGAAGGTCCAAACAATTAGGTTTATGGTCGTCAACGTCGGGTACTCGTGTTGCTTCTTGGACTAGCTGGGTAGAATCTAGCGACAGAGCAAATTTGAGCGCCTCTCTCCCGGCGTGGTCGGTATTCTGGTATGGGAACAGCCAGTCCTGGTGGTGAGCGTTAAAATCCCCCAGAAATACCATTTGGGCAGCAGGATACCGACGTTGGACCATGTCAGCCGTCTCACTGAGATAGTCGAACATCCGAGTCGTCTCCCGATCACCACTGTGCGGCCGATAGGTACAGGCATACACAATCTGCTCCATGCCCGTATCCAATAAACACGACAGACGTAAACATATCGAACCATTTTTGAAGAAATTTACCACTGGTGACGAAAAGTAACCTACATTAAGAATGTAAGAAAGAGATCGTAGTCAAAGGTCGGTCAAGCTGCACATCTACTACTATACTATTGTGAACTACTATCGTGAAACCCGGGTTGACACGCAATAAGGTCATGTTAAAGTGTATGATGGGATTGGGAGCATTCATTATGAGCTTTTACCGCCGGGCAAAACCATCGATTCGGATTTCTACTATCAACAACTGATGAGACTTAGCAAGAAATTGAGAATAAGTGGCCAGAATTGATCAATAGAAAAGGTGTGGTTTTTTATCATGACAACGACCACATATGTCTTTAGCCTCTCAACAATAATTGAGAGGGTTTGACTGGGATGTCTTATTAATACATCCACCATATAGTCCTTATCTTGCACCCTCAGATTTCCATCTGTTTCGATCTTTTCAGAAATCCAAAGGTATTATAAGGTTGACAACAAAACTACTTGTCGCGGTTTTTTAACGAGAAGTCCCAAAATCTACGATCAAAATACGAGATGGCGGCAAGTTATCGAACAAAATGGTACAGACGAAATTAATGTAATACCTAATTTTTGAAAGATTACTTACTTACTTCCAGTGGCGCTACAAACCTTTATCTCTTGGCCTTTTCCACGATTTTTTTCCACTTGTCACGATCTCTGGAGACCCTCCTCCAGTTCGTAAGCTTGCCTATCGTCCTTAATCCTCCTCTATGCAGTCCTTCCGTCTTTTCCTGGGTCGTCCTCTCGGTCTCTTCTGCTGTGGTGTCCACTCAGATATTATTTTGGCTACCCTATATAATAAACATTAACAGCGTCAATACTTTATTAAGGAATAATAACATTAAGTGCTGTTTTTTTTTAATATGTATGACGTTGAGTATCTTTTGTAAGTAAATAATATGTACTTACATTTATATTTTTACGCGGGTAAATACCAACAATACAATAAATCAATGTTAAGCGTATAATATTTCAATATTGTAAATGTTATAGTTTGTCTAAGTTACACATTTTTCTGTATCGTAACGTATCGTAATTTTCTTTATTAAATGGTCGTGAATGGGGAAGTTTTGCTTTTTGTATTGGTGAATTATAAAAATTTAAGTAAAATAAAATAAACACGTAATAGAATCGATAAAATTTCTCGAGAAATGTGAATCTTATGGAACATTAAAATTACGCTTACAAGAATAATTTTTTTTACACGCGACGCTCCAGCGTGTGACGTCATTTGACCTAGACGACGCAGCACGTATTCGCCGAGTACGTGCGAATATATTATGTCGATGTGTAGTGTCTTACGCCGTCCGATTCGTATATTGTTTATTACTCGATGGCAGAAGTTTCAAAAATGCGTACATATTGTATTGATCCTATATGTGTTGACAACAATACAACAGTTAAAAATCCCAATACTTTTTGGAACGAAGTTCCTTACGGCAGGCTTGACATTTGGCTGGGCGACCGAACTGAAAAAAATGTGATACTAAAACCGTAAGAAAAATATATAACGGAAGTGACGTAATATCAGTCACACGACGGTATAATATGACGTTTGTAAAACTAAAATATTACTAGTAAACTTTTTTTAAATTATTTATGTAATTTTATACTGTCGACAAAAAAAAACATACGTCTTTATTTATATAAAGACATATGTATATATTTTTTTTTATTTTATTTAATAGTTTTATTATTACTATTATTTTGTTTGATTTATTTTATTTTACGGTATATGCTATTTTCTAAAATACTAAATTTCCTAAATACTTTTATGTACTTAATTAAAAACCAATCAACAAATTAAATTAAAAAATCAAGAACTAGAAAATATATATAAAATTCAACATTTTTTTTCCAAATTGTGTTGCTTCTATACTATCCGAAGGAACTTCGTTCCTACCTGGTGTCCCATGACACCACATTTTTTTTGTGTACCAAATAATATATATAAACCAACAAGGAGCAAGTAGTGCAAACTAATGAAGCTGGATTAAATTGACCCTAAAAGCACTAAATAGGTATGTGTATGAAGACGATGCTGATGTAAGTAACTATTAATAAAAGCTGCCATTTTCTGATTGATATATCGACCTGTTGAGTCGTGAGTAGGTTACTTTTACTTATTCGGTAAAAATAGCTATATAGTTACTTAATTTTTTTAAAAAATATTTATTATTAACTTTATATATAAGTACTATAAAAATCGAATTTATTTACAGATTGAAAATGACAGAAATTTTTTATTGACGTTGTGGCAGGTTCCTCACTTCTTTTAAAGAGCCATATCAAAAATGAACAGTGTGTTTGCACCCTCCTTGATCAGCAGTGCAATCATGACTGACTATACTTTTACCATTTTTTAAGCCCCTTGGAGACCACCCGTAGTATTTGCTAAGATCTGCTCCTCCCCCTTGAGTTTTCACGTAGTAATTCAAAATAATGCTTTAAATAATTTTTGAAGTCAAACTTCTACACGCACGCTTGACTGAAAGTTGTGAGTGAGCTGGTTCGTGCATAAAGAGACCATTACAAAAAGTGAGATCGGACGAGAAGAACGGAAGTTGAAAGGGAGATATTAGTTAGACCGAGCTAGAGAAGTTTTAGTTCAGTGGTGTGGTACACACGTTTTTTCTAACCATACTTTTCTGCACGGTATACTGTCAGTTTTTAGTCAGCTGACGCTCTGGCATATGTACGTTAGTGCTGCCACTCGTGAGTTTAAAAAGCGCTATATTTTAAAATACCTTGAAAAGTGTGAGATTTTTTAGTGACTACCTGACGAAGACTTAAGACGACCCCCCCCCCCCCGTCCCTGTAACCAAACGTGTTCCCTAAGGCTTACTTTTCACTTAATGTTATGGTGAAATTCTGCATTTCACTGTACATTTAAAGCTTTCAGCGTATTACTTGAACATATCCAATCTCGGTAAGATGCTCAACCGGCCCTGAAAAAATCAATGCAACACAGCGGGCAATACACGTATATATTGTAAACATAACAATCCCAACAACTAGTTCTAAACTACAATCTGTTTATGGAACGATTATTATTCAGAAATCATAGTTGTAAGTTAGACCATGTGGCTGATGATTTTTTTATTAGTTTTCTGCTAATGCTAAGTTTGAGTTCTTGAACTTTGACATATTAATATATTTATTTCAGATTCGGTGGGAAGTTCGCCGGGTCAACTATTTATTTCATCAGAATGTAAATAAGGAAGAATAATTTACTTCACTCTAAAAAAAACGTGGCCAGTTATATAATATGCAGTAAACACTTTAAGGATTCGCGATTATCCGTGTATTGATGCCACTATTTGGAAAAATATTTTATTAGAGATGAAACGATATAATCTGTTTTTTTTTTTTACAGAGACACGAAACATTGAGTACAAAAAAGGCAAAAGCTATGGCTGTGTGCGGTCATATGGTGTGGTGGTGACGCTTCGTTGTAATTCGGTACATTGAGTGTCGTTCTTCAGTGTAATCGGTTATATTAAATGACCGTTTCATTGTAATTGGATAAATTAAGTGACGTTTCATTGTAATTGGTTATATTTTAAAACATAAATGCGTGCCGCGTGGTATAAAAAGAGACTGAATGCTATTCTGTCTTCATTGCAGAACCGCTTCTTACGCACGGCCACGGCCTCACCGTGGTACGTACGTAACGTCGACCTCCATAAGGACTTTGAGATCGATTCAATCGCCAAGCATCTCAAAAAGCTTTCTTCAAGGTTTTTTGAGAGAGCAATCCAACACCCCAACCCTCTTGTAGCAGACGCCTGCTCCTACGTAGGTAGAGGAAACGTACAGACGAGACTTAGACGTCCTAAACACGTCTTGACAGATCCCAACGATAGGATAACCGCAGCCAACGCCCCTCTCGTAGGTAACACACCCACTCATAAAACACACACGCACCGCCTTCGCCGGCGAAGATGAGGTCCCCCGCTTTAGGACGGCTCGGATACGCTTAGGCGCATCGACCGTCCACAACTCGCCGCAGCGCTCCGCATAGCGCCTCCTCCATCCCAACGACGTTCTAAGCCGAGGTGCGATCTCGCTAGGAGACACCCTTAGGACGAACGTCACCCCCGTGCCCGCCGAAAAGGGCGCCGTCTTCAGTACCCGGCCCCTCTCACCGGTGACGATGTAAAGGCCAGTAGGGCCAACAGCAACAGTCATTTCGAAAAAAAAAAAATATTCTGTCTTCGTTGCAAAGCACACCACGCGATCGTTTTGCTTCTGGCGGCTGTAAACCTTTAAGCCGACGTAGTCCCACCACTATAGTTGCTCGACCTGTGTATGAGACCGTGGCCAAAAGGCGATGTAACAGAGTCTTATCCACAGACCCAAAAGGTGGCGTTCGAGAGGTATAATTATTTGAAACTGAGAACCATTAAACCAATCAATCAATTATTGAAAACTAAATGAAGACAATTAATCAACAGATATATAGAGCAAACCAGATTACCGATCCCGATGGAATAACTATTTATTTATACAAGAATGGCTCGCATGGCTCGAAGACAAAAGTCTTCGAGCCATGCGTTTGCCCGTGTGTTTAACATACGGAGCCGAGATGTGGAGACTGACGAAGGGACTGGTCCACAGGTTCAAAGTCATTCAACGTGCAATGGAACGTTCTATGCTTGGGATTTCTCTCAAATATAAGATAGATATGAGACTATCCGCGAGAGAACGAAATTAACTGACATAGCCGACTAAATTACTATGTGTTGTAGGACCGATGGCCGTTGGAGCAGACGTGTCCTGGAGTAGAGACTAAATGTTTGCAAACGCAGTATCAGACGTCTTCCTACCTGCTGGTACGACGATCTTCGTAAGATCGCCGGTATATGCTGGACAAGAATTGCGTAAAAACCGCAATGTCTGGCGTGAACTTGGGAGGTCTACATCCGTAGAATGCAATCGGCAGAACTGACAGAATGACTGACTGACTAACTACCGGTACAATAAATTAGGTACTTACATAGATGTTGCTTTTATATTTTAACAGGCACTTAACGGCGAAATACGCTTAACATACAAGAAACCTTTTAAATTGAAATGCTTACACCCTCGTTTCTCTGTCGACTAAAAATTTATATCGTGTTCTAAGCTAGATCTAATTAGAAAAAAATAAAATAATTTAAAAATATCAAAATCAAAATAACTTGGTTTAAATAGGTAAGTAATTTGAAATTTTTGAAATTAATTATACCAAGTTATTGTGAAGCTATCACCGATTCGGAATGTAGATTCTCTTGACCTGGCCTTTTATCAAGACGTCCCTTATTTGTTCTCGGAACGTCCGCCTAGGTCTACCCCTTCCAACCCTTCCATCCACACTCACCTTATACACTTTTTTCGTCAATCGTTCTTCACTCATTCTCTCGACATGACCAAACCATCCGAGCATACCTTTCTCAATTTTTGTCACTACATCTTCTTTCAAACCAACAACAACACTTATTTATCTAATGAATATAATTTTAAATCGAATAATATTAGAACAATAATTATAACATTACTTACGTTTCAGTAAAAAGAAGAAAAAAGATATCCATGTTCTTAAAATAATATAATACAAACCCCTCGCACACACATTTCTTTTATTAAAAATGTGAATGTATGGAAGATCTGTACAAAAGAACATGTTTACGTTCTACAACGGTGCTAATTCTGAAATGGCATAGTTAACTAAATAACAATAAAATTTAGTTTAATCTTATAAATAGTATTAGACTGTATCTATTCAACTGAATAAAATCAGCTTTACTTTTATTTGTACTATTGCATGTCAGAAATACGCCCAACGAACTACTAACGAAACTATTTTAAACTACGCAAACAGTTATGTTTATTTTATAAGATCATTTTAGGCTTAATTTTCGGCGCGTGATAGATATAACCGTTTCTGCTGAAATAGGTTAATTTTTTATTTTTTTTAATCTTTATTATTTATGGAGGATTTCGTCAGTCTGACGATGCCACCCTCAAAGGTCTTACAAAATATTTAATACTTTCTACGCTTAAGAGCTACTTTCACAATTTTATACAACATTCTGGCTTCCTCAGATAGCGGGTGAGCCAGAATAGGTTTATAGTTTTCTAAATATATCGCGCATTGTTTGAACTGTAATTTTTTATATATTAATGGTAATCGAAAAAACTTAACATTAGTAAGAAAAAAGTTGTTCTATAAAACTAGGACATTAAATCACCTTCATTTTATCATCAAATAAGATTGAATTTATACCGATGCATTTGTATTCTGCATTTATTACATAGTCCGATTACAGTTCGGTGGATTACATCTACGTAGAATCTCTTGTACATTTAAAAGGCTTATATAAAAATAGTTGAATTTGTAGGGATTCACATGCAGACATTGAGGTAAATTATAATCGTTAAGTGTAATATTAGATTTATCTGATAAATTGTAGTTTTTCTGATTTCCATTTAAAACTAATTTTTGAAGTACTTAACAAAAAATTAGAAAAGTTTGACATTTTTCTTTAAATATGAAGTTCAGTCATAGCTATGGTCACAAGGTAGTAGTCAAATACAAAAAAAAAAAAAAAATATATAGCTTGCTCACAAGTCCTCATTTAAATGTTTTTAAATATTACTTTATTTAGGTATTTTTGTTTTCGAGTGAAATAAGAAAAGAATATCGTATTTTATCAATGAGAAATGGAAAACTTTAATTTAATTTAAATGTAAGAACGATTACTTTAGCTTTAAGAGGTAGAAAGTAAAATAAAACACAATTTTTTTAGTTTACTTATATATTCTACGTATTTCCACAGTGTCATTTTGTTTCACGAAACTTACACAAACTTACGTAAATTACGCATTCAAATATAATAAGTATAAGAATAGATGTTTTATATAAAATCGTTAATCACAACTTACTAATAGAATAAATATAATATGGAATGAATAGTTATTTTTTTAAATAAATTAAACAATCAAGGAATCCTTGACTATAGAGTTAAAAGCTTTTTTCTTTGTTAGTCACCTTCGACAAAAAACTATATACCCTATGGGTTTGGAAGGCACAATTTTTTTTTTTTTTAAATAAATGAACAATTTTTTTTATACTTCGATGAAAACTATGTTTAAGTCTCCACGGCACACGGCACTCATTGGCACGTTATTAAAAATTACATAGGAAATATGTGAATTTATTACATAAAAGAATAAGTATATTAAATTATAACTAGACTAAGTAAGAACAAAACGAACTTACATTTGTCAATATTATTATAGAAATTTAAAAAAAAATCCAAAAAATGGAATGAAACGGAATGAAATCACATTAAATCCTAATTAATTTGAACATAAATTATTATTAACGTTTTAATAACAATTATTTCATACGTAGATTCATTGTACGTAACTTTTGAATCAATATAATATTTAAAAATTAATTAGTTTTCTCTGTTTAAGAATATGGCTTAAGTTTCTTAGCACAATTTAAAATCTACCGGAACGACTTAAAAAAAAATTACCAAAATTTGGCCAAATCGTCTTTTACTTTGAGTCTACATAAGGGTCAATTAAATATTATTAAAGTTGACGAAATATTTTTGTCTCTTCTAACATTAAGTTATACTTATTTCGAAGAAAGACAGCATATGACAGCACTATTAGACATTTACATATGTCTTGTGTTGCCGAAGTTAATACCGCTTTGATTAGCGCCCTTGTTGGAGCCATACTGTAGGGAGATGACTCCCTGTCCAGCTCTCAGCTGTTCTTCGGTGAAGTTCCTCACGTTCTTTTCAGCTTCTTTCGGTCCTATTGAGGGCTTGCCGTAATGTCCCGCCTAAAATGATAAAGTAAAATTAAATAATACAAAACACATGCAATTATTAATAAAAATATCTACTTTATACTAAAATAAGATTGTGAGGATTTTGAGGTTTTTGATTTTATTTTTAAAAACAAAAATATAAAAAAAATTAAAACTTTGTTTTCTGAATGTATTGTAATAAATTAGCATTTACAGGTTTTTTAAACGACTTCAAAAAAGGAGGAAGTTACTCAATTCGACCGTATATATATATTTTTATGTATGTTCGGGGATAACTTCATCGTTTATGAACCGATTTTGTTATTCTTTTTTTTGTTGGAAAGAAGATATATAATGGGATAAGGAAACCAGGATCTGATGATGGAATCCCAAAGAAATCGAGGGAAACCCTCGAAAATCGTAAGGATGACTACTGCGTTTGTTTTTAATTTTGTTCGTCTACTTACGTTGTATTCCTTGTCGATGTAATTGAAGTCGGTTTTTTCGTTTGCGAGCAAACACAATTATTCATATAAAATTGAATAATAGTAGTTGTTTAAAACAAAGTAAAGCATAAAACATATTGAGGACAGCGCAAAGATGCGTGTCACTATAAAATATACAATCAAGTTTCAACCTTATTTCAAGAGCTAGTAGTTTTAAATTCATACCTTTCTACCCAAAGACTGTAGGCATATAACCACTGAGTTCAGATTCTGTCTCTCCCATAAGTCGACAGTTTGGAAAGTTTCCTGTGCGGGCACACCAAACTGCTTCGCCGCTTCGAGGAAGGCGTTAATGTTCTCCATGCATTTAAACGCCATTTTTGATTCGTTGACTTTTTTCACGATGCCAGGTTTTAAGTTGTTCGCGAGTCTGAAAATAGGTTATGTATTATTTTATTTTTATTTTTCGATTTGATGTCGATGAAGTTTATCATGCAATTAGTTACGGATATACAGCAGGAGGTAAAATATGCCATCATGACTGTTTTTCGATTAATAAATTTAAATTTTTGGATTCGAAACTTATATCTGTTACGGTTACGAATACGAGTTCTGGTTACTGACAATCAACAGATTTATTATGAAAATGCTATACAATCCTATGCTTGATACCAAATAATATTCCTCAGTTATCAATAAGAAAGTTATAGGTATACTGTACGGTCGACGAAGAAAGTGATGTACCAGTTTTGATTTAGTTTCCTGGTCATCGCAAATTACAACAAGCTTCGTTATTAAAAGATATTATTGAAAGAGACATAATAATGACGTAAACCCAATTGATAAGTATTTATATTATTTATACGTCATTATTATACATGACATTTTAAACTCTATTAGGTATAAATAATATAGTTATCAACAATCAGATAAAGATGGTAATAGAAGTTGTCAGATCGATCTGCAAGCGAAACTAATCCTTATCACCTAAGAATCTGCAAGCGGCATTCAACGTTAGGGTGGTACACCACTTTCTTGGTCGACGGTACTATCGAATACAATATTATAGAATTATAGTTTGACAGCAGAACCTTATTAATGTTCAAACTTATAATTTAAATTAATTATGGTCGAATTTCGACCGCTGGGCGAACACTAGTACTAGTTATTATAAACATACAACTGGTACATTCATTAGGTACTGATTCATTCAATAGAAAATAATGTTTACGACTTTATTTAAGTAGAACCAGGCAAGTATTATCTTGTGACATACCTACGTTTAACTACATTTTCGCTAAAAACAAAGGAAAATTGTTGGATCAACATGTTATTGAATTCCATAATAACTAAGTACTATTTGGATATGTATTAGGCACCATTACGATAATAATCTAGAATTGTATGAATCACTCAATATTTTACTTGCTTTTTTTAGTCTTTTATTTTTGAGGGACTTTTCTCTACACAGACATGCCAGCCCTACCATACCCCACTATGTCTAAGAAATGGAGAAAGAATCATTGATGATGTAAGATCATATTAACTAACAAATTTGCTGCATCAGACAATAAAAATGTACCCATATCAAATTATTTTACTTGCTTGTTAATGTTGTTTTGAAGGAGAACGATTTTAATATGAGATTAAATTATGTTTTATTTATTATTCAGTTTATCTTGTGTTTAAATTTCTGAATTATGACAGCTCCGCATCTAAGGTTCCTATTACTTACAGTTACATATTATACATTACACTCATCTTTAGAACCATAATGGGCGTACCCATAGTAGCCCTAGCCCCATCTTGACTCGACGCTATAAATATTTTAGATTTTTATAAGAAAATTAGAGGTAGATTTAGTCAAAGTCTCCGCAAGCTATTATAGAAGTAGTGTATGTAGGTAGTTGAGGTAAATGCCGCCGGGGATTGCAGACGAATTTGGATTCCTGTGACCCCGGCACGGGCGACGAAGGTGGACACCGCTGGTTTTTAGTGGGTAGTCCGCCACTGCACCTACCGCCGGGAGCCCCACACTCCCGCTGCCCAGCTCGGCGGCGGGGTTAGTGCGTAAATGGATTTTCCAGCGTAAGAAAAATGTAGTGAAGGTAAATAAAAAGTTGCATTTTTAATTTATACCTGCTACTTACTTATTGAGTTTGTTTATTTGTTTTTGCCCCTCCCTTGTAAAATCCGAAATATAATAATTTGTAAAGTTTAAAATATACAGGTACTGAGTGGTTACTGAAATAGAGTTATGTACTGCTATGGCAACTATAACTAAAAGAAATCCTTATTATGTTTGTTGTGGTTTTTAATCTGATGATTAATACATATGTAATATTAAATGTTCTGCGGTGCGGAAGTTAAAAAATATTGTAAAAGTGGATTACAACATATTAAAACAATTTTATATTTGAATCAATATACCCGATAGTGATATATTACTATATAGGTACATTGTTTCCATTAACGTGTTCAGAATAAATAAAGAGTGCATGGAATAATACCAGGACAAATCTATACAACTAAGAATATCAGTCACGGCCTTAAATGGAAAAATATTTAGATATCTACTTGCTATGTAAGTGGGCCAGCCTTTCCTTATCTCGGACGTTGGTAAATAAACACGTCAAATATCGTTCTTAGTGAGCGATGCAAATAGAAAGGACTTACGACAGAACATGAACCCACGATTTGAGAGAAATTATCGATAATTTTGCGAAAAGCATCTGCACAATGCATAAAATAAAAAACTTTATACGTAAAGCACCTTTAGTTTTTGTTACTGTTTTCATTTGTTTTCCAAATAATTTAAATAAATTGATGATAACTATACTCGTATTAAATAACATGTCAAATGTTTGAGCTGTATTTTTGTATATCAGTAAACAATTATTATTTTTTTGTAAAATTATCTATTAAATAAGCAAATTCTGTAAATAATTATTAACGTATATTAATTCCTGTGTCTGGTTAGATCGATAAATACTACAAAAGCGTGGTCGTTTTAGAATACTATAATAAAAAAAAACTATGTTTTCAAATTGCATCAGAAACCTGTAGTATGCATGCGAATACGGGATGTACGGAATAGCAATGGAGTGGCGTAATTTTTTGGTACGTTACTAATTTATTGCAATTTACACTTGCTTTGATGTTTAGTTCAAATAAATCTGAATCACAAAAGATACCAATAAGCACGTAAAATAAAGTACCTCTGTCTACTTTATTATTAAAAAAAAAGTAAATGACATTGAAAAAAAAAGAAGTAAAACCTTTTTAACGATTTAAAATAAAGATATTCTAAATTGTGGTCTTATTTAATTGATCTAGAGACTGAAAAGTACTTTTTCAGTTATCCTTAATAATGCGTACTTACTTAACTATTTATTCGTCTAAAAAGGTTGTATTACTTGTCGATGTAACTGAAGTACCCAGGGTTTTTTTTTTTTCGTTTACGCGCAAACACAATTATATTACTTGTGTTTATGGTTTGTTATTTTGTAGTTATGATAAGAGTATAATCAAAACTGATTTTTTTTTGTTTTTTATAAATATTTTAATAGTAAATTATCAATAGTTCATTTAGCATCAACTCACTTGCAAAGGATTGTTCCGTCTTTAAGCACTTCGTAGAAGTTGTCCATGTCGCCGGACGTGTTGTCAGGCTCTCCTATGATCTGTCTGATCCATTCTAAGCACTCTTCCGCCAATTCTTCACTGTATTTGCTGTTTATCTGTAATTAAAATTTTCCATAACATAAATCAGCGTTGTTACACACATATACATGAACTATCTCTAACTTCTCCTCAACTTCTGACCTTTAAAAAATTTCGTCGTATGTATCTACATTGATATTACAAATCTGAAGTTTGTTTGTTTGTTGGACGCGCTAATCTCAGAAACTATTTTATATTATATCAGAAAGTTTATTACTTCGAATTGATTTTTTTTATGTTGGACAATTCATTTACCGAGAAAGACTATATAATATTTTAGTAAGTTTTTTTCCTCATATTAGGGGGGTTGAGCGAAGCCGCGGAACACAGCTAGTACCTGAAATACGATATCATGTATACGTACATACAATAAGACTTAATTGCGGTTTCAATGCGTTTGACTCCGAGCTTAAAACACATTTAAGTGCTTCTGCTTAAATTCATTTCACGTTCAATAATTGCTACGAAATGCATAAGTTTAATGCTACTCCTAGTTGCATAAAATGCTTTTACAAAACAGTTAAAATTGATAGGAGGTACTATTACATAGTGCACTGAACAATAGTACCTACTGGAATGCACTGTGAATAGCGAACAAAACATTGTACTATTTACATTTCTCAACGATCTTTATCTATTATATATTATGAAGAAAAGGTTCGTTTTAAAGTAATAGTTAAATTCTGTAGTCAAATAATTGATTTTATCAAATCTCACCATTAGAAATTTACTAATTATAGTTTAAAAATCATCTGCGCAGTATTTACTTATTTCAAAAGTAAGATTTACAAAAAATCATGAACGCAATATTGTCTTCGAGGAAGTAAGACTAGTCCAATCTAGTAGATAGTCCATAATGCCTAAGTAATTGCAAAATGTTATGAGGTAATACACACTCACAAGGGTGCGGTCACCTACAACTTTAATTTATGTGTTAACGAATAACTAGCGAAAATTCGTGACCATTGGATATAACACGTGAATTGGGTAATACTCACGAAATCTAATTATACCAAGTGATACATAATTTTTTAATAATAAAATTGTTTAAAATTGTATGTTGTGCCAAGCAGTGATGGTAAGCCTGTATGTTTTGACAGAAATATTGAGACGTGATCTGCAGTAATGTATGCGTGATGAGTTTAAGCTTCAGTCCGTGTTTTTTTGAAAAAAAAAAAAAAAAATTGCTGGAAGGACTACAAGCATAAAAAAAGTGCGCGCGTACAAAGTGCACATGTCATAAGTAAAACTTCTTTGGCAAACTGATTTTTAAGTCTCGTTTATATTTGATACAAATCTAAAGCTTTAGATATCCGCTCCAGCGCCATCGACAAATACATTGCCGTTTCATCCGTAAAAAATTTACCCTCAGGCGCCAAAAAAAGTTTCACTTCAAAAATTAACTATCAAACTATATGCGTGTACTACACAAACAAATGTATTTTAACGTGAATGTATATTTACCATTTTGATATAATCTTTAGCTTTTTTTTCAATAATTGTGTTTGCAGGCAAACGAAAAAAAAAAACCTACTTCAATTAGGTATATCGACAAGTAATACAACGTAGGTAGACCAAAAATTAGTCAAGTAAATACGCATTATCAAAGATTACTCCAAAAGTTGTAAGATCTCGATGAAATTTAAATGTGACCACATATGATAAACATCAGCTTTCGATTAAATTAAAAATTATCAAAATCGGTACACCCAGTAAAAAAATATGCGGATTTTCGAGTTTGCCTCGATTTCTATGGGATCCCATGATCAGATCCTGGTTTCCTTATCATGGTACCACACTTAGAATTATCAAAATCTCCGAACATACATTAATATATCTTAATATATATAAATCTCGTGTCACAATGTTTGTCCTCAATGGACTCCTAAACCACTTAACCGATTATACTAAAATTCGCACACATGTGTAGTTCGATCCAACTTGAAAGATAGGCTATATTTTATTTTGATATATTATGTTATTATTATATTTCAGGAAAAAATTAGGTGATACGAAGTTCGCCAGGTCAGCTAGTATATATATATACGGTCGAATTGAGTAACCTTTACCTTTTTTGAAAGTTGGTTACAAAGGGCCAGTCGTAATAGCTACTGATAGACTTGTAACTTTGAAATATGTAAGAAAATCGGAAGGCCGATTCTCCTATTTCAATCGTGTGACAAAGACAGATTATCAACTTCGTTTATATGACAGTATCATATAATACCTAATAATAAGTTTTTTTATCTGTTGAAATGTGTATGGCAGAGCTTTCTTCGACATAAAGATGTCGTTAATCAAAAGAAGTGCCTTTGGTTCCTATTTCCTGTAAGGTGGCTCATCGCACCTAGCTGCAAAGCAATAACAACTTGATGGTATTCATTTAAGGTACATTTTCGCACGCTATGTACGCATGTAAGAAAGATTTTGTATGAAATGTATGTACCTATTAACAACAAATAACACTAACGCATTACATACCCACATACGTAACCAGTAACACATGAAACATTGTAATCTATGTAACATTAAATTTTAATGAAAAATAATCTGTTCATGTTTATGACGAAGCACTAAAACGTTTTATATGCCTAACGCTTCAGAAAGGAAATATTTAAATTATTCACAATGCGTCAAACTAACAAATTATTCGACGGTTACGATTAATGTAGTTATCGTTGTAAATTCATAACGGCAATGGCAGTATCATATTTCTATGTGTATGCGGTATGTATGTCGACATTCAATTTTAGGTTGAATGTATGCAAGCAGCGCAGATCTTTGTTTTATTTCATTACTTCGTTAGTTAAGAAATTTTGTCATAGGCCTTATAAATACGTCTACCTGACCCAGCAAACGTTGTTTTGCCATAATTATATAATATTAATGACCCTTAATCCCCCCCCCCCCCGAAACTTAGGGGTATGAAAAATAGATGTTGGCCGATGTCTGATCTACCCGATATGCATAGAAAATTTCATAAAAATCGGTCCAGCCGTTTCGGAGGAGTTTGGCAACAAACACCACGACATGCATATAATATAATAGTTATCAATAAAAAGACTAATAATGTAACCAGCAGACTAGGACATTATAAGCCTTTAAGATAGCGTGGAAAAGGGTCAAATGAATGCTTCTGTGCTATTCAAACAAAGAAGCAGATTATTTTATTTTTTTACTAAAAATTAATCGCTTACACAAGAGCCAAGAGCAGGGATGATTTCGCCAAAGTCACTTAAAAGTAGACGACACGAAGGAGAAATTATACCTCAAGAATTTTAAAAAACGAAGCTGGTTCTTCATTTGGTCTGTATTGACATAGAACGTTGTCTTTTGTTGTGCGGCTTTGATATGTTGGTTGGCTAACTGGTTAATAAAATTATTAAAGTTATTCGTACACACGTGTAAGAAGTATACAGTATCTGCCTATAAATATTGCAGCTGTCATAAATAAATACCACTTACATACATAAATAATTATTTGCTCACAAACGAAAAAATTCCAGCTTCTATATACATCGTTAAGTATATAACGCAGCTAGTCGAAAAAACTGTTAATTAAATATCCATCATAATGTATAACAGAAAAAGTAATCAATCTAGCTTAAATTTAATTGGGACCATCGCAAGCTTCAGCCGACGGTTCTCGAGTAAAAAAAGACTTATCAAAATCGGTACACCCGGTGACAAAAGTGACGAGGTAATCTAAAAAAAACAGTGGAATTAAGAACTTTCTTCTTTTTTGAAGTCAGTTAAAAAGTAAACGATTTTGAGGGTAGTTAAACAAATGTTAGTAACTTCAGCAACTTATTTTTACAACCAATTAGATAGCTTGTAGATATATTAAGATTTTTATTATTTTATGTTAGGTTATCTACGGCGAATTTTCGTTGAATTGTGTATACCACAGATAAAACCCAGACCAGCAGGAAAAGTTTTATACATATAATATTTAACAATATTAATCCCATAAAATTTCAGCATACGCAAAGCCGTGTTGAAACTTCAACAAGCTGACTGACGTTGAGCCCCTTGAAACACCTCATTAAAAATAGAAGAGTACTAAATATTCATGTTGGTGGGTTTCGCTTATAAACTTGCTGTACGAAATGAGACTCTATCGACATCGTTGTTGAAGTAAATTCAAGGATTAATTAAATATTTTGTTTGTGTATAGGGAAGAAGAGAACAATGAACAATTTTTATTTTGCGCCAAACCTTATTAGTTTAAATTTAAATACGTTAAATAAAAATAAAATAAAAATAGGACTAGGTATATGATTAACGTTAAATAAACACATTATCTTTTTTCAATTTTCGTTTAACTTTTTTTTGATATTTCCTTTTAAAATTAGCATATATAACACGCGCTTATTTGGCTATGACTTAATACACGCTGTGACGTCATAAGCCATTAATTTATTCACCTCCTTACGAACCCCTTGTTATCTAGCGGCCTAAAAAAGGAACGCTCCGTTTTCAAGGTTAAGTTGTATGTATTAATGTGTGTGAGTGTATGTCTGTGAACGTATGTGAGTTTCTAAATATCTTATACGCTACCTTAATTTTAATGCTCATCAAATTGTACCGTTGAAAGTATAACAGTTACCCTATTACGGCCTATAGCAGTTATTTAAAACATGTATACCTATATTATAACAGAGAAGAGAAATTTAAAATATGGTAAGATTCAAGTATTAAAATTTCGTAAAGATTTTTCTTGTACATTTATACATATTTTTCTACTCGTATACTTGTGCATTATCAACTTTATGAACGGCATATTTGTTATACAAAAGAAAAAAAATTGTATACAATAAGCTACCGTAGGAAATTATGCAAGTTTCGCGGACTCTAAGCGCGGAGCTGATCAGCTGAAGGTCATGCTGATAAGAACAAATAACTACGACAGTTAACCGTCATAATGTTTATGCTGAAATAAATAATTCCATAGTTTCCGCGAGTCGCTTTGTACTTACATTATGTTAACTTGTTTTACTGACTTAGGAGGTGACGTGGTCACTGTGTCACAAAACATCCTATTTTTATCTCAGTGCAGAATAGAAAAACTGATATAACAAAAATACTTAAAAAATGAATAATCTAGAAAATCGAGAAAAGTTCTGAATCATTATAGGCTTTGGTATTGTTTGAAAAATATTCACAGTTTTTTTTTAAATCAATATATCACTAGATAATGAAGACGAAAGCTATGAAACTTCTTAACAGTTAGGATATACTTAATACAAATAATAAAATTGGTCGCCAAAAAATACCAATCGTAAGAAGCGTCTTAAAAAGACATATTACTTACGTGATATAGTACACAAGTTAATTGAGCTAAGTTTGGCGGTAAAAATTAGGATAAATAATAATTAAATATTCAATGGTCGAAGTTCAAAAGAGCCAATCTATAGTGGTAAAGAGAGAAGATTAAACTTTAAACCTTTTTTAAATAGAATAATTCTTCTCGAAGGTGTTACAGATTAAATGTTCTTTTAATATGAGTTAAGCACTAATATTTCACATATGGGAATAACAAGCTTTTCGCAACATCTGCGGTTCAAATGTAGGCCAATGTTATATATAAATTTAAGTAATGCTTTTGTATAAAATAACAATAATGCCTTAAATACAAGCAGTATCTAGTAGTATCAAATGATATTTATTTACTTTAGGTTTAAATCTTTTTACAAAACGCATATTATATAAAGACAAGATGGTTCATATTGTTTCAGATGCACATAATTTTATTAGTAGAAATACTTTCGAACGCAAAAAAGGTAACATACACGTTTAAGTGAACCTAAATTTATCAAGTTTAAAATACACTACGGTCCTATAATATTAGAATATGACGTGAGATGTCGAACACTGTCGTTTTATCATTAACTTGTAAGCATATAAATTATTTACTTTATTGCCCTCGAGCTACTTAGGTTTCTATAAAAAGTGGCAATGTATTAAGTGTGTATTGTATTCGCGATTAAAACAAAAGTTTTAATCGTTTCAATTTTTAAATTTAAGTTTATAGTGTAACGACTGAATGATTGAATCTTTGTCTGTAACGTTTTATGTTGTGTAACGTATATTTTAAGGGTGCGTTCTATATATCTGTGAATAACATTATAATTTTTTAATCTACATTAATATATACCTGTCAAACACTAAGTACATTTACACAAGTATCGTGCAATCACCAATAAAACATATTTAGAAACATTCATTATATAATGTGTTATGTAGTAAGTAATTGTGTTAGTAGTAATGTTAGTAGTGTAGTAGGTAATTCATAATGATTTTTATCTTCATATCTTCTTCATTTTATATGATAGTGCTAAAATTATTTCAAATGAAGTAATGAATAGGTATTTATATAATACGCTTCCAATCATTTCGAAGTATTGAAAACGCGTTGGTGAAGAGGTCAAAGCACCGGCTGTTGTGATGGCGGTCATGGGTCCGATCCCAGCTTGTATTAACGTTTGTAACATTTGGACAGGTCATACAGCTGTTCGTCGTGGTTTGGGTGTTTGTCTTTGAAATGTGTATATTTCTGAACCGCCGACAAGGGCGGGAACTGAGGCCGTTAAATGCTAGGCGTTTATTTCTTTTATTTACTAACGGTTGCTACAATATCATGGATCATTTTTTTTTACTGACATAATCTTGAAATAAATCATTATTGTTATATTAAAATGTAAAAACTACAAGCCAATAAATACTTATAAAGAATCGAAATACTGTTATTATGAATATAGGTCAAAGAGCGAATACCTTCCATTTTTGGAAAAGCCAGATGAATCACATTTTGCACCGTAACTCAGATGTTTGAGGTGAACATCTGAGTTACCTCGATTAAAGAAACTTAAATAACCTATATTCTTTAGGTGTATTTTGTGTTTAAGAAATAAAATGTACAAACGATTTGTACAATAAAGATTTAACGTAAATTATAATATTTTTTTTTTTTTTTTTTTTTTTTTTCTGGTTTTAATCATGCAATCGGCTGGTAGGCCATGAGCAGATGCGGTGTCGGTCTATCATGTGTAGGGTGCAACTCCCATCGAAGTTCAGCCCTCTAGTATGCTACAGCCAATCAGGTTGACCAGCCGTCTTCATCGTCAAACATGTCCCGTCGCTTTTTCAGACGGCGATTACTTTCCGGTATCGTCAGCTGACCCGCAAGTTGATTTGGGTGTTTCTGCAATCGTGTTTTGTATCTACGACACGAGAAAGCTACTTCCTCTTTGATGGTTGTAATGTGGAGCAGTTCATGGAGTTCCGAGGTTTTGAGGAACCATGGCGCGTTCGACATCTGCCGTAGTATGCCATTTTGCGCTCTTTGTAGTACCATCAAATTAGAGGCGCTCGCTACTCCCCACAGTTGTATGCCGTAGGTCCAAATCGGCTTTAGAACGGCTTTGTAGATGAGCAGCTTGTTGTCGATGCTCAGCTTTGAGTTTCGACCCATAAGCCAATGGAGATCCTTGAACTTTAGGTTGATTGCATCCCTTTTCGTTAGAATGTGTTTCTTCCAGGTGAGTCTTCGGTCAAGATGCATGCCTAGATACTTGACAGTGTCATGGTGTGGGAGCTGTGTGCCATTCAGGGTGACCGGTGGACAGTTCTCCTTGCGAAGCGTGAAAGTAACCTGAATGGATTTGGTGGTGCTAGCTGACATTCTCCAATTGGCCAACCATTCTTCTATCTCGTTAAGAGAGTTTTGGAGTATAGATGACGCCTCAGTCGGACTTTCACTCGACGCCAATAAAGCTGTATCGTCCGCGAAGGTTGCAACAGTAACGTCCGAGCCCTGTGGTAAATCCGACGTGTATATAGTGTACAAAACTGGTCCCAGGACAGAGCCCTGCGGTACGCCTGCCGTTATCTCGTAGAATTTCGATGTGGAATCGTTCTCTCTCACCTGAAATATTCTATCAGAAATGTATGATTTCAGTACTCCAAAGAAAGGGTGAGGCAACAATGACTTTATTTTGCACAGCAACCCCTTGTGCCAAAATAAGAGTAAATTATAATATAGAGAGAAAATGTTAAAGCTATAAATTACATTTAAAATTATATATATATAAAAAAAAGAATTGAATGCACAACGTGTACCCAATACAAGTTTAAAAAAAGAATGATATTTATTTAACTGATAATTTTATTCTTATTCTCAGCTACAGAATTTTAGACTGCGTGGTTTGACATGCATATTTTTATGTATAAAAAAGTTGCCTCGAAACCTGATCTTACGAAGTATATAATATTACACAATAATTAAAGTTTCAGATGAATAATCATTTCTATAAATAGGTAATAACAAAGAATTATGAACTGTCATACTATGACAGGACGGGGTTTATTCCCTTTATACTTGTGAGCACCCAGAGATCGAAATTCGACCATAATTAAAAATTTAAATTAAAGAAAACCAAGATATTATGAAAATAAAGTACCTTTTTTTTTAAATTTTCAATTTAACTACAGACTGACAGTCAACAAAAAAGTATAATATGCGTGTGTGTGTCAAATACATGGTAGTGGTGTGTCAATACTTAACCGTAACATCCATCGTAGGAGTAAATTTTTGAATGTTGACATTACTATTGATATCACTGTTTAAGTTTCCAACAAATAAATAATTTGAAACATTTTAAAGTTACATAGAATTAATAAAACCTAACCGTATTCATTTATATACAAACTTTTTTAAACTGCAAAGAATAACTTTACAATTTCATGCATTCGTTTAATATTAAAAAAAAAATCGTATCAAAAATGTGTGTCAATATCGTGTTAGCGATACGTATGTTTCTTATACGTACGATGCTTCATTAAAAAAATTTACATGCTTGTCATCATTTGTGCTATGAATTATGATACGATAGTTCTCGGATATGCGTAACTAGGAACCTTATAAAAATACGACGTGATAATAAGAAAGAAAATAGGACAATGACCTTTATAAGTAATGAATTTTGTACAGCTTGATATAATATTAAAAATTGTCTAATTATTAGGTCGATTATGTGTCATTAATACTATTTTTCATTACTTTGAAATTTGCTTTTTTCCTCAATACGATTCTATGAATTTATTAGTTATTATACAATTACATATAAACAGTCATTGTATAATTATTTGGAATCGCGATACACAAAATCAACTCATGCGCACGATGACGCAATCGATAAAAGATTCAAGGTGACTCAGGATTTTGCAGACGAAACTCAGACAAAAAAGCAACTAATTTCAAAGTAAGCCTTCACAGACGGATCTCTTCATTCGTTTAATAAGAATACCAATAGTGTTTTCCTTTATGGAATTAAGCTTTAGGACAATGTTATCAATAATCTTAGTATTCAGAACACATTTAGAATGTAAAGTCATTTATGATGACACATTAATCTTTATATCTATAATATAAAAATGAGTCGCTGAATGTGTTGCTAAGCGCAAAACTCGAGAACGGTTGGACCGATTTCGCCAATTCTTTTTTTTAAATATTCCTTGAAGTACGAGGATGGTTCTTACGGAGAGAAAAATTCTAAAAAAAAAATTAAAATTTCCTGAAAAAGTCTAAAAACAACACTTTTCTATACTCCCATTCAAAAGATTTGTGATAATACTTAAAAGTCAATTTGAACTTTAATACCATACGATAAAGTTTGTGTTAGGCGATACGAAGTTCGCCGGGTCAGCTAGTTGTTTATAGAAACTGTAGTCGCTTTGAGAAATAGGTCATTACAAAATTTTCGAAGTAGGTATGTTATTCATAAGTGACAAATTACGACTGATTCAATAATTTTTATTAATTCTAAATAATATTGAAAAATAATTCTAAGTAATGCAATTTTTGTTTAAATATTTAAGTTCTTTGAAATTCTTAATACATAATTAGGAGAAATAGTTTTAAATAAAGCTTTGCAGTGAGAAAACCATCCAATTTGATTTTTTATTTTGTACGTAAAGAATTTGTACGCCGTTAACGTATAGGTACGCAAAGGACAGTATACTTAACAACAACTGCTGATGGGAGTGACCGATAAGAAGATCGTTAAATAGTTGCTCCTTTCATTAATATTCCGAAGCCTTATCTAATTTGTGTTAGGAGACAGAGGAAGTGGATTCTTGTTTGCTTTGCCCCCTTTGAACATTTTTGTAAACATGCGTCGAAAAAATTAAATACTTTTCTTTGTAGCAACGTTTAAACACTTTTTTTTTAATAAGTACAAAAGTAAGAGGTATATCTTGTAATTATTAATTAGTAATTAACAACTCATGTAGAGCCAAGCTTCTAACTCTACACGTCCTAACTCTACAAGCCCTAACTTCACAAACTCTACACCTTAGTCAAAATATGTGGCTTGGCCGTTTCGCTACCTTCACGTGGGCGTAAGGTGAAAAATTTATTCACTGTTTATTACTTTTCTTTTATACAATAGTTCTATTAAAAAAAAGAAGAATAATTGATATACATATAATACGAATAAAAATAAAAAGAGAAACTATATATATATATATATATATATATATATATATATATATATATATATCTCATTCTCTGTCTCATTTATATATATATATACATATATATATAAATGAGACAGGAATGTAGTCATCTACAACATCGGCAGCTGGTAGTAACGAAACGGCCAAGCCGCATATTTTGACTAAGGTGTAGAGTTTGTGAAGTTAGGACTTGTAGAGTTAGGACGTGTAGAGTTAGAAGCTTGGCTCTACATGAGATCTGATAACTTTTTGACAGTGCGATCCATATGATCTCGTCTTGGCAACATTTTACATGAAAATGTCTTTGGTGGGATTTCACTTCTTTTTGTAAGTTGCTTATGACAATATTATAGCTGCATTTTACCTCCGACACATTTTATACCATAAATATCATCCAATCTTCACCATATTCGGTTTAAGCACGCTGCTTTTGATTTTATGTTGAACTGATATGCAAACGGACCTCCGCCAAAACTTAAATACCAAAATTACACAATGTAAATTTTCGACCTAAACTAATAACCGATTTTTATTTTTTATGTATTTTATTATTATTATTTATAACAAGGAGTAACTAGGAGTCCCTATATCAATTTTCAGACCTCTAGCATCAAAATTTGCGGAAGTCTCATACAAACTTCCATCCCCTAGTTTAAGGGGTTGGGGGTTAAAAGTTCCAAGTTTTAGAATTTTTTTCTTGTTTGTGTACTAATACTAGCTTACATACCAAATTTCAGCTTTCTGGGACTTCAGGAAGTACTCTAAGAATTTTGATGATCATCAGTGAGTGACGAAATCGGGGTTTTTGAGATATCAATAAAATCTTAAGTATAAGAGCTATGTAATTGAAACTTTATATGTTTAATAAGTTCACTATTGACATTACATTCCGAGAATTTTGTTTATCTAGTATAATCCAAACCCAAGTTATGGGGGTTCAAAAAAACGACGAAGCACTTCGAGAAAAGATAGGTAGTGCTTTTCGTTTTTTTTTTTTTTTTTATTGGCTCGTCTTGGCGGGGGCACTACCGTGCCCCCAGATAATTTGTGTTAGGAGACAGAGGAAGTGGATTCTTGTTTGCTTTGCCCCCTTTGAACATTTTTGTAAACATGCGTCGAAAAAATTAAATACTTTTCTTTGTAGCAACGTTTAAACACTTTTTTTTTAATAAGTACAAAAGTAAGAGGTATATCTTGTAATTATTAATTAGTAATTAACAATAACAAGTACTAAGTTACAATATGAAATACGAATAAATTTACGTCTATTTAAATTATTATATAATACTAACAAATCCATTTTTATTAAGTAGTTTCTCAGATAGATCTTCGAGTACGTGTATTATTGGCACAGCTGTGGCTAAAGAAGGTCACAATGTTATACTATGATATATTAAAACTTTTTTGTATAATAGGTCGTTGATGTTATAGGGATTATGTACTAAAGCAATTGAAAGAGCTCTTTAATAGTCAATCTGTATATGGTTAAGATGCAAGCCTATTCGTTAAATCACATAAAGTCTTAACTGTTAAGACGCAAATATCTATGACTCAACAGTAACGGATTTTATCAGAACGGTAGTTTCAAACGATTTCAACCGTAGATTTCTATACTCTCATTAGCATTAATGAAACTTATTATAAATTAAATTTTATTTATGCGTGTAAGGCTTCATGATACGAGGTATAATCGCAACAAGAACTAGCCTTGCGCTGTAATTCGTTTACAATGCGTCTACCATTGATCAAAAAGGAATCAGGAATGGGGTCAGCACGAGCATGGCCGCATGTCGTCCGACACGGTCAATGCAATGTTACTAGATTGTTAAAACTGTAAATTAGAAACCATTAGCATAATAATTATAAAACAAGTAAATTAGATATCATCAAAAGAAAGCAGTAAAGAACACTCTGGAACAAGTATATGTACATAATATAGACATTTTAGTTAGTTCATCTTAAAGAAACATGTGTACTTTATATGGATTAGTGTTTGAGGTTATTTAATTTTGCAACATTGTCCATGTAACTTATCTGAGCAACATGTAATGGTAAACCGTTGACGAGTGTATGATTTAAATGAATATATAAAAACGTAGGCACTGAGTGATAATATTTACCTATATTATTAAAGCAAACATGTTATTTAACGTAGCCATTGCAGCTTCGCACGGACAGTTCGTCATACACTCGAATAACAATAGGCAAATCAATGTTATAAAGAGAAATTTAGTCCAGCTTCAATCTCGAACATATGGTCTACCATCCAGTTTATCTTATATTTAAACCTTATAAATACGTCCAGCGTAAAGGCCATACCATATAAGGCGCGGTTTGGTGTTGTAACTCAACCGTGCCTTTTATGACTCATCGTCTTCTTGAATTATTATAAAATACATTCTTTGACACTAATTGAACATCTGTTTCTTTTTTTATTTGTATGTCTAAAAGTTTGAACATCACCAATCCATAAAAAACATGAAACAAATCTCTCGTGCGAATCCAGTCACAGATTACAAATTAACATTGAATGGATTTCGCGTAATTGCAACCCATGTTTATTATTACTAGTGGCCGCTCAATGGTCGAAATTCGACCATAATTAATTTAAATTATAAGTTTAAAAATTAAACAAACGAGTGCATATATGTGTGTCAAATGCAAGGTAGTGTGTGTAAAGTTTTTTTATTGATTTGATGTACTTTTTTTGCATAATTAAAAAATATTTATTAGGATCCTGTATTCCTTCTCTATATAAACTATAAATGTGCGAAATTTCATACTCCTCCGTCCGCACAATTTTCGAAAAAGGGGTACAAAGTTTTTGCTTCACGTATTAATATACATATAGATAATAACTGATTTTTTCTTACTAAATTAATAAGATTATAATTACGAATCAAATCTGTGTTAGCGAAAAAGATAAAATTATGAAGTTTAGAAAAAAAGCAAATAATTAATTTGTTACAGACAGAAACCTATAAATTTTAATTTGTTTCATCGACAAATAATAAGGTTATTCCAGTGTTACGTTTCCTGCAAAAGACATTTTTGCATAAATATTCTTTAAATTAACTAGATTGAGATTACTTTACTGTCGCTGTTTGTATATCTATAATTATCATTTATTGTATATACCTATTGTTTTGTGTTTGGAAAAAAAATAGGTTAAAGCTTTTGTCATTATAATGGTATATAGACCAAGTGTCCAAAGTGGGTAATTTTGATTTGATTTATCACCGTATATACAATATGTTAGTTTTTATTTATTACTAAGGTAAACAAAGTATTCAAACGCATTAATGATTTCTTTAGAGTTACCCAATAGACTTTTAGATTCTAGATGCTATAAAAAATATCTGATATACGTATGTGTAAGATATGAGAAGTGAGAAATAGAGAGGTATAGATTTATCCAGTAGACTTTTAGCTACTACAGCCATATCATCAACTAAAGCATCTACACGTAACTACGTTACGTACGTTTCCTAATCTATATTTGTGATCATCTATCAACAGTTAAAGAAAACTATGTCTTATGCTTATTAAGTTTAAGGCTCTGTAATCCAAAGCTGCAGTTCGAACAGTACTTCTTTTAAAATTAAATTATTAGAATTACGAACTTTGGTTGTGACTTGATAATTATGGTTTGCGATAAGCGTGTGTTTCTATCTTTAAACTACTTACAGGTAATGTATATTTTTATATTAAGATTTAGAGATAGAAGTGTTAATAGATTTTTTTTTTTATAATTTTACTTCGTAGAATCGAAGCTGCTTACAGTTACCGTCATCGATGCATAAAAAGTCTTAATTTGTTAACAAAAACCGGTCGGGAACTGTTAACTGATTCTCCTTGACCCAGAACGACGACAGCAGGAAGAGATGAACTGCCGTTAAAATCACCTTTTACTGATTACAGCATATATTTTTTCTTACAAATTTTTAACTCTCTGTACCAAAAAAACAACCATAATAAACGGTTATTGCCTTTTCGCTTTTTAAATATAAATTGAACACGTATGTTAAGGCAAAACTTTAAGGTCGATGACCGTATTTGGTTATGTTTAAGAAGGCTGCACAATTTACAGTCATGTAACGTAAAATAATTCTAGCCACTATAAAAAATAAAAATATCTGATATTCGTATCGAAATTTCATTTTTTTTTTTAAATCCGAAATGAGAAATGCGATATAATATATTGGTGCCTGTATTTACTAACATTATAAAGAGGAAATTATTTTTTTGTTTGTAATAGCCACAGGACTGAATTTAATAAATCTTTCACTAGGAGAATGGTACGTAAATCCTTGAGTGACATAGGATAAATTTTAAAGGGAGAAAAATGAATAGCAAAAATCGTGTAATCCACGCGCACGAAGTCGCGGGCGGAAAGCTATTACCTATTTAATAACCCATGACATAGTTACATTTTTGAGTAAGACATGTGTAAACTAGAAATTATTATTTTAGTAAGTTTTCTCGTTTTATATAAAATTCATGAACCTGCTGATAATGGTACTCCTATAAACGTGCGTTATCAACTTCCAAAAAAAAAAACTCATTTTTGTACGTGTTAGTTTTAGAAGTTATTGACACGTTAATATATTGATAACACGTATATTTTTCACTTTAATTTTATGTTTATTTATAAACTAGCGGTGCCCGAGTGGTTTCACCTGCGTTAGTTTAAGGAAAACAGCGTACTAAATTATTATATAGCCTTAGCACTCCTCGGTAAAAGGGCTTATCCAACACAAAAATAATCTTTCATTTTGAATCGGTAGTTCCTATGTGTAAAGGTAAAGTTAGGATTTCCAGAACTTTCATAATCTCACCTTGCCTCAGGCGAGTCAGGCATGATATGAATGCAAATAAATCTAGGTTCTTTAAAATGCAAAACCTCGGCATTGTGTACACGATACGGTGGTATTTTCTTGGCAAGCACAAAGAATCTTCAAGCATATTTAACTTACCCAAGAAATAAGACAAGAGAGAAATCATAGAAGCCAACAAAACATAATGCCTAGTTCAAAATATTTAAATTTAAAATCCATAAGACGATTATAGTGTCGATACAAACTGTAACATCGTTCCCACAGCTGGGAATAGGCCTTATATCGGAGAACCACGCTGCGCCACTTTGAGTAAGCTGATATTTTATCGTCTATTAATAATTGACTAGTAATTGTCTTAATAATTTTAACATTAAATTATACATTTCTGTTTAAATAAGTTCTTGATAAATATTTGATGAAACAATCCTTGTGTCATTTCAATTACATTGTTTGTCACGTTTAGGTTTCTTACATCATTACTTATTATAGTTCTTTGTAAAACAGATAATTGTACACTTCTAGAATAATACAGCTTCCTATTTACAAGTATTCAATAATCTTTGTAACGAAAATGAATTAAATTTTGAGTAAACGTATATTTTTTAAAAATATAGAATTAACGATATTTAAAATAAGTCGTACATAAACAAACCTAATGAGATAAAATTATAACTAGTATTGTAACATTATAATTAATATCTAATTAATTATAAATTAATAAAAATTGTTTACAAAGTTATGACAAAAAAAATATCGCTCGGAGTTAATTAACGTAATGGGTGTAAGCGCGTTAAACTATTTGAATTCGCTAACGGTCATTCAAATAAATGATACAGTTCAGATGTTTAGGTATACATCGTTGAACGTTTGAACATCTTGTAAAATTCCAAACTATGTCATCAAGCTAAACCAGGCACAACGGGTACCTGTAGAGGTTATACCTAGGTACCTACTCGAATTTTTTATATTGAGCAAACCTTAAACCTGTTTTTCGGCCATTTAGGATACCTCGTGTTCTATGTGTGTAACGTTAATTTATTAGTGTGGGTAGGAAATGTTATAATATTTTAATCAAACTTACTCTTAGTATTTTTTTTTATTACTAAAACCAATTATAAATGCAATGTTATAAAGGTAATAACATTAGTTATCTACATTCTGGTTAGAAATTGGATAGGGACAATATTTTAGAAGTTTCTAACTATATAAATATAATAATTTTATGAATATAGGTCACGGCCGAGTCCTTGTAACCGATCTGGACCACCCAGCATCCCAATCAATATCTATGACACGATTCGCAAAACTATGCTGCGTTAGCTAAACTTCTCATTAAACTTAAGATATATGTATACAGGAATTTTTTACATACCTTTCTCTGTGCCTCTGCTGCAAATCCAGACTTTGCGGCCCTGTTGTTGGCCATTTTATAACTTAACTATTTTGTACAATAAATTACTAAATAAAATCACAGTCACGGGTTGCCGCCGTGAAGTCACCGCGTACAGAATGAGTATTGAGTATAGTCCTAATGTAAACAGGCGCGCGGTCTGACCCGTTCGATGTGTGAGTGTGTGCTGATGAATGACATCATGCAGCGCGGCCGGCCGGTGCACGACTCGGCGAAGTGTTGTCTCGTTTCTCATTTGTTATCGATATAAAACGTTAAGTTAATCTGTTGAAGTAAAACTTCTTTACGTACGCTTGACTTGGGGAGTAAGCTGGTGCAATTTAAGAACACTCTTCCAAGATAATATGTCCGTGGAACTGAGTTGAAATTTCTCTGTATGGTTTCTTAAGTTCCATAATAATTGGTGATAAAGAAATAATAAATTGTCAAATAAAAATAACGAGTGTTCTTTAGACCACACGACTGAAGTACAACTTTTTTAGTTGTCCCTACAGTAATATACGAAACGTAATTCTCTCTCTTTCTATTTTCAAAAACTTATATCTCCCTCTCAACTTCCGTGCGTCTCACTCGATCACACTTTTCGTAACGCTCTCGTCGCGCATTCGCCAGGTTACTCTCCAAGTCAAGCATGCGTAAAGAAGTTTCACTTCAAATATAATTGTGTGGGGTTATGAAACCACGATGCAAGTGAAACTTTAATGAATAAAAAAAATACACAGCTCAAAATACACAAATACCGCGGCATACTTGCGACAAAAAAAAATTGGGGATATTGAGGAATAAAATAAAAGTTCCACTTTAAAAAACTTTTATCGACTTTTGGCAGCCGATAACACGACATCACTATTCATTCAAAATGTAAAATGAAAACCAAGTATGGAATACAATGAGAGCGAAAGAGAAACAGCGAGTCGTTTAATTATTTCTCTCTTTCTCTAACGTGGCGACGAAATGGCGGCGGGTCTAAAACCATGATAGTTGATTGAAGTCGAATACGGAGTTACTTAAATGTAACGATTAAATCTTGATTTAGTAGTATTTATCATTGAATTATAATATCTTGTAAACTACATCAAAATAAAATAATTAAGTTGACTCAAATAATATATATTCCGATATAAAATATAAGGTACAAAATAAACCATACTATAATAGGTATATTACGTGTTCTTGTAATTTTTTTATAAAATAATATGTAAGTGCCATCTATCGTACCGTGCTTAAAACAGCAAGGGAAATAAAAAGCCTTCTGAGACATATACATCTAACTTTGATGAATTAAGGCTTTATATTATGGTGCCTTCACACTTTAAGAGATGGCAGTAATTTCATAAACTTTAAAAATGTATTAAACAGTAGTTTATCTGACAGAGGTTTTCGTTGCCTTAAATTTGTATTCTCTAAAACCACAGCACCATCAACTAGGTCCAGTCCTGAATCTAAGTCATCCAGAGGCAATCAAATGCAAATTATGTTTTCGCTTCAGCCTGTAATATCCCACTACTGGGCATAGGCCTCTTTCCCCATGTAGTAGAAGGATCAGAGCTTAATCCACCACGCTGCTCCAATGCGGGTGGCGGATATATTCCTTACTATGAGATACTGAATTGATGGTAGGGTCAATAACGTGCTTGCGATTCGTTGGTAATGCAGTCGTTAATATGCTACGGTAATCACTTACCATCAGGTGAGCCGTACGCTTATTTGCCGACTTAGTTATATATAATAAAAAAAATCGTAGAAATATTAGGCCCTGTTTCTTCTCAATTAAAAAACTACAACGATTCGACGGTACAAAAGAATATTAAATCAAAACTATTATTTTATCTGTTGACTACAGTCATCCGTCCAATACAGTTTAATATCCATAACCGGTGAAACAGGCCCATAGTTTAGTTTCACTCTACTATGTCTATTTAGGCGATATTGACTAATATGTATTTTAACTGATTTATCATTTAATTACGAAACGCTTTAATACTCTTTAGTGATATCGAAAAATCAAAAGAAAAAAAAAATTATAATAAAGAATCTAACCTTCTATTAACGTAAATGTAATCAATCCAGAAGCAAATAAAAGTAGGTACTAATCTTCTATTTGACACTTTTGTCATCTAAGAACACATACTACTAACCTAAAGAAAACCTAAGAAAAAATGATAATATCGTGATCCACCCTGAGATAGTTTTTTCTCCACTATTTTGACTTCATATACCTACCTATTGGTGTTGAGAAATAATTATTCATTGTTATATCTAATATATAAACTTTTCGTGTCCCGATGTTTGTAGTTAAACTCCTCCGAAACGGCTTGACCGATTCTCATGAAATTTTGTTTGCATATTGGGTAGGTCCGAGAATCGAACAACTACTATTTTACATCCTGCTTAATGTTAAGGATAGTCCACCCCTGAATTTTGTTTATTTTTAGATAAATTATTTATTTTTTATTTTATTATGATTTGGCGTTGAAAAATACATACAATCCTAAATTTTCACTCTTCTACCACCAACCCCTTTTTTAAAATAGCGTTTAGCGGCAAGACAACGTTTGCCGAGCCAGTTAGTTTTTGACGTGACAACGTCTTATAAATTGGTTTGCCGGGTGACACTTCAAGAAACTGCGTTACGCTCCGCTCACGTTATGCGCTCACAATGAGAGCGAGTGAGAGGCACGCGTCCCTTCCACTCGGGCATGGTTAGCCCGCCTAAGAGCGAGAGAGACAGACATAAAAAGTGAATGAAATTCAGTGCGAGATTCTTTGTATAAATTAATGTTTTAAATATAATTCTTTGTATAAATAAATGTTTTAAATTGTTACTATTATTTCATCCTTCTTCCTACTATACGAATGAATATTCACATTAAAATTATTTTACCACTCAAAGTCGTTGTCACGTAAAACTTTCGCCCGTATACCGACTTTACAGGCAACCAATTTTATATGTATAAAAATTGTAGCTAGGTTTTATTTTATTTAGTCGCAATATGCTCCAAATTGGGATTTACTTGATTTAAATAACGAATATTAATCTGTTCTGCTAATACAATTTCGTCCCATAATAAAGACAGCTGCTGTTCATCTCATCTCGCAATTTAAACATAAACGTCTGTAATCAGAATTATATTAAAAAATATGTAAACTAACATTAGAAAGTATGGCAGAGTAATCGCTTCAGCTGTTATATCCCATTGCTGGGACTCTTTCCCCGTGTAGTAGAATGATCAGAGCTTAATCCACCACGCTGCTCCAATGCGGGTTAACGGATATACGAGTATTCACTACTATGAGTAACCATCACTATCAGGTGTACATGATAACAAACGGGACTGACGGCTTAACGTGCTCTTCGAGACACGGTGGGGAGACCCACAAGGACTGCACAAACACCCAGACCACGGCAAACATCTGTATGGCCAATACAAATGTTTTACATGTGCGGGGATCGAACCCGCAGCCGACAGCGCAACAGCCACAAATTAGTGCCCTGACCGTTGCGCCAACGTGTCGTCGAGAGTAAAGTCCACTCATAAAAAAAAACTAGCTTCATGACACAAAAAAAAAAATTTATGATTTAATATCATCAGTACAGTATTCGATTGTATCCTCTATGCTATTTGTATAAAAAGGAAAACAAAAAACAAAATAGATACAAATAAAAAATTTAAGTCAACAAAGCTTATCAAATGCCAATATTCTGTCATATAACGCCAACACCCAATACAAAATTATTATGGTATAAAAATTTATAATTTCTTTGATAATGAATAAACAAAAATTAAAAAAAAAGCTCATCTCTTTAGTATAAATTAAACTAAAGAGGAGGGTTTATAAGGCTATAAGGAAAACAAAAAGAAAAATGGACTACCATAATCGGAGGAATCGTAGAGGTAGACCGAGGACACGACCAGCAGTGCCATTATATGTGATCCGACCACAAAAACAATCACTTCTGAATACTATCTACAATTTCCTAATTATGTCTAGCCTGATAACTATCGTTTATTTAATGCTCGGACACCATTGCAACGCGTGCAGCAAGAAATGTGATCTTCATAACATAACAAGAAATATAAATGATATTATGGTAATTGAAACTTTATTTATTACGGTGTATCTACATCTTATATATAAAATTTTCATGTCACAATGTTAGATATCATACTCCTCCGAAACGGACCGGTTTTTATGAAATTTTGTGTGCATAACGGGTAGGTCTGAGAATCGGCCAACATCTATTTTTCATACCCCTAAGTTATAAGGGGAGGGGATTAAGGGGTGTTAATAACATTTATGGTAAAACAACGTTTGCGGGGTCAGCTAGTTTTTATATACATTTCTAATTCTTATATCTGTAGCAGGCGGTTATTCTACTATTAGTATATATAACATATAATACCACAAACTTTTTTAAAGTTGTCCTTTTTGGTAAAAAATAAATAAAATAGTCACTTTGTTATAAAACTACCTTTCCACTCGCAGCTTCGCCATCATAGATTACAAGATTTTGGATGTTCCTTATTTCCCCGTTAAAATATAGCCTATGTCACTCAGTGACAATGAAGCAATATTCCCCCGGTGAAAGGATTTTGGTAAGCCTTTAGATTAAGAATCGTCGAATTATCTAAGCTCAAAATTTGAACGTTTATCGGCATAATTTCGTTACAAACAAAATAACTCTAACCTATCTAACTTCAAAATGACGGTTCTTAATCTAAAGCCTGGCCAGAATTTTTAAAATCGGTCCAGAAGCTTGTTAAGTTTTCCGTGAAAAACATTCAAAAATAATTTATTTTTGAATGTCCACTTTATAATACCTACTTATTAGTATAGATATAGAGCTCTATGAGGTAATATTCGTGATTATGTGGCAGCTAAGGATCAAAAAGATAGAATGTATGAGGATTTTTGAGACTCTTATTCAACAGAATTTACCTACCTAATAAAAAACTACTTCTATTTAATAATTACTACACTTAACTTATTAGACTCGTAGGAAATTTTTCTATTTGGTAACCTTGAAAATTGCTTCTTCTGTGAATGGTATCAATTGAGACCGTATTCACTTAACAGCTTCACAGGCTACTTTTTTATGATGTTTTGGTGGCAAAGAAGCATACGACCCACCTGATGGTAACTGGTTACCGTAACCTATAGACGCCTGAAACTCCAGAAGCATCGTAAGTGCGCTGCCTACCCCAACCCCGATCCTCTCCGGGACCTCTGGCTGTTTTTTATTTTTTAGACAAGTGAATTTGAAGATCTTCAATATCCTGTAGTAATAGAAGTTATAAGTACAGTACGTGTAGAGGATTTTTCAGTCAATATGAATTTGACACGACTCCATAATAAAAATGAAAATAGTCCTAAGGTTATTATTAATTTTCTCCATGATTCACGTTCTTTACTTAAATTTCACTTCAGCCTATATTACCCCACTGCTGGGCATAGGTCTCTTTCTCCGTGTAGGAGAAGGATCAGAGCTTAATCCACCATGTTGCTCCAGTGCGGGTTGGCGGCTATATTATGGCAGCCATACAGATGTTTACCGTGGTCTGGGCGTTTGTGCTTGTGTATTATGTGTTTCCGGACCCCCAACACAGGAGACAATCCTACTGGGTGCCGTTGAGTGTAAAGATTTTATTTAATTGTATTCTCTACTATGAGTAACAATCGCCAGCCACAAACCAGTGCTGTGACCGTTGGGCCAACGCGTCATCGACTTAAATTAAATCTTTTGAATTTCAGTTTTATTCAACATTTATTTTACAGTTTTAGTTTAGTTTCAATCACCTAAATGTTTTTAATTAAAAAATAATCATCAGTCCATAATAATATCGACTTTCAGTACAATATATCCGATATGAAAAATTCATATTGTGACTTGGAAAAAACTATACAAAAAATTTCAATAGAGCTGCCTAAAATTGAAGGTCAAATAGAAGTGTTGGAACTTTTGGCTAACAATATGAAAAGAGAAGATTATTTATGGAAGCCAAGAAAACATTCTCCTTTATCTAAAGTAGATATATTTTTTAATAAACCAGAAAAAGCTACCCGTAAACGTTCAGAAATCAGTAATATGACGACTGTACCTACTTAATAAAGTTTTTAAGAGTTGATTGGATATCGAATTGAATTTATAAGAAAAAATAAGATGTTGAGCGTTTCAAAAAAAAAAAAACAATGAAATCGAGCAAATTAAAAAATTTACACCATGGTTTTGAGTTTTATTGCATTTTTATAAATTATATTGACGATGACTGTATTGTCCCAGTCAAAACTTCACCAACTAGTACATTAATAGAAAAAGAATAAGATAAAAATTTCAGGTTTTATTTCATTTTAACAATGGATAGGATATGTTGTAAATATATGACATTATAGATGTATTATTCCAAAAACTTCCTAGTTTTAACGTCCAATTTTATTTTTCATATTTTTGCAGCTATATTTTCCGTTATTTTGGACCAGTAATGAACTATCGACTGTTGCTATATAAAACAGCTCCTTTTGTAAATTATCATAAGTTGTACCTATGTGATTGATTGTTTCCTGTAAAGTAAAAAATGTATATACATATAATAAGCATTAATTATTTACAAACGTAGAGGAACATGATTGTATGAATTTCGTGTTTTCTCTGATTTATTCCGTGACATTTCTTTTTAAATTTATGTGCATGTACAATGGGCTCATAGGCTATTTCTACTGATTAAATGTTCGCTCACCTTAAGAAGAATTAAATTATTTTTCATACTAGAAAGTTCGTTATGTATAGTGTATCTCTTCCAGATCTGTGCGATTATAAATCCAAGAATTATAGATACTATAATAAAAAACACAGGAGCGTTTGTTAAATCTTTAGCTAATTTGTTAGGCATGATTTTTTTTTTTTAATTTAATTTTCCTTTACATTGTCATTTTGTTGCAATGTTGATGGGATATGATAGATTTCAAATGATATTTTTTGATAGCATGAATTTTACGTGACGTTGGTGTAAAATGTTCTGCCCAATGTCATGCAAGGAGATTTTAATTCAGATATATGAAAATGACTTTAAAGATGTATTCAACGAACTAAGAATTGAGTTTAAAAATTCATTAAAATAAAAGACCTGAAGTCATGTTTTATTGATAAAATAACATCAACATTTAATCTGTACAAAATAAATGAATTACCATAAACGTAGGTTAGAGAGAAAGGTAGGTTATGTACGTGCATAATTTCCGAACGATTTTTGAAGTAAAACTTCTTTAAGCGCAATAGGGTAAAATTTTTACGGATAAAACGGCAACGTTTTGATGAAACGGCAACGTTTTGATAAAACGGCAACGTTTTGATGAAACGGCAACGTTTTGATGAAACGGCAACGTTTTTGTCGATGGCGCTGAAACGGAAATCTAAAGTTTTAGATTTGTATAAATATAAACAAGATTTAAAAATTAGTTTGCCAAAGAAGTTTCACTTCTAACATATCTATTTTTTTGTTTGAATAATTCTTTTTTCTGTGTTCGTCATTGTAAAAACAAGTTTTGTTTTAAGAAAATTAAAAAAAGTTGATTTATTTTCACACATTTTAGAGTTGGTTTACATTATCATAGACCAAAGATCATCTTTTATGTTCTTGCCGTTTAGAAGACTACAAAAAATGATAAAAATCATGTTACCTTTACATTAGATTAACACGAAACAAATTTTGAAAATTGGTCATATTAGTGCAGCAGTAGGTATTGAACGGTTACATAATATTTTTCATTAACATAAAAGAAAATTAGTTAAACACACATTTATTAATTAAAGTGTAAATACATTAAGTATAAAAGTTTTATTGAATGATTTTTAGTTATTTACATTAGTTAGATTTTTGACTACTTCAGAAGCATACTGTTCAGATGCCAAATGATTCAGTGTACACTATGGACATTATTGCGATTTCCTGAAAAAAAAAACATATTAGTATACTGTTAACTTTTCCATTAAAATTGAAATTTATGTAAAACTTGCGTACCTATACTAATATTATAAAGGTAAAGATTTTGTTTGTTTCTTTCAAGTTAACACGGATGAAGCCGCGGGACGCAGCTTGTAATGTTAATATTGGCTAAAAAACAACTGAAATAAATATAACATTTTCGACTTTTCGAAATCTAAAAATAGGTTTACATTAACGTCTTGACAGAAAATAAATCTTTCAAGTCGCAACGCCTCCATATTTGTAGTTTCATGCCTTCGTCAAAATGAATTCGTTCATAGCGCTAAACGTCTGAAAAAGAACTGTGAAGTTTTGTGCGGAAATAAAATTAAATTGTTAATATATTGCAAAAGATAATATATTTAATTATATTTAAATAACTTTTGCCATCTCAAAATTTAACACAAGTTTTAGTTTTTGAGCTACAGCTGCTATACTTGCAAAAACGGTATGAATTAATATTTCTATGGCGTAGCACACGCTATAGAATGCTACCTAGAGAGCTATTATTTTAAATTATATTAAAGTTGTTTTAGCAATATTATTAGGCACTAAAAATCACGTTAATAATATTAAGAATTCGGATCATACTTCGACTTTTTTTATGACGACACTTTGGGGCAGCGGTCATAATACTATCTTTTGCATTGGAAATCGCTGCTGTGATCATGATCAACATGTGCCTAGGCTATACAGATATTTGTCGTGGACTGGGCATTTGTTTTTATATAGCGTATGTAACGAATACAAGTAACGAAGTAAATGAGCACTGGATACGTTGAGTGTGGACGTTGAGCGGAGTTGGGGCGTTTGTTTACTATTTCCAATTCGTTCCAAAAACCAAATCAAATTAAAATCAAAATTAATTTATTCAACTCCACTTTCAAATATTCGTTTTGCAAAATTAAAATTATTGAAGTTTTATTTTATTACTTATAGTCAGTTACAAGTGAATCTCCAATCGATTCTGAATGTAGATTCTGCAGAAAAAACGTTAGTTACGCTGTTACGCGCTCTAAATGACCAAAACATTATGACGAATATACTAACATCACCAACTGTCTCTAATAATAAAAACTTACTCTCAACTCATATAAAATGAACGAGATCAGAGTGTATGCCTTTTCGCTGAAAGTATTGAAAGTGACATTTTGATCATTTTAATAAATATAAAAGAATATATTCAAAAAGTTTTGGTGTATGAAATAGTGCCAGGTATATTTGATTTGATATATTTTGATTTTAACCCTAACCAATTTTCAAGAATATATTCCGAAAGTTTTGGTTTATGAAATAGTGCCAGGTATATGTCTGCTTTTTAATTTTAATGCTAACCATTTTTTTTTAATTATCGATTTTGTATCATAAGTAGTCCACGCTACCACTGCAGGGCTTAACGTTCAAGTTTTGTACACGTCGAAATTGTGTAGGCATATATTTATGTGAATCTAAACTTTTTAGGACGTTTATTTATTATGACTTGTACAATAATGGTCTAAGAGTATCTTGAGATAAAGGTCGTGTAGTTTCTTAAAGCTCAGCGACACTTGAAAAAAAATTGTAACTTATTTTCGTCTAGTAATATTTTTTTCACATTTTGTTAAAGATAAAGTGAGATTCCTCAAATGCGTCTCGATGAAGTGAGATTGTTTTTCAGCAATAAAATTTCATATTTGTACAGTTAACAGTTGTTATTTTTCATTTATGATTCTTTTTTTTAATCTTTAGTTTTTATAGAGGGTTTGTTCACAGGTTGAAGATGCCACTCTCATTTTTACACACTAAATCTTACACACGACGCTTAAGATATATCTGTACAATTTTATATATTTTTTTTTTGCTTCTTCGCTAAGAGGAAAAGCTAGGATAGTATTATGAACCTCTATGATACTACGTATTACATTGTGTTCTGTATAAAAAACCTCTCTCTCGGCTTCAATCCGGAAACATTCAGATTCTGATTCTTTGATAATGTATATGTAATATATATTAAATGTAGGTACTCGTAACTTATACACGCAACGGCAATGTTATGTCAATTCCACATTTCGAGGATATGTAATTAGCACCAGGGGACCTATTTCACTATAAAATTATGGAGCGTACCTTCATTATGGTTACTAATTTGGTAATTCATTGGCGTTCTCATTTTATTTTTGATAATTTATGAAGAGGTTTTGTTTATGCAAATTTTATTTTGTTCAAAGGTGTGATATTCGCAAGCATAATATGACTACACAAGGAAAACCTTCAACCTGACGTTTTGACAGAACGTCACCCGTGTGATAAGTCTAGATGATAAGCTTTGTTTAATATTACATTGGCGGAATCAACCGTGCTACTTTGGCACAACTGAAAGCCATTAAACAAATCAATCAATCAATTAATATAGATCAAATCGTAAATGTCAATCAAATAGTTGTAGTAATATATTATTTAAGTAGAAAATGATTACACTGTATATGGGCTATAATTATCTAAAGTATTTGATGTAAAAGTAAACTTGTACCTCAGATGAGATGTCCTAGAACACGGAAATATATCACGATTAATGAATTCATTATTCTATTTCTGTTTAAATTAAATATAAATAAGTAAATAATATTGTTACGTACAACTTACGTACCTTTCTCGAGACATTTCTATTCAGGGAGAACATGCGGCGAAAGAAACCGATTTTCTTTTCAACTTGGACGGTTTCCGATCGTTTTTCGAACGATCCAAGACTTGTGCAAATTGATACGTCTCGTAATTCCTGTGTCTGCGAATTTCCTGTGTTTATGAATCAGTGTATGTAGTGGGTATATTTTAAAAGTTTTTTTTTTAATGTTGGTCGTGCCTTGGTCGTATTTCGATCGTATAAGAATATATGTTAAGTCTAGTAAAACTTTAGGTAACTGAAACAGGACTGCCTTAATTTATTATAAAAATTCAAAGTTTAAAAATTAAGATTACTAACACAAAACTTTTTTTACAACATTTTTAATTAATAATAATTGATTGACAAATTTAAATATAAGTTAAGCATGTACTCTCATGGCACGACTATTATATATATTTTATACTAACTGTTTCAGTCTGTCTGTCACAAATCGAGCAACGTATGTTACAGATGTCTTCGGCAGCAGTTGCACAAGCATCTTCAGCGTGCTTTACCTCTTTCTAACGAATATAAATTACATTTTTAGACACAGCTTATGGTAATATATTATTATATGGTAATATATATATGGAGATCTATTATTTTCTAATGTTTACGCGAGTTTTAGTCATTTAATGAAACAACTTTTTTCGGATTTTATCGCGGTTTAATAACTTTTGATTCCCGACGTTTCGGATACTTTACAGCAACCATGGTCACGGGAGGACTGAAAACGAAACGTCGGGAATCAAAAGTTAATAAACCGCGATAAAATCCGAAAAAAGTTGTTTCATTATTGAGATCTAATTCGAAATAGAACCATCAAATTTGGCAAAAAAAAAGTTTGCGTGTGTTAGTGTACACACGTAAGAAGTGAAACATCTTTATGACCTTATTTCTCGAAAAATGATCTACTATATGCAACTTTACAGAAGTTGGTTATTACAGTTAAATTAGATAAAGTTTAACAAAAGACTTTTATTGTCATAGACATGAGTACAAATAATACAATTATTTCATTTTACCTTATTACTACTAACATTATTACAGCATTTCATTAATTGTAATAGAATTATTACTGTCATTGTTATCGTTGTTATATATTTTTGTTATTAATGGCTTATGGTAACCGAAATATGAAATATATAGTTTACATTCCACAAGATTCAATCGAAATCGAATCAACCGTGGTAGGGACAAGAAAAAGATGGCGCGTAACGGAAAAATGTAACGCGTAACCGAAAAATGTGACGGTAATGTTTTTTCCAACGCCGATAAAGAAGTTTCACTTCCAAAAAAATATAATAGTACTTTATGCCTTTGTTACTTAATTTAAATTTAATTATAAAAAAGTTTGAATCATAAGGTTAAAAATAGTCTTAGATCACATATAGACACGTAAATGTGTATAGACTACAAGTTTACAACTTGTTTACAACGTTTTTACAACAAACTTTATTCTATTTTACTCATTTTATACATTTGGCTATGCATTATGACGATATTTGTCTTGTTATTAATTTTTTCATTATATTAGTCTCGTATACAATAACGTGTTTTAATTGTTGAAGTGATTTAAATTAATTATTTGGTGGATATAAGACACTTTTAGCAATTACTATCTACAGCCGATCCATTATAAACTAGTTGAACCTAGTTTTGCTGTCTGTGTTATCTATCTACATTGGTACAAAGTCTCATGGCAAACAGTTTAGATTTGCGCAAAATAACACAAAGCATCCATTCATACCTTTTTTTTCATACTACTTTTTCGGAAAACAAGCGTACGGCTTTCCTGATGACAAGCAATAGCTTATAGACGCCTGCACTCCAGACGCATTGCTAACATGTTGCAGATCCTACCCTCGACCCTTTCCAGGAGCTCTGACTACCTTACTTACCAGAGGAATACAAAACTGCTTGAAAGCAATATTATTTAGCAGTCCCCCAATCGTGCTGCTCCAGATTTTGAGCAGGATATTTACTGCCGGGCTCGACCTTAATAAAACGTTACCTTAATACCTTAACATATGTATAAACTCATCATGTGTTAGTAGATAGCTGAATAGAATTAATGATACTTGTAAAACAATACGATATCACGTATTAATCCCTTCAATTGAAACTACGCAATATGCGTATTATTTACAGCTGACTTAAGATAATCATGTTCGTATTATGTCGACATAATAAAGTTTAATATCATTATAGTATCACAGTAAGCAAATAGTTATTTAGAGATATTGGTAAGTTTATAGCTTACTGGACAAACGAAAAGAATGATAAATTAATTACGATAACAAGTGCCTAACGCGGTTTCAGGTAGTAGCGGATACATTTACTCTAAATAAACGCTTCAGCCTGTAATATCCCATCGCTGGGCATAGGCCTCTTTTCCAATGTAGGAGAAAGATCAGAGCTTAATCCAGCACGCTGCTCCAATGTTCATTATAATTGGTATATTTTTTAAATCTTGCATCGAGCATCATGCAAAAACTATTAAATGAATTCGAACGAAACTATTGAAATATTTGAACATATACTAAATAGATTGAATACTTTTAATCGCTAATTTTGACCCAGTTCCCTCTGGAGAAAGGTTTAAAGTCATTTTGTAGATTTGTATTATTGGCAATGTAAGTTGCAAGTATAGTCAAAATTTACATATAAACATATACATATGGATCTTCTGCAACTAGTTCATTCCCAAGCTTCAGACACTCCGAGCCATTTCATCAAACTAGTGTAACAGTTGTTAAATAAACATTTTGAAACTTATCAGTTATTAATAACAGTTCTTTCACTAAATTACCGTCATATGATCCAGAACCTTCTTTATTGTATCCAGATCATTTTTCTTATGTGTATGAGGAAACAATACGAGTAAAGCCAATAGGACGACGACGACGGTAACAATAGCGACGTAATTGTCAATCACAATGGAATACGCCATCCGTGCATATTTTAGTATCGAGTGAGAGAAATTCCTTTGATCTGCGGCATTTTGATTGCTTGCTTTGACTTGACGACGTGGCGTATTTGATCTTTTGTAAACACCTGCGTTTTAATTTAATTGATAATTATCGACTTTGTTTTTCAATACAAAATAAACTGAGTTACACGAGTAACTCAGTAACAAGTTTGGTTGTACCTATTTTGTCTAGCTCTAAACATCTTTTATTACGTTTGTTCAAAGCTTAAAATAATTAGCATTTACCAATATATTTGTATATAGAAGATACTAAAAAGTTAAAACAGTAAAGACAAAGACAAGATGTATTAAAACTGAATAATATTTATACATACAAAACGGTCATAACATCATAAAATAATTGCGGGCAAACGAAGAAAAACCGACTTCAATTATATCGACAAGTAATATAATAGTCGTCAAGTAAACGCATTATCAAGGATTACTCCAAAAGTTGTAATCAGATCTCGGTGAAATTTAAATGTGTGACCACACGATAAACATCGGCTTTCGATTAAATTAAAAATCATTAAAATCGGTACACCCAGTAAAACGTTATGCGGATTTTCGAGAGTTTTCATCGATTTCTTTGGGATCCCATCATCAGATCCTGGTTTCCTTATCATGGTACCAAACTAGGGATATCTTCTTTTCAACAAAAAAAAAAATCAAAATCAGTTCATAAACGACGGAGTTATCCCCGAACATACATATATATATATATATATATATATATATATATATATATATATACGGTCGAATTGAGTAACCTCCTCCTTTTTTTGAAGTCGGTTAACAATGAAATTTAAAGTTATTACTATATTTCTTTTTCATTTTCTGATTCAATGAAAAAAGGGTCATCTAGATTGGATGAACTAGTATATGTATAAATGTTTTGAAATGTGTAGTAATATTGTTTATTTCGAAAACGTAATTTTTCTTCATATTACAAATATATATTTTAGATATACAATTATATATCTTTATAGACATTTTTATATGGTTTTCTCTAATTTTGCCCCTAACTATAAATTCAAGTACGAATTAATCTTTTCATACTAATAATCGATTCAGTTTTGTATGTCAACGAATTTATATCTATTTTGTCCGAATCAAAAGCCTACTTAGTAACTCTGGAGCAAAGTTTGAAACTTTGCATTAACTTACCTGTATAATTATATATATATACTTTTAATAAATGTATATGTTTGTATTTAAATGATTACACAATTATAATAATTTAAAGAAGTTATGAATTAAAATATAAGATAGAAAAATTGATTTTTATATTTAATTTCGGAGATCTATGATTGTATTTCTATTGGTAACAGTAATGTAACAAATTTTTAGCATTAAAATAATGTGAAACTGATAGCATTGTACTCTAACATGCATATAACCTTGCTATACCCTTTTCATTGCTACTATAACAAACCACATATAGTATGATAGTGTCATTTATAAACAGAAAAAAATCAACAATATTCATGTTAAAAAACTTACCATTGTAAACACGCCGTTTCGACATTTTTATTTATGAAGCAGTCATTTTCAATTTTTATTTAATGAATTATTCAGTTACATTCACATATTCAATAAAATTTGCATGTTTTGATGTGCAAAATCATTTTGATTTTATTGAATTCGTTATTGAAAGATAGTGCATGTCACTTAATTTTTTTTTTATGTTTGTTATGCCAGATGACATCGTTACAGTCAAATGATAAATTGTTTAAATAACTGTAAAAAACCTGGTTAAATAATTATAATTTTATAGCAAATGTTAATTATTTCCGCTATAACAATAATGAACTAAAAGATTTGACTTTTTTTTGTTTTTTCAAAGAAAATAAAAAAGATATGTTCGCGAAAAAACATATGGCGGTACGAAGTTCTGCGATATAGCTTGTATCAATAGCATAGTTATAGAGCTTGGAGAGAAGGAGACCGATCGCTGTAGAAAATAGTGTCCCGGAAATATCGACGAAATAGCGTAGCGCTGCGATCGCTAAATTGTGTCAATAAAAGCGCGGGCTGTTGTCCGCTAATTTGAACTGATCTATCAACGTTTACTCCGATCATTTTATTAGACATTCGAAGGTGCAAAAATTAAAAAAATTACGGAGCTCGATTATTTTCTCACCAATGCCGCGAAGAAAATTTGTACAATGTACATTATTCAACTAACTTCATCTACTGGTACTCATAAGCACATGGCATAAACAGCTAACTTCATAGACACTATTTACCGACGATAGCGCGACTGGTAGCTGAAAAATGAACTATTCGTTCTATAATTATGTTCAAATTTTTAGGGACAGGCGCGCTAATGCTTTAGTACGTAGCGATCGTTCTCCTTCTATCCAAGCTCCTTGGGCCGGACTTTAGTCGACAACAACCACGATAACTTCGAGGTGCATATAAACATTCCTTCTATAGCGTAAGATTTGTTTCACAATCATATTTATTAATCTTCATTATATATACCGATAAGTATTTGTAGAAAATAATGGTATAGTAGGAATCTAAAAGAAACATTGTAACTGGTTAAATTTCGTTGCGTTTATTTCGTTGGAAATTCCCAGGCGTTGAGAAATATTTAACAATGATTGTATCAATACTTAACTTCAAGGAATAGCTCTGATAAAGTAGATTTTTAAAATTATTTTGTTCCACTGTTCGATAAAAACGAGAGTAATAATAACTATAATTATAACAATTTTTTTAGGGTGTAAATTTTATTACATCATTAATGCTTTAGTTAAAGGCTTCAGTAGGTACAAATTAAGAAAAAAAAAGTTATATAAAGCTAAACACATTTGAATATATTTACCGACAACTATTATGCCGGCTATTGTGTGGGAAACTGCATTGAAATGATGTGGAAAGCTGAAAAATATTTACTTTGGACCGTCGGGCAGCCATTGTACTAGATTGCAGAACTATTATGAGAAATAACACAGAAAACTACACCAGAAAATGGTGTTTTCAGAGTATTCTTAGAGGTCGTGTTGTACCTTTACTTGGATAACTGAGTACCCAATTTATTAAATCGCGTATTTTATCGTTTAGAATAAACCAATACGGTAAAAATACAGTTCTTTATTGCACTAGTAAATTACAGGAACAAATAGAAAATTTTGACTTATTTTCGTAAAATACATTAATTTTTAATCGATACACAAAACAAAATATTTATTCAAACATTTTAAAAATTGACGAAATAATATTTTATTCTCAAGGTACTTTTGTGTCATTGCAACAAATCGAACAGCAGGAGCCTTGTTTTGATTTGGAACATAATTGTAATGATGATATATTATCTGTAAACGATATATAAAATCAGTTAATGACAAAGTTTGATAATATATCAATTAATAAAAAAGATTTTCTTTATACAATTAGGTCGATAAACAAGAGTACGGCTCACCTGCTGGTAAGCGATTACTGTAGCTTATAGACATCTGCAAACCCAGAATCAGCAATCAAAAACGCATTGCCGAACCTACCCCCTATCTCCCTAGGAGCTCTAGTCACTTTCTTGTCCACCAGAAATAAAACACATTTTGAAAGCATTTTTATTTAGCTGTGATATTCTGTAAGGTCGAGGTACTTCCCCAGTCAGGCTGCTCCAGATTTTGCTATGCCCTACTCTGCTATGCTCTGCTACCCCAGTTAAATACAATATGATTAATTAAAACTGATTTTAATGTATACTTACGTTTACTTAAACGTATTGAATGAATCGATTTGTATTTAGGGGATGATGTTGTTAAGCTTGGTATCGGAACTCTGAGAAGCATGTGCAAAAGGAAAAAAAAACTGTTATTGTATAGACCACAAAGTGATTATAATCAAAACATTTATGAATTAATATACCGAGATGGAAAATCAGTGTTACCGATTCGTCTCCTGCAGGCAGACTGAAAAAAATAATTAGAATTCATTTCTCTTTCCATTTTAAGCCATTGGATAAATTTAGATCAATTATCAATCCTTCTGAATATTGTTGTTCCTGGCATCCAAATAAAATGTTCATTATTATACAGAAAAAATGCTTTTAAACAATAACCCAAATTATGCATATTTTAATGTATTTTTTAAAATTAAATTTACTTTTCCGTTGTCTTAAATCACGGAAGGATTTTGAATATTACCATGACCAATGCGATACTATACTTCCAAAGTATCGTACCCAAAACATGGTTTTGTTGTTATATCACGTCAAACCTCAATAAATAAAACTAGCAAGGAGGCACCGGCAAATTAGGCCTAAGCCAGGCTGAGCACTACATTTTTAATTGTTAAATGTGTCTTTTCAATTGGAAGAGCTACTACAACTCAATTTAGAATTGAAAAAATGTATAATCCGTCTATATCCACAATCACGTGTAAAAGTAATTCTCAGAGGCTGTATATTTTCCTACCCACATTAAGTAGTAGGGGATTCAACTTCCTTTCGCATTCACGGAAGAATAGGTTTATGTCAAGGAGTGGTTAGATGCAGGCTGTAGCACAATTATATAATTTAACTTACTCTGGAACATGAAGAAAATCCAATATCCCTTAGAACCTGTTCATCATAACTCGGCATCGTTTGGATCCTTGGAATAGTATTCACTCCTATAGTCTGAACAACACGGCTACTGTTAGGAAAAGGATGACCTTGCCGGCCGTCTTTCTGAAGTGATTTTTTATTATTATGATTATCATTGTTTTCTAAGATTTGATCATTTTTACGTTGCATATTCCGGATCTGATTTTGAGCACTCACTGCACTTTCTATAATAAAACCATTAATTACTCTTATGAAATAGCTCTATGAAAAAATCGTTATGGTAAACACATTTTATTAAAATGAACACGTAATCCAAATAACCTGCTACAATATTTTGTATGGGTGGACGTTCACAGACTGTTTTCAGCAAGTATGCAAGCATAGCTACCATTAAACCTATTCCAAAGGATATAACGAGTAGGGACTTTTTCACGAAATCTTCGAAACATTCGACCAAATCGTCCATATAACATTCTAGACTGTCGACTATTGCTCTGTTTGAACACATTTGAACTATTGTTTTGCTACAACGTATAATACATATACCTGAAATAAAAGGATATATGGGATTTTATAAACCATTTTCTAGTCTAGACGAAACGTAAGATACAAAAACACATTCTGAAATACTGTGTTATTGTGCAAAATATTCTCTCTCTATGTTAGCATAGTACAAGGGCAAACGGTAATTTACTTTACTGTTTTAATAACCTTCTCTGTTGGCGTTGACAGAATTTCAATTTTCAACTGAAATATGTTACTAACCAAGCCAATATTTTTACATTTTTAAAATATTGAGAATATTTTTTATATACATAAATTGGGCGCTTAGCGCTTTTACACTTTAATTTCATGTCATAAATCAGATATTTCTTTCTTGACGTTTTACGTCCGATCAAGATTATTATGAGTCTAATTCTTTATTTGATGTCTATTAAAAAGATCTATTTTAGTACTAGCTGACACGACAGACATTATCATTTCTTGCGAACTGTCAAAGACGTAAGTTCAAAAAGAAAAATATTTTTAAATATTTACAAATCACAGCTTGAGAACTAAATATTGTGTTCATTTATCATTCTTTAAAAATCTTTTACGAAAAAGAAACTTCATAATACAAGTTGCTTAATCGATCCAGATTCGAGACAGATTCCTAATCCTATCTTTGAGAGAAACTCCAAGCATAGCATTAATTTATAAATTGCCAATGAAATTCAAAATAAATACAATACAACAAAAATCACAGAGGCTTAAAACTTTATACAGTGCACTAAAGTTCTTACAATACCTATATTTTGTAGACAGACAACGTTTACAGTAAATACATATTCAACAGCTAAAGACATCGCGTAACTGTTGACGATGAATAGCTGGCATTGAGGGATCATAATAAAGCTCTTGTAGACAATTCCTATAAAAGCACAATTTAACAGTGAAACATAATGTCTCACCGTCCCTATTCCGTAATCCATAATAAACTCGGTAATATTTGCGGCGCGCGTCAGCAGGCATCCTTCGTGATGGATCGACGATCCTTCGCTTTGATTTATTTCACTATTATGAACGAGCGCGACCCTACCTATTATGTTTTTGGCTTTTCCATTTCTTCATGATTTTTTTTTCATAACTGTGTCTTATGTCTTTGGTTTTCGGGGGTCATATTGTTATTATTAATTTCAAATATAAAGGGTTTTGTTTAAAATTAAAATTAAATTATAGCGGTTGTTCAGGCTGTAACCAATACGAAGTTCTGAATTTTATTGCTCCTTAATTTGTACAGGCGCTTTGCCGTTTAGTCGTCGCAACTGTAATTTGAAGATTATTTCTATATTCATTTTTCTATGTTCCGTCATTAACACATTTGCTATTATAGCATTGACAAGTAAAAAAACTTAGTTTTCTTCTAAAATCATTCATATAAGCGTAGACAGTGGTATATAAGTAATTGGTGATTTAATACTGAAGCTATCATAATATCAAGAAGATTCATTATTGTAAATTAGTAAATCACTTAGATTAAAATTAGACTAAGATAGTAATAATTTTCTCTTAAGTTTAAAAATCTCTAAACGACTAATTAGCTAGGAAAGGTCAAAACTAGGCCAAGATAGTGATAATTTTTTATTTTTAAATGAAAGCCTCTAACCGATAAATTGGGTAAGAAAGGAATCGGTATTTTTATGAACTGATGTCAAACTGAACCGGGTATTAAGGTCAATATTGGCTTTAGTTAAATTCTCCTAACTATGTGTTCCTGTATAGGAGAAAATATCAAGTAAAATAACTTTTCAGAAAATATTGATTTTATGGCTTATTATGTGCACTTTGAAGCTACGACAGCAGCTCTGACAGTGGCTGATTGATTGAGCACGGTTTTGCAGATACCCCGGGATGGTTGTTAAGTTTTTTGCGGGGCATGTGTTGAGGGTTACTTTGAAAACTGGGGCAACTAATCACGTTGTTGCGCTCCGCAATAAAGATTTATTGCTTGTAGTATATTTGTTCTTTTTTAAGATTTTCAAGTTATACTAACGATACCCATATTCTACTAGCTGATCCGGCAAATTTAGCATCGCCATATTTTTTTTTTTTTGTAAATTGTTATCGAAATTGATCGAATTGATGTGTAGATTTGTTCCAAGCTTTTTTTTTATATCTATACTCTATAAAAATAAATAAAATTGGAATTTCTGTTTGTAATATTAAAATAACCGCTTTTTACTAAATGCATAAATGTCGATTGTAATCCATACACGGTACAAAAATAATATTGCTTGTCTGTCTGTTTGTTCCGGCTAATCTCTGAAATAGCTCGATCGATTTTGACGGGACTTTCACTGGCAGATAGCTAGTGTAGTAAAAAAAAAACTTAGGCTACTTATATTTTAGAAATTTATTCATTTTATAACTCTGCGAACTGAACAATAAATCGTTTATCGTTAATCCTTAAAGTCACGGGCACAGCTAGTTTTTATATAAATAATAAAATTTAGTCAACAGTAAGAAATAGCAATGGAGTAATGTTAGCGAAGATAGTTTTAAGATGTTTCTATGAGGGTATTATCTTCAATATTTGACCTAACCCTCATTAAATATTAAAGAAAAAAAGGAATAGGTATTTTTCTACTTTGCTATTTCTATTTTTTATTTGGTTTTCTGCCTTTCATTTTAACATTTAATGATGTTAATTCACCACAAAATTAATACACGGAAACTACCGCCTCAAATAAGGCATATGGTGAAAGGACGGCAGAATATTTGACACCTCGCTCTTTGAATGAATTACCTACATGTACCTTTAAAACTAGCTTTACTATAAACAATTTAAGGAATAAGTTAAAATCATAATATTTGAACACCTGTTGAGCCTTGTTGGTGTTGTATGCAATAAACCAGATTGCATCCCGATCGTCTTCCCTGCGTTTGCATTTACATCGAATTAAAACGTTTTATTTTTACCTTCTTTTGTAAAACTACTTAACATATTTTTTATTCTTAAATTAACCGTATTTATAACTCAAAATTAATATTCCGGATAAATCCCCGTGATTTTTGGAGTGAACTATTATAATCAAAAATTAAAATATGTAACTTGAGTTAAAAATTAAAATATGTAACTTGAGTCTAAATAAATAAATAAAAAATACGCAATGAACAGTCTTTTAAAACCAAATCAATTTAAAATTCCATGAATGTTCTATTATCGTATTGTTTTCTTCGGCTTTATAATACGAATGTAAATTCAGTAGAACCACTACATAATAGCAAATAAAAATGTACGATAAACATCCTTTCCTTTACATACATTTTACGCAAATAGCACCCAACATTTTGTTTGTATCTAATCACGATCGGCTTTCCTCAAATCTAAAGGAAAAATATCGCCGTATGTGATCCTATACTAGCTCCGCGCCATATTTGGATTGGATTTGGAAGTTTAAGGTATTTGTTTTATTTGAAAATATTTCAAGTTTGTTTTGATAAGCTTGTGATTCTATTATGCTATGCTTATGTGTTTTGAAAAATTCGCGAACTTAATAACTTGTGATATTTTTCTGAAACATATGAAGACAATCATAATTAAGGAAAATAGTAATTTATCATTAACTAATTTTTCATTGACAAGATTATCATTATATATTTATTTATACTCTATTGTATATCACAACTATATTTTAAACATTAACACGTTTAAAGGAAGGATAAATGTAATATAATTATATTATATTTATAGTCTTCGGTGCGACAAAGCCAGCTCTGCGGTCACCAACCCACCTGCCCAGCGTGGTGACTATGGACAAAACACATGAGTCCACGCCATTTTTGGCTCGAACTTGTGGAGGTCTATGACCAGTAGTGGACTGCGAAAGGCTGATGTGATATTATATTTCCCATTTATATCCTCTAAATATAGTGAAATACCAAGGCTACACCATCAACCTATAATGAAACTTGTACGAAAGAGATTACTTATCTGAATCTGCTAGGTTTCAAGTTCTACTAAATCAAACATATCTTTATTGGGAAATGTAACATGTTATATATCCAAAGCAGTAATGTATCTGTATATCTTAGGCTATTAAAGAAGATCACATATATATATATATGTATTATCTATGTTGTAAATGTAATTACATATAACGACGGTAGGACGAAGTTTATACAATAACGTCTAAAAGTAATATGGAGCACATATTCTACCTTCGAATTCATATTTTATCTGGTCTGACCACACAGACTGTAAACTTAAGTACAAGGTAAATGTAACAATTAAACTATACATTCATAAATATGGTGGTTTATTTAAAAATAGTTTTATATTAGATGAGACGATTAATGTAATTTACATTTCACCGTAAACGTAACTTTTTTAATTTTTTTTTGTGTTAAAGTGTGTGCTACAATTTTAGCAAGATCAGACATGTGCAAATAATATATGCATAAGTAAGATTTCTCTGTCATGTTGATTTTCTGAAATAAATTTTCTCTATTTAAAGTACTAAGTGATTTATTCATAACGTTTTCCACAATTTTAGTTAGAGCAGCTAGAAATAAAATAGGACGAGAGTAGTTAACCGACTATTGGGTGAATAAATGAAGTATTGAAAACATTGAACACAGACTGGTTATATAATCTTGAGGAAAATACAATTTATGCTGATTCATCATTAATCAATAGTCAAATGTCGATATAACTCTTTCAGGCTTTTGATTCAGACAGTTGATTCTGTTACAGAAAAGACATGAAAATTGTGTAAAACCAAACTTACAGACTACCAATTTTTATTGATCTGTTTCTTTATTTCGGTAATTTTTAACAACAGCTTATTTAAAAAGTTTTAAGTTGCTTTTTATTTATCAAACTGCATCGTAATTTTATATTTTGATGAAATACAATCTTCATTAATTGATTCGCGTTGATTTTAGTTTATTTATTCAAAAACAATATTAAATGATTACATATAGATACGTTTCAAAAGCCTGATACTTTGGAATTTTAAATAAATGGTCAAACTTCCAAGTTTACGTGATGGTCATATAAACGACTGATATGACGTGATATTTTGCAGTTATTAACTGTCTTGTTTATGTGCGCTGTACTTGTACTAAATAAAGTTTGGCATCAATAACGAAATAATTTGCTAAAAATTAATTCTAAGCCTGTAGAGGTCTGAAGTGACTCATCATATTTGAAGTTTTACTTTTCTTTTCTTGAGTGTCGTGAACTTGGAAGTAAAATGCGTAGAAAGAAAGCTTGTCTTTACATATTTTTGATAGCTGCATTGATCTATTTTATAATATCACTAAGAAGAACAAAACACAGACATATTGTTTTGAAGCCGGAATATAATATTAAAAAACCTAATTTGAAATATATATTGCAATGGTCATCCCCAACTAACATTCCATTCGTATACATGGGAGTGGGACAGAGAGGTTTTATTCAGAGATCGTGTCCTTTTACTAATTGTTTTGTTACAAGTAATCGAGATTATTTTGATGATTACACAAAATTTGACGTCCTTGCGTTCCACGGACCAGAACTCGCTTTATTTGGTATGTACGATTTACCAGAGAGGAGGTCACTAAAGCAGAAATTTGTATTTGCAAGTATAGAATCACCAGATAACTATCCGGTTTGTTTTAGCGAACTAGATAACTTTTTCAATTGGACGTGGACTTACAAGTTAACATCAGATGCAAGATGGGGTTATATAGTAGTGCGGGATTCAAATAATCAGGTGATAGGACCAAATGTTGAAATGCATTGGTTGAAAAAAGAAGAAATGGCTCCCGTTAGTGAAGAATTCAAAAAGAAATTGAAAACCAAAACTAGAGCAGCGGCTTGGTTTGTCTCTAATTGCCGTTCAAAGAGTGGACGAGAAATTTTTGTCACGATGTTAAAAGCAAAGTTAAGGAAATATGGATTAACTGTCGACGTGTACGGTCGTTGTGGTACTTTATCGTGTCCTTCGGAAAATCAAGATGAGTGCGCTAAAAGGATCGCGAAAGATTATTATTTCTATTTGTCTTTCGAAAATTCGTATGCCGAAGATTATGTTACAGAAAAAATATTACATCCATTGCAAAACAACGCTGTTCCGATTGTTTATGGTGGCGCTAATTATACAAGGTAAATATACACTAAGTTAATAACAGACCCTTTTAGTTAAAATATTTTATTATTGTTTTTAGCACAAGTCCATCAGCTTATTTTTGTCATAGAATCTACAATATTAAAATACAAAGCCTAAGAAGTAATGTAATGTAACATATAGAAATATTTTAACTATAAATTACACAATGAAATTATATTTTATAGGATGTGTGAGTTTGTATGTAAGTTTTTCGGAACAAGTTGGCACATCGTGACATGATGATAATAATTGTGTTTGCTGGCAAACGACAAAAAAAACTGACTTCATTTACATTGACAAGTAATACAACGAAAAGAGATGAAAAAATAGTCAAGTAAATACGCATTATCAAAGATTACTCCAAAAATTGTAATCAATCTTGATGAAATTTAAATGTGACCACATCAAGTACAAAATGTATTTTACTTTGGAAAAACGATCTAAACGCCAGCTATGTTACACATTTTCTTAAAATATGTAAAAGATTTTGTTCGTATCGAGATTAGGATCCATACAGATCGCAACCGTGTGTTCAGAAGTACCCGCAATACAATCATATTTACAATTTGATTTTGTCCTCGCCGGTGTTTTTTCGGTTATACTAACTATCGAACCGATCGGAATAATACCGATAACAAACAATAAACGCTTCACTTTCAACGCCCCCCAGTAGAACTATCTCCTATGTCGGGGGTTTGGTAACACACACAATACACACAAACGCCCAGACAACCGCAAACATCTGAATGGCTAATACAAACGTTAGCCATGTGCTGAGATCGAACCCGCAACCAAAAGCACAACAGTCACAAACCAGTGCTGGGACCATTGCGCCAACGCGTCGTCAAATAAAAAAATGTTTAATTATAGGTTATGTTTAATATAATGTTTCGTATAAGGTTTTAGTATAATTATGATATGTTGGTGAATACTTATCGTATAAAAATATGGACGGACAGCAGAGACTAGTTATTTATATATCTAATACAACAATATTTTAATTCAAATATTCAAATAAAAATGAGTCACTATAAACTAACAAGAAATATTACAAATCACACATTAAAAATACCTAGGCATAGTAATTTTTATGGAAAACTTACGCTTGAATATATTATATTGATCAACTGAGGTAGGGCACAGCAGGAATTTCCTGCTCAAAATATGGAGCAGCCCGACTGGGGTAGTACCTCGACCTTACAGAAGATCACAGCAAAATAATACTGTTTTCAAGCAGTATTGTGTTCCTGTTGGTGAGTAAGGTGACCAGAGCTCCTGGGGGGATTGGGGATTGGGTCGGCAACGTGCTTGCGATGCTTCTGGTGTTGCACGCGTCTATAAGCTACGGTAATCGCTTACCATCAGGTGAGCCGTACGCTTGTTTGCCGACCTAGTGACATAAAAAAAAAAAAATATTCCTTTCTTAATAAATAATCTGCCATCGAATAAAAAAAAATTCAAAAAAATAACTATAAAAACATATTTAAAAAATTCTTTTCAGACCAACTTAAAGAGAGAGATTGACATGACCGCATTTATTATTTTTATTATGATTATTACTATTTTTTTAACCACTTAATGTTATTTTTTTCCTTTCCAATTATATCCACATGTAATCTTTATTTGTATAGCTTTATATCATATTTTTATGTCAGTATATAATATCGTATATACTTTAGTATTATTACTTTAGAAACACAGTGCACTGTTAAACTGGTCATTGTTTTTGCTGCACTGTTTATCACATAAATTGTATCTTTTTTTTTTCTTCTGTAAATAAATAAATAAATAAAATATATAACAATTTAATACATCACACAGTTATAGCTTTACTAAAAATATTCACTGTCAATTAATGAAGCTAGATAGATAGATACTCTTTATTGTACACAACAACAATCAACACAATAACATATTACAAATAAAAAAATAAAAATAAAACAGTGTACAAAGGCGGTCTTATCGCTAGAGTAGCGATCTCTTCCAGACAACCTTTGGGCATATACGACACAGCGTAGTGAAAAAGCGGTAGGGAAGTGTATACAGAGAAGTGACAATTAGTGTCACCTAGAACAATATCAACTATCGAGTACAAATACACATACATATACAGCACAATACATACATACATACATAGATACATACATACAAACATATATATATGTATATAAGAAAAAAATTGTCTATACATACTTTTTGAACTTCAATGTAATGCTCAAAAATTTATATTTACTGGGTCGGCCATATATTTTAAACCCTACCCTCCAAAATTACACAGGTTTGCTTTAATACAATTCAAATGTAATGTGTTAAATGGCGGTAGCATGAAATTTATACAAGAACGACTAAGTACAATAAGGAGTATATCGTCTACCTTCAACAAAATATATTTTAGTCTGACTACAAAAACTATAAACTTAAGTACAAGATGAATGTTAAAATGAAGCTGGAACTATTCATATTTATTTTTAATGCTGACATGTAACAATCGCGCTATTATTAATATTAGTGGTCACCCAGGGGTCGAAATTCGAACATAACTAAAAATTTTAATTAAAAAAAAAAACAAAAAATAATGAAAACAAAGAACCTGTTTAAAAATTTTCAATGTGACTATAGACATAATCAACAAAAGAGATATGCGCGTGGTGTCAAATATATGCACGTCTGACGAAGCGACTGGTCCACAAGTTTAAAGTTGCTCAACGTGCAATGGAACGGGCTATGCTTGAAGTTTCTCTCAAAGATAGGATTAAAAATGAGACTATCCGCGAGAGAACGAAAGTAACCCACGTAGCCCACAGAATTAGCAAGTTGAAGTGGCAGTGGGCTGGTCATCTGTGTCGCAGGACCGATGGCCGTTGGAGTAGACGGGTCCTGGAGTGGAGACCGCGTCTTGGCAAACGGAGTGTGGGACGTCCTCCGGCCCGTTGGACCGACGATTTACGTAAGATTGCCGGTGTAGGGTGGATGAGGATTGCGGAAGACCGGGATGTCTGGCGCGAACTTGGGGAGGCCTATGTCCAGCAGTGGACTGCGATAGGCTGAAATGATGATGATGATGATGATGATGTCAAATATATGGATGGTAGTGTGTATAATATTTTTTCACTGATTTAATATATTTTTACGCATAATTAAAAAAAATTAGCATTCTGCATTCCTTCTCTGTATAAACTATAAGTGTACGAAATTTCATACTCCTCCGTCAGCCCAATTTTCGTAAAAAGGTGTACAAAGTTTTTGCTTCCCGTATTAATATATCGAAGATAAATATCTTAGATTTGTCGTCGATTCTTTGTAATGCCACAAATTTTATTATAAGTTTTGAATTTCTATGAACACATATTTTTCATAAGTTATAGAAATCGCGATATACACTCAACATTTTAAGTCAGAATTTTCAGGTAACCGTTAACTTTTTTATTATTTATGTCCTAAATAATTTCGGTTGTGCTAATAAGCTTGAGAATTTTTTTCTAATAATATTTAATTAACTACTCGGTAGTACTTAACCTTTAAGTACTGACGTGGGTGTCTCACAGACGGTGACAAAACAAAAATGAGCCTTATTTCGACGCCTTTAAAGTTACCCCCGCGCCCTTTTCTGTAGCTTACGGATCGAACGTGACGATTGATCAGTCGAGCGCTCGCAAGCGGCGCATCAACACGTTCGGTTGTGGGGCTGCGCAGTGTCTCTGAGACGTAAGGTCAGTATTAATGTTCCGGGTCTGTTAGACGTCAGGTCATTATTGGTGTATATCTTTCTAAGTGTCTATTAGACGTCACCTCATTATTGATGCTATTTTTTAGATGGATCAACCAAGTACTTCAAAAAATTCTCGCAAAAGAAGAAGAGTGGTTGCAGCTACTAGTGAGGACTTCGAAAATACTCTACAAACTTGGTTAGAAAAGGAAACGGAGGGTGATTTTAGCGACGTTGACGATGATCAGGCAGACCCAGACTTCTTCTTGCAATCTGATCACGAAACCGAATCCGAACAGTCAGAAGACGAACAAGAGAATGAGAATCAGCTACAAACTAGACCGACCAGTGTGCCTCTTGTTGATGTCAACCGAACTTTAAGATCCGAAACTACGAGTCCTATTTCAATTTTATCTGGTAATCAAAAGTATTATTACGGAAAAAATGGGTACAAGTGGTCATCTGAAGAACCTGTTAACAGATCAAGTCGTACAGCAAGTCACAATATTGTTGATATTCCACCACGTCAACCCAAAACATTCATCGACTCGGAATCTTTATGGCTTGAGCTATTTGACACGAAAATGATTGATACAATTGTTACTTGTACTAATCAAAAACTTTCACAGGTTTGCACAAAGTACAAAAATCCAGACAAAGTTGAACTTAGATCAACCGATCGCGAAGAAATGAAAGCTTTCTTGGGTTTATTATTTTATACCTCAGTTTTCAAATCAAATCACGAAAATACCAAATGCATTTTTGCTACTGATGGTTCCGGGCGTGAAATTTTTCGCTGCGTAATGTCTCAATTCCGATTTCTCACCCTCCTAAACTACATTCGTTTCGATGACAGTAACAGTAGATCACAACGCCTTGAAACGGACCCATTGGCTGCAATTTCAGAAATTTTTGGGCTGTTCATTGCCAATTGCAAGAAAGCGTATACTCCCGGAGCATACTTATGTGTAGATGAGATGCTAGTTTCATTTAGAGGCAGATGCAAATTTATTATTTATATTCCCAAAAAGCCGGCCAAGTATGGCCTAAAAATTTTAGTTGTTTGTGACGCAGAAACCTTTTATGTACACAATGCATACATCTACCACGGAAAAGACTCTGATGGGCTAGGACTACCAGAAACCGAGAGAAAGCTTGCCATCCCAACTCAGTCTGTATTACGTTTGTGTAAGGATTTTGAAAAAACCTATAGAAATATTACAGCCGATAATTGGTTTAGCTCCATAGAATTGATGGAACAGTTAAAAGATAGGGGTCTCACTTACGTTGGAACACTGAAAAAAAATAAAGGACACATCCCACCTGAATTTCAAGCATCTAAAACTCGTTCGCCTGAATCGTCGCTACACGGCTTCACGAAAGACTTCACTATTGTGTCTTACGTCCCCAAAAAGTCAAAAGCAGTGTTATTGATATCTTCTATGCACCACACAAAGCAATTGGATCCACTAACAAAAAAGCCGGAAATTATAATGGATTATAATAGAACAAAAGGGGGTGTTGACGAAATCGATAAAAAATGTTCGAATTATTCATCAAGTCGTAGAACCCGACGTTGGCCTCTCGCTATTTTTTTCAGAATCTTGGACTTGAGTGGAGTCAACGCCTATGCTCTGTACAAGACCTGCACTGCCGTTCCTAATATTTCTAGAGCTCAGTTTCTCCAGGATCTTGCTCGCAGTTTGGTCTTACCACACCTAAAACGTCGAGTGTATAATAATCGTTTACCAAGAGAGCTGCGATTGACAATATCACGCGTACTAGGTACAGATAAGCCACCAGAACCTGAAATAACTGCCCCTGAAGATACAGAAGCAGCGAGAAAAACATGTAAAATTTGTCCATCAAGACTCAAAAGACGTACTAAGTACAGCTGCATCGAATGTCGCAAGGCTATCTGTCTCGGATGTTCAAAAACAGTATGCGTGGAATGTGCAGACAATAAGTAATTTTTTTTAAATATTTTTATTGATTAGAGAAGTAATGATTATTTAGGCAATACTACGATAAAGACTGATGTTAAATTATAAGAAATTTGCCAAAAAAAATACAAAATAATTTAATACAGCCTGATTATAAATACTATGTTTCTAAGAGAGCGAAATATTAGTTGTTTGATTAGTACCTAATAAATGTTGAACTCATATGAAAATATTGTTGTTTTTTACACTTCCTTCGTAAATTAATAATAAACGGATAATATTGCAATTAAATAATGTGATTCAAGTGAATAGCAAAAGCTCATTTTAATTATTTAAATAACCGTCTGAGAGACGTCACGTCACAATTTATGATCTGACTACACCACCTCAGTACTTAAAGGTTAATAAAATATTGATGTAATTTTTTATTAATTTCAAGCAAGCTAGTTATGATATGGCGACCGATGAAAGTCTTTTTAAAAACAATTTTATTTAAATTCACAATATTTATTTATTCAAAATATAAAATGAAATTACAATTAAATTAAAAATAAAAGTAACTGTTCTTTGAGATAGTTGATACAAGACTGATTTAAAATATATTTTAATAATTAAATTGTAAAACAATCAAAATGCTGAATCGCTTATTCTATTGTTCCCATGTTCCATCCATTCTTCCTTAGTAAGCTGGATTCTTGTGTTACGGCGTGGTAACTCCTCCCTCCTTAAGATGGAAGCTAGTAACGCAGCTTCCAGGAGCGTCCTCGCGACATCTTTCTGTTCTGACATCTGACTGTTTGCTTCTGCTATATACTTTCCACGCGACTACGCCTCCTATCAAGACATAGAGGAGTAGTGTAGACCAACTCGGGATTAGCATACTATTGAGCCAATTGGATTCTTCTACTTCTTGAATGTCTTCTGCTTTATTCATGAGTTCATGGATGCTGTCTAACGAAAGGTCGTCTAAATGTAATTCGTACTTGACCTCTTCTTCATGTATGATGTTTTGATTAGGTAACGGAATAACTTCATTGATATTGATAATATTTCTATGTGTTCTCAACGTTCTGTTCAATAAATTAATTTGGCAATCTTCTGTGACGGTGACGAGAAAGACATTTGACGTTTTCAAATATTTTGTTTTGGGTCCACATTGAATTCTTGAGATTTCAGGTGCAGTTAATATTGTTAGCCACGTAGTTTCTGATATCTTCTGAAGCTTTCCCCTTTTTAAGTTTAGACGAGCATGCGTGCAGTTTCCAGCTTGTTGTCTGATAAGAGAGATGATACAATCTTCTGATTTTTCTATTATTCTTGTGTCCAACGATTTGCAAAGCATGGTGTCATCGGAGATCTTCTTGCAATCTTCCTCTAAGTATGCGTACTCATCTCTTCCAAGTGCAAGGAATTTGGACGTAGGAATTATAGTAAGGTTTTGTTTATTAGGGATGGAATAGATATGGATATAATCATATATATTATCATCAGTGGATGGGAATTCCAATATAAAAGTTAAAGAATGTCTTGTACTATATGTGGCTTTTACGATAATAGACTTTTCTATTTTATGGATATTTTCCATAGAAATCTCTACAACTGGTTTGAAAGATGAAATTTTCTGCAAATTATTTATTTCTAAAATTAAATTTCGTGGGTTTATAATACTAGGATGCATTATGCCTAATTGCGAGAATGACATAGCATCTTCTAACAACATTAACTTATCTAAAATTAACTGCAAACTAAAACTTATTTGTACGTATATCTCTAAAAAGTGCAACTGATTTATAACAGTGTTTGCATTTACGGTAATATTTTTTAACATAGAAGCTATTCGGTTTTCATTTTCATTTATCTTATTTACCTGAATAGAAAATTCATTAATAGTATCCTGCGCTAATGACACTGTTCGTTTCTGGGAGTTGCTAATTTTATTGACTGAAGAACGGATATTATTAATTTCATTTTCTATACGAATCGCGTCTTCGTTATCTAAATTACCAGTGATAACTTTTACTAAGGAACCTAAACCGTTAATGAGACCGCGCTTGACTCTATTTCTAGGTGCCATGAAACTTAACTTTTTGTCAATAAGATTCAGATTGTGTTCGATCTGATCCCTATAGGTTTTATGTAGGTCTACTAATGGAGTCTTGTTTTCGGCTGCTTTTGTACTTGCATATAGGGACATCAGTTTAGTGGAAACTTCATGTAGATGAGTTATATTGTAAGTGCAGGCAAGGTTAAAGGAATCAATTTGTTTAATGATATGACCTTGTTTAAGTAATAGAATTCCGTTAGTGTTATCAATGGGTTGTATTGCTACGTCGGATTTTGATTGGAACACGAAGGATCCGGTGATGAAGATGATGACCCTGGAACAAGATGAGGTCTACGTAGGAGTTTGAAGTGAACTCTTATAGACTTAGAGTTAGGATGGTTACCTATAATTTCTGCTACATTATTGGGATGAAGATGGATGATTTTATACGGGCCTTTAAATACCGGCTTCGTTTTGTTGTTTCTCGCGGTTTTGGCGACCTGTTTGAAAACTGTTTCACCTACCTTAAATGTTATTTCCTCTGCTGTCTGGTTGCGTTTTGCTATGATTTGTTCCTTGTGCTTTGACATGCTTGCTGCAACACACTCCTGTACGGCTTCAGCGTTTTTTTGATGTTTAAGTACATAATCTTGGTAAAATTGCTTAGTATAATGAAGCTCTAAGGGGTTTCGAGATGCAGTATGTCCAAAAAGTAACTCATGTGGGGTGTATTCTGTTGCTGAATGAATAGTATTATTGTATGCAATAATAGAGAATTTCATGATTAATTGTATGGGGTCGTCCTTATTAGTCATTCTTTGGATCCTAATTATTTCTCCTATTGTCGAATGAAAACGCTCTATGGGTGAATTTGAATTCGGATTATATGGAGTTGTGAAATGAATATTGATATCATGTAAGGTACACATCTCCTTTATGACATCGTTATCAAACTTACTGTCAGAGTCAGTTGTAATTTTAAAAGGGGTTCCTAACACTGAGAAAACATCAAATAAGGCTTCTGCTATATGTACGCTAGAAGTTGCACTTAAAGGGATTGCCTGAGCATATTTTGAGAAATTATCGATGATAGTAAGAAAAGTAGCTCCTTCCGTGGAATATAAGTCCATGAATAGATGCTGCATAGGTTTAGTTGGGGTTTCTGTTAGGGCTAATGGGGGTCTTAAGGGATTTCTTTCATACTTAGCTTGTAAGCATATATTACATTGATTGACAAATGCTTGAATAGTGAGTAACATGTTGGGCCAATGGTAACTTCTATGGATTTTCTTGTACGTTTCATGGATACCACGATGAATCGTCTTTCCTTCGTGATACTTTTTAATTATTTCTTGTTGTTCTGTCTTATTTTCTACCAAAGTAACGCGTGTAGTACATCTCAATAGCTTAGGGCCTCTATCATTGAATATCGTTGTATACACTCTAGAGAATGCGTGATAAAGATCTTCATTATAGAAATAACAATGGAATACTCGATCGGCTATGGTATGCTCTTTTAAAAATTGTATAATTTCTTTTTCAGTATTATTTACTGGGATGAATACATCCTTAATGATTTTACGAGAACTTGTTGATCTATTGTCTACCCTATAAGTTGAACCAGGGGTTGATCTAATATGAAATTGCTTAAGTTGTCTGTCTATGGCATCTTCTAAAATTGGTATTCCTTGGTTTTCGTTATCGGGTTGGGTATGATTGGTCGAAACGAGATTGTCAGGCTCAATTGCACTCATACTGTCAGATTCGGGTTCTATGCTAAGAGGTCGTTCGTCATGTCTAAGTGTTGTGTCCTCGTCAATATTAGTATTATTACCTACAGAAGGGATTTCTTGTTGTGTTTCTGTTTCGGTCTCTTCTTCTCGGCGTACATTCTCAAATATCCTATTTATTATTTCGTCGTCGTCATTGTCATCTAAATTTACTGCAAGGGAATCGATGCTTTTATGGAAAATTTTTACTCGGGAGAGAGCGTCTGCGTTTGTGTTTTGTCGTCATTTTTTAAAAATAACCTCGTAGTCATACTCTGCTAGTTTTAATCTCCATCGGGTTAATTTAGAGTTGGGGTCTTTTAACGACATTAACCATGTTAGGGGCCTATGATCGGTATATATTATAAATTTTCGACCGTAAAGGTATGGTCTGAAGTATTTAACTGCCCATACTATAGCCAATAATTCCTTTTCTATTGTTGAGTAGCGAGTCTCGGTGTCAGAAAGAGTCCTAGATGCATAAGCTACGGGCTTATCCGCGCCTACGGGTCCTTGTGATAATATTGCACCAAGGGCTACGTCTGATGCGTCTGTTGTCAGTATAAAAGTCTGGTCAAAATTTGGATATTGTAAGATAGGTGCATTAGTCAAGATTTGTTTGCATTTATTAAAGGATTCCACGAATTCTGGTGAATGTATTACCTTACTGTGTTTCTTTAGACATAGAGTCATGGGCTTGGTCAGTTTTGCGAAATCTTTAATAAATTTTCTATAGTACCCTACTAGTCCTAGAAAACTTTTAATGTCTTTAGGGGTTTTAGGTAAAGGAAAGTTCAAAACAGCTTTAATTTTGTCCTGGTTTGGAACGACTCCTTGTTCTGTTAGTTCATGACCTAAGAATTTGACGTGCTTTTTCAAAAATTCGGATTTTTCTAATTGGATTTTTAAGTTATGAATCTTAAACTTATCGAAAACTTGTTTAATTTTTTCAATGAGCTCTTGTAATGATGTGGATATTATTATAACATCATCTAAATAAGTGAAAACGTTTTCTATACCTCTAAGGATGTGATCCATTAGTCTTTGAAAAGTGCTAGGTGCATTTTTCAGACCAAACGGCATTCTAAGAAACTCGTAATGTCCTCTCTCGGTAGAGAAAGCTGTCTTTTAGATATCGTCTGGATGCATTTCTACTTGATGATACCCACTAGCGAGATCTAACTTCGTGAAGTATTGTGCTCGTCCTAGTCTGTCTAAGATGTCATTAATGTTAGGTAAAGGATATTTGTCCTCTATGAGTCGGTCATTAAGTCTTCGATAGTCGATAACTAGCCTCCACTTCACCTTTCCGGATGAGTCTGCCTTTTTTGGAACAATATGGACGGGACAAGACCATGGAGATATACTCTCACGTATAATACCCTGTTTTAATAAGTTATCTACTTGTTTTTGTATTTCCTTACGCTGCTGTGGGGCCTGTCGATAATTTCTAACAAATATTGGGGTTTGGTCAGTCAGTCTAAGTTTATGCTTAACATCGTGCGTGAAAGAAAGCGGAATATTTTCAGAGTAGAAGATGTCTCTGTACCGATAGCAAATCTTAGTGATTTCGCGACGCTCTTCGTCATTCATGTGGTCTGTACGTATTTTTCGTAAATTATTACACAACTCTTTGTCTAAGTCCGGGTTCACTGTATGAGAATTTAAGCTACATTGAGTTATATTCGAGTTACTATTATAGAATTCTAAAGGAATATTCTCCGTATTACGTATTACTTTCTTAACTGTATTAAAATTAATAATTGAAGTTTTGAATTTTCCTCTACTAACTTGAACTATTGCCGCGGGTGATTTTAAACCATTAGACCAAATGTACTCGTCATGAATATATTCACCGTCAGAATAATTAGTTTTTACAGTTATAACTTTTTCACATCTGGGTTCGATGGTTAATTTTTTACTGGGATGGTCAAAATAAATAGGTAAGTCTGCTGTCGATGTATGTAAAATCTTATTTTTTAAGTCGATATTACTACATAATGTTTTAAGTAGGTCTAAACCTATCAGTCCTTTGTACTTCGGGTCAAAGTCAAATATTAGAAATTTATGAACTATATCTGTGTTAAAAGCTGGAGGTAATGGTAAATAAGCTACATAATTATGCTGCGTGGTTGCATGTGCTGTCTTTATTTCGAACGGTTCAAATTCTACACAATATTGAAAGATAGAATTTATAATTACCTCGGGGGATATCAATGATCTAGAAGCACCAGTATCTATTAAAAACTTACCTTTAAATTCCGGTAATTCTATATAAGGCAGATGGTCTTTATCTTGATTGTTTAATTTTATTACTTCTCTTCTCCTGGGTCTGGGCTTATCGTAAAAACCTGCTGGTTACTTACCTCTTCATTTCCATATGGTTCTTGTTCATTCAATACGCTATCGTAAGGATAATTTTCATGGTACATACCTTGTTCGTTTTCATATGGCTGTTCTTCGGGTGAACCTGTGTAGTATAACTCTTCCACTGCAAACTGTGGCTTTTGAGGTCTATTGACTGATCTCATGGTCACGTCTGAAACTTTTTGTTGCTTAGGTTGACTTACCTGCTGTTGGGGAAAGTTTCTTTGAAAACCTCCCGCTGGTGGTCTATAGTTGCTTGATGTAGGGCGGTTCTTCCATGGTAACATGGACTGAACCCATTGCTGGCGTTGTTCAGGTGACAAATTATTTTTTTGTGGTACAAAATTGTTATTTTGTTTCTGGACTGGGTTATTTACGAATGGTGTATAATTTGGAAACTGAATGAAGTTTTTAATTGGTTCTCTAACCTTGACTTGAGATGATGTTGGTATAGTAACCTGATTATTATTGAATGTCTTGCTATATGCAAGTCTAGCCTCCTCCTGTCTGGCTATAACTATAGCTGATTCTAAATTAAGCGGCTGAGCTATTCTCACTCCTATTGAAACTTGGAAATCTAAATTATTGGTATATTGTTCTATTACCATCTTTTCATAATATGATTTATCAGAATGCGCGCCTACTGAGAAAAGTGCATCCAATATATCTCGTAAGCGTTTGCCAAACGATTCTGCGTCTTCATTTTTATGACGCCTCATACGACTTAATTCCTGCATTAATTGTATTTCGTTACGCGGTTCCCGCAATCGTTGTATGAGGGCAGCCTTAATGACTTCCCAAGAGGTGAGAGTTTCCTCATACGCGATAGCTTCTGTGGCTAATCCACTTAATCGGCTTTTAATTAAACATAATATAGCTGGATGAGCTCTAACTGAACCGTCTAAAAGATTTAAAATGTTTTCTACTTCTCTAATATAATAGTTCACATATTCAATAGTTTCGGATTACCATCGTATCGCGGCATGAATTCCGAGATAAGCTTGAAACTTGAGGCATCACACGTTTCAAACGACATTGTTATTCTTTATAATTAACTTTCTTAAATTTAAAAAGACAATAGTTTTAAGTAAAAGTATTTATTTAATTATTTCAAATTAAATAAAAAAAATATTAATTATAAAATTATTTGAATTAATTGTTATTACTATTATACTAGAAGGTAAATCTCTATAGCGATTTTAGCATTTAAGATATACACCCAAAAAATATAGTGTTTATTTATTTCAACTAATATTAATACCTATTTTATTTTAATAGGAAGTAAATGCCTACAGCGATTTTAGCCTTTAGACAAAAACACCCTTAAAAGTATAATTAAAATATATACGGAAGGAAATATAGCAAAGGAACTTGGAATTGAGAGAGTACTCACCAAAGCGCCTTCTGCATCTCCTCTCCGGGTCTTGTATCTTCTCTTGAAGACTTCACCGATGCCGCCGTTGTAGATTCGTTGTAGAGAAGGTCGCGGTTTTAACGATCAAAATCGTTCAATTGACCGAAGATTTTATTCACTCAATTGCCGCAACAACTACCGACTGCGCCAGTTATGATATGGCGACCGATGAAAGTCTTTTTAAAAACAATTTTATTTAAATTCACAATATTTATTTATTCAAAATATAAAATGAAATTACAATTAAATTAAAAATAAAGTAACTGTTCTTTGAGATAGTTGATACAAGACTGATTTAAAATATATTTTAATAATTAAATTGTAAAACAATCAAAATGCTGAATCGCTTATTCTATTGTTCCCATGTTCCATCCATTCTTCCTTAGTAAGCTGGATTCTTGTGTTACGGCGTGGTAACTAGCTAAATATCTTTTTTTCACAGATGAGATATAAAAAAACTATGACCAGACTATTGAGTAGAAAGCGTTTGCCCTAAAGTATTTTTAAATTGTTGCAAAACTTCCAAGTTTTCGTGATGGTATTGTCATATGCCGTAATTTTTAGATTTATTAATGTGGCCTTTTATGTGTACCTGTACATTGTATTATGTATTTTTTTTTAAATTAAATCTAAAGGTGTAGAGGTCTTAGAGTTTTTTTTTTTGCTTTTTTATCTTTAGCATGTTGTTAACTAAGATTTGAAAATGCGGAGAAATTTAAGAATAAAGACATGTATTTACTTGTTGCTAATAGCAGCAATGGTCTCTCTTTTTATGTCACTAAGAAAAACGAAAAACATAAATAATAATTCAATTTATAGTACGCCGTTAAAACGGTCAGAAGAAGTGCAAAATAGTGACGAAAAATGTAACATGAAATATATCCTGCAATGGTCATCCCCAAGTAATATTCCCTTTGTTTAACCTGGGGGTAGGACAGAGTGGCTTTATCGAGAGAAACTGCACACATACTAATTGTTTTGTTACAAGTGATAGGAATTATTTGGGAGACTATACAAAATTTGACGTCATTGCATTCCATGGACCGGAAATAGGAGGATATCATCTGTATGATGTACCAAAACATAGGTCACTTCATCAAAAGTTCGTGTTTGCTAGTATTGAATCAGCAGATAAGTTGTTCTAAGAAACTCAATAACTTTTTTAATTGGACGTGGACTTACTAGTTAAGTTCAGATGCAAGATGGGGTAATATAGTAGTGCGGGATGCAAATAATGTGTTGATAGGACCAAATGTTGAAATGCATTGGATGAAAATTGAAGAAATGACCCCCGTTAGCGAATAATTCAATGAAAAATTGATGACCAAAACTAAAGCAGCGGCTTGGTTTGTCGAGGTGTTGTTCGAGGAGCGGTCGAAGATATTTTGTAATTGAAGTAACGGAATCATTACAGAAATATGGATTAAGTATCGATGTGTATGGTAATTGTGGTACTTTGAAATGTCCTTCGAACGAACAAGATAAGTGCACAAAATTGATTGAAACAGATTATTATTTTTATTTGTCCTTCGAAAATTCATTTGCTGAGGATTATGTACCGGAAAAATTGTTGCATCCACTACAAAACAACGCTGTTCTAATTGTTTATGGTGATGCAAATTATACAAGGTAAATACGAGTATTACTGAATTAATGACGAATAAGTAACATATTTGATGACGTAATTTCAAAAACTCGACTAGCTTTTAAAAACTTATAGAACCTACAAAATTTAAGAGTAATAACCGACTGTTATTATAAAGTAATGAACATAACGAAAATTTAGCTTAAACTGATATTTTCATGAATACCCACATTAGTAATTAATCGACACGTATACCATTTTGTAGGTTTTCAGAACAAACGTATACCATTTTATTATACGTTCGTATTTATTAGTAGGCAGGATTAAAACTTAGAGCACATTAAATATTTTATCTAAATCGTTTTATTAATTTCGTTCATTACTTTTTATTACAACTGGTAACAATAATTATTTTATCTCTAGCATAAAACCGAGATTTGTAAAATTACAAATTAATTTAAAAAAAATGTCCGTATATAAAAAATGGATATAAAATCAAGAGTTGATATGATTTATCCTACAAGTTAGTTTTTTTTATATATTTATTATTTTATGCTATAGCCGTTTATTTCTCAAAAAATTCCTTCTAGCTCTTTTTAGTAATAACTATTTCACTATGATATTTAAATGATCTTTTCAAGAAATGTATCAAACGTATTTGTTGTAGCAATTGATAATTTCGTTATTAAGAAACAAATTTCGGGTAATAAGTGATGTTATAGGAAATTATTTAGGAAATCCAATTTCCATATCTAGAATTCAATGTGATGGTTATGGCAGGTGTGAAGTTTTGTAAGAAAATTTTAATTTTCTTCACGGTTTGTGTAATATTATAAGAGTATATGTAATATTATATAAGTATTTATTGTTACTATTATTTGTTTTAATAAATAATCTGCCATCGGATTCGAGAATTATCCAAATTCAGTAATAGTTTGGTAGGGTGTTAGCTATGAAGGACTGACTGAGCCATATTTTTGTGAAAAAGGTATCAAAACATCACCACAAGTGTATCAAGATACCATTCTTGAGAACGTAGTTAAGCCCCTTAACAATGCCATGTCCGATAACCAAGAGTGGTCCTTTCAGAAAGACTCGGCGCCGGTTAATATAGTTCGATCCACCCAATCTTGGTAAGAAACCAACGTTTCGGAATTCATCAGAGCGGAAGACTGGCCGTCATGTAGTCCCAATCTTAATCCGCTGGATAATGATTTATAGTCAGTTTTAGAGATTAAGGCTTGCTTAAAATGCTACGATAATTTGGAGTCCCTAAAACAATCCATATGATTGGCAGTGAAGAATTTTCCTATGGAAAGAGTGCGTGCTTCTATTGATAACTGGCCTCAACATTTAAAGGACTATTTTGCAGCCAATGGAGACCATTTCAAATAAGGTTTATGTATTTTTAATGGTTCTATAATAATGTATTAAACTAACTCACTGTAATAGTAAAAACTGTTACGTGCAATCGAAAAAAAAAATGTATTTTTTTGTAACAATATTTAGGGAAAGACTATGTATAGATAATATTATCAAGTACAATATTTAATTGCTTAGCTTACATACATATGTCGAGTCTTGGTATCTATGAAATAGGAAGATAAGATAGCATATTGATCGGGTAGCGAAGTGGACGTGTGTTACAAATTTTCAAGTAAAAATGAGGTGGAATTTGTCATTAAAGTGTTTTTTGTGCATAGCAGCATTATTGCTATATTTTTATATATCATTAAGAGAATATAAAAACAATAATAGAAAAATATTTAATGTTTGGCCCGCAGAAGAATCAGTAAATAAAATATTGATAAACACAGGAGATGCACAAAATGTTGATGAAAAAGGCAAAATGAAATATATCTTGCAGTGGTCATCTCCCCGTAATGTTCCTTTCATATACATGGGGGTAGGACAGAGTGGCTTTATTGAGAGAAACTGTACACATACTAATTGTTTTGTTACAAGTGATAGAAATTATTTTGGAGACTATACAAAATTTGACGTCGTTGCGTTCCATGGACCGGAAATCGGAAGGCACCTTTATGATGTACCAAAAAGAAGGTCACTTCATCAAAAGTTCGTGTTTGCGAGTATTGAATCAGCAGATAACTACCCAGTTTGTTATAAGGAACTCGATAACTTTTTCAATTGGACGTGGACTTACAAGTTAACTTCAGATGCAAGATGGGGTTATATAGTAGTGCGGGATGCAAATAATAAGGTGATAGGACCAAATGTTGAAATGCATTGGATGAAAATAGAAGAAATGGCCCCCGTTAGCGAAGAATTCAAAGAAAAATTGAAGACCAAAACTAAAGCAGCGGCTTGGTTTGTCTCTAATTGCAGTGCGAGGAGCGGTCGAAGAAATGTTGTAACTAAACTAACGGAATCATTAAAGAAATATGGATTAAGTATCGATGTGTATGGTAATTGTGGTACTTTGAAATGTCCTTCGAACGAACAAGATAAGTGTACTAAATTGATTGAAACAGATTATTATTTTTATTTGTCTTTCGAAAATTCATTTGCTGAGGATTATGTAACGGAAAAATTGTTACATCCACTACGAAACAACGCTGTTCCAATTGTTTATGGTGATGCAAATTATACAAGGTAAATACGAGTATATAGTTATTGCAAAAAGTCGACTAGCTTTTAAAAACTTTTAGTACCTACAAAATTAAATCCTAAAGTAATAACCGACTGTTATTATAATCTAATGAACATAAGGAAACCTTACCTGAAACTGACATTCTCATAAATACTCGCATTAACATAGTAATTAATCGACACGTACATTTGGATATCATCTTATAAGGGTTTTAGAACAAACGTATACCATTTTTAAACGACTTCAATAAAGGAGGAGGTTACTCAATTCGACTGTATATATATATATATATGTATGTATGTATATATGTTCGGGGATAACATCGTCGTTTCCTTGAGAAATCGAGGGAAATCCTCGAAAATCCGCATTATTTTTTACTGGGTATACCGATTTTGATGATTAATTTAATCGAAAGCCAATGTTTATCATGTGGTCATCTTTAAATTTCATTGAGATCTGATTACAACATTTGGAGTAATCTTTGATAATACGTATTTACTTGACTATTTTTTCGTCTACCTACGTTGTATTACTTGTCGGTGTAATTGAAGTCGGTTTTTCTTCGTTTGCCTGCAAACACAATTAAATCTTTAAATTATTTGTAAAAGAGTAACATAAATATGACATATAAATACTAATACATAATGTATACAATGAGGGTACATTGATAATATGTATGTACGAGTATGCGATTTTGTTAACAAATTATTTTTAAGAAAAAAATCTTAGCCTAATAATTGTAATAGTAATAAAATAGTAAAGTCTTACTGAATATAGCATTATTATTAACTGAGTTGATTTTCTCACAAATAAAAAGATTACCAAGTCATTACAAGTTACTTTAGGGGTATTTACATAATTCATATGCACAGAGCAGTGCTTTAATGCCTTACGTTGTACGACTCGACCTGAACATCAGTAACTCTGGTTATTTACGTTAATCCTCTCGTCAGAATCTTATTGATAATTAAAAATTCTTTGTTGGTTGGATAGTATAGGTAAATTATTATTCTATAATTGTGCTAAATTTCATACAACTTTGATAGTTATTGACAGGGATTTTCTATGTTCTTCAGAATTATTTAATTGTATTGTTATTATTGAAGCATAGTACGGTATTATAATATCAGAATATTAATTTTATTAATAGCGTGATTTGATTATTCTTCAAAGTAACTTCTTTAAGTGGACATGAACCTACAGGATGATATCAAATATGGTTGTGCGAGATGACATTGCTTCACGAGAAGCGTGCGGAAATGGTATGCGAGAGAAAGAAAATTAAAGAAATAAAATTTAACTGTCGATATCTATGGATGTTGTAGTACTTTAAAGTGTCCTATAGAAAGGCAAAGTACGTGCATAAAAATATTCAAAAGAGATTATTATTTTTATACAACAATTTCACACACGTAAACTTGAGAAAAAAAATCACACTAAAATATTACATAGTCTATAGACTTTTTCAGGAAACGAACTACGCAACACCAAAATAATTTTTCGATTGGTTGATTTCTTTTTAATATTTTTTTTTTAAATTAAAACCTTCGGTGGGGCTTAAGGATCATACAAAAAATAAATTAGGGAAAATAGATAAGATGTCATTTTAAAATTCGTTTGCTGAGGATTACGTAACATAAAAACTGCTACGCTCGTTATAAAACAATGATGTTCTAATTGTTTATGGTAGTGCTAATTATACAAGATAAATATAGTTCATAATGAGACGATAACATGATTTTAGATAAAATATCTAATTAAGCTAATACGGTCAATATTCAATACGTTTAGGTAATCCTTGTTATAATATGTAAATGTAATTCATTGGTAAGTAGTTTATTGTTTAGATTTGATCACGTGAATGATTGAAAATCCGTTATAATATGTGCCAATTTGAGAGGGAGAGGAAGACTGTTTTATGTATAGTGGAGATAATTGAAAACTTCATAAAGTATTTAGTAGACAAATTTTAATTATGTATATATATGTAACGAAGAAGGTTCTCTAGAGTAGACTTCTTAAAAAAGTGACCTCAGCAATATGACGTCACTATCTTATGTGTGGTTACGGCAGTAAGGAATTAGCCACCCCTTCTCTTCCCGTGGGTGTCGTAAGAGGCGACTAAGTGATAAAACAGTTCCACTATCACCTTGGAACTTAAAAAGCCGACCGATGGCGGGATAACCACTGTTGGCTTTGAAATACACAGGCTGAAGACGGGCAGCAGCGTCTGCGGTGCGACAAAGCCAGCCCTGCGGTCACCAACCCGCTTGCCCAGCGTGGTGACTATGGGCAAAACACATGAGTTCACGCAATTTTTGGCGCGAATCTGTGGAGGCCTATGTCCAGCAGTGGACTGCGATAGGCTGAAGGGATCTTCGATATAATCATGTTCATGCTATATGTCGTGATAATTCGTTTCATAATAAAGCTATTTTCGATACAAAATCGAACTTTAATTTTACAACACTTGTATCAATAATTTAAACATTACACCCGATAACAATATTTCAATGAATACAAATATTCTAACATTAATAGTCAAACAATAGTAATGTTAATAGTCAGACGACTTGAATAAGAATGGATGTAGCACGACCGTCAGATAGCAAGGCATCGTTCCATTTTCGTAAAATCAAACTTTTTTTAATTTCGTAAAATTTCGTCTCGAAAATTATATATCGTCGTGTTATATGGTGTAACAAACAGGTCTAAACACAAATTTATAATGTTATATCGCGTTGATACAATTTATGAAATAGACTACAAGAAACTCGTAGAAACGCGTTTTTGACATCGAAAAGTCTCTCGCGCCGACATTATGTAATTAAAATTTATGAAAAATATTAATAAAATACGCTAACATAAAAAAGATCATCTATTTTTATCATTCCAAAGTAGCCGTACTGTACCGTAATCTTATTATTATTTTTTTCAAAGATTTGAAATTAACTGGTTATTTTTATTACTAAAGTTATTTAAAACGGGATATTTACCATGTTTCTTATTTTTATTTTGCATTCGTAAATTATGTCGAACTATCGAACTCCGATTGAAATCATTTAAAATGGGAATGTTTTAAATCATTTTAGTAATTTTTGTACAAAATATTGCTCCTGTATATTAAGAATAAAATTATTTATTCCATGTCAATTATCTCTCATGTTGTAACAACTTACGGAAATTTCGAATCAGTTGATATTTTTTAATTAGATTTTATCATTTGCAAAAAGAGATTAAATTTTAATTGACAAATCTATATTTTACTACGAATTAACTGTAACCTAAAAAGTAAGCACTTGTAAATTGGCTGTGCTGTGTGGTTACGGTACTAAAGAATATAGCCTTCCCCTCTCTTCCCGTGGGTGTCGTAAGAGGCGACTAAGGGATAACTGAAAGGGTCCCACTACCACCTTGGAACTTAAAATGCCGACCGGTGGCGATATAACCATTCAACTGCTGGCTTTGAAATATACAGGCCAAAGACGTGCTATGCGTCTAAAACTATGCGTCTTCGGTGCGACAAAGCCAGCCCTGCGGTCACCAACCCGCCTGCCCAGCGTGGTGACTATAGGCAAAACACATGAGTCACGTCAAGTCACGCTATTCTTAGCGTAAACTTGTGGAGGAGGTATAGGCTGTAATGATGATGATGATGATGATGTAAATTGGCCTTCGTTACTAAGGCCTAAGTTTAAGGTTAAGCCAAAGTGTAAGTTTAAGGTAAGATGCTAAGAATTTTAGATCAATTTTAATAATCAAAATTTTCTATTTCTTACAGATTCATGCCAGATGGTATATACTTAAATGCCAGACAACTAGGTCCTGAAAAGTTAGCAGCGAAAATGAACGAGTTAATATTAAATCCGGATCTATATGCAGATTATTTCAGATGGAAAAACCACTATTCGTATCATAGTAGAGATGAAAGCATTGAAACAAATGACTATTGCAGGTTTTGTTCCATGCTTAATGATGAAGAATTGGTGAAAAAAGTAACGACATATCCAAATTTTAGGCAATGGTGGAATCTTCCTAATCGATGTTAATTTATTGATAATTGTTAAATATTGTAATTAGATACAAAAAATGTTTTGCAAATTAATTTAATTTATTGATAAGACATAACAAATGCATGTATTTTGAAATCTCGATTTTTTTTTGTGTTATTGTCCACTTCTAGTTTCTGATGCTAAATTGTAATTTTTTTTTATCTTCATTAGAAATATAAAGGTTTTAAACATTTGGTTTGCTTTTATTTATATATTTGACAAAATATCAAGTTTTAAATATGTTAATAAAATTTTAATTTTTCAATTAAATCCTGCACTGAACATGAAAGTAATTAATAAACGATAGGAACATAGTGTGGTATATAATTATTTTATAGGATTTCTTATAACAAATATATTTTTCATATATCTACATATATATGATCATATATATTATAAATTTCACAAGCTTCTAAACAATAAACGATTTATGGCGTAGTTAATTTTACAAATAGGAACACGAAACATAAATTTTACATTCAAGCAGAAAGTAACGTCGACATTCGATATAGATGCTTTTAACTAAACATATTGAATCGAAAATATTTTTTATAATTCTATAAAGAAAATAATTGTGTTTGCTCGCAAACGAAAAAAAACCGACTTCAATTTCATCGACGAGTAATATAACGTAGATCGACGAAAAAATAGTCAAGTAACTACGCGTTATCAACGATTACTCAGAAAGTAATTATCAGATCTCGATAAAATTTATATGTGACCACATGACAAACATCAGCTTTCGATTAAATTAAAAATTATTAAAATCGGTACACCCAGTAAAAAGTTATTGCGGATTTTCAAGAGTTTCCCTCGATTTCTCTGGGATCCCATCATCAGATCCTGGATGATGTAACATACATAAAAAAAAATACAGTCGAATTGAGAACCTCCTCCTTTTTTGGAAGTCAGTTAAAAAACTATACGAAAATAAACGTGTTCACTTGTTTAGTAATTAATATTTTTTAATTTTTCATTTCAACGTCTTTTTTTTATAAGGCAAATAGGGATGTGGTGCTTATATTTTTAGAGGTGATTGTGTATAAGTATTTTGTAAGTAATTGTGTAAATCGAATGAACAAAATGAACGATAAAATAGGCCGTGTTCTTTACCTATATTTTAAATTTTCACGAACTACAATTTGTTAATAAGTTATAAACAATGTTAAAGTGATTCGTTATTAAGTTGTTGTGTATTGTTTTTTTTTTATGTTGGGCAAAAAAATACTTACAAAATATTACCAAAGTCAATCTTTTAACCGACTTCCAAAAAAGGAGGAGGTTCTCAATTCGACTGTATTTTTTTTTTTTTTTTTTTTTATGTATGTTACATCAGAACTTTTGACCAGGTAGACCGATTTCGACAAATTTTGTTTTAATCGAAAGGTGGTGTGTGTCAATTGGTCCCATTTAAATTTATTTGAGATCTAACAACTACTTTTCGAGTTATATCTAATAATGCGTTTTTACTTGACGCTTTTTTCGTCGACCTACGTTGTATTATATACCACGTAACTTTCTACTGGGTGTACCGATTTTGATAATTCTTTTTTTGTTGGAAATGGGATATCCCTAGTATGGTACCATGATAAGGAAACCAGGATCTAATGATGGGATCCCAGAGAAATCGAGGGAAACTCTTGAAAATCCGCAATAACTTTTTACTGGGTGTATCGATTTTGATAATTTTTACTTGAATCGAAAGCTGATGTTTATCATGTGGTCACATATAAATTTTATCGAGATCTGATAACTACTTTTTGATTAATCTTTGATAACGCGTATTTACTTGACATTATTTTCGTCACTTTACGTTGTATTATACCTCATAACTTTTTACTGGGTACACCGATTTTGACGTTTCTTATATAAATTAAAAGCTACTATTCGTCACGTGGTCCCATTCAAATTTAATTGAGATTTGACTAGTAATTTGTGAGTTATATCTAATATTGCGTATTTACTTGACGGTTTTTTCGTCACCCTACGTTGTATTATACATTATATCTTTTTACTGGGTGCACTGATTTTGATCTTTTTTGTATAAATCAAAAGCTAATACTTGTCATGTCGTCTGTTTTAAATATGATTGAGATATAATGAGCAATTTTTGAGTAATCTTTGATGACACGTATTTACATGACGATGTTAAGACGACTGTGGTCATGTTCAATACTTTGCCACAACGCCATCTATCAAAATTTAATGAAATTACTTCGTTCACTATCGATCAAATTACAATATTCCACTAGAGTAGAGAGTAGCAGTTTATTCGTTATAAATATATTTGAGCTTTTAATTTTTGAGTTATCGCTGGGTATTTACTTGGCTATTTTACGTCGACCAACGTTATATTAACCTCATTACTATTTTACTGGGTGGACCGATATCGATGATTCTTTTTTTAATCGATAGGTGGTGCTTGTCATGTGGTCCCATTTAAATATAATTGAGATTTGACTCGAACTTTTTGAGCTATATCTGATATGGCGTATTTACTTGACTGTTTTTGGAGTTTTCTCCTTAAGAATCGATTTTCATTTAAGGCCCCGGAATGAAAAAATTGAACAGTAAAATCTACTGAACGAATGACCTTGTTAGAGATGGCGTTCAGACGTTTTCTAATAACGCAATTAGGTTCCGATAGATGGCGTTATTGGATTCATTTATTTACAATTTGATATAGTAATAATATATTTCTTAGACTAGTAAGCCTTTTTGTGCCTATTTAGACAGTTGATCTGAAGGGGTAAACTCCAGTCGTGCATCGGAGCTGTGTGAAAACATGAACATTACATATTTTTAATAAAAAAGACATAAACCGTAATTCAATATAAATCCGCTTCAACAAAAAAAAAAAAAAAGCCGCCGTAAAAAGCGATGCCAGCGCTTCGCGCGAATCGACGGCGGGCCTTTTATGAAATTTCTGCCTACAATCGCTAACAAAATGTTAGAAATAACAGTAGAACATTATATAATCCTACAATTTTATAATGTCGCGCGTTATATGAAATACGAACAAAGTATTGTGTTTTTAACATTGGAGTAGGCACAGCCTAAGAATAACCTGTCAAATCAAATTGTTTTGAATTCGATACCGTTTTTACCAATAATTATGACTTTTGACACGGTCGCATAATCGCAACTTTCCACAGATTAATTTCGTAATAGTAGTAATCTAGTAATTCGCTTTGAATTTTTCGTTTGTGCATTTTTGTTATTAGTGAAAATAATAATAGGTATATGAGTGATGAATAAGTTTACTTGTGAAATATGTAACGGAGATGTGTGTTTGATGAAAGTAAATAGTGCATCGAAATTCAACACGTTCGATTTTATAGATAAATTAAAAATTGTTCAGGCGTATCGATTTAACACCTATCTAACAATGACGTTATAATTTTTCATTTATTAATAAATAAACAAGTATTTTCATTAAGCATACAATTTCGTAACGAATTAATAGTGTTATCAATGATTTCCTATGTTTGACTCAAACGAATTTATCAGAGTGCCGGCTTTATTAGATCACTATATCTATCCAGTAACTGATTTGTTTGATAGGTATCAGTTGGTTGCTGTACGTGTATTTGTATGCCTGCATTATTAGTATAAATGCACTTTACGTGTCCAATAATTTACTTGTTTGTTCTGGATTTTTTTTTTTATTTTTTTTTATGTCACTAGGTCGGCAAACAAGCGTACGGCTCACCTGATGGTAAGCGATTACCGTAGCTTATAGACACCTGCAACACCAGAAGCATCGCAAGCGCGTTGCCGACCCAATCCCCAATCCCCCCAGGAGCTCTGGTCACCTTACTCACCAACAGGAACACAATACTGCTTGAAAACAGTATTATTTTGCTGTGATCTTCTGTAAGGTCGAGGTACTACCCCAGTCGGGCTGCTCCATATTTTGAGCAGGAAATTCCTGCTGTGCCCTACCTCAGTTACCTAAAAGCCTCTATTCCTAACAAAATTAAAATAAATTAGGAAAAAATTGCAGTGTGGCTGTTCATATTTTTTAACCGACTTCCAAAAAAGGAGGAGGTTCTCAATTCGACTGTATTTTTCTTTATGTATGTAACATCAGAACTTTTGACCGGGTGGACCGATTTCGACAAAATTTCTTTTAATCGAAAGGTGGTGTATGTCAATTGGTCCCATTTAAATTTATTTGAGATCTAACAACTACTTTTCGAGTTATATCTAATAATGTGTTTTTACTTGACGCTTTTTTTGTCGACCTACGTTGTATTATACCACATAACTTTCTACTAGGTGTACTGATTTTGATAATTCTTTTTTTGTTGGAAAGGGGATATTCCTAGTTTAGTACCATGATAAGGAAACCAGGATCTGATGATGGGATCTTAGAGAAATCGAGGGAAACTCTCGAAAATCCGCAATAACTTTTTACTGGGTGTATCGATTTTGATAATTTTTACTTTAATCGAAAGCTGATGTTTATCATGTGGTCACATATAAATTTTATCGAGATCTGATAACTACTTTTTGAGTAATCTCTGATAACGCGTAGTTACTTGACTATTTTTTCGTCGATCTACGTTGTATTACTCTTCGATGTAATTGAAGTCGGTTTTTTTTCGTTTGCGAGCAAACACAATTATGTTATGTATTTTTTACCCTTCAACTTAATCTCTTCTACGAGTATATACAAAAAATGTTGTCATAAAAATAAGTAGTAAGAAAATTGTTATATTAGTCTAACTGATAAATTATTTTACTGTGATTAGTAGAAGTCATTGTTTGAGTAACAAAATAATTAAAACACATTTACAATATATAATTTAACTATTGAGCCTACAAAAAGGATGTACAAGGACACTTTTTTGTTAACTTTTTGCTGGTAACTGGTGATAATTTACACACCTTGAAAAATCTGTGAATATTTAAATGATGACGATTTCGCAGCAAAGCAACGGTGACGTAATTAATAATGTTCTATTTTGAAGGTCCATTAGCTGGTAGATGATGTCATAAATCATCATCATCACAGGTGGATTAAAATGCAAGGCGCGAGCCCACGAGGTTATCGAGACGATAGACCTTGTGGCTTTGATAGCGTTACATTACTAAATTAACATTATGACCTCTTTTTAATCAACTTAAAAAGGAGAAGGTCCTCATTCGACTTTCCTTTTTTTTAACCGACTTCCAAAAAAGGAGGAGGTTCTCAATTCGACTGTATTTTTTTATGTATGTTACATCAGAACTTTTGACCGGGTAGACCGATTTCGACAAATTTTATTTTAATCGATAGGTGGTGTGTGTCAATTGGTCCTATTTAAATTTATTTGAGATCTAACAACTACTTTTCGAGTTATATCTAATAATGCGTTTTTACTTGACGCTTTTTTCGTCGACCTACGTTGTATTATCCGAAATAACTTTTTACTGGGTGTACCGATTTTGATAATTTTTAATTTAATCGAAAGCTGATGTTTATCATGTGGTCACATATAAATTTTATTGAGATCTGATAACTACTTTTTGAGTAATCTTTGATAACGCGTAGTTACTTGACTATTTATTTTTCGTCGATCTACGTTGTATTACTTGTCGATGTAATTGAAGTCGATTTATTTTTTTCGTTTGCGAGCAAACACAATTATATAGTAAAGTATTTATTGTATAGGTTTTATTTTATACTACCGCGAAATTTAACAAAAAAAGTTATTGTTCAGTTCGCAGTTATAAAATAAATTTCTAAAATAAAAGTAGTCTAAGTTAGTTTGTTTTCTGGTTTGGTTAAAGCTTAAATTGTTTTTAACCGACTTCAAAAAAGGAGGAGGTTACTCAATTCGACTGTATATATGTTTTTTTCTTTTTTTTAATGTGTGTTCGGGGATAACTCCGTCGTTTATGAACCGATTTTGGTAATTCTTTTTTTGTTAGAAAGAAGATATCCATAGTTTAGAACCATGATAAGGAAATGATGGGATCCCAGAGAAATCGAGGGAAACTCTCGAAAATCCGCATAACTTTTTACTGGGTGTACCGATTTTGTTGATTTTTATATAAATTTCATCGAGATCTGATTACAACTTGACTATTTTTTCATCTACCTATTAGATCGTTCAATAAGTCCCGAGACTAACCTGGAAATGGCGCATATATTAAAAACTCTTTTGATTTTTAAAAAGTACTGGCCTTTCAATACAAGAATATGTGTCAATTTTTTATAAATGGAACAATAAAATTATTGATTTTGAAACATTTAAGTGACGCTACGGTTGTAATTTCGATACAATGGAAAAAAACGAGTTTCGCGTGTTGATAAAACATTATTTTTTAATGGGAAAAAATACCGTTGAAGCACAGCAATGGCTTATAAAATGTTATGCAGGATCAGTTCCCTCTAAAGCAACCATTTGTCGGTGGTATGCCGACTTCAAATGCGGTCGCATGGACACCAATGACGGGGAACGCTCAGGTCGTTCAAATGAAGCAGTGACTCAACAAAATATTAACCAAGTCCTCAAAATCGTATTGGAAGATCGGAAGGTAAAAGTGCGAGAGATAGCCGAGATAGTGAAGATTTCAGCTGGTAGTGTTTTCACTATTTTACATAAAATTTGGCCATGAAAAAGCTTTTTTCTAAGTGGGTGCCGCGTTTGCTTACAACTAATCAAAAGGAACAACGTATCAATGATTCAGAGCGATGTTTGGCGCTGATGAATCATAATAAAAAGGATTTTTTACGTCGGTATGTAACAATGGATGAAACCTGGATATACCATTTCACTCCGGAATCCAATCGGCAGGCAGCGGAGTGGAGAGCGGCTGGTGAAAGCCGCCCGAAGCGTCCAAAGACTCAGAAATCGGCCAATAAGGTTATGGCGTCTATATTTTGGGATGCGCATGGAATACTTTTCATCGACTACCTTGAAAAGGGGCAAAATATAAATAGTGACTATTACATGTGCTTATTGGAGCGATTGAAGTACGAAATTGCGGATAAATGGCCTCACATGAACAAAAAGAAAGTGGTGTTTCACCAGGACAACGCGCCTTGTCACAAGTCCGTGAGAACGATGGCCAAAATTAACGAATTGGGCTTCGAATTGCTTCCTCATCCCCCTTATTCGCCAGACTTGGCCCCCAGCGATTACTGGCTGTTTGCAGACCTCAAAAAATGCTTCAGGGTAAAAAATTTGACTCAAATAGTGAAGTTATCGCAGCAACGGAGGCTTATTTTGAAGCCAAAGACAAATCGTTCTACACACATGGGATAGAAAAGTTAGAAAAGCGTTGGAGGGACTGTATCGCTCTTGGAGGAGACTATGTTGATGAATAAAAATTAATTTTATAAAAAAGACCTTTTTTTAGTACTTAGTCTCGGGACTTATTGAACCACGGTTACGTTATATTACTTGTCGATATAATTGAAGTCAGTTTTTCTTCGTTTGCCTGCAAACAATTATATTATCATGTACTATATTTTATCTAATGTTATGTTCATCGTATAGTATTGTAGTGTGTTATCGCAAATAAAGCACTTATTGTTATTAACTATTATTATTATAAAATCATACCGCACTACTGACTCATACTATGACTTCATTTTATTATAAAAAGAATTTATATTATAGATAAGATATGTGAAGGAAAAAATAAGAAGTTTACACGAAGATTTCGGGAGCCATTTAGTCCATCCTCTTTAGGATAAAGATAGGTAAGAAGGATCAGGTATAGAAGCTCATATTAATAAAGGCATGAAAGATATATTCTGCCAACTAGCTACAATTACGGGTAAAATTCCACTTGTCTCCACAAGGGGGCGATCAAGCTAGGAGTAGTGACGATAATGAAGCAGCATAATGACTATTCTGTTCATTTTACATCCTTACGTTAATGTCTCTATGCCTAACTGATACAGCATAGGTATCTACGAATAGATATCTACATACAAATAAATAAAATTAGAGTGTCTGTTTGTAATATTAAAATAACCGCTTCTTACTAAACGCATATGAATACACGGTACATATACCAAAATAACATTTTTTACAATTTTTGTCTGTCTGTTGTCCCGGCTAATCTCTGAAACGGTTGGACTGATTTTGTCGGGAATTTCACTGGCAGATAGATGATGTAACAAAAAGTAACAAAGGCTCCTTTTACTTTAGAAATTTCTTTAGTTTATAACTCTCCAAACTGAAAAATATTTTTTTTGTTAAATTCTGTGGAATTTAACAAAAAAATAACGAAAGACTAAGTCGCGGGCACAGCTAGTGTATATATAATTGCAACATGTTATACAATATGAGTATTATTTTGTGGGTAAAAAATAAAATAAAATAAGGAGGGTAAGACGTGATTAAGTGGAGATGAGTGTCGAATAAGTATTAAAAAAAATCTACGTGCTTACTTAAGTACAGAAATAAGTAGTAAAAGTTTTTAAAGAACATTCTGTTTCTAATATAATAATTTATTTTTAACGATTTAAGTAAAATAAATACGCGAGTCTTATAAAAACCTTTTATATATAGATAATACTATCAAGTAAACTATTGAGTTCATTAAATTTTGTATGTCAAGTCTTACTATCTATGAAATAGGAAGATAAGATAATATTGATCGGGTAGCGAAGTGGACGTGTGTTAAAAAATTTTCAAGTAAAAATGAGGTGGAATTTGTCAGTAAAGAGTTTTTTGTGCATATCAGCGGTAGCATTATTGATCTTTTTTTATATGTCATTAAGAGAATATAAAAACAATAATAAAAAAATATTTAATGTTTGGCCCGCAGAAGAATCAGTAAAGAAAATATTGATAAACACAGGAGATGCACAAAGTGTCGATGAAAAAAACAAAATGAAATATATATTGCAGTGGTCATCCCCAAATAACATTCCATTCATATACATGGGATTGGGACAGAGTGGTTTCATCAAAAGAAACTGTGCTTTTACTAATTGTTTTGTCACGAGTAACAGGGCTTATTTTGATGACTACAGAAAATTTGATGTGATTGCATTCCATGGGCCAGAATTAGTGCGAATAAAAAAACACGAATTACCAAAACAGAGGTCGCTACATCAAAAATTTGTATTCGGAAGTATGGAATCACCAGATTACTACCCAATTTGTTCTAGCGAACTTGATAACTTTTTCAACTGGACGTGGACTTACAAAGCAGCATCAGATGCAAGATGGGGCTATATGGTAGTTCGAGATTCAAATAATAAGGTAATTGGTCCTAATATTGAAATGCACTGGATGAAAAAAGAAGAAATGGCCCCCGTTAGCAAAGAATTCAAAGAGAAGTTGAAAACTAAAACTAAGGCAGCGGCTTGGTTTGTGTCTAATTGCCATGCTAGAAGCGGTCGAGAACGATACGTGAAAGACCTAAATGAAAAATTAAAGAAATACAAATTGAGTGTCGATGTGTATGGTGGTTGTGGTACCTTAAAGTGTCCTACAGAAAAGCAAGATGAATGTATTAAATTGATTTATAGAGATTACTATTTTTATTTGTCCTTCGAGAATTCTTTTGCTGAAGATTATGTTACAGAAAAATTGTTATATCCACTACAAAACAATGCTATTCCAATTGTTTATGGTGGTGCTAATTATACAAGGTAAATATGTGCAGAATAGCTCACAAAATGTTTGCTTTAAAATCATTGCTTGCTTTATTATATATCAATATGTTTTTACCCTAATCTCTATATAAACAAAAAACATTTTAAAATAATAATAGACGATTCTATAATGTAATGAAAATTCTTAAAGTTATTTTCATTCTAATGATTTTCAAAACTTTAATACGGTATTCGATTCCATGTAGTAAAAGGTATATCATGAAATCTTTTATAACCTTACAAATATAATAAGTGTATTAAACATTTCTTGGCAAGTATTATGACAAGAATCAATTCGTGTATGTTCTTAGTTAAAAATGTTTATTAATTAGTAAACGACAGAAATATATGAGAAAGTGCATGTAACATTTTAGTCTGTTGATTATAGTGCAAACACTGTGCACAAGTAGAATGATTTGTCGATTTTGATTGAAGTCCATAGTTTAGAATTATTAAAAGTTGACTAATTTTCAAAGATGAATACATCAAACAATGGTTAAACCTTATTACTTAAAAGAAGAACAATTACATTTTATCCTAAAATTAGCGTTAGTTAAAATATCATAATCTACTGACGTCTAATTATTTTCAGCTTTTATAAGATTGATGAATAAAACGATATGCATATTTTCACAAGATAAATCTGAGATTGATAACTTTCATGTAAAATTTTATCAATTTTTGTATTCACTTATTAATATAAAAAGTGTTTGTCATTTTGTAAGAAATCTCATTATATATTTTAATGTTCACACGGGGATTAACGCGAACAAAATTTTTTAAGGTAAAATATATTACCTTGAGGCCTGACGTTTCGGCCAGGTTACACCAGCCGTGGTCGTAGGCAGACTGATATATAGATCATCATATCAGATCTCATTATATAACGACGACTAATTATTAATAAATATTTTTTTTATTAATAAATAGTAAATAAATAATATTTTTTAACAACATTCATCTTGTGTTAAATAAATTATTCGAATTTCAAACGATAAGTTTATATTTTAACGTTTAAAAGTAAGCAGTTTAATTTGACCTTTGTCATTGCTTAAGTTTCGTTAAGAAATCTTGAATTCAGCTTTAATAGTGAAACCAATTTTATTTTTTTCAGATTCATGCCAGATGGTATATACTTAAATGCCAGACAACTAGGTCCTGAAAAGTTAGCGGAGAAAATGAACGATTTAATATTAAATCCGGATCAATATGCAGATTACTTCAGATGGAAAACCCACTATTCGTATCATGATAGACAAGAAAGTATAGAAACTGATGATTATTGCAGATTTTGTTCAATGCTTAATGATGAAGAATTGGTCAAAAAAGTTACAACATATCCAAATTTCAGGGAATGGTGGAATCTTCCTAATCGGTGTTGATGTATTGTTGATTTTAGGCTAATTGGCTTAATAAATGTCTTGCAGATTATGTTAATGTAAAGATAAAGTTAATTAAAAATAATGCAAATTAAAGCAAATGCATATATCTATTAGTCTGAAATTTGTATGCTCTCTTTCTCTTTTCTCAAATTATATGTTAAATCTTTTAAATTTCATACAAAATACAATATTTTTGGAATACTCTTTTATTTTTATTTTGCCTATTAGGGAATGATATATTTGTTGAATACATCTGATATAATTGTAAGTTTTAAAATAAGACAAGTTAAATTTCAGCTTAATCTGGAGCCGTTCTGGCTGATTAAAAACTCTAATAGCTTTGAAATAAATGATACACCTTGTTTGTAGTTCACAATAGCTGCGGCTATTGAGTTATCGGAAAATTTTAGGTATTAAACTACGTGTTAATGCGGCGGCGGGCAGCAGCATCTTCGGTGCGACAAAGCCAGCACTGCGGTCACCAACCCGCCTGCCCAGCGTGGTGACTATGGGCAAAACACATGAGTTCACGTTATTTTTGGCGTAAACTTGTGGAGGCCTATGTCCAGCAGTGGATTGTATAGGCTGTAATGATAATGCGGCTAAAACGGACTCCACGAGTGTCTGAAGAGCACGCGGGTAAGTTATACCCGGCCACATCAGACAGGTTTTTTTTTTTTTTTAATTTATTATTTAAACTCATGTTACATAAAAATTTACAATAATACATTCCAAATAAGTTGAAAACAGTTAAGTTTGAATACAGTTCATTTAGGCAATTAATAATAAAGTGGGTAGTTCTACAAAGTAAAGTAAGTATAAAATCTTTTAAATCTGTGTAAATGCGTACGCAGGGAAGGCGATCGTGACGCAAAACCGCTTTGTTGCAAACGGTTACAGGAAGTTCAGATAACACGACTTCAATTCATTTCTTATATTTTTTATTGTGATTCTATTCTTAAATGCAACATCCAATCCATTCAACAAGCGAGGAGTCAAATATTTCGTTTTCTTTTCACCATATACGTTATTTGTTGCAGTAGTTGTTACGTAACATTTTATGTACACTGTGTTTATTATTTTGTATTGTTGATTGACGTATTGTTTATACTTTTACAGAGATTTGTCGACGATGTTGTACAAAAATGAACAAAATGGAACCAGTGGAAACTAACGAGCTAGTTAAGATAAAATTCGATCGTATTCTACAGCGCTATGTACAAGGCTTTGTTCTATTTGGCTACCACAATTACGCTGAGTTAAGCAAACGATAGGAACGTTTCTTGAGATAGTTTATTCTATCAAGAAAAAAGAATAAATGTCGTGGACATTTCATAGAGATATTTTTAATAAAATTTACTAAACCGACAGACAATACTATTCATATTTTTATAAAGAAAGAAATAATCTTTATATTCCATAACTTTATCAAGCAATAAATGTTTAGCTTATGATCTGAAGGTCCGAACTTAAAAGTCCATCTTCTAATTAATTTATTCAGTATATTTTTAGTTGGCACAATATATGTAATTGGTTTATTACATATTCCTGATAGTCAAAGTGAATTCCAAATTAGATGGTACAGAACAATTATACAATATTTATATATCTACATATATACATATTGTATATCGTTATTTATTTTATCTCAAGTGTTATTTAAATTTAAACTATAATCTATAAGAAGATATGTTAAAGTCGACAAATATACATCATTAGGGAAAATTCAAAACTGGTCACCGGGTCTTGTTCTCAAGCGTTCAAAATTCAAAGAGAATCATCAAAATCGCGTCATCCAGTAAAAAGTTATGAGGTAACACAAATAAAAGGTACAGTTGAATTGAGAACCTTCTTCTTTTTTGAATCGGTTAAAAAAAAGAAGGCTGCAGTAAAATTTTATTATTTGTAAAACTTATTGCCAATTTTATGCTTAAATTTCAATAAAATTTCTAACATTTTATTGATAGTTTTTAAATATTTAAACATAAAAATAACAAAATACATTGAAAACTAAAATTTGACATTTGAAATCTTGTTATATGTACAGTGTAGGCGTGAGTTAACTTTTAAGGTTTGTTTGTTTACCTGTTTAGAATAGTTTTGACATGCTCACGAGAATACATGCATAACGATTACAAATGTAACGCGTACGGCACGCGGTTGGTGTGTCAACAATATTGTGTTTTTGACGGAAGAAATTAAAAAGAAATGAAAAATAATTTTACTAAAACCTTCATGTGCTGTTGTGTAACTTCAATTGTGTTATTTTTGTACAAATCTTTTAAGGATCTCGAATATACAAATGATGTTAAAATGATAGGTATTATTCAAAAAATCGTTAACGATACAAACGTTACAACATATGTGAAGAGAGAAAGAGTAACTTTAAAAAGTGTTGTTACCACAAAGAGTGAATTAAAGATAAAGTATATATTACAATGGACGTCACCAACAAATGTACCATTCGTATATATGGGTCAAGGTCGACAAGGTTTTATAGATAGGAATTGTACTTTTACTAACTGTTTTGTCACTTCTAATAGATTATACCTAGGTGATTATACAAAGTTTGATGTGGTTGCATTTGCTGGACCAGAAGTGAGGTTTATGAATAAACAAGGTTTCTATGATAGCCTCCCTAAAAAAAGATCTCCACATCAAAAATATACCTTTGCTAGCATTGAGTCTGCTGATAATTACCCAGTTTGCTCTGATTCGTTTGATGGCTTTTTTAATTGGACATGGACTTATAGATTAGATTCTGAAGCAAAGTGGGGATACATTGCGATACGAGATTCTAAAAATAATTTAATAGGGCCTAAAAAAGAAATGAATTGGATTAAATTAGAAGATATGAAACCGGTCAGTGATGGTTTGAAAGAAAAATTGAGAATTAAAACTAAAGCCGCTGCATGGTTTGTATCTAATTGTTATTCCAGAAGTGAAAGAGAACTATTTGTTTCGCGTTTGAAAATTCATCTCATGAAATACGATCTTAAAGTTGATGTTTATGGCGAATGCGGCTTAATGAAGTGCCCTCGTAACAAAGAGGATAAATGTAATAAAATTATTGAGAAAGATTATTATTTTTATCTATCTTTCGAAAATTCGTTTGCTGAAGATTATGTGACAGAAAAATTATTACACCCATTAAAAAATTACGCTGTACCTATTGTATATGGCGGTGCAAATTATACGAGGTAATTTTATTTTAAATATTTAAAAAGTTAAATCTATTTACTGACGACTTTTGTTAGCTCAATGTGAACCTTATTTTATTTGTAAATGAGTTAATTTTTTTTTCTATCACTTACAATGGGCGTCACAAACGAATAATAAAGATTTTATTATTTATACATTACTATTTTTGAAATTCAATTGCAAAATTTGTTACGGTTTTTTCTTGCTCACGTTATAATGAAAATGTAGTTCAATATATATATATTTAAGGATATTATGTACAACCGCGGAGTGTAATTTATGGGGTTGGGGGGAAAGAGGGGGTTGGGGGGAGGGGAGGAGGGTGGGTTTTCACCCCTCTGGCAAACTATTTTCGTGTAAACCCCGTTGTTACAGAGATAAGGTTAAGGTTAAATTTTTGTTATTTTTGACTCCACCTTAATTCTGGTGCTGCGGTAAGTTTACTCATGCTCCGTTCTGCGACTATCACGCGTTATTTTCCAACAAATTTACGTAAAAACGATTTTTACTGTAAGATGAAAATACGATACGGACTGACTTTTAACGACTGACGAATAGACACTTTTAAAGAAAATAACGCCACTTTTAAACAAAATAACGCGTCAGACATAATATTCTAATAAAATAAGTAACATTGCGTGCTAGAATATAGGTTTAGAAATTCGAAAAATACCCAAAACCGAATCGGAGCACCCCACTGTCCACGTGGTCTTGGTCTGTCCTACCCCTAGAGTGTTTTTTTTTTGTGCTGCGGAGGCGCGGAGGGAGGGCTGCGGAACGGAGCATGAGTGAGCGTGCTTTCGCACGCAAGGGCGGAAGGGCTGCACTTCCCGCAGCGCCGGAGCCAAGCGTTCCTCTAACTTTCGAAATTCTTCTTCTAACCTCAAAACTTTAAGCATGGATATCTCCATAATCATGGGGTTCTGAGGTGTGACAGTGGTACCAGGGGTAGCGTCCCCCCCCCCTTCCCCCCACGGTCCCGAAATTCGGTTTTACCTAATCTAAAGCTTTACCTTAATTTGTGAGTTTACCATGGCGTATCCGAAGCCTTGTGTTTCTGTGTCTGAAGAGTCGAGTAAAGAGTCGAGTGAAGAGTTGAAGAGAATATTTTCGTAACCATGGTGTTTATACGATAATAGTTGTCAGGGGGAGGTAGAAACCCACCCTTCCTACCCCTCCCAACCCCCCTTTTCCCCCTTAACCCCATAAATTAGTGACAGATTTAAAAATTTAACCTTAAAACTTTAACCACGATATCTCTGTAACAACGAGGTTTACACGAAAATAGTTTGCCGGAGGGGTGAAAAGTCCATAGTAACATTAGATATAGCAGTTTTTACATTATTTCATATTTACAGGTTTATGCCAGATGGAATATACTTGAATGCAAGAAAATTGGGCCCGGAAAAACTAGCAAGGAAAATGTACGAGTTAATACAAGAACCAGACAAGTACGCCGATTTCTTTAGATGGCGTAATCATTATTCCTATCATCGCAGGGACGAGAGCATCGAAACTAACGACTACTGTAGATTCTGTTCTATGCTTAACGAAGAAGACTTAGTCAGGACTCAGTCTATATATAGGAATTTTAAAGAATGGTGGGACCCACCTCATCGTTGTTAAGTTATTAAGAAAAAATGAGAATAAGTAAAATTGTTTACAATATTATTAAAATGTGTAACAAGACGTAGGAGTATTTTAATAATTGGTAATTTGATACTATATACCTTTGTTTTGGTATATGAATACAAATAGATTTGTCGGATGTGGCACCTTTTATAAATACCGAAAAATATATATTTTAAAACCAGCATTTCAGTTACGTTAAAATATTAGTAAGACATTATAACTAGGTTGGCAAACAAGCGTATAGTCCTGATGGTAAGTGGTTTTAAGCCGTTTTTTATTTATTTATAACATATTAAGAAATGCAATTACATTTACAATTACATGATATTTACTTGCAAAAGCCTTTAAGCTTCTCCACAAGTAACAGTCTTACGCATTTTATACCGTTAATATACTATAAAACAAATAGGACGAGGCTTTTTTGCCACAATTATAGCATAAAAACAACTAAAATTATCATCCCCATTGAATAATTTTATCTAAATGTCTAAAATTTAATTTTATGGATTTAGTAAAATAATTCAATCCGAAAATTTCAAACAAAACACTACCTCGTTGTCCACATTTCATTTTTATTTTATTTAGACTTTAGTTTACAGGCTGTGTGGTTACGGCAGCAAAGAATATAGCCACCCTCTCTCTTCTCGTGGGTGTCGTAAAAAGCGACTAAGGGATAACACAGTTTCACTACCACCTTGGAACTTAAAAAGCCGATCGATGGCGGGATAACCGTACAACTACTGGCTTCCAAATACACAGGCCGAAGAGTCTTCGGTGCGTGCAAAAAAGCCAGCCCTGCGGTCACCAACCCGCCTGCTCAGCGTGATGATTATGGGCAAAACATGAGTTCACGCCATTTTTGGCGCGAACTTGTGGAGGCCTATGTCCAGCAGTGGACTGCGATAGGCTGATGTGTGTGTGTGTGTGTGTGTGTGTGTGTGTGTTTTTACTTTATATTTGAACTGTTCACATACTTATTAACACGTGGGTTTTTGGTGTTACTATACGTAGTCATAACGAATGATAACCTTTTTAAGCAAAGTGAAGGAAAATCTGGACAAAACTTATTTTGTTTTATTTAGTTCTTTTTAGTCTGTTCCACTTTGAATGAAGTCCATAAATTCAAGATAGGACGTTAAAAGAAAGTTATTTAAAACTTTTTCATTACAATCCTACGTCTAAGAAGTTCAAATAAAGGATAAGTCGCGTCTACGAAGGCCGGACTGAAGATTACTATCGTAAAGGACGAATTTGCCGAATGACGTTCTTTGAAGTATTATTAACTTTTCTATTGAAACTTCAGGGCTCTCGGCCTACATCAGTACCGTTTAAATTTCGCGAAATCCCTTTAGCCGTGATCATCAATGTATTGTTTGTTTATTTGTGCTATATAATTAACTATAACACAACATAATAGTTTCGCATTTTTTTTTGGAACCAAGATAGTGTAAAAAAAAACAGTGTGCTTTAGACCACACGACTGAAGTAAAACTTATTACACAAGTTTACTTCCCAAGTCAAGTATGCGACGTCAAACTACGCATACTTGCAGCATAAGCAGCTTTATTTGTTTTTTTTTTTTTTTTAAGTTAATTGTTTAGATATGTTATTATGATTGACGCCGCGTTGGCGCAACGGTCACAGTCATGGATTGTATCTGTTGCGCTGGCGGTTGCGGGTTAGATTCCCGCACATGACAAACATTTGTATTGGTCATACCTCCCCACCATGCCTCGGAGAGCATGTTAAGCCGTCGGTCCCGGTTGTTATCATATACACATAATAGTGATCGTTACTCATAGTAGGGAATATATCTGTCAACCCACATTGGAGCAGCGTGGTGGATAAAGGTCTGATCCTTCTCCTACATGGGGAAAGAGGCCTATGCCCAGTAGTGGGATATTACAGGCTGAAGCGTTGTTATGATTATTGACAGACTAAATTAAATTATTCAAATACAATAACTAAATGACTAATCATAAAATATATTTATAACGTAAAATTTTGAACCGTAATTCCATATGATGCATTTAAACACATATAAATTACACAATAGTTTCTTATTGGTATTTTTTATTCTGTACGGAGGTATTTTATTAGACTTTTTAAGCAGCCAGACCGGATTCGTTTGTAAATTAGCTTCTATGTAGAAGCATCAAGTTTATTTACTGTTTAAATATGTTCATTTATCATATACCACTTGTCATAATTTTATTAAAGTGTAAATTTCGATCGAGTAAATAATTGCCAAAATATTTTGAAAGGAGCTTAAATATTATCACATCAGTGTAAAATTGTCTGGCAACAAATACTGCCGACAAAAGATGTCTGACAGTATCAATTATTTCATACAGTTTACAATATTTGTACAACATAAGTAACAATCAGCTAACGTCAACTTATTTTTAACCGATGTCAAAAAAAGGAGGAGGTTACTCAATTCGACCGTATATATATATTTATATATTTTATCTCCTTTTAACTCCTATGTTTATAAACCGATTTTGATAATTCTTTTCTTGTTGGAAAGGAGATATCCCTAGTTTGGTACCATGATAAGGAAACCAGGATCTGATGATGGGATCCTAGATAAATCGAGGAAAACTCTCGAAAATCCACATATCTTTTTACTGGGTGTACCGATTTTAAAGATTTTATTTTAATCGAAAGCCGATCTTTATCATGTCACATTTAAATGTCATCGAGATCTGATTACAACTTTTGGAGTAATCTTTGATAATGCGTATTTACATGACAATTTTTTCGTCGACCTACGTTGTTTTGCTTGTCGATATAATTGAAGTCGGTTTTTCTTCGTTTGCCTGCAAACACAATTATTGCTTATAGAGTTTTATTATTTTATTTAATCTATACAAATAAATGAAATTGGAGTGTCTGTTTGTAATATTAAGATAACCGCTTTTTACTAAATGCATATGGATGTATACACGGTACATATACCAAAAATACATTTTTTTTTTACAAATTTATCTGTCTGTCTGTCTCTTTGATCCTGCTAATCTTTGAAACGGCTGGACCGATTTTGACGGGACTTTCATAGGCAGATAACTGATGTAATAACTTGTGCTGTTTTTATTTTAAAAATTTATTTATTTTATAACTCTGAGAACCTCTGAGAACTTTTTTGTTAAACGTTCAGATAGTTAATTATTATTTTGTTCATTTAATAGAACGTTTCAATTTTCACATATCACAGTAACTATTCTCAAGGGGTCTCAACTGACACATACTTTTTATAATAATATTTGAGTATATTTTGAAGAGAGGGTTTATCAAAGCGTATGACGATCATACTGGGTTACCGATCAATAAGACTTATGTTGTAAAGCAGTGGTTATTGTACAAAAAGAATGACACGACAATCTAGATGATATTTGAAAATATTCGTGTGTAAGTTTGTAAAAATATTTTATTTGATAATTAGTTCAAGACTTTTTTTATATCATCACTTCAGCTTATCGCAGTCCACTGCTGGACACAGGCCTCCACGAGTTCGCGCCAATAATAGCGTGAACACACGTGTATTGCCCATAGTCCCCACGCTGGGCAGGCGGGTTGGTGACTACAGGCTGGCTTTGTCGTACCGAAGACTCTGCTGCCCATCTTCAGCCTATTGTATTTCAAAGCCAGCATTTGGATGGTTACCCAGCCATCGGTCGGCTTTATAAGTTTCAAGGTTTTTTTCTGAGTTGGCCCCGTGCCCCAACACAAGTACTTGCGGAGTTATCCATTAATTACCGGACCCTGTATAAATTCCTTTTTAGTACGGTGGTACCTGATGCTGTACCCAAGAATAAGCATGTCATTTAAAATGTTGAAACATTGTTTACAATTATACTCAAAAGGATAAAACGTAAACGTAAAAGTATACACATGAATCTAACAATAAAAAAATACAATATAGGTATCTAATATTAAAATACGTGGTTTAGTGTACTAAAGCTCGTTGACTACCGTGTAACATTATGAACGTATCCTATGAACACATCTACATTTATAATTAACGTAGCTCTTGTCGGGGTAAATTCTCTTTGGCTATTGGCTTTACTTTTGGATCGAAATAATATCGACCTTCACGCTAAACAAGCACAGATGAAAAACTTTTATTTTTCAATAATAGTGTTTTGGAGTGTGCTACCGAGGCTAGTACCGACTTCTCCCTCCTCGGCAAAAGGACTGGCGCACGATCGTCGCCTTTCTCCTTAAGCGCCAGACAGAGGGCGGTCGACTTGGGGAAGTCGGCCGTCCACCAATTCTGCCCGGGTGCGGTGTCCGCCGCGCACCACCCTAATGGCAAGGGCCTGTTGAGGCACGCTTCCGGGTTTGCAGAAGAATCTGGATTCCTGTGATCCCTGCACAGGTGAAGAAAGTGGACCCCGTGTGGTTTTAGTGGGTATACTGGAGTCCAGGAGTCCCACATACCCGGGTCGCTTCCCCGGCGGCCAAGCATGCGAAACGCATTACCACACGTTAAAAAAAAGGATAGGTAAAAGTATTGTGTTGCTTAAAATGTATCGGAGATGATTTACCGACAAATTAAAAATGATATAGAAATTTCAAGTTGTAGCGCTTTCATTTAAAAAAAATAGTAATATAGTTTGGGATCTAAATAAAAAATATATTTTAAAAATGAAAACGAGATTTTAATAAAACGAAAAAACAAACAATGACGGAAGGCAAACCGTCTTGGCTTTTTAAGCCAAACAGGTCAAGAGCGAAACAAGAAACTTCAAGACTTTTCATTTCAGTTCAGGTAAAGTTAAGCAAGAAATTTTTACCTTTTACTCCTGCTCGAAAGATTTTTCTTTTTACAACCTTACAATTTTAGGGTGAACATAATAAAATTTATTATTAACAACACTAAATAAACAATTAATCTTTGCTGCCAAAATTTTTATTAGATGTCCGTGATTAAGTCAAAATAATATATTGCTTTACTTATTGCTAAGACAATTATTTTAAAAAATATAATAATGCAGATGTTTTATTTGTCATTGGTGTAAATACTCCTTTTTTCTTTTTTGTTATACAAGGGTGAGTAAAGTTGTTTTGACAGTGTTATAACAGCTCCATTATTATTTGTTATTATACACTGCTTAAAACATCTGCAATAGATGTAAGGGATTGATAGATAACAGCTCCTGAGGAAATCTAAGGTAAGCATTTAAAAATATATATCAGCGCCATTATTTTATTAGGCATTCTTCAGATAAATGTTATTTGTGTTCAACTTCGTAGTGTAACAAAGCGTCACACGTTTCAGGATATTTTAACGATATTTTTTTAAGTAAATCTTTCATTTATAGAGAAAACCACCATGAAGTTGCTAAACTATAATGAAAATGCCTGAAGTTATCTGTTCTAGTCCCATGATTAGGTTACTTCTGCTTCTCCTATTCTAGAGACTATAGAATTAGTAACCTTAATATCAATTAGGCGTCCTGTAAATAATCGAACCTTTTGTGAAATTTCACTTGTTTATTCGAACATTTGAAACAATTGAAGATATATTTGACGACATGTGTGAAAGCGTAACGTGTTTCAAACAAAACTTCAGTCGAAGAAGGATAGCATTGAATGAAAGTGACGAAAATATTCAAAGAAAAAGTTCGTTATTTTTTATTCTCACCGATATTATTCTCTATTTTGGTAGAAGTATTTAGGTATTATATAATTTATAATTATTTATGTAAGAGATAATTATTATTTAGAAGTATTAGGCGACATTTTAATAAAAATATTTAATAACTTTGCAATTCATAAAATCAATGTTAAATATTGTAGCGCAGTGTAAAGGTCGGCGGAAGATTGAGAGGATAAAGTCTAGCTTGAATACCCGTTATGAACTCAACAAGTTTTATTCAGAAAATTGAACGTATTGAAAAGATGACTGAGTAGGTTACGGACTTCGGTAAGCCGTATACTTTTCTATTGTTACAGTTTTTCTTTGTATTTTATTTATTTCTTTAAGTTTGTGCGTCACCAATACTAGTAATAAAAAAAGGACTGCGAATCACGAGTGGTATAATGATTTTTATATTTTATGAAATTGAAGAATTAGTCAAATCATTCTCTCTTGGTGCATGTCTCCGACTGCATGTTATGTACGATGTTGCATAAAACTTCGAAGGACTACCGTATTGATATTTTTAAGTGTACAGTACATAATGTTTTATATTGTTTCGATTTATTTCGCTGGCTTTGTGTAATTATTGAATTACTATCTTGTTCCAGCCTTTTTCAGTTGATTTTCTATTAGTCGTTCTTCACGCAGGCGGGTTTTTTGTTTTCTTTTATTTATTATTTTATTTGATCTCAAAAATTATGGTATATAAGGCTATGTTATCACTAATAATGATCTCTTAGTAGTATCTGTATGCAGTGTATTTTATACCTTCTTTTTTTGTCATTAAGCTGACAAAGCTTTTATTCTAATTCATCTGACACAGAACGGATGTTTAATTAGCAGATGCTTAAGATTGTACTAACAAGGAAAGATAAAAAAAATGTTTTCTTCATCATGTGTGTTACTACCAAGTCTTAACAAACGCCGGCGATCATTAAGCAAGTAGAACTCTTGACACGGATTCTATGGACAATAGTTTTTTTTTTAGGAATTTTGTGTTAGTGTTACTGTTACGTATGCTTGTAGTTTGCAGTAATTTTTATAGTGTGTGTGTGTGTGTGTGTCGTTAGTTAACTGACACAGTACAGTATATAATATAATTAGTTTTTAGTACTTTTAACTTGAATAAACTTTAACGAAGGAGCAGTGAATATTTCTATAATGATATTTTTCTTTTGATTTTGTACGGAAAAGTAACAGGAATTTTTTAAACTTAAATATTTTATAACGATAATATTCATCATTTCATCATCATTTTAGCCTATCGCAGTCCACTGCTGGACATAGGTCTCCACAAGTTTGCGCCAAAAATAGCGTGAATCATGTGTGTTGCCCATAGTCACCACGCTGGGCAGGCGGATTGGTGACCGCAGGGCTGGCTTTGTCGCACCGAAGACGCTGCGTCTTCGGCCTGTGTAACGATAATATTATGAAACATAAAACCTTGTATATGACTAAAGCTTTTGTGAGGTTATAATTTGAGACTTGAAATAACTACTAAAAACTACTAAAATACTTTGTACTTCTACTTATAAGTACTTACTACTGAAGCAGAAATAGGTATTGAGACGTTATTTGTATTATTATATAAGTACATATACTTGTAGTAACTTACTACTTGAAACGAAGCCGCAATAAAATCCGAAAAAGTTGTTTAATTACAATGAGTGAAATTTACGTAAACATTAGAAAATAATCATCTATTGTATTAATAACAAAATAAATTAGACATTTTACTTATTATTACTTACACCCATGTACTTATTATCTCTTCCTCGGATTACACTTAAGTGAATTGCATAATTAAATATTTACTTCCGCCTCACTGGGGCGTATTTTCGACCGACAAGACAAGAACCGATCATTTGATGTTATTTTTTTTTGGAATGAAACATCATATAACATCTCGAAATAATAATAAAACATTTATAATTTATTTTTAAAGAACTTCGCTTAATAATTGTGTTTGCTCGCAAACGAAAAAAAAACCGACTTCAATTACATCGACAAGTAATACAACGTAGACCGACGAAAAAATAGTCAAGCAACAACAACATTATCAAAACACGCAACAACAACACGTTATCAAACAACGCATTATCAAAGATTACTCAAAAATTAGTTATCAGATCTCGATGAAATTTAAATGTGACCACATGATAAACTTCGGCTTTCGATTAAATTAAAAATCATTAAAATCGGTAAACCTAATAAAAAGTTATTGCGGATTTTCAAGAAGTTCCCTCGATTTCTCCGGGATCCCATCATCAGATCCTGGTTTCCTTATCACGGTACTAAACTTGGGATATCTCCTTTCCAACAAAAAAAGAATTATCAAAATCCGTACATCCAGTAGAAAGTTATGCGGTATAATACAACGTAGGTCGACGAAAAAAGCGTCAAGTAAAAACGCATTATTAGATATAGCTCGAAAAGTAGTTGTTAGATCTCAAATAAATTTAAATGGGACCAATCGGCACACACCACCTTTCGATTAAAAGAAAATTTGTCGAAATCGCTCCACCGAGTCAAAAGTTCTGATGTAACATACATAAAAAAAAAATAAAAAAATACAGTCGAATTGAGAACCTCCTCCTTTTTTGGAAGTCGGTTAAAAAGCGTTTCTTAACCATGTCTATAAGCTGTTTCGATGGTCGAGGGTCCTTACTAATCGCATTTATGCAACTACCCACGGTATTCTTTAAATATACGTATGTATAATTAAGAAAAAACCTCTAGGTATACTTAGGTAACAAAAAATAACCATGTTTTAATCATTATTGATCACACGTATTGACGACTAGTAATAGTGAAATAATTTTTAATAGCGAAAACGTTAAGTAATTTCCCACCTGCTTGTCTTAAAGAAAATACCCACTAATTAACGTTAACATAGTTTCCTAAGCATACGACACAAGCGTGACAGATCGGATTAGTTTAATAGGCGCAGGGGGATTAAATTAACTTGACATTTCCGAGGGAAACTAAGAAAGTTATTTAATGAAGCGAGGACCTTCGGAATCGTATTGGTTTTAAGGTTAAGTATTGTTAGCGTTAGTTTTATGTGCACGGCTAAATACTACAGTGATTAATTGGGGCACAAATATGTGGGCTTAGTAGCGCTGGCTTTCATAAGGAACATATTTATGAATTTGTTATTTCGTCGTCATCTTTAATGTTTGCTTTGACAGTTTATAAAAGAGAGGCTTTTGTTTTGTGGTAATCGTTTTCAGTAAAATATACGAGTATATTGCGAATCAGAAGAAAAATAATACGGTATCAGCTTCAAAATGGAAGTCATTCATAAAATTTTGTATACCTAATTGGTAAAATGACGTTTTGAAATTGTTTTTGAAGCTTACTTGAATGACGAGATTTTTATATTTATTGACTAGCTGACCCCGTAAACGTTGTTTTTCCATATGTGCTATAACCCCCCTTAATCCTCCCCCCTCCCTTATAACTTATAATTTCATGAGAATCGGTCAAGCTGTTTCGGAGGAGTTTAACTACAAACACCGCGACACGAGAATTTTGTATATTAGATATACTTAATATATTCTCATGAAATTTTGTGTGCATATCGGGTAGGTCTGAGAATCGAACAACATCTATTTTTCATACCCCTAAGTAATGGGGGGAGGGGAGGGGGGAATTAAGGGGGTTTATAACATATACGGCAAAACAACGTTTGCGGGGTCAGCTAGTATTAGAAAAAAATTTAAGATTTTCTTTTTATTTGTATGAAAGTGTTAAACTCAGGACATCGTACTGTTATCTGAGGACTACTTTTTTATAAAGTGAAACAACATACACAGGTTTTGTTACATTTTTTGGATACATTTGTACTGTTTATAGAAGTACGCTCTATAGTTTACTTCAAATCGACGATCGTAAAACCTATAGAACATTTATTATTGAATACCGTAGGTCCTCTCAATTACATTTGTAGATATAAACATAGAGGACACGCGGGATATTTGAGACAGTTTTTAATTTAAGCAACATATCTCGCCTAAGAAATATTTAACATTTTTTTATTTATTTTTTTCTTATTGCTTAGAAAACCGACAGCTTTACAAACAATGTACTTTACAGCTAGGTATATGCTATATAGTAAAGCCAATATCAAGTTTCCCTTAGATTGCTAAATAATACTGTAACAATCAAACTTACAACGCTAAAATGAAATAACAATGATGAATTATGAGTTATGGAATATGTTGTAGCACATCAAAAACAATAATCAAATTAAAGTATTGGTGAATTTCAACAATAACAAAGACTACTTGGTCTGTTACAGTTCAGCTATTACCGAGGTAAGTTGTAACAGGTAGCGGGGTAAATTGTGACAGTATTGTGCTTAGACTATGTGATTAATAAAAAATATTATGAGACATTTTAATGAGGAAGCGCAGAGCAAGATAAATCTTGCTTGAAATCTGCAGCATATCGACTAAAGTAGTGTTGTGTTCCTGTGATGAATAAGGGGGGGCAGAGCTCCTAGGGAGGGTTATGCGTTGGATCAGTAACGCGCTTGAAATGTTTCTGGTGTTGCAGGCGTCTATTGTATATGGTAAAACTTACCATCGGGTGAGCCGTGTCCTTTTTTTTGACCTAGTCGCATAAAAAACCTTTATAATTATGTAAAACATACATAAGTTAAAGTAATTTTTTAAGGTCTTCCTGATTCTGACAATAATATACTAGATACAGTAATATAAGGACTTTTGGCTGTACACGTGGATGAAATGGTTCCAATATGATTGTTATTCAAGCTAATTTTAGAGCTAATTTTACATCTAACCGAAACCTATTCAAAGGTTAAACCGTAGATTTAGACTAGCAGTAGTATTAGTCTTTCGTTTATAGAGATGTGGTATTATGAATTGAAAAAATAAGCAATTCAGCATGCAACATGCACACAAAACAAGACCAAATATTTGTTTTCGAAAATAACTTTCTTAAAACAAACTTTTATTTCAGATTGTACTCAAGGTTTATCAGATTGTGTGATTTATTAGATTTTGTTCAAAATCTCATCTCAAAATTGTAATGAAAAAACACAAACAAACATTATAAATTGAAATAAAAGCATCGCGGATATAATATATCCGGGATAATCGGAACGGAAAACCACAAAACCGGAACGAAACGGAGCACCATATAGCCTTCTAATTATCCCGAAATTCCCGCAAAATCGGAATCCAATAAAATAACCAAAAGTTTTCTATTAAATACAATTTTTGCAAGTAAAATAAATCTACACTAATATTATAAAGCTCAAAAGTTTGTTTGTTTAAACTCGCTAACCTCAGGAACTACTGGTTAAAATAAAAAAACCTTTTTTTTTGTTGGATAGCCGATTTAGCAAGGAAGACTATATGCTATTTTTTCCTCAAATTAACCCGGGTGAAACCGCGGCCGACTAGTAAGAAATAAACAAAAACGTGTGCGTCAGATCCGACCCACGACTGGAGTTTACTCCTTCAGGTCGACTATCTAAATAGGTACAAAAAAAGCTCACTAGTCTAAGAAAAGAATAATACCATATCAAACGGTAAATAAACTAATTATATAACGCCTAACGCCATCTATCGATGAAACGTTACGACGAGATGGCGTTATTATGATTTGACGTCTCGATTAAATATTGTTGAAGTGCACATGAGGGAGAGCAATAAATGGTATTCCTGAGAATCGAAATGAGAATTTGGTGAATGTTGTTGTTCAGTTGAGTAAAACTATTAAGAATCCTCTGACTGAAGAAGACATACAACATGTTACTAGAGTTGCACAATTTAACAGAACTACCGAAAAACCGCGGAGTGTCATCGTCAAGTTGCGAAGTGCAAGACATCGTGACGCAGTTCTCGCAGCGGTTGCTCAATACAACAAAAAGAATCCCAAAGAAAAGTTAAACTCAAGTCACCTCGGGATCGGTGGAACTTCCAAGCCAGTGTATGTTTCGGAACACTTGTCACCAGCTAATAAAGCTCTTCACGCAGCCACACGTATTAAGGCCAAAGAGATGAATTACCGTTTTACTTGGATCAGGAATGGGAAAATTTTTGTACGTAAGGACGAATTTAGTCAGGCTAAGCTGGTTAAGAGCATGGATTGCCTTAATGCTATCAACTAGCGTCATTAGGTCCGTCAATGTTACCGTTGTTGGGTTGATATAATGTTTGATATATATTATCAAAATGTGAGGGGGTTGAGAACAAAAACGAACAATGTCATGGAAAATATATGAAATTCCGATTATAAAGTTGTAGCTTTCACTGAAACTTGGTTAAATTCATCAATTTCTAGTAATGAACTGTTCGATTCGCGTTATATAGTATACAGGAAGGATCGTTTTTGTTCTCCCTCTAACTCTAAAAAAGACGGAGGAGGCATATTGATTGCTGTATCTAAAGATATCTCTTCGTGTCGAATGTCACGCTGGGAGACTGATGGTGAAAATATGTGGGTAGTATTACACATTGTCTGTGATAAGTTTGTAAAAAGAATAGGTGTCTGTGTTGTTTATCTGCCACCTCCAGTAAAGATTGAAACTGCCAAAGGTTTGTTTGAAGGTATAGATACTGTTATAAATCAAATTGATGACGTAATAATAATGGGTGATTTTAATATGAGTTTTATTGATTGGAGTGCTGGAGACAATTTTTCATGTATGACTCCATCTAATTACAATAACGTGCTCGGTAACTCATTAATTGATTTTCTATCTACTAATGATTTGCATCAATACAATAATATTAAGAACTGTGATGACAGACTTTTGGATTTGGTAGTTAGTAATATGACTAATGTGACAGTAGTTGAGCCTCTTGACTTGTTGAGTAAGCTGGATTTGTATCACCCTAGTCTGTTGATAAGATTCTCGTGTTCCAGCATATCGTACCTCCGTCCCAAAGTCTGTATGCATTTCAATTTTTATAGGGCTGATTATACGGGGATTGTTGCAGAATTAAATAATATAGATTGGTATCACAGATTTGCTGATTGTGAGGATGTCAATGCCATGGTCACGATTTTTTATAGTGTACTGTACGATATAATAGAGCGATTGGTACCCAAACGGAAAAATCGAAACTCCAAATACCCTAACTGGTTTAAACACAGTCTTATTAAGTTGCTAAAGGAGAAGGAGAGGCTTCATATCAGGTATCGTAAGTATGGTAACCCTAGGGAGAAGCTTGAGTATGAAATACTACGTAGTCGTTGTCGTGATTTGTTTAATAATTGTTATAATGACTACAACAATAATGTCGAACAAAATGTTTCCAGGAACCCATCGTCATTTTGGAATTATTTCAAGAGTAAGCGTAATACGAAATTTCTGCCAACAGCGATGTCGCTGGATGGCGAAAGTACTGGTTGTGGTAGGGAAGTAGCGAATTTTTTTGCCACTCACTTTTCGTCCGCCTACCGAAACAAAACTATGCTTACGAATACAATTAATCCAAATAATTTGCAAAACACTCCACTCGCATATAGCTCTTACTGTATGACTACTTTTAATAAAATAGTATTCTATGAGGTGGAGGTTATAAAAAAAATTAAATCATTAGATCCAAGAAAGGGACCGGGTCCAGACGGAATTCCTCCTATATTTGTTAAAAGGTGCGTAAATGCTCTTGCTTTACCTTTGACTGTCATTTTTAACAGTTCATTGAAAAATGGAATTTTTCCTGACGAATGGAAAAGAGCTCGAATAGTACCAGTTTACAAAAAAGGTGATCGAGCGGACGTTAAGAACTACCGTCCAATTTCTATCCTCTCATGCTTTTCCAAGCTGTTTGAGAGCCTTGTGTATCCCTCAGTCAGTAAATATTTCAGCAACATCATAACACACTCGCAACACGGGTTTAGGCATGGTTTATCAACGCAAACTAATTTAACGGTTTTCACTTCGGACTTGGCACTGGCGATAGATGGGGGGGACCAGGTAGACGCCATATATACTGATTTTAGCTGCGCTTTCGACAAAGTAAACCATCAAATACTTATTAATAAACTACAACAGTATGGCATTGGGAATACACTTATTGGATGGTTTCAATCGTATCTAACAAAAAGACCTCTTAAAGTTGTTGTTAATGGCTTTGAGTCCAATACGTACTTTGCTGACAGTGGGGTTCCACAGGGCTCTCATTTAGGCCCCCTTCTGTTTCTTGTTTTCATAAATGACATAACCCAGTTTATCAAACATTGTAGATGTTCACTATTTGCAGACGATTTGAAAATATACAAAATAGTTAAAACCAATTCAGACATAGATTCGGTGCAAAGCGATCTCAATAATATAATAGAATGGTGTCATCACAATAAAATGACTCTTAACGTAGGTAAATGTTTCCATATAAAATTTACCCGGAAGAAAAAGCCGCTTGTCTCTAGTTACTCTATTGGAAATGTTATCTTGCAAGAGAAATCACAAATTAAAGACTTAGGAGTTATTATAGATGGCCGTTTAACTTTTGTGGCACATGTTGATAATATAGTTGTTAAAGCTGCACGAAATCTTGGTTTTATCAAGCGGAACACACGGGGTTTCTCATGGCGAACAAAAACGATATTATATAATTCTCTAGTGCGCAGCTGTCTTGAGTACGCCAGTGTTATCTGGAATCCTCAGTACAGTATACACTCTCAACGTATTGAGAGCATTCAGCGTGTTTTCACAAGGCATCTTGCTTTTTACGAAAGCAATTTTTCGCACAGACAAGTGTACGGGGAGCGTTTGGCAAGGTTCCACATGATTTCTCTTCGGAGTAGGCGCGAGGTTTCAGATCTGACTTTCCTGCACAATATATTACATAATAGGGTTACCAATTCTGAAATAACAGAGAGGATAATCATATCGGTTCCCTCTAGGACACACAGAAGAATCCACGCGCACAAGATATTTTACATTCCATGCGTAAAGTCTCACATTGGGAAACAAGCTCCCCTAGTGCGTTTGTGTAACAAATATAATAGTGTCAGTAAATCGATTCCAGGCATTGACATTTTTCACAACTCTCGCTCTGTCTTTAGATGTAAGTTACTTAATTATTATATAATGCATGATTAGTTTACAAAATATATTTAATTTATTTTACAGTAATTTTAATTTTGATTTTAATTTTGATTTTGATTTTAATTTTGATTATGATTTTAATTTTGATTTTGATTTTGATTTTAATTTTGATTTTGATTTTAATTTTGATTTTGATTGTGATTTTAATTTTAATTTTTCTATTTGGAATTTTTGATAATTTGATTTGACTTTTGTTATCTACCTATTCTTAATTACTTAATTAATGATAATTTGTTTCTAATCGTTATTTTGATTAAATTGTCCAATTGTTTAATTTTATAAATGTATATGATATTAATATGTTTTTTATCTTTATTTTTGATTTTGATTATTTTGGTTGTGATGATGATGATTGGGTGTCACTCTTTTTTTATGAATATTGTAAGTGTTGAACTATATTAATGTAGGTATATTTAAAGTTCAAATATTTTAATTATTTGTGATTTTTTGTGCTTTTAAACATTGTATTCCAAAATGTTATGTACACTTGTAAGTGACATGCATATCAGATACTTTGTTATTATATATTTGTAATTTTAAAATTTTTATATGTATGTTGTAAGTGTGCTTTTGAAAATAAATAAATAAAAAATAAAATAAAATTAGAAAATGTCGTTGCGCCTTTAGACTTTACGCTATATATGGCATGACGAGAAACGTAACAAGATCATTTGTTCAGTAGATTTAACTCTTCATATTTTATTCATACCGGGGGCCTTACATGAAAATCGATTCTTAATGACTAAACTCCGATAATATGAAGATAAAACAATTGACTGGATAAAATGGAAAATATTTACAAATAATAATTTTAATAACATTAACATATAACCAATTCAAATAGATATATAAACAAATTTTTACAGTCGTTGATAAAATTTAAATAATCTTAAATTAAGCTTTAGCATTAAAATATATAAACTCATTAAAATTAACGATACGGATGTTAAAATAATAATATCCAAACCTACATTTTAAAGTGTGTAATGGAAAATTTATGCGTTGACACGAACACAAACATTGCTGATGAACAGAAGAAGTAATTTCAATATTTATGCGAACTCTCCCTCGGAATAATTTTTCACACGAAACCCGTCCTTGACCCACAACCTGTTGCTTGGTCCGGGTTTGACATCATTCTCCTGTACTCAAATATTAAATATTTATTTCTATATATCACACTGAAAAATAAAACTAAAATATTTATTAACCTTTATCTGTTTGGTGTGTCAAAATTACAGCTTTTTAATTATGTAATTATATTTTTATTTTCGTTTTGCGGAGCTCGATATTTCGACATTATCAACGAATTGTTTACGAAGCACATGATAAATACCCGGTTTTTGAATAATTTTAGTAATAAAAATAACCATGTTAATTTATAATCTTATGTAATTATAGTTTTTCACAAGTATCAAAATCAATTTCATTGAATCAATGACATTCTTTGTCTATTATTCTAATTCATTCAGCTTATATTAACTCCAATTTTTTTTATGTACCACAAGTATGTCTAACAAGCTTATATTTCACCTGATGGTAAGCGGATACATGACAGTGTTACAAAGGAACACAAAATTACTTGAAAGCAGTATTATTTGCTTGTTATATTCTAAAGTAGGACTCCCAGTTAGACAGCTCCAAATTTTGTGGTAGATATGTATATCTTGTTGTACATCAATAAACTAATTTTAAACACAAAAAACAGTAAAACTATATCAATAAATTAATATTCAAGAGGCAAGTTTCTTTATTTCTTTTCGATATACTCTAAAACTGCTGCAATTGTGGTACTAATCCTTAGTTCTGACAAAATAATCCATCTACAAGACATTACCTAATTAGTTATAGGAACCGAATAGTAATTTTAAATACCAATTAATCTGATATCAAGTCTCGAAACAGGAGAAGACGTCTTCGGTCTGTGTATTTCAATGCCAGCAGTTGGATGGTCATCCCGCCACCGGTCGGCTTTTTAATTTCCAAGGTGGTAGTGGAACTGTGTTATCCCTTAGTCGCCTCTTACGACACCCACGGGAAGAGAGGGGGTGGCTATATTCTTTACTGCCGTAGCCACACAGCAAATTAAAATATAGTATTATACAACATTATGCAAATTAAAGTATAGTAATTTAAATATAGTAAAAAATGTTTACTATAAAAAAATGAAATAAAAAGTAATAAAAAACATGAAAATAAAATCATCGCAAATAAGCACGAGATGAGCAAAACCGTACTTAAAAAAACCCGCCCTAAAACCCTTATCCGTCACAACATAACTAAGCGTGATAAGTTAATTCGGATATAAAATCAGAATTTTTATATGATACTGAGAAATTTGTGATACTACGTTATTGCTACCATCAAAAACAATCGCTTTACATTTTAATATAATAAGTTCCAATAACGCGTCTTCTAGTATATTAAATTGCTAATCTATATATTAACACGTGAAGCAAAAACTTTGTATCCCTTTTTACGTAAATTGCGCGGACGGAGGAGTATGAAATTTCCTTCACTTATAATTTGAATAGAGAAGGAGTACAGAATGCTATTTCTTTTTATTATTCATAAAAATCTATTAAATCAAAAAAAAAAAACATTTCACACACTACCACGTATTTAACACACACACGCATATTATACTCTTTTGTTAATTGTCAAAGACAGTAGTCAAATTGAATTTTTTTTTTAAAGTTTCTTTATTTTATTTATGTTTTGTTTGTTTTTTTAATTAAAATTTTTTATTATGGTCGAATTTTGACCACTCGGTGACACTACTAGGTATATTCTAAAATGGTTAATTTGTAATTTTCTTAACATCTATCTATTACGGTTATACAGTTAGAACCCGAGGTGAAGCGAACCTACAGCAATGCTTCAGTACTACTATTACGTAGAGCACATATACATATTTCGATTTTTTTTATGAACAACTGACTGACTGATGCAAAAATTCGGACCTGAACAAATAACTGTAAAATAAATAAAACAGTTGTTGTAAAAATTAACAGAGTTAGAATACAATTGTGGTGCTATTGTTTTAGGAGAAATTTCGCCAGCGGGTTTCTGTACTTGGGTACTCGTATTACATTACAAATTGAAATAATATATTGTATGACTTTGTATATCGTACAAACACTAAATGTATTGTTAAGTTTTCACTCTCAACCTTCGAAAGCGGCCAAAATACTAATCTCCTAATTAATTAGAATGAGACGGCCTGTTATTAGGTCCAGTACTGACTTAGCGACCCTCCCGCATCTTGGTCTTGTGCTTTGACCTCAAGCCCTGTGTCCTTTACGCCATCAATGGAAACACCGACAGCTATTACTTTCTAATTAATTAATTTACTTTAGACGATATATAATTTATTATTGGGAACATAGTTACCAAACGTCTGATCTATTTCTCTTCAGCGAGGCTTAACAGTAAAAGCGAAATTTTTAAACAAATTTAAATGTAAAAAAAGACAATTTAAACAAATTTTTAAACAACTATATATAGCCTACCCTTGATCCTTTATCTCTGTAGGATGTCTGGCCACCTTTAACAACGGAAAAACAACATTACTAGACAGCTGGGTTATTTATCTGCGATCTTTTTGGAAGGTAATTAATTATTTATTTCTTATGCAGCAGACAAATAAATTTTTGTACTTTATGCCTTTCATATATTATATATATGCTTTACATACAATTAAACAGCAAAAATAAAGAAATATACATAATGTGATTGTATTTTACGAAAGTTTACAGGAAGTAGAAAAATTGTAGAAGGAAATGGTGTAACGGTCCATTAAGACAGAAAAAGTAGTTAAATACAAGTTAGTCGGAGATCTTAACTACGCGGAGAGTGCAGTTAAACCACATTATTGGAAACGATTTAAAGCAAATAATTGTGTTTTAGAAAACGTATTTCCAATTTAAAAAAAATTAAAGGAAATAGTTGTGTTTTAGAAAACGTACCTATTTCAAATTTAAAAAAAGCTATCAAAACAATTGTTAAGAAAGCATTTCTATATTAACGTTCAATACTTCAAAACACGAATTCACTAACATTAAACTATGCCTATCTATAAATCCTTTATATGTTTAATTATAATACCCCGAATAATATAGCGTCGAGCGTTTGGCTCGTAAAAACATAATTGCCCGTATGAAAACGTTTTAAGTACCTATTCAATTAATTGGTATTGCACGAGTTGATTTCGAGCTCTGCACGTGATTTGATTACCGTACGAAACATTTATATCTATTCATACGTAGTATTTGAAATAGTTAATGTATCGATCATATTTGAATATAAAATAATTCGCAGTGGAGCAGCGTTGTCGATTAAACTCCAATCGTTTTCTTACAAACTTGAACTCTTTAACTGAGGTAGGGCACAGCAGGAATTTCTTGCTCAAAATATGGAGCAGCCCGACTGGGGTAGTACCTCGACCTTACAGAAGATCACAGCTAAATAATACTGCTTTCAAGCAGTATTGTGTTCCTGTTGATGAGTAAGGTGACCAGAGCTCCTGGGGGGATTGGGGATTGGGTCGGCAACGCGTTTACGATGCTTCTGGTGTTGCAGGCGTCTATAAGCTACGGTAATCTCTTACCATCAGGTGAGCCGTATGCTTGTTTGCCGAACTAGTGATGTAAAAAGAAAAAAACATAGAGAAAGAGGCATTGCCCAGCAGCGGGATGTTACAGGCTGAATGCATGCATGTAAAAAAATTATGCCACTTAACTATTAGATTTAACAGAATATTTTATGATTCAGCCCTTTTTTGATGAATTTTTTTTAAATCCCTAATTGAATTTTCGAAATAGGAATTTCTCTGGCAAACGCCAGGTAAATCAATTCCGTGTTCAGTATACCAAACGGCTGTGTTTAATTTCAATCAGTGACAGATGGGCACTGCGTATGGAAATGGACATGATTGTCAATATCGTACTCGTCAGAGGACGGATATTGACAAATCGAACGAAGGCTGTTCGACCTTCAGTTTGTTTGTCTTATTTGAAACGAAAGTGTTTTCGAATTGCAATAAACTGGGCTTAACTGGTTTATTTGTTTTATGGTATATTGGCTGCTGTTGGTATACTTGCTAGATTTTTGCCCGCCATTTTGTTTGCATGGTTAGGCATAGTTTTTACGTTATCCCATGTTTACTCCATCTCATAGGAACTGTATATTTTCTAGATAGGACTACACATTTCAAATAATGAAAATAAAAGATTTCTCTAGTACCTACTTTTAATACGCTTGAAAATATAAAGTTCAGAAAATCCTTAAAAATATATTTCTTTAATTGTATTGTAGATTTATAGTGAATTTCAATTAATATTAATAAATATTTAGTTTATTTTTTAACTTCAAAGTACCTTTCTAATCCCTTAAAGGGATGGAATTGAAAAAACCTTATATATAAAATTATCGTGTCATGATGTTAGCATACTCCTCCGAAACGGCTGGACCGATTTTTATGAAATTTTGTATGCATATCGGGTAGGTGCGAGAATCGGCCAACAACTATTTGTCATACCCCATTGTGCCAGGGCCCGGGGGTGTCGTCCGGGCCTACCGAAGTGGCGAATGCTATCGCGACCCTATTCGCCCCACCCAGGCGGACGACTGCTCACACAAGGTGGTTTTTTAGTCAGTAGGAGTCTGACATAACCCTCTGGCGCCCCCGCGCTGGAGGGTATCGATGGTGGATTTTCCCCACGTAAAAAAGGTTATATGGCAAAACAACGTTTACGGGGTCAGAAAGTATCTTATAAATTTAGCCTTAAAATATTCAACAATTCCTAAATTTACTACCTACTTTTTTATCACTAGTGATTAATATCTTTAAAATTCTTGGTTCTTTAGTTCAACATCATCACGGCTTATTTATTTATTCTTTATTGTATACCACAAAGAGTAATTTAATATAAAATTGTGTACAAAATTGCAAATGAGAATACGGTCCATTATTACGTGTATATTAATAATATCGATAACAAACGTATAACCGCAAATTGCAAACTTATGTTTTTCGCATACACTAAAAATGTATTCATTTTCCATTTAAAATCATAGCGATGATACTATGAAGCTAGTGCTGTAAGTAATATAAAATAATAATAAATAAAGCTGTACTTTCTGTTTCCTCTCTTGATATATGTATTTCGGTGAGTTATGTGAAGTAACCGCTGTAAGATAAATTAAATTTTGTATTGTTGAGACCGTCAGAATATAAAATCAGACGTTTTCTCTACTGTATATTATATTTACTTAGCTTCCTTCTATGGATAGTTCAGCTCTTGAATAAGTCACTCATTTGTGACATCTTTTCACTCTTCATAAGGTAATTCATTACGCATTTATCATTATATAGAGTACCTACTTTTACTACCTTTGGCTCGCTTCACTCGCGTGAAATTTGGCTGTTCCGTTTTCTGCCGTTAAAATAAAGTATTACTCAGTAATAACGTAGCATTTCCCCAGAGAAACATTTTTTTTAAACGGTTACAATATAAATTTATCCCATAACAAACATTAAAAAACACAAAAAGACAAAATTTCCCTCTTTACAATATTAGTATAGATTTTATTTATATCGTTGACCGTAAACGAGTCTTTTTTGTCAATGATATGATCATTTATTTGCGCGTAAATAAGTAAAAGTATTCCCATTAATTAAAAATAAAATACCTTTCAGTGTGTCGTCGGTGCTGGAAGGTTCTAGAGATGAAAACCACATTAAAGACTTCAAAAGCTGGTTCTATAATTACCTACATTGTAGATAAAGCGAAGGTTTTGAAAGGTGTCAATAGGCGAGCTTGAAACCGTATTTTAATTAAAATCCTTATATAATATTACACAGTAGAATAGTTTGAATCGTAAGGCACGATAGTTTAACGCTTATTTTTACTAAATGCTATGTTAATTATTAGTTTATTAAGTTTTGGAGTAGTAGTCACAGCGGGCTCATACAGCAGGGTCGCGGTCTCGATCCCCGCACGTTATAAATATTTGTATATATAATTACTAGCTGACCCCGCAAACGTTGTTTTGTCATATATGTTATTAACCTCCTCAATCCCCCTCCCCCATAACTTAGGGGTATGAAAAATATGTTGGCCGATTCTCAGACCTACCCGATATGCACACAAAAATTTCACAAAAATCAATCGGTTCAGCCGTTTCGGAGGAGTATGTTAGCTAACATTGTGACACGATAATTTTATATAATTATAAGATAACAGGAGTTTGTCGTAGTCTTATTTTTGGCGGCACGCTGTGTGTGTCTTCAGACCTCTAATACTGTATTAAAATCCTACGTTTGTGTTTGTGAATCCTACGCGAGTGTAATGCGTCTTTTTATGTTATTTATATTTATAATGTAAATTTTTATTTCTAATAAGACAGATAAAAGGTTTAGGACCATAGAGTGTCATTGATTTCGACGCATTTTATTTAGACTCTTCATCTTTATATATGTTGTAGTACTTCACTTCAGCCTGTAGTAATCCACAGTTGGGCATAGGTCTTTCTGTCTGTCTGTTTGTTCTGGCTAATCTCTGAAGCGGCTAGACCGATTTTGACCGGATTTTCACTGGCAGATAGCTGATGTAGTAAGGAGTAACTTAGGCTACATTTATTTCAGAAATTTATTTATTTTATAATACTGCAAACTGGACAATAACTTTTTGTTAAATTCCACGCGGACGAAGTCGCGGGCACAGATATTTACTACATAAGAATAAAAGTAATAAGTATGTATAATCTTTGCATTATATGTATTCTAATGTACGTAATAAAACATTAATCAATAAAAATAAATTACATTAATAGTAAAATTATCATCTTGTTATAATACGTCAAAGTTATGAATAATTATTTAATATACTATAAATTATAAATATTTACTTATCGTGAAATACTCGTACTCTAGTGAACAGATTTGTTTGCAATTAAAACGTTATTAAGACGGTAAGTTTTACAATTAACTCGTCAGCTTATAAAGGCAATTTAACTTTACCAAACAAATACTACTCGATTTAATTTGGTTATTTACTCTTCTAACTACAGATCTCACCGTAACTGGGTAACTTAAAGAGCCGATTTTTATATTTATATATATAAAATATGTACTCTTCGCTAAATAATATCCCACGGTTGGGCATAGTCATCTTTCTCCATGTAGGAGGAGGATCGGACCTTATATTTCCTACTATGGGTAAAGATCGCTATCTAACGGTGTCTGTGATAACCGGGACTGATAGGGCACTGTGGGAAGACCTCAGACCCATAAAAGCAGTGACTCTGACAGGTGATTAATATAAACAAATACGCGTGGTGACTATGGGCAAAACACATGAGTTCGCGCCATAATGTTTGGCGCGAAATTGGGGAGGCCTATGTCCAGCTTTGAACTGTGGTAGGCTGAAGTGACGATATTTACGTAAGTAAAGGCAAAATAAAATTAATAAATATATTCCTCTTTTGTGTGCTTAAAACAATTTTAGGATGCAACTAAAGTACGAAGTTTATTTTTTCTGCGACAAACTTTTTAACAAATTACAAAGTTTCGTACAAATTTCGGAGGCAAAGTTAAGCTGTTTTTCTTTCATTTTCACCCCATAACGTCGTGTTGATGTTCAAACTCGAAGTTTAATAGGAAAAACGCCGACACGAAATCCTATTTTATATTCTAAAATCATTTGTGGATCATAAATGCTTTTGTAATCACAAAATATATAAATTTTAACTTGAGCGCTTAGGATAGTAAAAGGGCGAAAAATAAACAGGCTCATGATATTAGCCTTCTAGTCTTCGCCCTTATTGAAACCATATATAGGCCAGTAAAAATAGCTGTTTTTTTTGCTAACCTAGCGCTAAATATCCGATCCAATTTTTTTTATAAGGTCATCTACTGAGTATCAAATCACAAAATGCTAACAGATTCAAATGAAGCTTCAACGCCATCTTGAAAAAACGATTAAATTCTATTTTTACTTGCCTAATATTGATTTAGGGTTTAAGAGTCGTTGTAAAAAATATCAATATTACTTTTTTACAGAGAAAAATACAAAAATTGTGTTTGCTCGCAAACAAAAAAAAAATCTCTTCAATTGAAATTGTCTCCTTGCCTTCAATGGTGGCTAGAAGACTGGTCCATTTTTTTGTCCAGTGAATCAGCACAGCGTTTCAACAAGGAAATTCCGCCAGCATTCTTGGCACCATTCCACGCGGATATTATTTTTTACCGCAAGTATCTGTAAATATACATACGTATATCCTGTTTTTTTGGAAGAGTCCTAATTGGTAAACAAACCGCTGTCAATCGTAATTCACGTTTTTTCCTCATTTATCACTCACTTTCACAGCATATTAGCTTACGGACATTTGTAAAACTCCATTTACTATTTATTTCACTAAAAACAAATATCAATTTATCATTTTAAACACATAAAAACTACAAAATACGAATTCCGAGAGTACAGATAACTAATATTTTCGAATATGACATTTCAATATCTTTTTTTATAAGGCAAATAGGGATGTGGTCATAATATTTTTAGAAGTGAATGAGTATAAGTGAATGAACAGCATGAGCGATAAAATAGGCCATGTTCTTTAACTATATTTTAAAATTTCACGAATTATAACTTGTTAAAATAATATTACAGTAAAGCGATTTGTTATTTATTTGTATTTTGTTATTGTTTTTTTTTCTTCTTTTTTTTATGTTGAGCGCACAAAAAAAATGCTTACAAAATATTGCAAATGTCAATCATTTATGGTAGTGTTCATTGTAAAGGTTTTATTTTATATTATGAATATTTCTGAATATCAATTTCATCCTGAACATTTTTAATGCTATCCCATATAATATTAAAGTATACCACATAGCAACGGCATAAACGTTTACTGTAGTTCACAGGAAAAAATTTTGAGACTTTAGGATGAGACTTAAGATTACCCAATGAGAGCTTCGTGGAGTACAATGTTATTAGTCCTTTTTTTAGATGTTAGAGAGAGTGTGCCGCCGGCGCAAGGTTTTTTATTCATAGTAAATACAAATAATGTGACAATAATATTAATAGGGTCGACTTTTTTTAGACACAGGCGGCCCCTTTATTTTGTTGTAAATTTTGTTTTTGGCTTTTTTTTTACCGACCATATCACATAAACGAAATATATAGGGGACTGTCCACTTTGTATGGGGGTTTCGGCCCCGAGTGGACAGTCACTGAGAATAATAATTATATATTAAGTTAGTAGTACTAACAAGTATGAATTAGAAAAATGATATAGTTTTGTATCCAGGTGTTTCATTTTTTGTTTTTTGTGGATAATTACAAGAAGGTTTCTGAAATAAAAAATCATTGTTTTGTTATTTTTGTTTTACTAATCGGATTCGTACGTTAACAGAATGTTATCTAAAAAGGCAAGGCAGGTAGATTTATAAAATCTTGAAACCTTTTTTAGCCCAAAAACCAAATAATTTCATGACATGGCCACAACAACCTACTGTCCGTCGACCAACCATGCAGTTGCAATAATATTTTTTTATGGCTTCTCTGCCTGACCTTTATTGTTTACATATAAAATAAATACAAAATATATTTTCCTACTTATGAATATGCCTACTGTGTATTTTACGTCGCAGTAGTGATGAATTCTCGGTTGACGGAAAACCTTACAGTAGGTTGCTATATCACCATGAAAGCAACATCGAAGTCAAATGAATGTATGAAGCAAAAGTCTGTAGTTTAGGGTTGCCATAATAAATAATATTTTCAATAAACAAATAAATCGATTAAATCGATAATCGAATTTAATATAATTAATTGCTTGCTTTTTATTTAGTCAATAACAATGTTTCTAAAATAGTTTATTTTTCACCAAAGTTAAATGTTTTTTTACTTAATACACTTTTATAGACTTTTTTTAGACTTTTTTCTTATTAATTCGATTTAACAATACTTTTAATCGATTTTAACAAATAATTGATTTAAAAATATTTTAAAATCCATTGTTCGTTAATAATAATTGTTTGTTTAAGACTGGCAACGTGTTGTAATCAAATCACCAACCGAAAATAAACTAGAAGTATATAATTAATGAATTAAAATACTTATTAAATAAACTTTTCATCAGTTTATATTGATAAAACTGCAATTCACGAATAAACATGATTTAATTTATGAAAATTATTGGTATATTTGTTTTTTTTTTTTGTATGAATACGAATAATACCTTGGGCCAAAATGGACAGTCCCCTTTGTTGCCTTTTATGCTCGATGCTCGATTAATATTTTTTTTCGTAATTCTGTACCTCTACTAATTCTTAGCAAAAATATTCAATATATTATTAGGTTTTGAAATAATTTTAGCAATATGGTATCATTAAATATTTCGATGTAAAATTAATTTTACTTTGTCTATGGCTTATTGATATTGTTCATTCATTTGCTCTTTGTGTCACTTCACTAAGCTACACTATACTCTAATTGTCTGTGGTCATAAGTACGCCATATTTGTTTACCAATTAGGACAATTCCAAAAAAACAGACCTTAGTTCTTAAGTTAGGATTTGCAAAATTTCGTAATAAATGTTTATTAAAAAAAAAAAAAAAACAGTTGACATCAATAAGTAATACAACGTAGCTAGTCGAATCATCATCACATCACCCCTACAGCCTATTGCAGTCCACTGCTGAATATAGGCCTCCACAACTTCACGCCAAAAATGTCTAGCCGAATGATTAGAGTTAATTCATCATCAGATCCAATTCAAATTTATAAGGGACCACATATGAAGTACATTTTAGTACCTACATTCAATTACCCCTTAACAATCCATTTAACTGTAAAAGTTAAACCAATGTTTGTTGATATCTGTTTGAGTTTCGTGCTATGTGTCTCTGGATCGGACACAAGATCATACAGAGAAATGAAGCGTTTATTTGATAAGGGCATCCTCTTAGCTGTTAGTACGCTAGTACGAGTATTGTCAACTTTGCACGGGACAATTAATATTTGGATGTTAGGGCACTTCTGAAAGTCTGTTACAGATTTAATAGACATCGCCTAACTAGCTAGGACATCGTCGTTTTCGTAGTGTTTATATGCGAATTCATATAAGTTTATGCATGGAAATTTTATAAATAATTTGAGTAAATGTAATCTTTTTATAAAGAATTGTACACTTTGTTTTTATTCTCATGTCTAATTAATAATTATTAGCTTAGAAGATTTGTGTGTATATTTTACTGTACTCGTGACCATGGCTTTTGCAGTAGCGTCTAAATATGAGTAATTAAAACAAACCAAAAATAAGCTTAGTAAATGTTTCGTCCTACATATAAATCAAATCATTAAAAAAAATACTGGACTTTTAAGTCCAGCAGAAAAATTGAAATTACATTTCTCAAGTGTTTCTTTGAAGTCTCTTAACATGTCCACTGAGTAAGAATTTTTAATGTACTTTTTGCTGGTGCGTCATGTGGTTATATTGACTCATAGAGGATTTTTTTACAGCGCGTCGTGTGGTCAAATAAGCCTCATTCAGGTCTGTTTTGATATAAGTTTTTCTTAATGATGATAATTATTATTGAATATATTTTATTTTGAGATCAAAGACCAATAAGCAAGCAATATATACCTAGCTGCGTTTTTAGCTCGCTTTTTTCGTTTAGCGTCTAAAAGAGAAAAAAATTGTAGGGTCCGTTTGATCACACAACACACTGAAGATATCAAAACACTAGTGATGGGAAAAACCCGTCTGCTGTATAGGAATCGATAAATTTTCGCAAAATTTTATTGACAGTTTAATTTTTAACCTTGTAAATCATAGACGTGAAAAATAATAATTGTGTTTTTCGCAAACGAAAAAACCGACTTCAATTACATCGACATACTCGTACTTATCGACGACGACGATACAACGTATTTAGCCGAAAAAAAATAATAATTAACAAACGTACTAGTCATCACTACGATGTTCGCGGGTTTCCCTCAATTTCTCTGAGATTCCATCATCAGATCCTAGTTTCCTTAACATGATATCTGCATCTTGTACGGGACTGGATTTTCCACTACACTTGGGATACCTACTTTCCAATAAAAAAAGAATTATCAAAATCGTTTCATAAATCACGAAGTTATCCCCAAACATACATGAAAAGGGGCTTAAGAACATTGCCAAGTGGCTTAATTGAATGATATTGACGCCTGATACAGCTAAAACGAACTGCGTATGCTTTATTGATTAATTAAACGTTCCAAACCACCGCACAATTTCGAAGTGAGGATGTAGCTAGTGAAATAAACAATTTTTTTTAATCTTATAAAATGGATTCAAACGACGCGACATCTTCACTGTCGATAGCGTGTCACAACACTGAGAGCACTAAATGGCGCGAGCGCATCATTCAGTGCAGGTATTGGGTGCGCGGAGCGGTAGGTCATATTGACCTCACACCGCAATAGGGTGAAACAGTTTTCTTTAGGTGCGGGTGAGGTCAAATTGGCTCACGAGTGTTTGAAAATGCTAGATTGTTCACGTTAAAGCGGCGATAACAATGGTATATAAATCTCTTTCCTTCGATAGAAATACACAAAGTTATGCCTTCCGCACCAGGAGAATATACGCTATTTTGCTCGCCGCACCACATGAAAGTCCGCTATGGGTCAATATGACCTCACAACGCAGCGAACGTGTTAATGGGTTTCAATTTTTTTTTATATAATCGAAAAGCCGGAAGCAGTATGAAAAGAAACTTTATAACAACGTATTTAATACAGACAATTATTCTCTACTCATAGGCTACAGAAAAATAAGGAAAAGATTTACAGTCTTAAAAGTATACAGCGTCTTTCAATCTAATATTATAAATGTGAATTTAAGTTTGTTTGTTACGCTTTCACGCGAAAACTACTATATCGATCATCATGAAACTTTGTACGCATATTCTTAGAGGTATTAGAAGTAGCATAGGATACTTTTTATTTAAAAAAAATCGGGTCGGCAATGCGCTTGCGATGCTTCTGGTATTACAGGCGTTTATAAGCTACGGTAATCGCTTACCATCAGGTGAGCCATACGCTTGTTTGCAGACCTAGGTGTAAAAAAAATCATTTGATTTCTACCTACGTTTTAAAAGGTAGAAGCAAAAGTTTGAAATATGAATATTTGGTACGGCAACCAAAAGTGATGATAGATGAGTTTATGTACCCCGTACCGCGAGTTGATTCTGCCAAACACATTGATTTTAATATGTCTGACACGATAACATATTGACGCACTACATCAACGTTTTAGGTACAGAAAAAATATGGGAATTATTAGACTATTTTTTACAGGTAATATAATGTTTGTTGTTTGTTGCGACGCCGCATTGGCGCAACGGTCACAGCTATGGATTGTGCCGGTTGCACTGGCGGTTGCGGGTTCGATCCCCGCATATGACATACATTTGTATTGGCCATACAAGTGTTTGCCATGGTCTGGGTGTTTGTGCAGTCCTTGAGGGTCTCCCCACCGTGCCTCGGAGAGCACGTTAATCTGTCGGTCCCGGTTGTTATAATGTACCTACACCTGATAATGATCGTTACTCATAGTAGGGAATACATCCGCCAATCCGCATTGGAGCAGCGTGGTGGATTAAGATCAGATTCTTCTCCTACATGGGGAAAGAGGCCTATGCCGAACATTGGGATATTACAGGCTGAAGCGAGCGATATAATGTTTGTATTATTTTGTTTGATAAAATTGACCTGAATACTGAGATATATGTATTGTTATTTATAAATATTACATGATTTTTTATATTAATTGAAATAATAAAAATTTGTGTTCCATCGATACGTTTACGAATTTTTTTTTATAATTTAATATATTCAATATAGTCAACAAATTAATTTTTCATTACAATGATAAAATGGTGTTTTTGAAAGTTTTTTTTTTTTTAATAAACAATAAATATAAACAAATCATAGATCTTTTGCTTCAAGTTAAATCAAAATATTTAAATATAATTATACCAAATTAGTATTTAGCGTGTTACAAGCAATAAAGAGTTGTGAATTACAATAAATTATTAAGAATTAGGTGGCAGTAAATAAAATAACTTGTGAACAAGATCGTTTTTGATTGCAGATTAAATGTTCATTAAATTTAAGGAAAAATGTTTGTTTCTTTATTCCTACTGAAATAGAAGCGCTATAAGTATGACTAGCGACCCGCCCCGGCTTCGCACGGTTGCACAAACTATCAGTGTTACTCTTCTATATCATGTATGTGTTATACATATAAACCTTCCTCTTGAATCACTATATTTACTGAAGAAAACCGCATCAAAATCCGTTGCGTTGTTTTAAAGATCTAAGCATACAGGCAGCGGAAAGCGACTTTGTTTTATACTATGTAATGCTTTACTAAAAGATACTCATAGTTAAGGTAACATTTATAATCTAATCGGTTATGAAGTCTTTATCGCGATGTATAGTATTTTCTATAAACTATTTTTCAAACTTGTTTTGTTAAAAATTTAAATAAATAGAGAGAAATGAATGATACGGAATGCTAACGAACTGTAAATTCGTAATGTAGTAGTTTTTTATTATACGTAGTCGTACGAACAAGTTATTAGATATATCGAACTATCGAGCTCCGCAAAATAAAAATAATGGACATGGTAAATATCCCGTTTTAAATAATTTTAGTAATGAAAATAACTATTTTAATACAAAATCTTGTATAAACTAAATTTGTATTTTACTCGTTTCTTTGTTTGTAGAAATTTAACTCAAATTAGTTCATAATACAATTCAAGTAATTTACACAGAAATAAATAAATGCTAAACAACAAGCTCATAAAGTAAGAGTCAAAGATACATTGAAGTTCTTATTTGTTACCCCTTACGGGAAAATCCAGTCCCGTACAAGATGCAGATAAGTTAGACAAGGAACTATTGAGACTGCGTGGTTACCGACTATGTTTTATGTATATTCACAATACATAATACATACACAAACACACAGGTATACATTTATTTATTTCACTCTAATTTCAAACAATATATTAAATTACTTAATATTATATTACTTATTATCTATTTTAAAAAGCATTTTATATTTAATTTAAAGAAAATTACAAACAATGCTATTCTCTCAAATTATTATAAATGATTTGCATTTAAAATAATCTCATAGATCTGGCTACTTTATTCCTATGGAATAATTAACGGAAGTTGACTGGCTTATTGAGTTATGAACTCGAGTCTACTTACTTCATAAAAAGGTTTAAAATTAAGCTTAGCTGTACAAGTTGAAATAATGGATATTAGACTATATAAATTTCTTTTTTTTTAATTTATAGCTTTTATTCTATATTTTCGATTTACAATAGGAATACATATAGCTATTTTGACACCATAGGGGTTTCTTATTTTGTATTTGTTTAAGGCAGTTATGAACAATCGTCTAATGTTGAGATTTAAGGGGAAGACTTGTGAGTTCTGTTTTATTATTTATTTTTTCCGTTTATTAGGAAGACATACAGTTTTGATATTACATTAAAAATAAATTTTAGTGACATACATATATACAAATTAAGTCTTCATATAAAACATACGTTAGCATAAAAATAAATAAGCTAATAACAATATCGTAATTTTGTTTAGATTTTCTATTTTCTAATTTTCCGCTTAATAACGTCAATATTTGTGAATCACGGTTTTAATCCTCGTCACAGATCTTTGGCAATATTCCTAAATTTGTAACCTATTCACAAAATAATGTATGGGTTGTCTGGAAGAAATGGCTAATTAGCCATAAGTCCGCCCATTGTACTTCACTGTCTGTAACTATCTTTATGCTTTGTTTGTAATATATTTGTGGTGTACGATAAAGTGTAAAATAAATAAAAATAAATAATAATGTTCATAAATTAACAGTTTTATTATTATTTATTAGGGACTTTTATACATATATGTAAATGACAGTCCTTATTTCAAATTAAAAAAAAGAAACATTTATCCGTTAATCCATTTTTAATAAACTATCATGTTTATATAATTACAAACCTAACATAAATAAAGCCGTTTTAAGGTTATTTCATTAGTATTGTTATGAAGAATCACTACTCTTTAATTTTGTCGCTAACTTTCAGAATTAAATTCTGTTATTTCAAATCCCTTGCTCCCTTTTCACATTCATTGAAACATCAAACAGGAGCCATCGTTTGATTAATCTCGATTATTATTTAGATAAAACGAGCAATTTTACCATTATTGATAATCTCTTCTGTCAAAGCGTCTCTTAGCGTAACATTGTATTTTCTATTCCTAATCTATTTATTTGTTTTGATTATGATAAACGGGAATAATAATAATTGTGTTAGTTCGCAAAAGAAAAAAAAAGCGACTTAAATTTGTATCAACAAGTAATATAATACAACGTAGGTAGTTGAAATAATAATGGCCTTAATCATATTAAGTATAACTCAAAAGGAACTCAAGATGTCACGCTCAAATTTGAATGGATGTATGATAACCATCAGTTTTCGAATAAAAAAAAACATCAAAATTGGTACATCAAGTAAAAAGTTACGGAGTAACACATAAAAAGCTTAAAAGCTTTCGAATAAAGAAATAATCATCAAAATCGGAACACCAAGTAAGAAGTTATGGAGTAACACATAAAAAATACAATCAAATTAAGAATTCACTACGCTAATATTCCAGGCTTTACACAGCGTAACCAATAAGAGTTGGCCATTATTTTTGTTTAATTTAATTTCATTTCTAGACCTAGACGTTAACACATTTGTCAAATTCGTTATAATTTTTAGTTTTTGTCAAAAAATTTTTTTTTTTAATTTATTTAACTTTCATTACTGAAAATGCTCAATTATAATTTGTTGCAATTTTATTATGTAAACAATGTATAAATATTTCAACACACTTATTATCTGTTAATAAAATTTTTAAATGTTAACAACACAGTTAACAAAATACTATTTTCATTTTTTATTTTTACTTCCCACTTAAATTTCATATGAAAAGTACTGCAAGTAAATGTTTCACAAAAAAAATGCAATTCTGTAAACATCTTTGTAACATAAACGTAATTTTGTGATAAATGTTGTTCCTATGGAGAGGACAGCTAAGAAATACAAATGGACAACACTTGCGGACTCTAAATCTTGCGACGCTTAAGGTTATATTTTATAAGTCTAGTGTCTAGAATCAAGACGTTAAAATAATAGGGAAAGTCTATGCTAATGTTATAAATGTGAACTGTTTGTTTGTTATTTCAAAACTGCTATCTTTTTTTAATTCTTATTAAAATCTAAAAGAACTGTTTGCAGAAAGCTGTCGAGAAATACTTGATGATGCGAAAGTCGTGATGACTGACAGAGGTAAAGCAGATATCGACTGTCCCTACGTATAATATCGAAATTGAAAAAAGGCATTTTACATTTTTTACGCTGAATGATTTGTTAAGTATCGATATTGAGTATAAGGTCATGAAAAATGTGATTTTATGTGTATTTTATAGCATTTTCTTCTTTTTTTTCTTTGAAAATATACATAAAAAGTAGTTTTTTCATGCAATAAAAAAAAATAGAAAATTTTCAGTTTCGATACTGTATGTAGGACAGTCGATATGTCATATTGCTAAAAAAAATATTTATTTTATTTATATATCGGAGCAAAACGTACTTTCTATAGTTTAAAAAAAAATCGGACTTTATTTTTTTATACGATTATTCTTATCTTAATATATATAAATCTCGTGTCACAATGTTTGTCCGCGATGAACTCTTAAACTACTTAACCGATTTTAATCAAATTTGTACACCGTGTGCAGTTTGATCCAACTTGAAAGATAGGGTATATTTTGTTTTGATATATGTAATTATTATATTTAAGAAAAAAAATAAGGCGATACGAAGTTTGCTAGGTCAGCTAGTCTTAATATATATAAATCTCGTGTCACAATGTTTGTCCGCGATGAACTCTTAAACTACTTAACCGATTTTAATCAAATTTGCACACCGTGTGCAGTTTGATCCAACTTGAAAGATAGGGTATATTTTGTTTTGATATATGTAATTATTATATTTAAGAAAAAAAATAAGGCGATACGAAGTTTGCTAGGTCAGCTAGTCTTAATATATATAAATCTCGTGTCACAATGTTTGTCCGCGATGAACTCTTAAACTACTTAACCGATTTTAATCAAATTTACACACCGTGTGCAGTTTGATCCAACTTGAAAGATAGGGTATATTTTGTTTTGATATATGTAATTATTAAATTTAGGAAAAAAAATAAGGCGATACGAAGTTTGCCAGGTCAGCTAGTATCTTATATTTATTTGATGATATACTCATAACTTTACGATAATGTTAGCAATGAGAGATTTTCTCATGTGATGGCAGTATAAATTGCAACTAAAAATACACGCATTCAGCCTGTTAACACCCCAACGGAATAGGACCCCAATGGAAATATGCATATTTCTCCATGTAGAAGAAGGATTGGCGCTTAATTCACCACGTGGTTTTACTGCAAGTTAGCAGATATGTTTCCTACTACGAGTAACGATCGCTGTCAAGATATCTATGAGACAAATAGCTTAACGTGCTCTCCAAAGTAAGATACTCAAAAGTAGTTTCACAAGAACAAACACCCAGACCAGAAAAAATCTTCGTACTAATGCAAATCCATCCAGAGTGGGACGAGAAACTCGCAAGCAACTAAAACGCGCTATTAGTTGAAAACTCAAATAATCAAATAAGAATAATAATTTAAAAAAAAAAAAAAAAACATAAAAGTCCGACTCGTAGGTTTTTAGACTCAAGAACTAGATCTGTCATGCTAGATTTTATTATTTAATTAGAATTCATTATAGCTATTTGCGAGATCTTTGCAGCATGCTTATTCAAGAATTGCACAGATTTGGTATAAAATAGGTTTCAATTATTTGGTTTGGTATCCTTGTTTGAAACAAAAGAAATGATCCAAACAAACTCATTAAAGGTTGGAACGGTCGCTAGGCTCAGGTCAAACTCGGTGATTAATGGCTGCACTTACATAGGCAATTTTCGTTTAAACAACTTGGTTTGCTTTATAATTAATGATTTTAGTATTTTGAAAATAATTTGATACTATATTTTGTAACCACAACTGGATGCCAAATACCCAAGATTCCCAAAAATATTTGTAATGTTTTTTTAAAGTAGATAATTAAAAAAAAGTAAAAAAATTCTTATTATTATTGTTTAAAAAAAGTTTTACTAATAAACAAAAAATAAATTTGTGAGTTTTATAACATAAAATAATAGCAAATGATATTTCACTTTTTACTAATCTGACTGTGTTAAATTTTTTAAACAGTTTCTTGGTAGGACCATAAAGATGGTCACAAAATGAAGGTAAGCATCAGTATTACTTGATCAGGGATTACGCTTTATTATTTTTTCTTATACTGCTATATTTAGTCTGTAAATATTTATGAATTAAGGTTATTATTATGACTAAAAGTTAAACTATGTGATATTTTTATAATTTGAGTTCTGAAAATCTATTATTTCTGTTACACTTACTATATTTCGAAATGTTATTTATTTATCTTAATACTTTACTGCACAATAAATACATTAAAGAATTGTACAAAAGGCGGGCTTAATGCTTAAAGCATTCTCTACCAGCCAACCTTAGGACGTAAAAGAACAGACGTTTGTAGGTTCAAATCTTTTGTAATTTTAATTAAAATATATAAATAAATGTTTCACACTCAACGACTCCCAGTAGGATTATCTTATGTGTCGGGGGACCGGAAACACACAATACACAAGTACAAACGCCCAGACTACAACAAACGTCTATATGGCCGATACGAATGTCTATAGTGAGCGGGGATCGAACCCGCGACTGCCAGCGCAACATCCACTTAATATATATTTGCTCATAAAAAAAACAACACTTAAAATAAAATTTGAAAAAAGTGAACTGACTTACTGAAAACAAAATTTGAATAAACGATAAAAAAAATTAGGTGAACAATCGTTACTATAATTTGTGCATATTTTTAAATAGTAGGTTGATATCTTTTCCAGATGGTTGAACTATAAAATATGCATTTTAAATCTCAGTGACATCAGCGTCTCGTTAGAGCCGAGTCGTCGATGCGTTTAATAGCCGTGAAGACGTCACTAGCGACTTTATTTCGTACCTACCATTAAAACTGAAAAAGGGCAGAATGTATTTTTTGAAAATATTTTGAAAAAAAAGTTAATGAAAGAATGTATAGGATATAAATATATTAATATGATGCTTTAAATCGAATTTGAGCATTTAATTTATTTTTGTTCGATACTGAATAAAAAGTACAAGATTCAGAGCAGTACAGTTAATAACCAAGGTAAGTTAATTGATATTATGCAGCAGCGGAGCACTGGCTACTGTTGCGCTATCTCTGTTTGCAGGTTCAATACAGAAATTATAATAGGCAGCTATCACATTACCATTTCTCAAACTTGCATGTAAGACACTTAAAGTTGCCTGCACCCAGAGTTCAAGAAACGCTAATATGTTAATACCCTTTCAGGAAAATACTCTTCGATGTGTATATAAAGCATAAATTTTACCTAATTTCCACATAAATCGCATTAAGTTCCTTTCAGAGCGTAATTTACAAGAGTTTGTATGTGAGTTGTCATATTCAATACGTTTGCACCTCTAATACTTTGAAAGCTTAATACTTGAATAATTCTAAAACTTTTTCATGTTCTTCAAGCAGATTAGTCTTAAAAAAAGTTTCAACTTCATGAAAAATCCAAAAACATACAAACAATCTGTAATCTTCTTTACGATAATACTATCTTATCTTAAATATATATTTAGATTTAATACTGAGTATTTGGAAATAAATTACAAATAAAATATTAAAATATAAAGAGGTATTATTGATCGTAACTGTATTTAAGAACATTCATTTTTAACAGACTTCAAAAAAGCACGAGATCGAGATCTAATTACAACTTTGAGAAAAATCTTTGATAATGCGTACTTACTTGACTATTTTTTCGTCTACCTCCGTTGTATAACTTGTCGATGTAACTGAAGTCGGTTTTTTTTTTCGTTTGCCAGCAAACACAATTATCTTTTAATAGTAAGAACGTGTTTTAAAATTATATAAAAGTGATATTCTATTATTCTATTCTGTTATTATAATCTTTTAATTAGCGACTATGATGACAAGCTATAATATTGAATTGTGATGACGTGACGTGGTAGCATGGCGTAATGGTGAGACGTGATGTTTTATAAACGCCTAATAGTGAATTAGCAAGACTTACTCAGCTACTAGCCTACTTTTATCGGTAAATGTTTAAACAGAAATCCTCGGTAAAAACAGGTTATGCTTTCCGACAAATTTTGTCTAATAAAGTAAAGTCATTTAAGACTAGCCCACCGATCAAGTTAAAAATAACAGTGTTCTTCTTTTATGCAAATTGAAGATTTCACGCTCCCCTGACTCTTTATAGTAACGTCAGCTGACGTTCGACTACCGTTTGAATAGCTGTGGGCATTTTTGCCTCGATTTTAAGAGTGGCAATTTCTGCTTGGCTAGTAACTAATACTTCGCAAAAGCCCTGAAAAATGAACAACCTTATTGACCGTTGCTTTGATTGGATAATAAAAATAACCTTATATTACCTTATATAATCAACTATTCCAATTTTAGTCAAAAATAATTATAATGATAATAATATCTTTATTTCACAAACTTAGAACTATATTACAATGATAATGTGGCAACAATATCAGAAGTAATGAGATTAGCATCTGTAACCGAACTAGGCATAGCCTGTATTTCGGCTATCAGCACCATTCCCTTCCAGTAATTATTTATTATACGGATAATAGGTGCCAGGAAATATATATCTTATACATTCATTTAATATATACATTAGCTTTAAGTTTGTAAGACGACGAGTACATAAATTGCTATAACAATAACTCTTTGCAGTGGTGACACTATACGACGAGCATCAGTATCCACGAAATAAGCGTTTGTTGTGATTAGATTTAAATCCGCATCCGTTAGTTTAATAGATTTCTTACTTCACTCACTTCAGCCTATTGCAATCTACTGCTAGACATATGCGTTCACAAGTTTGCGCCAAAAATGGCGTGACTCATGTGTTTTGCCAATAGCCACCATGCTGGGCAGACGGGTTGACGAGTGCAGGTCTAGCTTTGTCGCACCGAAGACGCTGCTGCCCATCTTCGGCCTGTGAATTTCAGAAACCGGTCGGCTTTATAAGTTTCAAGGTAGTAGTGGAACTGTGTTATCCCTTAGTCGCCTTTTACGACACCCACGGCAAGAGAGGGGGGGGGGGGCTATATTCTTTACTGCCGTAACCACATAGCAGTGCTTTCACCATGATGCAAATATTTCGTCTTTAAAATGAGATAATAAGTTTAAGGTTAAGTGATCGCTTCATATAATTGTCTGAATAAGCTTTGGTTTAAACTTCAGTAACTGGACAGAGAAAAGAAACAAACTATTGAAATGAAATAAAGTTTTTTTGCTTATCTCCCTCCTATTCTCTTTCCTTTCCCTCATATAGCTTTGATCCATTTTCTATGTAACAAACATAATTATCCCATATTTAATGCTGTCGTTACGTCTATGTTTATTTTCTTTGCTTCTTTGATTAAATCGGACATCTAAAAATATAATTAACGATGCTACTAACTCTTTGATTTTGCTTTTAAATTTAGCAAAGGAAAATTTTTGCTTCGTTTTACGACGTAATACGTCAATAAATAAATACTAAAAATAATAGGAAAATAAAACAAAAAGGCATTATAACACCTACACCACGCGCCTTCATTTAGAACGACAATTGCTCATTTTCAGTGTGCAAATTAGTTTAAAGATATGGTATCCTTAATTTACTGCAATTTGTCAAACAATTTTAACCGTTAAGTTGTACTCACTTTAAAAACTTAGCTCTCATAATATTAACACATAATCAATCTTCCAGTACCTAATCTTATATTTTATCAAATATCTTCAAATCATGTAGAAAATAAACGGAATTTCTTTGGTAGACTACTAAGTACTCTCTTACATTCAACAGCTGTTATGAACGACATCCGTAATAAAAAGAACGATTTACTATCACAATAAAGCTATTATTATAGATTTTCGAGAATTACTATTGCGATTTTGGTCTATTTCAGTATTCACCTACGTAATGTTTAAAGTATTTTAGACTTTGAAATCGATATGATTTACGATTATATCGAGGGATTTAAAACAAAATCTATCACATACATTCTTAAAAATATAAATAAAAAAATTTAGTTCTATAATAAATTTTTGATCGCGCGCAACAGTTATATGACGGTTAACTTTTGTTTTTCCACTTAATAAGCAGTGTTTTTGTTGCACGTACTTCAAAATTTTATCTGTTAATCAATACACGAGTGTTGACACAGATTTTAACACCTACCGGCTTCGTACCAACATATTGAAATGAATGACACTTACAACACCGTTGACATATGGTACTATCGATTCTCACAGCTTATTCGTGTGCAATAAAATCATTATATGTTTCAAAAACAAGTATCAATTAAACAAAATTACATAAGTCTTTATGAAGTATTAATTTTATGAAAATTAGAACGGGTAGAATTGACTTATGCTATATCCAATGGAGATCGAATATAATCAATAATCAAGCCTACAAAACGACGTGATGGTAAGCGGTTATGTAGCACAAGATCGCTTGCAATCACCAGTATTAATACTAACGCGTTACCGACTCTACCCCTAGTACAATACAATCCAGCTTAGAACTCTACATACCCTATTTACCACAAGAACTCCAAACTACTTTAGACCAATATTTATGTGATCTTCTGTACAGTTGAGTTACTAATGTAGCTGCTTCAGGTTTTGGATAAGACACTTCTTGGCGTTTCTTACCTCAAATAAATCATTCTGATGCCGAAACATGGGTCATGGGTTATGATGTTAAATAAAGTTGTAAACTTACTGGGATTTTTAGAACAATATTATGTATTATAAATGTGTTTATTCATTTTAATTTACGTATAAATTTTTATGTTAAAATAATTAAGAACTTGCTAGATTGATATCAGCGATTAAACACGAACCTTGAAACCTTAAAGCACTTCGATAAGCATTTTGAGCGCTTAAACGTTGTGTAATCAACTGTGTTTAGGAAACGTTGGTTAATGAGTAAGATAGAATAGTTCACATTTTCTCTATCACGGAAAAAAAATAACGATATAAAATACCTACATTACTAATAATTTTTAAGTTCTTGAAAAAGTTTTGACGTAGTTTGAATTTCGGAGTTAACAACGAGAAACTTCTTCTAGCAACTGTCGCTAGCTGTAACTCCATAAGCCACACAGCGACACACAGTTATGTGTAGTTGTATAAAGGTTGTGTATTATATGTGTAGATACCCGACAAATGATTTTGTTTCACTGTACTGGTATAAAACACGTATTAGGTTTTTATTAAGAAAAATATTAAAAGTAAATTAAAAAGGTAAAAAGGGTTAAAAAGGTACCACTGAACAGATTTTGATAAAATATGATACAAAGACAGAGTAGACATTGGGAAAGGAAATAGGCTAATTTTAATTGAAAAAAGAAGGCTGCTAACGACAGGCAGGCAACGTTAGGAGCAACAGCTAGGATACTACAAACGAGCTTAATCTGTATATCATTTAAAAATCTATTTTTTAACTTCTTAAAGAATATCTGTTCGAGAAATCATGGTAATGATGACACATCAGTTCATATGTAGTTAGAGCAGTCATGGAGACACATTCAGGCAAATTGCTGGCTCGAAGCCAATTGCCAGTCAGCCTGACTCGATTTAACTAACAATTGTCTAGCTATCGGGCCCGTTACTATTGTCATTATTCAGGTGATCAAAAGTCAATAATCTATAGTAGGTTTTCAGTAACAAAAATATTTTTGTTAATAGTATATAAAAAAGGTAAACATTATAATATTTTTTAAAGCACATCATCGACTAGTTTCATTACTATTTCACTTTTAACCGACTTCAAAAAAGGAGGAGGTTACTCAATTCGACCGTGTATATATTATGTATGTTCAGGGATAACTTCGTCGTTTATGAACCGATTTTGATATTTCTTTTTGTTGGAAAGGAGATACCACAAGTGTGGTACCTTGGTAAGGAAACCAGGATCTGATGATGGAATTCTAGAGAAATCGAGGGAAAACCTTGAAAATCGGCATAACTTTTTACTGGGTGTACCGACTTTTGATGATTTTTTATTTAATCGTAAGCCGATGTTTATCATGTGGTCACATTTAAATTTAAACGAGATCTGACTACAACTTTTGGAGTAATCTTTGATAATGATAGTAAAACGTCGTCAAGATATACCTTTTTTTTAATAAATAAACCTTACATCTATTCTTAGTAAATAAAAATTGGAAAAAATAAAAAGGGCAATTTTTTTATTATTTTAATATATATAATGCTCGTGTCACTGTATTTATGCTTCCCGCGATCCGTCACCTTACCACAGGAATGCAACACTACTTGAAAGCAGTAATATTTAGCTGTGATTTTTTGTAAGGTCGAGATACTTTCCCAGTAGGGCTGCTCCAGATTTTGAGAATAATATATATCTCGCTGTGCCCTACCCCAGTTAAATAAGTATATATGTATATTCTTGAAGACATTAATATGATGATAGTGTGTTAATGTTTAATTGGTATAAAATTTCAAGTTTGATATGTCTACACAGCTAATAAAAAGCATCAATAAGCATCTTACATAAAAATAATCAATTAAAAATACTCTCACACTCACTCTTTTAAAAAAAATCTATTCTATTTAAATAGATATACATGAATTATAGGCTATCATAAACGTCGATAATAAAAGTTTACCAATTTATGAGCGTTGAAAAATATCAAGGTCCCGTATAAAATATTGGTGATAATTTTTCGCTAAGGGATAATAAATAAGGGGATGACTGACTGCTATAATATTTTGAAAGGGAACTCTATTAAGTAAAATGCGTCGAATTTTTGCAATGAATAATAACATCGTTAAAAAGTACGCTTCAACTTTTTAAAGTATGATTCATTTCTCCTATCGTTTGTCGATACCAACTTTGTTTCAATGTTGTGTGGTTACGGCATTAAGAATATAGCCAACCCCTCTCTGCCCGTGGGTGTCGTAAGAGGCGACTAAGGCATAACACAGTTTCACTACCATCTTGGAACTTAAAAAGCCGACTGATGGTGGGATAATCATCTAAATGCTGGGTTTGAAATACACAGGCCGAAGATGGACAGCAGCGTCTTCGGTGCGACAAAGCCAGCCCTGCGGTCACCATTCCGCCAGCCCAGCGTGGTGACTATGGGCAAAACACACGAGCTCACTCCATTTTTGGCGTGAACTTGTGAGGCCTATGTCCAGCAGTGGACTTTATTAGGCTGAAGTGAGTGAGTGGGTGCGTGAACTTTGTTTCTAACCTTCTCGCATTTGTATTCAATTGTTCTTCGAAATCTTTTAATAACTTAAACAATTACGCATATTATGTTTATGACTGAAAGACATACGCCAGTTTGTTATACCTGTATTTAACTCATCTAGAATAACTCCTTGTAGCACCTCTGTATATAATCTAAATAATAATATCTTCAAAAGACGGATCCAGGGGGGTTATAGGAGTCATGACCTCCCCCTGGGCTGGGTCCAGGACCCAGGTGGGCCACTAATTAGAATTGTCAAACAATAATTTTATATATTTTTGTCACAATATAGGTATTTTAAATACAGTACTTGCATACATTAATAAAATATACACTTTTTACGTGTATCTATTATCATCAATATTAAATTATAACTTCTTGTGACTTGACCACGACTATATGACCCACCCGCCCTGGCGCCAAAGCTGGATCCGCTCCTGGTGTTCTTTGTCTGAAAAGTTAATTTTTCGATAAAGTTATCACATAAAATCGATTGACAGTTAATCTGAATCACATCACTTTACACTTTACAAGCGCAATCAATCACAAGACTCGATAAAATTTTAACTTATAGCAACATCAAACAAACCTTGTTTCATTATAATATGAGTAATGTAATTAAATAGATGACTAAATACTTGTCAACCATATGGTGTTCAATAATTAAAAAAAAAAAAAAAAACAGAAAAATTAAAAAATCTAAACGCAAATGTTGGCACAAGAACTTACAAAATGCTGCAGCCTGCTATATTTTCATAGAGAGTTGATCTCGTTTAGTACACAAACATTCTATTAACCTTTGAAGAGTAAATTCAGAATCCTGTTTTATTATTTATAACTGGCTGTGCTCGCGACTTCGTCCGCGTGTAATTTAGCAAAAAAGTTATTGTTTAGTTCGCAGAGTTACAAAATACATTTTCTAAAATAAAAGTAGCTTTAGTTACTCCTTACTATATAAGCTATCTGTCAGTGAAAATCCCGTAAAAATCGGTCCAGCCGTTTCAGAGATTAGCCGGAACTAGCAATGAGACAGACAGATAAACAGACAAAAATTGTGAAAAATGTTATTTTGGTATATATATCGTGTATACACCGATATACATTTAGTAAAAAGCGGTTATTCTAAACAACTTTTAATATCATATCAAAAATCGACCGTTCCGGCGGGGATCGAACCTGCATCTCCAACTTACCGTATCGGTGTTTTAGCCAATTATGCTATGGAACGATGTAACCGCTAGATTAAAATTTTTTATATAATGATTTTATATTCGGTCTAAGCGACCGTGGCGCTGTCTATAGTGAGTCCTTTACAGCACTCGTAACTATTCAAAGTGATATATATGGATAACACAAAAATAAATCATACGAATTAAAAAGCGGTTACTTTAATATTACAAACAGTCATTCCAATTTTATTTATTTGTATAGATAAAATTATTTTTATTAACTCATTTTACTCTAAAACCGATAATACGTTAACGATACTTTTTTATCGCAAAAACTGAAAGTTTTTAGAGTATTAAAAGAAAATTTGAAAGTTCTTCGACTAATTGCAAGGAAATATTATGTTAATTAATTATACTTGGAATGAAAACTATACGAAAAACTATACGGAAAGCCTCAATCCAACTTTCAATTGTGGAGAGGAGTGAGGAGAGGAACCACATGACCTGAATTTTATGAATGAGAAATTGAACAAAATTAATCGAAAAGACATTTACTGCTAAGTTTGTGTTAATGCAATCACTATCACTAAATTAGAGGCTACGGATAACTCTAGTGACATATAAAATAAAGATTTTTCTTTTCGTTCTTAACAAATAAAATAATTAAAACAAATATTAATAATTAAAGTGTGATCTATATGAAAGAATAATGAATTACAGCTTCAATATAAATTCATTAAAAAGTTTAAATTGAAACTGATTGTTAAGAAGTTACGGGTCTGTAAAATGAATTACTTTCAAAACGGTGTAATGGATGAAGTCGTAGTGAATTAGTTTTTGTTTTGATTTGTTATAGCTCAGAACTTCTGTAAATATTTCCACGACACGATTCACTCCTATAGTGATTAATGAAACAAACAACTAGGCTTAGTGTGTGTTGACGATTTTATATACCGCTAATTATTCCGTGAAAAGGTACTTTTTTCTGTAAATAATTAGTTTAATTTACAAAAAAAAACAGATGTCAAAAGAACATGATGGGTCAAGGTAGTCAAAGCTTCGAAGTGAAGAGTCCCCTAACTGTACGTGTCTCAAGCAAGTCTTATGTATCCGGTCCTTCATCAACAGCGAAGGAAACTTTTTAATATATTCGTAAAAGGTTTTCGAGAGTTTTTCGATATACCAAAGTATTAAGTTTATTCCTCGAACTGCTGATGATGGCATTTTTCCGAATGTATGAAGACACTGTTGGTATATTCTGATCCCTAAACTTTTTTTATAGATTATACTCGTAAAATAATAGGATTAATATAGTCTTGAGTGTGTTAATAGCATACTATGGAGATGTTTAATAATGTAAATAGTAGTTTTTCTATATTGAACCAGAGAAGATTGTTTCTTTCTTTTTATAAAAAAAACCTTTGAAAGCCTGATATAAATTTAAAGCCATTAAGGCCTTGAAATATCCTATTTCACCTCAAAAAACTTAAACAGAGATAAAATTGGTAAAATGTATTAAACAAATAAAAGTACGAATTTAAACCGACTTCAAAAAAGAGGGAGGACAATATATATATATATATAGTATATATATATATATATATATACTTATCTACAATTATTAATGTAATTACTGAACAGCTTTTTATGTTTTAAATTGAAAAAAAATAAGTAAATAAAATAAATTTATAAGTTAATACAAAACCAGTGCAGGGCAATCAAACCTTTATGTTTGGTAAATTTTCGGCAAAAACTTATCATACATTTATCAACGCTGCTTAATAGATGCGAAACTGGAGCTGTAGCTTTGAAAAAATTTTAACCGAGTAGTTTTATAAATTGCTTTTAAATTTCATGATATTTTGTTTTCTTTTTATTTGCAATACTTTAGTGTGATCACAATTTTTTTTTGTTTCGATTTTGATTGTCACTATTTGTGTTAGCGATAAACTTCGAAACTACTGAACCAATTTTTATCAAATTTTGTAAGCATCTGTAATTTGGTTCAACTTTAGAGATAGGGTAGTTTTTATCTCCATTATTGATCTTTATATTTGTTATTGCAAATTAAATGTTTATTATACGACTTTAGTGTTTATTTATCGGTTAGTTCTATAAAATCCTAATAGATGGCGGTTTGGCATCTTAGTTACACAAATATCCGGTAGATGGTACCGTATTTCTATATCTAGATTTTAGAGGGCGCGTTTGAATATAGATTTTTTTTATAAATTATAATTGCTGAGTAACAGCAACACGTTGCTGGGTCAGCTGGTAGACTATAAATAAATAATAAATAAATATCTACAACATATACACACGGTCATCTGTTCCCAAGGTAAGCAACTTAATGCTTATGTTATAGGTAACAGCCGGCTGGTACAGTCAAATTTTTTTTTTCATAAATAATCACAGAAATATTACATTTATAAATGCAAATATTACACCTAGACTCAAGGGGGATCGAGTATATATAAGCAGTACCACTACAAACTGCGCCAAAGAGCTAGTCAACGTGTATAAAATATCACGCTATGGGCCAGAACAAAAGTAGATAATACTAACAATATTAACTCAGTGTGGGTGAAATTACGAGGGATGACAACAACCAAATCAATTACATTAATGAAACGAGTGTTTTTTAACCGACTTCCAAAAAAGGAGGAGGTTCTCAATTCGACTGTATTTTTTTTTTTATTATTATTTTTAACACATTTACTTATTAACGTTGTCGGTCACTACTCAGTTTCTATATGTTCAGATTTTTAATTTGCGACTATTTCCTACTTAGCTGTTTATAGACGAAATAAATGTACGATAAGATTTTTAGTAATAATAATATCGATATATCTTTTGATATTTATGTTGATTGTAATTTTAACATTCACGAAATGTATTTATTATTTAGTAACTTTTTTTTACTGTTTCGGAAATATTAGTTTATAATTTTTGTTACTTTTAATGTTGAATTTATGATTATTTGATTTCCAAATTTTTGTAACAATATTCTGCTATATTTATCTACACTAGCACATCACAAAAAACGAGCGTGCTTTAGACCACTGGACTGAAGTAAAACTTACAAAACGTAACTATCTTAGATAGACAAAGGTCTATCTTCACTAACTTATATCTCCCTCTCAACTTCCGTTCGCCTCGCTCGATCACACTTTTCGTAACGCTCTCGTCACGCATTCACCAGCTTACTCCCCAAGTCAAGCGTGCGTAAAGAAGTTTTACTTCAAAACACGTGCAATGTTAGTGATAAGTTTTTTTTTTTAATTAATAAACACAACTTAATATGACAAGAGCAATCATATTTTTCAAAAAAGACGTGAAACAGGCGAAGAATAGATGTAAGAATTTATAATTCATTCCCGGTCATACCTGTCAATAACTGAAAAAAGAACCATCATTTACCGATAGAAATAAATTTTCCAGTGACAGTCTCCCAAGTGACTCATATACTCGAGTGATTTACCTCCCAGAAGTTACGTCTGAATTTTTATTCCGTTCACGGTTACAAGAAAGGGAAAACGATGTGATTTATTGTAGACATTCACACAATAAGGGATATTTTAAACTAAAATAGATTATAGTTATTTGTTGTCTCTATTTTTTTATTAAGTGTATTTAATTTTATAAAATATTAAAGCCATGGTATCCTGATTTACATTGTATATCAAATAATTAACATAAATAATTTAATTTATTTAACATAAACGTAAACAAAGATCTATAATTGTAAACCAGAATTTTGTAAACTCTTAATGTACTTTGAAAATTTTTTTCAACATTAGGACGAGGCTGAATAGACCACGATTTTATCTTTTTTTCGTATTTGCACAATCTGAGAGTGCAAAAGGTGTAATAACGTGTAATCTATAATATATATAAAAGCGAAAGGTCACTCACTCATCACGAAATCTCCGAAACTATAACACCTACAAACTTGAAATTTGGCAGGTAGGCTCCTTATAGGACGTAGACATCCGCTAAGAACGGATTTTACGAAACTCGACCCCTAAGGGGGTAAAACGGGGGTTGGAAGTTTGTATGAAAGTCCTATGTTTTTGAAGTAAGAAATTTGAAATTTAAAATGTATGCTCTATACATGGTGAGAAAGTGTCCAAAAAATGTATCTTTAGAAATCAACCCCTTTTTGGGGTTAAAACGGGGATGGTAGGTTGACTCACTGATCACGAAATCACCGAAACTATAACACCTATAAACTTGAAATTTGGCAGGTAGGCTCCTTATAGGACGTAGACATCCGCTAAGAACGGATTTTATGAAACTCGACCCCTAAGGGGGTAAAACGGGGGTTGGAAGTTTGTATGAAAGTCCTATGTTTTTGAAGTAAGAGATTTGAAATTTAAAATGTATGCTCTATAGATGGTGAGGAAGTGTTCAAATAATGTATCTTTAGAAATCAACCCCTTTTTGGGTTTGAAACGGGGGATGGTACGTTGACTCACTGATCACGAAATCTCCGAAACTATAACACCTACAAACTTGAAATTTGACAGGAAGGCTCCTTATAGGGCGTAGAGATCCGATAAGAGCGGATTTTACGAAACTCGACCCCTAAGGGGGTAAAACGGGAGGTCGGAAGTTTGTATGAAAGTCCTATGTTTTAGGAGTAAAAGAAATTTAAAATGTATGCTCTATAGATAGCGAGAAGGTGTCCAAATAATGCATCGTAATCTATATATATAAAAGAGAAAGGTCACTGACTCACTCATCACGAGAACTTAATAACCGCTGGATGGTCCATCCATCCAGGATGGACAAAGATGAGGCAGGAAGGTAGATTATAGTTAGTTGACGTCCGCTAAGAACGGATTTTGCGATATTCCACCGCTAAGAGGGTTTAATTAGGGTTGATAGTTTGTATGAAACATATACAGCCTGAAAATAAAACTAAAAATGTGGTGTATAGAGAGGTTTTATAAAAATAACTATTAAATTATGCTAAATTGTGCCTTTTAAAAAGTTACTCAGTGTGATAAACATTTCAAGTGACTGAAATAAAAAAATAATTTGCGTTAAACATCTTAATAGTAATGCATATCTTCATAACCACGCGGACGTAGTCGCAGGCGACAGTTAGTGTATTATAAAATAAAGTCCCCAAAAGTATATGTGAAAGATTCCTTCAAATTCTACTGAACGGATTTTCATGCGATTTCACCAATGGAGAGAGGGCTTGGAGAAAAAGGTTTACGGAACGGCTAAGCCGATTTCGATAATAATTTCACTGGAAGTTTGCCGGGAAAACTTTGTGACACACTGATTTCTACGCGGGCGAAGCCGCGGGCACAGCTAGTATGTAATATTTATAACAATTAAAGGCTCTCAGTCTCGGACCATCATAGCAATTCCAGACAGTTTTAGAACTGCTGGTGAAGTTAAACTATTGTAAAGAAAACGCAAATATAATAAAACAAATATTTTATGTAGTACAAATAGCATGGGCAACTAAGAGCCCGCGGACGTTGTGAAATATAATAAAAAAGGTGCCTCTACTGTTAAACAAAACTTCATTAAAATTAATGCAGAAGTTTCGCTTTAAAAAACTAAGAGAAACCAATACATATCTACTTATTTTTATATGGTTCAGGTTGATTACGTTGACTTCGTATCAATTTCGATTACTCTGTGGCTACGGTACTAAAGAATTTAGCCACCCCCTCTCTTCCCGTGGGTGTCGTAAGAGGCGACTAAGGGATATCACAGTTTCACTACCACCTTGGAACTTAAAAAGCCGACCGGTGGCGGGATAACCATCCAACTGCTGGCTTTGAAATACACAGGCCGAAAACGGGCAGCAGCGTCTTCGGTGCGACAAAGCCAGTACTGCGGTCACCAACCCGCTTGCCCAGCGTGGTGACTATGGGCAAAACACATAAGTTCACGTTATTTTTGGCGTAAACTTGTGGAGGCCTATGTCCAGCAGTGGACTGTATAGGCTGTAATGATGATTCGATTACTCAAAATAACACAAACAAAGTTATTATACCGTGGACGTATTTTCCAAATATCTATTATAGTTCATATTCCGTGATGATAGATTAAGGCTTTAACTCACAAAGCGATTGTGACAATTGTGAGGGAATTGTTAAACGTTGCGCAAAACTAATGGCCATTCAAAACACTCGGTTTGAATATGGATTTAGGATCATCCGTCTGTGGGTTATGTACGGTTTATGCAGAAACATATGCTTTGGTTATTGCATGGCGTATTTCACTCGATAGTGTCGATTAATTCGATTAGTGAAATATTTTATAGTTGTGATTCTATATTAATCGTGCTATTTTTATCTGTAAGAAAAAAATAGCTATTTATTTTTTGTGAATTCGATGTGCTTACCTGAAAATCTTAATTTTAATTCCGTGAAAAAAAAAAAATAACCTTAAGTTGAACACGTTTGTTGTGAAGTCTTTCTTATATTGATCAAAAGTACACTTGTTTTCACAAAAACAAACACATACAGTTTTCGTATGTTTAAATTAAATTAGAAGTTCAGTGGAAAAGAAAATATCAGGGTAATTAAGAAACGGGATATTTACCACGTTTTTATTTTAATTTTGGTAGCCATAAAGAAGCTATCAATGCGTTTTCAGCCAGAGTAAAAATCGCGAACTCATTTTTCCTCTATATTAATTTTTGCTTTTCTAAAATACTTTACTCTTAAGCTTTTGTAACTTCTTTAATTCTCAAAGTGTTTACATATCCGGTGACCTGACTTCTTTTATTTAACCTCGGAACAGTCAGTGATAGCGGTAGCAGTCAGTGATAGTTTTAAATAAGATCAGTTCGAACGTATATTATTTTACTCTTGGGCACAAAATAAATAGAGTTAATAAATAATCAAGATAGATTTGCAAACTTTTCAAATTTTCAACGAAGTTTAAGCGCACACTAATGCCCCTCTCTGCTCTACCTCTAATTATCTGATAAACATACGTTAAATTTCTCTTTTACGAACAGGCTTCGCTAGGTTAAGTCATCACTTAATGCGTTGCTCATTTTCAATTTTTAACATAAGGATATATTTAAAACCAAATTGGATAAAATGTAACGTTTAGATGAATAAAGAAATTATCGCAAAACATTTAGTTTGCCATCGGAGATAATGTGAAAGTATCCGAAAATCGAGTGGTCTTACCTTCTATTGAATTCAGACGTTCTTATGAAGCTGTGTATCTAGATAACCTTTACCTTGTCAAAGGAATCCTCGAATTCGGCAACTCAAGCAGTTTGAAACAAAGCTTCACGTCTCTCAATTGTGAACGAACAATACCTGTGCTAGCAGTACTCCGCTTGTAAAGTGTGCATATTCAAAAATGTCTTCGTTATTGAGTTTTGTACCAATACTGCTGAATAGAAGTATCTTGTTTTACTTTACTCGATTAAATAAACAATTTATGCGTTCATATTTTTTAACAATATATAAAACTCTTAACGATATTAAAAGCCATTTCGTTATTGATATGTGTTTAAAGAAAGCCAAATCGAATTTACTAATAACTGTAGAAATATATCTTTTACAATAAACAAGATTATGACTAGTTACATATTAGGTACAATATATAATAATAACTAGCTGACTCGGCAAACGTTGTCTTGCCACTAAACGCTCTTTAAAAAGGGGGATTGGTGGTAGAAGGGTGAAAATTTATGGTTGCATGTATTTTTCAACGCCAAATAAAATAAAAAATAAATAATTTATCTAAAAATTAAAAAAAAATTAGGGGTGGACTACCCTTAACATTTAGGGGGATGAAAAATAGATGTTGTTCGATTCTCAGACCTACTCAATATGCACACAAAGTTTCGAGGGAGTTTAACTACAAACACCGCGACACGAGAATGTTAGAATAATAGTCTTTTTTATTTTCTCAACAAAAATAACATAAATTTTTACATTAATTATTTTATAATTTTAATAGCATGCAATAATATTATTAAAATTTATAACAAAAAAAAAATAGATAAAAAAAAACAGATACAATATTGTATATTGTATCCAATATGTACTCATAAATTCCTATATAGCCCTAAACGGAAGGAGCCAGTTCCATAACACGTTGTATATATATAATGTGGAATATATGTATATACTAAAACATTATGGCTTATATTAACTGTACCCGCGACGTTGCTTACGATTACTATCCCTTATTATTATTACAAGTTAAGATAAAGTACACGAGCCAGCTTAAGATGACCGGTACAATAACTATTTCTGTATTTTCTGGATGTTAAGTCATTCAGACGTTACTTTTGTTAAGAGTTAAATCAAAGGCCTTTTAATATCTCTGAATAATATAAAATGTATGTGTGTCAGCTCCGACGCGAGAGGAGACTACGCTACGACTACCGCTACGACTGGAGCTTACTCCTTCAGATCGACTGTCTAAACAGGCACAAATAAGGCTTACTAGCCTAAGAAAAAGATTAATATCATATCAAACGGTAAAAAAAATTAATCAAACAATGCCATCTAGCGGAACCGTATTGGATTCCGATAGATGGCGTTCAATAAATTGTACTCTTCATATATTTTTCATACCTTATGTGAAAATCGTTTCTTAAAGAGTAAACTCCAAACAAAATTTCCTATCTAACGAAAAAATAATACATGATATTGAACTACGTATTATTGAGTTGTAATTAAGTACAAATTTTAAGTTTTGTCATTTCTTCAAAGGGAACTAACTACCTTGAATTTTGTAATAAAAAGTATTCTGTGTCATAGTTTTTAGTACAGACTTTAAAAGTGAAAATCAACTTAAGAAAATTTCAACAAATAAACGAAGCGAGGTACTAAGAATAGTGAAGGTCCTTTAGTTACAAATAAACATCCCTTTCATTTCTATTTTTACAACAAAGTTGCTTTTACGGTGTAATGAACAACTCTTAAAAATGTTACAGCGGGTTTTTATATGTTACAAATAGGCTTGTATTGGCCGTAGTCTTGTTGGAATTTTTCCCACGAGCGTAAACCTATTTTACCTGTTATTTGACTGAATCAAATTTGTGTTTATTTTTTGGAACAGTAAAATGTCAACTTTTAACTGTCAATTAACGCTATTTATTTTGATCAAATATTCAAATTCATTCAGCAGTTTTGGTGTGATGCCATAATACAGAAATTAAAATAGTTTTATGAATTATAGAATAGAATACCTTGAAAAAAAAATTAAAAATATCTCAATGTAAACCTGCGATTAGGATTCTGAATTCATTGTTACAAATTTATTGGAAAATACTTTGTCTTTATTGTCATAAAGGCGTGTCATAAGGCGCGTTCTAAGTATCCGGATAAAGTTTTAGCCATTATGAATTTTTCTAGACCAGGTAACATGACTCAGTTAAAGGGATTTATTGAAATTGACAGCTGGTTCAGAAGAATTGTAAAAATTTCTTTTAGTCGCAGCTCCTTTACATAACCTAACAAAGAGTCAAAGAATTAAAAGTTCGTTTGGACTGATGAGGCAGAAAAGGCTTTCTTATAACTTAAAACCTCACTGACTATTACTCGGTAATGTCATGCCCAAACTACGAGAAGCCCTTCGTTATTCAATGTGAAGCTTCAAATAAGGGATATAGGGACAGTTTTGTATCAAAAAATAAATAACATTCTGCAACCATATTTACGTAGAAATATGAGTGATCGTAAACAATTATACTCGACATCGGAACGAGAAATCCTAAGTATAGTGTACGCTATAAAAAAATTTTGACCATATATATGTAGAGTGCGTTAACTTTATGGTTGTTACTTGTCATAGCGCTCTTTAAATGTTTCATAAAATGAAGTATCCATATGGTAGACTAACGCGGTTGGCGATGAAGTTATAACAATTCAGTTTTGATATAGTTCATGGATCAGGTAAATATAATATCGTATCAGATGCTTTATCAAGGTCAATTAATTCACTTTCGGGTGAGAGAGATAAAACATAAGCATTTTAGAGCAGGTAAAGATGTTTGGTACATTAATAAAGTTGATAATATATTAAAAGGTCAAGAGCCCAGTCCTGACTGGAAGGTAAATAATGGTTACCTCTATAAAAGAATTACTTTATAATAATATCTGGTTGCATTATACAATTGGAAGTTATGCATTCGAAACTGCAAGAAGCGCTATTTTAAAACACTGTAATGATATGAAAGCGGGACATATGGGAATTAGAAAAACACTGCTTAGAATTAAACAATATTACTTTTGGCCGGATTATTTGTTACGGGTTTATTTGTACAATAATTAAAATATTTTTGTTCATTTTAACATTTCATTGATGCACTCACCTTATTTATTTTAATTTAAATCATGATATTAATCTAGTATGTACCACTTATACTATATCATGCCTTAAATCTACTTATAACTAACTTAAGATTATTATATTACAACAAGCGTAGAACAAGCCTGGTTAAGTGGAACTCTGCCAAAACTTGTCTCGGGCTATATACTATGCTCATAGCCTTGTAGTATGTAAAGGAAATGGTTGGAGGCCAATACATCCTCCTAATTTAAGAAAGGGATTCTTATTTTCACCGATATTTCCTTATTTCTGTATAGTCTATAACTTAATAACTTACTCATTTGCGAACAATGTACCATACAATTACCACATTTAGATTTTTCTAGTATTAAAGTATATAAGATATATAGGTAGGTATACTACCTACCTAGATAACTCTTAATTATTTTACTACCTACCAAGGCGTAACAATTCTAAATGCTAAGAAAAGTTTGGAAATTTATTTACCGTCAAACTGAGAAAGCTAAATTTCCCCTATGATTGAACGTACTAAACTTAGCCAGTTTTAATTTACTATTCTTTAACCGGAAGTTTAAAGTTTAAAATTTTCAACTACTTAAAAGCGAAGTCTTTATTGACATAGAAACTGCTTCGAACAACATAATGCCTTAAAATCTTTCATAAATTACAGAGTCTAGAACTTTTAACAAGGTATTTAAGTTACCTTACGTTTTTAATAAAAAAAACCTTTTGTTATTTTACGAGGCATTTATAACTTTGAATGTAACCACATCTCTTAATTATATTTTAGACCATAAGAGATTTGATACTATTTTATTGATTTGGATTATTATGAAAAAATTCATTGAGATGACAAAACTTATATATTAGTTCTGACTTTACTATCTTCGGAACCTTGCCTAAAGGGACTCCTTTTAATAATATTTTTTAGTTATTACATATATATATATATATATATATATATATATATTATATAAGGTTTTCAATTTTAGGTTCATTGTTATGACTCAGATAGTAAATTTCACTAACATAATTTTGTAAACAGTAACTATTTTATTATTTTTAATGTATTAAGTTTTTTAATGTTTTCGAATATTTGTAGATGTAGTTATTAGAATTGAAGAGGACTATAAAGTATTTACAAAATAATTAAGCATATGTTATTGGGGTAGATATATAATTTATAGCTATATAGATATTATTCTTGTTCTGACTTACCACGAAATATAACACGGAAAAGTTTGCGAAGATTTATATACCTATAATAATACCTAATATTTCAAATCCTCTCAAAGCGATATTCTTATAAAAAATATATATTTTAAACCATTCCCGGGACCTTAAGACTTTCTTCTCTTAGGGTCTTAAGAATTGATTTTTTAAGAATTGAATTAATGTTACGGAAAATCTTAAAAGCGTTAATAAGTTTCCGAGTTCACAATTCCCTAAAATACAGCCAATATTTAAATTTTCTTATCTAGTTTTGTAACAATATGATCAATCAATTGATGATCCGAATCGCTGGTTAATGTACCCGGTCTAAATCCAAACTGTGAGCTAAAGAAAAGGTTATTACTTATAAAATAATCGATAAGGCGCTTGTTTATTAATTTTTCAATAATTTTAGACAGCGTAGATAATTTAGAAATAGGTTGGTAGTTAATTCCTTGCTTACCCAGTTGTACGACGTACATGCCCCTGTAAAACCGGTACGCATCAAACATCTTCCCGCTCCATGGCTCACGGCTGAAATAAGAGCATTGCAGGACCTAAAAAATAAGGCTAAAGCTCGATTTAAATATGATCCTAGTTCCTCAAATAAAGAGAAATACAGAAAGTTTCGGAATCGCTGCAACAAGGCGTGTAGAGATGCACAACGACGCCATATTCACAAATCTGTATTAGAGGAACCAGACTCTGCGAAGATCTGGAAATTCCTTAAGTCGCTTGGAGTTAGCAAAACCAAACATTAATTAACCTCAAACTCACTTGATCTTAATGCGATAAATAAGCACTTTACTTCTTCTGTCTCTATAGACCGTACAACTAAGTCTAACACACTTAGTCGCCTTTCTGCCCTTACAGCTTCTTCGACTTCTCCTTTTACTCTCTCTCAATTATCTGAATGTGGTGTTAAGAAGAGCATATTGGCCATTAGTTCAAATGCAGTAGGGTCCGATTCTATTAGCCGTAATATTATCATCCCTATCATAGATTCTATCCTGCCCGTCATAACCCATATCTTTAACGAATCCTTTATCTCCAGTACTTTTCCTACCTCTTGGAAAGACGCTCAAATTATTCCTTTACCGAAAAAACCTAATTCTACTGCGTATTCTGACCTTCGTCCTATTTCAATACTTCCTTTTTTGTCTAAAGTTCTTGAGCGTCTTGTCCATGAACAACTATCACTGTTCCTTTCCTCAAATAATCTCCTAAACTCCTACCAGTCCGGTTTCCGTAAGGGTCATAGTACGGCTACGGCTCTCGTCAAAATCTCCGACGACATTAGACTTGCAATGGATAATCAAAATCTTACGGTGTTGACACTGCTCGACTTTAGCAACGCGTTTAGTACAGTAGATTTTGATTTATTGTTGGCTGTATTATGCTCTCTTAACATATCTCCATCAGTAATTGATTGGTTTCATACTTACCTTTACGGACGTCGGCAGCGGTAGCGTGTCCAGGATTCATACTCTGACTGGTCAATCGTAACCGCTGGCGTGCCGCAGGGTGGCGTGTTGTCTCCCCTTCTATTTTCAATTTTCATAAATTCAATATGCCTCCAAATATCTTCTCTCTACCACTTGTATGCAGATGATCTTCAAATTTACTGCCATTCTAAATTGAGTGATCTGCCTATATGTATAAATAAGATAAACAATGACTTGGACAAAATCTATAGTTGGAGTACCTCATTTGGACTAAAGGTTAATCCTGAAAATTGTCAAGTAATTGTAATTGGCAGTCCAAAACTAGCTTGTCGAATAGATTGGTCACTTGTTCCACCTGTCATCTTTAACAAAACTGCTATTAACTTCTGTGACAAAGTAAAAAATCTCGGTGTGATTTTTGATAACTGTCTCTCCTGGACACCTCAGGTGAACGAGTTGAGCCGCGAGGTGTTTGCTGCAATCAATTCACTTCGTCGACTACAATATTTCCTTCCAATGCCCACCAAAATTGCGTTAGCACAGTCACTCCTTCTACCAATTCTTGACTATGCTGATACTTGCTTTCTCGACCTTAAGGAGGAGCAATTAAATAAACTTGAGCGCCTCCAAAATCTCTGTATACGGTTCATATTTGGTCTTCGCAAATATGACCATGTCTCCAATTTCCGCAATCAACTCAAGTAGCTCCCAATCCGCTTCCGCAGGAATACTCATATCCTCTCGGTGCTATATCGCGTGTTGTTTCGTCCTGATTCACCTTCTTACCTCAAGGAACGCTTTGAGTTTCTTTGCGACACCCATGATCGTTCCCTTCGATCTGACACCACTTTAATCCTTAAAACTCCGTCTCATACCACTTCTTATTACTCTAACTCTTTCTCTGTTAAAGCTGTCCAACTTTGGAACACTCTTCCTCTTCCTATTAGACAAGCTCAATCTCTCTTCTCCTTCAAAAAACACCTTAAACTACATTATTTGTCACTAAGCACGTCATGATCGCCTATATCGTCTTTTTATGAGATAATATATATTTACTATATATATATGTGTGTATTTTTATATATGTAAGTGTTATGTATGTTTATTATTATTATATATTGTCTATTAGTACTTTGTTCGAGTATTCTAATTCGCACACCAATCGTTTGTTTACTTCCTAACTGCAGTTTCTATTTCGTGTCCTATACCCAAAGGTTGTCTGGAAGAGATCGCTCTTTCAGCGATAAGACCGCCTTTGTACATCTTTCATTTTATGTTTTTTTTTCTCTGTTGTTTCTTTTAATGGTGTACAATAAAGAGTATTATTATTATTAGTCTCTTTTACCACCCATATAAACCGGAACTACTTCAGCTAGCTTGAACAGGTTCGGAAAGACTCCAGTAGAAAAGAGCAAATTAAATATGTAAGCGGTGGAACTAAGTAAGACTTGATAAGTGCGAACCGAAACCACATACAAAGGGTTTTATTTGTAGACACATAATTACACAGGCATTTCACCCTGAACAAAAGGTAACTTTTAACGCAAATTCCATTGAGTTATTTATCTCATGTCACAGGACAAAGTTTGCAAACATTCATTTCATCTTTTTATTTACATCCGAAATTGCGTGTCACTTAATTAGGGTCACTCGACGTCAATAACTTATTTAACTTTTACAAGCGTGTTTTTGTAAAAAATGTGTGTCATAAATTCACATATGGCAAAAGTGAAACAGAACTGATCATACATTTATGTGTTTATTTCTTTATCGTGACGAATTTTCGTTTCATTGAGTTTCTAATCACGACAATTCGAAAAATGTTTCAATTCAAAAACTATTTATGTAATTATAATTTTTACTACTTATTACATATATTTATAACAAGGCTAGCCACTTCAAAGAAGCATTATTTCATACAATTTGTTCTGCTGTTTGCAGTAACTACTATGTCTTAAAACAGTCAGTCCCGTAAAAATAAAAAATATCAATACATTTTATCGATATGCTTGAGGAAAGGAAAGTCATATTTTCTTGCTGAGCAGCATGCTTATGTGCGTGCGTGCTACTGTGCATGCGTGCATATGTGCGTGCGTGCATGCGTGTGTACTACATGTATCTATTTACATATTTTAGGTTGCCTTTTTCTCTTATTTTTTTTGTTTTTAAGCCTTTTAATATTGTTTTCTTAGATATCGTTACATAAATATGCTATCTTATTTACTAATCCTTACGTTGTTAAGTTGTAAGTGAAAAATCATACTTGCTATTTCAAAGGAATCTTCAAAACTTTAACCGCTAAAAACAAAATGAGATAAATAAATACACCAGGAAAAACTCAAAGTAATTAATAAAATGTTTGATATCTTTAGTTGAAGATACATTAATTTTCTTATGTGTACTTCGCTCTCGTGTTTTATTTGATTTACAAATGTTTGTATTATAATTTCGTTGTACAGATTACTCCATATATTATTATAATAACTGAGACCTTTTTTCCTATTTATGCAAAATATTTCAGTTTGATTCGACTTTCGAATTTCTCTCGGTATGTAGGATTTCACAAAAAAAAATTTTTTATTGCGAAATGCAAGCTCGATTTTAGATAAAATAGTTTTAATGTTTTTAAATCTTCAAAATATATAACTACACCGTCTGGCACAACATAATTTAACAATATAAATAACAAATAAATAAAATTGGTATTTCTGTTTGTATTATTAAAATAACCGCTTATTACTAAATGAATATGAATGTATACACGGTACATATACCAAAATAACATTTTTTACAATTTTTGTCTGTCTGTTTGTTTGTTTCGGCTAACCTCTGAAATGACTGGACCGATTTGGACAGGACTTTCACTGGCAGATAGCTGATGTAATAAGGGATAACGTAAGGCACTTTTATTTTAGAATTTTTAACCGATTTCCAAAAAAGGAGGAGGTTTTCAATTCGATCGTTTTTTTTAATGCATGTTACTTCAGAACTTTTGACTGGGTGAACCGATTTCGATATTTTTTTTTTTAGTCAAAAGATGATACGTGTCATTTTGTCTCATTTAAATTTATTTGAGATCTAACAACTACTTTTCGAAATATATCTAATAATGCGATTTTACTTGACTATTTTTTCGTCGACCTACGTTGTATTATACCGCATTACTTTTTACTGGGTGTACCGATTTTGATAATTTTATAGTTATATTATAATTTAGTCAAAAGCTGATGTTCATCATGTGGTTACATTTAAATTTCATCTAGATCTGATCACAACTTTTTGAATAATCTTTGATAACGCGTTTTTATTTGACTAGTTTTTCGTTTACCTACGTTGTATTACTTGTCGATGTAATTGAAGTCGGTTTTTTTCGTTTTCAAGCATACATAATTATAAATCTTATATCTATTTTATAGCTCTGCGAACTGAAAAATAAAATAATATCAGATACTTATCGGTTGGATTGCAGGGTGAGGCAGGGGGGTATAACCTCACCTAAGCTTTTCAATTTGTATGTAAATGAACTGATTGTGGGACTCAGCTGCAGACAAGTTGGATGCTGGATAGATGGAATTTGCCTGAATAATCTTAGCTAAGCAGATGACACGGTGCTGCTGAGTCCGTCGGCTGGCTCTATTAGTACGCTATTAAAAATTTGTGAAGAATACGCGGTAAAACATGGCCTAACGTACAATGTAAATAAAAGTGAGAACCATGGTTTTTGAGGTCCGCTTAATTGACTACGAGTCAGTGTTAAAACGAAACGATGTTCAATTAAGACGGATAAAACTCTTTAAATATCTAGGTCATTACATTTCCGAGGATCTCAAGAATCATGCTGACATAGAACGTGAACAAAGGGCACTTGCCGCTATATGTAATATGCTGGCCCACAGGTTTGCTCGCTGTAGCAACGATGCTAAAATAACCTTGTTTAAGGCATATTGTCAAACTTTTTATACGTGTGCCCTGTGGACCAGGTATAGTAAAAAATTGCTTGATTTTGTTGTGACTGAGACGCTTCTGCAGTGCATTTGCAATGTTCACTGAAGCGAATACTGATTCCTTTTTCGCTATCTCGAGGAAACAGACCGCCTCTCTATTAAACAGAATGCGGCTCAGTTCTAACGAAATCCTGAAAATGTTCAGTGCTAAGCTTGCTGAGCCTATGCTTCAGCACTTTGTTGGCGTAGTGATGACACAAGAAAGGTTAAGCAAGTAAATTGTTAAATTGTTACTTTTAATTTTAATATAAGTATACTAACATAGTTGTAAGTTACTAATGTTACTAACAAGTAGACTGTAAGTCTTAAATAAATAAAATTATTATTATTAATATTGTTAATACATTTTTAGTTAAATTTCACGCGGTCGAAGTCACGGGCACAGCCAATATAATATAAAATTACTTGAATTTAAATTTTAAGTAAAAATCCAATCTAGTTATATAGCGGTGCCCGGTATAAGATTCCAAAAGAAAATTCACGTTTACAAGTTTATACTTGTAAGTTTATACTTGTAAAACACGGGTAGGTATGCACCTACCTGTGTTTTACATTTGAAACCATTTAAGAATGAATCATGAAATGTAAAAATTTTGGGTAACTATAGTTATTAAAGTTTTAAATACAGACTTTCAAATAAAGCAAACTGAGGTCACAGCAGGAAATTTCCTGCTCAAAATATGAAGCAGCCCGACTGGGGTAGTACCTTGACCTTACAGAAGACCATAGTTAAATAATACTATTTTCAAGCAGTGTTGTGTTTCTGTTGGTGAGTAAGATAACTAGAGCTCCTGGGAAGGATTGGGAATAGGGTTGGCAACGCGCTTGCGATGCTTCAGGTATTGCAGACGTCTATAAGCTACGGTAATCGCTGGCCATCAAGTGAACCGTACGTTTGTTTGTCGACCTAGTTATATGAGAAAAAAGTACTAAAATAAAGAATATTAAAAGCAGTTGAAAAAGGAATTATTAATAAAAATGAATTTTATTTTCAAGGTCAAAGCTAAATGTAAAAACTTTTCACGAACTGGAAAAGTTAATACAACAATACTTTAGGTTCACAATTTATTTAATTCCGCACGACTGTATCCATTCGAGACAGATCATACCCTCATCACTTTTGTGGTTTTCTGAACATTACAATAAGCCACATATTTCTGTGTGGATAATTTTAATATATTCGTACCTGGTGAGGCGCGAATACGATATAAAAGGCAGCCATTATCAATGCTCTTTCATTGTTATATTTTTAATATTTCATGATCATTAAATTAAAAGTATTAGTTAGGAAGGTTCGTAATAAAAGAGCGAACTTAAGGGTTAATTAAAAAAGATTAAACTGATGTTTTTGTTTTACGTCTTCATGTTTACAAGCTTTTAATTAGCTTCCATAATTTTATATATACATACTAGCTGACCTTGCACACGTTTTTCCATATATGTTATTAACACCCTTAATCCCTTATAACTTATACCAGTCCAGCCTATTGCAGTCTACTGCTGGACATAGGCCTCCCCAAGTTCGCGCCAGACATACCGGTTTTCCGCAATCCTCATCCAGCCTACACTGGCAATCTTGCGTAGATCATCGGATGCACGATGCACGGTGCATTAAATTTTTTACAACCGCAGTAAATCTTATGATAATTCCAGAAACAACACAAGTGTAAAATATAAGTGTATTTTATATTTCCTTAATTAAATTGTATCATTTTTGGAAAACAATCCATTCACTTGGTCGTTGTTGCTTAATATTATTACACTAGTACTGATTGGTACTTATACACTCTTAATTAGTTCCAGTTTACTATACACCATACGTAGACTTTCCATAGACTTTCATAGGCTACATTGCCTGCCATGGAATTTAATAAGAAGATAAATACATGGTAGATGGATACATCGGAATATTAAAGTGTAAAATCGTTTTAAGTAATGAAAAAACTAATGTATTTTTAATGGAGGATTCCAACCGAGTTTATAAAAAGTTAAAAAATTTGACCATAATAAACAGCTCTTCTGTTAATGTAAACTACGTAAAATTATAATATATTTTAAGTGTGATACAAAAAAAAAAATTGCATAAAAATTTTAAATTCGATTTTTACGGGTTAAAAAGTTCAATTTGTTTTAAGTTTATTAATATTCTAAATGTTTTGCCAAAAATGTGGTTTCTACTCATCTGGGCGAAACACTGATTAAGTATAACCATTTCAAACGGAACAATAAACGATGTCATTCACTGCCTACCAAATATAAAGCTAAACGTTTGCTGATAGTATATAGTATTGTGATATAATCGGCAGGAAATGTCTGCGATCTGATAACTAGTGAAGTTGAAATAATTGTCATTTTTTTTTTAAATTTTCCAATTTTCTGCACTATTATATATTCTTAAGTTTTTATTTTTTTATATTGTTTTCTTAGTAAGAACATTATTTATATATATTTTTCGAAACACTTGGTTTTTGTAGAAAAGATAACACCTCGTCTTATTGCCTCTACTGGTGACAAATGGGCTGGTGTATTTTTCCCAGGGAATCGGCATAGTGATTAAACGGGAAAATGCTGCCAGCTTTCTCGGAATCCACGTGGACATGATTTATAATTTTATCTTTTTGATCTTCCTAGGACTAACTATGCAAAAAAAAAATTATTGATGAATGGTGATGTTGTAGTGTGTAACAAAGGTCTGACCATCTTTGGCCAAGGAGGAATGGCAGAAACCGTTGGTACTGAGCTCCATATGGATGGAGAAGGAGCTGCATGGACAATTTTGCAAGGCGCTCCACGCGCATCACGCTTATAGTAAGCCCTCCCTGCAGCGACTCCAATTCAGGAACCTCTTTGAGGAAATCGAAAGTTTTAGTCTGTGCAATACAAGATGATGCCATATTATCAGCGCTTACCGATGCCAGTACTCAAACGCAATGGAGTCCAGGTCTACTGGGACCTACCCGTCGCCACAGACTGAACGATATTGACGAACAAGCATGATATCATTTTGATGGATAGGGCACGGTTAAGGTTATTTTTAGTGGATATCAATATCCTGCATGATCAGAACCTCGTGAAAGCCGAAATAGAGATAAAAGGTAAATATCAGAATCTGGCGCACAAGATTGTCGACATGTGGGGTGTGAGTTCCGCTGAAATCATACCTGTCGACATATCTGCCAAAATTTTGATCCCATTTAACTGTGCTCACCATCTGAGGTAACTGGAGACCAGACGACCATATGTGTATGTTAATAAATATTTATTATTATACCTCGTGCATGGTGGACGTTGGTCACATGAGGATGGCACTTGACTAGCAATATTTTAATTCGCGAAGAGGGTGTAAGTTTGTGAATTACCATAGATACTCATAGTACCTAAGTACCTAACCTGCTATAACTGAATGAACAGGCAAAAATACAAATCTTTGTTTTGTAACTTGTGTACTGTGATGAGATTGGTGATTATCATACGCTCAGCTTTTAGAGGTGTTACAGCGAAATTTTGTAAATTAAATATTCATAAGGTGTTCTGATTCATTTGTTTGTTTTACATATTCTGTTTTTTGTTCACGGAAGTTATATTTAATATTTTCAGGTTTTTTGTTTATACAGTTTTACATCTTTCGCGTATCTGTACAGAATTTTAATTTTTAAGCGTTGTTTTAATTTCAAAGTTCGAATGTATATTCGGTTTCGTTGAGTTACCTAAAAGTAGCATTTTTTTTAAATATAATATGATAATAAATATCTTATAACATACACACACGGTTGTCTGTTCCTATGGTAAGCAACTTAATGCTTGTGTTACAGGTAACAGCCGACTGTTATAACTATATATATACATAGAAATAATACATATATAAATATATAAGTACAAATATTACACCCAGACTCAGGCGGGAATTGAACCCGAAACCCGTGGCACAGAAAGCAGGGCCACTACAAACTGCGCCAAATTGTCTGTTAACACCGACCTTGAGTGTTTTAAATAATCTAGGTTATCTGTAGTATTTTGATAAAACCCACACATTTAACGGCATGGTATAGACAATGAGTGAGCCCAGAGTTATATACATAAATAGCACAATCGGTCGGATAAACATCTGTATAGCCTCATTAATGTTTGTCATATCATGAGTTTGACACTACAACAGCTAGTTACTATGACATTGTGTAAATCAGTCGTGAACATAAAATATATGATATATACATATGAGTGAAGTTTGCGAAGGATATAGATTGTATTAAAAAGGATAAAAGTGTTTTCAGATAACATCGAATCAAATTAATTAAATTAATAAAATAAAAACCGTTATTTATAATGATTCAAAAACTTCTGAATCTGGAGTGAACATCCATTGTATCATATATTTGTCAATAGAATCGATACAACTAAAGTGTTAAGTATTTACAATTAAATAAGTTTCGCACATTGTTTGCATTCTTTGTAATATGAATACTCATAAACAATAGAATGTTTTAGAATGTTGCTAAAACGATATTAAATTACACAACGCTTACAACGTAATTTCAAATAGACGCAAATAAAATGTTTTAAGAGATCTTTAAAATGGCGTCAAGTTGTAATTCCAATTGTATACGAGCTATTACGTCTTCAATTTTGTTGTCTTTCGTATGGGATTTTAATACAAGATTTAATTATCCATTGAAAATTTTGAAAACAGCCTAAGATACTTCAGGCTCTAATTTTGTTTTACGTATGTATTTATAATAAGAAACACTAAATCGAATAAGTATATCAAGTTTAGAAGACGATAATTTTCAAAGGTGTTAACCTCGAAATAAAAATTTGGGAAAAGTTTACTGCTTGCTTCTATTGAGTTCAAACAGTCTTTTGCAAATTATGTAAGTCATTAAAAATATTTAAATTTTATCCTAATTACAAAAAAAAATTAAATTAAAAAGGAATCTATTTTCAAGTTCTTTATTTCAAAACAAAAAAAAAATTAGACATGACAGGTTTTGAAAATTAGCTGCTAAATTACTAGATCGTTCAATAAGTCCCGAGACTAACCTGGAAATGGCGCATATATTAAAAACTCTTTTGATTTTTAAAAAGTACTGGCTATCAATACAAGAATATGTGTCAAATTTTTAAAAATGGAACAATAAAATTATTGATTTTGAAACATTTAAGTGACGCTACGGTTGTAATTTCGATACAATGGAAAAAAACGCGTGGAATGGAGTTTCGCGTGTTGATAAAACATTGTTTTTTAATGGGAAAAAATACCGTTGAAGCACAGCAATGGCTTATAAAATGTTATGCAGGATCAGCTCCCTCTAAAGCAACCATTTGTCGGTGGTATGCCGACTTCAAACGCGGTCGCATGGACACCAATGATGGGGAACGCTCAGGTCGCCCAAATGAAGCAGTGACTCAACAAAATATTAACCAAGTTCTCAAAATCGTATTGGAAGATCGGAAGGTAAAAGTGCGAGAGATAGCCGAGATAGTGAAGATTTCAGCTGGTAGTGTTTTCACTATTTTACATAAAAATTTGGCCATGAAAAAGCATTTTTCTAAGTGGGTGCCGCGTTTGCTTACAACTAATCAAAAGGAACAACGTATCAATAATTCAGAGCGATGTTTGGCGCTGATGAATCATAATAAAAAGGATTTTTTACGTCGGTATGTAACAATGGATGAAACCTGGATATACCATTTCACTCCGGAATCCAATCGGCAGGCAGCGGAGTGGAGAGCGGCTGGTGAAAGCCGCCCGAAGCGTCCAAAGACTCAGAAATCGGCCGGTAAGGTTATGGTGTCTTAATTTTGGGATGCGCATGGAATACTTTTCATCGACTACCTTGAAAAGGGGCAAAATATAAATAGTGACTATTACATGTGCTTATTGGAGCGATTGAAGTACGAAATTGCGGATAAACGGCCTCACATGAACAAAAAGAAAGTGGTGTTTCACCAGGACAACGCGCCTTGTCACAAGTCCGTGAGAACGATGGCCAAAATTAACGAATTGGGCTTCGAATTGCTTCTTCTTCCCCCTTATTCGCTGGACTGGGCCCTTAGCGATTACTGGCTGTTTGCAGACCTCAAAAAAATGCTTCAGGGTAAGAAATTTGACTCAAATAGTGAAGTTATCGCAGCAACGGAGGCTTATTTTGAAGCCAAAGACAAATCGTTCTACACACATGGGATAGAAAAGTTAGAAAAGCGTTGGAGGGACAGTATCGCTCTCGGAGGAGACTATGTTGATAAATAAAAATTAATTTTATAAAAAAGACCTTTTTTTAGTACTTAGTCTCGGGACTTATTGAACCACGTGTTACAATATCTCTATATTGACATCCACATAATTTACTCCTTATTCCGTTTTTTATTTTTTATTTTAAATTACCAATAAAACAAACTAAAAACCATTTTAAAATCAAGCAATTATTTAAACAAAGACACTAAAAGAGAGAATAAATTAAGCAATATATTTTATAAAATCCACTCGCGGTAATTATCTCTTCATAATATATCAACGAATATTTAACACACGTCTTCGTCACTTTATTATAATATCACTCAAATAACGTGCGGTTGAAATAATGAACGGGGTACGATTAATGTTATTTGCAACAAATATTCATTTGTCAGCTTGAAGCGCGCTAGTAAAGGCGGTTTTATCGGACCGCCGTCGGCGTAATTAAAACACGTCCAGACGATTTAATTTTAATGCCTGTTGATTTATTTCAAGTAATATTGATTTACTTTTTGTTGTGTTTAAACACTTGAATTATTATATTATAATTGTTTTTTTTTTTTTTTAATTTATATCACTTGGTCGGCAAACAAGCATACGGCTCACCTGATGGTAAGAGATTACCGCAGCCTAAAGACGCCTGCAAGACCAGAACTATTAAGCCAGCGCGTTGCCGACCCAATCCCCAATCCCCCCAGGAGCTCTGGCCACCTTACTCACCAACAGGAACACAATACTGCTTGAAAACAGTATTATTTAGCTGTGATCTCCTGAAAGCTTATATTTGAAAACAAGATTTTTTTTTCATTATAATGAAAAAAACTTTTTCGGATTTTATCGCGGTTTATTAGGCTTTTTACACTACCTCAGTCTCGGATAATGAGGTCCTCCCGTGACCATGATTGCTGTACATATGTATGTATCCGAAACGTCGGGCATGTAGAAAACCTAATAAACCGCGATAAAACCCGAAAAATTTGTTTCATTATAATGAGTGAAATTGGCGTCAATATATATATATATATATATTTCTTTAACTTAACTACTGCTAATATTTTGATAGTAAGTAATAATTGCCGCTCTCACGCATTTCCAGCACAAAATGAGCTCTAAATGAGAGTTCATTGAAAGAAAACGTAATGTAAGTTCTTAAAGTTTTATTGAGTGATTTTCTTGATTGGAGATTTTAATACAGCCACATGCGAAACCATGTCATTACCAACTTCCAAGTTGATTTTTAAGATATTTTCGGGATCAACTGGCTGTTACTTAAAAAATTGAGCTCTCTAAACTGTCAACTCAGCCCTATCGAGATAGTGTACTGTAGGGGGTAGCCCTGCTTTTAGCGAAATGGGGTATATTATCAATGGCTTCGTTCCCTTTTCTTTGTTTTCGACAGCATCTATTATAAATTGTGCGATGCTATAAGATTTCAAAGACGTTTAGCGTCTTTGTTGTCTCTAGAGTTCGATAATGCGTTCTTTCACTTCTTTTTATAGGCCACAACTTGCCTTTGCCTAAAAAACATACTATTTAAAAATATAAAAATAAAAATAGAACAATAATAATAATAAAATATTCCTTTTTCTGGGAAACTCATGAACGAGTAGAATGATTGGAAGTTCAAGTTATGTGAAAAACTTTCAGGTTAATATGTTTTTTGTCTATGGTTACAATTTCTAAAATTAGTGATGTAGAGGTGGTTAAAAGATATCGATACATGCTGACTGCTGTACTTACCAAATCGATGGCTCCAAGGACTGCTACGCCAACCCGATTTGACGTAGGTATAGAGAAGCTTCTAAATAAACACCTAAAATTCAATTGGTGTAGTATTCTAATATTTTTAGAAGGTATTAAAATATTCTAATGACGCGTTTCTACGTATCTGCATAACTTTTAATGTTGTTGTAAGCTGGTACTTAATAAGCCACAGTATAATGAGTTTGCTACTATTTTCGTCAACCGTACAAATTTTTTTAAGCCAAATTTGGCTCACACGTACCAACTTTTATCTCGGTCACATTGTCGTTTTACTGGAAAAAAATTGAGTTTATAAAGATAATAAAATAAAGTGATCAAATTGAAAACAGCTGAAACAATTTAAATTTTTGTATAGCTTTTTTTTGGTGGAAGTTTGTAGTTTCGTAGCCATAATTGAACGTATATAAACTTTTTCGTATCAAATGAGAGGAAAATTATTTATATACTATTAAAGATACTTACATACGATGTAATAATGATCTATATACACGTTATTTGTACATAATCTCAAAAACTAGTAACTACTACTACATTACTAACTAAAGTAACTAATACTGCTGCAATTTATGTACCTACGGTATTATGGGAAATATCATGTTATAAATAATAAATAAATAAATATCTACAAAATACACATACGATCGTCTGTTCCTAAAGTAAGCAACTGAATGCTTGTGTTATGGGTAACAGCCGACTGGTATATAGCTACATATTTTTTCCATAAACATACTTATAAATATTACATATATAAATATATAAATAAATATTTATATTACATCCAGATTCTGGGTGGGAATCGAACCCACAACCCTCGGAGCAGAGAGCAGGGTCACTACAAACTGCGCCAACGGGCTAGTCGTCATATTATCAACATTTGGAACAACTCCACTTGGCAAGTACTTCAAACTTACTGAAGATCTCACCCAAACAATACTGCTGTTAAGTAGTATTCTGTTCCTATGGTGATTATGGTGGCCTTGCTTCTAGAGAAGATCGAGTATGGGGTCAGCAACACACTTATAATGCTTTTGGCATTGCGATGTTCATGGATTACGGTAACCGCTCACTATCAGATGGGCCGTTTGATTGTTTGCCACTGTATCTATATAAAGAGTACTCCTAAAAATTGGTAAAACCTGTCACAAAAAGTATTTTATCAATCAACTCTCGGTTAGCAGATTTCAAGTTAAAATTACAACTAAGTTGTCCAAGTTTTATCCCGAATTTTTCCTTCGCCACAGAGCGTGAGTAACAATAATATTTTTATTAATAATTCGATCAAAATTACCCAAAATCACGATTCAATATTACGCTGAGCATCTACTCGTGTACTAAACTAAAAGAGATTATAAATTTACAAAATTTGTTCAAAAGTCTCTTGTCCATGTGGGAGTGATGTTGGAGTTTATTCTCACGTACCTTTTCTCTGCGGGGCGTCACATGGGAAGACCCACAAGAACAAGAATACAAAAATATATAAATGCAAATATCCTTTTCAACCAGGACTCAAACATACGTAAGGTGTAATTATGCTTACTACACTGTGATTCCTGGTATTTCATCTATCACTCGCATAGTTTGTATTGATTTTTGACAATATTATTTATCATTTTATAATATCTGCTGATCTGCTAAAAATAATTGTTATTAACATATTTTAAAGAAATACAAGTTCTTTTAATATTCAAAAAACCTCTTTTAATACCTACTCATGTAATTCATTGAAATATAACACACTTTCAGAATGTTTTTATAACGCAGTTCGTCAGTTCATGTATTTGGTAATCTATGACTAAGACATACAAGTATGAAATAAATAGTTAAAATTATAAGAGATAAATTTAAAAGGAACGGAGAAGAAATATATTTATATTGTTTTTATTTATTTAAAGTAATAAATAGCAAACATCTATATATTTTTTTGTTTCATGAACTATTCTAGAAATCACAAAAAACTTGAACGGAAACAGGAAAAGATTAGCGCTTAAGAATTTCTTACCACGTCTTGGAAAGAAGTAGCTAACATTTAGAATTGCTGTAGCTCTGAGAAATAATGAATCATTACTTTACGGCCAAGATACACAGCTGTAGACATTTTCATTTTACTTTTGTGGTTATGCATCACCGTTGCAGATGTTACAAGTCGTTATTCTGAGTTTTGTGATCTCAGTCGGTTTAATTGCTGTCTAAAATAAATTTATCCTAACTTTTTATACAAAAATAAAAGTAAAAAAGAGGTCAGTTCCGCACATCAGGTTCTGTGCCAATTACTTTTTACCTTTAAATCTGTACTAATTACTTTCAAAACCTATTTTCAAAGAGTTAATAATGCAAATATTCGAGAACTACTCCTCTGTGTAAATGTATGTACCATATATACAGATATATGTCACCATTATTACTGTTTTTACAATATATCATTATTTTACCGCTACAGGTTCTGCCAGAAAAACAACGTTTTCGGCAGCAAATTTTTTGTTTTCAAACAATATTCCGAGGCAGTAACCTATTTAACCTCTCCTTTTTTATTGCTGTCTGTCCCTGACCTTTATTTTTTATAGTATTATTTTATGTTCTTATTATATTTGATTGCTTCTATTTTATTAATTTTAAACTTTTTGTGTTTACGGCCAATAAACGAGTTTTCTTTTTCAAACTTTATAAACATAGAAAATATGTCAAATGCATAACGTGTATTTTTTATATTCCAAATGTGGAAAACAAGCGTATTTGCGATCTTATGCACAGCCCCCCTTTGGTACAGTACATCCCCAGTATACGCTTAAGCATAACGCAGGCATGCAGGCTAATAAGTTATACATTTGCATGTCATATGTTATTACAAGCTGACCCGACGAATTTCGTACCGCCTCAGAATTAAATTATGTGTCAAATTTCAATAGATAATCGGAAACCAAAAAAGAGAGAGAAAACTACCATATTATCTTTAAGTTGAACAAAATTCCAGAAAGTTATGAAATTTGATTAAAACTGTTTCAGTATATTCAGACTTTAGCCCAACCGTACATCATGACACGAGACTTTTATATATACATAGATATGATTAAATTTTTGTACTACCATTAAGATTTTATCAAACTGTTTTTATTTATTATTTTCCAAAAAAACTAGACATTGTGTAACAGAACTAACTAGACGTTGTTTATGCGTGTCAAAAACTTTTTTTGTACAAAATTACGTTATTACTGAAACATCCTGTCCGTATCGTAAATTGTCATGTCATCACTGAATAACAACCTTTTTTTAACGTGGGAAAAATGCATCATGGACACCCTCCGGCGCGGGGACGCCAGAGGGTTATGTCAAACTCCTACTGACTAAAAAACCACCACGTGTGAGCAGTCGTCAGGGTGGGGTGAGATGCGGTCGCGCTAGCATTAGCCACCTACTGAATAACAACCTAACATAGCTATAGTGTAGTCCTTTTTTGTCTTCGAGTAACAAACATTTTTTTGTGTTCGAAAATCTTGTGTAAAAATATGCACTAAAAAATGAAGTGTTGTTTCTGTCACTATTTAAAAGTATTTGATAACAGCTTATGTTTTGTGAAAACAATTGTAATTGCAAATTTTGCTCCACAGTAGTTTCACAATCCCCTTTCACTAGATATAGATTAATAAATGCTAAAGATTGTATGAAAACATTAATTTAAATCAAAATATTAAGCGCAGCATTTCATGTAGCTGCTCAATTTGTTTTACCAAAATGAATAATATTTACAACAAATAGACATATTGAGGCTTATCTTGTTTGATTATTCAACAAATATGTACAGATTTATCTCGAAGAGCCAGTAATCTGTGAAATTGAATAGCAAACACGTCCGTTGTTACTGATAAAACGTATTTATATAATCAGATACGATACTGGTATTAGATGTCGATCGGATCCCGTGACAAGAAAAAGGTTGCAAATATGTTGAAAAAGTTTCCTCTTCCATCTTGATAGTCCTATAACGAAACTGCTAGTTCTTTTTTCTTAATGGAAAAAAGATTCGTCTGGAATTGCCACGTTTCTTATCTGATCGAATCAGTTATAACTCTAATAACATTGTTGAAATTTAAATTTACGTTTGATTAGGAGTCCTTTCACATTTAGAAACCGAATTAATAATGTAACTTTTCTTTTTGTTTTTTTTTCTATTTATTTTACAACTTACATACTTAATAATTCCGTATTAGTTGTCGTATCGATCCACATAAATTAATTTAAAGTGTCAAATCATATAAGCTTGTACTGTGTGTTGCTGTCTTTGTCTATTTGTTTCAACTCATTGAAGCACGAAACGATTTGTGTTCTTACAATATATGATGATAATTATTATTTTAAGCATAAGGACTTTTATTCACTTCTCGTGTTAATATGTCTTGAAAAAAAAAACATGAAATAGTTGACGAAAGTTGTTGATAGACATTTATAAATAATTCATCGTTCTTTATAATCAATATCAAAAAATGTTTTGAAGTAAAACTTCTTTATGCACGGTTGACTTGGGAAGTAAGCTCGTGAATATGTGACGACAGCGTTACTAAAAGTGTGATTGGGTGAGCCGAACGGAGCAAGAGATAGGGGTGCGAGAACATATTTTCTTTCTCTCATAGCCAGTTACATTCCGTATATCTAAGACACAGTGCAGGCGTATTGTACAGATGTATTACAATAATCGTGTGGTTTAAAGCACACTCGTTTTTTTTTTTTGGAGTTTTTATCAATGGTTATGATTTTTTAATTGTATATTTTGTTTTATTTTAATTCATCCATCTAAGCAAGCCTTTGAAATTAATTTAGCAACGTAAATATCGGAAAAAAGGCTTATTAATGTTGTAATTTAATAATAAAACGTCGTTACGACATATGTAACCCATAGGAAAGTACGACAAAATTAAGGCGTGAATGAGTGACACATTCGCCAAACTCAGTATCTCAGTTTGCGTATTATCTTGTTATTTGCATCAAAGACTCATTAGCAGAAAATTAAATTAAAATTGTATGAATGTATTACAATAACTATACAGATAAAAAAATATAAAATATTAATTTCAATAGGTCTACTCTATTATATGTGCCTATATAAATGAAAAATTGTAAATTAAAAATAAATTTTAAATTCAAGGAGTTTGTATATTATGTTTCACTTATTTCTGATTTAATTATCTTTTCCGGGTATCGGCTCATGTTGTCAACGAAAAGATACAATTTTATTTATTATTCTTACGTTAAAATTCGAAAACAATTCTTACGTTAAGCTTTTTCGACTTCCTATCAATAAAACAATAAACTTTTGTACATGCATCTAACAGAAATTCTACTTTTTTTACGTTATGACGTTGGTCTTTTAGTCATGGTTTCTTTTTTACATTTATAATAGAATGAAATCAATTATACAACAATGTTTTTTTTTTCTTCTAAAAAAAGTTAGATAGTAAATTTTTATTACAAATAATACAATCATTAAAACAAAATTCTCGTGTGTGTGTGTGTGTGTGTTTCAGAATTGTGGGTGTTTCAGAATCATTATAGCTTTAATAGATATATCATAAAATATTTATTGATTAAGTAAATTACGCTGTAAGTACCGTTATATAAACTCAGGAATATTCATACTATAACGCTGTAACGCTGATTAGGAATTAGTAAACAGTTAACACGTTCGACGATCACAACAACATTAACGTAATTAGTTTCCATTAATTGTGTACGTTTCGAAATCCCGAGTAAATATTTCACAGAGGATTTGGATTTCGATAAAGTAATGATATAATTAATTAACTTGATATGTATGCTGATTATGATTGTGACAATATTAAAACTTTATATATTAACATGTGTTTTGTTATTGATTGGATGTGTAATTAATTATTTGTGGTAAGCCTTATAATTATTATAAGGATTTACTGGTAGTACAGCAGGAAATAATCTGTTCAAAATCTGGAACAGTTGAGAACTAAAGTGGTTACACAGTTATCGAAATTAAAACAATAAATTCACAAAAAACGCAAAAAGTAGGTAGCAAAATATTATTCAATTAAAAAAAAAAAACATTTAACAATAGGGTCATTACAAACTTAGGTAATGAACCTAGTGTTATCAGCAACCTTAACTAAGTCACAATATTTAATTAACAGTAAATAAACCTTTCTGTTATATCCTCAGCTAAATTAATGTCCCTAGTGTAAAAAGCCGGAGGAAAAAACACTCTCGGTACTCTTTTATAATTTAAATTCATATACGAACAAAAAAAAAAACAGTAGGAACATGAAATGATCAGGACAAACACGAGACAGCAGATCGTGTGTACTGAAACCACCACACGCCACCTGCTCATAATATTTGTAACTGTATCTATTTACAGGGCGGGTCAGTACACATTGCCTGGTCAAGCCTTATTTAATCCCATGCCTTTTTATCATTAATAATTAAGGTATTCAATGATGTTATAATAAGCTTTACTAGATAAAGTTCACTTAGTATTTTTTTTTTTAATTTAAGAAAACGTTGAGATTGAACCGTAGACGGAACCTTTTTATATATTAAAATAGACATTCCTATAAAGGAACAACTTTTTCCCTGTGCTGTTCCACATCTTTCGAGGCATGTCGATCACTACGATTAACAAATATATGCCTATTTTTTCGTTGTGCGTTATATTATATACTGCAATGCAAATGTCAGGACCCGTACGCTTGTTTGTCGACCTCATTGTATAACAAATAGATACAAGATTATGTGTATACGATGAAAAATCTGGACGCTTTTTATGTTTCAGAGTTTTATCAACGGCCACAACTGTGTATGTGTATAAACTTAAAATTTTCTAAAAATTCTTGGACTAAAAATATCTTATTAAATTAACTTTGCTAAACTAATTTATTGACGCCGCGTTGGCGCAACGGTCACAGCCATGGATTGTACCTGTTGCGCTGGCGGTTGCGGGTTCGATCCCCGCACATGACAAACATTTGTATTGGCCATACGGGAGTTTGCCGTGGTCTGGGTGTTTGTGCAGTCCTTGTGGGTCTCCATGTCTCGGAGAGCACGTTAAACCGTCGGTCCCGGTTGTTATCATGTACACCTGAAAGCGATCGTTGTGGTTGGATCGCAGTGGAGCAGCGTGGTGGATTAAGCTCTGATCCTTCTCCTATATGGGGAAAGAGGCCTTTGCCCAGTAGTGGGATATTACAGGCTGAAGCGTAAACTAATTTATTACACAAACAAAACTATATACTTATATTATTTAATCTATGTGCACATTAAAGTTATGCTCAAAGGCAAACATGAATTTGAGACAAACGTCGTAAAAGCCTGGAACAAGCCAGCCTGAGAGGCTGTACTAACTTGCAAGTTTAATTATTTATTTTACTGAGCACTGGTTTCAAACTTTCCTGTTTCGCTTTATTTGAAATAGTTGTTCGAGCAAGACAAACAGTGTAACTTCATCCGTGGCTCTGAGTAGTTTATTGTGATAGTGCCATCAAGTTCCAGTTTTTTAAGAAATTTTCTGATTGAATATATGTATTATTATTTATCTATACAAGTATTACAGAGCTGAAATTTTTTTTTAAATGCGCTAAACTCAGGAACTTCGAATTAAAAATTTATTTTAGTGTTGGATAGCCGGATAACTGCTTTTTTTATCAAATTAACGCGTTGGAGCACAGCTAGTCTTATAATAATGGATTAGAGTGAGTTTGTGCAGGGCTGACAACGTGTTTTTGATATTTACTAGGCTACAGTAACCGTAAGTCGGGTCTTACACTTATTTATCACAAAAGAGGTATAAAGAAAAGACTAAATTTAATCGTTTACAATTCTCAGCAGATGTTTCTTATTAATATGTACAGTTTTAATCTCATATACTTATATACATTTACATATATCAAAAAAAATTCTTGCCACAAGTCTTAACAAATAATAAATAATATTAGGGAATGAACAAAGAGGACGGTATTATTTTCATATGAGTTGTTATGGATGTAAGACGGTAGGTATGTTTTTGCGTCGCTTCTCTTACAACCCAGTATTACAACCCATTACGTTTCACTGCCGCCAAACATCAGTGTAAACATACGCGGTAAACATTATCAAGAGATTGTGAGAATATGAGCTACAATACATAATTTTATATTCTACACTATATGATACATGAGAAAATCGTTTACATTACTAATTTGCTATTTCATAGGTATATTAAATGTGATATAGAAAAAAATCATTTTTTAACAAAATATAAAAAAAAATATTGGTTAAAATGGAACGAGAAATCTAACCAAAATCTCTCAAAAAAATGTAATATTAAATAATATTCTGAGACGCTGTCGTATCAGGGGATGACAGATGAGAGCTTATGTGACGAGAAAAATATTTTTAAAAAGGATATAGTCTGTTGTGGTTAAATTCACTTCACAACAATCCAATTATTTATTTTTCTGTCAATATCACAAATGTATGTTAAAATTAGTTAATTCATTTGCTAGCTACGACAAGATGGATTGTTCACTTGTTGTGTGTTTTCGTATGTCTAAAAAAATATTTATTATTAAGAATAATACGGTAATTACTTGAATCATTGTATGAATTAATTAATTTATACAACAATACAACGTAGTCACAGTCGTGACAATGATCATTTTATCTTTAAATGACAAAACTACATAATGAAAATGCAAGTAATTTAACTACACAATAATGTTAAAATTATATTTTGTATTTAATTTCAACATAACAGATTTTCAACATAACGGATTACAATTTATCTGTAAATTTGTATACATTACTTGTTATCGATGGAAGCAGGCGGCTTAAATCAACAAAAAACTATAGTTCATCGGAGTGCTTGTGATTACAAATAATTATTTTGTCACTATTCTTGTTAGCATATTAATGTAAATTAGAAAGTTTCGTAACGTATGCAGGTATAAAAAATTGGGTTTCAAATTCTGTCCATAAATTATTTTGCGTGTGAAACTAACCATTAAGCCCTACCCTCCCCAGCTTTGGTCATCTTACTCACCACAAGAACTCAACAATACTTGCGCCGCCGTTGCGTTGCGGAGACTCTTGCCCAACTTCAGCGAGCCGGGTTCGACGTACCAGCACGGCACCCCTACGCCGGTATCGTGCGTAGCATGGCATAATACGTTGTATCTGTGTCCGCTAACGCTTATACCATTCAGAATAGGATCCTCTCTTTCTTTTCTCCCTATAGGTGAAGGCGGCCCGCGCTGATGGTGCAACCGTCGAGGCGATTCCATGACGCCCACTATGATGATGAGGGCATCGCAGTGGGTATTCCGGCACATGTTCTCCGTGCCAGGAGCCCCATAGTTCTGCCGACTTCGTCGGCGTGGAGAGTACAAGTCATCATTTTCCAGCGTTAAAAAATCTTCTCCAATAGGGCTGTTCCACATTTTACGCAAAATATTTCCTCCCGTACCTTACTTCAGTAAAAATGTATAATTGTATGTATTAATTTCAAACTATATTTTATTATATTAAAAGGCCTGGCTCGCTTTGTCACTTTTTAAATCTAACTGGGTCTATGGATGTGCTTACTACCCTGGTTATACCAATTGTAAACAGGATGTAATCAATTCCTTCATTCCGCTAAACCCTACCGAGCAATAATAAGTCTATGTATACCTACAGCTTGAACAGTTGAAGAACATAGGAGTGAAAGACTTAACATACTTTTATCTCTAAATAATGAAGTCTTAACCTTCAGAACACCTACGTTGTACTATGAACTTAGTAGATTGCTATTGTCTTCCCAACGAGTAACTACAGCATAAAACAATGAACTTCCTAACAACAATGGACTTAATCCTCTAGAGACGAGCTACCGTAAATGTTCATTTATGATATATTACATAACTTTGAATACCTACACAAAAAACATTTCATTAATATTATCAATCATGGTTCTTGCCTTATGTGAAGCTAAAATCTATTCTATTGTAATAACGCTTAAAGTTTATTTATTTATTTTAGTACACCAGTGTTAGGTTGTTTGTGTTTAATTCTGAAAGTATTTTTTTTTAAAGGACTACCTCTACCTTTGAAGGACTTTGTAGACTACACAATATCACAATACAACACACGTGAGTCTGTGATTATATTAAAACACATCTGATACGAAATGTAGAAATCATCAACTTTATGTAAAATTTTTAATAACTTATAATAAATTATTTAAGACAAATTGATTTGAAGTAGTCTAGTGAACGAAATATGTTAAATTTCTTATCGAGAATTTCAGACGGCTTTCAATTCAAAAAACAAAAATATTAAGTATTTTATAAGCTAAATTCGTTTTGGAAATTATCTTTGAGATGACGATAAAAATGTTATAAGGAAATTTGCATATATTGAGATATATACTTTTTTTTATATAACTGTTCTAACCTGTGTACAAATTTTGAATATGATGGAATGTTAGTCAATACCAGTCACATTAAAAATGATCAAGGGTTTATTGTTTAGGCCACATTGTTTTTCACTATCAGATTTGGTCATTGTACTATATAGTTGTTCTAATATGTTAGCACTTGCGTAATATCTATTTTATTAATAAAACACCATAATGCTGTTTAAAAATAGAAAAACTATTTTAAACCAATTACTATTTATTCGTCTCGTTTAACCTTTTAGTCAGCAATCCTCAATCACAGTTTCGCCAAATAAATACATACTACTGTAGATAGTATATATATATATATTTGGTTTGCGGTAAAGAGATCTACGTAGGTTATCGTTAGGTCGGCAAACAAGCGTACGGCTCACCTGATGGTAAGCGATTACCATAGCTTATAGACGTTTGCAACACCAAACGCATCGCAAACGTATTGCCGACCCTATTCCAAATTCTCCCCAGGAGATATACGAATATATTCTCTAACTTTTATATCTACATACGTTTAGTATCAAAAATTATAGTACCTGTACATTATATTAAACGTTATATTCACATTAATTTTCATATGTGTAGTAATAGGAATAAGATATCATTTTAAATTGCCGACACACGTACTGCTACTGAGCGAGTTTCTCATTTAAGCGTTTCGGATAAATTTAGAACTTGTTGAGCTTCTATGAGTACTCTCAAACGTTTCATTTTAAATTAAATTCGAAATTAGTTACTAAACAAATTTTAAATAGGATACAGAAGACTATAAAAGATCCTATTTCACATTTTTTTAAACATCATCTTTTTAAATCATCGTAATTTTTCAATACAAATGACAAAACTTGTGTAAGTGTGACAAGCAATGGCCAGCGTACTTAAGATAAAGTAAACATTCTATTTATAATATTTATTTTATTTTTTATTTATTTCTTACATCTAATATGGCATACAGGCATAACCCAATTCATTAGACATGGTAAAAAGGGCTAAAAAAGAACAAATTAAAATACAATGAATCATCATATCAGATGGGTGTAATGTGTCGGAAATCCGGAAAAATGTACAAAAGTCCAAATTTACTATATCTATGGATATGTATAGTAACTATGACATCCTCCTGGTGTAGTGGTGCGAGTACCAAGTATGCGCCTTACCATCGGCGGTTCCGGTTTCGATTCTCGCAAGAGACGGGGATTTACAAACACTTCCTTTTAGTCTAAGTGTATTTCTGTGGGTCTCCCATCGTACCTCGCAGAGGACGTTAAGCTATTGATCCCGACTGTTATCATAAACACCAGGTACCGTTCGTTACTCATAGTAGGGTAGGGTAATATATCCACCAACCTGCGTGGTAGATTAAGCTCCAAACCGTTTATTTCACGTTAACGCAATAAATTTTATATCAGCTTTTTTAAATGTAGGATAAAATAATGAACTTAATTTTAAAAGCACGCTAAAACAATCCATGCTCCTATACTATTACATACATATGTATATATCTCAAAAAAGTGATCTATTCTAGAGATAAGTCCGTTGCTAACTAAATTTGTATATGAATAACTGTACAAAAAAATTAAGTGCAATAATATATATATAATGTGTGCGTCGTGCAGTTTTATATAAAAATATTAATAGAATAGTTTAATTCAACTCTTATGTGTATGGCTTTTTGTTAAATAAAGTTATATATTACATATTTTTCTACTTTCAGCTGTATTATTTTTGTTATTTATTTTGCGATTAAGTAATTTGTTTTCTTTTATAGCAATTGACTATTTGCTGCTTGAAATTATAATTATAATAACATATCACACATATTTATATTATATACATTACACACTCTAGAAAAATAAAAAAACATGAAACTACCAAGAGCTTTCAATAACATAATAGTGCCTCTATCATTAACAAAAATAACCAAAAGTAGGAGAAGAAGAGGAAGGCTAGGCTATTATGATATTTAAATACAATAAACGAAAATGTGGGGCCCATCTAGTACAAATGTAAGAGAGAGAGAGTTCAAATCGGTACTAGCGATGTATATTATGCACTAACAGAACTCGTAACCCTTAATGGTACAGTGAATGTGACGAGAGTTCTACGTTTGTCCTAGTTAAGCTCCAGTGCCTAGTTTAAATGGGCATTTAGAATGAAACGCATTCGTATGTGGTGCAAAAGACTGATAAATAACAATGTCTTCAACTTCATATTACGGTTTTTCATAAATTCGAGTACATTTTTATAGAAAATGTTCTGCGGTAATTTTGCGGAACGCATAATACTTATTGAAGTTCCAGATGCGTGACATCTCTAGATAACAGATTGTGACGGATATATCTGCAGTATTTATAATTAGGAGAACAAATTTGACCAGTGATGCTTTTTTATTCGCTTGGAATTTGTGATAATGGTGGCAGGTTATTGATTTTGATTTTTAAAAATCGATTTACGACTCTATTTAAAAGCTGGGCAATAATTATTACGCTTATTATTTGAGTCAAAGTTTTGTTAACAAACACGGTAAGCAAATACTAACAACCGCTTTACGACACCACTCTGGGGTAGTGGTGCGTGCGCAGTACCAAAAGCTTCAAAGGTCCACTTTGTACAAATATTTGTTTCCGGTCTGGGCGCCTGTCCTTATGGGTTCCCCACCATGTCTCGGAGAACACGTTATGCCGTCACTATAGAAAAATCCGCAGAGTAATGTGGTAGATTAAGTTCCGATGCGTTTCCTACATGGAGAAAGGTATACCCAGCAGTCGAATGTAATCAGCTGAATCATCAATCAATCAAAGCGCTACAAATTGCGTATCACAGATATATAATCTCAAGTGTCCCCTTTGTTACTAGCTTCGAAACCGGACCTTTACGAATACCGTTACAAAGGTACCTATAATAATATTTTACTGACTAAATTCCTGCACATTTAGCAATATAGAAAACAACTATTCTCAATACATATAATAAAAATGTAATGAGTCGCTGTCTGTACATTTAAGATATATAAGAATAAATATTATTGGGACCTTTATAAACACAAATGGCACCCAATATCAGAATTAATGTTTGTTTTTCTGTGCGTTTGTGCACGCTAGTCTCAGAAACGGCTCAACTGATTTAAATGCGGTTTTCACTAATATATTGTGGCAAGCTAAGCTTAACATTTAGTCTTTTGTTCATGTCAATCGGTTTATAAATAAAAAAGTTATGCCGATTTAAAGACTCACGTTGAACATGTAACGCGTCACTATTCCACGCGGACGAAGTCGCGAGCACAACTAGTCTTAGATAAATGTATGGATTTTACGTTATATCAGCTGAAGTAACCTTATGTTTTTAGGTACACCTATGATATAAAAAAATTATTCAATAGAAACTAAGACGTTTTATTACACTTTAAAATCAGTCACTTAATTATAACTAATTTAATTTAGTTAAAACTAATTTTTGACAAATAAGTGTCTCAGAATTCCCGATGTAATCAAAATATCTGTTACGAAGTAGTTTAAATCGGTATAAAAGTGTTACGATTAAATACGAGTAACATATACGTTTCAGGTCTGTGTTTACTCGGTCGGTCCAAAACTGTAAATAAATAAGTAATTGAACTGCACTCGCCAATTCTTCTCTCCTGGGATTTTTCTGTCCGATTCTTTAAAGCAAACGCGGGTCAGAGTTGGGTATACACAACAAATCACGTTTTGTTTGGTATATAAAATGGTACCATAGAGAATTTTAAACTTTTCGATCGATCATTATTATTATTATTTTTTCTAATTGCACTCGTTATTTTTCATTTCATAATATATGTGAAATCGAAAAATATTATTCATATTTTATCATTGTTATTTTTTAATTTTTTATTTTTAGTTTTGATTTTTTATATTTATTTATATTTTTTATCAATGTCGTTAAAAAAATTGTACCCATATTTTATAAATATGTAATTTTTATGTAATTATTTAAATCATTACAGCCTTTACAGTCAGTACTGGACATAGGCCTCCACAAGTTTACGCCAAAAATAGCGTGAACTCATGTGTTTTGCCCATAGTCACCACGCTGGGCAGGCGGGTTGGTGACCGCAGGGCTGGCTTTGTCGCACCGAAGGCGCTGCTGCCCGTCTTCGGCCTGTATATTTCAAAGCCAGCAGTTGGATGGTTATCCCGCCATCGGTCGGCTTTTCAAGTTCCAAGGTGGTAGCAGAACTATGTTATCCCTTAATCGCCTCTTACGACACCCACGGGAAGAGAGGGGGTATTATTTAAATATGATTTCCAAAAAAACACGATTTACTAAAAATACCGAGCTAAGCTGGGTCACCCAGTACTTACTGTAATTTGAGTAAAACGTAATACCAATTCATACTTTCAACGTACTTCTGAAAACAAAGGGGTCGGATAAAATGATTTTGTCGCTATCAAATGTCTTCGTTAACAAGATATTATGTATAACAATAAGGAAAATGTGATGGGACTCGTAATATCTGTTTTAATACTTATATAAATAAAGTATAATTTTGTTCAGTCTATGAAAATAGCGTTCTAAGGTATAACAATAATATTCGTAGTCTCCAGGCAAATTTAACGTTGTTATATTTAAGTTGAGATTGAGGTCAGAAACTACGTTACATTTAATAAATTATACTCTAATAATTAAATTGCTATTAATTAAAAGATGTTTTAAAATGTGAATCCGTCATGACGCCACCATTGTCTATCATAATACAAAACTATTAAAAAAATATAAAACTCCATTCAAATGACGGGTAATTTTTATATTATATAATACTTACTTTAAGTAGAATGTATATACAGCAATGTAAACATTGTTTTGAAACTCTAAAGTTCACTTAGATTCATTTACCACTTAAACAGTTTCTAATCTTTGATAAAAGAAAACGTCCAGTTCAGTATGACGCGGATACTTTTATACCTACTCCCGTTTTAATAATGTTGATTACAAGTGCCCATTAAAACTCAGAAGATGATATAAACGCGACGAAGTTAGACTAGGTTAGTTTAAGTTTTAATTGCTAAATGCCTTTTAAGACTCGAACGTTCTGCTAATGAAAACAAGTTAACTACTTAATATATCTTTTGCTATTAAGTTAAAGGTCTGATTGAAGCAAAGCATCTGTTTATAACTATATTATATTTTAGAAATTAATTAAATCAATGCTTTATAAAATAATAAATTCAAAGAACGTGGACGAAAATTTCAAACAATTCAATAAACATATTTTAGTAATTTGGTATAGAATGACGACGTGTTGGCGCAACGGTCACAGCACTGGTTTGCGGCTGTTGCACAGTTGGATTCCCGCACATGACAAACATTTGTACTGGCCATACAGATGTTTGCCGTCGTGTATTTGTGCAGTTCTTGTGGATCTCCCCACCATGTCTCAGAGAGCACGTTAAGCAGTCGGTCCCGGTTGTTATCATGTACAACTTATAGCAATCGTTACTCATAGTAGGAAATATATCCCCCAACCCGCATTGGAGCAGCATGGTGAATTAAGCTCTTATCCTTATCGTTGTACATGATAACAACCGGGACCGACGGCTTAACGTGTCTCCGAGGCACGGTGGAGAGACCCAAAAGGACTGCACAAACAACCAGACTACGGCAAACACCTGTATAGCCAATACAAATGTTTGTCATGTGCGGGGATCGAACCCGCAACATATACAATCCATGGCTGTGACCGTTGCGCCAACGCGGCGTCCCTATAACTTCGGGGCCTAAAAATAGCTGTTGACTGATTCTCAGACCTACCCGATATGCACACAAAATTTCATAAGCACAGTCTAGCCGTTTCGGAGGAGTATTGTAACTTACATTGTGACACAAAAATTTTATATATAAGATAAAAGCTTGTCTGGAGATTTTCCAGATAATATTCATCCAGGTCTGTGGTTTCTAGATTAACTATCTTGCTTTATAAAAGCAAAAACAAAACTGAATGAGGCCTAGAAAGTCTAAAATCCTCCAAAGTCTTTTGTCTCCAAAATTCAACTCATTTAATTACAGAACTAGAATTCTACGTTTTGTAATTCTTCCCGCACACTAATCCGACGAGTAATTAATGTCATCATGAGGTTATACTTGCAAGCGGACACTGGGACGTGGAAACTAGGCTTGACTCTTGCGGCTTTGATAATCTCGTAAAATTAAAAATTTAAAAGTTTTTGCATCAAACCATAGCATCCTTTTTGGTTTTATTCTATATCTATCTATCTTGATTACACAACAATAAAAATATGTTGAGCAAACAGAACTTAACAGACCATAAGATGTACGAGAAGGAGGGTTAAGACAAAGGTAAGTATTCTCGTGTCGCGGTGTTAGTAGTTAAACTCCTCCGAAACGGCTTGACCGATTCTCATGAAATTTTGTGTGCATATTGGGTAGGTCTGAGAATCGAACAACATCTATTTTTCATTCCCCTAAATGTTAAGGGTAGTCCAACCCTAATTTTTTTTTAATTTTTTGGTAAATTATTTATTTTTTATATTATTATGATTTGGCATTTAAAAATACAAACAACCCTAAATTTTCACCTTTCTACCACCTACCCCTATTTTTAAATAGCGTGTAGTGGCAAGACGACGTTTGCCGAGTCAGCTAGTAAGTAATATAAGTGACTTGTTGCCTACGTGCCGTTGCTTACATTAAAACAAAAATTCAGAAACTTAACACTAAACTATCTGTTACCTAAATTGTTGACTTCATTATCTAAATTGTTATCCGAAAATTAACTTTATTTATTGTAATTTGTTCAATTTATTTGTAATTTTATAACTCCTCGCGGAGGTATTATGTTCCAGGAATACAATTTAATCACTAAAAATTAAATTGTATTGTTTTTTTCGTTATATTAATTAACAATAGTTGACACATTCACACATTAACTGCTCAACTGTAGTGGTGAGTGTAGAAGACTAAGCACAGAAGGTCATCTTCAAGTTCCGCTATCCGGATATTTTGTATTTGTACAAATGTTTATTTCCTATATGATTTTCTGCCTTCCTTATGAGTCTCCTCACCGTTCCGGGTAGTCATAGAAATTCGAAAACGATCATTTTTCATAAATGGGAATATATCCCCAACCCACATTGGAGTAGTAGAAAGAAACCTACTCTATCCCTTCTCCTACATGGAGAGAGATGCCTATGTCCCGCAGGGTAAATTAATCAATCAAAATTTGTCATATAAGTTATAGATCTCAGCGGTCAGATCGCTCGAGTCGATACTAGGTGGAGCTTTCAAAGCTTTTATCATAAGCTGAGTTTTGTAATGCTTCGGCGAACGGATCGTCTTATGTACAAGTACATCGTAACTAAGCGGTGGGATGATACCTTTGTGATTTGCCAAGCTATTAAACATGTACTTAATTTGTCTATTACTCATTTCAAACCTTTTTTATAGTTTTTCTTCCAGTTTCTGTTTACAACTCTACACTACTGTTACAACTGCAGGTCCAATTATTAAGAATTTTTAAAGTTGTTGGAGATAACTCTTTATGCTTTAGCCTGTAACATCCCATTGCTGGGCATAGGTCTCTTTCCCCATGTAGGAGAAGGATTAGAGCTTAATCCACCACGCTGCTCCAATGCGGGTTGACAGATATATTCCCTATTGTAAGTAACGATCACTACTATGTGCATATGATAACAATTGGGACCGTCGGCTTAACGTGTTCTCCGAGGCATGTTGTGGAGACCTACAAGGACTGCACAAATACCCAGACCATGGCAAACATCTGTATGGAAAAAAAAGGTTTGTCATGTGCGGGGATCGAACCCGCAACTCCTAGCAAAACAGCCACAAACCAGTGCTGTGATCGTTGCGCCAACGGGTCGTCTCTATATACTGAAGCTATATATTTTTTCTTTTTTATGTTCATATGTATGTTATATACGTTTGTTTTTGTATTATCTACATATAAACCCAAACTTACTGGATGAAATATATTATATGCTATACTCATAAATTACTTTGATATCTTTATTAGCTAAACTGGTAAATTTACTTTTTATTTTATTGTCTTTATATAAATTGCTAACTGACATTGCAGTTGTTATAAACATTTTAATGTCTCTAATTAAATAAAGTGCTCGTTGTCAAACAGGTGTTCATTTTAATGAAAAAACTTAAACTTACTTAAATTAATATACAAATTCACAGACATCGTGTTAAATTTGTATTAATTACTAACATTTGCAGAATATATAATATTTACTTTAGAAACTAGTTAACCGTATCACTAATTGGTGAAACCCTATGATAAAATAACTGTAATCTGATATAATATTTTAATAAAACTGAAACCATTTATAGATATTTAATTCACTAAAATATTAATGATGAAAATACAGAGTAGGTAAGCCCTAGTTATAGCCCCGTTGGGAAACTGTTAAGCCGGACTCTATTACGTAGTATACAAATAATTAACTTATCATTAAGTAAAATAAATTGCTGTTATATTTTTACTACGTTATACATTTTAACCCACAAAAATATAGTACATAGAAAACAAAATAATGTTAGTTTTTATTATACACTTATAACTGAGGTAGGGCACAGCAGGAATTTCCTGCTCAAAATATGGAGCAGCCCGACTGGGGTAGTACCTCGACCTTACAGAAGATCACAGCTAAATAATACTGTTTTCAAGCAGTATTGTGTTCCTGTTGGTGAGTAAGGTGACCAGAGCTCCTGGGGGGATTGGGGATTGGGTCGGCAACGCGCTTGCGATACTTCTGGTGTTGCAGACGTCTATAAGCTACGGTAATCGCTTACCATCAGGTGAGCCGTACGCTTGTTTGCCGACCTAGTGACATAAAAAAAAAAAAAAATGAAGTCACTTATAATGAATACACTTATAAGAAATCGCTGCTTTAGCGATAAGGCCGCCTGTTGCAACTAATGCAACTTTATTATTTTTGAACTTAATTACATTTATGTTACACTTGTGTTGGTGTGCAAAAAGTGTAAATAAATAAATAATGACTGATTACTAGATGATTTTTTACAGATAAACATGACTAATACCTAAATTGATGCGATGATAATAAGCCGACTGACTTCAGTTGTAAGTTTAATGAGTAAAATACTTTTTAAAATCATATTGATTGATTCAGCCCGTAATATGTTATTGACGGCCATATGAGTCTTTCTTCCTGTAGATGGGTCGGAGCATCATCGCGAGTTGGTAGATGTAATTTTTTTTATATAAGTAATATACATCCACGGACTTTTGAACCCATGTCCTTTTTTATTTCTAAAATATGCAATTTTTTTTTAAATCAAGGTAGGCGTTACTCAGCAACATCATTGTTTAAGTTAGACTAACTTAATGTCTCCAATAGAGACGTGAGTCAACCGACCGGTTCTTATTCTAACGTATGATACATTTTTTTTTTCTTTATATGGTGGATGTATGTATACTATGAGTATCGGTATCTATAATGTATTTACAATAAAAACCGCGACCGACAGTTTAACTTGCTCTCCGATGCAAGTTGAGGTGAGTCTTTTTTCACTGAGGTAGGGCACAGAAGGAATTTCCTGCTCAAAATATGGAGCAGCCTGACTGGGGTAGTATCTCGACCTTAAAGAAGATCACAGCAAAATAATACTGTTTTCAAGCAGTATTGTGTTCCTGTTGGTGAGTAAGGTGACCAGAGCTCCTGGGGGATTGGGGATTGGGTCGGAAACGCGCTTGCGATACTTCTGGTGTTGCAGGTGTCTATAAGCTACGGTAATCGCTTACCATCAGGTGAGCCGTACGCTTGTTTGCCGACCTAGTGACATAAAAAAAAAACAACAAAACCATACTTATCAACAACTATTTTTATTAGTAAAAACGTTCACGTTCGTATTTTCAGTTCCTTTGTGTTCAAACGGAACAACACATTTTTCAGCTTGTTATCTTTATGTAAAAAAACTCAATAATAATTATGGATATTGTTTTATTGTATACTATGGATATTATTATTTTTTACCTTTACAGTCTTGTCATATAGTATAGTCATAATTCAAAACCTTTTCCTTTAGCTATAAATACGATATACTTCTTGACATTATGGAATTTATATATTGTAAGTATAGATTTATTTAAGCTAGAAAGATTTAAAAAAATGTTCTTTTCGGCTTATAACTCGTTTAATTAATTAATAACATTACTATTTGCAAATTCGTTAATTGTAAAATTTGTCATGACGTATTCAATATACATCCTACCAGACAGAGCTTTTAACAATTATACATTATTAGTTTGGTACGAAGGGCTACATTTCACTGCCTATACAATATACATATTATTCAAAAGCCTACAATATTACTCAATACACTAATGGCACTATCTGGTAATGGATTCTTCTTAGTTGTATAATATGATTGAATGGAATGAACGAAATGTAAAATTTTAAAACCTGTAAAGTATTTATGTATTTACTACTGTTATGTAGAGATGAAATGCTTAAAAATTAAAAAAAAAAGTTTGATGTAATAATATGAGGATGTAAATTGGATACATCAAAAATAGTAATTATCATAAAAGTAAGAAATTTGGATATCCAAAAAAACTATTAAGGTTATGCTAGGTACTTATAAAAACTTTTTTACATCTTATATTAGTTAAAATTAAAAAAAACCTTCTTAGAATTCAAAAGTAGTATGTAGTTGTAAAAAAATTACAAAACTCGTTTTTTTTAACTGGCTACCCGGACAGAAAGTAAATAGTAAAAAATAATATTTTATTGATTTTTTTTTTTTTTTGTATTAAAACCTTCCGTGGGCCTTAAGGAACATACAAAAAATAAATTAGCCGAATTGGTCGAGCCATTCTCGAGCTATGGACTTAGCAACATTAATTTTTTTTATGTATAATATAATATAAGATCACTATTTGATGACGATAAGCAATAATGAACGCGGTCAGAAAATGGTCCTATGTTTATTGGATATTTTTTTGTCATTTTCTTCTTTATCTGGATTGTACCATTCGTGGACACACATATCTCGTTTCATCTGAAATAAGCAAAGTTCCTTACTTTGTCCTCGTTTACTTTCGTCGCTAACTAGAGGGAAGTTGTCGCAATATATGTTTAATGTTTACACTAACAGTCTGGTTTGGACAAAATGATTAATATCACAACCCGTGCTTAAATTGAAAACAATTTACTAAGGTCATTAAAAGCTTGTGTTCTTAGTTATTTACTAGTATTATTGCGAATTATTTTTTCATGAAGATCGAGTTTAATTAATATTCTGAATTTGAAAGTTTTAAATAGTGTGCACTTTATTTTAGACAACAAATAGAAAAAATGGCGTAGCATGTTAAAAAAACTACGGTATTGGTAAACGTAATAGTTTTGTATGTTACTGTATCTGAACTCGCCTTAATACTTATCTAAATTACTGAATTAAGGGTTTTAATATTTTCGTTAAGTTTTAATGGCACTTGCAACAAGCTTATAAATCCTACGATTCCTACGATTGAAGTACCTAATTTTTTCGACTTGAAAGAGAATAAAATACGAAGAGAAGAGATAAAAAATTAGACTTCTTATAAAAAATAAAAGTATTGAGTAATAACTGTCAGAATTTAACTTTTGCTTTTGATACATACGTAGTATGTACTTGATACAGCTAACCACAAATTACGCTCATCGCCGTCCCCGTTAAGACTACAAAATAGTTTTTGAGTTGCGCAATAAAATTTGCGACGACAATATTAAGATATTGATTTACTTGTGTACATATGTATATATATTCCTTAAATACAAAAATTGGATCAAACAAACGCCATATTTTAACGAGCTTTCATTACTCTTTTTATATAATAAATCTCTGAATATGTAGGTTTCGAAACATGGAAAATGTATCATCTCTCGAACGCTCGCTATAGTATATTCCATTTATTAAGTTAATAACCCGGAAATAAAATAAGCAACAATTTTGTAATATCTTTTCACAGCTTTCCGGCATACCCTTAGATTCAAAGATAGTTTAAAATTTTTAATTTTTAACATAAATTGAGACTTTAATATCCAAGGTGAACTTTAGTGCAGACAAAAGGAAATCTTGCAAATTTTAAGATAAAGTCTTTTATCAATGCATGTATATTTTAATATAGGTATTGGTTATTTAAAAAAGAAAAACAGATACCGAGAAATTAATATAACCGGGAACGTGTAGATATAAGAAATATTTTGTGTATTAATAAATTAATTTTCAAATTATTTTATTATTAATATTAACAAATATTTTAAATTTTTTTGTAATAAAAATATTTGCAAAGAAATAATTTATTGTATTAATTTGAAGCTACAACCGATTCGTAAAAGAAACTCAGCATTTCAGTCATTCAGTTCAGCCTATTGCAGTCCACTGCTGGACGTAGACTTCCCCGAGTTCTCGCCAGACATCCCAGTTTTCCGCAATCCAACGGCAATCGGTCCTGTGACACAGATGACCAGCCCGCTGCCACTTCAACTTGCTAATTCTGTGGGCTATGTCGGTTACTTTCGTTGACTCGCGGATAGCCTCATTATTACACAGCAGTTACTCTTTTAAAGACCTAGCAATTACCACAAGTTTAGTCATGTATTGCATGATACAGTGCCACTAAATTCACACATTTTTTTCATTAACAAATTATATTTTATTTTAAACCGAATTAACGAAGTTTTAGATATCCATTCACATATGCGAATCGTAATAAAAAATTTATGACGATAACATTTAAGGTTATTCTTATGGTATTATTTACTGAGGTAGGACACAGCAGAAAATATACTGCTCGAAGTCTTGAAGTAACTTGACCTTACAGAAGATCACAACAAAATACAACTGCTCCTAAGAATTGTTGTGTTCCTGTGGTGAGTGAGGTGGCCGTAGCTCCTGGTCGGTAACGCGCTTGCGCTTCTTTGCTTGCTTCCAGGTTACCATCAGGTGAGCCGTAACAAATATTTGTCGACCTAGTTGTATAAGAAAAAGATATGTTTGTTTATTTATAATTGGTGAATTTCAAAGCTGCTTATATCTTACCACACTCACTGGCAGAAAATATATTATGATCCAGAAATAAATGCCTATCTTAAATTATCTAATATGACATTAAGTCTAAAGTGACCTTAAGAATACCAACGTAAGTAAAATCGTTATTACTTTTATACTAGCTGTGCCCGCGACTTCGTCCGCGCGGAATTTTACAAAATAGTTACATACAACAATAACTTGTTGAGTTCGCAGTTACAAAAAAAAAAACTAAAATAAAAGTAGCCTAAGTTACTCCTTTATACATGAGCTATTTGTCACTGAAAGTCCCGTCAAAATCGTTCCAGCGGTTTCAGTGATAAGCCGGAACAAACAGACAGACAGACGACAGACAGACAGACAAAAATTATAGTTAATGTTATTTTGGTATATGTGCCGTATACATATTAATTGAGTAAAAAGCGGTTATTTTAATATAACAAACCGACACTCCAATTTTATTTATTTTTATTGATTATATCGTTACTATGTTTATTGTTACTTACTAAAAGCTAGAACACGTCTAAGTCTTCTTTGTCTTGTATTCGACAATTTATTTTTCAAGTCAAATAGCAGAAGCAAATCAGGCGAAATGAGCATTTATATTCCAGACACGGCGTCTAGCTACAGCTGAACATAAGGACTCTTTAAATATTTGGTGGCATATAAGGGATGTTACTAAAGTAATTTGGGTTTTTCACAATGATCATTTTAAGTATTACTACAATAAAAATAAATAAACTATTTTAGAAATTGGTAAAGTAATGTATAAAGTAACAAATGTGATGATTTTGAGACTCTCTAGAGATCTCAGATTCTCGCTCTAAATCTGATTGTATTACTCAAAAAAAAAATATTCATATTATATATCAGTAATTCATTACCTAAAATATAAGAATTATTGTGCGTACCTTTAGAAATTTTAATAATTTGAAAATTATCTTTTTTTTTAATTATAAACTTTTGTTTGGTTTATTTTTACATATTTTTGCGTTTACTGTAATTTTTTATTAATTATAAAGTATAAATATTTATTAAAAATAATAAAAACAATGTGCGAGAAGACTCCGTTGTACTTCTGGGACCTATGAATATACCCTAATGTGTTTCATTTGCTGTGACCAGATGCCGCAGTCAGGTGAATTATTGTACGCAATTTAGAAGACTCGCGTTTCTTTTGAACACACACAACTTTTACGCAAAACAATTTCGACGTCTACGTATATCTACGTTTGCAGTACAATTATGATGTGAATTTCTTTTTGTCATTTACTTGTCGTACCGTCATACGATTATTAAATTTTTTTGCAAACTAAATAAACATATCAATTTTTGAAAATGGAATTTACAAAATAGGATAAAAAAAAATTTAACGGGTTTAAATTTAATATATATGACCAAACGTGCTGAAATTGTAAATGTAAGTCGATGCTTTCTGAATTCTAAAATAGCAAAGTGATTGTCGACGAAACTCGAAATCGAACTGCTATTTAATTCCATGCTCTTAATAATCACTTAAGAGATCACTATTGGTGTTAATACCGAGATCTTTTTCATTAATTTAATTTAATATATCTATTATATGTATTTTATTGGAGTTATATATGTTTGTAATCAAATAAAATATTTAAAATCAGCTTAATAGCTCAATGCTTTCCACCATGTTTGCATATGACGACGCGTTGGCGCAGCGGTCACAGACTATTGCGCTGGTGGTCGCGGGTTCGATCCCCGTTTACGACAGATATTTGTATTGGCCATATAGATATTTGTCGTGGTCTGGGCGTTTGTGCTTGTGTATTGTGTGTGTTTCCGGACCCCCGACACAGGAGTAAATCCTATTGGGGGCCGTTGAGTGTGAAACGTTTATTTATTTATTATTTATTATAATCTCAACAGGTGGAGTGACATTTAGTTAATAACACTACATGATAAAACTATACGTTCATCCTACCTTCTAAATTTTCTAGGGAATTATAATTAGGATATTGTCCCCGGTAAACATTAACACGCCTTCTTACCCAACACGCTCGTACACATGCACTCTCTAACACACACACACACACACACACACACACTCGTAAGAAAAATGCATTCATCGCAAATATGCCAATTATCTGCAAGCATAGTATGCTTTGGTTCCAGATAATTGGCATATATACTTGTCCTTGTGGGTCTCCCCACCATGCCTCGGAGAGCACGTTAAGCCGTCGGTCCCGGTTGGTATCATTTACACCTGAAAGCGATCGTTACTCATAATAGGGAATATATCCGCCAACCCGCAGTGGAGCAGTGTGGTGGATTAAGCTCTGATCCTTCTCGTACATGGGGAAAGAAGCCTATGCCCAGTAGTGGGATATTGCAGGCTGAAGTGAATAACATGCTTATACGAGTACATACATAGCTTGTGTAATAACTATAATTCCACATAAAATTAAATATAGAATTCAATTGAATATTATCCATAATATTCCTAGGTTCGTTACTCTATATCGTTCTAATATTGTTAATGGAAATTCTAGCTAGTGCCACAATATGGTAGCATGCAAATTTTAAAGCATAGTCTATTTGGTTATTCTAGCAGTACACTGCTTGTTTATGATTGTTGTATGTTCATTACTTCTATTTCAGTTCGGTAAATTTTAGGAGTATTTTATTTTTATTTTTTACATATCATTTCTAAACATAAAAAATTTAACAATTTTTAAAATTGGAACTGTTTTATAAATAAAAAGACTGGTATTGCAAGAGACGATGGCAAGAGACCGTACGGCATGAGTTTGATTCCATGGAAGATGGGCCGGGTGCTGGTATGGGATGCAACCTGTTCAGATACGCTGGCCCCTTCCCATCTACATGGAACCAACAACAGAGCTGGTGCGGCTTGTGAAGCGGCTGAAAAAACAAAAGCAGACAAATACAGGGGTCTAGGCTCTGAATATAATTTTGCCCCATTCGGTGTCGAGACCCTTGGTCCGTGGGGTCCTAGCGCTACAAGACTTTTTAATGAAATAGCAAAAAGGTTATTCGACGTCACAGGAGACCGAAGAGCTGGCAGCTACTTCGGACAAAGAATTAGTCTAGCTATTCAAAGGGGGAACGCTGCCAGTATCTTCGGAACCTTGCCTAAAGGGACTCCTTTTAATATTTTTTAGTTATAATGTATATGTTATACTTAAGGTTTTTTTTTTTTAGTTTAATGTAATTTATGAAAGTTATATTATGTTTTGTGATAAGGTATAATTGATATGATAATGATTCAGTCATTATATATTTAGTTGTCAATTGTAAATATGTATAATATTTTGTATAAATAAAATTATGTTACCATAAAAAAAAAGGTCATACAATATTAACGTTAAATATTTTAAGTTTATTTCTTTACCTTTTTAAAATAAGCGAGTTTATAGCTGTTAATCCAAACCTAAGATGCTAGCAAAATATCGAGACAGAATATACAATCTTATATATTCCTTTTTAGGTCATATGTATTTATTAGTCATATTTATTATTGTAGCTAAAATAATAGAAAATTTTGAAAAACAAGTAATATATTTCACATGTAATAAATATGAATGTGCAAATGTGAATGTATGGCTAATCGTCAAATCATCTTGTCCATCAATATGAGCTACTTACCTTACCTGTAGCAGGTAGGGTCTGGGGCAGGGCGGGCGGGAGAAGCAGTGCAACCGCTGCCTTGGCGCGAATCGGACGCGTAGTGTCGTTCTCAAACAGTGCCCGTTTCAAACTGTGTTGTTCTATGCCGTTTTGTTTGGTTTATTTTAGTATTTAGGATCTGTTCTAGGTACGTTATTTTATTTATATTTTAATTAAAATTAAATAAAATTTTCAAAAAATATTTTCAGTCATATAATATTTTTAAAATCCTTAAAAACTAGCCTTAATTTTTTTTTAAATATTTAAGATTTTAATAAAAACCAGGAGCATTGTATTAGTACTTATTATTATTATTATTTCGTTGTAATAGATATTCCATTCTCTCTGCAAATAAAAATGGTTAAAATTGTGATCCAGTATTGTAACGAAATAATTACCGCGAAGCTCTGACTAACGTGAATTTAACTTGTTGCATACATCGTTAATGTTCTTCATTTACAAAATGACTGCTTCATTTATTTTCAGTTTCCGTTGTACATTTTAAACGTTGGTAATTAATTTAAAAATATAACAATTACATTTAAAATGTGAAAATTTATTTTATTGTACAGTAATAATTACAAAAGCCTATTATTATATAATAATAATATTAAATTCAAAATACGTTACGAATAAACTACAAATGTAAAATCTTTTAAATGAATTTCGTGACAACGGCCTTTATTAAAATGAGTACAAATAGAAAGTGTAGTCGCATGTGCAGTATATGGTGGTTTATGTATTTTTTAAATATGTTTATTACCAAGAAAATAATTTAAATATACAACCAATAATTGTTTAATTTAAAAATGTATTTTTAACCGACTTCCAAAAAAGGAGGAGGTTCTCAATTCGACTGTATTTTTTTAATGTATGTTACATCAGAACTTTTAACTGGGTGGAGCGATTTCGACAAATTTTCTTTTAATCGAAAGGTGGTGTGTGCCAATTGGTCCCATTAAAATTTATTTGAGATCTAACAACTATTTTTCGAGCTATATCTAATAATGCGTTTTTACTTGACGCTTTTTACGTTGACCTACGTTGTAACTTTCTATTGGATGTACCGATTTTGATAATTCTTTTTTTGTTGGAAAGGAGATATCCCTAGTTTAGTACCATGATAAGAAAACCAGGATATGATGATGGGATCCCAGAGAAATCGAGGGAACTTCTTGAAAATCCGCAATAACTTTTTACTGGGTGTACCGATTTTAATAATTTTTAATTTAATCAAAAGCTGATGTTTGTCATGTAGTCACATATAAATTTTATTGAGATCTGATAACTACTTTTTGAGTAATCTTTGATAACGCGCAGTTACTTGACTATTTTTTCGTCGATCTACGTTGTACTACTCGTCGATGTAATTGAAGTCGGTTTTTTTTCGTTTGCGAGCAAACACAATTATTATAACCGTAAACTGTTATTTTCAACTTGGCAAAAGTCGATTTTTAGTTGACTCTGTAAGAAAAAAAATCAATACCTACATAATTACTTAAAGGCATTCATTTTTTCTTTGTACATGAAATTTGCTTTAGTCCATATTTTATTTGTTTTTTTTATTTTATTTTTTAAATTTGTATTTGTATGTGTATATTCTGACAATAATTTGTGGATAAAGATAAGATAATTTCAAACTTCATGGCACTTTAAAGTAACTACTATACATTTCTAATTATAATAAAATGTACATCAACTTTTTGTTTAATATTCAGACAGCAATTTCCAATATTAGTTTTTCATTAATGTACCATAAGAATATCAGGCCATCACTTTGTTTGGTATTTTATTTTACTATTTCAACAAAAAAATTGAAAATATCTTCAGCGATTAGGTAATTCTAAATTTAAGTTTTTTCGTCAATTAATAAAAAAAATACTGGAACAATTTTACTGAATATTGATTTTATTTTCTAGAGTATCTAAATAAATGTGTAAAACTCCTACAACTACAAGAGCCAACGCACTTATAACTGCGGTTGAGAAGAACGAAACTGTGTACGAAATAAATGAATGTTTTCTAATCTACATTGCTGTTGAAAAGGACGAATCAAATGCATTTAAATTTTATTAATTACATTGAAAATATTAGCTCGATATATATTATGACCACTCTATTAAAAATATGATACGCGTAAACATAAAATTAAATATCCTCTCTCCAAAAGTAGAACAACAAATATATTTTTTTTATATATAAATAACTAGATCGGCAAACAGCGTACGGCTCACCTCATGGTAAGCGATTACCGTAGCTTGTAGACGTCTGCAACATCAGAAGCATCGCAAGCGCGTTGTCGATCGTATCCCTAACTCCCCTCAGGGGCTCTGGTCACCTTACCAACAGGAACACGACACTGCTTGAAAGAAGTATTATTTAGCTGTGATCTTCTGTAAGGTCGAGGTACTACCCCAGTCGGGTTACTCCATATATTGAGCCCTACCTCAGTTGAAATAAAGAATTGTTAAGGGTAATTCGCAAATGCGTGGGCTTGTTACTTACATTAACAAGGTAATATAATTTTACGTATAAAGCCATGTAATGGTATCAGATTTAAGATAACTTAACAAAACATTGCTCAAAGAACCTCTGGTTCAGGTTTGGCTTCAACCCAAACTTAATTTTTTATTAATATACAAATATGAAATTTATTTAATTACATGTATTATTATCATATGCGAGTAGACTACTTGGCAGAATATTTACTATTTAAGATTAGTGCTCCACTCTTGTGAAACGTGAATGTGAATGTGATGTTTTATACAAAACGTCCTTAACCCTCCGTAAGTGAGGTCGAGTGGACCCGGTTAATAAAGTTCACAACATCAGGTCTTTCAAGCCATTGTAATTGAACTACGAGAATTGTAATTTTATAGAAAATATGACGGTATCACAAAAAAAAATTAAATGCATTATTATATATTTTTTTGAAAGGTACGATAGCGCATTCTGTGTGTACTTTAAATAAAATTTAAAGGGCTAAGTTTACATGTATATAAGTATATTATATACGTGGAAAATTTCTATTTAGGCTGTAATACTGGCCATAGGCCTCTTTCTCCATGTAGGAAAAACATCAGAGTTTATTCCAATACGCTGCTCCACTATGGGTTTGCGGACGTGGTGCTTTCAAATGCAAAGATCGATTTCAGTACTAGATGTTTTAGGGTTTACGTTTTTTTTTCTTCTTTTTGTTAATATTTGCAATTGGATTTTGCATTAGTAATTCGAATAAAGCCAATTATTTTTAACATATTGACTCTGTCAAAAAATAATTAATTAATATACTTAATACTTGTAAGTAAAATTGTTAAAAACAGTCATTTAATAGTTCTTACAGTTAACCGTATTTGTATTAGTGTAAAAATTTTCGTGGGGTTATGAAGACCCACTAATTTAAGTATAAATATTTCACTTCATAATCCTAATAAAAATATCTGAGTTTCTATGAAATTATGTATGTAGAATGTTCAACGGATTAAAATTAGCATTAGTTTAATAAAATAATGAAAAAGAGACAAAATTATTAAAAGACAAAATTTCAGTAGATGTAACAATTGATTACACATCAACAACTCAAAGTACGTGCAGGCAACCTGACGACACAATCTAAATAATTGATCTTTACTCTTTAGTTTGACGTCGTAATTGAGATTGTTTATTGAAATAAAGATTTATCGACCCAGTCTTTAAGTATCACATCAAATAATTTAATTAAAATAAAATAAAAAATTGACTAACCGATCGGCATTGTTTATAATGATCCTGTTTTTTGATCTAGGGCTTGTGACTTCGATTCCCACCTCAAGTCTGAGTGTAATGTAGGTATGTATTTATTTGTACATGTATATTTACCCAAAACACAGGAACAAAATTAACTATCTTAGGAAAAAAATAACAGTGTGTACGTTAAATTTTATATTTATAAATCTAATGTCTTATATTTAACGATGACAATATTTTGTCATGAATATTAAGCCCTTGTTTAAATTTGGAAATACATTTAAAAAATTTCTATTTGTTGTTTTTTAACTATTATTTTATTTAAGTGTTCAAATAAATCTAGACTTATTCCAATGAATCAAGTTGTAGCAGTATTTGTAAACTATTGTTCAAAATTTTCTGTTGTCTGACGTCATCAGTTAGTATTTTAAAACTGAAATTCAATGTCAAAATCAAAAATTACTTTATTCAATTATTCTTCAAAAAACTTTGTAATCGTCATTTTTCAAATTAAAATAATGTATTTTGTTTTAATGAATTGAGTAATGGAACTAATAATACGTGATGTTTTAAATTGATTACATTTTGTAAAATTGATTTTGTAATAAAATTGAGTTAAAAAATTGAAGTAATCAAGATCTTTTCAATCGTTGACCGTTGGTATTTTTTTATTATCAAAATTCATCCAACTACGTGAAAAAACTAATTGGGTAAATTCAACAGAACTTCGATTCCGCAGAACACTTTTACGGTTATTTGTTTGTTATTGCTTAGTATATTTTTTTAACCAACTGCCAAAAAAGGAGGAGGTTCTCAATTCGACTGTATTTTTTTTTATGTATGTTACTTCAGAACTTTTGACTGACTGGAGCGATTTCGACAAATTTTGTTTTGATCGAAAGGTGGTGTGTGTCATTTGGTCCCATTTAAATTTATTTAAGATCTAACAACTACTTTTCAAGTTATATCTAATAATGCGTTTTTACTTGACGCTTTTTTCGTCGACCTACGTTGTATTATACCGCATAACTTTCTACTGGATATACCGATTTGGATAATTCTTTTTTGTTAGAAAGGGGATATCCCTAGTTTAGTACCATGATAAGGAAACCAGAATCTGATGATAGGATCCCAGAGAAATCGAGGGAAACTCTCGAAAATCCACAATAACTTTTTACTGGGTGTACCGATTTTGATAATTTTTAATTTAATCGAAAGCTGGTGTTTATCATGTGGTCACATATAAATTTTATTGAGATCTGATAACTACTTTTTGAGTAATCTTGGATAACGCGTAGTTACTTGACTATTTTTTCGTCGATCTACGTTGTATTGTTTAGTACCATGATAAGGAAACCAGGATCTGATGATAGGATCCCAGAGAAATCGAGGGAAACTCTCGAAAATCCGCAATAACTTTTTACTGGGTGTACCGATTTTGATAATTTTTAATTTAATCGAAAGCTGGTGTTTATCATGTGGTCACATATAAATTTTATTGAGATCTGATAACTACTTTTTGAGTAATCTTGGATAACGCGTAGTTACTTGACTATTTTTTCGTCGATCTACGTTGTATTACTCGTCGATGTAATTAAAGTCGGTTTTTTTTTCGTTTGCGAGCAAACACAATTATTATTAGTGAAGAGAAATTAGACAGATAAAAAATAATTGTTTTTTTTTTATATTTCAATCACGTGTTTGTCAATTTCTTTTTTTTAATTCTTTTTTTTTGTTTTTTAACTTGACTAATATCTTTATACAAATTATAAAAACATTAGTTGCCATAAAGGTTTAGTTACGTTGAAGCTTTAATAACGTTAGATTTCCTGTACTTTTTAAGCATAACTGGTAGGCATTTTGCCTTGCTGTTTTTTGCTTGTAATGCTGAACAGAATCTACCTACATTTAGACGACAGCCTTACTACGAGTACAAACAATACAATATTATATGATTACGATTAAATTCTGTATAGCCTACTTGGATCAAACGATTTTTGACTGCATCTGTTGTGATTGAAATACATATAGTCATATTTTTTGTTGATTTTAATCCTGTTTATCGTACGTTAAAAATGAATTACTCTACATTTATTTAGCAATAAATATTTCAAATGATAATACATTCGATTATGTAGTTTCCAAGGTTTATGTAGTTTTCAAAAGCTTTAATTTAAATATTGTTCTCTATAAACAATAACTGGATTATGGCAATTTACCTGATTTAATATCTGTATCACTTTTAATATGAACATTATATTTATTACGATATATTAATAAATGCATTTAATTTAGTATTTTTAGACAAGCGATGAAGACTTGCCCGCGTTGACTTTTATTACTGTCCTCATAATGTTTGTTAGTCTTAGCGTGATATTTTATAGCCTATACTCACATGGGTATATTCCATTTTTTTGAAGTCTTATGTAGTAAACAAATGTGGCGTACTTGTGACCACAGACAATTACTCTGTTGTACTTTAGTGAAGTAACACAAAGAGCAAATAAATGAACAATATTAATAAACCATAGATTAAAGAAAAATTCATTTTATGTTCAAATATTTAACAATCATACATAATAAACATATCGCTAAAATTATTTCAAAACCTGATAATATATTGACTATTAATATATAAATAAAAGATGTAATATTTATAAAAGACAACAAATTTATATTTCGTTTATGTAAACTGTGTGTACTGTTTGGCTACGGTACTAAAAAATATAGCCACCCCCTCTCTTCCCGTGGGTGTCGTAAGAGGCGACTAAGGGATAACACAGTTCCGCTACCACCTTGAAACTTAAAAAGCCGAACGGTGGCGGGATAACCATCCAACTGCTGGCTTTGAAATACACAGGCCGAAGACGGGCAGCAGCGTCTTCGGTGCGACAAAGCCAGTCCTGCGGTCACCAACCCGCCTGCCCAGCGTGGTGACTTGGGCAAAGCACATGAGTTCACGTTATTTTTGGCGTAAACTTGTGGAAACCTTTGTCCAGCAGTGGACTGTATAGGCTGTAATGATTATGTAAAATGGTCGGTAAAAAAGACGTCACAAATAAAATTTACAACACAATAGGGCAGCCTGTGTCTAGAAAAAAAATCGACCCTATAAGTATTTTTGTCACATTATTTGTATTTGATATGAATAAAATAAATTGCGCTGGCGGCACACTCTCTCAAACATGTAAACAAAAGGATTAATGACATTGTTATTCACAAAATTTTTCATTGGGTAATCCTAAGTCTCATCTTAAAATCCTACAAAATTTTCTTGTGAACTACAGTAAACTTTTATGCCAGTGCTATATATAAGAGTATATAGTTTTATATACTTTTATTAAAAAAAATCAGGGTGAAATTGATATTCATAAATATTCATAATATAATATAAAACTTTTACAATAAACATTTTACTATGAAAGATTGACATTTGTAATATTTTGTAAGCATTTTTTGCGCTTAACAAAAAAAAAAAAAAAAAAACAATACATAACAACGCTATACGGTAACATTATTTTATAACCTATTAACAAATTATAGTTCATGAAAATTTAAAATATATCTAAATAACGGCTTATTTTATCGCTCACTTTGTTCAATCATTTATACTCATTCCTTTTAAAATATGATGAATGATATTAAAAATATTAATTATCTGTACTCTCGATATTCGTGTTTTAATAACATTTTATGTGTTTAAAATGATAAATTGATATTTGTTTTTAGTGAAATAAATAGTAAATGGAGTTTTACAAATGTTCGTAAGCTAATGTGTTGTGAAAGTAAGTGATAAATGCGGAAAAAAATTCAATTAAGTATTGACAGGGGTCTATTTACTAAATAAGACAGTTCCGGAAAAATGGACCTTATGTGCTTTTTAATGATGATTGATGGATTTAGTCTATATTATCCCACTGCGACTCTTTCTCAATATACGAGGAGGGTCAGAGCTTAATCCACTACGCTGCTTCACTTCGGATCGTCGAATGTATGAACTATATAATTATGTCTATGGTAACAACCGGTACCAACTCTCTACTCTGGGTGTCTGTACTTGTGGATGAAAAGATATATTTATATAAATATAAATATCTATTCCGCGGGACATCAGAACCTGCGACCGCCTGTATTTTATGCGCATTCATGTACCACTGGACCAGAGTGGTGGTGGCAATGGTGAAAGAACCTATAATTATTTTTAACATGAGAAACTAACATTTTCCTTAAAAAAAGTACATTAAATTACTTACAAAGTCATTATTAGTTCAATTTTCAGCTATTCGACCTTTATATCGTTTCGAACTTAAGCTACGTTAAAAGCATTATTTTGTCATTACAAACTGAAACTTCAATTTCATTCGTCTATATTGATCGAGTTCGTACAGGTCACAGGTCACAGAGGATCAGTTTTCAGTTGCTAGTAAAAAAAACATCGCATCATAAACTAAATTTATATAAGGATTAACTTCATTAAGAATAAGGAGGATTTTGGTTACTTAACTGTCTTCATAGCATCTGATTCAGTGTCGTGTCAAAGTGACAAACACCAATCCAACCTCTCCAAGTTATTCCCTTATAACATAATAGTTAATAATACTAGCTGTGCGATATCATCCGTGTTGTCACATAGCCTTTATCAACCTTCCTCGTTGAATAGACTATACAACACAGAAATAACTTTTCCATTTGGACCAGTAGTTCCTGAAATTAGTGCGTCTAAAAAAACCTACAAACAAACAAACTCTTCAACTTGCCGTGATATTTTTTTTATAACGTAGGTAATACATTCTTTTGACATTATACTAGCATTTTTATAAAAACAATGTACATGTTGTGTAAAGATATTTACTCCGGTATATTCTCAGTATTCTAGGATAGAGTTGCTTGTTTGTTATGTTTGAACAAAGCGCTAAACGTAAAAAAAAAGTAAGTGGAAATTGAAATTCGCACACATAAATATTTGCGGTTAACGCAGTATTTAATTCGGAAAGCAAACATGTATCGTTGTGGATGTAAACCTAAAACTTGTTACCGCATCTGTTAAAGAGGTCAAACTAAATCAATGTTTAAATAAAACTCAATAAAACTCGTTTATAAAAACAAATGGTATTTTATTTTTGTTCACAAAGTGTAATTATCGTACATAAATAAGTAAGACTATATAAGTATTATTAATATTAAATGAAGTCCTGACCCGTACGTTAATGTAAACAGAGTTCATAACATTTTATGGCTTTACAAAAACAATTAAATTAAAAATACTTTTAATTTACCTTGTAGTAATATAATAACTACGCGACTAAGGGATAACAAGTTCCGCTACCACTTTGGAACTTAAAAAGCCGACCGGTGGCGGGATAACCATCCAACTGCTGGCTTTAAAATACACAGGCCGAAGACGGGCAGCAGCGTCTTCGGTGCGACAAAGCCAGCCCTGTGGTCATCAACCCGCCTGCCCAGCGTGGTGACTATGGGCAAAACACATGAGTTCACGTAATTTTTGACGTAAACTTGTGGAGGCCTATGTCCAGCAGTGGACTGTATAGGCTGTAATGATGAATATAATAACAAGTTCTAAAGTTAAAATAATTAAAAAACACATACCTACGTCATAAGCATATAAACATTTGTTATGTAATCGATGGCTAATTTCAGATCTATAACCATAGCCGTCTCTATAAATAAATGAAATAGTGTACTTGTTTTATTGCCACAGTAAAATATCAGTTTTGACAATTAGATGTAGAAAAACTCAACGCGTAATAACAGTGCTCATAATAATTGGTTCTTTCCGTTACTGTAGCTAATTTGTTCCTAATGTACTTTTGTATAGGTGATAAAAATGATTAACTTAGTCTACAGTTATGTATGTCTAGAATCTGTTAGATAAGCATTACAACATAACATTTCAAGCGCGTTGCCAACCCTAGCTTCGGCCCTCCCGCTTGCTACCTTACTCACCACAGATACACAACACTAGTTGAGAGTCGTATTAATTAGCTGTGAACTTCTGTAAGGTTTTACAGGCTGCTCCAGTTTTTAAGCAAGATATTTCCCGCTGTGTGTTAGCTCAATAAGTTTAATAATAATAATATTTTAGCGGGTGTATTTGAAATATATAAATTACTTTGAATATTTTTGAAAAAATAAAAAATATATATTATAACATAATTATGTTATAATATCTGTAATAAACAGATATTATTACATATTTTAATGTTTAAGAAACAATATACAAAAAAAAAAACGATAAAGCACATAGAAAGCCAGTTATGAAGAACTTTTAGCTAATTTATTTTTGGAAGTATCGTTGTAAAAAATGCGTCTAATATCTTGCAGTAAGAACAAAGACTTTTTATTAAAACATTTCATAAAGTTTTAACTTATATTATATTCGTTGTTTATGTACATATTTATTAAATTATTTTAAATTTTACAAATTTTCTATATTTAAACGTAAATAATTCTAAAACTGGGTAATTAATTAGTAATTTCTTTTTGTTTCTTAACAAATTTCATTTACAATTATCACGCTTAGCCAAACTCGAACTTAACAGGAAAACCGCCCCTCGCGAGATATCTTAATGTAGCTTACAAGTTATGAGAGTTTATCCATTAAAATAAATATTTCCTGTGTTCGAAGAGATAAATGCTACCAATATACACCTGACTTTAATGTTGTATATTTTGTATGTAGCGACCAATAGATCTGCTCTCAACAATAATAGTTCCAATCGAAGCGGCCAAAATGCATTTACAATTTATTAGCGTGCTTTTAATCAATGATCAGCTGTACTAAAACAGGATAACGTATGATTTCTTAAGCCAAGAATTTACTTATGATTAACATTTATTTACTACACGCTTTATCTCGCTTTTGCAAATAGGTTTAAAATATCTTGGCACGCACGAGTTAATTTGGCATAAGTGTCGTGTATGTAAGGTTTTTGGAACGAATATTAAAAACAAACTTGGATAATATTTTACGTAGTTATTAACAGTATTACTCTTTGAGTTATAGATAACAGAATTATACGCTTCTTATTATTAATTCTTTAATTACCTTTATAACTTCCAGCGTTATTAAAATATAGTAGCTTAAGTTTCTGATTACTTATAACATAATACAGAAGTCTAGATAAAAGTTTTTCTGATGTACTTGAGATTATTATAATAGTACAAACGACAAACTTTTAACTTAATGGACATTTTTATAGAAGATGATTTCATTTGGTTGAACATTATTTTGGGATAGTTTTATTTAAATACGGCAAAAGTTGGAAAAAAATGGAGTCACCGTGTTCTTATCAAATATAGTCATATATTTTTCGACGGAATAGTTTTATTTAACTCTAAATTTTTATATTAAAACTAGCTGTGCCCTGCGGTTTCATTCTCGTTGATTTGAAAAAAAGAGGTATTAAAATATGATAAGGCCTAAAACCTTCCTTGGAAAATAGACTATCCAACACAAATTAATTTTTTTGAAATTCAAACCACTAAAACCAGTTCCGATATATTAGCTCTCTTAAACAAACAAATATTAATAGTGTACGAATACGTGTAATACGAATTTATCGCAAAAAAAATCATGAAATTTTTTTTCGATTGTCTGAACTTATATTTTTGTTTGTTATTGAATACCTTAAAAAGAAACATTCCGGTTTCGAGTGAATAGCTAAGATAGTAGATTACGTAATATGTTTACATTTTTTTAGCAATTTAAAATATATGACTATGTGCAAACGCATACATATTTATCATTCCTTTCACCCTTACACACATTGTATTAAGTTTTTACTATAGATGTCCAAATTAACACATTCTCTTTACTACTATATCTTATATATAAATTTCTCGTAGTACAATGTTAGTTACAATACTCCTCCGAAACTGCTGGACCGATTTTTATCGGCCAACATCTATTTTTTATACCCCTAAGTTATAAGGAAGGGGAGGGGGGGATTAGAGGGGGCTAATAACGCATATGGCAAAACAACGTTTGTGGGGTCAGCTAGTATTATATTACGACGAAATTTTAAAGTTTATGATTTCTAAACTTTTATCACAAACTTAAGCTATATTATTTCAAATTTCTCCACTTAGGTTATCCTAGGTATCGATTCAGGAAATCGATGTTTGAAACAGCGTTCAGTAATTAAATTATTTTAACGTAATTGCATTTTTAAATAATGCCATATAAAATGCCAAATAAAGCAATATAGAAAAATATTTCCGATAACAACCTTTATGAAAAAAACACAAGAGCCGTAAAAAAAGTTTTTCAATTTCATCGTATTATCATATTGATAGAATAACATGTACATATCCTATGTTTCGATTATTGTTATTCAACTTCGTATTAATATTTTTATTGCTCATGACTAGATTTGCTCAACACGTCGATAATCTTGATGGACAGATTTACATACATTCTTTACAGATTTATTCTGAATCATGAACGAACAAGGTTTTCAGGTCAAGAATCGAAATGTACACATGTTTAGAACGTTGAAGCTATTGAATGATGAACGAACGGAATTAATTGACCGAGTTCGAAATTGAGGTGCTCAATTCGACTGTTCTCTTTTATTCATACTTGGTTGATTTTTTTTTTTTTTTGTATAAATAAATTAATTTTTTTTTATTATGTATTTGTTTTAAGACATTATTGGTATCTATTATAAATATAAAAATAATTAGTTATTTCTAGATTTTAACCTTTCAACAATTACACATTTAAATTTGTAAAGAAAATTATTTCGTATAAAAAATAAATTAAACGAAGAAATTTTATGTTTAAGCATTGGTCCTTCAGCGTCGGATGAGCAGGTAGATTAAAGATTTAAGATTATGTATACTTTTAAATAACAGCTTCAGAAAATTTCAGATAGAAATTGTTACGCAAATAAATCGCCCACGTAAGTGTTATGAGAAGACTTAGTTACGAGACTTGAAATTAGTTGAAAAATCAAATCTGTTCCTGCCGATAAATTCAATTTCAATATTTGGTTAAAGAAGCAACTGTGACTTATTTAAAATGTAGAATTTCTGTCTTAACTAGCTCAGCTATTAAAGGCAAGTTTTATGTTCATTAAATATTTTATACATACTTGTATTGCCATGTTAATACAAATATTTTTTATTATACACCATTATACATAAAAACAAACAGAGAAAGAATAATACAAAACAATTAACTTCTAGGATTTGAATAGGTCATGGACTCACCTTTAAAAAAAAACAACTAATCATTGATGGTACTTAGAATTTCTTTAAAAAATACTAACAATTAATTATATAATAAACGTAAACTACTTGATGACTGGCGTATCTATGAAATTGTACTTTATAACTATATTTATGCTTTTTTGTAATATTTTTGTGGTGTACAATAAAGTATAAAATAAAAATAATAATTATTTTTGCTTGAAAACAAAAAAAAACCGACTTCAATTACATCGACAAGTAGTACAACGTAAGTAGCCGAAAAAAAATTAACAAACGCACTAGTCGTTCCAACGATTATCAAGGTTTTCCCTCGATTTCTCTGAGATTCTATCATCAGATTCTGATTTCTTATCATGGTACCACACCTGAGACATGTCCTTTCCAACAAAAAAAAAAGACTTATTAATATATATTGATAATTCTTTTATATATATATATATATAATGTCCTTACCAACAAACAAAAAAAAAGAATTATCAATATATATTGATAATTCTTATATATATATATATATATATATATATATATATACGGTCGAATTGAGTAACCTCCTCCTTTTTTGAAGTCATGACACGAATGAGTAAATACGAGCGCGTGCACTAAAAATGTTGATACATCAACTAAAATTTTTAAGTGAATCTTACAAGAGTATGTACGATTTTATTTTTGTGTTACCCAGACACAGGAATATTTTTGTGTTACCCACACATAGGAATTCTAAACATTTTTGAATATCATATCAAAAATTGACCGTTCCAGCGGGGATCGAACCCGCGTCTCCGACTGACCGTGTCGGCGCTCTAGCCAATTAAGCTATGGAACGATGTACCCGGTAGATCGAAATTCTTGATACGGCACACACAAACTTTTTATTTATTAGTTCACACACATCAGAAGTGAAACTTCTAAAAAACAGCGTATGTGAGATTTTTTTCACCGCGAATATGTAATACCGTGTAATGTATTCTATCTCATTTTCTCCTATACATTTATATGTTTGTTTCTTTTATCGTGACGCATTTTTGTTTCATCGACTTTCAAATCACAACGATTCCAAATATGTTTCCCTTTAATTATATCTTAATTCCAAGCTAATTTTAATCATACTTCATATGATATTTGATAATATTAGACGCCCATTAAAGTGATACAATTAAGAATACCTTGTATTAAGAGTTCTCGTTTCAATAAGCCTTCTAACGATTTCTTGTTGCTTGAATTGTTGTTAAAAAACTGAGGTAGAATATAGTATATGTCGGATCAATCCATCCTTTGGGTGGGCAAAATGTTTATTTATGTTTACAAAAAAGTCTTAACGACAATTTACAGTTTTAAAAATAACACTTTCATTACAACCTTAGCCTACAATTTAGTTTTTCGAACCCAATTACTTTTTGAGAATTAAACAATAATATTGAAAATCTGTATTGAAAAGATTTATATAAAAAGTTTAATTATTTTAGTAATTGGAATACAGTTAGTTTTTTTAAATTGAAATATAATAATTAAACTCTGTCTTTCTTTATTTCGTGGTAATTTTTTTTAATTTGCTATTTAATTTTTTCATTTCCAATATTAAAATAAATAGCAGCGATTTAAAAGAACAAAACCTTTAATTTATGTATTTTATCAGTAATTGTATAGTTCTTATGAGAATATCATTTTGTACCTATTATGTAACAGTTCCAATTTAAATTGCAGTTTGTCTCTATTTAATTGATAATATATTTATTGTTATTATTTTTATTCAATTAATATTTATTAAATTATGTACTTAAATACCAAAGATGGTTGTTGTGAAATTTGATACAACTATGATTTACCAATGAAAAATTACAGACATTAAACAGAAACGTATATTTTGTATTTCCCGTATATTTCTATTTTTGTTTTTTTTTTGCCAAAAATTTACAAAAACTGGGATGATACAAAATGCACTGGAATTTGAAAGTCACGAATTTAGCACAACATACTAACTCTAAAAATATTTTTATATTGGAATACATATTTATTCAAAAACTAGTAACTTTTAAATGAGGGCAAAACTACACGGTTAAACAAGCTGTAGCGTTTCTATGTTAACAAAATGTAAAAAAAAAGTTCTTGAATGACTGTAAATATGCCTACAATATGCGTTAATATACAAGTAAATAAACATAAACATGTGTTTCATATGAAAGAACCTTTGAAATGAAACATGAAAACATTTCATAATGAAAAAGTTTTTGATCATTTATTCATTATTAGACCAATAACAATTTTTTTTTTTTATACAAATTGAAATATCTTTGCTGAGCGTAAATCAAACTTGCGATCACTGTCGTTATGAACGGCCGACAGTCATTTTATGAAATTTCGTGTCAATTTCGTGACATTTCAAAGTTTCTCTAGCTTAATATTTTTTTTTATTGCACTTATAATTATACTTGTTAATAACGTTTAGGGTTATGGTAACCTCTTTAATGTGAAATCTCCGTTAGGTTTATGATCAATTCGAATTAGGATATTTACAGCTGACGTTTCAATTTATCACTTTATCATGATAGATGTATGATAGAGTGATGAGGAATGAATTGTGGTCAGCACTGTCCGTGAATGGTGTGAGCAGTGTCCTCATTGCAATCTTTTTATAGGGATTCTAGTGCTTGTGTGAGGATAAATGGCATACACTGAGTAGTTTAATATCGAAAAAGGTGTTAGACAGGTATGTCTAGCGTCACCGTGGCTGTTTAATTTGTTCATGGACAATTGTTTGACAGATTTGAAAGAGAATGAAAGTGGGTTGAGAATGAATGAGTTACTCGTCAAATGTCTTCTCTATGCTGATGACCAAGTATTACTTGCGTCTTGGGCCGAGGAGTTACAGGAGATGGTAACCTCTATGAGTGGAGCTTTTGTAAAAAAGGGAATGAAGATGAATGTAAAGAAGACGGAAGTGATGGTGTTTGAAAGAGATGAGGCAGTGACAGACTACAATATCGTGATTGGAGATGAACAAATTGAACAGGTGAATGAGTTTGGGTATCTGGGTTCAAAGCTTACAAGATATGGCAAGTGTGAGAGTGATATTGAAAGAAGAGTGAATGCAGGAAACAGGGTGAATGGAGCTTTGCACTCCTTTATGAGCAGTCGAAAGGTGTCTAACAAGGCTCGTTTGTTGTGCATGAGGGGGTGTTGGTTTCGACACTCATGTACGGAAGTGAAAGTTGGGTATGGCAGAAGAAACATGAAAGCAGAATAAATGCAGTTGAGATGAGAGCGTTAAGAAGTATGATAGGAGTTAAACTGAGTGACAGGATAAGAAATAGTGAGATAAAGAAACGTTGTGGTCTAAAAGAAGATGTAGTGACAAAAATTGAGAAAGGTATGCTCAGATGGTTTGGTCATTTCGAGAGAATGAGTGAAGAACGATTGATGAAAAAAGTGTGTGTATAAGGCGAGTGTGGATGGAAGGGTTGGAAGGGGTAGACCTAGGCGGACGTTCCGAGACCAAATAAGGGACGTCTTGAAAAAAGGCCAGGTCAAGAGTACTTAGGGTACTCCGGGTACCGAAGAGCATGTATGAAGGGAATAATGAAAGTAGACAAAGATAAAGAAGTATGTAAGGATCGTAGCAAGTGGAAAGAAGTGGTCTCTGCCTACCCCTGCGGGAAAGAGCCGTGATTATATGTATTTATGTATGTTTTAATTTACGTGACAGGTGAAGATAGACATGATAAGAAAATCTACACTTTTCAGGAGAAATAAGAAACTTGTGCATGCATCAAGTGAAACAGTGTAACTGATTAGAATAAAAAGGGCAAGAAAATTTTAGTCATGAATGGGGGCATTTACTGACTGTTGCAGCATACTTATTTAAGTACTTGTGCAAAAACCTTAGGAACAATTTTCAAGTAAGAAAGTTAACTAGCCAATAAATAACTTATCACAGCCAAAAAAAATCTATCGTAAAATTCCAATCACAGTTATTTACTGAAAAAAATTTAAATCAAAATTTGCTAATAAAACATCGATCCCTCGTCTCGGATAGGTCTCTTTTCTACCTCATTTGTCGGCTAGACGCCATTCTTGTACCCTTCATGCTGATCTATGGAGTGATTCTATTCACAAGGGGACCCAGTAAGTGAATATATTTTTCCAATTTCTTTCACACGACAGTCACGCTCAGAAAAACGGCTCGTAGCGTTTACCTTGCGGCTTTCTCACGACTAAATTCCATTGAATTTATGTTGTCTTGGTAGATATTTGTTAGGGCGTGTTGAAGGTTATTTAATTTATTTATTGTGATTATATTTTTAAATTTTCTAAAAAAAAACATAAAACTTATAAACTATATACTATAAGTATAATACTATAAATTTGTAACATATTCCATTTAGTATACGCTTCAGCTTGTAATATCCCACTTCTGGACATAGACCTCTTTCCATGTAGGAGAAGGATTAGAGCTTAGTTCACCACGGTGCTCCAATGCAGGATGGCGGATATATTTCTAACTATGAGTAACGATCGCTATCAGGTGTATATGATAATAACAACCGGGACCGACGACTTAACATGCTCTCCGAGACACAGCTATTTACTACATGATAAATATTATGAAAAAACAATTTAAAGGGCTTTTATTATAACTATCTATATTAATGATATCCGAACATGTAATCCTTTATTTCTTCTCATTTATCGTAATTCTGGCCGTGCACCACGCCAAAACTACTGCAGAAATGTGAATGAAAAAGGTAAAGACCAACTAGGATAATTATGTTTTAATAATTTTTTAGAAGAAATTGGCTTTACCGTTAGAAAAAAAAAAACACAAAATCTATTAAGCCAAATAAGGCGTGAAATCAGTTTACGCTCGTGGGAATATTTGTTACGTATAAAAACGCGCTGTAACATTTTTAAGACTTGTTCATTATACCATGAAAGTAATTGTATTGTCAAATATAAATGAAAGGAACATTTATTTTTTACTACAAATAAAAAAAAAACGTAACGTATATACACATTGTTTTAAAGCCAATATCTTTTTTTTTCATTAAATACAGGCGGTTGCAAAACTAACGCACTTAAATCTCTCTAATCTTATGTTTATATAATACTAGCTGACTCGGCAAATGTTGTCTTGCCGCTAAACGCTAATTAAAAATAGGGGTTGGTGGTAGAAGGGTGAAAATTTGGGTTGTATGTATTTTTTAACGCCAGAACATAATAAAATAAAAAATAAATAATTTTTGTAAAAATGAAAAAAAAATTGGGGTGGACTACCCTTAACATTTAGGGGGATGAAAAATAGATGTTGTTCGATTCTCAGTCCTACCCAATATGTACACAAAATTTCATGAGAATCGGTCAAGTTGTTTCGGAGAAGTTTAACTACAAATACCGCGACACGAGAATTTTATATATTAGATATTCTTATACTAATATTATTAATTCTCGCCTAGCCTCGTTATTACTGGGTGATATAGGCTATATTTTAACGGAACATTTAACGGAATATTTTAACGTTATTAAATGGAATAGTGTTTATTCCGCTGCTACTAATAATAATCATATAGTAAGCAAAAAGCTAGTTAAGCATAATTTTATTTAGTTTCAAGAGAGCTTTATACACGGAAACAAGAATGTAGCAAATGTAACAAAATTTATATGACTGTGAAGCATAAATGTAACGGTGGAAATAAAATGAAATATTCTTATATTATTATTATTTTAGAGGGTATGGTAAAATGACAGGCTTCCCGTTAACAAAGGCTACATCCGTGAGGAATGCGAGCTAATCCACAACGTGGTTCCATTTTGAATTGTCAGATATATGTATGTACTATAAATATATTGGTATTACTTTGAATTGTATGAAGAACCTTCTGTATGAGGCAATGAATATTAAAAAAATTGTTAACCATCGTCTGCAATCGGAAAGCTAAAAAAAGCAATAATAATTTTGTCACTTCTTATATTATGAGTAGATATATATTCCATAAATATATAAACGTCTTTGTGTTATGTCTTCACTGCCCTAACGGAAAAAAATTGGAGAAAGCGACAGGTTAAATATGTTAAAAAAATCAAGTTCAGTTTGTTAAATTTCTTTTAAATAACGATAACTTCAAATTATGTTGTTCTAGGTGAAGGTTCTAAAGTAAATCTTATTGCTCTTTTTCTCTTGATTTTAATAAAAGTAGGTTAAGTTAGATTTAAAAGATAGATTAAGTTTATACATTCATCAATCTTATTCCTGTATTCTCCATTAAACGCTTAAACGCTAAACCCTTCACACTCAACACTACTGCAGAAATGTGAATGAAAAAGGTAAAGACTAACTAGGATAATTATGTTTTAAATTTTCAGTAGGATTTTCTCCTGTGTTGGAGGATCCGGAAACACATACAATACACAAACACAACGCCCAAACCACGACTAACATCTATATGGTTGATACAAATGTCTGTCGTGGGCGGGATTCGAACCAGTGACCGCTAGCATAACAGCCAGTGCTATGACCGCTGCGCCAACGCGTCGTCATTTTATGTTACATTAGCGAAATCATCTGTGCTCTTTTAACATAATTAAAATTATTACACCAAAAGTAGTTGAAATTTACCCCTCTTTACAGCACAACCTCCAATCCGGACCAGTAAAGATGAGAAATATATATATATATATATATATATATATATATATATATATATATATATTATCCATGTGCTTGTTTATTGTTTCTTTAAATAATAATATTTTAACTGTTTTAATTCTAGAAGCAATCATAGATTTTAGTTTTCAGATCTATCTTCTATTTGATAATGTTATAAGACAAAATTCTAGTAATATTACATTTTAATAAAACTTAATACATAGATAGCTGAAAACCTAGAATAACACATAGGCTATTTTTGTCTCTTAATTTCCACGGGATTGAAAATTATGCGGGTGAAACCGCGTGGCGAAACTAGTTTAAAATATATATAGATGTGTTGTGATGAGCTATAATAGGTGAAACATATCCACTACAATTTATTGATGGTATTAATTATTATTAATGCATGAAACGAAATGTCACTTCAGTAGCGATATGTCATTTTAAGCGCATTTTGTCCTGTCACTGGCATCATTTATCGAACGGAACCGTTCCAAAAGGTGTAATGATTTGGAAGTATTTCTGATAATCTACCTGGGGCATGAAAAAAACATATGCTTTTAATAAATGAAAACAAATAACTAAAGCATACTTTTATTTATAAAACTAGCGACCCGCCCCGGCTTCGGACGGGTGCAATGCTGATACTAAGTATACTACAGAATGTCTTTATTTATAGTGTGAAGCTAGCTTATACCATGGTTATTTACATAATAACAACAACATTCAAATATGCATCGTTAGATTACACGTTGTTACAGAATGCGTTGAAGAAATAAAGGTTCACTGCTCGTTCTCCATAGGTGATAGCGTGATAATATATAGCCTATATGTTGACCCGACTTCTTAATAATATTCGTGCTAAATTTGAAGTAAATCCATGCAGTACTTTTTGAGTTTATCCCGGACATACATACATACATACATATTTATTTACATTATATGTATTTTTTTTTTGAGTGCAATAAAGTATATATATAAAAAATATATTCAATGTAGAGTTTTGACTTTCCTACCATTATACATACCATACATAATACGTGCCGTACCACATCATAATACAATACCATATCATAATACGTGCGTATCATAAATCGTACCAATGCATACATATTTTTTTGCAATTTATTAAACTTATAAATTATCTTAAAATAAATTAAAAACAGATTTCTTTTTGGAACTTTTGAGTAATTAATGTCGTAATAAATAAGTAAGTTAAAATAAATCATAAAAGTTCAATAAATGGTTCACGGGAAGGGTAACAATCACGGTAAACTAACATTCTTTTTTTAATCTGTTAATAAAAAAAAAACGTTTATTACTAAGTTAACAAATAAAGATAACTCCACAGAGTCTCAATAATATCAATATAAAACTCGACTTCGACTGATTTATTATTCCCATAGCGTTCATCAGAAAGAGCTTTTCTTTAGTATAACGTTAGATTTTTATACACAGAGTTCCTTTATGCAAACCAGAAAATGTAGATAAAAAGGAACTTTTGCACTCAATGTTTTCGGACTATGGTTTATTTTTATATCCGGAATACGGAAAAAAAACAGGATACCGTTTCGATTTGAGTCAGCGTTTATATACGATTCGTTTTTAGCAATTGATACGATCTGAAGCTTATAAAAAGCAAAATAAAAAATCCGAATTTTAACCCTGTTTCTAAAAAAATAGAAGCATGAAATGAAACAAAATTTCAATAAACTTATATAAATTTGCTTTTGTATGAATTGTATTACGAAATTAAGATGTTAAGAATTTTTTGGTTTTTAACCGACTTCAAAAAAAGGAGGAGGTTACTCAATTCGACCGTATATATATTTTTTTTTTTTTTTTTTTTTATGTATGTTCGGAGATAACTTCTTCGTTTATGAACCGATTTTGACATTTCTTTTTTTGTTGGAAAGGAGATATTCATAGTTTGGTACCATGATAAGGAAACCAGGATCTGATGATGGGATCCCAGAGAAATCGAGGGAAACTTTCAAAAATCGTAAGGGTGACTAGTAAATTTAATCATGTTTTCATTAAGTACTATAAAGCATTACTATTTAATAAAGGTCTAAGGTCGATCTGATGATGGAGAAGAAAAATAGTCGAGGGAACTCTTCAACAATTTATAGCAATTAACTTCTGTTTGAACTTAATTCGTTTCTATTGATGAGAGCTTTGCACCTGTATGAGTTATAAGTGCCATTACAGTCTGATGATGGAGACAAAAGTTAGTCGAGGGAACTCTTTAACGATTTATAGCAATTACCTGCTTTTTGAACTTAATTCGTTTCTATTGATGAGAACTTTGCATATATATGAGTTATAAGTGCTATTTCAGTCTGATGATGGAGACGAAAGATAGTCGAGGGTACTCTTCAACGACTTATAGCAATTACCTGCTGTTTGAACTTAATTCGTTTCTATTGATGAGAACTTTGCACCTATATGAGTTACAAGGGCCATTACAGTCTGATGATGGAGACAAAAGTTAGTCGAGGGAACTCTTTAACGATTTATAGCAATTACCTGCTGTGTGATCATCTGTGTGCAGGGCCAGGTTTGATGATGTAGCCCATAAACACTCGAGGGAATTTCTCAACAATTTACAGCAGTAACCTTTTGCTGTTTGACGACCGCTTTGATATAATGGTGCATGTGCCGTGTCGGCGGCGCCTAAACACCGACGGTCGCGGGTTCTATTCCAGCTCGGAGTGGATATTTATGTTTATACAAATATTTATTTTCGGTCTAGTTGTTAATCCTTGTGGTTCTCCCAACCTAGCCTCGGAGAACACGCTAGGCTGTCAGTCCCGGTTGTTATTACGTACACCTGATAGCGAACTTTACTCATAGTATGTCGACACGTTAGCGCAGCGGTCACAGCACCGGCTGTTGGGCTGGCGTTAGTGGGTTCAATCCCCGCGCACGACAGACTTTTGTATTGGCCATATAGATGTTTGTCATGATCTGGGTGTTTGTGCTTGTGTATTGTGTATGTTTCCGAACAACCGACATAAGAGAAAAAGCATCCTTGTTAGGTCTACCCATCACTAAAAATTGTAAAATAAAATAATTTTTAACAAAAAAAAAACCGACTTCAAACAGGAAACTAAAAAGTGAAAAATAAATTTACTTAGTACAAAGTAATTCGTATTTTGATTTAGTTAATCAGAAATGATTAAATAAATATTTTATAATTTTGAAGTTGGTGCCAAGTAAATACTACAACAACCTGGCTACAAAAACAAATACAAACAACACACACACACAACAAACAAGTACAAAAAATATTATTAGATATGTCAAAACAATAACAGAATAATAACAGTATTCAACCTAGTCAATGAAACAAATTATGAAAGAAAACTGAATACAACTTATGAGTAGATACTAGAGTAGTTATTGTTTTACTTGGCACCGACTTCAAAATTATAAAATATTTATTTAATCATTTCTGATTAACTAAATCAAAATACGAATTACTTTGTACTAAGTAAATTTATTTTTCACTTTTTAGTTTCCTGTTTGAAGTCGGTTTTTTTTTTGTTAAAAATTATTTTATAACAAAATGATACGTAAATAAATAAATAAATAAACATAACACTCTAAAGTCATGCACCTGCTCTTAAGAATAGTTTTATTTACTGCCTCATACATAGAAGTATGTCTTAACACAAATTTTATCATACACTAAAAAAATCTAGATTTTAGACTATAGAGACTTTCGGTGTAGTGGTATGTGGGCGCCTTAACACTGGCGGTCGCGTTTTTGATTCTCGCTATGTATTGTTTATTGTTTTTCGTTCTGTTTCTTGTCGTTCCAATATTATGCTAACACAAGGCTCGGAACACGTAAAGTGGCCCCGGCTGTTATCAATGCCACCTGAAAACGATTGTTAATCAAGGTCGGTTTATCCGCCAACTATAAAGAGAGATTATCATCATCACTTTAGCCTATCATACTCTACTGCTGGACATAAGCCTCCATAAATAACTGTATATCAACCTAACACTATAGATGCAATACTCTAAATCATTTTGGTATTTCCTGAGTCGACCAATACAAACATAATACAGACTGAGTCGTCTTCAGATGCACATACAAAAATCCATATGGATTCAATGTACGTATATACATGTGTCTTGCATTCGATTGTATTAAGCTCGGCTCACAGATATCATTTAACTGTATTCATGCGCACACAACAGATACATCTGAGAATGCAACGATAAATCTCCACTTCGAAACGCAAATACATATTGGATAAACTAAAGCAGAGTGGTGCTAATGGATAACCTGATAACTAAAAGCTCGTACACGTCACTTCATAAGCCCCGGTATGTTCAAGGTTGCTTTGGAATGTAACTGACCGCAAAACTTTTAGTTAGCAAATGTTATGTTATTAATATATATCACAATGATAATATAGCTATCGATACTATGATTTTCTTAACCGACATTAAATTCCTCTTTCCAAATATTGTAAAACCAAACATGAAATTATTTACACTGGTATATATATGATTTATATGTGGTTTATATATGATCCAACTGCTGGCTTTGAAATACACAGGCTGAAGACGGGCAGCAGCGTCTTCGGTGCGACAAAGTCAGCCCTGTGGTCACCAACCCGCCTGCCCAGCGTGGTGACTATGGCCAAAACACACGAGTTCACGTTATTTTTGGCGTAAACTTGTGGAGGCCTATGTCCAGCAGTGGACTGTATAGGCTGTAATGATGATGATGATAATGATGATGATATATGATTTAGTTTAACGATTCAAAATATTTAGGGTGTTAATTTATGTAGAAACCTTTTACGTTCTAAATGTTGTAATAGCAAACCTGTTACAAAATATTTATCGCCACGCGTGAACAACAAATGTTAGCATATTGCAAACTTTAAAAGTAATTAAAAGTGGTGCTATGAAGGTCAACCAGTGAACAATAGGAATCATATGAATTTCTTATAACTTGAACGTGACCAAAAGGAGCAACCTCGACACAAGTGGCCTAACGACAAGCAATTCTAGGCTTACATATTGTGACCTTGAAATGCACTAAAATAATTCAAATTAGCTTAAAAAATTGACTAAAAGACAATTTCTTTTTTTCTTTCTTTCTTTATTCCTTACTATTTATAATGTGAAAGACACATAAAGCCCGCGTCTTTATGGAGACTTAAAAGGTCTCAGCTAATCCTAATAGTAAATAGATAGTAATAGATAATTGAAACTGATTGGATTCGGATGAAATAAAGAAGAAAAAGCTGATATTAGAAGCCTGGCTCGTCCTAAAACCACCATTATACTCTTCCGATCAGAAATGAGAGCAATATGATGTAGTGATGATGATGGATAGATCTGAACATTACTATGTAGTAAAAGCTGACGTCTTGTCCCATATCGTCTTGGTTCGATTAGCACCCTAAAACGTATATACTTATATAGAAGAAGAAGAAGAAGAAGAAATATACTTTATTGTGCATATTACAAGCCAACATAACATACATCTTTAGAAAATAAAATTTGCAAAACAATATTATGCACAAAGGCGGTCTTATCGCTAGGTAAGCGACTTCTTCCAGACAACCTTGGGGTAGAGGAGATTTTAAAATAAAAAGAGTAGGGTTATCAAAAGGCAAAACAGAAAATTAAAAACAAAGTAGATTCTACAATCTTATCTTACAATCTTATATAGTATTAAGTTGAAAAAGAATGATGTGATGATTATAAAAAAACGAATGTCACCACAAGACTGAAGTAAAACTTCTGCACAATATGCCTGCACTATGTCTTAGATATACGAAACTGGCTATGAGAGAAAGAGAGAAAGAAAATATGTGCTCACACCCCTCACTCACTTGCTCCGTTCGCCTCGCTCTATCACACTTTTCGTAACGCTCTCGTCACGCATTCACCAGCTCACTCTCCAAGTCAAGCGTGCGTAAAAAAAGTTTTATTCAAAAAATTCTTGTGAAAATGAATCACAATAATTTATATTATAAACATTCGAGTAACAAAGAAATTGTAGGAAAATTTTAAACCAAGGTCAATGTTGAGAGTCAAAATTTTGGAGGTTGTTTCAGATTTTTTATTTAGATTAAGATCTTTGTTAGGGGATTACAACGTTCTCCTTTTTCTTGAATAATTGATTTTCTCATTATGCCAGGAACAATCCAACGTATCCAAAGAGAATTCTTTACACGGGTACTGGCTTAGTAAAATTATAATGAAGTGGATTTGTGGTTTAATTATAAATTCTTATTTTGAATTTCTGTTATTCTATACATTTCAATCTAATTTTTAATTCCTTATGGATTTTATTTTAATATAAAAGCCGCATATTTTGAAAAACTTTTGCGCTGACCTTCAACCGGCGTGAAAACGAATTTTGAGTAAATTCGATGGTAAAAGTGAGGCAGGGCTGAAGTTATGTTATTCAATGACTAATTATAATAAATATTTTATCTATCTTGTAATTTTAAATTTAAAAGTTTTAGAAAGTTTTAGATCTTTAAATTTTTCTTAGTAAAATGTATTTATTTTGTTACAGATATTCGTGTTTTGTGGTACCAAGTCTAGTCGAATCTGTATTTCAGTGAAGTGTTACAAATATTGAGTCGTCGGTACCTTTCCCTACATTAGAGGTAAGTTACTATTATTATACAAAAAAAAAATAAGTGATATTAAATGAAATTTCGATATTATAAACACGCATTAGCACGCATATTGTAAAGATATCAAATAATATTATTATAATTATTCTGACTGATTAAAAAATTTCTGAATTAAAGTGAGGAGCAATATAGGAGTGGAGTGTCAGAGCAAATTTTATAAGCAAAACTCTTTAAAGTTTATGTTAACTTTTACACGAAAAATTTTTTAACAGAAAATTCTTATAATCTTCGACGAGGCTTTATCTAATTATAAAGTTATATATTTCGTTTGGGAAAGTAATTCATAACACTCAAATTGTGTTGTAATTATTTTAAATTTACGGGACATTACAGTCATTTATAATTCCTTCAATAAAACAAGATCACTCATAATTTTAACAGAACATTCTCTAATTATTTATGTTACTCATCCCGTTTCTCCGGACACTTTATTGAACCTAAACCGTTTTGCCCTAATTGCGTGTAAACTTAGGGCTTTACTCCATTAATGAGATTACGATCGTTCGTGCCGTGAATGGGGCGGTTTGTGCCAGCAAAAGCGTATTGTCAACTTTATAATCGCTACGGAACCGCAAGATAAGGCCTGACGATAACGTGCACTGTCCTAGTTTACACGCGACGAGTGAATTGTGAAGGTTTATTTAACTAAGCTGGTTACACACTACAAACAAATTAAAATGAAAAAAATAGTTGATAAATAAATACTTACTTTTATATGAATAAAAAAATAACAAACAAATTTTCAGTCTTTACTTTATAGAAAACAGAAACTTTAAAATAGGTTGAGATTTTTTTTAAATCATTATTTCACCTATGTAATAAAATGGTAAAAAAAAATTAAAAATCCCAAAATTTTCTGTTTGTTTATAAACAATTTCTTAACAAATGACGTAAAAATATTTTCCAATGTTAATAATACCTATATTAGATGCAAAAACAGCAATAATAAGATATTAGTAAAAAATAAAGTTGATAACGTTTTTTTTTAATTTATTTTTTTTTTAATAAAAAAAATATATCGAACAAAATAATAAATTTAATAAAAAAAATTGTATAACTTTATTAAATACTTAAATGAGAAGAGCTCCACGAAGCTGAAAATTTATAAACCAGTTATTTAAACTTTTATGCCGTAATTTATAAAAACCGAAATTTGAAAATTATTAGTTAATTAACAATGGTGTAACTTTTTGAAAAATCGACATAAACATTTTTCCAGGTGTTTTTTTTTTGGTTCAAGTGTCTAGATTACGTAATAATGTATTCAAATTTTTAAATTGTTACTTAATACTAGACTTAGACGGCGTGCCTATACCGTAAAAACCTCACGGAGTACTATTTTCGTAGTAATATTTTTTATTGGAAATTTCTTCCTCTTTTAGAATCCTATTTCAAAATTCTTTAAATATCATCATTTTAGAAATTGTTTACGAAAAACTTAACACCTTTTTTATCTTATTTTTTTTACAACATTTAAATTTTTATATGCTAATATACCCTTAAAAACATTTTTCTAAACGTCATTTCGATTCGAATATCGCACATATTTTTAGAAGATTTATTTATATTTAACACGTTTTTAAACTTGTTGACTAGATTTATATTGTGTATGCATTTTTTACTTAATTTGCTTTATCGAAAATGTTTGTTGCCGTTCCAACGGGGATCGAACCTGCATCTCCGACTGACCGTGTCCGGTGCTCTAGCCAATTAAGCTATGGAACGATGTACCCGTTAGATCGAAATTTCCGATATGATGATTTCTATATTCGGTTTAAGTGAACCGTGGCGATCCCCGCTGGAACCGTCGATTGTTGATATGATATTAAAAAAAAAATGTTTACAATTTCTAATGTATGGGTAACACAAAAATAAAATCATACAAAATGTTTGTTGCATTACAAGCAAACTTAAATATAATGAAAAATAAAAAGAAATATTTTAATCGCCAGTTCGAGCGTCTAACTCCAGCTTTATTCACCGCCGACATTTAGTTGTGTATTGTGAAGCTTTCTTGGCTAAATGAATGTGTTTTACTCGTAGCAGATGCTTGGCAAGACTGTGAATAATGCTCAAAATCTCAAAACAGTCGGTCGAGATCGTAAATCATTAGATGAGTAAGTTACACGAGTTATTCCGTCGTAAAAAAATGTAGCAACTATTAATTTGTTCTGAGCTTTTTAAACTTTCGTCTTCGTCATTTCCAATTTCGTTCTTAATTTAATGCTAATCGTAAATAAATCGAAGTCGTATACTGTCAGTTTTACATGTGAAAATATTTTTTTATACTTCAAGAGTGGCAAACAAGGGAAGGATATAGGTAGCCTATGGAGGCCTGCAACACCAGAAGAATCGTAAACTAAAAAATTAATTTTACCGCAAACTGTAAAAAATTTTTTAGTAGTCATTTATTTCCTGGGAAATCATCCCCTTTTTGCATCACCTTAAACGATTAAAACAACACCATAATTGTTGCTTACGCTACTCTCCAGTGATCGATACCACCAAGTGATTGCTTATTTCCTCCCAATACCTCGTGAAAAATGTATTTTCATATCCTTAAATTGAGAAATGTTATACATAAAGGTTCTTCATACTTATCAAAAACCCTACTTGACCTCCTCAATCTTATATATTTGTGTCAAACGACAGCCAATTTAATTCTCCGAATTCAAATTTAACTGTAACAAATTGAATGAAATCAAAATATATCCCCCATACTTTTTAAAGAGCTCTCACCAAAATGCACAAAGCCTCACATTAAATATAATAAATTTAGAATAATATAATTATAATTTGTCAAATTATGATCCTATAGTGCTATTAGTGTTTATTTGAATAACGAATTTTTTATTTGATTTTAAAATCTTATTTGTGAAGAGACATAGTTACTTTTGGTTTTTTTCATATTAATATGAAGTATTACTATAATGTATGAGGATAAAGGGTATCTTTTTCATGAGTGACATTACAGACTGCTCATAATTGCCACTGACCCGATCAATATCACGCCATCCACTATGTACGCTATTGGTCTTTATAAAACTTTTTATAAAAATCTATCGAGTTTTAGTCCAATTCACGTGATGCTAGACTATTAAAAAGATATTATGGATTTTTGAACAGCAACAGTACTATCACTTTTTATTGATGTCCTTTACGCTAGTTCTATGAAATAATTTTTAAATCATCTGCAACAGATTTAGAGAAAACTCGACAAACAAGAAAATAATTTTTAATTTAATATTTTTAAACGGAGCATATAAATGCTTACGATTTGTTATACTTTTTAATTTTTTTGAGGTTTTGTTTAATGTAAGTTGTAGCTTTAACACGGTACGAAAGTTAGTATAATTTTGTCCACATATTAAAAATTAAATTTCGAAATATGTTACCGCTTGCTTCAAGCTCTTGTTAACTTACCTACTTAACATTTTATGAAAAAACTTGTGCATGTGTAATACAAGTAGTACAAGTTAGTTTTTAAGTTCAAGAAGTCGTACTGCAAAATTACCAAGTTTAAATGACATACGTTTATAGAGAAAATGTAAAATGGCGGTATTTTGATCTAACACTAAAATGTTTGAAAATCGAAAACCATGTTTTATAAAGGAAAACATACTGACTTTAATCAAATCGTGGCATTGTCGAATATTTGAAATGTGTTGGTACTTTTTACCACAATTGCATTAGGCTATGCATTTTTTGGGTGTCATTGGGAAATCGAAAACACGTGACAGCATAAATGTAAAACTAGACGTCAACACTTTCTCAACATTTCAAATATTATTGTCGATTCGATTATTGGGTTTGATTTGTCAAAACATCAAACTTTAATTCGTACATTATACTGTCAGTTCAAATACATCAACGGGCATCAACGTAAATAATTAATATTAATAAAAACTTTACTTTATTGTGTAATAAAAAATGTAGTTATATATAATAATGAAAGTTCAATAGAATAAGAGAATTAAAATAAACAATGCGGTCTTTTCTAGCTAGAATCTTCTTAAAAAAATATCTTACCTTAAATTTTAACTTTATTACTTTGCGTATCGTCAACAGCTATATAGCCATATAATCAAATTAAAAAATGTATTCATCTAAAGGGGTTTCAGAAGGCCGGGATGTTTGTGCGTGAGCTGGGGGAGGGGGTTATGTCCAGCGTGGACTGCTTTAGTCTGAAGCGAAGCAAACTATGACAGTTACAAATACCAAGGGACAGACGAAAAAATGGATTACACTGTACTGTAGCAACCAATAATAAAAATGATTGACATGTGTATTTCGTCCTGCGAACTAGAAGAATATTATAGGAGCTTTATGAGGTTTGCAACGGACGTTGAATAACGACACATGCAGGGTAAAGATAATATGATTTTGGTTTTACAGGGTATGTGGTCAAATCGATAATTTTTAATGTATAGAATTTTTTTATTAATCTGGGTGGTGATAAAAATATATGTATGTGATCAGTACAACAAACAATTATTATTAGCGTTTCAAAATATCAAGTTATTTTTAGAACATAACACGATTCTAAAAATATGTAAAAAAAGTTTTAAACGCATTAAAACTCGGAGGCATTAAATAATACACAAAATTACACAGTGACTAAAAACATGCCACGGATTTATCTCTAAACGGATCGACTCTTGCTTGATTTATACACTTCATAACTTTTTTTAGAGATTTTTATTTATTACTTAAAAAGTAAACAAATAATATATTTTAATTTGTAATCTATTTTAACCTTCAAATGCTGAGACTTACAAGTTGTTACAAAGAATACTTTGGATCTTAAATTGTATATTATAAGTTTCTTTATAAATCTTGATATCACGTATGTTTTTTTCCCTATAGATTAATAAAAAATGACGTGGCGGATGTGAATAATTATTTTCGTTTTAGGACGCCATAAGAAAATTTAATGAGAAATCAAACTACTAAAAACAGCTGAGGAAACATAAATGTTGACGTGTGTAAATCGGAGAGGATCTCCTAAAACAAAATTTTAATAATCATGCGGTACGTTTAATCGGAGTTATAATAATCTGTTAATTGGTATAAAAGTAATGAAGGTAAAAATTTTATTATTTTAATTAGTTTAGGCAAACAATTTATAAACATTTAAATTAAATAAGTATGTACGTGACACAGTTTCGACATTTTCTCTGGAAACCCTTTTCTTTTATGACCGGCGAAATTTCCGGAATAAAAACGGCTCCTATTAATCCTATGTAATGTCAGGTTTTAAGCTTTCATTAAAGTCCATTCATCTAGTTTCCGACGTATGCGTATTATAGAGTAACAATGTTTTAAGCACTATCTCTGACCTATATTTTTTAACTATTTAAACCCTGATTTTGATCACGTCCATTAAAGTTTTTAGGACCGATTAGGAACCTTTAAAATCGACAATCAAAATTTATTGATGACGTTATTAGTCGTAATTTGAATATATAATATATTAGACGTAATATAGTAGCCGATTGAGGCTGAAAACTAGCATTTACACCCATTTTTATTTTTTTTATTTTAGAGAACAAAAATTTTAAAAACAGAAAACATAAAACAAGAAAATGATAAATTCAGATTTCTTCTGCCTCACAATCTTTAGTTTTCTTCGAAAAGACGTTCAACAAGTGAATCAGCATGAGTAGCAGTAACTTCAAAAATAGAGGAGGTTCTGAATTCGACTGTAAATTTTTTGATTTTGTAATTTTTTATGTGTACCTCATAACTTTTAACTGGGTGTAACTGGGTATTTTTTTTTGTAATCAAATATAGTTATTAGTTATCAAAGGCCTTTATAAAAATATTTGTGTATATGATATACACAGAAGCCTCAATATTCTTTTTTTTAACAATATTATTTTACATTACATAGTTTCAAGAGAGTTATATTAGATTATTCTTTTCTAGGTTGACAAAATAAAAAATGAAATTAACAAAATGTGGTAAAAATAAAAAGTCTTTTAAAAATTGGAAGAGAAAATTAAAAAAACTAAAAAATATAATAAAAATAAAAGTACGAATGTTATGCAAAATGCGGTCCTTAAGATAATTATCCTTTTTTACGGTCTCTAAAAACCCTTTGTTATCCGAACACAAGCAAGGCAAGGCATTTCAAAGACATTATGTGAATTTCCATAGATCCAGTAACATTGACGATTGCAGGTTCTATTCCCGCAGGAAACGGACGTTTGCTTTTGTTACAATATTTGTTACAGTGGAGTTTAGTCATTGTGATTCTCCGTATATATACTGGAGAATGTAAGTAAAGCCCTTTGTTCTAATGGTTTTTATAAACATCTTAAACAGTCATTACTAGTGGGTTATAGAATAATGAGATTAAATACTTTTTTCCGCCGATGCTGCAGCGACAAGTTCCTCTGTTAACATTTTTTTAAAATTATATTTCGTTTTTTTTTACAAATTAAATTGTGTAGATATGAACTGTTATATATTGTAGGATTAAGGAAAAAGTTTTTAATGTTTTATATAAAACGTCTCTTGAATGAAATTACAAAAGTCGCTCGACTGACATGATACAATAATAATTGTGTATCTCAAACCAAACTCGAGAGCTCTCAGATAGGAACGATTCTAATTTCGGAACGAACAAACTGATCATACAAAGATCAAAACAAATTTAGGACCGGAATTTCGCATTGGTATACTTATTTAGAACACACGCTTTGCATTATTATTAGTTTCAAATTGATATTAAACAAATCATATTTATTAACCGACTTCAAAAAAAGGAGGAGGTTACTCAATTCGACCGTATATATATTTTTTTTTTTTTTTTTTTTTTATGTATGTTCGGAGATAACTTCTTCGTTTATGAACCGATTTTGACATTTCTTTTTTTGTTGGAAAGGAGATATTCATAGTTTGGTACCATGATAAGGAAACCAGGATCTGATGATGGGATCCCAGAGAAATCGAGGGAAACTTTCAAAAATCGTAAGGGTGACTAGTAAATTTAATCATGTTTTCATTAAGTACTATAAAGCATTACTATTTAATAAAGGTCTAAGGTCGATCTGATGATGGAGAAGAAAAATAGTCGAGGGAACTCTTCAACAATTTATAGCAATTAACTTCTGTTTGAACTTAATTCGTTTCTATTGATGAGAGCTTTGCACCTGTATGAGTTATAAGTGCCATTACAGTCTGATGATGGAGACAAAAGTTAGTCGAGGGAACTCTTTAACGATTTATAGCAATTACCTGCTTTTTGAACTTAATTCGTTTCTATTGATGAGAACTTTGCATATATATGAGTTATAAGTGCTATTTCAGTCTGATGATGGAGACGAAAGATAGTCGAGGGTACTCTTCAACGACTTATAGCAATTACCTGCTGTTTGAACTTAATTCGTTTCTATTGATGAGAACTTTGCACCTATATGAGTTACAAGGGCCATTACAGTCTGATGATGGAGACAAAAGTTAGTCGAGGGAACTCTTTAACGATTTATAGCAATTACCTGCTGTGTGATCATCTGTGTGCAGGGCCAGGTTTGATGATGTAGCCCATAAACACTCGAGGGAATTTCTCAACAATTTACAGCAGTAACCTTTTGCTGTTTGACGACCGCTTTGATATAATGGTGCATGTGCCGTGTCGGCGGCGCCTAAACACCGACGGTCGCGGGTTCTATTCCAGCTCGGAGTGGATATTTATGTTTATACAAATATTTATTTTCGGTCTAGTTGTTAATCCTTGTGGTTCTCCCAACCTAGCCTCGGAGAACACGCTAGGCTGTCAGTCCCGGTTGTTATTACGTACACCTGATAGCGAACTTTACTCATAGTATGTCGACACGTTAGCGCAGCGGTCACAGCACCGGCTGTTGGGCTGGCGTTAGTGGGTTCAATCCCCGCGCACGACAGACTTTTGTATTGGCCATATAGATGTTTGTCATGATCTGGGTGTTTGTGCTTGTGTATTGTGTATGTTTCCGAACAACCGACATAAGAGAAAAAGCATCCTTGTTAGGTCTACCCATCACTAAAAATTGTAAAATAAAATAATTTTTAACAAAAAAAAAACCGACTTCAAACAGGAAACTAAAAAGTGAAAAATAAATTTACTTAGTACAAAGTAATTCGTATTTTGATTTAGTTAATCAGAAATGATTAAATAAATATTTTATAATTTTGAAGTTGGTGCCAAGTAAATACTACAACAACCTGGCTACAAAAACAAATACAAACAACACACACACACAACAAACAAGTACAAAAAATATTATTAGATATGTCAAAACAATAACAGAATAATAACAGTATTCAACCTAGTCAATGAAACAAATTATGAAAGAAAACTGAATACAACTTATGAGTAGATACTAGAGTAGTTATTGTTTTACTTGGCACCGACTTCAAAATTATAAAATATTTATTTAATCATTTCTGATTAACTAAATCAAAATACGAATTACTTTGTACTAAGTAAATTTATTTTTCACTTTTTAGTTTCCTGTTTGAAGTCGGTTTTTTTTTTGTTAAAAATTATTTTATAAAGTAGAAAAATATACATTAAGATTAACAATTTTTAATATAATATCAAAAATCGACCGATCCGGATCGAACCTGCATTTCCGACTGACCCTGTCGGTGCTTTAACCAATTAAGCTATGGAACGATGTATCCGTTAGATCGAAATTTTTGATACGATGATTTTATATTCGCTTCTAAGCGGATTGTTTAGGATTCCCTAGTGTGTGGATAACACAAAAATAATTCATACATTAAGATTATTGAAGTAAGCTTTTTATTTAAAAAATCTACTTATCTTTTATTAATCTACTTATTACTTTATTTTTGGATTGCAAAGGGTGCAAAATAAAGAAGAAATTTGTTTTGATATTAGTTTTGATTATGTATTTTATGTATACAAACCTGTAATACTTTCTTATAACAACATTATAACGACTGGCTTCGATTTTTGTAGATTCACCTTATTTATTCCAGGTCAATACAAAAATTAAATGGGATTTTTCACAACATTTTCATCGTTTTAAAAGGCTTAGGATAAAAAAAAATGCGTTTGGAAAGTAAATTCTACCGAAAAATAAAGAGCTTAACCTGGTCTTTGAGCCATATAAAGCGAATCCAATTAAGCTTAAGCGTAATAGTATACGCATTTCTTTGATTACACGTCTAGCATTCAATTGAGCCTAGTAGTAACTGTCTTTATTGCCCATATAACGTATGAAAACGCCTACCGCTATGACGTAAATGACGATACATGATTACCTGTTAATTTTCAACCGAATTAAGAAAAAGAGGGAAATTCTTAATTCGACTGTATTTTTTTTTATATAGGTGTTACCTCATAACTTTTTACTGGGTTATATTTCTATTTTAGTTGAAAGCTGGTGCTCCTCATATTATGGTCCCATTTAAATTTGTGCCAGATGTGACGAGTACTTTTTGAGTTTTTTTTTTTAATATAAAATTAACTTCCACGGGTTCTAAATGCCCATGCCTTTTGTTAAACATGCATTATAATACAACAGGCGATTTATTATTAGAATTATAAATCGATAGTCCAGTGACTACCTAGTTAAGCTAGGACGTGGTCCGACGAAGACGGTATTTTTTAAATGTATACTACACTCACACTTACACATACATATGTATGTGATATTACATTACATACGCATATACACCTATATGATTTATCTATCCATATTCAGTACTTTTTGAGTTATCCCTAAGAATGTGTCATACATTTTATTACTTATCGAAGTATATTAAAGTCGGTTTTTTTTCGTTTGCGTGCAAACACAATTATTATTTGTTACTTACCGATCCCAACCTAGTGGTTTTAGTCGTGTCGACGTCAGTAACCGATTTTCTTATACCTATGCGCTATGACAACGCGATGTCCACAACAGACGGGTGACATCTAATATATAAAATTCTCGTGTCACGGTGTTTGTAGTTAAACTCCTCTGAAACACCTTGACCGATTCTCATTAAAAATTATGTGCATATTGGGTAGGTCTGAAAATCTATTTTTCATCCCCCAAAATGTTAAGGGTAGTCCACCCCTATTTTTTTAGATAAATTATTTATTTTTTATTTTAATATGATTTGGCGTTGAAAAAGACATACAACCCTAAATTTTAACCCTTCTACCACCAACCTCTATTTTTAAATAGCGTTTAGCGGCAAGACAACGTTTGCCGAGTCAGCTAGTATTATTATAACAATGAAAGTCCAATCTGTTACAATTATAAAATGTAGAAATTATGTGTGAGTACAATGCGAATCCATTAATTGAATTGAACTTACAGACATACAGATTAGTTTTAAAAATAATTGTTTTAGCTCTGTTGCTCTCACAAAGACTTGGAAGTTCGATGAAACATTTTTATGTGAAGTTTTTTCCGGTCAGAATTTCATTATATGTAAAATTAACTTTTGAAAATTCTTAGTGAAACTGACTACTCGTATTGGATTTATAGGCAAAAGTCTTACAAAACGACTGTTTATAATTTACCCTATGAAAAATTGTTTTAGAAGAGAAAAGTTTGTTGCTGAGGCCCCATGTAGGAGAAGGATCAGAGCTCAATCCAACACGCTGCTCCAAATCAATGCGGGTTGGCGGTTATATTATCCCTATTATGAGTAAAAATCGCTATCAGGCTTACACGATAAAATCCGGGAGCGACGGCTTAACGTGCTCTCCGAGGCACGGTGGGGAGAACCACAAGGACTGCACGTTTTACATGTGATGGAATGGACCAAATGTATGCGTTTAGATTGAGGTTGTTTGTGTATTTTTGCTCTGGAATTACAGCCGTCTATAGGCTACGCTATCTTTATTTGTCACCTTTTTAGTTTGAATTTTTGTTATTCGATAAATTTTGTTATAACATTATAAAAACAATTACGATTAAAAAACCATAAAATAAAAAATAGTGTTACGCCATTATTGTTTTTTTTTTCCAAATATTTTGAAGTTTGTCGTTTTCTTTTTTTAATTTAGTTATAAATATCGATATATTCGCATTGTCTGAATTAAATATAAAAATGAATAGCGTATTCATTTGAACGCGCACGTCTCAAGTGTTACAAGCTCGATTTAAATAACTATTTTTGCATTCAATTACTCCTGAAGAAGATTGCTTACGATGAAATTCTTTAAGATTACATATTGAAACGGAATAGTTACGTATAATGCCGGCAATCTGTCAGACATCGAATATGAACATGGGGTCCACACGAGGGATTTCTTTTGTTTCCTATATATCTTTACGCATATATTGTTAATACAAGTGAGCTCTTAAAATAAATTAATCATATACCTACCATTGCTAAGCTATACACAATAAATTTATATAATCTATTAAAGTATGGCAAAGCATGATGTACGACCTCTTCTTTATCCTCCATATCTCCCTTAACAACTTAATAATAATACATCTCTGCTGCTGAATGCTGACCAGGCAAACGTTGTTTTGCCATAACACAAAATTTCAAATATTTTTCTCAATTTAATCGCAGCACCAACTGTCGGGACAAACTGAAATTAAAATAGAATAATATTTAATATTTGATGCTGCGATGGTAGCGCAGTCTACCGGATCCAATGTAAAACATTCCAAAATCAACAACTACTTATAAATGAAAAATTAGTTAAATAAACATTTTCCAGTGGACCAAATTGTGAATCTAAACCATCCTCGAATCCCCTTGAACTGACACAAAAAATTTCATCAAAATCCGTCCAGCCGTCTAGGAGGAGTTCAGTGACATACACACGCACACAAGAAATATATATATAAAGATTTGTCACCAAACTGTTTGTAGTTTTTAAAGTGTGGTATACGTCTATTAACTGCGGTAGGGCAAAAGTAGGAAATATCCTGTTCAAAATCTGGAACAGTCCGTCTGAGGAAGTACCTCGGTCGACCTTACAAAAGATCACAGCTAAATAATGCTGAAACTCCTGATATTTCAGTAATTAAAAAAAAAGATCATTTACCAGTAATGACGATGACAACGCTAATTGCTGCATAGATACATTTTATGTTTGGGGTACATAAATGTATGTATATCTCAGTACATTAATATAAATTATAGCGCTGTCTGTGACGGGATGTATTTCGTGTTATAATTTCCGCGTTATTGTACCCTCTTAAATATCCTTAGCGGATAGCAAAATTACGAAAATTTACGCAAGAATAATGTCGTTGAAAGAATGATTTAAAACCGCTGTTACAGTGATTTTTGGCTTTACATTATTCCTACAAAATTGCTTATTATCGAAATATATATCTTATAGTCTATTTTTATTGAATCACAAGCTAGTAGCTTGTAGTAACGTAAGCGATAAAACGATCAAAATTATGCAATGTGATGCGATTGTTTTTGATGCCATTAGCAAAACTATTTCATGCCAAATTAAATACAGTAAGTCTAAGTCTCACTATATCTTATAATATCACATTTATCAACTAATATTAAGTAGCTGATTTTCTAATTTCCCTTTAGACCGGTTTCAGGATGTTAAATAAAATGAAGTACCTGAAACGTTGTCATATCGTCAACAGTATTATGTCCAAGTTCTCTCTCTCTCTCTCTCTTTTCTTTCTCTCTCTCTCTAAAAATTATTAAAGTCCATTAGTATTCCATTTTTAACCGACTTCAAAGAAAGGAGGAGGTTAATCAATTCAGCCGTATATATATATTTTTTTGTATGTCCGAGGATAACTCCGTCGTTTATGAACCGATTTTGATAATTCTTTTTTTGTTGGAAAGGAAATATTTCTAGTTTGGTACCATGATAAGGAAATTAGGATCTGATGATGGGATCCCAGAGAAATCGTATGAATGTATTGACTTGACTATTTTTTCGTCTACCTACGTTGTATTATTACTTGTCGATATAATTGAAGTCGGTTTTTCTTCGTTTTTCACGTCAAAAACGAGCATGTAGGTAAATGTTGTCAAGTAAGAATATTAACTTACTTTCATTAATTTATAAATTGACATTAAACAAAAGTGTCCACATCCACATATCAAAATACTACATAATAAAATGTTAGTATAATATTGGACTGAAAATCTAAAACAAACGATGGCTGTTTCGTATGACATCAATACATTTCTGAACCGAAATATTGAAATTGTAAGCTACAAAATAGCCGTGTGATACGACTCTTATTCAGAACTCGGCTTATATAGGACGGCTCGGATTTGTCCCAGATTTACTTTTTGAATATCTCTCTGTGTGGGGTTCAAAAATGAATCCCACTTCACGGTCAGAATAACGCCGCAATATTGGTTTTACTAAATTCAATATCTCGTTCATCTGTTACTTGAAAACATCTAATTTTGGAGGAGTGTTTACATAAAACGAAATAACAACAATTTTATAGTAATAGAAAAGTGAATTCTATTAAATCAATTTCATCCTTAGCCTAAATTGACTTCATTGTAGTATAAATATAGCTACAACAAAGGCTTAGTAAAGGGATTAAAAAGTTATTTTCTACTATAAAATAATACCTTGTATTAAAAGTTCATTTCGTTTCAATAAGCCTTTTAACAATTTCTTGTTGGTTGAATACTCCCTTGCTGTTAAAAAACTGAGGTACAAATATGTCATCCTTTGGGTGAGCGAAATGTTTAATATTTCCAAAAAAGTCTTAACGACAATTTACAGTCAAACGATAGATTTTAGAAATAACACTTTCATTACAACCTTAACATACAATTTAGTTTTTCGAACCCAATTAGTTTTTGATAATTAAATAATAATATTAAGTAAAGAATATAGCAACCCCCTCTCTTCCCGTGGCTGTTGTAAGAGGCGACTAAGGGATAACACAGTTCCACTACCACCTTGGAACTTAAAAAGCCGACCGATAGCGGGATAACCATCCAACTGGCTTTGAAATACATGTCGAAGACGGGCAGCAGCGTCTTCGGTGCGACAAAGCCAGCCCTGCGGTGGTGACAATGGGCAACACACATGAGTTCACGCCCATTTTTGGCGTGAACTTGTGGAGGCCTATGTCCAGCGGTGGACTGCGATAGGCTGAAGTGATAATAATAGTTATTTTCGTTATAATAAATCATATTCACTACTTGTTACATATTTAATTGAACTGAAGTAGGGCACAGCAGGAAATTTCATGCACGAAATATGGAATAGCCTAACTGGAGTAGTACCTCGACCTTACAGAAGATCACAGCTAAATAACATTACTCCAAAGCAGTCTTATCCTGTTGGTGAGTAAGGTGGCCAGAGCTTCTGGGAGTTAAATGGGGACAGAGTCGGCAACGCGCTTGCGATGCTTCTGGTGTTGCAGGCGTCTATAAGCTACGGTAATCGCTTACCATCAAATGAACCGTACGCTTGTTTGCCGACCTAGCTGTATTAAATAAAAAAATGTTTGTTCCCAAAAAAGAATCGAACTCAATCCCCATCGATAAATATTAATTATTCTATTTTATTAATTATTTATTAATTATTGAGTACATCATGAACGTGCTTGAAGTCAATTAAATACCCATTATTAACTCAATAACTGCTGATCAGATCTCGTTTATATCTATCTATCTATCATCTTTATGGTTATAAACCAACCAACCATGTAAAATGTGTGTATGCCCTCTCCATTCATTGAGATAACATGTAACTTTTGATAAAATATCAAAATAAAACTACGCAATAAAAAATTGTGTTTGACAAAATAAGATAGTCTCGTTGACTAGAAAATCTTCTCTATTTTTTTCGTCGGTTCAAAATCAGTTGACAACCAAATATTACCTATAAGCGCACAGTATACATACAAATAATTGTGTTTGCTGGCAAACGAGAAAAAACCGACTTCAATTACATTAATACAACGTAGGTAGACGAAAAAATAATCAAGTAAATACGCATTATCAAAGATTAATCAAAAGTTGAAATCAGATCTCGATGAAATTCAAATATGACCACATGATAAGCATCGGTTTTCGATTAAATTAAAAATCATTAAAATCGGTACACCCAGTAAAAAGTTATGCAGATTTTTGAGAGTTTCCCTCAATTTCTCTGGGATCCCTTCATCAGATCCTGGTTTCCTTATCATGGTACCACACCGGGGATATCTTCTTAAAAACGATCTTAAACAACGAAGTTATCCCCGAATATACATTATATATATATATATATATATATATATATATATATATACGGTCGAATTGAGTAACCTCTTCCTTTTTTTGTAGTCGGTTAAAAATGAAAGAATACTAAAAGTTCAGTAGGTATCTCAAGTTTTCGTTTCATCTTTTGTTAATTATTAGTGAAACTCAATTTAAAAAACTCCTTTATAAATGTAAAGAATTTTCAGCATCTAGTACTGCTTAATATACCAATAGAAAATAATTTTACTATTAAAACACCCAAAAAAAAATATTTTATTTTGTCTCAAACTGCATTTTTTAAAACGACAACGCCCAGTTTTGTACACAATCTTGAATAAATATATAAAGTGAAATAACAATTGCTAATATTAAATAAAGAACTAGATACATGATACCTACTTCCGTCTAAAGAATGACACCTACTTCGGACACACTTCGTTCTACTTTTAAAATTATTGATCTTAAAAATGGTTTATTTGTGATACTATTACGATAAAAAAGTTTAATTTATTTTTTTAATATTTGTCACATTCAATATAACCTTTCAGTCCAACAAAGCATTAAACGGTGCGATCACGGAACTGGAGCACGTTTGTACCCGCATCTTGGCTTAGTTGAAATATAATATTTATTCTGTGACAGGGAAAAATATGACTCGTAGTTTTGTAAATATGATAAAAGCATTTCTATTTTTAGGGTTCCGACTCCAACATAAATGGAAAACGAGACCATACTGCTACGTTTCGTTGTACTGTATACAATTTTAAAATGCTATACGTGAGACTTTATCCGTAAAATATACACGAGTGAGGTAATCACAACTGGAGATATTTTGCTCAAAATCTGGAGCAGCTCGTCTGGCGAAGTACGTCAAACTTACAGAAGATCACAGCTAAATAATCATATAAGCAGTATTTTGTTCTTATGCTAAGGCAATCAGAACTTCTGGAGAGAGTCGTGTGTAGGCTCGCAATGTGCTTGTGATTAATATTCGTGTCGATACGTAAGAATTGTACTTCTACCTCTCAAATTTGACACATATTCGCATAAAATTAGTATGTTACATTACGAACAATTTTATTAAATTGCTTTCGTATTTCAAGTTTAATATTTTCTTAGTACTGCTCATATAAAACGGATACGGATTTTTGGAAAAGAAACGTAAAAACGTATAATAAGTATTAGAATCGGTACTCTATCAGCCTAGCCTATAGTCTATATATATATTATATGTAATTTCAACATCCTCGACCTCCTCCTCTTAAGTTCTCTGTATGTGTTAACAGCGAACTTTTGCAGTTTAGTCTTCCACGGTAAACCCTAGTTGTTTGACAAATATTATATAAATATACCTATATCTTTAAAGTGCTTTCAAGTACATAGGTGTCATCAGTATATTTTGCCGATATTGATGAATGTTTATTGACTGACAAATATCAATTTAAACAACGTTATTAACTCAGTAGGGCTAGAACGGATTAGAAACCTAGATCACTGGTATCAATTCACGAAATCAGTCGAAGGAACCCCCTGTACCTTAAAACCACTGACGCCGATTGGGAATTGAACTTATTTCATAATTTTCCGTTTGATGAACCCTCTAGAGTCCAGATTAATTTTAATCGGACTTACTTTCCTAATGTGTTATAATATAGAATTCTTTAACAAGATTATTCTCCATTCTGATATGTTTAATTCTTAAATTTTTGCCATGTTAGATTGATCAATTATTTATATCTAAAAAGACATATTTGTGATTCTAATTATTGATTACCTATGTAAATAATACTATTTACTGAAGATGTAATCATATAACAAAGCTGTAGGTATGAGAATAGCGGAGGGTGTAGATTTATACATATTAACATTACAAAACAATACTCTGTTTTATAAAATGACTCGACAAACAAATATCAGAAGAAGTATAATTATATCAATACGCTTATTTGCTTTAGATTGTAATATCCCACTGCTAGGTATAGGCCTCTTTCCCCGTGTAGGAGAAGGATTAGAGCTTAATCCACCACGCTGCTCCAATGCGGGTTGGCAGATATATTCCCCACTATGAGTAACGATCGCTGTCACGTCGTCAGTTAGTCAGGTCGATCGTATACAGATGTTTGCCGTGGTTCGGGTATTTGTGCAGCCCTTGTCTGTCTCCCTACCGTGCCTCGGAGAGCACGTTAAGCCGTCAGTCCCGGTTGTTATCGTATTTCATATCATTGCAACAATAAAATACCTAATCTATCTGCGTACTTAAATTTGATTAGAAAACGATAAATTGTATCTATGTTCAAAATTTAGCTTTGAAGCTAACAAAATTATCGAAAAATCGTTTAACGTATCACGAACGCTTACAGAAACTGAAATTGAATGCCACTCCATAGACTTCTCTAGAAAATGAAAATAAACGTTTCCAATAAACATTCAATAAATGAGTGCTTTGTTAAAATATTCTTCATTTTTTGCGATGCTTGGAATTTCCGATTTCCCTCAGTAATTGTTGTCAAGATTTTTAAAGTTCAAATATTAAAGTGTTAATGTTTGCTTTGCGGCTGCACATTACAACGAAATTACATTTGTTATCCTTGTTAGAACTTGGTAATGGAAAATTCATTGCTGCTACTTTTATTTTTGTTACAATTACAGAAGCAGTTAAGTTTTTTTTATTGGGTATTATGACAATAACTATCAGTAGAATTTATTTAACCAATCTAAACATCTCATAATTGGATTTCTGTCAAGTCTAGCAATGCTTCTGGTATTGCAGACTATAAGTCTATAAGCTACAATAATCGCTGACCATCAGATGAGCCTTATGCTTGCTTGTCGACCCAGTTGTATAAAAAAAAACGACCGTGTTACTATGAAAATAATTTATTGATTTGATCAATGACTTTAGTCAAAAGCATAATGTTCTATTTAAAGGTAAATGATGAGTAGTGCTATCGTAAAATTGATTACAATGACGAGAAATTTTTAGCATCCTCATATAAAATATTTCAAAGCCAAAGTATGTGACAAATTAGAATGCTATTATCCACGGCAAATGTAAACCATAAAATCAATTGTTCATTTAATATATCGCTGAACGTAGCCATAACCAAAAGCGCATTCCATCCCGTTGAATATAAAATGCAAATGGAAATTTTAATTTTATACATTCAAAAGTGAACGAGGTACGTTTCAGAGGAAACATAATATTGTAAACTGGGGGCTTCATCGCGGAAGCTGTGAAGATAGCAGCCACATCTAACTAAACTTTATGGTGTAGTTGACTGTACACGCTCGCTAAAGCTTATTTTGACGTTATTCTGTCTAGTCTATGCATCGTCTTGATGCTATTTGGAACAATGGTAACCATAGAAAACGGGATACCATACTTTGTTTTACACATTACTCAAAGATTTATATTATACTACGCTACGCTTCTGTCTGTAACATGCCACCGCCTTTCCCCATATAGGAGAATGATGTACAGCACAGAATACAAGCCTAATTTCTGCACCTCAATATGGTTTCGATTCTCAAATCGAATCTGAGTGTAATAATTAAAAATATATTGTGTATATATTTTTATTTTTACTGCAAGCTATTAACCAAAACAGTTTTAGTATCTTCTCATACATTATAAGTCTGCCTCTTATATCTAGAATAATATTAATAAAATATCAACCTCTCACAATAAGTTAACTGTGAGTATCATTCATTTCCAAGATATTTTGTTGCGGTTTTACTCATAAAATTAAACTGTAGTCAGAAATTATGTACCCGCCTAGTTGGGCCAAAATAGGAAATTTGATGGTGCGTGTCACCCTAACGTTCATGCATAAAACACCCATAGCTTAACATTTAACGATAATGAGGTTCATAAAATCTTGCGGAATGTAATAGTTGTCGATTGTAACTGAGCTGCTCAACATCGATTTAATAATCTACACATATATACAAATAAATAAAATTGGAATGTCTGTTTGTAATATTAAATTGAACCGCTTTTTACTAAATGTACATGGATGTATACACGGAACATATACCAAAATAACATATTTTACAATTTTTGTCTGTTTGTTCCGGCTAATCTCTGAAACGGCTGGGCCGATTTTAATGAAACTTTCACTAGCAAATACCTGATGCAATAAGGAGTAATTTAGGCTACTTATATTTTAGAAATTTATTTATTTTATAACTCTACGAACTGAAAAATAACTTTTTTGTTAAATTCTATGCGGACGAAGTCGCGGGCACAACTAGTTGCAAATAAAAATTTATAATTAGTTAAAGTTCCTTTTCAGTAATTTTTGGTAAATTTTCCATAACCAGGTTGGGTCCTTTTCTTTTATAATGAAGAAGTACAATTATAAATATATGAATGAAATGATGATGATCAACTAAGACATTTAATCAGTAGACAAATAGAACTAATAGTAGTCTAAGAAAAAAAACACTCCCATTGTATTTTTATAATCTTAAATAGCATATCTAATGCTTAAACAAACAAGAAAATTAAATATTTTAATTTGAATCCACTCAATTATACATTCCTGCTCCTTTTAGAATTAGGTATTTAAAATATTCAAACGCTATTTGGAAGAAGCTACTACATTGTTACGAAGCGGCTTACGTACGCAAAATTAATTTTAAACAATGTTTCAATAGGAGACTTACGTATGTAATGTAAAATAAATCTTATAGAATCAATTACGATTACGAATTTAAAACCACTCATGCGTGGAAACCGGTGCTTAGCTCTGGGTATTTGTACGTGATTGAGTCAGATTTGAAGAGATCCATAAAGAACAGACGACACCGACGCAACTTAAGACGTATGTAACCATACTATATAGACGAATGTATACATACTATATACATATATATGTGTGTGTGTTATTAATTGTTATTACTATATTCAGAGCGTTCTCCTTGTGATATTTGTTGTCGTAGTTGTAAAAGTATTACATGATTTAACCGTAAAGAAATGTGTGTGTCAAATCTGAAACGCAACTTGAGTTTACTCCTAAGGATTACAGTGATATTTAAAGATTTATCTCTTGCTTGCGTGCTGCGCGTTACATTGTACAATGAAAAGTCACTCACTACTTACTGTCGTTACTGTTTCAAACGATTACACTCCACATATTTTTGAAGTTAACTTCATTACGCACGTTTGACTTGGGGAGTAAGCTGGTTAATGCGGACGAGAGCGTTACGAAAAATGTGATTGGGTGAGGCGAACAGAAGTTGAGATAGAGATAGAAGTTAGTGAAGATAGAAAGAGAGTTACATTTCGTATTTCACAAGATGTAACGTTAATTTACACTTGAAACTTGTTTTTTGTAAATCATTTTAACGTCTTCTTGATATTTTGTAAGGCAGCTAAATACAGAGTTCTTACCTATTGTCTAATCTTCCCAACGCCAAAAACTTTCTAATTTGTATTATCAGTTTGGAGTTGACATATCTATATATGTAGCCATAGAGGCTCTAAATACACGCGAGTAACGAAACATCTGACGCGGAGCTAAATCGTGAATATTTCAAACGTAACTTTCTGCTTATACTTTACCGAGTTTTCCATCTAGTTTGTGCTGAATTTTCTAGTGTCTTATTTGTCCGTGAAGGAAAATATCGTGAAAATTGTTTCGTTAGAAAACCCGCGTCTATATTCGCAACCCGCAGCAAGAATCTATATATTAATACGTGAAGCAAAAACTTTGTACCCCTTTTTACAAAAATTACGCGAACGGAGGAGTATGAAATTTCGCACACTTACGGTTTATATAGAGAAAAAGTGCAGAATGTTCATACTTTTTAAAAATTATGCATAAAAAGTACATTAAATTAATAAAAAAATCATTACACACACTACCATGTATTTGACACACACGCTTATTATACTTTTTTGTTAATTGTCAAAGTCTGTAGTCAAATTGGAAAATTAAAAAAAGGTTCTTTTTTCCATAATTTTTTGGTTTCCTTTAATTTTTATCTTTAATTATGGTCGAATTTGACCTCTGGGCGACCACTAGTATTATATATTTCAACAAGCATTTCTTGTTCGACATTAATTAAAAACATTTATTCAGTCTTAAAACGACGACATCTGCTAGTTGACTTGTTGGTGACATTTAGACAAGCTATGATTTTTATCGAAGTAACAGCTACGGCTTCAGCCTGTAATATTCCACTGCTGGGCATATGCCTCGTTCTCCGTGTAGAAGAAGGATCGGAGCTTAATTCACCACGCTTCTCCACTTCGGGTTGGCGGATATATTCCTACACTAAGTAAGTTATTCTGTCTATGCATCGTCTTGATGCTGTTTGGAACAATGGTAACCATAGAAAACGGAATACCATACTTTGTTATGTAAATAAATAAAAAATAATATGTAACTCTGTAACATTCCACTGCCAGGCATAGGCCTCTTTCTTCCTCATATAGAAGAATTATCAGAGCTTAATCCACCACGCTGCTCCGATGCTGCTTGGCGGATATATTCCCTGCTATGAGTAGCGATCGCTATCAGATGTACATGATAGCAACTGGGACCGACGGCTTAACGTGCTCTCCGAGGCATGATCGGGAAACCCATAAGGACTAACAACCAGACCGGAAATAAATATTTGTATAAACATAAATATCCACTGTGAACGGGAATCGAACCTGCGACCGTCGGTCTTTAGGCGCCGCCAACACGGCACACGCACCATTATACCAGAGCGGTCGTATCGAAGTAAATACTTTGTTATATAAAGTATATATTTATAAATAAACTGTTGTCCAACGATCAGAGGAAAATATTTATTAAATATTATTGAAGTACAGCTTCGAAGGCTTTTAGATAAGAATTCAAACGTCATTTGTATAAACGACGTGACCTCAATATCATATTTATTGAAAATATATTTTCCAGCAAAGATATTAATTTTTATTCTTCACACAAAATAAAATTCTTAGGTCCGATATACCTTTAAACGTTTAACCAACTGCTACAAATTGAAAAGACTTACTTTAAATATTTTGATATTTATAATATTATTCATATATTTTAATATTTTAATGTACATCAATGCACTTTATGTAATGTAATGTGTAATGAGTGTTAATAAACAATTGGCGGTCCTTATCGCTAAAAAACGGTCTGTACCAGGAAACTTGTGTGTTTACTTAATAAGTTACAACTGGCTGTTGCGTTAGCGGTAGTAAATTTGGTTCTAACTCATAAAAAATATTTGTGAAGCCATACAGATGCTATATATAGTCCAGAAGTATGTACATATATGTATATCAGGGGCGTTAAACGTAAGGCGTTTATTTACTCATTAGTATTGAACGTTTATTAAGTCATTAGTACTGAACATCTTTTATAATTTGAAGGTCACATTACGAATATTTCAAAGAATATGTGTGGCCGTAATTGTGAAATCAAAACTTAAAATCAGGATACAAAGATACCATATGCATTTCAAAAAATCTGATTCTCGGCGTCTTATCACAATTCTTTCAAAGTGTAGTAGACAAAAGTTAAATATTTATAACATACAAGCTGTACCCTGCGCGCGTAGTTCGCTTTTTTTTTATTTATTTTTTAATGGTCGTACCAACTTAGAAACCTTTTTGGCTCATGCACAACACTTAGCTGAAGATCATGACACGATCAAATGCATAGTTTACGATTCTATACAGACAAACATTCATATATATATATATATATATATATATATATATATATATATATATATATATAGATGAATAAACGCTTTACGATTATAAAAGTTCTACTTGCACTTAGTTGTTTTTTCACTCATACTTCTGAAATATATTATATTACGTACTTTATAATCGTCCTAATGTTCCTTTGAAATTCATTATTATATTCACACTAGCTTAACTCAAAAGTTTTCTTCTTTGAACGCGCATATCTAAATAACATTGCCCACCTGGCTTAATCTTTTTTTTTTGCTCTAAATACCCCTTCAGTCAAGAAGATGATGTAATAGAGTTAACATCAAATATAATGAAATCGTACGAGACATTTTATACACAAACATTAGAAGCTTTAACGCTCACTGTGAACAGTTTGGATTCTACGGGACTTGACGTACCTTATTATATACAATGTACTATATGTGCGTGCAGGTCAACACTATATATTATATATATACTTTATATATAGTATATTATATACTTTATATTATATACTTTATATTATATACAATGTTTTGTATTAAAAATTTAATAGTTGAATCGTAGCAAAAACTATGTATTCAATTTTCAAAAAAATATGATTACAAAATCGTAGGAAGAATAGACCAAAAGTACCAGAAATATCGAGCGACTCGTTATTTTCCCCTCTCCAAAGTCATTAAAGCTGTTCAAGTTGTAATGAGACTCGATTCGAGAACTGGAAGCCAACGTGATTGCATTTTATGACACGGATTTTTTTTGTCTGGCCCATTGAGTTCGCACATTGAATAAAAAACTCGACTACGACCTTTTCACCGGTTGTATAACCTTTTTTGTACATTTTTATTTCATTATAACGCAATTATAAGACCTATTTAGCTGAACAACTCTCGCAGATTAAATGAAATGTTTTATTTAATTAATATCGCTTTGTTTCTTTTAAACAAATAATTTAAATGGAATTTAATTTTTATATTAATAGAATATACGAGTAGTATTATACGTAAGTTGCAAATGAATGAATTAAATCAATAAAGATTCACATCTAGAAGGTGTAAAAAATAAGTTTTAAGATCTTTAAGGCCCAACTGAAAAAATCCACTTCAAGTTTAGCAGCATCGTAGTAAATTTTATATAATGCTAGAAAACATAAACACAAACCAACAAAACAGACAAATCTATATAAATAACGCTTCAGCCTGTAATATCCCACTACTGGGCATAGGCCTCTTTCCCCATGTCGGTGAAGGATCAGAGCTTAATCCACCACTGCCGCTGCTGCTCCAATGCGAGTTGGCGGATATATTCCCTAAAACAGCGCAAAGCACAAGCGCAGCGTAAAATAACTCACGCTATCAGGCGTAGATGATAACAAACTATATAAATAAAAATGATTATTTAAGCGCATAACTTAAGAATGGCACGACCAATTCGACTGATTTATTTTCTGTGTGTTCCATAAGGCCCACGGGAGGTTTTAATACTAAAAAAAAAATAATTTTCACCATTAACTTTTGATAGAACTAAGTCTGTCCGGGCAGCTAGAAGAAAATAATTTAAGAAAAAATTATTTTGTGTTCTATTACTGTCACAAAGACTTAAATTTTTTCTTAAACATATCGGCCGATATCACGTAAAGATATCGGCAGATTACCATTTTGTTGTGTGTATATATTTAACCGACCTTCGTCTTAATTGATGACTGCCATGAACTACGATCTTGCACAGAACACGTTTCTTACTGAGAATATCAATATGGTAAGGACTGAATAATAACACCATAAATTTCTCATGCGTAAACAAAGGTGTATTTATGTTACGTATCGTCACTAATTAATTAACCGCACCTGATGATTGTTAGCCGTAACAAGATAATCTGTAGCAATAAGATCTATAAATATATCCAATTATATGCCCTACGCTACTATATAACATACTAGCTACTGCCCGCAATTCGTCCGCGTTGAATAGCTATTTGAAAAAAAAACCCGATTTCGAAACATTCTTTATTAGTGCTCCGCTCCTATTGATTTTAGAGTAATAATTTATAGCTTATAGTCTTCCTCGATAAATGGGCTATCTAACACTGAAAGAATTTTACAAAACGGACCAAAATTTTCTGAGATTAGCGCGTTCAAACAAACAATCTCTTCAGCTTTATAATATTAGTATAGATGTTACCTTTAGTAGACCTTACCTATAGTATACATACTTAGTCATTTTACTTAAAATTAAATACATTATTTCATCTTAGCACGTCACAAGTCAATCTTGTTAAATTTGCAATAAAAAAATGTGATATTTAGAATCTCTACCAAATAAAAAATCATGGAGAAGCATTTATAAAAAGTAACATTAAATATAGATATTTTATTAATTTCACACTGTTCGAATAAATATTCTATGAAACGGAGAGATGAAAATATTCAAACTTTCTGGAAATTTTTTAAACGATTCACAAAACATTTGTAAATATATTGTTTTTATCATAATATTTTACACGTGTTAATGAGATTCGTTCATTGATGTAACGAAAATACAAAGATATCTAAACACTTTCGTTTACCTTGAAAAAACGTTTTACTAGTGAACATTTTAAATCGAACTAAATTATAATTATTTTTGTTCAAAGAGTTAATAGCAATAAATTGTTAATTTGTTTAGTTTAGATAAAATTTTACTAGAGTTTATTAGCATCACATTTTTTTCATTTACTTTTATATATCTACGATGCTTCTAAAATTAAACATATATACATCTTAGTGTTATATACGTATTAGTGCTCGATATGATGGAAGAATATTTTAAGACAAATAGTTATTATGATAAATTCAATATTAACATATTATATCAACTATTCGTCGCCCTGCACAATTGAATTGCAAATGATAAAAAGAAAATATAAAATATAACATTTTTCACGTTAATCAAAATTATATTGATATTTCAATGATAATTCAATGGTTCCAGTAACTGATTTTGAATAATATATAAAATGGTAAAAACATCTGTAATGATTAACTCTAATAGATGTTAAATATTAAGCGAATTCATTAAATATATAATGTTATCTTCTTAATTTTTAGACATTGAAAAGTTCATAATAACAATCTCAAATCTATTTTACATAAATGTACCTGCTTTGTTTTTCGAAGTGTAAAAGTCCATGACGCTTGAAACATTGAAAATATGTTTTGTAGAGATGAGGTTATTGACTTAGGCGTTGGTTGTTAACGTTTAACTTTATTACTTTTCATCATATGATAAATGTGCAATAATGTTTTCCAGAAGTTATTGCTTACTGTCAGTATAATTAGGGACAGTAAATAGTAAATCAACTATCAAATCACTAATTTTGTACATTGAACGATATCATGATATTGCAGAGGACCAAAGACACGCTACGATGAAAAGTTTTCTGGAAGAAGTGCAATCTTAAAAGGACTTATTTTCCCTAATAAGTCTACTGACACATGGAAACTATAATGCCAATTATTGCACAACGAGTTTTTGCATCTACTTGACATGAGAACCACTCAAATTCTATATAGATTTAAAGCTAAACTTCATAATTTACGACGCGATTTCGGGACCTTTGCCAATACACTATGAACTATTTTCGCATGTACATTTATAATGTAATTGCTGTAAGAATTCGCTTCACTGTTACCTTACTTTTAAAGCGTTAGCCATTCCACGGAGCAATCAAATGGAATGGTAATGAGCTGTATTCATACAGCAGATGAAAATAGTCACTCATACAGTTTCTAGTTTCTCCATTTGTGTTGGATAACGAGAGGAAAATGATCTCATGGCTTCGGAATGTTACAAGCAATTTTGTATCTACACATTTTGTTAGATAATCGTTATGGATTTGCTGGTGAGGAAATAAAACAATAATTTATTATTTAATGGAACACCTGCATACTCTGACAAACAATCATTGGACAAGTATGTTTATCAAACTTATCTATTGGTTTATATATTACAAATCTAAAGATATTTACTTTTTCCTGTGTATTTAATTTTTAATTGCCACACAATAGAGCGTTTTTGTCGTGGATTTTTTTATAAATTGTACGAGCGTGAGTAGGAATATCTTAACCAGAATTTTAAATCTGAGGAAATACCTCTGGTGTTTTCGAGTGTTTCAAGTCTAAAATTCATCTTGTAATATAAACTCAAGATACAGGATGACTAATATTTTAGAAGAATTTTAAAAAATTTCCGAACCCATGATGAACATGCGTGGCATGAAATGTAAAACAATGTTTAAAAGGTAAAATTATCATTTTAATCGATATCAAAAAAGCGAAGAGGTTCTAAATTCAATTCTATTTTTTATGTGTGTATCCTCATAACTTATTGATGGTGTTCTTACTTATCGGTACGAATCGAAGTCACATTTGTTTTTCTTTAATAACAAACAATTAATTTTATTAATTATTTAGTGCTCGCGACATCGTCCGCGTGGAATTTAACAAAAAAAGTTATTTTTCAGCTCGCAGAGATGTAAAATAAAAAAAAATTATACAATAATAGTACCCTAAGTTACTCCTTATTACATCAGCTATCTTCCAGTAAAAGCCCTGTCAAAATCGGTCCAACCGCTTAAGAGATTAGCCGGAACAAACAGATAGATAGACAAAAATTGTAAAAAATGTTTATTTGGTATTTGTACCGTGTATACATCCATATGCATTTAGTTAAAAAACAATTATTTTAATATTACAAACATACACTCTAATTTTATTTATTTTTATAGATGCTCTATTTAAATACACGTAGCTATTAAAAAATTACAATAAAACCTAATGTATATTTTTTTATTTTATTTAAGAAACAAATTCCAAAGTCAGTGCAGCATTCCTTAGACTATAATGTAAAAAAAAAAAAATATTTTTATTGTACAAAATACATCTGCGTATGATCATTTTTACATCATAATTTACATACACATTTGCTTCGCTCTCGTCATCACTTGTCTGTAATCAACAAACTCAATGACATACCTTTGTCACCTACTTCATGTAAGTCGTAATGAGATCCAGAATTCAGAACTCAAATTCTCGTACTTACAAATGTATATACACTATATGTGACTAGCTTATTGGCGCAGTTTGTAGTCGCCTGCTTTCTGCTCCGCGGGTTGCGGGTTCGATTCCCGCCTGAGTCTGGGTATAAAATTTGTAATCATATATGTTTTGGAACGAAGTTCCTTACGGCAGGCTTGACATTTGGCTGGGCGACCGAACTGAAAAAAATGTGATACTAAAACCGTAAGAAAAATATATAACGGAAGTGACGTAATATCAGTCACACGACTGTATAATATGACGTTTGTAAAACTAAAATATTACTAGTAATTTTTTTTTTAAATTATTTATGTAATTTTATACAGTCGACAAAAATAAATAAAGACATGTTTTTTATTTCACTTAATAATTTGAATTATTATTATTATTATTATTATTATATTTGATTTATTTTATTTTACGGTATTTGTTATTTTCTAAAATACTAAATTTCCTAAATACTTTTATGTACTTAATTAAAACCAATCAACAAAATTAAAAAAAAAAACAAGAACTAGAAAATATATATAAAATTCAACATTTTTTTTTCAAATTGTGTTGCTTCTATACTATCCGAAGGAACTTCGTTCCTACCTGGTGTCCCATGACACCACATAATTTTTTTGTAATATTTCTATGTATATTTATAAAAAAAAAGTATATAGCTATATCAGCCGGGTGTTACCTGTAACACAAGCATTAAGTTGGTTACCATAGGAACAGACGACCGTGTGTGTATGTTAAAAGATATAAAAAATATATCTAATATATAAAATTCTCGTGTCGCGGTGTTTGTAGTTAAACTCCTCCCAAACGGTTTGACCGATTCTCATGAAATTTTGTGTGCATATTGGGTAAGTCTGAGAATCGAACAACATCTATTTTTCATACCCCTAAGTTCTGAGGGGGGGGGGATTAAGGGGGCTTTATAACATATATGGTAAAACAACGTTTGCGGGGGCTAACAATACAAAACGATTTCGGATCACATATTAAAGATGCGGTGTCAAAATATTCCATTATTCTCTTAAAGCATAATACGTACATGTACATGTTAAATTTTAAAATAAATGTAACATATTTTCCAGGCGTTCCAGTTAAAAGCCAGGAATCAGGCCACAGCCCTTAGCGAGCATCTTTTATGAGCACGCCTTCTGCGTTTCCATTGTGTGCGTTTATTCTGATGCGGCAAAAATAGGTAAATACTAAATATGAAAATCAGGTCGCCACCTCATAACAACGTTCGAACAATTTTCGTGATTGTACCAGCATGTTGAAAATGACTTTAAAATTTTCAAAGCTGACATTTTTTCAATATTTTCCATAGACTTTATACAATGCAAATGCTCGTTTTATAAATTTATGTGTGTTAATTTAAAATGTAAATTGTTTATTTATTGATCTACTGCACTGATTGGAATCGTTTTTCTCTCGTGCTTCTTCATTGAAACCACGAGGGCAATCGATAATTAACTTACATTTCTAAAAAAAATATTTAAATCGTAATAAAATTACATCAGTTTAATAAGATCTTATTTATTCAACAAGACATAATAAATGATTATCGTTTTGTTAAAAAAAATGTTGTACAGTTAACCAGTTTCAATTTTGATTCGAGTATGTTCAATCTTCTTTGTAATATAACCACTCTAAAGGCTTCCTCCAGTTATTACGTATCCCATTATTCATGTCAGAATATCATCAGCCCAACTATCTATAACTAATTTGAGGAAAAAAGCCTATACCCTTCATCGGTAAATGAGCTATCCAACACGAGAGATCCTGAGATTAATGCGCTTAAACAAACAATCGACCAACAAACTTTTCAGTTTTATAACGTTATATTATTGTATAGATTAAAATCTTATAGTTTGTTAATGTTAATAAACGGTTAATTTTAATAGTTAATTAATTACGAAATGAACTATTATATAGTTCTAAACGCAACTAATGGCTTGATCTAACACATTAAGTATTTAAACAGATTTCAAAGGGAATCGTAAATAGTAACTGTACCTATTAGGTATTTGTAATTAATACTAGTATTTACTTAAACAATTCACTTAGTAATCATCGAATAACTTGTAATTGAAACATAGGTTTTGTTCGTTTACACATATATAATATAGGTAGGAAGATGCTGTGTAATTACAAACAGGACAAGATATTCGTACAATATTCGAGGCACTAAAGTCTGAATACGTTCCTAATTTAAGAGAAATGATTAACGTGTGACCCCTTAAACACAAATTAATGTAGATTAAATAAACAATATTTATTGATTTGTTTAAAAATGCGATTATTTACTTTTAAAAATATCACTAATTAATCAAATATATGATGAGTATCAAACCTCAATGCTGATTAAAACTCGTTAGACGCGTTGTTAAAAGAAAGTTGTATATTAAATATTTTGATATATTTTTTTAGGAGCTAAATAGTTCTTAAACATATTTTAGCAAGTGACGTTATATCCAGTAATTATTCTATGCATTAATTAATTACAGTGAAACACAGCTTTTCAACATTCATTATAATGAGTGAAATTCGCGTAAACATTAGAAAACATTAATTAATTGTTTAAAATATTTAATGATAAATGATAATAATTAAAAAAGAGTAAAAATTTACTTTATAATACCACACCGTAATAATTAATTAATTATCTTAAGTAAAATCTCTGTTAAATGATTCTGAAACAAATAAAGTACATTTTCAATTTTCCACCTTAATTGTGTACACAATTATAAGTTACATAAATGTGTACCCGTAAAGCGTGCGTGACTTTTTATACTTAATTAAACCTTAAAAATCAGCATTTTAAAGGTTAGTAGGAATACCTGTTAGTGTTACAGATATAATATTACAATCTTTATTAAATAAGAAGACAAAGAAGAAATATACTTTATTGTGCATACAAGTTAAAGTACATAGGTATCTTAAAAATTAATCTTACAAAATAATATCCACAAAGGCGATCTTATCGCTAGGTAAGCGATTTCTTCCAGACAACCTTGGGGTAGAGGAGATTTTAAAACAATACAGAGTAGGGTTATCAAAAAGGCAAAACAAAGTGAAATAATAGAAATAAATAATAAATATATAAATAAATATATAAATACACAAAAAAATACACACCCATTAAAATGTTTTATCGTAATTATAAATACACAAATAATTATATACCTATTACATTAATTATTAAGTAGTAAATAATCATACTATATGTACACTAGTACCTGGGTGACTGCGCGTAGCTCGGTATTTTTAGTAAATGGTGTTTTTTGGAAATCATGTTTAAATACGAATTACATATTGATAAAATGTGAATAATATTTTCCGATTTTACCGACATAATAATAAAAAATATGAACTGATTATTTAAATAAAAAATCATGAGTGCAATTAGAAAAAAAATCGACCTTGAGACACGGGGACTCGAACCGTGGTCTTGTCAATCGTTTCCGACTGGCTGATTTCCCACCTGAGCTATTACAACTTTATTGACAATTGCGAATTACCTTGCGATTTACCTTCGTATTCTAACGTCTTCGTAATAAAACGACATTTTCTTTAAATGAATCCTACCTAGATAGATTTATCGCACCCGAAACCTCCTATATACTAAATTTCATAAAAATCGTTGGAGCCGTTTTCGAGATTCAGATTATATATATATACAAGAATTGCTAGTTTAAAAATATTAGATTAAAGAAAATATATACACCATCTGTGTATGTTTACTTGATTTATAAGAAAAAATAAGGTTCAAGACGGATTCATACAAAGAAATAAAATATATCCTAAAATAGTTAATATGCCAAACTTTTTGTAATTTTCTTAACATTACGGCTATGCAGTTAGAACCCAGGTGAAGCGAACTCACAGCGAAGCTCAGTTTAACCCCAAAAATGCCGCACAGCATACATTCAATACAAGCGATTGGATAGTTATCGATGTTAAGTTACCGACGGTGTTCAACTCAGTAATATTTCATTCTGTAATATTCCTTATGGAGTTAATTTTCCAGATCGAGGTCTGAGTTGTAGAGATATATTTACGCTACACAAATGATAGATAAGTTTTAATATGGGTATTTTCACTCCATATGTTTCCGGACCTTCTCCGAAGGGAATCTATCAATTTATTGTATATAATTGTGGGTTTTGCTATTATATAGAAAAGGTAAATTATTCATAAAAGTTTTGGATTTTTTATTAATGTTATAAACTGAATTAAGTAATTACTAAAAGAAATAATAAAGAGTACAGAACAAGTGAATTCAACATACATTTAAAATATGAATGTAATTAAGTGTTTCATCGTAAGTGCACTCGTGTATTATTTATTTTTATAATGATTAAATTAGCTCGCGAAGCTTTTCCTTAATCACTCATTCAATCGATATTTATTAATATCAAAATATTTTACTGTAAAAAGTCAATTATTTAACTGTCCGTAGAGACGTAATAGAAATCATTTTAATATCATTAACAACCTCTTTAGACGCTGACCTATATTAACCTCAATAGCCTAATCACGTAAATTAGTTCTAATCTTCAATGTAGGTTTAGTAAACAATTACCAAACATTTTATAGCTAAACATTTTACATTACTTTTTACTCAATATCGTAAAGTTTTCAATGAGATTACTTATCATTTTTTTTCTTCATATTCTGCTTATAGTATGTCTAGTGATTTATGACACTTTTTAGCGGTAGTGCGATATCCCCTATAATCATATCAAGCTGAAATATTGAACTGTTAGAGGTTTACTTTGTATTTTGTAAACACATTATATCAATTTAAATTTTTATGTAATAAAGTCTATTATTGCTTAGAAATATGACTCTACAATCATCATATCAAGATAATAAGTTTCTCAAGAACTTAGGAATGCTAAGAATACGTCCCTACTCATGCGTTGGTAAATGTTTATCCGAGCGATAAACGAGATCGCAATCGAGTCTGACGGCAGATATATCTAACCAATCCACTAACTTGTAACTTACTTAATACAGCATACTAACAAATGAACAATGTTCCGTTTTTTTTCCCACACAATACAGATATGATACATGTTTGATAAAAAAAAAATACATTTTAACTTTATTTTTATTGTAATTATGATAAATTTAACGTTAACAATATAAACTACTATTCATTTATTTTATTTTTTGCCTCTGTTATTCTAGTCTTTCTAAAACTTTATTGTATAATTACTTATACAAATTTATTGTACAAGTTTTCGATTTTTTCAAAAAAATCACGTTCCATCTAAAACTTATTTTATGTGATGGTCTTTGAGTAATGCTTTTAGAATGCAAACAGCAGTTTATTTTAAAGAGATTTTATACCACAATAACAAACACACAGTATTTTTTATATCTTTTTTTTATAAATTAACTAGCCGTGCTCGCGACTACGTCCGCGTGGAATTAAAAAAGAAATATAGGTATATGTTCAGTTTACAGAGTTACAAAATGAATAAATTTCTAAAATAAAAGTAGCCTAAGTTACTCATTATTACATCAGCTATCTGCCAGTGAAAGTCCCGTCAAAATCGGCCCAGCCGTTTCAGAGATTAGCTGAAACAAATAAACAGACAGACATAACAATTGTAAAAAATGTTATTTTGGTATATGTACCGTGTTTACATCCATATGCATTTAGTAAAAAGCGGTTATTTTAAAATTACAAACAGACACTCCAATTTAGCATTTGTATAGATTTATTCTGCCCTATTTCATAAAAATATGTATGTAATTCCCAAAAAAAATATTTCATCAAAAACAGTGCAATAAGGACAAATTGTTTTTAAAATTTCAATTCATTCCTCGACATGAAATTGACTTAAATGCTATTTATAATTTTATTTATTTTAGTAGTCGACAAAAAAAAAATTAAAAAAATTAACGAACATTGTTAGTAAATACAATTTATGGACGTTGCTTTACTCCAGTAATCTTACATTTTACAGGAATTTTCGGGATACTAAAGCGCGATGGTCACCTAGATTGAAATTCATTCTCCTCTTCCTACGGTTTTTGGAATGTAATATTTTGAGGTGATGTTGTTTCAGGAATGCGGGTTTTAATATTTGAGGTGCTTTTCATTTTACTTGACCGCAATATCTGTGGAAAATTTTATGAATTATCTTTTTTTACTTCGAAGTTACTTTTATACGAAGACTAGCTTTTTTCGCGGTTTCGCCCGCAAAAGTTTTGATTTTAAAGGCTATACAATATATTTTAAAAACTACCAAGATCGAATAAACCATAGGATTTTAAGAGGTTCAGTATTAAAGTAATTTCTAAGAAAATTGAGAGTTACACAAAAACTACAACTTTTAAGGTTAATAAAGTCAAATAAAGATACCCATAAATAAACTGGAAAGCGTTCCCAAAAAAACCAACACAATATCAAGGCTATTTTATAAAAAAAAGTACAGATAAAGTCAAAATTATTTAAAACGTTTAAAATCGGTACTCGGCCTCTAAAAAATCGGTAGTATACGAAACGCTCGCTGAGCTTTGAATTACTAACCAAGGTGCCTCCATGATATAATGGTTTTCCGATACACAATATACGTTTATTAGCGTGTAGCAACATGTACCTAACAAATATTTATTGATAAACCTGAGTATGAAGAAAATGTATTATTTTTAGACCATTCGTATCTTACAGAGAACATAGAAAGGGCAAATATTAACTTTAAGAAGTACCTTTATATTTAATACTATTGGAGTACATTAATTATATTACCTTGTTGTAAAGTTTTACTTGGACAGAAATAATTCCTGCGCCGTCGTCCGACCCGTGCCGACGTATGAGCTAACTACATTTGCTCCTCTTTCTCCTACGCTTGCGAGAGAGACAGAGAAGAGCAAAGGTAATAGATACGCGCGCACACCGTCAAAAAAAAAGTCGACATCATGAAGCTAGCTATTCAACGAAGACGCGGTTAGTGAAGTTAAGTAGCCAATGAAGTACGTGCAGTAATGAAGTGCGTACATAAGTACACACACGCTTTTTCTCTATTATTTTTTTTTCTTTTATTCTTACACAAAGAAATTCAGAAAAATTCGGGATCATATCATAATAAATCCTTAAATTGTCAATGACGTTTATTTTGTTACCATTTAGATTAATAATAATAATTAATACTACCTTTTCTACTATTGTGAACCGTATCGTAGTAAACAATCAAATATACATACAAAAATAGATAGACGCATTTATTTTTTATCGGATTTATTAATCGAACGTTCGACAAACAAGGGAATAATGCCTTTGAATTTTATATCATTTACAATTGTATATTAGTAAAATTTTATCGTATGAAATCATTTTCATCATTGATATGTGTTAATTTGAAAAAAATTGAATATAGCCACCCCCTCTCTTCCCGTTGGTGTCGTAAAAGGCGACTGAGGGATAACACAGTTCCGCTACTACCTTGGAACTTAAAAAGCTGACCGGTGGCGGGATAACCATCCAACTGCTGGCTTTGAAATACACAGGCCGAAGACGGGCAGCAGCGTCTTCGGTGCGACAAAGACTGCGGTCACCAACCCGCCTGCCCAGCGTGGTGACTATGGGCAAAACACATGAGTTCACGTTATTTTTGGCGTAAACTTGTGGAGGCCTATGTCCAGCAGTGGACTGTATAGGCTGTAATGATGATAATGATGATGTGTTAATTTAAATGGATACCATACCTATATTTTTAAAATAACCAGACGATAGGTTTTTCTTTCATTACAATATTTTTGTCTATTTGCTCAAATGTCCCACATTTTTTCAAATTCTTAAGCTTTGTTTTAATTAGTTAAAAGATAGGCACATCTTTCAATTTAATATGTTGAAATTACACCCATCTTACATAACAGTAGCTATGAGATAGTCAATTTATCTTTTGGTTTCAGAGTTTTATTGTTTTAATTTGATTCATTTAATAAATTATAATCTGATTATTTTTTTTTTAAATCACGATAATTGTATCTCGTGTAACTTCGTTAAATACGAAAACCGAGAATCCACATCCATAAAAAAACGTAAGGCGCGTAACGGGCGTATAAATGCTAGTCTACACCTTTCCACTGTTTATCTATGCCGGCCGTTACCATGATTCATGGCGGATTCAGCTCCTGCCAAACTTTCGATACAAAATGTGCACTCGATAAATCAAGCATCATAACAATTGATTCTACGTCAGCTATGTGTTTCGTGTACCGACGAAAAACTGTTTGGCCCTGAGCGGCTCTGGTTTTCTGTGAACACAACTAAAAATATATTCACTCTTAATGAGTTAGTCTGAAGGATGAATAAATTTGAAGGGATAGGTGAAACGTCTTTATTGTATTTAAAACTTATAAATTGGAGCCTCTCTATATAAATTAAAGGTTAAATTTTTATATATTTGATTAACACGTCATTGTTAGACTAATATCAAATATTTTTCTGTGAAATATCTTTTCCATTAAAATCTATTGCGAAATAAATATTGAATTGATTAGTTATAACTGTTGACGAAAGACAAAGTGCAATAGGTATCGTTTGAATTTATTTTTAATTTTTGTAAATATAAGTTGTACGTAATGTTTAGATTTAAATCATTGGTATTTTGGTATGGCTACAATATTAATTATAAGCTCATAGCTAAATTTCTTTTTTTTAAATTACTAATTCGGCAAACAATCATACGGCTCACCTATAGACGACAACATTGCCGACCCTACCCCTAATTTCCCAGGAGTTTTGGTCACCTTACTCATCACACGAATACAACACTACTTGAAAGCAATATTCTATAAAACCGTTGATAGTATACGTGTAAGCTTAAAAATTTGTGTTTTTAGTAGTATTAAGTATAATTATCTGCGTCTTAGGTGCGACAAAACCAACCCTGCGATCACCAACCCGCCTGCCCAGCGTTGTGACTATGAGCAACACACATGAGTTCGCGCCATTTTTTTGGTGCGAGCTTGTGGAGACCTAGCCATTTTTTTTTTTTGGTGCGAGCTTGACGATGGCTATGTCTAGCAGTGGACTGCAATAAGCTGAATGATGATGATGATGATGATGAATGATAAAGTATTAAAAATTATTTCATATTTCTAAATTAAAAAAAAATAGGTTTAAATATGTTAATAACTCGCTCATTTGTCAAAGATATTTATATTTTTGCCAAGTAAATAAAAAATAAAAGTCGCTGTGTTTTCGCTAAAGTTTTAATGTCGTTGTTGTGATCACAGACGAAGATATAATATTTGACGTTAATGACGTACTTATGTTTATCTTCCAAGTTTCATATCGTAAACGGCAAAACGGCGACGATGCCTACAACTTTCCAGCCTCCAAAATAAATGGGTCGACAACGCTTCGCGAAAAATTAAGCTAACGTTGATTAAAATATTCTTTTTTTACCAACGTCGCTGAGCTAAGAACCTCAAAAACTGTGGCAAACATTATTTATGTTTGCTATAGTTTGTGGGAAACGCAAAAGCTCAATAAAGAATATATTTAGAAATAATAGATAAAATTCATTGCTACTATCATATTAAATCTAAAGGTTGCGGTTTCAATCCCTACTAACCAAGGTGAATTTACAAGTCAATGGAAATAGGTCGTTAGGAGACGTTGCATGTCTTGGGAGAAATTCTATAACATATATAGCCACTAATACGAAAATCGTAGCTAATTAAGTTTTAATTCTTCTCAAAAGTCGTCGATTTTGTCTTACAATGGGACATTGAATTGGACATTAGTAAATTTTTTATTATTATTTTTTTACTTTATTTATTTATTTTATTTTATTTATTCAGAAAAACTTACAGCTATACATAACAAAATAAAAATACAATTAAAAACTAAAAGCCATTTAGAAGTTTTTACAATTAAATTAATTAATTTTATTTTATGTCGTAAATTCTATGATAATACGATGGATGTGAATAATCAGCCTGTTACCTATTGCATTGTAAGGTTATAAAAATTTAATTTCATTATTTAATTTGTTATCAAATAAATAAATAAAAAATACATAATAAATAGCAAAAGAAAACCACCAATGTTTGAAAAATATTTTTAATTTTTATTTTTTAAGAAATATATTGATTATCAAGTTGGCTTGCCATAAAATAAATAAATATTAACACTTCAGTACACTCAGAAATTGTTGCATCTGGGTCAACGTTTAAGTTTTAAATTTATAGGAGGAAAAGTTTTCACCGCATTCAATTGAAAGATACTTTCTACAAATTTTGTATTGAATGAAACTGTTAAATAAGTCAGATTTTCTTAAATTTTACACTTATTTTACCTTTTATACACTTTGCTTTATTACTAGATTTTACTACTTAATAGTTTTCGAAATATTTTAAAACACCAATTTATGCTCTCAAAAACATATTTAAAATATTATCATTATGATATATATTAATACGCTAAGGTTAAGATGTTTGCCTCCCTTTTTAGAACAAAACTTCACAATTACTCCACATAAAAAATTACATATCATTTTATAGATAATTACTTGCTCTAATGGCATCTACAACAAAAAAATCTATTATTGCTTTTGTTTTTGTAAATTAATTAATTATTAAAATTATTTAGTGCGAATTATTCACAAGGGTATGGCTAGTTATTATTATTATAAAAAAAATCAACCAATTAAAGACGTCGGTAATTGTAAGTCTTAAGTTCTAAACAAACTGTCAAGATGTCGATGCAAATGGGTTCAATAGTATAGAAATGTCGTTGGAGATTTGACCAAAGTTAGAATAGGAAGACGCCCTTGATGAATATCTTAATATCAGTCTATTCATACCTCTTGTGGCTCAAAAGGCACGTTTCCAAGTTTGTATTGATCCCCTCTCAAATAATATTGACGATAAACTTTGTAGTTAAAGCTTAAACTGAGGTAACTGTAATGATTCTAAATCGCATGCAATATTAAATTAAATCAATGTCATTTTATCGCATAAAGCGTTAGTCATCTGTATTTGAACAGTACGGGCTAAAAATTTAAAAATAATAATGTTACAAGAAAATAAAACCTTAGGCAATAAGATGCTAATAAACACAATTACATCGACGAGTATAGTATAAACAAATAATTATAGGAATCCACCTAGAAATATGAAATCCTCACATAACTTGAATTCACAATTACTTATTTCTTACATTTCATTTATTGAAATTTTCCATAAATTTTATCGAGAAAAGATTTAGCACAATATTTTCGTATTTCACTTCAAGTATATATTCAATATATTCAACTATTTAAAGGTGAAACGAACCATTTGAATTTATTAATCCAAACGAATAAAAAGACAAAGACTATTCTGTTACAAGTCATAAAAACCAATGGGACGTGTGGTAAGCGTAATTAAATCTGTACTGTCTGTGTCACAAATAAAACGAATCATGCAAAAGTTTTACATCCGCAGAATCCAAATGCATCAAAACGAGATGCTATGCGCTCGTCTGAAATTATTTGCTATTTATTTCGCGATTAAAGACATCTTAAATCTGCTTAACAAAATAAATATAAGAACTTTTTAAGGTTAACTACGGAATTCCTACGCGGCTATGTGGTATATAGCTTATATGTATTATCTGTTCGATCGATGATTTGACAGATAATTTCTTTAACGGGTTATATTTTTAAACTTTGAACTGCGTTTAGTGTAGTTTGTTAGTCGTTGCAGACTTTTTCCTGTTTAATACGAATGATATCGATTTGTATGACTTTATTATTTACTCCTTTATGGTAACGAGACGATATTTATACCGATTCTACTGCTCACAATAAAGAACAAAACCATTTTGGTTACATAACAGTTCTAATATAGATATAATTCAATAAAATAAGAATGAAACCGATATTGTTTGAGTAAACATCGTTCCTTCAGTAAGAAGTAGAGTTCGATACAATGGATTATAACCTTTTGTACAAACAATAGCAAATTTCCTTTGTATAACGGAAGAATCAAACGAAACCGATCAACAAACGAATTCGATTGAGTAATAAACTGTTACATACTCTTGCCACATAACGTCATAATAATTTTGTTTAGATTAATCAAAACGATCCAGCTGTTTCAAGTCTTGACATGTTAACATGACTTTTTCCGAATCGCGCGAGTTTGTTTGTATTATTTATATATGTGTTATGTACTTTTACGATTTTATTTATACAACTAGGTCGGCAAACAAGCGTATTGTTATCGGGTCCCAAGGAAAATACTTTAAAAAGGATAATTGATTAAATCCTTAATAGGAATACACGATTAAGAGACACTTGTCATAAAAATAAACAAAAGACGAGACCCGGGAGCAGTTGTTCGGTGCAACGACTTGCGACAGACTCCCCGAGTGATGTATGAAAATTACAAAAGACTACGGTATAAGCGATTACGGTAGCTTATAGACGCTTGCAACACCAGAAGCATCGCTCACTCGTTGCCGACAACCCTACCCTACGGGAGCACTTGTCAACGTACTCCCGACAGTAACGCAACACTGCTTGAAAGAAGTATCATTTAGCTGTGATATTCAGTAAGGTCGAGGTGCTTTCCCATTCGTGCTGCTGCAGATTTACAGCAGCATATATCTCAATTTGCCCTACCTCAGTTAAGTAACATGTTATATGTACGATGATAGTCAATGAGTCTTCAAATCTATAAGCATTATTAGTTCTTAGTAATTATTAACAGTTAAAAATATGTAGTCAATATTCAAATATAACTCCATTAAAATTTACTATATCCTTCTTCTGTTTAACGGTATTAATTACGAATCTATTAGTTTATAAGGAACTCATTTTACCGCAAATTTATTAAATTTTAAGAAGAAATATCTGTAATTGAATCTCGTGTGGGTTTTTTCCTTCATTTCAGAGAAGCGATTAGTTAAAGTGTATAATATTTTATACGGAAGCTTTTTCCTTGAATACGTTATACAAAAAGTTACTAAAAGGTAGTGTTACGAAAAGATATTGTGATTTTTTGTTCATAATATTATATTTGATTTATAGTTCAAGTACTAAATTTCTAAGAACATCTTTAACTCGTAATGGTGTAATAAACACCACTTTGATGTTAGCTTACGCAGTGTTACGATTTTGTTTAAAAACTTTTAATGTAAATAAATGTTTTATAACTAGACATAATGTGAAGGTTCTGATATGAATTGCGTTGTCTCGAATCAAGCCTTGTTGATGAATTTAATTTAATTTTATTTAATTATTAATCTATTTTATTTAATTACTGATTGTTTATATTTATGAAACTCAATATGTAATACGCTAAAACAGAAATTTTCGGGTTATTCCGAGATTACTTCAGTCTATTGCAGTCCACTACTAGACGTAGGCCTCCACACTCGAACACACGTGAACTCATGTGTTTTGCCATTAGTCACCACGCTGGGCAGGCGGGTTGGTGACTACAGGACTAGCTTTGTCGCACCGAAGACACTGCTGCCCGTCTTCGGTCTGTATATTTCAAAGCTAGCAGTTAGATGGTTATCCCGTCATGGATCGGCTTTTTAAGTTCAAATGTGGTAGTGGAACTGTGTTATCCCTTAGTCGCCTCTTACGACACCCACGGGAAGAGAGGGGGTGGCTATATTCTTTAATGCCGTAGCCACACAGTATGAGATGAGATGATATTCCGAGAGAAGACACAATATTTCTTAACACGTATGAGCACTTTCATACTGCTATCAAAAAGAAGTAAATAATATTTTTAAATGAAATTATTACGTCATGAATAAGGCATATATATGTTTTTATTCATTTCATTTGAACATTTTAGCTCAAACTACATACACCTTCATTGATACCGGGTTTATATTTACAATTCAAACGCCTCGGAATGCAAATTTGATTTTATGTTTGCAGAATTCCCATCCTGTATGGCTGTATTAACATTGTGATCTAATAATACAACTTGTTTGCTATATATATAAGATATCAGATGAATTATTTCTAAAAGAGAACTAGTAGATACAAGTTACTAGTAAAATGTTTTGTAATTTTAATCATTTAATTTTTTTTATTACTATATTTTATGACTTTATCGACATATAGGGAGAACTTTAGTTTTTTCGTCACTTTATTAAGAAGTTTATATAAACATTTTATACTTATTTTAATTGGTTTTTGATTTAATATAATCTGTAACTGAACTACACAAGTTAGTTATTATGTATTGAATCTAAAATAACTTAAGAAAAAATATAACTAACAAAAATATGGAATGATGTTTGTATTAAATGATTATTATTACCTAGCAAACGATAGTTTTTTTTAAATAGTTGCAGCATAATTTCTTGTCGATTCTTCTCTGCAGAATCTACTATCTATTAAATTCTTTAACTACAATTAGTTTATAAAAAACAAATGTAATTTTAATATGTGTAATGAGGATACAAAAGTGCTATCGAAGTATACTTGAAACAACTTGAATAAAGAAAATAAAGTTGAAAAATTTTGGTTTTAATTTTGACTAGATCGTTATCAAATACTATAAAAATAATAAATTGATCATATACATTGAAATGATAATTTATTTGTCTTTTAAAATGTAACCTAGATTATAAAGAATACGTTTTCATTTTGATCTAAGATATCAGAATATGTTGTTGGTATTTGTTCAATAGTATTTTACAAAATGGTTACAGCTTTTATTATTTGATGAAATTGTTACTATTCGATATATTTCAGAAAAAAAATCTAAGAATTTAGACACAGAAAGCTCTCTCTAATTTTAATATTTTCCGGTGTTTAATTGAAATTTTATTATTTCGTTATCCTGTTCCTCATTACCAATCTCAATTTGAGAAAAAGTGACTAGGCCCCTTCTTGGCAAGCGCGCACCATCTTAGGCTGTATCTTCACTTACCGTCATGTGAGATCGCAGTCAAGAGCTGGTCTATATTTATATATTTAAAAAAAATTACTACACTACGAACATTTTTAAAATCAATGTCAAATCGGTGCTCTCATTATATAATGCATTCCAACAAACAGCACATCATCTTTATTTATATAGATTATAAAAACCGATGGCCTTAACCAATAACGACACATCAATCTAAAGCTCATCGCACCACAAAAGACACGTAAGACCACAAGCGCGTTCCCCCGTCCGTCGTGCTGTAAACACACTAACAATCGCCAGATGAAACAAAAATAGACGTGTAACGTAAACAGTGCGGACAAAGCGATCGCTGGATGAAACAGGCCCAACTCTTGACCTTCTGCATCGGTTTATAATATACTCGATTTTATTAATATCTTATTACTTACTTACGTATGGAACACGTGAAACGTGATTAAAGCCATATAATATTTTGTATACTTCTTTACTTATTTACCTAGATACGGTTTTGGTATTCATGTAACAAGTATAAAATAATTATATTACCAAAATTCTGTATAAAAGGTATGGTAGGTACAACATCAATAAATGTCAGGTTTTTTTTTTATTTATTTCTATTAATTAATACTTTATTGTACTACACAACTACATTTTTAAAATTAAACACATTTAAGGACAGTTTTTTTTTTTTTTTTTTTTTTAATATCATATCAAAAATTGACCGCTCCAGCGGGATTCGAACCCGCGTCTCCGACTGACCGTGTCGGCGCTCTAGCCAATTAAGCTATGGAACGATGTACCCGCCAGAGCGAAATTTTTGATATGATGATTTTTATTTTCGGTTTAAGCGAACCGTGGCGCCGTCTATAGTGAGCTCTTTACAGAAACCCGTAACTATTCAAAGTTTCATATTACAATGAAAATCTTTGACAGGAGACGACACCATGCTATTTTTAATATCTACGGTTTTATTTTTGTGTTACCCCCACATTAGGAATTCTAAACATTTTTGAATATCATATCAAAAATTGACCGCTCCAGCGGGATTCGAACCCGCGTCTCCGACTGACCGTGTCGGCGCTCTAGCCAATTAAGCTATGGAACGATGTACCCGCCAGAGCGAAATTTTTGATAAGATGATTTTTATTTTCGGTTTAAGCAAACCGTGGCGCCGTCTATAGTGAGCTATTATTTTGATATGATATTCAAAAATGTTTAGAATTCCTAATGTGGGGGTAACACAAAAATAAAACCGTAGAGTCCCGTAACCGTCTTTAAGGGTAAGAAAAAATAATCATTCAATTTTATTAAGTACTAGCTTCTGCCTGCGACTTCGACCACGTGGAATAGTTACTTGAAAAATCCCCCGAATTTGAACAAACATATAAAGCCTTTCTCGACAAATGGGCTATCTAACACTGGAAGAATTTTTCAAATCGGACCAGTAGTTCCTGAGATTAGCGCGTTCAAACAAACAAACTCTTCAGCTTCATATTAGTATAGATTAGTGTAATTTCTGTATTTAATATATATTAAAATCATTTCGTCTGTTTTTCCGGAAACACACATCTAATATGTATAACGTATATATATCAGAGAGTCAAACTCAATCCACAGACATTGGCTTTGCCATAAATTATTCAGTCAATGGGCTACTAACTCAGTGAGCTGATTTATTATGACCCTTTTGTTTATAGTTATGATTCTCCGTTTAAAATAAAACAATGAAAATTATTGTTGTTTGGCATTGAAATATCTAGGGAGTGTATAATACAAGCTCGCAACAACCAATTTGCTTCATTCATATTGTAAATAAAGGTAAACAAAATATAAAATCCTGCAATTTTGACGTGACGTCTAATAAATCGATTAACGCCGGCGACATGCACGAAAAATATGACTCATTGTAGCGTTACGCTCATTGTCTCGTTACGCTCAGTCGCGTGATATTCGGTCAGTATCTATCTATCTTCCGCTCGATTGGACTATACCTTCGAGGAGATGTTTTTTTATGACGTTGTCACAAACCAACTTTACAGACAAGCAATTTTTTTTAAGTAAATTAAAAAATAGGTTCTAATTGTTATATTCACTAATCGTCGTGTAAAAGTTTGGCGAGCTCCAACATTTTTCTTTTATTTAACATACGCCTTTGCTAGATTCTCGTAATTATTCAATCTCTTACAATTACATCACAAAAGCACTAAAATATAAAAGTTAACTCATTAGTTACATTGATATCTATTCAATAATGAACAGTGAAATACTTTTAACTCAATAAATTACATCTAGAACAAGATTTAGTGTTTGTTGTTAATTATTTCGTTTTTTTTTTTTTCGTTTGTTTCTTTCGTTGAATTATTTTCATTAGTATTCTAATTTGTTATTTCACCGCTATTTAATATACTGTTGACAACATAACTTTTAGGATATAAATAATGTAAGTGGTGGTCATTTTGTTTCTCTCATTACTTGGAAAGTTGTGAAAGTGACAGATTGTTTCAAGTTAGCGACAATCTTGAACAATTTCCTCGCGTTTCGTTACACATAAAAGAAAAAGAAAAAGATGACTGTAATAAAAATAACAAATTAATGTTTGTAAATCAACTTAAGTAAACATCAAAAATTTTATTTTTAAAACTTAACACGTTTCGGATTGTTATTTTACAACAGTATGTATATGAAATAGTATTCATATGAAGCTCCAAAAAACTTGTATCAAAATCAACAGCTACCATATTTTGGAGTTTATTCTAGTACTCCATAGAAACGATTTTAATATAAGGCCTCCGGTAAAGAAAAATATGAAGAGTAAAACGAATGACCTTGTTGACCTTTTTGTTGTCAGCCTTACTATAATAGTCAGGTAATTTTTTCAGCTAGTCTATTTTACAATCTCTATTTTCGTATATATCTAGTAGGCAACCCCTAGTATTAGCTAAGAGAGACCCAACACGTAATATAGTGGAATCGAGATAACAATCTCGAGTGGTTCGTAACAACGGAAAATGGAAATGTTAACGTTTATCTCCCTGTAGTGACGAATTTATTGGAATATGGTACTTTTAACTTACTGTATCTTGTCACGATGCTTGCCTAAGATGGTATAACTTATGATCGCCTAGCATCTTTCTCGACTTATTTTAAGAATCTATTCCTTAGTCGACAAGCGACATCGCCCACACAAATGTTCACGCCTGCCATTCTAATTACTTTAATGGAGAAAATTAATATTCATTTAGTTAAGACATTGGCTTAAGATTGTGGTTTTTGATTTTATTGCCTCATATATAATTCATTATTTATGTGGCAGTATTTTTATTATATTTGACTCCAAACGCTACACATCCAATTGGAGAACTCGACCCTATAGAGGATCACAGCTAAATAATATTAGGCAATGTTGTGTTCCAGTGGTGATTAAGGTGACCAGAGCTCCATGAGGAGATTGGGGATAGGATTGGCAATACGCTTGCAATACTTGTGGTGTTACTGGCGTCTATAGGCAACGGTCATAGTTTTTTTTTTTTTTTTTTTTTTTGTATATTATGCCCACACCTTATAATGCCCATGCTTTTGTCATTCCGATTTTTATTTTTGTTAGTGATCGTTTACTTGGTACACTACTTCAGCTTACATTAAGAAAACTAATTATTCTATCTTAGTATCCCTAATGCAGACGTGAGTCCAGCGACCAAAATTATGCTAACTTAATTGATAGAACGAATAGATTGATATAGAACGGTCATAGTTTAGCATCTGGTGAGCCGTACGCTTGTTGCTTGTTTTCCGTCCTAGCTGTGTTAAAAAAAACTACTTTACAATTCGTATAAGTCTCAACATAACTCTTTGCCCTTAGAACGTTAAACCTTATATTATGATTCATAAAATAGAGAATCACGGAACGGTTTAAAATATATTATTTCGTGAGGTAAACGGTAGAAAATATAACTTTCAGAAATATATTCTTAGGCAATCAAAAACGAAAAAGAATATAGATTGAACATTACTAAATTATTCAGCAGACTATTTCTAACCTATATCTAAGTATTGCAAATTTCCATTTTATTCGTTCTCCGTCTGTCAGTAATGATAAGAACGGCTTTATTTCGATTATTCTAGTCAATGTATACTTTAAATCAGCCTACGTCAGGACTAACCTTACCCCGCAGTAGAAGTTCTAATAAAAAGATGACCATACTTTCAAAACTGGTACCGAATATAAATCTTAACCCATTTTTTATTAAATAATAAATTTTGCACAGCAGTAGTATCTTGGCAACGTGTTAACATTTACAGTACTGTCGTACATTATTTTGATCTTCAGGAATCTGAAGTTCAGGAATCTAAGGTTCAAGAATCTAAGGTTCAGGAATCTGAGATTCAGGAATCATTTTCAAATGTTTACCGGTTGGAATGCGGGGCGAGGCAGGGAGGCCTGTTTTCGCCACGTCTTTTCAACCTATACATGAATCATCTGATCGATGAGCTCAGTAATAGTAGCAGGAGTGAACATCAATAATATTAGTTATGCAGATGACACGCCGCGTTGGCGCAACGGTTAGGTTAGCTATGGATTGTACCTGTTGCGTCGACGGTTGCGGGTTCGATCCCCGCACATGACAAACATTTTTATTGGCCATACAGATGTTTGCCGTGGTCTGGGTGCTTGTGCAGTCCTTGTGGGTCTCCCCGCCGTGCCTCGGAGAGCATGTAAAGCCGTCGGTCCCGGTTGTTATCATGTTCACCTGATAGCGATCGTTACTCATAGTAGAGAATATATCCGCCAACCCACATTGGAGCAGCGTGGTGGATTAAACTCTGATCCTTCTCCTACATGGGGAAAGAGGCCTATGCCCAGTAGTGGGATATTACAGGCCGAAGCGAGATGACATGATAGATAGATAGATACTCTTTATTGTACACAACAACAATCAACACAATAACATATCACAAATAGAAATAAAATAAAAATAAAACAGTGTACAAAGGCGGTCTTATCGCTAGAGTAGCGATCTCTTCCAGACAACCTTTGGGCATATAGGACACAGCGTAGTGAAAAAGCGGTAGGGGAAGTGTATACAGAGAAGTGACAATTAGTGTCACCCAGAACAATATCAAACTATCGAGTATAAATACACATACATATACAGCACAATACATACATACATACATAGATACATACATACAAACATATATATATATATATACAGACATACATACACATATATATACATACGCATAAAAATACTATACCTACATATAAACGAAATACATATAATATGAATAATAGCATAGAATACAAAATACAAGTGAAGCGATACTCCTACAATATGTTATGCAGAGATAAAAACAATTATGACGTACTAAGTGACAAATAGTGCGCCTTGAGGTATTTTTTAAAGCAAGACAGGGATTGGGCTTGTTTTATAGGAAGAGGTAGAGCGTTCCAAAGTTGAACAGCTTTAACTGAAAAAGAATTGGAGTAAAAAGAAGTAGTGTGAGCTGGGGTTTCGAGCATCAAAGTAGACTCAGATCTAAGGGTGCGTTCGTGTGTATTACAAAGATACTTGAAACGCTCCTTAAGGTACAGAGGTGTATCAGAATGAAAAAGTATACAATATAGTAGCGAGAGTATGTGAGTATTCCTGCGAAAGCGAATCGGAAGCCACTTGAGACAACTGCGAAATTCGGAAACGTGGTCATATTTGCGAAGACCAAATATGAACCGTATGCAAAGATTTTGAAGGCGCTCAAGCTTATTTAATTGCTCCTCTTTAAGATCAGGATAGCAAGTGTCAGCATAGTCAAGAATTGGTAGAAGGAGTGACTGTGCTAATGTAATTTTGGTAGGCAAAGGGAGGAAATATTGCAGTCGTCGTAGTGATCCGATAGCTGCAAATAGTTTACGGCTCATCTCACTCAGCTGAGGTGCCCAAGAAAGATGTCTATCGAAGATAATTCCGAGGTTTTTGACTGTGTCGCTGTAACTGATTACGGCGTTGTTATAAACGACTGGTGGTATAAGTGACCAATCTATTCGACACACAAGCTTAGGACTACCGATAATAATGACTTGACATTTTGAGGGATTTATGTTTAATCCGTAGGAGTTACTCCATCTATATATGTTCTTCAAGTCATTATTTAAATTGCTTATTGACGTAGGTAAATCTGTCAACTTAGCGTGAGAATAAATTTGAAGATCATCGGCATACAAGTGGTAGAGAGAAGATATGCGGAGAGTTATTGAATTTATGAAGATCGAAAATAAGAGCGGAGACAACACGCCACCTTGCGGAACGCCAGCATTAACGTTGGACCAGTCTGAATATGAATCCTGGACACGAACGCGCTGCCGACGACCAAACAAGTAACTATGAAACCAATCAATTGCTGATGGAGATATGTTAAGTGAGCACAAAACAGCCAGCAGTAAATCAAAATCCACCGCGTTAAACGCATTGCTAAAGTCCAGCAAGGTCAACACGGTGAGATTCTGACCGTCCATTGCCCGCCTAATGTCGTCAGTGATTTTCACAAGGGCCGTTGCCGTACTATGACCTTTACGGAAACCGGACTGATAAGGATTTAGGAGATCATTGGAAGAGAGAAATAAAGTTAGCTGTTGATGGACAAGACGCTCTAAAACTTTGGACAGGAAAGGGAGAATGGCTATCGGGCGAAGATCGGAAAACGTAGAGGAATTAGGTTTTTTAGGTAGGGGAATGATTTGAGCGTCTTTCCAGCTAGTAGGAAATGTATTGGAACTTAGGGATTCGTTGAAAATATGGGTTATGACAGGAAGGACTGAGTCTATTATAGGAATGATCATATTACGGCTGATGTTATCGAAGCCCACTGCATTAGAACTAACAGCTAATATGCTCTTCTTAACATCACATTCAGACAACTGTGTGAAGGTAAAAGTTGACGAAGAGTCAGGAGTTTCAATGGCAGAGAGATGACTAAGGGTATCGGCTTTAGTCGCACTGTCTATAGTGACAGAAGAAGTAAAATGTTTATTGAGATTATTGAGATCAAAGGAATTTGAAGGCACGTATTGTTTGACTTTGCCAACTCCAAGTGTTTTTAGAAATTTCCAGATTTTTCCAGGATCTGCTTCCTCTGATATAGATGTGTGGATATGGCGTCGTTGTGCATCTCTACAAGCCTTGTTGCAACGATTTCGATGAGTTTTATACTTCTCCTTATTAGATGGGCTCGGACTAGATTTATATCGAGCTTTAGCTTTATTTTTTAACTGCTGCAGTGCTCTTATTTCAGCTGTTAACCAGGGAGCAGGAGCATGCTTAATACGCACAGGTCGAACAGGAGCGTGTATATCGAATAGCTGGGTCAGGAGAGAATTAAAAGCTGCCAATTTTTCGTCCACCGCAGATGCGACAAATACTCTATCCCAATCAATCCCAGCAGCATCTTCACGTAAACGGCTCAAGTCCATGCCTCCAAAACTACGCTGCAGAAAAATTCTTGACTTTGCCTTTGGGGGCCTAATTTTATAGGAAAGATATAAGAGATCATGGTAAGAGAATGCATCAGCTGGACACTGACCATGCTTTTCAACGTGATCAGATGAAGAGACAAGGATCAAGTCAAGAAGAGAGGGAGAGCAGTTAGGATAAGAGTGAGTAGGATTCAGGGGAAGGATGGACAAATTTGTGGAATTCACAAGAGAGCGCAAGCGTGAAGCTCTGCAGTCTTGCTTAAGCAGGCACGTGTTAAAGTCACCCATCACTACCGTATGGCTATATTGAGGAGTATATAGTTCTAACAGATTTTCGAAGGATGCAAAATAGTCAATAGTAAGTGATGGGTTATAATAGACACCTAGAAGGAGCTTTGTGCTAAATAAAAGGAGTTCAAGGAAGAGGTGATCAGGGCCATGTCCATCGTGAGAAATGGATTTGCTGATGATGTTAAAGGAAATGTGTGAGCGAAGATAGATGGCAACGCCACCACCAGTTCGCCCAACACGGTCGTTACGGATTAATTGGAACCCTGGAAGGGAATAGGAAGATGATGGTAGACAGGGTTTAAGCCAAGATTCACTTACCAAGATCGCATGAATGTTTTTATTTTGAAAAGATGACAGAATATCGGGATAGTGTGCAGGAATACTCTGCGCGTTAATGTGGATGATATTAAAGTTTTTTGAAGCATCTTTAAATTGAAAGTCAAGAGTTTCGCTAAGAGAGGGAATGCTAAAAAAACTGGAGTCATTACTCCGAATTGCAGAAGAGGAAGAGGAAATAGAATGGAACGAATCATCATTGTCACTTGTCATAGATTTAGAAGTAGAATGTTAGTAATATAAATATATAAATAACAGACCTATAATATACTAAATAAGTATTAATAACTAAAAATAATTAAATTAAAATAAAATTAAAAAAAAATAAATAAATATATAAATAGAATATAATAAAATAGTATAAAGCTGTGTCTATAATGTGGTCCATACACCTGCCGGCTGTAGTGGAAACGGTGAAATATCTATAAGTTATGCAGAGAATTAATAACAAAAGAAAAAAAAAATTAAAAAAAAACAACAACATGATAATGACATACAATATGAAATAAAAAGAGAAAAAAGAAAGTCAAGAAAAGTAAGCAGGTAAACAAAGTATTAGATCGTTCGTCTTAAGTTATAAAAAACAGAAATTAAAAATACAGAAAATTAACATTAAGGCAGAAGCTAAGAGAATCTATAGTTACTATTCTTAGTTGACAATAGTTGTATCCGAACGAGCGACATTGACAACAAAATCTTTACAAAGTTATACACTATGGAATTTCAATGTCAGTACAAAAAGCATAGTGTCAAAGTCAATCGACAAGTACGCTGTCAGTTGTCACCAATGTCGCAAATATTTAATGTAAACAAATTTGTAAATATAAGGAGTATAATGAAATACTTATGTACCCTTCAAGTAAAACAAAAGAGAAAAAAAAAGATTAAATTTACAACAAGGTAACAAGGTACAGGTAAGAGATATAAAGGTGAGTAAAAAGAAAAGTGAGAATAACTTAATATAGTAATATAAACTAGCTAAACACAAGCGAAATAATTCGCACTAGATGAGTATAGTAATTATCACTTCACAAAATTATAAAAACAAAAGTATTTAAAAATAAGTTGATTTGAAATTGAACAAAAATAAAATAAAAAGATAATTTACCGACCGTCAGACATGTTGACGCTGTATCAAAATTAAAGCCTAAATTGTAATTTTAATAATAATAAATATAAAATTTTAGAAATTAATTATCTTACAAAAGAAAAAAGCAAAAATAAATCCTTCAGCTGTTTATGCCGGTAGCAAGCAATTAACTATAAAATGATAAATAATTTATATGGAGTTATTGTGAGGGTTCTTCTAAGAAGTGAGGCAAACAACTTAAACTTAGCGTATTAATAAATATGATGTTACTACGAGGAGATAACTAATGAACAGTATACTTAATTTACTTATTTTTTAAGACCCTTTTCGTGCGCGACGTTAATGGTTTTTGCTCGACGCTTATACTTGCTGTAGTCTTCTCCGGTGTTGGGAGCTTCTGGGTTGTTGAGCTTGGGATGCCCTGGAGGTCCAACAAGCACTCCGCTCTGTGACGCTGACCGTCTGACGTCACAATGTGAATGTAGCCGTCTCGCGTCCAGCAATTCGCTATGCCAAACCGCTGCCTTGCCTCCAAGAAGACTTGATGACGGGTCCGAGTTAGAAACTCGGACTGGGTGTATCCCGTACCCTTAAGTTTTGTCTTTGCGAACCAAACCCTATCACGAACAGCATTATCAGTAAACTTGATCACAATGGGTCGAGGTTTTTTATCTAGAGGTCGACCCAGCCGGTATGATGATTTGATACTGCTGCTCGAGAAATTGGCGAGGTTGAGGTGGTCCGCGACAATGGTGGTGACTCTTGCTGATGTGTCCTCAGATTTCTCCTCGGGCAGACCATGTAGCAACAGCATCTTGCGTCTCCTTCGCATCTCATGGCGGTCAAACTCCCTGTCCAGAAAATCAACCTGACGTTGCAATGCACTAAGGGCAGAGAATACAAAGGATCTAAATTTGCAGAAATCAGAAGTCAGTGATGTTGTAGAAGCTGGAGAGTTGGAGTTCACTTTCTGTAGGTCTCTCTGGAACTCATTCATAGTATTGATGAACATATCTGACATAGCAGAGATAGACTCCTTCACTGATTCCATTTTTAGTTGTCTGGTGATATGTATTAGTTCTGAGTTTTACGTTTAAATCTAGGAATGAAATAGCCAGCAGGTAGTATGAACTGTTACTATTAAATCTTCATAAAAAAACTAGTGAAACTTTTGGAATATGAATTAAAATTCAATTGTTGCTGAGCCCATCGGTCAGTGCATTAAGACGATTGTTTATATGTGAAATGTATGCTAAAGCTCAAGGACTCAAGTACAATGCGAAGAAAAACGAAATCATGGTTTTAGGGCGGGTGCAAATGGCTATAAAACCATACCTAAGGTATTGCTCTGCGGGTCACCGCTACTTAGGGTGACCAGCTTTAAGTGCTTGGGTCATTGGATAACCGAGAACTTAGGAGATAATAAAGATATAGACAGGGAGCGAAGGTAACTGTCAGTTTGCTGCAAAATGCTGGCTCGCAGATTTGCACGTTTTACAGAAGATGTCAAAATATCTTTTTTTAAAGCCTTCTGCCAATCATTTTTTACGTGCAGTCTGTGGACCAACTATAGCTTGCATGCTTACAGTGACCTCCGCGTACAATATAATAATGCGTTCAGGATGCTGCTGGGGCTGCCGTGGCGCTGTAGTGCCTCACTGATGTTCGCGGAAAGGTGCGTTGATGACTTTAAAGCCATCATGCGCAAGAGGTGCGCGTCATTACTTAAGCGTTTCCGCGACGGTCACAGTAGTATTCTAAAAATCGATGAGAGAGTCCTATGCTGCGACGTTGGATAAAGTTTCATGTGATATGAATGTAAATATAAAAATGTTATTATTTTGAAATTTTTGTACTAACACTAGGTTATAAGAAACATTGTTAGTCACATAGTATAGCGTGCTATATGGGCTAGTCCCGAAATTAATGTTATTATTATTATTATAAATCTATATAATTATTTCCAACGTTAACAGTGCAGTAGTTTTGACATAAAAAATTATTACCTAGATAAATTAAACATCCATCCGTTCACATAAACTTTGCTTTCATAATATTTATACGGATTTGCCTTCAGTTGCCACGCGATAAACTCTGAACGGCATAGTTACGAAATAAATAAACAAGCACTTTCATCAATAACAAATGCTAACAAAAGCCTTTTTCTGTAGCGCTATTTTTATTATTTGAGTATTTTATATTTAAAATTTGAAACCGAAGTCTATCAAAACAAAACTTGCCAAGTTTGCCTTCGTCGTTTCTGCGTTCAACTTTATTTTCGACGTTGTTCAAATGTTCAAATCTTTCACGGAAAGTTTTGTCGTATTTACTTCTTCAACGTTCGTCACAAGAGTAAAGTATATTTTCTATTGAACGACTTTTATATATTTAACTACGAGTAAATATCATACAAGGCTATATAAATAAAACGCGTGATTTAAAAACGATAACCATAGGCTTAAGTTCTAGGAAACACCCTAGATATATGTCAAACTCGTCTGTGAAAGTAATATAAGTGGTTTATACTTAGATACAAACTCCCTACAATGTAGTTTCAAACAATTTTCAATGAAATGACGAATATAGACAATAAAAATAATCACTTTTCAAATTACTCATTACTGTTCAAAACATTTCAATTCACAATTGAGCTATTACTCGTAAGGAACAAAATATTAACGCTAGCGTTATGAAAATAAACCTCCTGACATTGTTACAAATAACCTTATTTTAAACGTTACAATAGTGTATTACTATGTGTTGAGTGGAACGTTTCAGTATGGGCTCAATTTGTATTATAATAATGAAGTAAATTATGTATGTAAGATGTTATGCTTATAATGAAATTAAGCTTCAATATCAATTTTAATGTTGAAAAAAATAATATGATTCAGTTTTAGATTTCACAAGTTTCAAAACCCTTCACATTTAGGGGGATGAAAAATAGATGTTGTTCGATTCTCGGACCTACCGAATATGCACACAAAATTTCATGAGAATCGGTCAAGCCGTTTCGGAGGAGTTTAACTACAAACACCGCGACACGAGAATTTTATATATTAGATTACTCAGTCGGCAAACAAGCGTACGACTCACCTGATGGTAAGCGATTACCGTAGCATATAGACGCCTGCAACACCAGAAGCATCGCAAGTGCGTTTCCGATCCAATCCCCCTCAGGAGCTCTGGTCACCTTACTCACCAACAGGAATACAATAATGCTTGAAAGCAGTATTATTTAGCTGTGATCTTCTGTAAGGTCGAGGTACTACCCCAGTCGGGCTGCTCCATATTTTGAGCACTCTTAAACCCATATCTTACACATCAAGAACTATGTGCAATATAAAAATATGCCACACAGATTAACGGATAGTAGAGCTGAAGTCTTAAGATAAGATCTTTGTATAAAATTCGTAAGTGATTATTTCTACAAAAGACAAACAAAAATGTTTAGATATAAATATGTTTTAAAAGTGTCTGTGCTGTTATCGCTACACAGAATCCCCTTGTTACTGGACAACTTTGAGTCTGAAGTATTTATATTATTTACAAAAAAAAAGTACGACTTTCATATTCACTATTTAATGTTTTACAATTTCGCAATACCAATTGCTTATGTTGGTACACAAATGAGTACATATTAACGTTTACGACTGCAATTTATATTCGCGGGTACGAACATGATCACTCGTTTGACTAATTTCGTTCAGAAGTGGAACAGGTGAAATGTGAAATGTTACGATGCTTTATTTCATAAACATTTTTAGTACTGTGTTACTCGATTTCATTACGACGAAAAGTTAAATACATATTGCTTTCAAAATGTTTATTACGTGCTCTAAACATCTTCGCATTTAGTTTCGTGATAAGATATTTTAAAAGTCAGTTAGTGTGTCATTTTTGGATAATGCATTGTTTTTATTTGTTAAGAACCGTATCTGACATTGGAGACTTTGAAATCATTGGAAACCGTTGTTAAACGAAATAGATGAAGATAAAGATTAATATTTAGGAATTATTACATTTGGTTCAATCAGTTCAGAACTATATAATATTAAAAGTCTGTGTTCTTTGTTAAATAAAATCAACGTAAAAAGTCATAAAATATAAAAAAGGCATTAAAATTATTTAAACAAATTTATTAAAATATAATCTATTGAACTCCCGTGACCACGGTTGCTGTAAAGTATCCGAAACGTCGTGCATGTATAAAATCTAATAAACCGCGATAAAATCCGACAAAGTTGATTCATTATTATAATAATCTACTGGATGCAAATCACATAATGGATGGACACTGGATGCAATCATATTGAAATTAGTAATATAAATTAAAAGTGAAATGGTATAAAACATCCCACACGTATTGGAGATCACAGTCGTTATGTCGTATCTAGCCAATAGCATAACTTTTTTTTTCTTTTATTTAATGGGAGTTTAATCAATTAGTGATTATGTCACCGCCGTAACATAAATAATACAAAATGACAACAATAAAAACATAGCCATATAACAATGAGAAACATTACACTTAGTTTAAAAAAAAAAAGATAATAATAATAGGCGGATCAAGAACAAAGCCACAGTTATGTGTGATTTGTTCTTGGTTCCCCGCATATCCTAACTTTTGACACTTACAATATGATTGATCTAACCTTAATTATTCTCTTAGATATAAAGCAAATAACATCCTGCACAGCACCCTAGCATCCTCCGAAAAGGGAGAGGCCAACACGCAGTTGCAAGCCCCTACATCTTATTCCCAGCCTAGCACTTGTCTCTCCGATGCGTTCCGGTCACACTCCATCAACACATGATAAACATCGTCATTGACATCACTAACTGGATATAGGATAACTTAAACTTACGAAGTTTTAATTTTTATCCAAAACTGCAATTCACACATTCTATTTAACTATTCTAATAAAATGTTTTAACTGATAAAATAGGATAAATACAGCATGTGTATTAAGAAATCATATGAAAAGCTATAAAAGGCTGAGGATAAAAACAAGTTTAGTCATGTTACTATTTCGCATGTTTTTTTTTAAACAAAATCTCTTTTTATATTAAGGAGAATTACATCCTTATCCTCGTGGAGGGCCACATTACTGAGTTAAGACTATTGCCTACCTTTATATTAGATAAATACAAAATTAGCTGATTATAATTAGATGTACTTTTATAATGTCTTAGTGTCACTGTATTTCATGCAAGACATATAACATTTTTTTATAAAGCCACAGTTTGTACTTTTTTTAAAGAAAAAAAGTAACTGCGAACAACAAATAAACTGGTCAAGCTAAAGAAAACCGTTTGATAATTAAAATTGTAATTTGTAAAATGACGATTCGATTGTGCTTTTGAAGCCTATTGGAATAAAGATATTTTTGATTTGATTTGATAGTATGAGCCTAGATTTGATCTACAATATTTATAGTGTCCAACTAGATCGACTTAGTTTCTAACATGCTTCATTTTAATGAATATAGATCGAATATGGTATTAGATAGTAATAAAATACCACATCATGTAAAATAAATAATATTTTCATATTTCGTTTGCAATTTATTGATGACGAAACATTGATTTTAACTTGAACCTTTATAAATATTTTACATTTAAGTAAATTTTTATTCAATTAATGATCCCCGCGTATATTATACTTTAAATACCCTTAAAATGTATCGGAAATAAAATATTCTGATACAAAATATACGAAAAAATGTGTGCTCAATACTTTCAGGTTTTTTTTTTTTACTTGAATCTACTTTTAAATAAAGTATTTTTTTTTATTTATTGATATTTATAATATAATTACTCTCTCAAATATATTTTAATACACCATTAATCTAAATTAAACATGTATTTTTATGCACTTACAAGGCCTAAAACAGACACCCGTTAATCGATATTCGTCAAAATGAGGAAATCGATGTAATATATTAAGTAGTGAATTAATTTTTCTGATCAACATTCATTGACTTTGACTTATACCAGCATCTCTAAAGACTTGATGTACTTGTCTTTTCCACATAAGAGGAATAGAAAATAAAAAAAATTGCGTGCGTACAAAGTACACATATCAGAAGTGAAACTTCTCTGGTAAATTATTAAAAAAAAAACCTAATTGAAAAAAACAGTCACGCGGTGTTCCCGGATCCGAGAACTAGTACCATCCATAGATCCAAGTTCGTTCCGCGGGCTCACCCATCCAAGTTCTGACCGCGCCCGACGTTGCCTAACTTCGGAGATCGGACGAGAACGACGTTGAAAAATTCGTGACTCGTGACGTCGTGACGCGTTTGATCCGTTAAAATTTTACTCCTCCTAAAGAACTTCTATAAAAAAAAAAAAAAACCGATACAAATGACATATCATACATATACATACATAACGTTCACAGCTACTGCAATTCTATAAACGATTAGCAGAATGTTAGAGCTCTGTTTGAGTTCAATCTATTGTTGCATCGTTCACCGTCTGGAGTCACAGACGCCGGTCAAAAATAACACTAACCTATTGAGCCTCGTTACCGGCATATATCTACGTATTGGTATGCGGCAACCATCATGTAGGCGGCCATTCAAGACACGTGCTTCGCTCATTTATAACTAAAATAGTTCACTCGATACTATTATTGAACGTATAATGTAACTATTCGATTTTCGCAAAACCTAAAATTTGTGCTAATATTAAAGTTTAAAGTTGCATCTGTTTGTTACGCTAAGTGGTTATAGGTAGATTTTTATGATATTTAGTAAAAAATGGGAATAACTTATGTGACACAATATTAAAAAAAATTCATATGAAGAATACAGTGAAGTGAAATTTTTCAAGTCAAAGTCGCAAATGACTAATAACATAGTAGCTACTTCAAAATATTTTTTATACAAATAGTTCGGCAAACTAGCCTACATACATAGCCATAGGTACATCTGGTGGTAAATGATTTTTGTAGCTTCTAGACGTCTGGGACTCCAAATGCGCGTAAGTCACCCCAATAGTTCTGGTAATCTTACTCACCGTAGGAACACAACATTGCAATTCCTTTGTCAGACTGCTCCAGATAATTAGCAGTATATTTATTGCTGTGGTCTATCTCATTAAACATGTCAAATTTACATGATATTCGTTCACTTTATATATTACTATATGTTATGTATATTTGTAAAGTCTACTTATTGGCGAATCCTATATATAAACTATAAAACATCAAGCTATGTATAAACATAAGCTTATTTGTAACAGTAAAGCAGTAAATATAAACACTTGTTCCCACCTAGTCATTGCATAAACACTAAGTCACGATGTAACTTTAACCATATTAAAATAGGAAGAAATAATAATAATAAAAAATACCTAATGTTTCCAAATATAAATATAATTTTAATTATAAAAAGTCAAATGTTTTACAAACAGTATTTATGTCCCATTACCTAGAAGTGACCTTTATAAAGAATGTTTTAGATGGTTGGCGTTGGCTTACAATACTAGCAATGCGATAAGTCACTATTTCTGTTGATAAAGCGTTCCATTGACTTTTAACAGTACGTAATACTAATAAAAGTATTCACATACATAGCTGTATAATAATGGATCGAATTTTTCTTTTATCGTCATAAATTTCACTGCAAGAAAAAATGTTTTTCGATATTTGAAGTAGAATTATAAATATATTATGAAAAGCTTTTGCTATTGTAATACTTTTGTGAACCCGTTGTACTTTTCAAGTTAATGGAAATCAAAATAAATTCTAATTTTCTTTTCATAAAAACCTCGCTCCGAACTTAATAATCAGAATTGATTAGAGTTAGTGAAAAAGTTCGTAATAAGATGTCATCCTCATAAATAAATATAAAACTCGAAAGAAAAATAACGTCGTCCATTTTATTCTATAAAAAATTGATGGAGTTTAATAGCTTTATTATATTTACGTACTTTATCTTTGTTAAAGAAATCCCTAATGTTAAAGTTTCCTTTAATTTAATATTTATGTTTCTAAGTATTTTTTACTACTTGTTTATCTAAGTAGACCTTCTCTACAAAATGCATGAATTTGTATCGCCCGATTTTAGCCTGTTAAGTGATGTCGATTAAGGTGCTTTATTTAATAAGGTGTTATGACCGATTTTTATTTGTATATTGTATCTGAGTTTTTGTAACGCATGCCATACAATCATATGTACGTACTCTGGACTCTACAAAATACCAGATTGTCTTCAGAACTCTACTCATTCTTTTTATTCATTCATCATTCACTTACGATTTTGTTCCGATTGATAAACATTTATGATGTTTATTGTTTCGCTCTTATTCATACGTTATATAATTTTACTATTGTTGAATATTGTAGCTTTTTAATAATAAAAGTATTGTTTATAAGCGATTTGGTAGTGAATTACGTTTGTAGCAGTCAGGAGGTTGAAAAAAAACTGAATAACTATTAATGATTTATTAATTATATAATAATACAATGACTATCTGACAGCTAACGACTGCTTTACTCGAAGTGGGAATAAAGAATGATTAAAATAATATTATAATTAAAAACGTTTTTTTTTTTATGTAAGTCCACATAATGCCCGTGCTTTTGTTAATCAATATATTTTTTAAAAATATGCATCGGTACTTCACTGCAACTTTAGAAATCTTAAGAACTAGCCTTATAATTTCTAAAAATCGACGCGAGTCCACTGACCGAGACTATTCTACATATTGTTTTTTTTTTATATTATTTTTTATTTAATAATTAATTAAAAACGTTAAAATTTAAAACAATGAGGCATTGAAACGCTCATACGGGGAACTCGCCAGTCGATCGCCTGCTTCCAATTTGGTACGTCAGCATATTCGTGGGATTAGGATTCCGTAACTAGTGAGAGTTTATCGTCGATAAACATTTATTTGTTACAACAATAGTGTGAACTACTACTACTAGCTGTTGATTACTGAACTACTAACTGTTGATTTTTATCTGTCTATATATGTGTCTGTGTGGCTACGGCACTAAAGAATTTAGCCACCCCCTCTCTTCCCGTGGGTGTCGTAAGAGGCGACTAAAGGATAACAAGGTTCCACAACCACCTTGGAACTTAAGAAGCCGACCGATGGCGGGATAACCATCCAACTGCTGGCTTTGAAATACACAGGCCGAAGACGGGCAGCAGCGTCTTCGGTGCGACAAAGCCAGTACTGCGGTCACCAACCCGCCTGCCCAGCGTGGTGACTATGGGCAAAACACATGAGTTCACGTTATTTTTGGCGTAAACTTGTGGAGGCCTATGTCCAGCAGTGGACTGTATAGGCTGTAATGAATGAATGAATGAATGAATATATGTGTCTATTTATCTTTAGATATTTATCTGTACATAGTTAATTATATAGTGACCATAAAAAAGCAGTAGTAGAGTTAGTAGTGTGTACTAACGTAAGAGGCACTTAAGCAATAGATGCTCCGCGGTAAAACCTCGCTATAAGCTTTCAGTCAGTAAGTCAGTCAGCACAGCCTATTGCAGTCCACTGCTAGACATAGGCCTCCCCAAGTTCGCGCCAAACATCCCGGTTTTCCGCAATCCTCATCCAGCCTACACCGGCAATCTTACGTAGATTGTCGGTCCAACGGGCCGGAGGACGTCCCACACTGCGTTTGCTGAGACGCGGTCTCCACTCCAGGACCCGTCTACTCCAACGACCATCGACCCTGCGACACAGATGGCCAGCCCACTGCCACTTCAACTTGCTAATTCTGTGGGCTATGTAGGTTACTTTCGTTCTCTCACGGATAGTCTCATTTCTAATCCTGTCTTTGAGAGAGACCCCAACCATGGCCCGTTCCATTGCACGTTGAGCGACATTAAACTTGTGGACCAGTTCCTTCGTCAGTGTCTACGATAAGCTTTCATTTCCCATATAACTTTCATGCAACGAGCCATATCATTTCTTAAGGAGTAAACACAAATACTCTAAGCTACAAATTTTAGTTAAACACCAATATAAACCGCGTATATGATCTATGGCTAAGAACTATGCCATTATGAACTTTAGCAGACATGTGCCAGATACATGCAAACTTTTGATTTATTTGTTCTAAGCGTTCGACTGACTCGATTGGTATGGAGTTGTTAGTTTGTCACGAATGATTAATACTCGCAAGTCTTCATTTACATGCCCTCATTAATGTGACGGATAGTTCGCTGTGTTACTTAGTTTTTGAATTAACAAATACCTATAATGATAGTGTAATACTTATCATTATTAACACATTGTGACAGGTGTGTAAAATTTATAATAATGTTTTTGTGTATCTTTTAAAATGCTTTTTAAATTCTAATTTTTTTTTTATTAGCTTGCTTGTTAAGAAGACATGATTTATTTTTAAGGAATAAACATAAATATGCAGATTAAGGTGGCACAGCAAATATATCATGCTCAAAATCTGGAGCAGCCCGACGGAGTAATACCTCGACCTTATACAAGATCATAGCTAAATAATATTGCTCTCAAGTCGTATTGGGTTCGTTTGGAAAGTAAGGTGGCCAGAGCTCCTGGGGAGGGTCAAAGTCAGGGTTGGCAACCCGCTTCTGATGCTGCAGGCATAGGTTACGGTAATCGCTTATCAGTGGGCCATACGCTCGTTTGCCAACATAGTTGTATTAAAAAAGTCATATAAGTACATAACACATGTAAAATATTACAAACAGACTCGAGGCAGGATTCGAACACACAATCGTGGCGCGTAGCAAGGTCCCTGTCAAGTGTGACAACGAACAAGTCCAATACACAATTTACTTAGTCTATACGCGTTAAAAGCTATTTGCGCCTTTTTTTAATCATACAGTACGTCATAGTTTTCAGTTAGCTTAGCCACCTTAATCAATTAAATCGCAATAAATTAGAACGTCTGTCTGAATGGCTTACTTCAACTGGTCAATTTGAACACGCGTTCTAATTTAGATGGTCAAGATTAATTGACCAAGGGGCTTAACTAAGTGACAGCGATGACTTAATATTTTCTTAAAGCGAAAAGACCATATGACTAATTTAATAGATCCATATTTTGTGCATATATACATGATTTTTTATAGAATTTACGAAAAAATAATTGCTTAATTTATTTTAATACTATTGGTAACATTTACAAAAAGGGTTAAATTAGTATCTATTATTATAGTACAATTACTAAGGAATTCTTTGTGTAACACATTTATTATTCGACTTTCGAACGCTAGAAATACCAGACTGCCCGCAGAGCTCGCTTTCGATTAGGTTTCATAGAACTTTCGTGCGATAAATAGTCTCCCTTTAGGTTTACTTAAGAGATTTTGAAGTAATTTATTATTTATAAGTAAGTTTATCGAAAAAAAATATGTAGCTATACCAGTCAGCAGTTACCTATAACACGAGCATTAAGTTGCTTACTTTAGGAATAGAGGACCGTGTGTATTGTGTAGATATTTATTTATTTATTTATTATAATGAAATACAAAAAAAAACCTTCAAGTAAATCTATTTATTACTAAGTCTCATTAATGTTTCAGTTGACAAATTTCCTTGAAATCACCACTTTTAAATCTCATCTACAAAGCCATCGAGGCTTATAGCTGTCGTTCTGAACACCATAATCGTTCAGATAAACCCATATCGACCAAAGTGGCGTCATGTTAATTGCCATACCTCGTTGTTTTTAAAGGTACGAATAATGAGATACTCATGAAGATTCCAAGACACGATGACAAAAATAATTTCCAGTCATTAGAACATGGCACTCAAAAAGCCATGTTTTTTTTAAATCTATTATCAATATAAAAAAACTAGTGTTTAGTCTGGAATGTCTCTTAATTTAAATTATACATTAATGGCCAGTTTCAATACTCTATCTATCTCTAAATTTGCTTACTAGAGATAGAATTTTGACGTTAACTCCATATAAATTGTGTCAAAAATCTATCGCTAGTAAGCAAATTTAGAGATAGATAGAGTATTGAAACTGGCCATAAGTAGAACATTCAAATGATATAATGATATATCAAAGCTAACTAATTTAGATATTTTGAATGAGGATTTGTGGATTTTTAAAATAAAAAGATACAACAGTTGTATCTAGATGTTAGTAAATGTAAACATTTTTAAATTTTCTCGGTGTACTATGCTACTTAGTGGGAGTTGTAACATTACATTTTAATTCCTTAAGTTCAAATTTCAATTTACTTGCGTATAAAATATCATAAAGGACGTTATATTCTTTCACAGAACTGAAGAATTAATCACATTTGTCTATTTAATAAAGTAATAAATAAATGAATGCAAGACTTTGAACGTAAATTTCTCATTACCATAACGTTTAACGTTTCCAAAAATTCATAAGCTGCTTAATAATTAATTTAAGGTATATTTATAATATACAGAATAACATAAGTCTGCCTTAACTTAATGTTACCAATTAAGTAAATAAGAGACGTAACATAAGCTAGAAATATAAATGCCTAAAGTCTGGTTTTGTCAATTTCGTCTAGAAAAACCAATTTTACGAGTATCATATGAAATAACACTTAAGGCAAGTATGATATCATTTCTACGCTCTATTTTTATTTTATTCTTTATGTTATACTACTAAATGATGGTCATATCACAAAATATTAACTAAACTATACACCCAATTTTACCCGACCTTTAATTGAAGAATTGTAAAACGTTACCGTAGGTTTTACTGTGAGTGTTAGGTATTAACTAACTAAACAAAATCAGCTTAAAATTGTCCCACCGTTGAGAAAAAGCGCATTTTAATTAGAATATGTTTAATCGACCTATATATCTATTTATTCACTGCTCAATAGGAGGTTTATATAATAGGGTGTATTTTCCTTACAATGAATGACGATCGCTATCAGGTATCTGTGATAACAATCGTGATCGCTTTACATGCTCTCCAAGGCATGAAAGAGAGAGTAGAAAACGCTCCAACCACAAACAATTATTCCTATAAATATGAATAACTGTCTCGAGCGAAAATCTTATTACACCAAACGTTTACTTTAATATTGTACATATACAAAAAATAATGCGAAATTTATTTCAAAAGTAAAAATAAATAACTTTCGAGTTATTTGGCATTGAAATACCGAACTTTCGTTTACCTTTAATTGGCATCATTAAAACTATATACATAAATTCATTATAAATTATTTTTGCGTGCAATATTACAAAAATTTTATACATTTAATGAATGCTACAATTTTTCATTATAATAGGTCGGGGAAAAGTTTCTTCGTACGCTATTTAGAAATTCAAGGTAAGATTTTTACAAAATTTATTTTCATTAATTATAATATACCATGATGTCCGATAACTTGCCGCCATCATAGGAAGTGATAGAATTCCATTGCTATAGAAATTTTGAGACTTCTCATTAAAAAACCGCGGTAAGTAGTTCTGACAGTCCTCTCTTGATGTTAACTTTAAACTACCTAATTTTAAGAGACTTATGAGAATTATAATTATGTTATATTATATTATGTTATAATTATGAGAATAATGATGAGACCGAAACAGATGGAAATCTGACTGTGCAAGATCGGGGCTTGCATCATTACATTATTACACCTATACAGTCCACTGCTGGACATAGGCCTCCACAAGTTGCCGCCAAAAATAACGTGAACTCATGTGTTTTGCCCATAGTCACCACGCTGGGCAGGCGGGTTGGTGACCGCAGTACTGGCTTTGTCGCACCGAAGACGCTGCTGCCCGTCTTCGGCCTGTGTATTTCAAAGCCAGCAGTTGGATGGTTACCCCGTCATCGGTCGGCTTCTTAAGTTCCAAGGTAGTAGTGGAACCTTGTTATCCCTTAGTCGCCTCTTACGACACCCACGGGAAGAGAGGGGGTGGCTAAATTCTTTAGTGCCGTAGCCACACAGCACAGGGGCTTTATGGTGGATGCATTAAGACTTCCCAGTCAAATAATCATTTTTTGTTGAGTGGATAAAGGCGTATGTGGTCGGGTGTTCTCGTGATGAAAGATTACACTTTTTCTGTTGATCAATTATGAGTAACAATATAAATATGATAATACAAAATAATACAAATATAAATAATATAATAGGTACAATATTTTTGACAGACACACGCGGTCGTCTGTTATCAAAGTATTACGCAAATAAATGTGTTAATAAATAAATGCAATAAATTAGAGCAAGTTCTGCAATTCGCTTGTGAAACTTTAGATATTGTAGACGTCCATATACTGTAAGCGCTTATCATTAAACGGGTTCGCTTATTTGCTACCATAGTGATATAAAACAGTTATCTTGAACCAATTTATTTAATCATTAAAATTCACAGACTAAAATTTACAAATATGCCTTTATAATTCCTATATGTTTTGCATAATATTTTGAAAGAGCTGAAACATAATATAAAAGTAATACGATGGCTTGGATCTTATTTTATATGTACTTCAGAAAATTATGATTCTCAAATACTGTACATCGTGGCCAATCTTTATTACTTGATACTTTTATCCCAGGTTGAGAGGTTTCCACGTATTTTCTGAACACAGACATAAATGACGTTCCTTATAAAAAAATATAGCAGTCGTAAATTGACAACCATCTGGACTGATGGTGACGAAGGTAAAAATACTTGTGCTTGTCTAATAATAAGTTAACTTCCATTATTTTTAATTGACTTCCAAAAAAAGGAGCTGGTTCTCAATTCGATTTTTTTTTTTTATGAAGATACTTCAGAACTTTTGACTGGGTGGACCGATTTCGACAAAAAAAATTTTAATCGAAAGGCGGTGTGTGACGCTCTTTTAAAACTTTTTTTACTATTATTTTAAAAATAGAATTAGACAAGAATCATACATTATTCCTAATCTAAAGAGTAGAGGTGTTTTTAAATAAAGAATATATTATATATACACTCTCGTGGCTTACTTTTATATGTTGCTAAAAATTTTAAGACTTATATTTTCCCAGTATATTAAACGATTGTTTGAAATTATTTTTTAATAATTACTTTTTTGTTTCTTTTTGTTTTTGTTTTTTGGTTTTCGAATTAAAATTGCATTTAAAATGTTACGAAGACAGTAAAATATATGAAACCATTTTTGTTGTCAAATAAATTTTTACAATTTGTAAAGCAAATATGGTATTAAAAGTTGGTTACTTTCGTATTTATAGTATTAGGGTGGGTATAAATTTTTATAACGCAAGGCGCAAGATTTTGTATTATTGAGCTATAAAAATGATGTCTCACCCAAAAGTTGACAGAGCCGTTGAGGCAATCTGAAAGGATTGGTCCAGTCTACAAATTCAGAATAAATAAATTAAAACAGTAAACGCCTTTCCTGTAATTATTGAATTACCGTTACATATATTAAATTATCTGTATGAACCCTAAATTTTATAGATACAGGAAATAAATATTGCGATATTTTTACCTTGATATTTCTTTTAATAGTTGAATGTCCATTATCTCTCTCTCTCTCTCTCTCTCTCTCTCTCTCTCTTTCTCTCTTCTCGTCCAATATTATCGAAAATGACATATGCAAAAGTAAAATGTTTTCGATTGCGCGTTGTACATATAAATACAGAATGAGATGATTTTTTTTAATACTCAAAACTTTAAATAATCAGTCTCGATGATTAGATGTTAAATCGACTAAAAATTGTTGGTTAATTAAGTGAATCTCATCATCATCATGAATCGGTTGCGGGTTTGATCCCCGCACACGACAAACATTTGTATTAGCCATACAGGTGTTTGTCGTGGTCTGGGTGTTTGTGCAGTCCTTGTGGGTCGCCCCACCGTACCTCGGAGAGCACGTCGGTCCCGGTTGTTATCATGTACATCTGATAGCGATCGTTACTCATAGTAGGGAATATATCCGCCAACCCGCATTGGAGCAGCGTGGTGGATTGAGCTCTGATCCTACCCCTACATGGGGAAAGAGGCCTATGCCCAGTAGTGGCATATTACAGGCTGAAGCGTAAATGAATCTGGTGTCTTAAAAACTTTTAGGTGTGAACAGTTGAGTTATTTATTTTTTATTTTTTTTTTAATTAATCTTACTAGATCGGCAAACAAGCGTACGGCCCCACCTTATGGTAAGCGATTACCGTAGCATATAGACGCCTGAAACACCAGAAGCATCGCAAGTGCGTTGCAGACATTATCCGCAATCGCTAGGAGCACACAAAAAAATATGAAGTACACAATAAACCCAAAATCGACTTTCAGTAAACTTATACACCAAAGTTAAAATAGTAAATAGTAAACACAAAAATATGAATGTAAACAATCACGATTCGTTCCAAAGTCGAAATATGTTAAAAATCTAAAATTCAAATGAGTCACCGGTCATTATAAATAATTTTGCATAGTTTTCGGCAAAAAGCACCGCCATTAAGTACCGAGGAGTGGAAAACGATGCATAAAACATAACGACATAGATACGTACTCGCGAGTAACAGCGTTTTATTGAGCTGAAGATTGCGTATCTTCGAGTTTTATGGTACGGCACTGAACCGAAAAATATGACAGCTGTATGAAATACATGAAGAACACACATTTGAGATCATTTTGAGTAAATCGCGAGGTGTAAATAGTGTCTGCCGTCAAGAACGCTAACATTGTATTACTTTTTTATGCAAATAATTTACCATATAACGTGTTATAAATTTTTGACGGTACAAACCAAAATTAATTCAGGTAAGTCTTTAGATTAAGACCCATCGAATGAATTTTTTTTTAACCCTAACCTATCTAACCTCAAATTTGACTTTTTATCGGCATAATTTCGTTACAAAATTAATTCGACAGGTCTTAATCTAAAGACTAGCCATTAATTCATGTTAAATCGTGATTAAATAAAAACGAAGCAATAAACTAATCCAATTCAAATTCAGAAGTAATAATAATAATAATAATATTCTTAATTGTACACCAAAATACAAACAAACAGAGTAGTAACTAAAAACGTAAATGTACAAAGGCTCTCTCTGTCTTTTCGCTGAAGAGCCATTTCTTGCAGATAACCTTTGACACGATATAATGGCGACGGATAGGAAGTGTGCAATATGAAGATTCTAAGGATGAATGATAGTACTGTTTAAAAGATTCAATAATACATACGCATACATATAAATACATACATATATCCATACATAAATAGACACAATAGTATAAGTGTAAGTGTAAGTGTGTATTTTTAATATTAAATTTATCTTATTGAATTCTAAAAAATTATATTCTTAATAATTAAGTGTAGCCAATGAATTTATTTGTCTTTAACAGTTATTTTCTTTTCTATTTTCCATCAAATGTTCAAAAATATCGATGAGTTTTTTAGAATAGAAAAGCGTTCACTAAAGAATTTATGATCTTTATTCAAATCGATATAAAATGGACTATGAAGTTTTATTTATAACATTTTTGTCTTGTTTCATGTTATCGATGAAAGAAAAAACATCGGTATATATTTTGAATAATTTTTAAATAACTTTAATTATATAATATAAATTAATAGAGCAGTACCTAAACTTTTGAAAATGGTAAGAAGTAAAAAATAATTAGAAAAGGATGACGCCCATTAAAAAAGTAAGAAATTATAACGAAAATAAACTGAAAAATAATTTGCGGAAGTGGGGATGGGGAGATTTTATGGATGAAAACGGTTTATCAGAATTTCCGACAAAGCTACGAGACCTATCGAAAAAAGTTAAAAGCACAAAATTGTAGATAATAAAAAGATCTACATTTTTTGTGTTTGCACTTTTTTCACATAACCTCAAAATGTATCCTCGAAATGTTAAAAAAATTGACATTTTAATTTATTATTTTATCTCTCTCAAAAAATATTTTTGTTTACGAAATTTATCTTTTTATTTCCTAAATACAATGTATTTTTTTTTTATATATAAAATATTTATTTTTCCCCTTATTTTGATTCAATATCAAAAAGCTACTTTTGGTTTCGGAGCGTTTTGAAAACTATTTATAGTAATTAACTATTAACTAACTTAATTTAAAGAAAATAAAATGAAAGACATGTAACCGATTTGGAGGCTTTAATGTCTCTGCTTACTACTACGAGTACAGTCTTGGGCCCAGCGGATGTCAGGGGGGGCCGACCAGACGCTGAGTTTGCGTCTCTTGCTTATTCTATGAATTATTTTATATATCTTATTCTATGTACCTTATTCTATGTATCTTAGTCTATGTATAATATATAAGGCGGATGGACAAGTCGTAATTATAACTAGCTTCATAATTTTCGATGCGCGTTTTCTACGTTGGAATCTCTACTTTCTGATGGTATAAACAGATATATACAATAATACAATCAAAAATTTTCAAAGAAAATGAAATAGAAAAAAATCGAATTCGAAAATTTGTATTCATCCGTTATTTGAAATTTAAGTATATTTATCAAAATTTGGATTAAGCTCCAATCATTCTCCTATATGGTGAAAGAGGCCTATGCCCAGCAGTGGATTATGATGATCCATTTTGTAAAATTTGGACATTATGGTTAAGTTAATGTTTAGTCAATTTAAAGAGATACGCGTCCAACTTCACGTTTTCCACATTTAACTAAGGGTAAGGTAGGGGTAAGGGTAAGGTAAGGGGTAAGGCCATACTAATATTATAAAGAGGTAAGGTTATTAACTTTGTTTTTTTTTTTTTTGTAGGAGGTAATCTTCGTAAATACTGATCCCATCATGAAAATTCTTTCATAATAATTAACGCCCAACGAAGTGGGCACGGGTCGGCTAGTATAATATATTTGAATCCAAGAAAAAAATCAAAATCAACAAATAAGTGTAAAAAAAAATAAGTGGAACAATAAATAGCTCAATAGTTTTTAATGAAATCAAGTATGTCATTCGGAATTCGACATGAACCTTGTCTAGCTCGTGTATTTTCATGATTCGGTCATCAATTTTCATACAAAGCGTACGCTTCGGTAATTTGGCAACGCGTGCCTCTGAACTCAAGTTAATTGTTGGCTGTAAAATTTTTGTTTGTGATCAAAATATCAACATCCGTCGAACGAATAAGTATTGCCCTCATTTGCCGCAAGCGATCGTTTCATCTTTCAAGTACTAAAATCAAAATCATATTTATTTTCGCTTTACGTTTTTTTTTTTTTTTTTTTCGAAATTCTCAGTATCGTCGCCTTTTAATGAAGGGACGGAGTCTTTGAAGGTTTTCTGGAAATACGTTAATGAAATATGGTTTATACTTTATATAAGTTATAAAAGTACTTTAAAGTATAATAACAACGTCTCAGTTATTATTTTAAAATGATACAACCTTTTCATTGAGAAAAAGTAGAATGAAATAACGTAAAAATCGTCGACCCTAAAAACATTTTTAAATAACACTTTTTTTTTAATTTATATCAAGAATAATATTTTAATATGTATATTTATTTTACTACATTACAACTAATAAGGCTATTATCTTTTGACTCCTTTTATTTAAATAAAAGGTCTACTTAAACCCAAGCGATTCTAATTAATTGTTTACAGAGAAAAGTCTACGCTAATGAATGGAAGTATTTTCTTTAAAAAATAAATCTTTTGTTTCACAGCAGCAAATTTAAAACCAATGATATATATTGATGTAGAATACAGCTCAGGTACAGTCCATCCCTGGAAGTATCTTAAAAGATCACAGCTAAATAATACTATCCTCAACTAATATTCCTCAAGTATTAATGCTGTATTTCTGGGGTGATTATGACAGTTCTTGGGGAGAATCGGGGGTACGGCGCTTGCGATGCTTCTGGTTTTACAAGTGTCTATAAGCTACAGCTTAATTTTAGTTCCATGTTAGTCATACACGTAATTTATATAAAAAATTACTACTACTTCAATACTAAGATCTTGAAATACGGATTTAGCTCGTTTTGCAAGAGTAACCATGCCCAATATGGCCAATGGTCATACAGAACAACTTACGTGGGATGCCATGTAGGCGGGACGTGCATAAATAACATAAGCTACGCAGATGATATGGTGTTGCTGAGCCCGTCGATCGGTGCCCTGAATAAGTTACTTAAATTATGTGAGGAATACGCAGTGGCTCATGGGCTCAAATATAACGCGCTTAAAAGTGAGTTCATGGTTTTTCAGGCTAAGGATGCGAGGAGTAGGAGAGTTGCTTGTGTTACACTAGGGGGATCCCAGCTGAAAAGAGTTGACCGATTCAAATATCTGAGTCACTGGGTCACTGAGAACTTGTCAGATACGGTTGACATTGAAAGAGAGCGTAGGGCGTTGTCTGTTCGTTGTAACATGTTGATTCACAGATTTGCACGCTGTAGTAAACAAGTCAAACTGACGCTTTTCAAAGCTTACTGTCAATCTTTCTACACTTGCAGTCTGTGGGTCGACTTCACGCAGCGGGCTTACAGCGCACTGCGCGTCCAATACAATAACGCGTTCAGGATGTTGTTCGGTCTGCCACGCTTCTGTAGTGCTTCGTCTATGTTCGCCGAGGCGCATACTAATTGCTTCTACGCGATCATTAGAAAGCGGTGCGCCTCACTGTGGAAGCGAGTGCGTGGAACATCGAACACCGTCCTGAGTGTGTTGGCCGACCGATGGGACTCTCCATTGATTCATCGCTGGATACAGCTCCATGCTCCCGCTGCGGACTACTATTTTTAGTACGGGAGTCTCACCGGAAACTACAAATTTTAATTTAGTTTAATTTAATTTATATAATGTAATTGTTACTAACCCTCTTTTTGTTTTATTTTATTTGAAGTCTATTTGTTACTAACACCTAATTTAATTTAATTTAATTTTGATTATGGATTTTTTCTGAAATAAATGATTATTATTATTATTATTATTATTAGAATACCTATCTATAGATCTCGATCCCGGTTTAAATTTTCAGTCCAGCATTCATGAAATGATTGCAGCGTTTATTGGTCGTGTGTCTCTATTGTTCATCAGCAAGGGGTACTACAAGTTGGCGAATTTGTTCCTTGAAATGCTATAGTATAATTTCGCCTTCAAGCCAAATCTATATCTAAGTTAATATTTAAATTAAATAAAAAGATATAATTTTAGCATCAACTCTCTATGTATGTCAATAAATATACAAGCTAAAGTAAATAAACAGATTTATTTGGTATCAAATGTGTACAAGTGACATGTCAAACGATTGCTGATCAGTGAAGCAATCAACTAAATTTTAATCATAAAACGATCAATTCCAATCATCAAAGAAAATATTTTCAAATTAGTACGAGACTTTCAATAAATAATTTATGACTTTCAGGAAATGAGATTATTGTTAGCCACCATAATTCCCTTTGTCGATCACTCACTTTGGTATGAAAGGGAAATGAATAATTTAGTGCCAAATACCTAGTAATAATTTTACTTAATTTATATACATATTTTGATACGTATCAAGCGTAATTACGCCCATTATTTACGAATATTTTTTAGAGTAATGTAATGTGGTATACATAATTATAAATAAAATAGCTAGTATAAAAAACGAGTGTGCTTTTGACCACACGACTCAAGTCATCATTACAGCCTATACAGTCCACTGCTGGACATAGACCTCCACAAGCTTACGTCAAAAATAACGTGAACTCATGTGTTTTGCCCATAGTCACCACGCTGGGCAGGCGGGTTGGTGACCGCAGTACTGGCTTTGTCGCACCAAAGACGCTGCTGCCCGTCTTCGGCCTGTGTATTTCAAAGCCAGCAGTTGGATGGTTATTCCGCCATCGGTCGGCTTCTTAAGTTCCAAGATGGTTGTGGAACCTTGTTATCCCTTAGTCGCCTCTTACGACACGCACGGGAAGAGAGGGGGTGGCTAAATTCTTTAGTGCCGTAGCCACACAGCACGACTCAAGTAAAACTTACGAAACGTAACTCTCTCTCTTTCTAACTTCAGTATCTTATTTCTCTCTCTCAACTTCTCGTCACGCATTCACCAGCTTACTCCCCAAGTTAAGCATGCGTAAACAAGTTTTACCTCAAAAAGAAATAACGTTTTTATTCTTATATATGTCTTTTCTTTTGTTGCAGGTTATAAAACTTCACTTTCACAGTCATGGAGTTCTCTTCCCATTTCCTGACTGAACAGTGTACGCACTCTTTACCGATCCAAAGCGACACGTACCTGTACAGTTGAAGGTGTTTTGAAGATGGTGAAATAGTAGTGTAGTGTTTTTAATAAGTGATAAAATGAGCTTATAAGTTAAGTGAATGTCAAGAGAACGGGAGATGCCTTACTACGGGTACCGCGAGGGTGGGTCGGACTCGAGTGGGGGCTGTTCAGATTCTGATGGGGCGGAATCGGACTCAGAGGGCGGGATGAGCACGGAGAGTACGGTGGGCCAAGGCTTGCCATTTCCCGGCTTCACCCCAGTAGCCCTGAGATATTTGACGCAAGACACACGACCGAGAAGTTGGTGTCTCAAACTCATCACGAATCCATATCCTTTTTAATAAAATATAATTTTACACATCACTGAAAACTGATTCTTAAACCGTAAATGGTACGAAGTTTATTATAATAAATTTAATGTATCTGGGGGCACGGTAGTGCCCCCGCCAAGACGAAAATAAAAAAATAAATAAAAAAAACGAAAAGCACTACCTATCTTTTCTCGAAGTGCTTCGTCGTTTTTTTGAACCCTCATAACTTGGGTTTGGATTATACTAGATAAACAAAATTCTGGGGATATGATGTCAATAGTGAACTTATTAAACGTATAAAGTTTCAATTGCATAGCTCTTATACTTTAGATTTTATTGATATCTAAAAAACCCCGATTTCGTCACTCACTGATGATCATCAAAATTCTTAGAGTACTTCCTGAAGTCCCAGAAAGCTGAAATTTGGTATGTAAGCTAGTATTAGTACACAAACAAGAAAAAAATTCTAAAACTTGGACCTTTCACCCCCCAACCCCTTAAACTAGGGGATGGAAGTTTGTATGAGACTTCCGCAAATTTTGATGCTAGAGGTCTGAAAATTGATATAGAGACTCCTTGTTATTAATAATAATAATAATAAAATACATAAAAAATAAAAATCGGTTATTAGTTTATGTCGAAAATTTACATTTTGTGATTTTGGTATTTAAGTTTTGGCGGAGATCACCGTTTGCATATCAATTCAACATAAAATCAAAAACAGCGTGCTTAAACCGAATATGGTGAAGATTGGATGATATTTATGGTATAAAATGTGTCGGAGGTAAAATGCAACTATAATATTGTCATAAGCAACTTACAAAAAGAAGTGAAATCCCACCAAAAACATTTTCATGTAAAATGTTGCCAAGACGAGATCATATGGCTCGCACTGTCAAAAAGTTATTAGATCTCATGTAGAGCCAAGCTTTTAACTCTACACGCCCTAACTCTACAAGCCCTAACTTCACAAACTCTACACCTTAGTCAAAATATGTGGCTTGGCCGTTTCGTTACTACCGGCTGCCGATGTTGTAGATGACGACTTTCCTGTCTCATTTATATAAATATATTTTCTCTTTTTATTTTTATTTGTATTATATGTATATCAATTATTCTTCTTTTTTTTATTTTTTGTTTAATAGAACTATTTTATGACAGAAAAGTAACAAACAGTGAAAAAAATTTTCACCTTACGCCCACGTGACGGTAGCGAAACGGCCAAGCCACATATTTTGACTAAGGTGTAGAGTTTGTGAAGTTAGGGCTTGTAGAGTTAGGGCGTGTAGAGTTAAAAGCTTGGCTCTACATGAGATCTAATAACTTTTTGACAGTGCGAGCCATATGATCTCGTCTTGGCAACATTTTACATGAAAATGTTTTTGGTGGGATATGATATTCAGACCGCATTCGTGCCGACTGTAATAAATTTTGTTCGAATTAATTAGTTTATTGCGTAACTTTTTGAACTTACGGCAATTTAAAATTAAATTGGTGAAAGTCCTAAAAGTTTTCGGTTGTCTCGGTTTCTGTTTCGAGATAAATAACATTTTGGAATATAATAATTACGCTTACGTCTCATATACGTAAGCTTTACATTTGTAGATTATGTAGACATATACTTTTACTGGATTTTATGAAATATGCTAATTAGGACGTTGTATAAAATAATTTATTCTCTCTATTTCTGTATGAGTTTTATAATTTTACTAGCTGACCCGGCGAACTTCGTATCGCCTAACACAAACTTTATCGTATGGTATTAAAGTTCAAATTGACTTTTAAGTATTATCACAAATCTTTTGTATGGGAGTATAGAAAAGTGTTGTTTTTAGACTTTTTCAGGAAATTTAATTTTTTTTTTTTTTAGAATTTTTCTCTCCGTAAGAACCATCCTCGTACTTCAAGGAATATTTTAAAAAAAGAATTAGCGAAATCGGATCAACCGTTCTCGAGTTTTGCGCTTAGCAACACATTCAGCGACTCATTTTTATATTATAGATTAAGAAAGTATTGATAATCAAAATAAGTATTGGTACGGAATACTAATATAATTTTTACTTTAATCCTTTCGGATAATTTTATTTGAATTTATATATATACCTTAATATTGAAATAATTTTGAAAGGTATTTAAATATGTACAAAATTTAATAGAATCGAAAAAGGTTTACGGTCACAGTTGATGTTTTTTTAAAGAGTAACTGGGCAGTTTCTTGCCGATTCTCCTCTGCATAATCTACATTCCGAATCAGTGACAGCTGCACTTTTAACTAAAATTATTTAATTTAAAACAAAAATAATTTTAATTTGCAAAATGGCGACTCAAAAGTGCCTTTGAAGCCTTCTTGAATAAAATAATTTCTAATTTAGATTTTCAGTAGTCGTGTTTGTCATGTGCTATCAAAAATTTATACTATGAATAAATGAGAACGCTAGATCAAAGTGTGACCCCATCGGTAAGGTCCAATTGTGTACAGAGGCTCATGTAAATTTATAATCAAAGGTTCGGTGATATATTTTCATATGCTGTTGATGAGGATCTGAGAGGAAAAGGTATCGAGGCCACTTGGGCTATGTTACGCTTCTTGACAATCAGGTACATCTAAATCGATTACTAATTTGGAACTTTATGTGACATATTGTGTTTTCAGTGACAAAATGCGTTACAAAGTATGTCTGTGGAGAATTGAAATCTTATGATTTTAGTTTGTCAATAAAATACTGAAATGGACGTTATTTTTCAATTTACTGCTACATGTACACATAAATTAAGAAAATAACTAAAACATAATAAAATATCTGACATAACGTCACAGAAAATACTAAATCACATGTCAATTTAATTTTCGTTAAAACTCGTATTCAATACGCTAGGCCATCTTGGCTCAATATGAAACTTGAAAATTAAATAATCCATTATGAACGTGTAAACATTGTCCACTTGTATGTATTCAATGAAAACCATTATTAAAATATACACAATATAAAAACGAGTGTGCTCTAGGCCACACGACTGAAGTAAAACTTTCTATCTTCACTAACTTATATCCCCTTCTCAACTGCCGTCCACCTCGTCCGATCACACTTTTCGTAACGCCTCGTCACGCATTCACCAGCTTACTGCCCAAGTCAAGCGCGCGTAAAGAAGTTTTACTGCCAAAATCTAATATTTATAAGAACATTATTTCTATTAAAAATTGTATTATAATAAGAACGCACCAGTTCAAAAAACAGACTAAAAGAAACGCCAAACGAAATTGCAAATCGTAGATTACTATGAGGCTAAATATCGTATAAATTATTAAAAACGTATCTGGTTTGTTTCATTCTAACAACTTGTGTACAATACCGACATTTTTCATGCGGTAAAAGATATAACATAGAAAGATATAGTTTTAAATCATTGAAGGTAATAAAATTGAATACAATAGTACGTCTAGACTAAAACAAGATCTTCAATGTTTGGGTTTTCACAAAATTAGTGTTTTTTTATGTTCTCTATCATGGCTTAATTTTAAATGTTATAGAAAATTAACTCTAACTGGATAAATATTCTTGTTCGTTAGTTTAAGCTTGGTTATTATATTAGCTAGTTTGAATAACCGTTTTAATATCGTGTTTAACTTCAGCAGACTATTTTCTGTTCTTTTTATTTCATTTTAATGTAAAACTAAATGCAGTACAATACTATATACATATGCTTTATTGTAGATCAATAAATAACATTTTATTCGAAAAAAAAATACGAAAAAACTATTCAAACTGCAATAAATGGAAAAAGCTATGATTCGGAATTTAAGATAAAGGCGTTTACTCACGCTCTATAGACGACTTGATTGAAACCACGGGTGAAAGGAAAACAATGTCGAAACCATCGACTTTTGATTGTAAAACAGTTCTGAAATTAGACTCGACATAACGACTAGCTTCAGTGTGCCATACCGAGAACAATTAGGATATACGGGAACAATTAGCAAAACAATAGCCAACGAGGTCGTAGACACAGCTTTATAACAATGGAAGTAGAATTTTGAATTTTCGTATTTTTATTGCTGACCTACATTTACATAAATTAAATATCTTTTTTCATTAGTGTATATTTGAAAGAATTACTTCAGGGGACAGTTTTGATAATACGAATTTTTATAGTTCCAATATCGTTGGCAAATTGCTTTTTGGGATTTGAAATTTGCTCACGACATTGCATCTGTTATATATATTGTAGTGAATGAAATATTTTAGCTTGTGTTAATAGTCATTTTAATTCTTATTTTAACAGTTACAACAAAGTAAAACAGTGACAGAGTCTGTTTTTATTCTGACTTTTTATCGCGTTATAAACGTAATTAAAGAAAAGAAAACAACATGAAAACTATTATTATTGATTCCAGTTAACTCTGTCTTTCAGTACTAGAGTTATTTAGCACGGATAAAATATTTATAATTCAATTCACTAGTTATTAGTATATTAACACTTGTGACATTATACATTCAAGCTTATAAAATAATAAAATAATTATACTAATCAATTTATAAATATTTAAAAAAAATACTTGTCTTTGTTTTATGGAATTGCCACTCTTGCAATTGATAAAAACGCATAAAATATGTTGCCATAATTTTAGTGCTGTCTTAGAATTTAGGTACAAAATAATTGTGTTTGCTCGCAAACGAAAAAAAAAAACCGACTTCAATTACATCGAAGAGTAATACAACGTAGATCGACGAAAAAATAGTCAAGTAACTATGCGTTATCAAAGATTACTCACAAAGTAGTTATCAGATCTCAATAACATTTATATGTGACCACATGACAAAGATCAGCTTTCGATTAAATTAAAAATTATTAACATCGGTACACCCAGTAAAAAGTTAATACGGATTTTCAAGAAGTTCCTTCGATTTCTCTAGGATTCCATCATCAGATCCTGGTTTCCTTATCATGGTACTAAACTAGGGATATCCCCTTTTTAACAAAAAAAGAATTATCAAAATCGGTACATCCAGTAAAAAGTTATGCGGTATAATAAAACGTAGGTCGACGAAAAAAGCGTCAAGTAAAAACGCATTATTAGATATAACTCGAAAAGTAGTTGTTAGATCTCAAATAAATTTAAATGGGACCAATTGGCACACACCACCTTTCGATTAAAACAAAATTTGTCGAAATCGGTCTACCCGGTCAAAAGTTCTGATGTAACATACATAAAAAAAATAAAAAATAAAAAAAAAATAAAAAAATAGTCGAATTGAGAACCTCCTCCTTTTTTAGAAGTCGGTTAATTACTTACTACGTATCGTTAAGTAACAATTAGTAACATCTGGTTAAGATTCTATTATTATTCTTTTAATTAAACTGTCAAAACAATGATTACCTAAAGCCTTTAGAAATATGAATCTTAAAATATAAAAATAATACAGTTTTACGACAATAATACAGATCGATAAATTTATTTACTAATATTAATAGTTGAAACATACTAAAATAAAATGGAACACAATAATTGTTTCGAAGCAAAGCTTATTTTTACATCCCTCGAGCATAATGTATTAGATTATCTCAATAGATGGCGCTGTATTACGATTGGACAAAATATTACCCAAACGTAAAAAAAATCTAAACAGTGTTGTAGAATATAGTTGTATTTTTAATAGCCAATTCGATTATTTTGTAATTAGATCTAAGTATTTTGACATGTAAACTGCGGGATGCCTTATAATTGTAGGTAGACATGACAACATAATAAATTAAAAGAACTATCTGATGTTGCCTCATACACAAGTAATTTAATAATATTTAAAAAAGTATATTTTTATTTGTAAATATCTATTTAGGCGACGTAATATTTAATACGTAGTTGCTAATTTGCTAAGTTTTGCAATTACTTTTCCACTCCCATAAAAAAACGACCGAAATTACTTTGTAAAAATAGTTCTTTAGCACTTAAAAAATATACTTGTTTATACTAGAAAGCGACAACATTCTTTTTAGTTTTTATTAATTCGTTATTAAATTTTACGTTTTTGACTTCAAAAATGATCTTACTGTGATAAGAGCTTACTGTATAAAGGCATCTTATTTTTTTTCGCAAAAGCAATAAAAGTTCTTAACGGTATAATGTACGAAATAGGTTTATAATGAGTTTTAAATAAGTTTTCAAATCCTTCTCAAGGACATGGAAAAAGAGGCCTATACCAGCCAGTGGGATGTTACAGACTGAATGTGAGGCATATGAATCCTTACGAATAAAAATACTTTATCAACAAGGCAATTTTATAGACATAAACTTTGTCTTTTCAAGCGTTTAAATGTAAAATCAAATGAAACGACGCCACGTCGCACCGCACTTCGGTCGCTTGAGTGTACAGTAATGGTTTTTAAAAAAATTACTACTTTTTTTTCTTAAATTAAATCATGTAAAACCACAGGGCGCATCTGTTGTATTATATAATTCAATCTTTTCCGAACCAACTTAAAGTAAATTAGCATTGATTTATTTGCATTTTTGGAACATTAAATATATTTCAGGATAAAAACAATCACGTCACAACTTGATTTTAATCAAACAGCGTTTGTGCAGCCACGAGATTTAAACATCTGAATGTTTTCAGTTAAATAATAGAAAAACGGCAACCTACAAAGAAACGACTTGAAAATTTTCTGCGTAATTTAAGGCCCGCGCTTGATTTTCAAATCGATACCAAACTGTCGCAATCATATTTTTAGGTGCTAGAAGATCTTAATCACGTAATCGTCTTAAAATCTAATTCAATTACACAATACTAACGCATATGATTAATGCCATAACAACTGACACAGAAAAATACAAATGATAATACATTTTTCATATTATTCTATAAACAATGCACAACTGCGCTATTGAAAGCAACGCTATGTAGTTTATGTGAATATAAATATTACTTTAATGCTAATGAAAACTATACACTAGAAGTATTCTAGCTGTATAATTAACAGAATACACGAATATATTCATTCTATGCATCAGCGAATAAGTCTTTTCTAAGTCGAATCTCTTCCTGCTTTTGTATAACAAACTTAGATTACCTTGTACTCCAATTGCCTTTTGACTTTTTTAAATAATAGTTCTAGTTATACTTGTGGCGTATCCACATATAAAGACTTTTTATGTGGAAATAATAATGGAACCTCATTTCTTGTTTTTATTTTGTTTATAAACATATTCTTTGTTAATGTCAAGAATTTGTATTTTGAATCTTTCTTTATAATTTATGTTTTACAATTTATTAATTCCATTTTATATTTTACTAAGTGCACGTTGTTTTCTTTAACCGACTTCCAAAAAAGGAGGAGGTTCTCAATTCGGCTGTATTTTTTTTTTTTTTTTTAATGTATGTTACATCAGAACTTTTGACCGGGTAGACCGATTTCGACAAATTTTGTTTTGATCGAAAGGTAGTGTGTGCCAATTGGTCCCATTTAAATTTATTTGAGATCTAACAACTACTTCTCGAGTTATATCTAATAATGCGTTTTTACTTGACGCTTTTTTCGTCGACCTACGTTGTATTATACCGCATAACTTTCTACTGCATGTACCGATTTTGATAGTTCTTTTTTTGTTGGAAAGGGGATATCCCTAGTTTGTAACCGTGATAAGAAAACCAGGATCTGATGATGGGATCCCAGAGAAATTGAGGGAAACTCCCGAAAATCCGTAATAACTTTTTACTGGGTGTACCGATTTTCATAATTTTTGATTTAATCGAAAGCTGATATTTATCATATGGTCACATATAAATTTTATCGAGATCTGATAACTACTTTTTGAGTAATCTTTGATAACGCGTAGTTGCTTGACTATTTTTTCGTCGATCTACGTTGTATTACTTGTCGATGTAATTGAAGTCGGTTTTTTTTTCGTTTGCGAGCAAACACAATTATTATATTATTATTATTATTCATTGATAAAAAGTCTTTGGAGATATCGAAAATATTATCATTACTTCAATCGTATAAAAGCTCATGCGCTAAATACCTTGAAATACATAGTTTTGTAAATTGAAATGAAAGAACGAGTATATTTTGGAGGGTGAATATACAGAAGTCAACCCGTATTTTTTTTTTTTAATTTCCATCTCTTCTCTTTCGTGGTTGATAATCACGACAAAACTATTTAAATCTATAAAACTTAACATGATTTAAGATTACACATTGTGTCAAATTTTAATTCAGTTCCTGTGGGATAAAAGGGATACAAAACAAAATATATAACATAGCAAAAAGTCGTAGAAACAGCTAGTTATTAAAATCAAAATCAAAATCAAAAATAGCTTTATTCAAATAGGCTCCAAGAGCACTTTCAAATCGTCATTTTACAAATTAAAACTTTAAAAATAAATTATTATTTTTGTTAAAGTAAAGCTACCACCGATTCGGAACGTAGATTCTGCAGAGAAGAATCGGCAAGAAACTCTGCAGTTACTCTTTTGAAAATAATATATAAATTTAAATTAGTACAATATATCATAATTCATAATTATTTCTAACTTCTAACACGTTGTTCATATGAATTATTTTATTAAACCAAAAGATAATGAAGTTAAAGAGAAGTTATATAAAAAAATTCAACCAACAATATATGAATGACTTCATTGAATAAAAATGTATAAAATCTATAAATTTTAAGTTAGTATCTATAAAAACTAACGAGGACAGGAAACACATCATTGAAACTACTCTGCCTACGGGAAAACAAAGAACCAGTCGAGATGTTACCAAAACATATATTGTTTTGGTAACATCTCGACTACAGTATTATATAATTATTGATTACTCATCACTACAGTATTATATAATTATTGTATAGTATAATATAATTTACGATTGCGAATTCGAGGCGAATTTCATTTCGACTTACGCTTTTGTTTTGACGCCGCGTTGGCGCAACGGTTACAGCCATGGATTGTTTGTTGTTGTATTAAGCCGTCGGTCCCGGTTGTTATCATGTACACCTGATAGCGATCGTTACTCATAGTAAGGAATATATCCGCCAACCCGAATTGGAGCAGCGTGGTGGAATAAGCTCTGATCCTTCTCCTACATAGGGAAAGAGGCCTATGCCCAGTAGTGGGATATTACAAGCTGAAGCATTACTTTTTTTATAAAAATCGATTTTTTATGCTTCTTACATTCAAAGCTGTTCTGACAATAACTTGGGCTTAACGTGCTCTCCGAGGCACGGTGGGAGACCCACAAAGACTGCACAAACACCCAGACTAGGGCAAAGATCTGTAAAGCCAATGCAATCGAACCCGCTACCGTCAGCGCAACAGCCATATACTAGTGCTGTGACCGTTGCGCCAACGCATCATCATCTAGCATTATTAAATCATAATAAAATTGCTATCGACAGTTTGTCACATTATAAATAATTTACATTAGCAAATTTGTTAGCCATGTATACATTTTAACAATTACACAACTGATTGTAACTTTTTATTAAAGTAACTGCTCATTCAAAGACAGAGTAACCACACAATGAAAATCTAAAAAATATAAAATAACTACGTATTACGTGAACAACAACTTAAATATTTGTTCTGAAATGAAATGAAAACTAAGTTAAAAAAACAATTGGAAGTACTTAAATTCATAGAATCATAAATTTAAATTATAGAATCTCACAGAATTTCTTTTTTTTTTTATTGTACTTTGCTATATATCTTTCTTTTCGTCTCCAACAGAACATTGAAAAGCCCACATTGTTTCAAGTGACGCGGTGAAACATTAATTCTCTACGGGGTTTTTTGTTCTCAAAAATCCCCTCTCTACTATATCCGAAACACATAATACGTATTTATATCATTGTTTACACCATAAAGGAAAATTCTCAGAGAAATGTTTTTGTAGCGTGACCTAAACTCCTAGATACTGTATTTTTGCATCTAGTCTAGTCATTCTTTCAACATCGTGTTAAATTGATTACTAAAATATCTCACACATTTCTTAAGAGCCCGATTTCATAACAATATTGGATTCAAATGAAAAATAGTTTATTTTCACATATCAGAACATAACACACACTGCCGTTGCAACTAAACGGTAATTTTAAATCTTTATTTTTGTATAAATTTACATTATATTAAAATCCTTAGTACACAAATTATTTTATTACAATCCCACCTATAACATCCCACTGCTGGGCATAGATCTCTCTATATAGATCGGAGCTTCATCCTCCACGCTGCTCCACTGCGGGTGCGAATATATTTCCTACTAAAAGTAACGATCGCTATCAGATAAATATGATAACAACCAGGACAGCAAGGGCAGACATCCAAACTGGAAAGAAATATTTATACAAATATAAATATCCATCCCCAGCGAAAATCGAATCCGCAAACTGTTTACGGGCGTATATGGCAAACGCACCACTACGCCAGAGGGGTTGTTTAATATTATTACTATGAATGATATTAAGCAACCTTCAATTTACTTTTAATTTTATTACTGTTACTTTCAATCTTTCACGGCCACTATAAACACTTTTACTTATACGGAATATTTTGCCATTGGGGTCATCTTGACATTGCCGATATTTTCGTGACGTTTCAGATGCAATAGTTACAGGCGACTAAATCAGTTGCCGTAAATTCCGTATAAGTAGAAACGTAAATTTTATTCTTTTATTTATTTATATTACGTGGCAAAATATGAAAATGAAAACTGAAACACTAACCCCAGCAACAATGGCATGTTAAACACGATACAAATGATTTATTTTGTGTTTTATTTTTACACGTCTGCTTGCTCTATAAAATTGTAATAAATAAACAAGCACGGCTTGGCGGTAGTCCAAGAAAGTTTTAACAAAATGCTAAACCATATGATGTTATTGACGCAATGTTTACAAATCCCTTTTGATTAAGATATCGGTATTAAGTGAAAGATATTATGTTAATGTTATATTTCTGTTAAGCTGATCTTTCGCTCTTGAGTAACAAGTAAAAAATTATATAGTATCCTCTATAGAGTCCATATATGTTAATTTATACGAATAAATATTTTAACATTTGCTTTTTTTATACAACTTGGTCGGCAAACAAGATTATGGCTCACGTGGTATACGGTAGCTTATGACGCTTGCAACACCAGAAGCATCGACGTCACCCTGATCTCCCCCGGGAGCTCTGGTTTGGTTACTCACCATAAGAACACACATACTGCTTGTAAACAGTACTAATAAGCTGTGATCTTCTCTAAGGTTGAGTTACTTCCCCTGTCGGGCTGCTCCAGATTTCGAGCAGGATATTTCCTGTTGTGCCCGACTTTAGTTAAAATACATTAGTTTTTGGTTGATAATTTTCGACGAAAATATAAGGCCTGTGATGAAAAGTTAAACAACTAACTCTGACGCTTAGTAATGTTGAGAGTGAAGTTTTAGAACCTTTTTACCTACACTACGTATGATATTTTTTACAGAATAATACAAAACGAAACAATTCCTAATAATATTATTAATGAGAATGTAAGTTTGTTTGTTACGTTTTCATGCGAAAACTACTTAACCGATCATCATGAAACTTAGTACACGTATTCTTGAAGGTATTAACAGTAACATAGGATACTTTTTATTAAAAAAAATTCAATGCGAGCGAAGCCGCGGGTAAAAATTAGTGAAAAATACATCTTAAACATTATTATAGTACTTAATTTTTCTTAAATTGCAATTAAAATAGAAAAAAAAATAATAATTTCCCTAAGTAAAAACTTCTCCTTTTTTATTAAGCGATTTCAAAAAAGAAGTCGATTGATACTCGGTTGACCGTATATATATATACATATATATACTTTTTTGGAAGTCGGTTAAAAAATAAAATTCCAAAAAAGGAGGAGGTTCTCAATTCGACTGAATTTTTTTTTTTTTATGTATGTTACATCAGAACTTTTGACTGGGTGGAGCGATTTCAACAAATTTTCTTTTAATCGAAAGGTGGTGTGTTTCATTTGGTCTCATTTAAATTTATTTGAGATCTAACAAAAACTTTCCGACTTATATCTAATAATGCGTTTTTACTTGACGCTTTTTTCGTCGATCTACGTTGTATTATACCGCATAATATTCCACTGGATGTACCGATTTTGATATTTCTTTTTTGTTGGAAAGGGGATATCCCTAGTTTGGTACCTTGATAAGGAAACTAGGGTCTGATGATGAAATCCCAGAGAAATCGAGGGAAACTCTTGAAAATCCGTAATAACTTTTTACTGGGTGTACCGATTTTGATAATTTTTAATTTAATCAAAAGATGAATGTGATGAAAATGATGTTTATCATGTGGTCACATATAAATTTTATCGAGATCTGATAACTACTTTTTGAGTAATCTTTGATAACGCGTAGTTACTTGACTATTTTTTCGTCGATCTACATTGTACTCGTCGATGTAACTGAAGTCGGTTTTTTTTCGTTTGCAAGCAAACACAATTATTTTATGTATGTTCGGGGATAACTTCGTCGTTTATGAACCGATTTTGATAATTCTTTTTTGTTGGAAAGGAGATATCCCAAGTGGTACCATAACAAGGAAACCAGGATCTGATGATGGAATTGCAGAGAAATTCGTCTACTTACGTTGTATTACTATGTAATTGATGTCGGTTTTTTTTTTTCGTTTGCGAGCAAACAATTACTTACAGCCAATTTGATGTAAAAATAAACTCGTTAGCTAAGTTATTATTTAATGTCATAATATGTCACACTGCGGCTTAAGAACTGATATCGGCAAAAATATAAAAAGCACTATCGACTTACGTGTTAAATTCTTCGCTAACTTAAATCGAACTAAAATATCTTTTCTAATATATAAAATTCTCGTGTCATGGTGTTAAACATTGAACTCCTCCGAAACGGCTCGACCGATTTTAATAAAATTTTGTGGGCATATCGGGTAGGTCTGAGAATCGGCCAACATCTATTTTTCATACCCCTAAGTTATTAGGGGGGGGGGGGGATTAAGCGGGTTAATAACATATATGGCAAAGAAACGTTTGCGGGGTCAGCTAGTATTTATATATAATTATAGATTTGTCAAAAACAATCCAAATACATACACATACGTCTCATTATCAGATATTTATACAACGATTATGAAACGATATTCAACACGCTTATTCACAAATTCGAAACAAATATATACAGAAAACGTTACTTTATTCCTTAAGCCTAAAACGATGGTAACATTTCTCTTTTTTGTGTTTTCATCCAACAGAAAGCCAAATATCACGTTTGTATTCTTTGTCTAACAGTTCCATTCAAACGTCTTACATACCCTAATGGCATGTAATCCTTGTTTCGCGCCGAATAAATTCTGTTTATACGTGTATCCTAAGTCAAATGGATTACGAAGATATACGAAACTACAGAAATGCTAATGTAATGTTCCTTGATGATCATAATGTATACACTAGACGAGTCGCACGATATGAGCCGCGTTGAATTTTATGATTATTTCCTACTTCCTTAGTTTTACAGACTTTATCCTTTATTAGTAAATAGCCTTTGATATGTACTAAAGGGCTATAATATATCGGGCTTCTAAGTCTAGAGCAAACAAAAATAACTTAAAAAAGTTCTTAAGTTACTTTCATATAATATTCTAGACTTATTTATCATAAAACAGAACAAGAGGTGTCGTGAATACGAAATAAAATTTTGTAAATGTGTACCATTATTTCCTTATTGTACTTAATTTGAGTTTTCCAATAATATAATCTTCTTATAAATTCTTCAACGTTTATTTATTGGATTAAATTCTGATAATTTTATTAATGTCCATAAACACTGCGTATTTTCTCTTTTATTCTCTTTATCTGCTGTCTGACGAAGTTCAGCTATTTATAAAACATTTACTCCACACCATGTTTACGATTTTATCTTTTGTATTATATATATAAATAAACAACGTTTAAAATAAAAAGTAACAAAGTTTATATTACAATAAACAATTGAAAGTTACGCGACCATAACAACTTACAAGTTATTCTTTTTTTAAATTGATATTGTTTTTTATTTATGTCCAGTATTAAATATCAGGATACAAGAACTTTATCGATTGTACCGTATCATTTGAATACACAATAAAACATGCTTAAACAATATTGGCAATATTCCAGCGCATATACCAATAACTCCACATACACTTATATTTTGCACCGTTAGCTTCTCGAAGCCTTACATTATGTAGTAAATAAAGTAAACTTGAAATTTGATGATAAAAAACCATATTACTTAAATTTTCGGGAACCAATTTTTTAATACTTATAGTGATTATAGTTAAAGAACGAAAGAAACACGCTTATTTTCGACTTCATACAAATCGCAGACTGTTTTTGAACAAAAAGAATAACAGCAGTAATATAGACTAGAAAAAAAAAGAAAAAAAAGTCAATCATCATAATTAATCATCAATATCATCAAAAAAAATAAAAAAAAAATTAAAATCCTAAATTTCCAAAAAGATATAAAAAATACGTATATAAAATAGGTAATTATATAAATACAAATACCGTCCGCAACTAAGTGCTGTGCCCCAAAAAGTTATATCACTCAGCTTGGAGTTGGCTTTCATAAAGACGAAAACCAACACTGATTTCCAGTGATCCTCTGTTTTGATAAGGTTACATAAAACCATTTGTTTTACACGAGCTTTTGTGGACCTAATTATTAAAAGGCATCGAATCGCGACACAATCAAAGAGCTTGATCCTTATTGTATTACGGGCAATAACAATATTGTGCATCGATATTCGATTACTGTATCTGTTAATTGTTAATATCGTCTTAAGTGTGTCGTAATAACTTTACAATTGTGACCAGTGCACAGTAGTACTTAAAATCAGATTATACCTGTATATCAAGATAGTGTTCTGAAAATAATAATATACTATGTACACAAAAAAACATTATTTTGCAGAGATTATCGAAATGTACTCTAAACCCTTAGCACATATCACTAAGGAAGGGTATGGGTGTAAAAAGTGGCTAATAAACATCAGATGATTAATTGATAACCCCTAAAAAAGAAAACAATTGGTTAGGGGCGGCAAATATTCGGCAAGTCGACGCTATGCCATTGCCAGTAAAAATAAAATATAATAACTGATTGGCTAGACATAATAATAAAATTGTACCGCTGTATATTGGTACTCAAAGGTTTATAATATCTAAATAATAATCGACTAATAATCGACTACGTACACGTTTTCTTGAAAGTACATAATACTCATAAAACAATTTAGGTACGTTTCGACTGAGACACGGTAATTTAAGCAAACTAGAAAATCATTGCTAGGTTTTGTGATTCAATTTTTTCTCCATTTAGTTAAGCTACTATATAATTTATATATATAGTATAACTACCAATATTACCATAAAATGCAAAAAGAACTCGACTTTTAACAGGAAATGAATGGTACAAGCGGATTGTACAAATAGTCATCGTATGAATACAGGCAATGGTATGCAAATTTACGCGCTATGAGGTAATACGATGCGATTTTAACATCATTTATTTTTATTCAAATTTTACGTTCACAAAGGAAAGAAAAATAATTGCGATAATTTATCATGTGCTTGCTTCCCGAGACTAAAATTTTAATATTTTTTTATGTTTAACTTTTAGGTTAACAGCTGAATCTGGTCTTAAATGGATTTGGATAGAAAGAGAGTAAATAAAATTATCGACTTCATCACAAACTAAATATTATAATGGAAATTAAATAATGTAAGAAGTATTTATAATAATTATTTGGCATATTTCTTTCTGAAATTAATAATAAAATTAATTGCTTATAATTCACAAATCAAAAAAAGACTTTTTATCATTAGTTATTGATGTTCAATTTACAAAAAAAAAATCTAGATAATATTACTGGATAATATATATCGATTAATATTGAAAAACAAATATTATTCTTATAAATAGAAAAGCCTTGCGTTTATTACTAACACATGCCAATGACTTTGAAAACATTTTGATGTATACGTTAAAAATTTAGATGCTGGTTGATGTCACTTCCGCCGTGGACCGCGAGTTAGGCGTGACATCCGACTGACATTGATTCTACATCTGTAAACATTTCAGGAAGCTGTGATTTCAAAATTAGATGTTTAAATTCCCGCGTTTATTATGAAAGGTTAAGGTCGAAACGTGAAAATTATATTTCAGTCGATTCAATGTTTTGAATTTCAATTTGATTTTAATAAGTATAAAATCGAATAAATAGATTTCTATTAAAAAGATTAGCTAATAAATGCAAAGTAATATAGTACGGCATATCTTTGCTTTACGATTTATTTTATTACATGCTTTTATTAGATGTAACATTCAATAAGATTCGGTAATCAAATAAAATTTCACCCCTTTGTAAGAAAAAGGTCTTCGATAATTTGAGAGTCACGGCTTGATGAAACACGAAAAGTATTTTTATTTTGTAAGAATATTACTAGAGTATAAAAGTAACCCAAATTACATTTTTTTTCAACTTAAAAATAATAAACATAATTATATTTATTACAAACGTATGTCAAAGTCATTTTGCTCTATTACCGTTACTGATGAATTTGTTACTGAATTCTTCATTTTCTAAATTTTTCAGTAACAAAACAGGTTATTTTTCAACAAAAAAATATAACTCAAAAAGTATGTATGGCTTTCTCTGTATGTATTACTTTTTTGTAATGTTTCTTTATGGTGTACAATAAAAAGTATTTATTATTATTATCATGTCAACTCCGACACGCTACTGGATTCCTAAAAAACGAGTACCGTGACATTTCAAAATTAAAACGTTCTGTTAAATTAATCAAATTATATTTAGTGAAGATAATAAAACTCTAAAATCAAAGCATTAACCGACGCTTATGGGTCGTGCCAGTATACTATTGTACGTGTCTTACATAAATCGCTAAAAGCGCTTTAAAACATCACGCTGAGCGTCAATGAGCATCAGCATCAGTTGTTCATCACTCCTCATATTTTTTGGAGTTTTCCTTAAGAATCGATTTTCATATAAGGCCCCCGGGATGAAAAAAATATGAAGATTAAAATCTACTGAACTAATGACCTCGTTACGTTTCTCGTAACGCCATCTATCGGAATCCAATAGATAAATAGATAGATGGCGTTATTTGATCCGTTTATTTACGATTTGATATGGTATTAATCTTTTTCTTAGACTAGTAAGCTTTTTTGTTTCTTATTTAGACAGGTGATCTGAAGGAGTAAACTCCAGTCGTTCGTCGGAGCTGACACACACTTCTTTCATACGACAGTCACAAATAAATTTTACTCCAGTTTGAACAATTCCAAACGATTCGAGAGTGAATATTATTTGTCAATAGAGTGCGATGAAGATAGAAATAAATTACAAATTATAACACCGCTATGGTATTTCCAAATTCCCTACACACAGAACACGTTAATTTATTTTACGTTACAATATGATGATAGTTAGAAAATAAACGATATTTTGTTGAACGTGTTTCAGTGTCACGCTGCTAATACAAAATTAGTACTGAAGTTAAATTTCAATTTTACGACACGCAGTTTGCGAAAATAGCTGCATGAAATCTGATTATTATTATTAAAAACATGCTTTGATATTTTAATACAAATAATTTGAATGACTTTGAAACAGTACTTTGTCGACATTTTTAAGGTTAATACTATATTTAGAAATGTTGAACACGTAAAGTCACATCATACTTACTACACGCGTTTGAATTATTTAATAGCCTCTAAGCCCATACAACAATACTTACTGCCATGTTTGCTCCACTTCGGACGAACTTGAAACGCATTGAATTGATTTTTGTAGACTAATTGACAATTTTTATTATTATTTCGATTTCATAAATTTTAACCTAGTGTTTTATAGTTAAATCAGTAAATTGAAATTAGGAAATTCAGGAGAAAAATGTCATGATTTTTCGAAAAATGGAATTAAGCTTACAAAAGTATATGTAAAAAAAATTGTGGTCATGTATTTTTACTAGACTATCTCAGCAAGTTTTTAAATCAATTTCAGGTCGGTTAAAGTCTTTAAAACAAAATTTTGCCTAAGGTTTCAGTTTGCTGTTCTAGCTACAAACATTTTTCAAGGATTTCACAAACAGAAATCCATTTAAGAATATGATTTCGTCGTCCGGACATCATAGTATTTTAAAATGTTATGCATACCTGCAGTATTTTAAGAACACTCAGAATACGAAACAATTTAGAATATATTTCAAACGACTAAAACTAAAATATAGATGTTTCTTACTTTGTTGAGGCAAAACATATCTTTCTAACTAAATTTGAACAACTGCTTTAATTTACATAGATTGCCGGTGTAGGCTGAATGTGGATTGCGGAAAACCGGGATGTATGACGCGAACTTGTTGAGGCCTATGACCAGCAGTGGACTGCAATAGGCTGAACTGAACTGAAAATAGTATCTTAGAAGGAAAATTATCCGCAAACTAGTAATGGGGCATGGTAGATTAAAATTGAATCCTATATTAAGAGTTCTTTGTCTATGTTGAGGAGTTCTGATATAAAGAACGTTGTGTTAGTAGGCTGTTTCATGATATTTAAAAAAAATAAAAGTAATCTCAAATAAATACTCAACTAAATATCTCTAGTGTATTTCAGAGTACGCAAATAACAAGTTTTATATCTTTTTACTTCCTCTGCAATACATATATTTATTTGTATTTTATTAACACTATTGATTTTATTATATTATTTAATGGTAGGTTGTAACAGTCATTGAAATCCTTTAAAAAAGATATAAAAATTTACGTCTTTACAAATGTTCGAAACAACATGTTTGCAAATGTTCGAACATAACTGTCGATGATTTATTAAAATTACGAATATGCGAGTTTGCTCCTTGTGTAAATTCTTTTTAATTTCTCGGTTATGTATGTATTTATTATCGCTAAATTTATTTTGATCATCGGTCACTGCATGTAATACATCGTATTTTTCAATCTGTTTTAAGTATTTTGTCTGAAATACGCGATCATATGAGAATGCAGCAAAAATTAACGTTTTGCTTTCTTAAAATTTAGCCGGAAAATTTTCAAGAATTTCTTAATTTTTTTATCACCATTTTGTTCAAAGAAGTCAATGTTATTCCTTCATCCTAAACAGAGCTTCGGTGTTCATCCTTTGAATGAATCGGTCCTAAGCTTACAATTTTTTGGACCATTAAATCCCAATAGTGTTTTCACACCGAAAAGGGTTCGAAGGGTTATGAATTTGAATAATTAAATTTGGTCTGAGAGAACTTGGCTTGTGTATTGGAACAATTCAGATATTACTTCAGCCGTTTATGAGAACAATAGCATGGCTACGTCCGTTCGTTCGGTTACGGAAAACAACCTTTTGTGATGCTAGATAAACCTACAATTTGAAATATAATTTATAATTACTAAAGTCATTAAAACTTTAAAACGTTCAACTTCTCCGCTTCTTGTTCGGGTAAAAATATCTTCTCACATAATTGATACGAATCATAGCATGTAACATTGTAATTTATGTATAGAAAATAGAGTAATACATTCAGTGAAACTAATTTTACAGGAAATATAATTATTGATTATTACATTTAATAATTTCATTTAATAACTGAGGATTATTATTAACTGAGGTAGGGCACAGCAGGAAATTTCCTGCTCAAAATATGGAGCAGCCTGGTACAGAAGATCACAGGTAAATAGCACTGTTTTCAAACATTGTTGTGTTACTGTTGGTTAGTAAGGTGACCGAGCTCCTGGGGAGAATTGGGGATAGGGTCGGCAACGCGCTTGCGATACTTCTGGTGTTGCAGACGTCTATAGGGTACGGTAATCGCTTACCATCAGGTGAACCGTACGCTTGTTTGCTGATATAGTTATATAAAAAAAAATTAAATATTACATGCCAAAATTATGAAATACTTATTATTCCAAAAAGCTACTGTGAAATAATTTTTATCGAAGCTGATTTTGAGAATACCAATTTACATCCATTACAAACTTAACGATCAATAAAAGCTCAACCGCAATACCTCAGGGGATTTTCTCATTAAAAAAGTAGAAGTAAATACTTATTTCTTAATTAAATTTTGAAAATATTAACGTTAGTAAAATTATATTGTTATTTATTTTTATCTTGGTGGTTGTTTCTCCGCGTACAAACTTGTATCAATACATTAACAGCAAATAGGCATTAATAACATCATCATCATCATCATCATTTCAGCCTATAACAGTCCACCGCTGGACATAGGCCTCCACAAGTTCACGCCAAAAATGGTGTGAACTCATGTGTGTTACCCATAGTCACCACGCTGGGCAGGCGGGTTGGTGACCGGATTAATAACAACTTCGATTCAAATGCTTTTCTGATTTTGATGACGAAGTGTTGACGCAACGGTCACAGCAGTGGTTTGAGACTGTTGTACTGGCGTTTCGGGTTCAATTCCCGCATATGACAAACATTTGTATTGGCCATGCAGACGTTAGCCGTGGCGTTCGTGCTTGTGTATTTTGTGTGTTTTCGGACCCTCGATACAGGAGATAGTCCTAGTGAGCCGTTAAGTGCGAGGCATTTATTTATTATATACAAACACAAGTAAATTGAATTTCACTTGCTTATTTTTCCAAATTTCAAAACAATACAATATACCGTCATTAAATTAGAAGTTATTTTTTATTCATTAAAATCACTTAACAAAGGAATAAAAGAACATATACAGTTTAAAGAACGAATAGACACATTTATAAATACATGCACCAAAAAATTTCCTTATTGATATGAGTGAAACGATATATATTTCCATACACCTAGATAAATCCATACACCTTTTTACCTTTTATTAAGATAATATAACAATATTTTCCTAAAAGAAAAATAAATTCCATTCGTTATTCAGGTTTAACGATGTCATATATCGTGTAAAGCCTCAGCAAAAATATAGAAAATAAATTATATTTGTCGTTAGATTTTATATAGAAAAATCGTTTGAATATACTGGACTCTTACGCGAAAATTTCATACCGCCATAAAATTTAATTCGAGTTCATTCAGCCGAAAATCGCCTAAAATACGTTTATTGTACGTACCTTTAGTAAAAAATAAAGTATTATATTATTTTTGCTACAACGATCACGGTATCAAAACATAAGACGATTTTATCTGTACTTCTTTTAAAAAGTTATGTGTAGACAATCAAGGGTCAAAAGATACAACCCTCTGAAAGATTGACGGATGAACAGCGGAGTCTTAGGAATATGATCCTGTCATCACTCGGGTACGGAAGCTTAAAACACGTCTTACGCGTTATCTCGCTTCCTCTACCATTCAACTGTCAACAATACGTCACTTACGATTTCGCCCGTTCTACTTGGAAAGTCGTTCGATAGGTATTCCTACTATATTCTTTTCCCTAGCTTTGTTTTACCCCTTGTATTTTCAGATAATCGTAATCTAACTAATTTGAGGTAACAACTCTTACACTACATATTATTATTTTTTTCTTGAAAGTTATTAAAAGCCAATCTTAATTTATGCATATGTATAGTGTGGTGTGGGTGGAGCAGATCCTAGTATATATAACAATAAATAAAAATAAAAATCATTTATCGGTTAAGGTGTTCTTCAATACTTATGTATGAACTGCAAATTTAATTTTGTATACATAGTATTGAACATTCAGAATGTTATTTTAGGATCATAGATTTAGTAAAGACAAGCTGTGACCCGAGATCAACCGCCAGTGGTTGTGGTGATGTCAAAGCAATTACTTATAGGCGAAAAATTCCACCCATAGACTTTGTAACAAAGTGAAATCTACGTTCGCTTTATAGTTAAGCCATCAGCTTAGTTATAATAATAAATAAATATAATAGTTCAGTTGTATAGTCATAAAATAGAAAATAGTATAGAATAAATAGAAATCAGTTTTAATATTACTTTTCCTTTCTAAGCTAGAATGAATTTCTGAATTTCCTGACCTCCTAAAGTAACCAGGATTATTAATTATTCATCAACGCTCACGTACTGTATGTGGGTTACAGAATTTTTTATGAGTACCAAATATCATAATTCTTGTAACGTAGCTTTTCCTGTGAGTACAATATAGAGTTTTTATTATTATTTATTAATAACTGCCCTGACAAACGATATAACCTTTCTTGCGAACTGTCGAACGTTGAAAGTTTCTTAATTTTTTATTCCGTAAAAATCTTCTACAAAGTATTAGAGAACTTTAAAAAAATCTGACAAATTAGTTCAGTCATTCTTCTCGTTTTTATTGAGATAGATCAAGTGAGTCGAGTTCAGTAGACATCGCTCTTGTGTAGTGGTGCGTGCACCGTGTGGACGCTCACACACCTTCGATTGCGAGTTCGATTCCCGCTCGGGATAGATATTTGTATTTGTACAAATTTCTTTTTTCCAGTCTGGTAGCGTGTTGTATGTTTTTCCACCATGCCTCGGAAGGCACGTTAATCATTCGGTCCGAGTTGTTATCATAGCTACAGCGAGCCGCAGAGGAGTAGCGTGGTGGATTAAGCTTCGACCCTTCTCCTACAGGGAGAAAGAGGGCTATGTCTGGCTGTGGTATGTTACAGGTGGAATCATCTAATCGGCGCGACCAGTATAGTTACAATAGTAAATATCTTATCCAAAATCTGGAGCAATCCGACTGAGTAGAACCTCAACCTTAGAGAAGGTAAGAACTTTAGAGAAGACAGCTAAATAGCACTGTTCTCTATTAGTGTTATGTTCCAGTGGTGAGTGAGGTGACCAGAACTACAGAGGTGGAAAGATTACGAATAAATCGTCTATGGCAGATGGTCGGACAAACCAGTGTCACCATAAGAATTCATTTTTGTTACTAAAATCATAAGAAGGATCAAATGTTATGCCAACCTATCGGCGACCCAATAAAGATTATTCAAATTGGGTAGGGTCGGTCTCAAGCGCTTACGATTAGCTATATTGCAAGCTATATGTACAAAACAAACAAACGGTTTCCCAAGACTTTGTCGTATATATTTTGATGGAAATCGTAACTAACCGATTCTGAATCAAATGTATACGCACTTGAAACAGAAATAAGTAGAAAAATGTTTTCAAATTTCCGTCAGATTAATTTGAGGGACTATCGTAAAGTACATATTCAAGTAATACTTGTTTATAACTATAGTATTGATCACCTAGTCAGAATAAGCTTTACATTTTGGTAATATACATGTGCCAGATATTATATAGCATAATTATATTTTTAAAAGGTGTCTACATAACTTAAGAATGATTATAAAACTGGCAGATAGATAAACGATTGTTATTTGAAAATTTAAAATATCTGTAGATCAACTCTAATGCTTACTAGAAGCTATTCAAAGCTAATTTTGTACCATGCGTATTAAGGCATGTTTAAAAATGTAGGTATCGTACATGACGCTAATAGCTAGACATCTAGTTTTAAACGACTCCACACATATGTATTATTTTGGTCGTCAACTAGATTCACGATTTACGTTTCTCCGCTTATTTTGTTCCTGGACACTCAAAAACGAAATAAAAATTACTTTATTGAAATAGGCCTCAAAAGCACTTTCGAATCGTCATTTTTTAATATAACTGTTTAATTTAAGTAGATCCATTCAGTACTTTCACAATATATCGATTACAAGCAAAAAAGAATCTTCCAATTTAAATTAAAACAATCATTATAACATTATCAATGTTATTTAAACAAAGGTAAAAACCATTAAGTATTTACGGCAATTTAAAATTGAATAAGAAACGTAATGAGAACCACTTCATCACCCAGATAATTACTCATAAATTATACATCTCTTTGTTGAATCTCGAAATTGAAGCCCAAATTTTTTATAGAGACTCAACACATGCATAATAAAGAAGTCTGTACTCAAAGAAAGATAGAAAGAAGGTCACGTTGTATTTTTCTTCACGGCTGGTTTGTGAAAAGGTACGTAAGTGGGACTAGATTTTTCAGATCATTAAAGAAGTGAGAACGAACAGAAATAGGACAATGACCTGTGTACAAAATTTTTATTTATAACGAACTAATTTAGCTAGATCGTTTATAATACAATTACGAGTATGCTTTTCGCACATTTATTTCACATTTTAAGTTACACTTTAGTAGTATAAGTAATGCTGCATTTATATAGCCGCTGTACTTTATCTAATTGCGTGTATGTATGTTTAACATATAGACTTTTTTAAAATGGTTTTATTAGATAACAGATGATAAATAGCACAGGTCCACAAAAAAGTGATCTGTACCTTTGACTAGACCTAGTGTTATGTATTTCGATGCTCTGAATCCCTATTTGAGATCCGTTTGGTCCTTTTTAGTTCACAGCAAGAAATATCATGCTCAAATTCTGGATCAGCTCGACTGGGGAAGTACCTCGAACTTACAGAAGATCACAGCTAAATAATACTGCTTTCAGGCAGTGTTGTATTCTTATGGTGAGTAAGGTGACCAGAGCTCCTTGGGAAGATTAGGGGTAGGGTCGGCAATGCGCTTGCATGTTTCAAGCGTCTATATGCCGCGGTAATTACTTACGATGAGATGAGCCGTACGCTTGTTTGCCGACCTAATTGTATAACAAAATAATAACTTTCATTAATTCATAAAACCGGATGAGGTATGTTTCAAGTTCGATCTTAATTAAAGGTTTTCGATTATATTATGCGCTATCGAAATACACTCGATGACAAGAAATATTTAATTTAGTTTTCGATGAAATGAATTTCACGCTCTTTCTCATCACGGAATTCGTCACAGATAAATAAAAAAATATCTAAATAATGTTTTAGAACGTTTTCAAAGAAAATAGCATATTTATTCGAAATTTAAATATTTATTTAACATGCAATAAAACTACGTCCGGGAAGAGTAATTTGAGCAGATCGTTAGAGAATCTCCGTAACTGTATGTTTTAGCCCACATGAGATGTAAACTTCCGTCAAAATAATAATCTGGATACTTTTCAAATACCTACAGATTATAAAGAAAAATATAGGTACTATAGTGCTTAATTAGGTTTATGGGATTCAACAACTATGTGTGTTTGCGTGTCGCATGCAACACATATGTTGGCTTGACGCTTTAAAAAAATACGGAAAACGTTACAAATAGTTGAGTTTTATTCCCGCCATTAAAATTCTTAGGCTTACATGCTTAGGAAAATCATAAAATAGTTTTATAATTCCTAAATCAGTTGATATTTATTTATTTAGTTCACAAACACGCCAAAGACACCAGAAGAGCAATATCTGTAAGACATTGTTTTTTTATAAATATTTTAAAGCATTGCTTTTTAGCATATGAAATATTGTGATCTCTATTTTTCCTAAAGTAAAAAAAAAGTAATACAATATTACAAACGCTAAATATTACACATTTGTAGAGAAACGGAAAGATATTCAAATCGTTTCAATAACGAACGAGAAAGGCGGAAAATTATCTGAATTCGTTGATATTCTAATTAAATTACAGATCCAAGGCAATATACGTTATTTATGGTAGTTGTAAAACCACGTTTGTAATCTCAGCAAACTTTCGAACATTAATTGTTATAGGTCCTGTGCGTTTGACATTTACCAAATGAAATATTTACGACTATTGCTCGCGACGATATCGCAAATTATAATGTCGAATACTTCGATTAATATACTTACCTACGTTTCATCTGACAAACTGATATTTCATTCAATAAATATATAAAATGTATAATGTTTTTATGTTCAAAAAAGAATTATATTCTCAATTCGATTGTATATTTTTGTATGTGGCATCACGAGGTTTTATTGAGTGTATCGATTTTGATGATATTTTTTGTAATCGAAAGCTGGTGCTTATCGTGTAGTCTCATTAAAGTTTAATCGATTAACGATTAACTGACAAGTATTTTTTGAGTTTTCCCTATTTATTCGTATTTGATAGAATATTTTTTGACGACCTACGTTGTTAACGTCGAGATGTCATTTAAACGGTGTAGTAATTAAAACATCCATCAATCAGATCATTACCATAAAGTCAACAAAATCGTTAACATGGTTTTTTGACGAAATATTTTTACGAATATTTTAAACGCTGAAGCTTATTAATTTTATTTGACCATTGATAAAACGTATAGTTTTAATGTTTCCCAAACTAGGTCATCAATCACTAAATCGTTTAATCTAGACACATACGTATAATGTCATTAGATATTTATAAAACATTAAACAACACAACCGCTGTCAACTCATATTCGTTATCGTTTTACGTCATTAAACGGTCAAAAAATAGATAAAATAGAAAGAATAGATGACTAGTATGCTGATTAAAAAATGAAGAAAAATGTATGTAAAATATTGTCTTATTACTTAATACTGACTTATCAGCTACAACATAAAAAAAGATTTTAAGAAATTTCCACGAGTTTTTCTGAATTATACTTTGTTACTAATAATTAAAAAAGTGTGTGTGTGTGTGTGTATATCTGTCAATTTCGTCGCGCGCTGGAGTGTACTCCTTATAAAATAAATAAAATTTAAATAATTAATTAAAATAATAAACTTCTAAAGTCAAAATATAAATTGACTTGTGTCAGTAAATGCCAGTATACTTATTATACATATATATTACATTAAAAACGAAAAGCGCTGTAAAATGTTGCTTTCAGCGTTGCTGTTAAGCTGTCGCTGCTTCACAATTTCACTAACAATATTTTTTCATACCATGCAAATAGAATTATTAAAAATATTTTCTCAATTGACGAATATATTGAGTAACATTCACAATATACAAAACACAATGAAATAGAGGTTACGTTCCTGAAGCTATTAAAAAGTATACACACAAAAATACAAAAATATATAAAAGTTAAATGTATAAAAATGTTTTATTTTTTCAAAGTCAAATTACTGAAAAGCTTTCGTCAGTTACAATTATCAACTGTGACATACAGAAGTGCGTACTTGGAGTTATACGAGAAGTGCGCGTTATGTAAACGTTGCTTCGGTAATTTAACGACTGTTTTATGAGGAAGCGGAGCCGGTCTGGCTGAATGTCAGAGTGTTTGAGGCTTGAAGCTACGGTTTCGTGGCTTATTTGGTTTAATTTTAATTAAAAATACAATTGTTATGTTCGAATAAAATAAATTATGAAAAACATTTACGTATTATTGTAGTAGTTCGGCTAACATTTAAAGTTTTAATTTGATAATGCTATTAAGTTGTGAAGGTTGATAAAGTTGTTGAGATTTTAACGGTGAAACTTTCAGCGTCTTATATATTACAATAATAATCGTCTAACGCTCAACAATCTTCAGGATTCCTTACTTTGTTGACGGCCCACATGTTCGTACAAAACAAAGAAAAACTCGGACAGTAAAAAACACATTTGTATACTACTAACACAGTAGCCCTCCCCCTAGTAGTCCTCGGAGAGCACGCTAAGCCGTCGGTCCCGGTTGTTATCATGTACACCTGATAGCAATCGTTACTCATAGTAGGGAATATACCACCAATCTGCATTGGGAGCAGCGTGGTGGATTAAGCTCTGAGCCTTCTCCTACATGGGGAAAGAGGCCTATGCCCAGTAGTGGAATATTACGGGCTGAAGCATAACACAGTAGCTGATATATGTGTTCTTTGAATATCTGGGCAACACACGTGAGTTCACGCGTTCATTTTTGGCATGAACTTGTGGAGGCCTATGTCCAGCAGTGGACTGCGATAGGCTGAAGTTAGAGAGAGAGAGTGAGAGAGAATATCAGACAGCAAAACAATTTATACGATCGACCATTCCTACGGTATTTCCATTTTGCTTCAAAAAAATAATAACAGCTTCTGTTATCTTTTTTTTATCATAAATATTTGACTAATAACATCGTCCTTACTCTCTTTGAAAAGATAAATTCTAATTGTAATCAATAATAACATTAATTAAAATAGAATTTTGATTAATCGTAACACTTACGTTTAGGAAAATGTATAAAACACTTATTCGTATCGCTATAAACTTCCACCTCTTTTAAACGCTTGTAAAGAACTCATAAACGCTACAATGTTAACATTTTAGGATCTCATAAAGAATTTTAGACAAATTGAAGTGAGCGTGTTATAATCCCCGGAAGAAAATGTTTTCCTTAGCAACTAGTTCTAAGTTCACTGCGCTTTTACTAGTTTCCTTAGTTTTCGTGACGTAAAATGAAAATGGTCCCGGACGTAACATATTTTTAGGAATATTAGCTGTAATATAATTTCTAGCTGTAATACAACTGGATATAAATTTAATATACTTTCATTGCTTCGGGAATATGGAAATAGCTTAAACTCTTCCTTACCATGTTCAATACATTATATTTTAAGTAGTTTATTAGTTTTTAATAAATATTTCACAATAAAAAGGTCGCGCGGACTGTAACACAATAATTGTAGTATAAATATAAATGCCTGCCCAGGCGGGGTGACTATGGGCAAAACACATGAGTTCGCGCATTTTTGGCGCGAACTTGTGGAGGCCTATGTCCAGCAGTGGACTGCAATAGACTGGAATGATGATGATAAAATATAAATGCGAAGACATATACTTCTGACTTATTGAAATATAATAATATTAAGATCTCTTATAAACGTCAACAGCTAAAAAGTATCGTGATTAATATTTTGTAAAATGTTGACGCAAAAGACCTCTGTAGAAAATTCTTTCTCTGGTTGTAGAAAACCTGTACAGTGGCGTAGCGAGTGGCGAGTATAACAAAAAATTGCTGGACATATTATAAATGGTTTTTGAATGGAGGGAGTGCCCCGGTCGCGAGTTAAGCTCGCTATGTCACTGAACCTGTAAGCTAAATTATCGACATTACTATGTGCAATAGATCATCTACTAAGACTATCTACATAACCATATGTATGTTCCCTGCATGCACCTGTAACAACTAAGTTACTGCCTAGAAATCATCAAATATTCAAAATAATAACGACAGTCGAACAGGAATGAAGGCCACGTTTGATAATTTTTTAATCTTAAATTTTGTGATATATTCAGTGCTCTTAAGGTTCCGCTGACAATTCAAGAAATAATCCTTTTGTAAGCAGCTAGTCTCATCTCCTTTAAATGGTAGCAATTTAATGTTTAAGTTAGGTGTACCCATCACCTGGAGTTTTTTTAAGTTTTAGACAAAATCGCGATAACACAGAGAAAAGGCCGAAAGAAAACTTTAAGCTGAAAGGTCTATGAGAAAATTGATTATAGAGGGCGAAACAAAGGGAAAACACAGTGAATAAAAAATCAAACAAAAACAGCGATCTCGAACGAATTTTAAACATTTATTAGAGATTTTGTCTTTGAAACAATAACATTTATTTGCATATTTCAATTACTTTTCTGCCAAATTTTGTGACGAAAATTATAAAAATTAAGAATAAAAATTAATCATAATTATACACAACTATAGCACAATATTTGAACTCCCTCTAATTTTGGCCAAAGTTTTATTAATTTATTTAGAAACATCAACGGAATGTAGCTAGGATACATAATTGTAATCTCAAAAATATGAAAAAAATATTTAGATCATTTTCCATCAATCCATCCATTAGATCCGTCGTAATAAAAATTAAATATAATAATATTAAAGATATTACTTTCACTCGGTATACTTTTCAGTCTATCGATCATCTGACAGACAATAGGTAATTACGTTAGACGGAGTCTTTCCCGCAACACACAATAACTGTTTGTTCACAAAAATGATTACACGAGATATTTTTCTTTCTCGTGACCCAATATATATTAAACATGAGTTTACCAAAGTTTATCCGCGTTTGTGCGGATACATAGGCGTCAACTTTTAATACAGTAACTTTTGTTTCATTATGTATGTATGTATGTATGTTTGTTTCTGTGTATGTATGTATTTTTTTTTATGTCACTAGGTCGGCAAACAAGCGTACGGCTCACCTGATGGTAAGAGATTACCGTAGCTTATAGACGCCTGCAACATCAGAAGCATCGCAAGCGCGTTGCCGACTCAACCCCCCCCCCCCCCAGGAGCTCTGGTCACCCTACTCACCAACAGGAACACAATACTGCTTGAAAACAGTATTATTTAGCCGTGTTCTCCTGTAAGGTCGAGGTACTACCCCAGTCGGGCTGCTCCATATTTTGAGCAGGAAATTCCTGCTGTGCCCTACCTCAGTTAAATATATGTGTATGTGTGTTTACTTAAGTATATTTACACGTTTATGTCTCACTTTAAATGGTATATTACAGTTTGTACACGTACACCAACCTGACACAATACCAACTCTGCCACTAGGTTACCTGGAAGAGATCACTTTTCAGCGATAAGATCGCCCTTTGTACCTAATGATATTTTGTTAAAATCAATCGGATATGTATTATTTCTGTTTTGTTGTACAATAAAGTGTATTGTTATTCTAAATAATATAATATATAATTTTATTTAACTATAGACAAAACAATATAATTTTGTTAAATAAATTTTATTTAATACATCATAATATAATTTTATGCAATCATGACGTTTTGTTTGTTGTAAGAGAATTAATTTTATAATCAATCCTTTATTGTATGTCTATAGTTTAAAGGTAATAATGCTAATTGATATAATGCCCAAATGATAAAAGTAATAAAATAAAAAAAAAACAAGTTAAAACTTTGAAACATTCTAAATATAGCAGTTAGCTTTTATTATTTGTTTAATTTTTTTCTAATTCCATATTTGTATTGCTACCTTGGAACGAAACACAACATTTTTTAATCTGCATTAGCAAAATTAACAAAATTGCCATTGCTATAGCGATAGCAACAACATTATTTGCTATGACGACTGTTTTAATCAATCGTCCCTTGAGACTGACGCTTACGATGCACTGTCTGATGTTTCTGATACAATTCCTATATAACAAAATCTACAGGTACATATATATTTTAATATAAATCACTGTTCAATATTACGAGACTTACAACTTTATTCTGTCATCGAATGTATCAGCTGTGGCACTCAAGCAAATTTCCCATGAAAGTTCTTTAAACGAATGTGGAACTTTTCATTCTCTTTTGTGAACTTTGAAAACAAGTACAAACATGTTAATAAACCATAAATCAAAGTACAGAAAAGGTGACTTATAAAAGTGTATTAATTTAAAATGATAGAGCTTTTCCTTGAAGATAACTGAGGTAGGGCACAGCAGGAAATTTCCCGCTCAAAATATGGAGCCCGACTGGGGTATTACCTCGACCTTACAGAAGATCACAGTTAAATACTGTTTTCAAGCAGTATCGTGTTCCTGTTGGTGAGGAAGGGTACCAGAGTTCCTGGGAAGATTGGGGGTAGAGTCGGCAACGTTCTTGCGATGCTTCTGGTGTTGCAGAAAATTTATAGGCTAATTCGTATTTAAAAAATTCCATCAGTCATGCCATATGCTTGTTAGCTACCCTAAAGGTATATAAAAACGATAATTCTAGTTATTGAATCTTCTTAAATTAGATATATAAGAAATAAAATTTAGGTTAAACTTGCTATTAAATTAGTTATATAAATATAATGTTTTAGAATCTGTTCAAACAAAATTAAAAGATATTTATGCTATTATGACTATTAAAAGCTACTCTAATGATAATAAAAACTAAAACTGACTGAAAAACAAACAACTAACTGTGCTTAGTTCTGTACATTTTCATTTTTATTAATTTTACATGGCTATTGAATAATATTCATTAATATTCTATAAATATGCCAATAAACATTTAAATGTTACGTTTATAATGTTTTTCACTTTTCATGTAATACATGCATTCGATATAAGTAAAAGTTACAATGAAAAAAATATACCTACCTTCATATAAGGCGAACAGATGATAGAACATTCAGCGGTATAAGCTGGTGATTTTCCACGCCTATTTTACTCAATGATCGTTCAAAACTTTTCAACGTGCTTCCAAAACTAATAAAATATTCGTACCAAATCATTTGGTCAGATAAACTTTATGGTTTTAGATATTTAGAATTTTTTTTAACCAAATTCCAAGAAGTTTTTACTGAGTGGCCGATTTCGATGTTTTTTTTTTTTTAAATCGAATGTTGGCGCTTGTCAAGTGGTCTTATTTAAATTCAATCGAGGTTTAACAATTACTTTTCGAGTTACTTATATGTAATAGTGCGTTAAATATACACTGTTAGATATGAAGACTATTGTTTCGCCGACCTACGTTGTATTACATCTCATGATTTTTAATGTTATTTTAATCGAAAACTAATACTTGTCATTTGTCCTATTTGGTCAAATTTTGATCGAGGTCTGATAAGTAATTTGATTTATCTTTATTAAGGCGTATTTACTTCACTATTTTTTCGTCTACCTACGCTGCATTTCTTGTCGATATAATTAAAGTCGTTTTTTTTTCATTTACGAGCAAACAAAATTATGAGGTTATACTCATGACATAATTTTTTGTGAAAGAAAAAACATTTTAATTTTGAGTAGGCGATAAATTATTCCGTTCTATTCTGTGGTAACGTCTGAAGGAACTTTTATGTCAAAACGCTATTCAAACCAAATACAAGTACGAGTAGATGTCATTCCATTTTCTGAGTGTTTTTCTTCTAATGAATATTTTTAATAGAAGAGATGATGAAAAAAGGTAACTTTAATTACTTGAATCTAATTATTAGGATTGATCAGAAGACTTCGTCAGTTTAAGATGCCAAAAATAAGTTACATCTGAAACAGAAAGTTTATTTGTTAATTATATGTTGTAATTTTTTTTAAATGTGGCACCGATTTCATATTGTGTAACACATTAATTGTTAACGAAGTTATAAATGAAACAAGCATTGAGTAAAATCAATTATCCTGTTCGTTAAAAGCGAATACGCCATGAGCTCCCGAACTTTCTAACCACGCTCGGTTGAAAGTTTGAGCCTCACGGACATATTTGTGTGTAATCTACTCTACACTTGGTTTAATATTCCTTTTGAACATGATAAAAACTAAAAACATCCATGTGGGAAATAGAACACAAACATGCTATATGCTTTCTATAGGTTTATGAAATCGAAAAAGTATGAAATGTTTCACAATGAAGACATGTCGTTTCTATTATTAACCCAGTCAAAATACAAAAATTCGAAAGTTTTATCGTTAAATAGTAATCATTATGCTGTTTTAAAGATAACTAGGTCGGCTCAACTGATGGTAAGCGATTACAGTAGCTGACTATCTGCAACACCAGAAGCATCGCAAGCGCGCTGCCGACACCATCCCGAATTCCCAAAGAAGCTCTCGTTCTTGCTCTCGGTCGTGGAAAATATCTTCTCCAGTTTGTCTAAGAATAATAAAACTGGGCTGCTATCTATGAACTGGTATGGAAAACGTGATTAAAACAATCAAAGCTTAATCAAAATGTTGATTTTGTGTTTTAGTTGTAGTCTGGTTATGTTGAATACGCTCTCAAAATGATCAACTGACGATGTGAAGTATGTAATATCCAATAACGCTTAATATACAGTACGCTTGTTTACCAATCTAGTTATACAAAAAAAAAACTTGTACTTACTCTTAAGTGAACATGGAACAGTTTAGGAAACGTGGGCAAATCATGTGTTCAAATCTGGGCTTTTGCTAGAAAGTTTTATAACGATTATAATTTAAATATGTCTCGTGCTGCTATTAAGGAGAAGATCGCGCATCCAAATTGTAGAAATCAATAATTCGTAACAGCACTAATTTGCCCAGCATAAAGTTTATTGTATGTATGTAAAAATAATGTGCAATTACATGTAACAGTAGATTCAGTATTTCAGTATTCAGTAACCCTATATATCATCTATTACACACTTTTCGAAACCCTAGTAATGAAAATGAATTAATAATAATCTCGTACATGTAATTAAATTCAGCTGTTAGAAACTGTTAATCAATCGCCGATGCTTCAGCGGGATTAATTGGAACTTGTAACTGCAGTAAACCGAAATTAAACCATGTTCCTAACAAATAACCAACAACCGAGTACACGTTAATATAATGAGATAAATTTTAAAATCTGGAAGCTACATAACAAAATCATATCTAATTATTTTTATTTTATATTATTATTATATTTATATTTTATATTATTTTTATATATTTATTATTTATTTATTATATTTATTTTATATTAATTTTTTGACATTCGAATTTCATTATTTCATAATAAATAAAAATTAAGTTAAATTTAATTGGATTTAGTTAGAAGCACAATTTCGTTTGATGCTTTGTGATAATACGATTTTTTAAAGTCATTATACATCGGTACATCTTAGTCGAGTTATAATATATAATATTGTTTAAATATACTTCTCCTACAGTTCAGTTCTGAATCGTAATATTAAATATAATGGAACGAATAGTAAATAAAATATTTAATGATAATTTGAACTATTTACTGTTCGTATGCGCTAATTCCATAAATGTGTGACTGCCATCTAGCTTTTTAATTAAAAAATCTAGCCATTTTAATATAAAGTGCCCTTATAACAGCCTGAACGACTTTCATTCTTTCCGCTATTGGAAGAAAAACAAAAGATTTTAATATAAATTATGGCAATTTTTCAAGTACTAAACTAATTTATTACTATAGACGTTTCAAGTAATATCGACTCTTATTACTGTGTGCGTCAGGTTTGTATAAGCACATTTTCTGTATGGACGATAATGGGTGTAGATTAGAGTAGGGTAGATTGAATTTTTATGAAATGTAGTTACTTCCCGATTTAGCTTCCCGGTACGAACGGAGCGACTGTGCATACGCAACGGAATCACGGACGGGACGGGGCACGTGCGGGAAGGGACGTGGAAAACATCGTCGCCGACGATATTTTTTTCTTCCCGTTCGTTTCACGTAACATTATTTTTTTTCATTGTTTAAAGTGATTTTGGTATTATTTTTATATTAACATCACTTTTGATTGTAAGTATTACTAAATGTAGGTATATTCAGTTATTGAAATTAACCATAACTTAATAATATGACTATCAATTTAGTCGACGTTAATTAATTTTTAAGATAATGAAAATTAAAAATAATTAAAATATAGAAAGAAAACAAATTTAGAAAATGAAATGATAATAATTTGACCTATTTATGTAGTTTTTATCGAAATTAATTTAAATAATCAAAGTGAGGAGTTTCTGGAGCGATCGGAGCGCCTGTGCATACGCAACGGAATCACGGACGGGACGGGACGTGAAAAAGATCGTCGCCGACGATATTTTTCACGTCCGTTTCACGTTCCCATCCCACCCATACATCCGTTACGTATGTTCTTTCCTTTACATTTTGTATGAAACGATATTTCCAAAACTTCACGTCTCGTCCCGTCCGGGTAAAAACACGTTAGGTATGCATAGGCCTTTAGTAAAGGCAATAAAGGTTAAAAATGAGTATTACGTCCGTCTTTTATCCGTTTGTATTTTTGTTCAAATTAGAAGCATTTGATTTTATTTTTGGACTACCGATTAAAAATTATTAAATACGTATTTCGGCATTCGTCAACAATTTACCTTAAAAAAGGTGAAATAAGGGTTGACAGCTTAAATTAAAATTATATCATTTTTGAAACTGGAACATCAAATATTTAATTCTGGTCTACTGATTAAAATTAGGAAACACGTGTTTCAGCATTTATAGTAATTCTGACCTTGAATAGGAATAGGATGAAATTTTTATGGAAGTCCGTCATATTTTAAATTAGAAACTTGAAAGTTTTATCTCAGGCTTTTGATCACAATATATTTATATTGTTTTGATCACAATATATTTATATTGTTTTAATCACAATATATTTATATTGTTTTGATCACAATATATTTATACTATATTATTATTATATGCATAAATATTTCAGTATTTTTTAAATTGGGGAAAATCACATAAATCAAAATCACTGACATTTTTTCACGAAAGTGCATCTTATTTTTGCATATAGGTTAGATTAGATATTTATTTTCTTTGATCCAATTAGTTGTGGCTTAAAAAATAATTATTCCAGTCTTGATATAATATTTGTGCCTCAATATATCTTAATGTTTTCCCATCCGCCAACCCGCAGTGGAGCAAGCTCCAATCCTTCTCCGGAGAAAGATGCCTATAGCAGTGGAATGTTACAGGCTGAATCGTTTTCCTGTCATATTGGATGTAACTAAATTTTATTACACGTAATAAATTTTAGAGGCATGAAATTTTATGTTTAGGCGTGTGATAGCACATAACACAAATAAGTAATCAAGTGTTTGGGGAAATTATGTATTGTAAAATAAGACTGCTCGAGTATACGTTGACGCCGCGTTGGCGCAACGGTTACAGCCATGGATTGTACCTGTTGTGCTGGCGGTTGCGGGTTCGATCCCGGCACATAACTAACATTTGTATTGGCCATACAGGTGTTTGCCGTGGTCTGGGTGTTTGTGTAGTCCTTGTGGGTCTCCCCACCGTGCCTCGGAGAACAGTTAAGCCGTCGGCCCCGGTTGTTATCATGTACACCTGATAGCGATCGTTACTCATAGTAGGGAATATATCCGCCAACCCGCATTGCAGCAGCGTGGTGGATTAAGCTCTGATCCTTCTCCTACATGGGGAAAGAGGCCTATGCCCACTTGTGGTATATTAAAGGCTGAAGCGTAAGAGTATACGTTACTATATAAAATAAATAGTTCGTATTACTGAAATCACCCAAATTTGGCTTGAGAAGACCTATGAAAAGACTTTTTTGTACGACTGTTCCATGAAGCGTAATCGAAAAGGAGCTCTGCTAGCAGTCTTGTAGGTCTAGCGCACGAAAGTTGAACCATAAATTTCGTATATACAATGTCATAGATTATAGTGATATAATAATTGTACGTTATTTGAAACGTAGAAGACGAGTTTACTGCAATTGTCACACTGATCGTAATTGCATATGTACAAAGCATGTACATCTGAGTCAAGATGATTGTAAGATTTATAGTATGTTTATATATTAGCGACCCACGCCTACTTTGACACTGGTACATTTATTATATATTTATTATATAATCTTAGGAACAGTAGTGGTCGCAATCCGGTCATCGGTTCGTGATAATTATAATTTCCACAATTAACTCCTAGTAACTCCAAAACACCAACTAAAAACTCTTTTAACTTCTTATATAAATATTAATTCATTTATTAAAAGTAATTGTATGTTTTATAAGCAATAACATATATTTGCCGACATATAAAACACTATAAATTTTAATACATTTATTTCAACGCACGTTGAGCATATTCGGTCCAGTAAATATTTAATGGACATTATGTTAATACCAGTTTGAACTAGTTCGATCCGCTCTTACGTTAGTTGAAATAAAATCAAAAGCACTAGAAAAGTTAAATGCAATATTATGTTTTATGCTATTTTAACCGACTTCCAAAGAAGGACGAAGTTCGCAATTTGATTGTGTTTTTAACCGACTTCCAAAAAAGGAGGAGGTTCTCAATTCGACTGTATTTTTTTTTTATGTATGTTACATCAGAACTTTTGACTGGGTGGAGCGATTTCGACAAATTTTCTTTTAATCGAAAGGTGGTGTGTGCCAATTGGTCGCATTTAAATTTATTTGAGATCTAACAACTACTTTTCGAGCTATATCTAATAATGCGTTTTTACTTGACGCTTTTTTCGTCGACCTACGTTGTATTTATACCGCATAACTTTCTACTGGATGTACCGATTTTGATAATTTCTTTTTTGGTGGAAAGGAGATATCCCTAGTTTGGTATTATGATAAGGAAACCAGGATCTGATGATGGGATCCCAGAGAAACTGATGGAAATTCTTGAAAATCCGCAATAACTTTTTACTATGTGTACCGATTTTAATAATTCTTTTTTTGTTGGAAAGAAGATATCCTTAGTTTAGTACCATGATAAGGAAACCAGGATCTGATAATGGGATCCCAGAGAAATCGAGGGAACTTCTTGAAAATCCGCAATAACTTTTTACTGGGTGTACCGATTTTAATAATTTTTTATTTAATCCAAAGCTGATGTTTGTTATGTGGTCACATATAAATTTTATTGAGATCTGATAACTACTTTTTGAGTAATCTTTGATAACGCGCAGTTACTTGACTATTTTTTCGTCGATCTACGTTGTATTACTCGTCGATGTAATTGAAGTCGGTTATTTTTCATTTGCGAGCAAACACAATTATTTGTGTATGTTTACCTCAGAACTTTTGACTGGGTGTAACAATTTTGATCATTTTTTTTTTAATCATAAGGTGATGCGTGCCATTTGGTCACATTTAAATTTAATTTTGACAGGTACTTTTCGAGTTATATCTAATAACGCATTTACTCGACAATTTTTTCCGGGTGTACCAATTTTGATGATTTTTAATCGAAAGCTGATGCTTGGCTTGTGGTCCCATGTAAATTTGATTGAGATCCGATGACTTATTTTTGAGTAATTTCTTGCTATCTCATATTACACCGGTCATTCTCCTTCGCGTCTTCTCCATTCTACGTGACCAAATTTCTTAATTGAACTCGTTATTCGTTACTCGTTTATGTTAGGTCTTTGTATGTTTTTAATTTTGTGTATAAACTTTTACCGATTATTACGATAAATTCAATCAATAAAACAGATCTAACGGGGATATCTGTTAAATGATAAAGAGGACCAGATATCTAAAAAACTAAGTAAACGTGTGTTTTCATATCAGCGAACAAGATAAATTACCTAACTGGTAACGTTTTAGTGTTCTATTTTAGTTTTTTGTCTTGCATTATAATTACTATTTATTAAACGGGCACAGCGATACATAATAGTAATAATGACAACATGACACAGAACTCCAAACAAAAGATTAAATGTGAAAATTTCTGAATACCTTTGTCCTAGCGTCTTGTTGTGAATATCGTTAAACATTTCTAACGATAACGTAATTTAATATTTTAAGATAATTTTGCTAACCTAACTTCCAATATTTTAAAATTCCTACATCGAAATGTATTAGAACTTTTTATTTTAATTCACCGTATTATAAAATTTTTGTTCATTAATCCATATTTCTTAATTAATTTAATTAAGTTACGCTGTTTTATTTCAAATTTTTCGCTCATTCGAGTTTTAATCAAATCGAGTGGCGTTCAGAGCCCTTGCGTAAAGTTTATAACTCAACTAACTTTAGATAAACTTCTGGAAAAAAGAAATTACGTAATTGAAGAACTACCGAAGCGTTGTGATTAAAGACCTCGGACTCCCGTTCAACTTTTATATGCGAGAAGTAATAAGTTTCAAATTAAGGTTTTTCCTTATTGGATATTATTGAAATTACTGCGATATTGAAGATCGAAAGTATTGTTTTAAAACACTTTTCTGGTTTAATTTCTAGCTCCTCTACTATACTACCTAAGATTTAATCTGCCGTCAACAACTTTATCAAAATTGAAACGTATACCAACTAAAATAGAATTTTTAATCTTATTTATTTTAGTACAAACAGAAACATAGTGGGAAATAATTTTGTAAACATTTATGTTATAACTCGTTGCTGTAGCAAGTAAATTAAGGTTAATGGGTGGAAAAAAAATTCACTTTCTCTTTCTATCTTCACTAATATATATCTCTCTCTCAACTCTGTCCTCGCACAATCACACTTTTCGTAAAGCTCGCTTACACCAGTTCCCCGAGTCAAGCGTGCGTAAAGAAGTCTTACTTCATTAAAATTAAGTATATGTAATTGTTTCCGAATGAATAAAGTATTTCCTTAACTAAGATATACATGGTTCGAGAGGATATCAATGTTGGTGATATTACTGAATTGCGTCACGCTGGGCATGTATCAGCCCTGCGTCGACGACCAGTGCATCACCAACAGATGTAAGATTTTACAGGTAAAGTACAACAATTGTTTTATTATTTGCAGGTATTTTTTTTAACCAAACTCAAAAAAGAAGAAGATTCTCAAATCGACTGTATTGTTATTTGTCTTCTTATTAATTTTGATAGCGTGTACTGATTTTGATGATACATTATATGTTAGAAAGCTGATGCTTTTTTCCTTTCTTTTTTTTTCTTTTTTTTTGTGGTCTCATTTAAATTTGATCGAGATCCTTAATTATGTGAATATAATTAAATTAGATTACGTTGATGATTTTGTTATTCTAATGGAAATTGAAGTCATATTTTTTTGTTTGAAAAGAGACACGAATACATTTTATTGAATACCTTTAACAAAATTAATTTAAAAAAACCTACTTTGAACCAAAAAGAATAATATATATTTTTAATTTAAAATGAGACCCATCTTGTAACTTGCCACAAATTATTATCAATTGTCACTTGATAATAATAGCTTATTTTTATATACATTCGGCCGGCTTCGCACGGGTATAATGTATGTCATTCACTGAAAAAATGATTAAAATCGATCCAGTACCACCGCAAACGCTACGTACCGCGATTTTTAAATCTGTAATATCTTCGAAAATACTCATTTAAATCATATGCTGTAAAGGGCCATATAGATCTATATTAAATAAAAAATACATTTAAGGTATTTAATTGGATAAGGATTAATGCTGTATTGGTTAAAATCGCTTCGAAAATTAGCCATTATTTGTCGTAAAAAGTAAATGACAAAAAATGTTATTGTGGGATATCCATAAGAGATAGGTATATACCATCGCGGAGTTTTCTGTAGACCTTTTCAATGTGTACAATACTTAGTACATTATTTTGATAAATCTCGTAGGGTTCAGCCTGCGTTTGCAATTTAAGCGAAACAAAAATAATTATTTAGGACATAACATTAGAAAATTCAAAAATAACAGTATTTCTCCACTATTTAATGGATGTTATTATACATATAAACCTTCCTCTTGAATCAATCTATCTATTAAAAAGAACCGCATCAAAATCTGTTGCGTAGTTTTAAAGATTTAAGCGTACATACATGTGCAGGGACAGAGAAAGCGACTTTGTTTTATACTATGTAGTGAAGTTAAGTGTATAAAATAAAGGAGCGAATGGTTTTATAAAAGTTTTAACTGTAACGAAAATTCGTTATAATTTATTAATTTTAAAACTTTTTTATCAATCTCTCTTTATCGATGTGACTTCAGTGTATACATTACTTTATTTTATTTTTTTAGTTCAAATTTCGTTGACGAAAAATCTTCCAATTTAAACAATTTTAATTCAAACTTTTCTTCATTAAAAAAAATATATTATAATGTAACAGAATACTTTTTTACAGAGCGCTAAAATAAAATTAATGCAAGGGTTACAAAGTGGTCAAGAATCAATTAACAAATCAGTATAAAATGATATAGGGTAGCCATTTGAATAAGTGCATATTTTAAAAATATTTATTACAATCCTTTTTACGTACGTTAGGAGGGATGAATATTTAAGGCACTTTGTCACTTTCGCTACCGTTTCAGGTATTCGATGACATTATATTCGCATTCTTCACACTCGAGATGACAATTAAAATGGTGGCGATGGGTATTTATGGGCACGGCACGTACCTCGCCGACTCATGGAATAGACTAGACTTTTTTATTGTAATGGCTGGGTAAGTAAAAAGTTTGTTTGTTTGCGTGTAAATTCTTAAATTATACTATTGGGATAAATGCTTATATATTACTAGCTGACCCCGCAAACGTTGCTTTGCCATACATGTTATTAATTCCCCTTAATCTCCCTACCCCCTTATAAATTAGGAGTAGAAAAATAGATGTTGGCCGATCCTCCGACCTACTCGATATACATGCAAAATTTCATAAAAATCGGTCCAGCCGTTTCGGAGGAGTATTATAACTAAACATTCTGACACGAGAATTTTATATATAAAATTTATTATTTCCATTGATAATAATTATTTAGACACAATCTAATGAACCTGAATGTATTAGCTTATAATTATAAACTTTTTATACAAAATCCTAGTAAAATCCCCTTTAGATTTATACTGTTATTAAATTTTCAGAGCACTAGAGTACGCTTTGAATGTGGAAAACATAAATTTATCTGCCATCAGGACGATTAGAGTGCTCAGACCCTTGAGGGCTATCAACAGGATACCTAGTAAGTATCTATTCAATATTCTTTCCGGGAATTTCTAGCCCGACTTATATAATAACATTCTTTTGTGTGTTCTTTTATATAATATACTCCAGTAAATGGTGCGTGATTATGTTTTATACCTTACCCTTAGGACGTAAATCTTTATATGGAAAATTTAAAGAGTTTAATAGCTTGTTTTTTCCGTATCTTAATTAATTAAGTGGAATTAGACCTCTTCTAATTAAATATAACATGTTAATAATAATTATAATACGTTTATAGCTTTGGTTGCAATAAACTGACTATCATATTTATATTAATGTGTTATTAATTGGAAGCTAAAAAGTTTAATTGAAAAATAAAACAGTGTAAGATAACTTTAAAATGATATGAAAAAAAAATTGTGCTAGCACTTTTACCGCAATCGCTTTGCAAAATCACAAAGGCACGATTACACATTTCACCGTTGAAAGTTCGATAGAAAACCCGCTAAACATAGTTATTGTAGTCACCTAACAGGCAATTTTCCCGGTTTTAAAGAAAATCTCTGTCAAGGCACTTACAGAAATTAACCCGGAACAAAATTGAGAGCGTAGGCGGTGGATCGATGAGCAACAAGTGAATCCGCAAACGTGTAGAGGAATATTAGATCACAAGCGCCATTCTGCGAGCAAATTTACGTTACCCTCAAAAGAATTTTACATAAAGTTGTTTTGTGTTTTCTTTAAACTTCAGTACCCGTAGTTTGTACTATTATCATATTTAGGAAGGAAAGTCGATAGATCGAAAAAGAAATTGTTTCGAAAATCAGATCAGGGAACTCGTTAGGATTTGAGCGCTGGGACATCTGAAACACATAATGTCGATTTATATAAAAATATTTTATTTGCAAATATAAAGATTGAAAACACTAGTAAAACAAAATACCCCTTATTTTGTCTTTATGCTTTTATATACAATTTAAAAAGAAGATCGAATGTGTACTATTAATTTCACAACAAATTAAAGGCTCACATACGTATGTATATACACCAAAATTACTAATTAATATGCCATTATAGACATGTTTTTGAAGTGAAACTTATTTAGACGGGGTGGGGACTTTTTGTTGGGGAAAATCTTATGAATTCGCGTCACAAGGCGGTTTTTGGATGGGTTCGCATCAACGACATGCTGTAGCTATACAGCGACGTATTTTGCAACATTAGTACTGAGTATTGAAATTGAATGAATTTAGTGAAAAGTTAAATAAAATAATGTTAAGTTCTAAGTTTTCACTTCTATCGCCAGTCTCTATAGCTACAATTTTTTGTCCTATATCAAACAAAAGTTATGCTTAAGTACACAATTCTTAAGGTCAATCTTTTATAAAACGAAAAGAGAGTAAGGAAATGTTTTACGCTTTGTTTGGGAAGGTTGGACAAGGTATTCTAAAAATCACCCCATAAATTCTTTGTTCTCACGCACGAACGGATGTTTCTCCTGATTGCGAACTCCATTTCGAAGTAACAATGGCTCGACTTAATTAAAAATCTTTCATTTGCAATTATGTGAATAGGCTTTAAATCTCAAATCGTTCATCTTTGACAAAGATTAGAATCGATATTTGACAAGTTAATTTGATTTTAAAATGAAATAACCTTGTTTGATGAATGATGTAATACCCAAATAAATAAAACTGAACAAGAAAATAAGCGACGTTTAATTATTCATTAAGTTTTGAAAATTAAAATTATTATAATTTTGGGGTTGCAACGATGACTGAAATATATATATTTTTTATCTCGCTTACCCTGCATAAGCAAAACTACTTCGCAGTTAGTTACTTTACCCAGTTAATTTCTCTCCGAGGCACGGCGCGGAGACCCACATGGACAGACACCCAAACCGAGAATAAATATAAATACATATATCCATCCTGTGAGGGAATCGAACCCACAGACCACCGATGTGTAGGCGCCGACACAGTACACGCACCACTATACCAGAGCGGTTGTGAAAAATGGTCAAGCCTTAACTAAAATGAGAAAACTTAATCTTCGTGTGGGTATTACATTATATTCTCTTAATGTAATAGTAGAAGGGTTTTTTTTTCTGTGGTGCGCAATAAACAATTATTTTAATGTACTGAGGTACTCCACCCGTTCAATACATATAAAATTAAATTATTTAAAACGGGATGTTTACCACGTTTCTTATTTTCATTTTGCAAGAACTCTCTCTATCTCGTGAAATAGACATTCGTAGATAATTTCAAAATATCGAGCTCCACAAAATGAAGATAAAAACATGGTAAATATACCGTTGAATAATTTTCGTAATAAAAATAACCATGTGAATTTAAAATTGAAATATCCACTTATATTATTTAATATAATAAATAGTTATATACGTCAATAAATTAAAATAATTAATTCATATAAATTTACAACTTATAATATTTTATAGTGTCAAAAAATATTACGAGACATAAACAAAGGTTCAATAAAAGCTTTAACCCTCGGTATCTAAAAATCACAAAGTTAAATAAACATCATTGCTTATATTATAATCCATACAATTAAAGCATACCTACCTCACATGTGGCGAATGGCATTTGTAATTCTTAAAATGATTTAATAGCTTAGTAGACTTAATTTCGCAGAATGTAATATTTCAAGCTTATTGGTAAGTCCCTTTCAAACCCAGATACTAATCAAAAAGGAACAAATTCGAGTATTTGAATTGGGTAAAATGTACCGTATATGATGTTATATAATATGTTAAATTTGTTTGTGTGTGTTAGAGCTGCGTAAGCAATTTATATCTTAAATAGTATTAATTTTTTTACTATTTAACTTTTTTTAAATATATATATTTTTTGCTATTGTTATAACTAAACATAACAATAGCCCTCGTGATAGCTGATTTTAAAATAATCTGGATGCTATAAATAGTTAAATGTATATAGTTGAAGAGAATATAGCCCATACAACGTACTTGAGAAAATTTTCCGTAGAATCAAAGCATCAAGTTGCTCTTCAGCATCGTTAGTTGCACTTTGTAATGGTTACCGAGAAGTTTATAACAACAGAAATATACAAATATATTTCTAATAGTGAAGACAAAATAGCAAATAAAATAACGTGTGGTGTCGTGGGACACCAGATAGGAACGAAGTTCCTTATTATCAAATATTAATTTTAAGTTCTATTCGAGGTAAAAAGAAAATAATTATTCGGGTATACATTTTTTATTGTGATTTTTATCGATAAAAAAAAACTAGTTTACAAAATTATCTTAACACCTTTGTTTCATTTACAATGATTTATAAAAAGTTATAATAATTATCGAATGATATTATAATAATAGCAAGCTGCAATAATAATAACAGTCATCACTTAGACTATACATTAGATACTGTATAGCCATCATACATAGACTAAAAATCTTACAATTTTGTTTCACGTTACGGACGTTTTAGCCGGCTAGGATAAAACGTTTGGTTCCCGTAAAAAATTTCTTAGCACTAAACTGTAAGTTTTCAACTATATTGATTTTTTGTGTTTATTATATATATGTACGAGTATATTTTAATAGATAATTATAATTATAATAAAAATGAACTGAGATAATTCATATTATATATTATTTTACTATAAAGCTGAAGAGTTTGTTTGTTTGTTTAAACGCTAATTCGAATTGAAGAATTAGTTTTGCGTTAAATGTTTCATTTATCGAGGAAGGCTATACATTTTTTTCCTCAAATTAACACGGATGTAACCGCCATAAAATATATATTATATATTTCATAAAATAGTATTTAAAAAAAAAACTAAAGGTACGGCTATTCCATACACCACAAAGGATAAATGAAAAGAGGTTAACAAAACATTACAGAGAGGTACAAAAGAGGTTAACAACTAGATGTTACTAGAACCAAAAACACAGTCATACCTGTTTTGAAATGGGAAATGCAAATGAATTCTCGTCACGTTGATTATAAACGAAATGTATTCGGGGATTATCAAAATGGATATTCTGGTTTAAATCTGGACACCAAATATTTCGAAATGACATATATTTTTTGCTTCATGAAATGTCAACGAAGAATAAGTTAGCAACGTGAAGTTAGAAGCTAATGTGTGTGAAGTTAAAACAATGAAGTATAACTTCTCACGTGCGTACATAAATAAACACACAATTTTTATTTTTTAATACAAAACCTGACATTTACGTATTTAAAACCGTTTAAAATTATTGATGCGTTAATCTCGCTTTATTAGGTCGTTAATATCATCTAAACTTATAAATCAAGATAAAAGAAAAACTCCGCATTAAATATAGCATAGTACTAAAAAGAGCAGACACATCAGCACCCTTGCGTATATAATCACAAAAGCTAAATAAAGATACCCTATCTGACCTTCAATATGCTCAGATGTTAACGAGTTAAACACAATCAGTTGACGCTGCGCATCTATGATGACCCTTCCAGTTTAGTGGAATGATGCACAAATTAGTACTAATATTTATCTGTGAGTCGAAATAGTCAATTGGACTGAATATCTGAATATTAACAACGAGCTCTCAACGCTGAACTACCAAGTGCTCAAATTTAAATATTTATGTTATACTCGTCGGAGAAAACATTGTGAGCGATTCTACATGTCTTGAGAGAGACACTAAGGCTTTTAAAGCCGTATATGTTTCCCTCCCTAAAGTAACAGATTTAGCTCTATCCTTGTCCTAAAACAAGGTGAATGTCCAAAAGCAAATTATTTACTCATTGTTACGTTAATGTGTATGTACATAGTATATTTAAACGTCTAATTATAGTTTCTACTCGTGTATATCTCCACCGCAACTCGGAAAGTACATTAAGTGGTTTTTGTTAATGATAGTTAGTTTTGGTTGGGAATTTAATCTGGTCTAAAGGGCTACTCTCAAGTAATCTAAAGGGTTACTCAGTTTGGTCTTAAGACTTAGAAATGGTAAGGTCTTAAGACTTAGAATGAAAGAAATGGTACAACGATTTACATAAGAACGATTAAATAAACCGAGCAAAAAAAATTAGGCGGAATACACTTTAGTACTTAGCCAAAATTGCTAAATATTTATTATTACATTTTCAAGAAACAATAACATGAAAAACAAGTATAAGGTATAACTTTGTCGCTAAGTGGTGATGTCAAACTTATCCATAAATTCGAAAAGACTTGTAGATATTTGAAATATTGTCATATAGAAGTTAATTATATTTATTTAGAATCTTATTAATGTTAATGATTTCTTTCACAGGTATGCGTATACTGGTGATGCTTCTTCTGGATACTTTACCAATGTTAGGAAATGTTCTACTATTGTGTTTCTTCGTTTTCTTCATATTCGGGATTGTTGGCGTCCAGCTCTGGGAAGGAATCTTGAGGCAGCGATGTGAACTAGTTCTACCACCGAACGTACTGAGACCTAAGTATGTAACTCCACTATCTGCACGTAATTTAATGTATTTTTCTACATGGAATACTGTTTCAATAATGGTTAAGAATATTTTAATTAATGTTGACATTATTTTGACATTTTCAATTTAGTAGAACTGTCTGAAATTTACCTATTATGACGTTAAACTTGGATTGAAAATTCGAAATTGTTATTTTTGTTACTGAATTAGAAAAAAGAGTATACCCGGCCAAATCTTAGAATATAAATTTGTACGAGGCCTTGGATATAATAGCAGTATATTATAACATGTTTATTTTTTACTATTGCTCGAGATGCGCTCGTTTTAGAGGCACGTCCCATTGCTAAAGTTGACTGCATGCAATAATTAACGCTTTAATCATAAAGGGCACATCCAGGGCTGCTCCACATTATTCGATATTATAATTTATTGATACAGACTCTTTCACTATTGACATCACCGACGCGCATGTTCAGATAGCTTAACCACACGTTAATATTGCATTCCGTCGATACTCACACGAGACCCAGTTCAAGTACACGCATGATGATTCGTTTACGATGTTGCAAAACTAGACGTTTCATGTAGGTAGTATAAATGTCATTAAAACTGCTACATAACATATATCACAAACTAACAAAAGTAACGAAACACTAATTTCACTCTAGAATTTTTACAAGAATCAGATGTCACCAAGTTTGAATTATAAATAGATGATTATCAGCAAAACATAATGTGTTTGAGTATTGGAACCTACGAATACAACATATAAATAAGAAGCTGAACATGTAAAAGGACAAAAAAATTATACAAAAATGTAATTACATTATAATTAAATGACTTTTTCGGATTTTATTGCGGTTTATTCGTGGACTAACCTCTAGTCCTCCCTGACCATGGTTGCTCTAGTATCTAAAACGTCGGACACATAAAAAATACAATAAACTGCGATAAAATCCTAAGAAATTGTTTCATTATAATGAGTTATATTCCCGTAAACATTACAAAACAATAAATGTAATTACAATTTACATTTTCCGCTTCAAATTTTAGCAATTACAAAATAAATCATACAAATATTTAGAATACATAACACCCGTCATTGCTTCGAACATTTATTTTCCAGAGACCTGTCCGAATGGTACAGAGTGCGCTTCAGATTAAACTCGTAAGAATTTAGGATCAAAATAAGTGTTACTATTGAAGATATGAAATCTGTTGTAACGTGTACCTTTACACATCTGCCGTCCAGATGTACTATATCTGCTTTTTTCTCCACGAATTGGCAGTTTTATGACCATTTTAGGGTTTTAGCGATTCAGACACAGACATTAAAATTTATTTACATTCTACGGACATGAGTACAGAACTGCCAGTTTGTTCAAAATTGATCTCAAATGTGATTAGAATTTTTGGTTAATTCTAAAATTTTTATTTAACTGGATTTATTTTTCTTTATATTTTATTATGTCTTTGCTCATTTTTAAATACGTGCACTGTATAAAATGAACACCACATAAGGTATCAAAAATGTTTTATGTCCCCCGTTTTATTTTAAAAGTTAATAATATTCCGTCAAATGCAGAGGACACATTTAAAAAATCCTATTACTTTCACAAAATATCATTATCAAGTTTACGTTAACTTAATATTACAAAAAAAAAACGTCATAAAACGTTCACATTTCAGAGTTTTGTGTGAGAATATCACATAAGGCAAAACCACAATAAGCCTTATGGCGGTCATCAAAATGAAAAGTATCATAACGAGCGAGGACCTAAATGATTTGGGTTCCCAACCTCCATGTGCCATTCGTGCCGTTAACGGATAATGGGCAAGAGGCCATTGGCGTTAATCTTCTCCATTCACTAATGTTTACCTGACTCTCCCAGTATTCCTTTATCGGCCCTTTTATTAAAGGCGATTGCTAATTATCTATATCAATTTACCCTCCCTTTTCGCTTTCATCGTTTGCATGCTATATTTAATTTACCATTAGTTCTGCATTGCATGAAAAACAGTACCCGCTGGTATCATAATATGCTTTCAATAGAACTTTACATAGATTAACATCCATTAAATATCTTAATTTTACTAATAAATATAATATTTAGGTACAAAATATTTGTCACAATTTCCATTTCAAAGTTTTAAATATTAAATTATCCAAACCACTGGGCAATCACATTACCAATAAAATTAATTTCATAGAACTGAAATAAAATTTAATTCATCCATTACCGATGACCGCATTTTAATTACATAAAAGATTTTTCTATTTTCTATTTCTATTTATCTATATTTAAATTTAATTATAAAATGAATTTATTATTTAGCGCAATACTCATACATATTTCAATATATGCAGCTTATCAATTTACTACGAGTTCTCGAAAGAACTAGACTACATATGCACAACGCCTGAGGATAATGGAATGCACCAATGCGGAGATTTCCCGCCGTATCGATATGGAGCTCTTGTATGCAATGAAACTGCGAAACCATTTTCTTACAACCATCCGACGAATACATCGTGCGTTAATTGGAATCAATACTATACGAACTGTACTCAAAGAGGTTCGAATCCCTTTCAAGGAACGATATCGTTTGACAATATCGGTCTCGCTTGGGTAGCCATTTTTTTGGTAAGTATAACTTTTTTTTGATATACAACTAGGTTGGCAAACAAGTATACGGCTCACCTGATAGTAAGCGATTACCGTAGCACCAGAAATATCACAGACGCGTTGCTGACCCACGAACAACAAGTCCACCTCCGGAGCGCTTGTCATCTTACTTACCACAGAACACAACACTGCTTGAAAGCAGTATTATTTAGCTGTGATCTTGTGTAAGTTAGAAGTCTCACTCAAATAAGGACTTTATTAGATATTCGTTAAATTAAAGTAAAAATTAAGTTAATTCGTTAAAATATTTATTTGAATTACTCTACAAATTTCACTTTCAGGTTATATCTTTAGAAGGATGGACTGACATCATGTACTACGTTCAAGATGCGCATAGCTTTTGGGACTGGATTTATTTTGTTCTTCTCATTGTGGTAATGTTTCGTTTATTTTTTTGCAATATTCATTTTTATTTTTTAAGCTTCCTTTTACCAAACAAATTAATTTACAGATTGGTTCATTCTTCATGATCAATCTATGCTTAGTCGTTATAGCGACTCAGTTTAGTGAAACAAAGAAGCGTGAAATGGAAAGAATGCGCGCTGAACGTGCACGCTTTACTTCATCGTCGACATTAGCTTCATCGACTAACAACAGCGAGCCAGCTACTTGCTATGCTGAAATTGTCAAATACGTCGCACACTTGTGGAGAAGATTCAAAAGGCGAATGGCAAAAAAAATCAGGTAAACAATATTTGATCTGCTAAAAAGTATGAATTTCTATGGTATTTTAGGAAATTTACTGGTTACAAGTTTTTTATTGAAATACAGGGTATATAAATATCAACGTGCTCAACTACGGTGGCGGACAAGTCGAGAAACGCTTCAATTACCGGCTAATCGTCAAAAACAGCACCATCCATGTTGCCCCCGTACACATCCTCAGGTACTTTAGTAGCGTTAAGAATGTTATTAATATGACAATCGTATGTACTACGTAAGTGTTAAAATTGCTAAAATAAATAATAATAATTGAAGCTACATCAATCTGTATAGTCTTTCTCCATGTACGAAAGAGAGAGCAGTGTGCAGCAGCGTATTGAATTAAGCTTAAATTTGATCACTACGCTACTCCACTGTAGGTTGTGGGATAATACCCTACCATAAATAACCACCGGTATTTGGTGTCTATAACCAAAACTGAGAACTTTAAGTGCTAAACTCTTTATCGAATGCCAGAACAATTGTCGTATTAATTTACTCGTTCATCGCTTTTAATCTTCTAATAAATAAAATTCTCGTGTCGCGGTGTTTGTAGTTAAACTCCTTCCAAACGGCTTCACCGATGCTCATGAAATTTTGTGTGCATATTTGGTAGGTCTGAGAATCGAACAACATATATTTTTCATCCAACTAAATGTTAAGGGTAGTCCACCCCTAAATTTATTTAAAATATATTTTGATAATTTATTTTATTATGATTTAGCATCAAAAAATACATACAACCCTAAATTTTCATAATATATATGGCAAAACAACGTTTGCTGGGTCAGCTAGTAAGCAAATAAAATTTCTTACAATATTTGCTATATTTACAGTGCATAAGACTTCTATTAATTTTATAGGTGTAATTTATTTTTTGCTTATTAATATTGTTATACCTAAAACTAGGGCAACGGAAAAAGTGTAGAAGAAGGAGGAGACGAGCCTCTTAGCAGGCCGAGTTTATTACGCGTTCCCTCGTTATCTGCTGCAGATCTTGAGGTACAGTAACAAAATTAAATTCATTATCATTTCTATATCAAATTCAGCTCTTCAACTGTAGTTAATTTATATAATGTTTTCTACATCTTATACAGAATGCATCAAACCTATCACTTTTATCGCCTCCGTCCCTTGCTCGAAGACGATCTTCAGTGATGTTCAGCGATACAGTTCTATTGCATGTGCCAAATGCACAAAATTTAGCTCATCCGCATAACGTGTGCTCATCTGAGAAGATGACACAAACTGGTAAGCAGTACAAATAAAATTTTATAAAAATGATTTCGTCAGCAAAAGTTCAACAATTTTAAGACTGTACTATGTATGTGTATTATGAATAATCACAAAATGGCGTGCTTGATAAGATTATTAAGTCTGTACTTTCTTAAATAAACTTATCCTGTTTCTTATTCCGTGTTTCAAAATCTTTGTGCTTTCTTTTCATGCTAATCCATTTCATCAATTTTAACAAATAAAAAATATTTATAGATTCATTGTGTCAACGTGACTGGCTTAAGTGCCAAAGTGGTGAGTCTAGAGAGTAGATCTAGACAGGATGTTAGACGGGCATGCGCAAATATATCTGAACTTTCACTTCTCCTATCTTTCACTGCTTAACATCTCCCATTAAAAAGAAATTAACCTAAAACAAATACAACAAAAATATAAAAATTATTACATTACAATTACATAATCGAAAGTGAAAACTGTAAAAATTATAATAAATATAAATACATAAGCAAATTGTTACGTATGTAATATTTATCTGAAAATGTAAGATAACAGATGTTTTAGTTTTTTGAATTGAATCCTTAAATCTTGTAAAAAAAATCCATTCCCTTTTCTCTCTGATAACACTGCTCCGCTTTTAAATATTGTTCAATAAATTTATAGTTTTAGTTTTATTAAAAGTATCAAAAAAATGTTACCAACTACAGTTGTAATTAAATGATGCTTTTAATCACTTTAGATTTTACTACTATACTACTGTAATGAACTGGTAAAAAACTCATTGGTTCCAATCTATAGCGTTCTCTTCTTTGAAGGAGCTTTAGCGGTCAACCTGCTGCTGGGTTGACTGAAGTTATTACTTTAGATTGTACGTAAATTGAATGAGCAAAACTGCACAGTAGTGACACTTATTTTGGGCATAGAGTTCGACCTGCCGGCAGGGGAGACAGCTGAAGAACGTGCAGCGGCAGGGGGAACAATGTCATGTCAGGAACTATTAGCATTATCAGGAGCTTTATCAGCTGCTTTACCTACTGGACAAGTTGCTTTAGATTCATTCTTTGAAGAACTTACCAAAGGAATCAGTAAACGAGCTGGTGAAGACAAATTAGATACAAAGGTAACTCTAATAAAAAATCAAGCAATTTTATAATGAAATTCATGTTTGGTTGTTTCGAGGGAAAAAAATAAAATGTACTTATTTCAGATTGTTGAAATAGATGATTTTTCATGTTGCGCTGAACTAATAGCAGCTGAGGCAGCAGCAGCTGAGAAGAAAAAAGGTCGATTTTTAAATGCCTGCCTAAGGCTTTGGCGACAGATATCAAAATGTTTTTCGTTACTACGAAAACGCATAAAAACAATTGTAAACCACAAATATTTTCAGCAAGGTAATAAAAAAATTACAATTGCGATGACTTTTTTAATATTTGTTGTTATTAATACTTCGTTTTTATAGGTATTTTGTTGGCTATACTAATTAATACATTATCTATGGGTATCGAGTATCACAACCAACCAGAAGAATTAACAGTGATTGTTGAATACAGCAATATTGTATTCTCTGCTATATTCGCCGTTGAGATGCTTCTTAAAATCATTGCCGAAGGACCTTTTAAGTATATATCAAATGGATTCAATGTATTTGACGGTGTCATCGTAATTTTAAGGTAAAATTTGTAGTCCAAGCAAATTTTGTAAAAATTGGTATATTTTTGGAATTTAATGTTTACTTCTTACATAGCGCGTTTGAGCTAGCACAAAGTATGGGTAATGAACACGATTTGGCTGGGAGTTCAGGATTATCGGTCTTGAGGACCTTCCGACTGCTGCGAATCCTGAAGTTAGTACGTTTCATGCCAAATCTTAGACGCCAACTTTTCGTCATGTTACGGACAATGGACAACGTCGCAATCTTCTTCTCACTTCTGGTTTTATTTATTTTTATATTCAGGTAATTATCCTCTTCAATATAATTATAATACTTATTCTTTAATAAATATCAATATAATAGTCGATTCTCTTAGTTTTCGAACAGCGATTATGGGGTAAAGCCTTAAATTTAAATTTAATGATAATTATAAACATAAATTTTTAAAAATAAAATGCATGAAGATAAAAAAGTTATAAAGGGAAGGATTATTAAATTTCCTATATTTTAATAACGAAAAACCTAATTTACACTTATTTATTATTTTTCAGTCTCCCAGATTTTATTATTTTGAATTTTATTTTTATTACCTTTTATTAATCTTTGGAGACCAGAAATTATCCAATACCAACTTTGCGACTAACTGCAAATAATTTAACATACTCGTATCTAAATCTAAAGAGCAGGCCTTCTTTTTATTTTTTGAAATTCTATTATTTACGATTCTATTATATATCTATATTGTTATTTTTTGCTGAAATTTACTATCTTAAAAGGTTTCAAACTTTCCGTGGCCAATATATGTATCACAACCTGTATATTAATTTTAACGTTACTTGTTTCTATGGTAGACTCTGTAGATTTTATTAGTATACAATTACCGATATAGCAATCATAAGATTGCTATGTGTGATTTTATATTTTCTTTCGTAGACAGAGAAGATTTATACGACACCTCATAAAATATAAAATAGTTTCTACTTAACTGTCACACCCGCATCCTAACCTGTGCACTATCTAACTGTGAGTGATTTCTCCTGTTTTCATTTCTGCCTTATCCTTATCTGTAAGCCATTTCTACTTTTGACATTTAACGGTACACACCACCACTGTCCACACTCTTTACAACTTTTTCTCTTCTCTTAATCTTTCTTGTAATAGACTTTCACGCTTCCTGCTTCTTGTCCACTCAGTTAATTTACACCTTGCACATTTCACATTTCATCTTAGTTTTTACTTACACCTATATATTTTATACAGTTCTTAATATATCTTCCTGTTACATCGAAAGGACTGTAGTAATCGCACTTTTATCTAATCGTATCTTGCGTGATAACGTTCAGCATCCTCGGTATGAACCTCTTCGGGTGCAAATTCTGCAAGAAAGATGAGGATGGCGATGTAGAGTGCGACAGAAAAAACTTTGATACGCTCTTGTGGGCCTTTGTCACGGTTTTTCAGGTATTGGACATTTTAAATTAAAGTACCTAACAGACAATCCAAAAACAGACAGAACTTGCAACATACTAAACGCTTACCTACGGGTCCGTTAGCAGTAAACACTCATGACAGAATGACAATTCTTTAAAAGAAGATTGTCCTTGTGACGGCTTATCGACTAACCACGCGAGTACACAATGACTCGTCACTATGCTGCAAGAAATTTGGATTTAAACGAAGTTTTGTCTTACAGTTTAATTAAAACAAATCGGCTTGCAGCTCAGTACGTTGTCAAACAAGCGTTCAGACGCGTAACCGCTACCCTAGAACCCGCGTAGTACAGAAATAGTACCATTGGTTACAGATAGCTCAACATCATCTAGAATCACGATTCACCATTGTTGTTGTGCCGTACAGTATTCCCATCAAAATTTGTGGAAGCACATTAATTAGTCTGAGAGCTTGGTTGATTCGTAGGGTAGATTAGGTTGATCGAGCCGAGTCGCGGGTAATACTTCGTCAGTTCCTCCGATTCCACTACTACAGCTATACTCAGTTTTATCGACTCTCTGTCACTTTGCATGCCGCTTCTATTATTTAGGTCTGTATGAAACAAGTTATTTTGGTTACTTTTTGCCAATATTAATTTTTTACTGTTTTGCTTCACTTTTTTCAGCAATTTCACTTGTTTCGTCAGGTTATCCTGCATTTTTTCCTTTTTTTTAATAACAAACTTTCTTCCAATTCTTTCCCCTATTTTCTAAATATAATTTAAACATTCTTAAAAATTAAATTATTTATACTTAAACAGAATTTTTAATTTTTACTATTAATTTCTGCATCGAAGCATCAATAATGCATTTAAATGAATGAATTAATATTTACAATCAATAAATCATAAAGTATTTGAATGATTTTAATCTTATATTTTTATGCACTTTTGTTTGCCTATTTTACATTTAAACTTTTATTTAATTGCATTTGATTATTCAGAGATAATGAGGCATTATATAAAGATGAATGTTAATTGATATAATACTTTATGGGGAACTTGCACTAAATAACGTTGTATTAAATATATTACTTAATTTAGATCTATTAACAAACCCGTTGGTGATGATGTGTCAACGGCGATAACACTGCTTAACTAATTATATGTATTGTCCGTCCACAGTTATTTAATTTACGGTAGAGGCACATAAATTTACGAAGTTAAAGATTGTACCAATTTTATTAGTGCACAAGTTAAATATGTATATACATATATCACTTACATTTTTAGAGGTTTTATGATTTCGTTTAACATTATATACGATACATTGGTTATTATTCTCAGCTGCTAACTCTCTACCTTAAATTAATAAAGTCATCGCTCAAGATAGGGTTGCAGTGTTAGCGTCGCGTACGCACTTTACATCGTCTCGACGACTCGGTCGCGTATGCGCATAGCATTTTCTTTTTCTTTCATTTTTTCATCGGGCCCACCTCGTGCAGTATTCTGGGCATGTATCTATTCGGTGGTAAGTTTTGCAAGTTCATCGAAGATAACGGATCCGAACGGGACTGTACCTGCCCGGAGATCATCTCACATCATCCCAAGTGTGAGTGCGACAGGAAACATTTTAATAATATTCTATGGGCTACCGTCACCGTCTTTCAGGTAAGTCTCGTGGATCTAATACAAGTTACATTGTCGATTTATTTGCGATCCCGTTCGAACTGGCTTTTAGAGGGTAGATGTTGCGTGTTTCTCGTGTCAACAACGATCTAATATTAACTTTCAATATCAGCGCCCTAAACTGGTTCAATATAACAATACACTGTATTGAGTGTGAAATTAGATTCATAAAACGCGATAACGAGAAACCCGCTGACGTAGCTCATTTATCAAGTACCTATTAGTTTTACGCTGTGCACCTTTAGCAAGCAATAAGTAGATAGTGCATCTTGCTTTTAGAATATTAGTTAATGCTGGACCCTTTTTGCTTGTGTACTCCAATCGCCGTCTGTGTTACCTTCCATGAAAATTTATATTGTTGTGAACACTAACAAGATAACATGAAACTTACTAACACTAACACGTTATTAACTAACAATTATTTTTGTTTAATTCGTTTTTTCTTGACATCTACACTAACAACTTTTCCACAAAGTTAAGGCACGACTTATACGACACTACGACAGCACACCTCGCTTATTATGATTTATTACGGAAATTTAAATATTTGAACATACATGTTGTGGTAGATTGTTTAGATGTATTAATTATATGTTCTAAATAAATAATAAATTTTCCAGGTGTTGACACAGGAAGATTGGAATGTCGTATTGTTTAACGGTATGGAAAAAACAAGTCATTGGGCCGCGCTATATTTTGTAGCTTTAATGACTTTCGGCAATTATGTTTTATTCAACTTACTCGTAGCTATTTTAGTTGAAGGATTTAGCTCAGAGGTATTTACACATGCATATAAGGTTTCACTATATCTATAAAAAAATAAGTATTATTCTGACAATATTCGTTTTTAGAGACATGAAAGAAGAGAGCGAGAACAGCGGGAATTGGCTAAATCTAAATTGTCAAGCGAATGCTTTTCTGACAACAACGAATTACAATACGACGAATCCAATTCGGGATCTCACTCCAGTGACAGTTTCTCCCAGGTGATTTGATTTCAAGACACGTATTGTAATGTCTCTAATAAATATCTAATGTGTTCACTTTCAATGTTCTCTATTCTGAAACAAACTTTAGGCTAAATAGTCTATTATGTAATATTTTATACACATATTCTACATGTACATATTAATATCTAACATTTTATATATGGTCAATTTATTACAGTGAAATCAACAGAATTCTTATTTATTTTAAAACGTATAAGAGTTTCCTTTAAATGAATTATTTTTTAAACAGAATGAAATCAAAAACTACTGGAAATCAGCAGATGATGTGAGAAAAGCAAAAGACGATATCAATGGTCACAAAGATAAATCTCTGAAAGTTCGGAAAAAATCCAAATCATCGGGTCATCATCCAGCCATGTGTAAAGATTGTGCGCAGTCTAATAAGTGTAATATACAGAAGGTAAGTTGTTTAATATTTCATACAAATAACATTGCATGTCAGCTTTGCTGTAACAATAATATTACTAGTAATGGTAGTGTTAAAAAACTCAAAATAAAAAAAATGAACAAGGAAGCGTAATATTGTAATGAAAATAAATTTCTATAAACATTAAAACAATTATTTGCACCAATAACATTTAATACAAGAAAAATGTAAATACGTAATACTAACTACTAAGTACTATATAGCGATACCATAAATCAATTTGTTTAGAGTCCTGTAGTAAATAAAATGTTTTACTAATAGTGAACGCTAAACAACAATAGAATGCATTCATTCCGCCTCGGTTTGACATTTCTTTTTGTTATCCAACTGTACCACATCCAAATCCCAGCAAATGTGAACAAACTCAGGTAACAAAGAAAAACCTAGACGCATTTAATCCGGGTTTTCTATTGAACTCATTTCACGAAATGGTATTGAATCATTCTGAAAGCTTTCGTTTGTGTCCAGTATATTTTCGATATATTTCAATCTTTAAATTAAACAATTTCAATCGATTACTACGAAAACTATAAACATTAGTAAAGTTTATTTCTGAAATAAGTTCTTTATAGAGTATCTATAGAAGATAATTCATTAAAAAATTAAAACAGTTCAATGTAATGAAACCAAGTAATGCCAAAAAACAACTGTTTACCTACTAAATACTACTGCGAAATACTATTACCATGTAACTTCTTAAGCTTTATTAGTCACTCTATCGTTAAGATGTAAACCAAGTTATTACTGGTCTAGAAATACTATTAAAAATAATGTACTTGATAATTATAACAAATTTTAGGAATCAAAAATGCTAGCATCTAATACTGGTGCAGCTGAAAACAGCACGGTTGTACCAATGATAACTCACACTGCCGCTACACCACAGGATTCTCCTTCTACAACATTAGAACCAGGAACGACATTCAGAGATTTTAATGTCGCATTAACATTAGAAAGATCGACAATGTTATCCAGCTTGGATTCCATTGATAGGACGTCGGTACGTATTTATTTAACTTTCTTTTAAGAGTACTTTACTTTATAAAAGTACCAGTGATTTATAAGTTTTGTTGACCAATATCAAATAAGTTTCGATTGTTATATTTTAAAAAATATTTTTTTTATTTTCAGTGTACCAGTATACCCGGATTATTAAAGCCACCGAACAGTTATACTTTGACCCTTCATTCCGCAGCAGCTCAATTAGGTGCTGAGAAAGCCAGACTTCCTCCGATGACTCTTGCTCCCCCGCCTTTAAGCTTGGCTCCTCCCCCATCTAGATCTACGTCTCCAGCTTCCACTCCAACGACACCGAGATCCCTACCATCCCCGACGCTTCCAGAAAAAAACCTGCAAGTTACTATCGCCAAGGATGATAACTGTCTTAACGTTAGTGATAAATCTAGTCTCCTGAGCTCACAAAAGTAAGTTGTAAATAATTTGATTCAGTTTTTAATTGTTTTGAGTATTTTGATATTTAATTTTTTTCTCAGTTTAGCATTATAATACAAAGTAAAATTCCAGAAGTCTCACAGCAATCCCTCCTAGTATAAATGGCGATGATAAATGCAGAGTACAACGTGGATACAGCTGGCGTCTCTCAAGGCCAAGTTTGAGACGAAAAAAGCAAAGAACAGGATCTGACTCAGATGCTGTTGTACTAAATAATGGCCGTGACCACGCAGCTTGCAACGGTAAGTTATATCATAACTATTTACATATTTTTGCACTTGTGATGAAATATAAATGAAAATCGAAATAATTAGGGTTTTAGCAAAAAAAAAAACACAAATAAACGAAGTAATATAAATATGCAATGTAATAAAGGATGAAATTTTTACTCTAAATTAATTAATTGTTGCTAGGTTCAAGCTTGCGTAAGAATGAACTGCTCCTGTCCTCATCGATGGTGATCAAAAATGACACGCAGTCGGAATTGAACAATCGATCGAGGGTACAACTGCCTATCCGTCGAGTCTCCGCGCACACCGCACTTACAACCCCAATACTGCCTGACGTAAGAATTAATAATTAATAAATGCTTTTTTTGTACAAGTTTTCATATCAACATGCTTATTTAAGATTTATAATATATATTTACTAACGAAATGTTTCGTTATATACAGTATTTTTTTATTTATTTCATATTCATAAGTTAGTTTCGTTATTGTACTTTGAGTTGATATTTATTTATTCTTAAGCCGGTACATAGATATCGTTGTCACTAACAAAGTTGCATTTTATATATACAAGTTGCATTTGTATATTCTTCAAGGATTCATAAACGTTTACAAAAAATTAATTACAAAAAAACTCCTATACGAATATACTCGTAAGACTAGATGGTCGGTGATATTGTGTAATTTACTCCAGCGAGTCACATCATATGTTTTACAGTCCGTATATTATCTCAGAAATATCTTCATGTCCCATAAGGGATAATGATTATTTGAAACTCATTTTACAACTTGAGCCTAGAAATAATGTATTTTCTTATTTATTTTTAACTTAATAGCGTATCCTATTTTATTATCCATTTTTTTAAAAAGATTTTTTTATATTGAAAAAATTGTACGCTTTGAGTTTTCAGCATAAAGAAAAAAGAAATACTAAATCTAAGTTCTTTAATTAAAAATATATTTTGTTTATAAAAGGCATCGTGGAAAGCTCCAGAAGCAGGCTTTTCATCAGATTCCACAGTAAAACTGGACACTGTCAAGCCTCCACCACATAGACTTTCTCTCACAAATGATTACATAACAGGTACGTAGTTAGTCTCTTATACATATTATTAATTCATTTTATTTTTAAGGTTAAAAATAACTAGTAGTTAATAATATTAATAAATAATAAATATACTGAACATGCAATAGCTGTTCAAATTCAATCTAAAATAACTACAGAATTTATTCCTATAACATCAGTATCGGAGGTAAAAGCAAGCAACTTAACGCCCACAACGCCGCAACCCCAAATACCCACGCGACCACGTAACGAATCACTGCGACCAAACAACCAAGCATTACCTTTGATTAAACAAATCAATGAAGAGGTAAATATTTTTTTATGCCATCTTTAATTTTAATGAAATTTATTACTTATTTTAATATATTTTTTAAATATCATAAGCAATCAAAATAAAGAAAAAAATATAAATAGAACTTTTAAGTTATTAGTTTTTAATATTAGAGGCAGGGATGCGGAAAAATCATATAGTTTTGAATTCTAAAACGCCTCTGAAATACTATTCAATATACATTCCAGTAACAAAACAAAATAACTAGATTTCTAAAAAATGAAACCCCATTTTCAGGTCACAATAAACAACAATATTTGTATTTTTTCATCGAGATTCGATAGACGGCAGTTTAGATTTAAGGACCTTTTTCGATTTATGGAACCGACGGGGTGCCTTAAAGAAAAAGAGGATTATTCTCTCTACATATTTGCTCCAAACAACAAGTAAGAAATATCTTCGCGTTTTTATAGGATATAATGAAATCGAGTGTCATAACGTTAAGTAAATATCGGTTGAAGTGACGCTTATTGAATTTGTATTATTGGCTTTGAGACTTGACGTCTACCCGTCTCGGGAATTCCAATTAACGTATCGGAGGAAATTGCGAATTCTCATAGGATCATTATTATCCTCACGAAATGCATCGATATGTGTAATTGATTTTAACTCATTGGCCTTCTGAAATTTCAGTCTAGGTCTTAACTAAATTATTACGAGTCAAAGTTAGAATGACAAACAACAGATATATTTTGTTTTATTTAAATGTTTGTGGTATTTATGATAAATTAAATTAAATTAATATTAAAATATATCAAAATCTCAGATAAATTAAAGCGTTTAATTGAATCTAAGAGTTATTCTAATGACGAGGGGTATGATAGTATGTTTTCAGTCTTTTTCGTTGTTGATCTTACCATTAAATCAATTTTAGTTTTCGTATCTAAACTGAAATTTCAAGTACCAATTAATGCACAACGTGACATTTTCCAGGATTAGGAGATTATGCACTTGGATGGTGACGAGAAGTTGGTTCGACAACATAGTGCTTTTGTTCATAGCTTTAAACTGTATAACACTAGCAATGGAACGACCCAACATTCCTCCTGACTCTAAAGAGAGGCAATTCCTCTCCAGTGCTAATTACGTCTTCACCGTGGTTTTCGCTGTCGAGATGTTTATAAAGGTTTATATTTTGAGCTTAAATGTTCTTATTAATTACTATTTTAAGTAATTACACTGTAAATGCACGAAATTGAACTGAATTTATTAAATAAATGTATAAGATCATTATTTTCTCCAACTGTAGTTTAACTAGTATTTAGTATTCTGCTTTGTTAAAGCAATCTTTTATTAAATTCATTCATTCAATAATATAAAGGTGGTGGCATCTGGAATGTTCTACGGATCGGAAGCTTACTTCACATCAGGCTGGAACATAATGGACGGCTCGCTCGTTATTATATCTATTATCGATCTATTAATGTCTTTAGTATCTGAATCTAGTCCAAGAATATTTGGAATATTGAGGGTAAGTGACAACAAAATTTCGGCCTTAACTTAAAATTAAAAATTATAATAATTGGAAGAATCCTCAATTTGTTTTCTTTTGTCATGAATTCAGCTCCTGCTGTGAATAATTTTTTAAGTTTTGGGTTTTTTCAAAAATTTTAATTTTAATTCCAGGTATTTAGATTACTAAGATCTTTGAGGCCTTTAAGAGTAATAAACAGGGCTCCAGGCTTAAAATTGGTTGTACAGACATTATTATCGTCACTGAGACCTATTGGAAACATTGTACTTATATGTTGTACCTTTTTTATCATTTTTGGTATATTGGGTGTACAGGTCAGTGTCTTTTTTGTATTTCACAACTAATATTGCACCGTAAGTTCGTTACTTTAAGGTGCAATATTAGGTTATATTTACTTGACGTGGCTGAATTTATTTGAATTTCATCGTTACAACGTCATTTGTTTGCATTATATATTTCTAACTTATTTTGTGGTATTTTTCTAGTTATTCAAAGGAGCTTTCTTTTATTGCGAAGGAGCAAACATAAAGAATGTTAGAAACAAGTCCGATTGTCTGGCGATAGAAGGGAACGTGTGGGTAAACAGGAAATATAACTTCGACGATTTGGGCAAAGCTCTAATGTCACTGTTTGTGCTCAGTTCGAGGGACGGGTGGGTTAACATTATGTATACGGGTCTCGACGCTGTTGGAGTCGATCAACAGGTACCTAGGAATTTAAATGTTCTATCTTTAAGAATGAGTGTCTCAGAATGAGATGAGGGAATTTATAACTATGGATTCAATATCCCTTATGATTTGATAAGATAATTCAAGTCGATTTTTATTCGATACTTCAAGCAGAATCCATAAATATTCTTAAGAATCGTATACACAAATACTATCTATCCTTTACATTGTCTTAAATATGTGATCTACTGAAATAAGAAAAGTAATTCCAACAAGTTATTGAACTATCAATGAAACTGATTATAATATCGATGCCTCTTGGGCATTGTGCCCTTTGTTCTATTTGTGTTCAAGGACAAAAAACAAACCAAAATTGAATTTTTCCTTCAACTTAGTCGCTTTGATTCGGCAAATAGATTTGTAACTAAAAAAAAATAACTATTGTATAACTTGAAAGTTTTCTGATTTGCTTATTTTTATGTAACAATATTTTTGTAGGATGTTTTCTTTGTAAAGATATAAAACAAATTTGTTTCGTTTGTAATAAACTTTAAGTATACACGATTCTGAACATTTGTGGTTTGGTCTTATTTTATCACTACAACATTAGAGTTTCTTGGCATTTTTACCGATTTGTTAAATTTATCAACAGCCCATAGTAAATTATTCGGAATGGCGCCTCCTCTACTTCATTGCATTTATACTGCTTGTGGGATTCTTCGTACTGAACATGTTCGTTGGAGTGGTAGTGGAGAACTTCCATCGATGCAGAGAAGAACAGGAGAAAGAAGAAAGAGTGAGAAGAGCAGCGAAAAGAGCTTTACAAATGGAGAAGAAGAGACGAAGTAAGCGATAATCTTTAACCACATATTTAGAATTCATATCTTGTAAAGTATAAAATTAAACTTCATCTAGTTTGTATTTAGTCATATCTTTTAAAGGTGTAAAATCAAAGATTAATTGTATGTTTTACAAAGTTTTAAGCATTGAAACATTAATAAATCCTCATTTATTATTATTACAGAAATGCACCAACGTCCATACTACTCGGACTACGGACAAACTCGTCTATTTGTTCACAATGTTGTCACCTCCAAATACTTTGACTTAGCGATCGCTGGTGTTATTGGTTTAAACGTCGTCACCATGGCTATTGAATACTATAAAATGCCACCAGCTTTACAATACGCGTTGAAAATTTTCAACTATTTCTTCACAGCCGTTTTCATACTTGAAGCGGCGATGAAACTTGTGGCACTGGGCTTTAAGATTTACTTAAAGGATAAATGGAATCAACTCGATGTGATTATAGTTATATTATCAATAGTGGGAATAGTATTAGAAGAATTGGAAACGAATATAATACCAATAAATCCAACGATAATGAGGGTCATGCGAGTGTTGAGAATCGCCAGAGTACTGAAACTGTTAAAGATGGCGAAGGGAATAAGAGCATTGTTAGATACAGTCATGCAAGCTTTGCCTCAAGTAGGAAACTTAGGGTTGCTATTTTTTCTATTGTTTTTTATATTCGCTGCGTTGGGCGTTGAATTGTTTGGACGTCTAGAATGTTCGGATGAAATTCCTTGTCAAGGTTAGCATTCGATTTTAATAACTTTAATTTATTATAAAAGTTGCCAAAACCTTTATAAATTTGTATTTAATTGAAAATAATCATAGTAAAGTTCTTTGTTATTATTTTTATGATTCATGCCAACAGGTCTTGGAGAACACGCCCATTTTGCGAACTTTGGAATGGCATTTTTAACATTATTCCGAGTGGCTACGGGTGACAACTGGAACGGTATAATGAAAGACACCTTGAGGGAAGACTGCGACAGCTCTGTGGATTGCGTGCGAAACTGTTGCGTGTCGACTATTATTGCACCAATATTTTTCGTTGTGTTCGTCCTTATGGCACAATTTGTCCTCGTCAACGTTGTAGTAGCAGTAAGTGTTTTTATTAATTTAAATATAATTCTACTTACTGATTATGATAAGTTTTTTACATCATAAATGACGTTTATATTTTCCACTTCATTATTTAGTTTACAAAATAAATAATATATTCTTAAAATGTAACATTCATTATATTATTAACGTTTTGCTATCACAATCACAGGTCCTCATGAAACACCTAGAAGAATCTCATAAGCAAATGGAAGATGAGATCGATATGGATGTGGAACTGGAACGAGAGTTAGAACGAGAAGCTGACGATGAAGAGGATAGAGCGCTCTGTCGCGCTCTTGAACAATGCACTTCACCACCACGACCTTTAAATAAGGTACCATCCCTCCCAGCAAACTTCACGTATAGTGAACCGAAGCACCAGCCGATTCCTTCGCCACACAGGCGTCGCACGTTGCACTCCCACCACGCTTTACTGCCGGCTGCATTGCCGCAGCGACGGGCTTCCCTCTCACCTCATGCATTTGGACGACGTCGACAGGACTCAACGGAAACTCCAGCAGCTCTATACGAGGAGGACGCTCGGTTCATCGACGCGGACGACATTGAGGAACTTGAACCGGGAAGCCCACCTCGAAGGGACTCCTTCGCCCAGAATAGAAGACAACGAGTCGACAAGAGAAACTCACTCCGCGGTGAGGAGACAAGACTATTGCGTCCATCGCCGGTTCTACTAGCAGTCCCTACGACCAGGCAGAGCATAAGGCGAAGTGGGTTGAAACGAAAATCTTCTACGGAATCAGCAACGCCAAGTGAAGTAAGCCATGCCTCATACAGATCACAGCTATCTCCCGAGGATCCACCGATAACTGAGGAAGAAAAAATTAGAATTGTAATTGCAGAGAGACGAAAGATCGATAAAGTGAGACCAGAGCCAGAAGATGTGGAACTATCGGAACGCGGCTCCTAGTCCAGGCAGGGCCGGCCGCAGCAACACCATGAGGTTTACATCTAATTGATCCCAGATCGGGTTATAATTGTAAACTTCTTTCCTTTCCGACTCCCACCTTCCTCTAACAAGAGTGCTGAAAAGATCAAAGTATGGACTTGGTTATAAAGTGATAGTGTATGAAAATGATAAAATTTAAAATGTTTATCAGTGATACTTTAACTTGGATCACTTTTTGTTAAACAATCGAGTGACAGTGATGAGTTCTATGCAAAGTTTGGAGCTATTTTCTTTGACGTCAATTCTGCCTCAATCCTTTTTTTTCTACTGCGGCCGGTTTAAATACTTTATCGAGAGACTTTAATAAATTTAAGGTTAATTTTTTAATCTAGTTAGATAGTTATTAGAACTAGTCAATTTGTGGTGGTGGGATGTTTTCTACGAGTGCTAATACTTCATAACATGTTTTAGTAATTTATTCGTACGGTGCTTGCTGTTAATATTCGATCTGTTGTGTAAATTTTACTTTAGTACTCTGAAAATCTTCAACGAATAATCTTTTTGTGTGTGATAAATATATAACTTCGGTTGATGTTTGTAGTATTGTTTTAGGTATCGGATTATAGATTTAATTTAAATTTTAAGTACGGGTTTCGAATCATTGAAATTTAGAATTATATATTAGTTAACGGTTTGAGAATAATGATATTTTAAATATTAATATTTAATTTTTACTACAGCAACTTTTAGCAAAGGACTGTTTAGACTCGTAGTGAACTATATCTAGTAAAATCTATGTCAATCTACTAGTATTAAAACAGAACCAAAAGTTCGCGAATTGATTAAAAATCTCTTTTAAGACAAAAATAATATTTTCTGAATATAAAAGAATCCTATTTTCATACAAAAACATGTACTTATTTAGATTTTAACTGGCAATACGCACATGTTAGGATTTAGAATTACAACCAAATTGTAAAATGAAACTTCAACAAAGCAGATTCAGCATCAAACAATTTGGTGAACCATTAGTCAGAACGTAGTAGATCCGAATAATCTTAACTTTTGGATAGAAATATCTTGTAATAGCGGTGCCAAATTTACAGATTTTATCGATTTGTTTAGGTAACGTATTTGTATTAAAATGTCTGATTTCATTGTATTGTAACTCTGTGCTCAGTAACGGTTTTATGTGAATGCCAATTCGAAAGACACCATCCGTATTTCTTCTTGACATAATTAATTTTTAATAATATATAACGTAATAACGTAGTTCTCGTTATATATAAAAAACGTAATTAGTTAGGGAAGTCAGCAATAAATTTTAAACTTCGACTGTGCCTTTCCTATTTCTAATATTAGCTTGTGAAATCGATGGAAGATAGACCCAATTTGATGTACATGTATATTGTAGTTCTAACAAAATGTATAAATAAATATTACGTTTTCTAAATCTTTCATAATTTCATATTTAACAATGAACTCATTTATTAGAACCAAATCAGATTCTATTTTATTGTTACTGAAGTTTTCTGAACTATATTTAAATACTTAGTTAAAGCTTTTTTAAATATACTTTTCAAATATAGAAATATTCACTACTGCATTTTTTCGTTTTGCATTTTTCTTGTTTTTAACTCGCTTATTTCTAAACACTATATTGTCTTCCACAACCTTTTTTGTACATAAAAATTTCAATTCAATAACTTAAAGAAAACAGTAGTTTTTTTCCATTAAAATAACATAAAAAGTTATATTTCATGTAAGATGAATTGATTAAATGGAATTTAGTAAAATTAAGAATAGTATTTTCGTGATAAAAGCAAATTTCGTGATAAAATGATTAATTGTTTTTTCGGTACTGACTGTATGATAATTTTAAGAGGTATGAACAATGTTCATTAGTTGAGTACACCTGTTACATTTAGCTGGTGATCTGTCGAGTTATGGAAGTTACGAAATGTTAGGTTGAAAAAATAAATTGAAAAAACCAAATCTGTGTTTTATTGCCGTAATATATCTTAAACCTCAAGACGATTTCTTTACACTGTTATAAAGTTTAATTTTTAGTAAGCAAATCAATATTCTTTGTTCAAAAAAAAATTTCTATCAGATTCTAAAATAATATTTATCATCTAAATAATAACTAATTGCAATAAAACTAGTCATATTATATTTTGAAAAAAAAATATTAGGACAAATTTAATGGCATAATCAGAAACAATACAAGTAACATAGAAATATGGAAAAAACAAAAAATATGAAAAATAGGCGGTCTTATCGCTTAAGAGCGATCTCTTCACGACAACATTTAGAAAAAGGCATGAAAAAGAATAAATCGGCATGTAGGTGAACATTATAAACATACTTTAAATATATTTTATTGATATTGAAAATCGCTTATATTGTGTACAATAACAAAATCTGAATATTACCTCAATAGAATAGGTACATAACAAAGGAACCGCTACGGGCGGGTAAAATTGAGTTAAGTAACAATCTTTGCTACATCGTACCTTGTTAGCGAGCGCTTATAATCTTATTTGCATAATTTGTTGAAACGAATTGTAATAGACGGTTTATCGTGTTTAACAAAATAATGACACTATGCAAAGCGTTTAGCTAAATTCGTTTGTCAAAAGCATGATTTACATTAAACAAGAATTTCTAGAAAATTATTGTTTTTGATTTTAGGCGGTCCAAATTTATCTGTGACTAACACTTACTGTTTGGTAATACTGATACCTTGAGAAAAATACTATAGCGAGTGATTAATAAGATGAAAAAATACGTTAAAATTTAACACCCGACTGCAGACGCCATAGCGAGGGTTGATTTAGGTAATACTTGTTGCAATGACGTCGTTTCCTTTCATTTAATAATTTTTCAAGGGACCGGGTGGCTGTAATGACCACTCTGAGTTACTTGATTCAAATCTACAGCCCAACGTTGTATTTTCGGCTGAACTATACAACATGTCATGAGTACCAATTATCTTATCTACAAAATCGATGAATTTTAATTTAAGGAAAATCAAAAATTTGTGTCTTTTTAGCTTTTTTTATATAAAGATGTTATAAACTGTTATACGGTCATCTGTTGAAAACTGTTTAAATTAAATTATAGTTGCCGTAGTTTTCTAAAAAGACGAATACATTTAAATCTACTTTATTTCTTACTTTCAAAGTTTTTGCTATTTGAAAAACAAATAACAGAACGCCACTGGCGGATTTAAAACTATTGTCATATTATGATCAAAATCGTTATAAATTTGCAATTATTTTTGTATATATATCATATTTAATTAAATATTTTACTTTTCCAACTTATCTCTAACTTGGAAAATTAAAATGATTTTGTAAAATGATTAGTAAAATGAATTCATGACACACAGGTAATTCATACATACAGGTATTCATAGGATATCCTTTACCTCAATTTTGAATTAAAATTTGGTACGTAATATCTAGCAATGTCATGCCTGACAAATATAGTGAAAACAAAATTTTGTATAGTATACAATTTTTCATGTTACACACGAAAGAGACTATTGCCATAAGAGTAAGTTAACCTTCAATAAGATGGCTCGCGACTGCCTGGAGCCCACACGAGGTCATGTCGACCCGCAACCTACTTTGGTCTGATCGAAGCCAAAAATATTTCATAAATTTTTAAGTAACTGTTTAACTTTACTTCAAATTGTGGTAATTGACTATACAAAACATATAAAAATATGAAAGTAACAATAATAGATATTAAAATTGCTTTTTTTATCAAGATCGCGTTGTACAGTTTGCGACTATAATTGCTTGTAATGTTAATTTGTTCTTTGTTTAAATATGCAATAAAGTATATTCTATAAATAATAAATAAATAAATAAATACCTTGTAACATTCACACACAGTCATCTGTTCCTACGTTAAGCAACTTAATGCTTGGGTTATTGCTAGTAGATGACTTTATTAGTCAACTCTTTATAATAATTATATATTTTTTTCGATAAATACATACAAATAATACTTACATATGAATTACTGATTGATGACATGAAACTGATTAAATCAAATTCGAATAATTGAATAACAATTTACTACTAATCTATAGAATTAACTGAGGTAGGGCACAGCAGGAATTTCCTGCTCAAAATATGGAGCAGCCCGACTGGGGTAGTACCTCGACCTTACAGAAGATCACAGCTAAATAATACTGTTTTCAAGCAGTATTGTGTTCCTGTTGGTGAGTAAGGTGAGCTCCTGGGGGGATTGGGGATTTGGTCGGCAACGCGCTTGCGATGCTTCTGGTGTTGCAGAAATTTATAGGCTAATTCGTATTTAAAAAATTCCATCAGTCATGCCATACGCTTGTTAGCTACCCTAAAAGTATATAAAAACGATAATTCTAGTTATTGAATCTTCTTAAATTAGATATATAAGAAATAAAATTTGTGTTGCATGCGTCTATAAGCTACGGTATTCTCTTACCATCAAGTGAGCCGTAAGCTTGTTTGCCGACCTAATGATATAAAAAAAAAAAAAAAAAAAAATGCGAGAGTTGTAGCAAAGTGAAGAACTATTGTTTCTTCTCTCATTATTGACATTGTAAGTATTTTAAGTATACGTACATGTAACTTTGTTACTCTGTTATATATAGGAAACTTTATCCATTGGTGTTTTCTAGGACACATTGTTTAACAAAACATTTTATAAAAATACGACAGACAAGAGAGTATTAGCTTTGAAACAATATACGCATTAAAAAAGGGGCCATTTATGTTCAAGATCTTTTACATAAAAGAAAACTTTGCTGAGTTTTACGCTAGTGTTTCAGATGTAGATTAATTTTTTAAAGTTAAAAAAAATTCTGCACCAGTAGATTTAAAATATTTCTGATTTATACTTGTGACCCGCCCCAGCTTCTCATAGGTGCAATGCCGATAATTTAAATAAATATTTGCAATGTAAGCGCAAAAAAAAATGTTTATTTACGACATCACATTAGAAACCTGTAAAACTATCAGTGTTCCTTTACTATATTATGCATGTATTATACATATAACCCTTCCTCTGGAATCACTCTATTTATTAAAGAAACTCTCATCAAAATTCGTTGCGTGGTTTTAAAGACCTAAGCATACGGAGAGCGGGAAGCGACTTTGTTTTATACTATGTAATGATACTTTACCTATTGAGTTCAACTATTAAGTTAAAAATTGTAAGTTGAAAATATATATAATATTTTCAAAGAAAGAAAAAGCTTATTATCATTCCTTACGAAGTTAAATCTAAATAAACAAACAAAGTAAACATTAAAGAAAGTATACTGTAATTTATTAATGAGAAAGCGTTCCTTTTTTCAACGTCTTGCAATAAGCCGGTTTATTATTTTTTATGCTGTTATACTTTCAGTTAAATGATTACAACTCAAATAAAAAGATTCAAGTAAAAACGACCGCCATTAAATTGTTTTGTTTCAGCGATATCGCATTGACCTACATAACAGCCTCCCTTTTTAATGAATAACAAACGAACGGTTAATTTTTTACGACTGCGTTAATTTAAGTCCGAATATTAACAATTAATTCTGATCTCGAGATTAATTATTATAAATGGCTATTCTCAGGGTATAATTAATAACATTACTGAACGTGGACTTTATTTAATCTTACCTCGAGTGCTTTATAGCATTTCAATTAATAAGACGTTTGAATTCAAAACATGCTTCATTCAGTTTCGGTTCAAGTTTCCAGCTCCGCTGTTGATTGGCATATACATATATAATTCAAGATTTCTCTTGAATTGTAACAATATCTCCTTAATTGTTTCCATATCAAGTCAATATCGAGAATGAGATGATTTGCTAAAAAACACAAAATTTAGAGGTTATACGAATACAAAAATTCGAATTTTTTTTTTTTTGCTAATGCCACTTGAAAAATGTCCTGAAAGAAAAATAAAAGAAAATTACTCCTAACTTAAAAAATTTAGCACATGTTTTATACGCCGTAAGAAACAACAATAAAAAACTAAACGTCTCTCAAAAGAGATCGTTTGGGAAAAACAGGAAAAACATTTGCTGAAAATAAAACAAACATGTATACCAAAGGTATTGAAGCCCATTGTTTAGGCCTTTGTGATAAGAATCACTATTTTTTTAAGCGACCACCAAAACCAAACATTTATCTACATGTAACATGTTTGAGTTACAAGAATTATTAATATTTTAACTAAATGAATGATTTTTATAAAATAAAATAAAAATTGAATACAAGTCTCCTCAAAGAAAAAATGTACTGACAACATGACCCAATTACTCAATGTTCGGTTACGTTACTTTATAAATTTTCTGATTAAAAGAAATATTTTTCGTTCCATGTAAATTCCATATAATTCCATGGTTGAGGATAAAAATTATTTATACATTCATGTATGGAATTTCCGCCCACCTGCATGTACACATCTTTAGGTGGCGATAAGACGACATCGAACAAATAACATTGTATCAAATATAAAATTAACAAACCTTTAACATTTCAAAACAGTCTTTACGAAATTTTAATTTTAGAATTTGGAATTCACGACAACTCTACTTGGAAATTACGAAAGTACATATAGTAGTACCTCCGCGTAGAATGACAACAGTTAGCTAAAGCGTTTTTCTTGTCTAAAGTTCGTAAGATGTCTTAAGGGCAGAAAAGTTTCAGACTGCTTTAAATTCGAACTTCATTCAAAACATATGTTTAACTTCCACTTCAAATACCAAGTTTTATAAAAGTTCTATAATGTAAAGCTTCTAAAGTATAAAATAGGTACAAATCACAATCAATTTAATTAGTAATAACTTACTAAAAAGAGACACATAATCATATGTGTTAGAGAATGATTCAAAAATCAAACTAGTGGTTGTCCAGTGGTCGAAATTCGACCATAATTAATTTAAAATTTGAGTTTGGACATTATTAAAGTTCTGTTGTCAAAAAGTATACTTCTATGATAATTACCAAAGAATTAATTACGTATAAAACTGCCCTATGATGAGCTATTCAAGACATGAAGAGATTGTAAAATATTTACATTTTATATTGAAATCCTAAAGTTCAGTTGGTTTATAAAAATAGGTCTCATTTGCTAACAGTGACAAACATTTAAATTCATTTTTACTGTGTCTACTTTAAGCGGTTTGCACAGAGCATTAATTGATAAGTTAACTTAGCCTAGAATATGCCCGACGTAGGTACTATAATTGCAGTCGTACTGTCCTAGTTACGCTTGCAACATTTATGTAATATTTACTAATGATTCCTATAGAGTTTATAGTAAGTAGCAAAAAGTCATATCATATCATACATGTTTCTATATTAAGTATAATTTCTAATTCTATGTGTTATCATATATTTTGTAATCTAAGAATAAGTTCTAAACGGAATACGAAAGACCTTAAAATAATCACTGAACATGCTCGAATAACATGATGAAACGTGAAAAATGTGAGCCTTCACGTGACGGTTGTCAGATGTGAAACATTTATTTTCTTTATATACAATTTTTTTTACATGACAACGTCTAATAAAGGGATGAACGCCCGCTGCATGCAGGAAAAAGGATAACTCATTGTGCGGTTACGCTAATTGTCCCGTTACGCTCATTGTACGCTTGCGCCGCATCTATCTCTCTTCCACTCGATTGGCCTACGCGTCCGAGATGTTTTGCTATAACGTTGTCACGTTAAACTATTGTTCGTAAACCAACTTTATAGACAACCAAGTCTTTTTTTCATTTAATACTTAAATTACTTTTTAAAATCGCGACCACTCAATTCTTATATAGTATAGTTCATAATTCTATTCCATCATATAGCCACGTCAACGTTTACCCTTGCCTATAGATGTTTCACATCAAAAGACGAAATCTAAGTGCAAAACTGAACGCCATTGAACCTACCAATCAATCAACCAATTACTTAATTACTATTTCTTAATTTGGTAAAGGTGTAAGAAATTACCTAAAAGTATAGAAAAATATCGTAAATTAAGACGCAAAAGAATTTCAACCTTGACTCTTAATTAAGTTTTTATTTTTCTTAATACATATGACAGCTAGCCGTAGGGCACGATCAATTTGCTATAAATCACCCAAAGCAGATCTTACGTCCTAAACCAACTTCTTATTCACCATTATGTCTGTCCCCATACCATTAACGCACCTATTTCGTGATACTCTCTGAGAAAGGTCTCGAATAAAACCATGTAATAGCTCCTTTATAGACTGATTTTCTGTTTACGAGCTACGACTAATCTATGTACCAGCTGCCAAGATTTTTATACTGCCTGACATAAAAGTTACCCTTAAGTAGTTTTGTTTTGGTCGGCAAAAGTAATTGAGGTTTATTCTGTACTTCAGTTCAATTAAGAGCATTTACGTTTCACCATTTTATGTTCAAAGCTGTTCATTTTTTTTTTACTTTTAGGGTTCTGTGTACATAGAGTTTCTGTCAAAAATTGCTGTTAGTACTATTGAGATTTTCATGTCCCCAGCGCCGAGCACCGTGCACCCGAGCGCCGGGTCTTAAGGCAAAATATCAAAATATACATGTCAAAAATATTTATAGATGTCTTTGATATTTATAATTGATGAAATATATTGAGCCACCTGTTTTATACTCTTAAGGACGCCACAGTATCAATTACATCCGGCGTTACGGGGGCTAGGGCCACCTGTGTCTTGTGCTTGCGGTCGCGGGTTCGATCCCCACATGACAAACATTTGTATTGACCATATAACTAACTATATGTGGTTGGTTATATGTATCGTGGTCTGGGCGTTTATACTTGTATATTGTGTATGTTTCTAGACACCCGGCACAGGATAAAATTCTACTGGGGGTCATTGAGTGTGAAGCGTTTATTAAAATATATACGATAATTAAGTTGATTTTTTTTATATATCACTAGGTCGGCAAACAAGCGTACGGCTCACCTGATGGTAAGCGATTACCGTAGCTTATAGACGGCTGCAACACCAGAAGCATCGCAAGCGCGTTGCCGACCCAAACCCCAATCCCCCAGGAGCTCTGGTCACCTTACTCACCAACAGGAACACAATACTGCTTGAAAACAGTATTATTTAGCTGTGGTCTTCTGCAGGTCGAGGTACTACCCCAGTCGGGCTGCTCCATAATTTGAGCAGGAAATTCCTGCTGTGCCCTACCATTTACATTGATAGTACTTTTATTTCCAATAAACTTTTTTAAGATCAATATTAGAAATACGTTATCACCGAGTGACAAAAGAGACTGAACTGAGAGAAAACGTAACAGCAAAAATCGTGTAATATAAACGGCTGAAGCCGCAGACGGATAGTATAGTTTAATATAGCATACACAGATATACGAAATCATAATACATTTACTAAACACTCTGAAGCTAGGAAATAATAAGCAACTAAATTATGCAACAGCGGTAACGAAGGTAATTATGTGTATAACAAAGGCAACCGTATTCTTAGGTGGGTTTACCCAACTAAAATATAAGATAACGGATGGTTAAACTTAAAAGCTTAGCCGACCTTTAGTGTGTTTTAAAGCGGTCGAGTTAGGAGTTTGTTTTAGTTTAGCGAGAGCTAGAGATTTCTAAGAATAATTGTCCAATTTGTTGTTCTGTTATTTTCATACCAATTTCTACGAAATTTTAATAAATCGACAAGTTCTTTACGTATACATCATATTTATTGACGATTTGTTAGCTTTTTTATTCACAAATAAACCATTTTACTACGACTACGAGTAGTATTTAGTAAAAAACAGTAACGCGGTTATAAATTTTTAGTAATTTGAAAACAAACACTTGTACTACAAGTAACACATGCGATTTTTAAATCTATTATTACCTTTCAGACATCTCATATATCAGAATGCATATGGATGTATACACGATACATACCAAAATAACATTTTTTTATAATTTATTTCTGTCTGTCTGTTTGTTCCCGCTAATATCTGAAGCGGCTGGACAGATTTTGATGGGAACTTCACTGGCAGATAGCTGATATAGTAAGGAGTTACTTAGGCTTCTTATATTTTAGAAATTTATTTATTTTATATTATGATAATTTTTTTGTTAAATTCCACGCGGACAAAGTCGCGGGCACAGCTAGTAGGTAAAATAATTATGTTTTTTAACGTATGAATAGATATAAATTGGTTATTGCTTTTTACTTGATAGTAAATAAATTCTCGGTCACCAACCCGCCTGCCCAGCGTGCTGACTATGGGCAAAATACATGAGTTCACGCCATTTTTGGCACGAACTTGTAATTTTAAATTCTAAAAAACACCACCATTGACATTTCGGTATACTTCTATCTGTATTTAGTCGTACTAGGTTATGAATCCGTTCCGTTATGTCATACCGTTATAAATAAAAATTAATATCATAGTAAAAGCGAAAATAATTTCAGAACAGCTAATAAGTCCTCAAATTTTTCCGAACGCTTAATAAGTTTTTAATTTTGTTTTCTTTGTTCATGTAGGCTTTTCGCTGTGTCGCTATCGATTTTCACTGTACTCGGGATTCACATGATGTAGAGATTTATTGTTAAGCGAAAGTTTTTTAATTTTCAAGAAAAGTTTCAAGGATGAAACGAAATCCCTCATATGTTGTATTTTTATTCGGAAACCCTCGTACCCACAGCCGATAAACTTAATCCTTTAAACTTCTTCGAAATAAATCTACATATGTTCATTTGTATTTATAAAATATTCTTATTTTAACGATCATCAAAAAATTAAAACAATTCTCAATTCGAAAGTATTTTTTATATGTAACCTCAAAACTTGTTTAATTGAAATCTAGTGCCCATCATGTGTCATTTAAATTAAGAGATGTACCGAGTACTTCTTAAGGTATCAATAATAATGCATATTCAATTGCCTATTTATGTTCGACTACCTACATACGTTCATTATGTTTTAATTTTATTAGTTGGCGTTTTTTTTTGTTTCATAAAAAACGTCAATATTTTATGTATGGATATAATTTAACACAATTTCGTTGCTTCTTAATAGTACACGAAGTGTTAAATCCTGCCTAAAGCTAATGATATAATTCTTGCAAATTTATTGCTAAAAGATATTATCTGTAACGGTGATTATCGTTTGCAGTAATATGGCAAGTCTCTGGAAAGCCTAGTGAAACCCTTCAACCGGTCCTCCATTTAGGTAATGGCCAGTATACTAATATTGAGACCTTGTTCTTCGAACTTTCCTTTCAGACTAGTTCTAAGCCGTAAATATATAATGACGGTAAATTTAGTCATAAGTAATTTAGTGGTACAACAAAAGTCAGCCTTATAATAAAATATTGATATAGTTAAATATTATAATATGAGTTAATAAAATATAAAATAAAGATTTTAAAAATTTTAGCGAAATAAAAATAAAGTTACAGTAGCACTTATGATATCTATCAAAAATACTCGTATTATAAGTCCTGCGCTGCATTTGTCTGTTTGAGATAAACTCGAAAATAACTAAACGGATTATCGTGCGGTTTTTAGCAATAGATAGAATTATTCCTGAAGAAAGTTTTGTTGCACAATTTTTGAAAGTTTTACCATTGGAGAGCTGAAGAGCTTCCTAGGCGACACAGTGTCTGTCAGACACTGTCTAAATCCTCTACAATAGACGGACTAAGGCCAATGATGATCATTTAAAGAATAGCTCACAGCTCATAGCTCTGTATTGTGTTGGTCAGTAATATACAATTAAATAAATAATGTTGTTGGTGCAAAGAAGATATTTAATGACCTCTAATTAAATAACCATTATATAATAACAATTAACTAGTCGTCCGAGACACCTTCCTACGTGACACGTTAATTAATTTCTAGGGATATGCCCTTACGATTAGTGTTGTGACACACTCATAACATACTCCTCATATCTTCAAAAGTGGTTATATATAATTCCATAATTGGAGTGCTATTTAGACGGATAGAATATTAAGTCTTAAAAATAATTTAGTTACCTTAAGCATTTCATATTATAATGATAATCTTTGATACCACGTTATTGAAACTACTACTTTAGGAGTCACCGCTGAATAAAAAATTTGCTTGAAAATGTCATTCAATTGCGAGTCTATCATCAATAATAGGAGTCGCTTATATATATCGCTTTATAACAATCCACTTCGCTCTTGATCAATATTAAAAATAGCAAAGCCGGGTGGACTGCTAGTTAATAATAAAATACAGTATGCAAATACGAATAAAGTTATTTAAAAGTTAGTGTACTCTCTCAATTTGCTGGACAAATTTGTAATGGAAAGCTTATGTAAGTATGTAGTTATGTTATCGAGTGACAATATCAGTCTCGACGAGTATCAGCGGATATTACCTCCGTTCTGGCAGCTGTCGGCGAGTTCACCTGTCACGAGCAGTAGGATAGATTACCGCTACAAAACTGTGGAAAATCTTTTGATCTTTATAGCCAAAGCTATATTTTTTTCTATTAAGCTTGTGTTATGTCCAGTTTAATTTGCCTTTTTTTTTATTCTTAATAATATTTAATAATTTAAATGATTCACTTTAATCTATATTAATAATAATGATTATTATTGATAATTTACCAGTATGTGTAAGAATGTAGACTCAATAACAATTGTTCATGTTTGTGTCGGACATTGTTTTATTAGCGAAAAGTTCCGAGCAACACTCGTTTGACTGTTGGATCAGAGGTCGGATTTAAAAGGCAGTGTTGCTTGAAACCCCGTATCGTGAGAAGGTTCCTCAGCGTAACGCCTTTCTACCGGATAAGCACTATTTTTTATATTTTTCAATTTTTTTATATGTTTTTTTAGGTAGACAGACAGAGGTTGCATTAGTACAGATTAAAGTAATTTTAAAGCCCACGTAGCTTCTAGAAAAACAGGAATACTGTTTTAGTTAAAAGTAAGAAGACATAAAAATCCTGGACGATATTTTTTTTTCTATTTTGATTTTGGTACTTTTTACAGCTAGGCTGAAAATGTAATAACGCCCTAATCTCAATCGACAATTCAACTATAAATTCTATTCCTATTAAAATATCAATAATTGAGTCACTTTCTTATTTTACGCTTATCTAAATATATGTACGTACATATTATACATTAAAAATTAGAGTATTATCTTACATTGCTTATTCAACAGAAGACGCCTACAGCTTAATACCAAATTAAGCTTCAAAGCAGGTTCTATTACCCTCATTATTATTTCAATTATTAATAGATTTTCACAGAAGACCAGTTATAGTATAAAATATAAATAGCTCACGTCAGTCAGCAGTTAGTCATGCGTAAAACATGGCTGTTTTAAAGACCATTGTGGAAATATTGGTTTGTGAATACATTGCGACTAAAACCTAAAAGAAATGTTTAAAAAAGATAGGCTTTGAATTATTCAGTACAGGGTTTTTGTTTTCGTGTTTAACAGCTTTTAAAATTCCATATTAAAGTGAAAATAAAATACGTTCTTAAAAAAATATTTTGCATTTTGACTCAACACTTTGACCTCTTTGTTTACTAAGATAAGTGAAAAAAACTAGGCATGTTGAACCCCTAAATAAAATGTTAATTAAACCGAAAAAGCAACAAATTTAAATTTACATATTTTTACAATGAATCTTTACTTTTATTTTAATTTTTATTATCATAAAGTTTTTTTCATTTTTATATTTAGAGTCTATTAAAATTGTTATTGTTTTCATTTTACTAAAAAAATTGTCTTTATTAAATATAATATAAATATTACCGAAATATTGAAACTCAGGAATCAAGTTAATACATTTAGTTTTTATACGCTTCAATACGATTTAAATCTAAGCCCTTTCGAAGATCGCGGTCTAGTTCAATGTAGTTTATTTATAATTAGCAATAAACAAAAAAAAATGAGATTATGAGGCGTGCACTTTTAGATTTTCAAAACTTTTTAAATTGTTTGTGTTTTTAACCGTCTTCCAAAAAGGAGGAGGTCCTCGATTCGACTGTAATTTTTTTTGTGTATGTTACATCAGAACTTTTGACCGTGTGGACCGATTTTGACAATTTTTTTTTAATCGAAAGGTGGTATGTGTCAATTGGTCCAATTTAAATTTATTTGAGATCTAACAACTACTTCTTGAGTTATATCTAATAATGCGTTTTTACTTGACGCTTTTTTCGTCGACCTACGTTGTATTATATCGCATAACTTTCTACTGGATGTACCGATTTTGATAATTATTTTTTTATTGGAAAAGGGATATCCCTAGTTTGGTACCATGATAAGGAAACCAGGATCTGATGATGGAATCCCAGAGAAATCGAGGGAAACTCTCAAAAATCCGCAATAACTTTTTACTGGGTGTACCGATTTTGATAATTTTTAATTTAATCAAAAGCTGATGTTTATCATGTGGTTATATATAAATTTTATCGAGATCTGATAACTACTTTTTGAGTAATCTTTGATAACGCGTAGTTACTTGACTATTTTTTCGTCGATCTACGTTGTATTACTCGTCGATATAATTGAAGTCGGTTTTTTTTCGTTTGCGAGCAAACACAATTATATATTAATAAATTCCAAGAGATCCACATTTACGAGTTCATAGCGTAACATGATTATTTCATAATTCAATCCTCCTTAAAAAAACATACACAACAAGGTCACATTTGAAGACTAAATAACATTTTTAATATTTCATATTTGTAGCCATTTTTCAGTCTACAGAAGCTTTAGTAGTAAGCAGGTAGGGTAAAAGGAAGGGTAAGTTACTCAAGGGACATCCGCGCAGTTCAGAGTTCATATTAGGAATCCAATTTTCTGCACGTTCCGATTATTAAGAAGGGAATCCAATTTATTCCTATTACACGGATTTACCTCAAAAGTATTTGAAAAATGTAATAGATGTTATTTTGGTATATGTACCGTGTATACATACATATGAATTTAGTAAAAAGCAGTTATTTTAATATTACAAACAGACGCTCCATTTTTATCTATTTGTATATAGATTTCTTTCCATTAGATTTAAAAGTTAGAGGACTTATTTTTAGATAACTACAATTTTCTTTTTCCACGACAATTTAACTGTTAGAGGACACAAAAATACAAAGTAAATTCTCGCATACCCACTGTATGACATAAAAAAAACAGGCTAATCGAAGATAAAGAATCAAAAAGTTCACATAAAACTACTCGAACGCGTCTGATTATAACAGAAAATTCATTAATAAGGTACAAATTTTGTAATATCAAGAATAAATATAGCTTTTGTGGATACCCTTTGTTAGAAATAAATAAAATAATATTAAAATGGTAAACAAAATAAAAAAAGAACGTTACTACAAAATGGTATGGCTAAACGGTATAGATTACCATTAGTACAATATTAATTCCATATAAGTCAGCGTCCAGGGAATACTGTACCTAACATTACACCGGAATATCCTAGACCGTTCTCATTACATTCTACCGCAAATAACCCTAGTGGATTTACATTATTTACTCATCCATACAAAGATTCATTTAGGTGGAAATGTAAAAAAGATAACTATGATATAAATGTTGTAATATTTTTTTCCTGCGGTCACCAACCCGTCTGCCCAGCGTGGTGATTATGGGCAAAACATATGAGTTCACGCCGTTTTTGGCTTGAAACTTGTGGAGACCTATGTCCAGCAGTGGATTGCGATAGACTGAAGATGATGATGGTGATGATGATGATGATGATGATGATGATGATGATGAATATTTGTTTTTAGAATAAGTAATTATATATTAAGGTATTAATTAGTTAGCGATATGTAGAAAAAAAAATACAAAGCCAAATGAATAGTATGATTACTTTCCCATCAAAATATCGTCAATGACACCTAAACGTAACAACCGTAGTTTACGTAACGCCATCATTATCTTGCTGTAAATTTTCATTAAAAGATGCTAGATTCTGTAACAAAAATGACTTAAGTTTACAGCTGATACAATTTGTATATTATTTTTTTTTACTAATAACAACTTTTAATTTTGACAGTTGTCAGCCTGCCATTTCATTTGCCAGTTCATTCTTAAATAAATTGTTAGTTATTATTAATTATTATTATTCGGTTCTTAAGTTGTGAATTATAAATATGTATAATGTTTAATAAAATATTTTTAGCCACCCCCTCTTTTCCCGTGGGTGTCGTAAGAGGCGACTAAGGGATAACAAGGTTCCACAACCACCTTGGAACTTAAGAAGCCGACCGATGGCGGGATAACCATCCAACTGCTGGCTTTGAAATACACAGGCCGAAGACGGGCAGCAGCGTCTTCGGTGCGATAAAGCCAGTACTGCGGTCACCAACCCGCCTGCCCAGCGTGGTGACTATGGGCAAAACACATGAGTTCACGTTGTTTTTGGCGTAAACTTGTGGAGACCTATGTCCAGCAGTGGCAGCATCATCATCATTACAGCCTATACAGTCCGTATAGGCTGTAATGATGATGATGATGATGATTAATAAAATATTGTTAACATAACATAACAATACACTTTATTGTAGAATACAGAAATAATACATATCAGATTGATTTTAACAAAGTATCATAAGGTACAAAGGGCGGCCTTATCGCTGAAAAGCGATCTTTTCCAGGCAACCTAGGGGCAGAGGAGATGGTATGTGTCGGTGTAGGTGTACAAATTGAGACATAAACGTTTGAATATATTTACTTAAACACACATACACACATACACACATACACACAGACACACATACACACATACGTAAATACATAAATACATACATACAAATATATAATTTTATTCACGTTGAATATCATATTGTTATTGTTTATTAAAAAGAAATAATAAATATTAGAGACGTAAAAAATAAAATTTAAATAAGGCACTCATTTATTCTGCGTTACTATATACGCTTTTAAAACAAAGTATGTTTTAGCGAATATATATGACATTCATAAACTTAAAATCCTTTAATCCTCAACAAATTTAAGTCTTCTTTTAGAATTTTCTTTCTCAACTTATTTATATTACAAGGCGTTGTGACAATGACATAAAATACACATGTAATTTTTTAGAGTTTAATGACCTCACAATTTTACCGTCTCACTAAAATATTTTTAAAAGTATTAAAATAAAAGAGATGCACATATTTAGTACTTAAAATAAAGCAGATGTGAATGAAATATACTTATTTTGCTTAAAAACGTACCAAAAAATCTCGTGCGGTTGAAAACAAGGTTTATTTTTCTCTTAGTATGACCTTCAACCTTCTACAGATACGTCGAATCGTAGAGCGCAGACGAGTGATTCTGAAGAAGTTATGAAGAGGAGCAAACACCTCTCGAGCACTCTCTCCTTTCATGTTCAAAAAGTATAAACTTCCTCAGTATTAAGCTCGACTTCACACAATACTGAATATTGAATAGCTATGACATAAATATTTTGTATAAAATTTTAAAAATACTTTAAAATAATCGTTATGTTTTGTCTTTATATTTTATACAGTATTTTTGTTTTCGTACATGTCTTAATATAGACGCGCGTTATGAAAAAAAATGAGCAGTGAAATCATCTGAAACGATGAAACACCAGGGACACTGAAAGTGACTCTTAACAGTGATTTTAGCTGGAGTAAGTTATAAGTAAATTAGTATACTAACATTACGGTACTATTTTTAATATAGTACTGCATTCAAATAGAGTATGATAAACATATGAGACATATGAAAACAGGTATAAAATGCACCTGTTTAACAGACTATGTGTATTCCAAAATATTCCGGCTGCCGCCTTTCCGCATTCCCACTTGAAAATGAAAGGTGTTTTTCAATTAATCTATTTACGAGTGTTGGTTAGTACACAAAAAAAATGTAATTTCTTACAATTCTAAACTATTGTGGCGAGTAAAAATATAAGTAATGTAAATAATGTAAAAAAAACAATTATAAACATTTTAAAAAATTAAATATTACCTTGAAATTGAATTTATTTTTTCTACTCCCTTGAGTGGAAAACCAAAAACAAAGCCATAAAGATGACAGATGATACAACAAATGAACTACTTTAATTTATTAAAATAACGAAAATCTTATACTACGCTGCATTGACTGTATGAAGGTAAATTTCAATTTGCTAAAGAAATAAAGGGAATTAAGGCTATCAAAAAATCACTTAATCACATATAATCATGAATTTATTATTTGTTTTATAAACTACTAGCTGACCCGGCGAACTTCGTATCGCCTAACACAAACTTTATCGTATGGTATTAAAGTTCAAATTGACTTTTAAGTATTATCACAAATCTTTTGTATGGGAGTATAGAAGAGTGTTGTTTTTAGACTTTTTCAGGAAATTTTAAATTTTTTTTTTAGAATATTTCTCTCCGTAAGAACCATCCTCGTACTTCAAGGAATATTTTAAAAAAAGAATTAGCGAAATCGGTCCAACCGTTCTCGAGTTTTGCGCTTAGCAACACATTCAGCGACTCATTTTTATATTATAGATATTTGTTATCATTTCATCATTCAAATATAAAATAGACGTGGTAAAATCCATTGGCGAAGATAAGCGATAACTCATTTCCAAGCAATAACATTTTTCTCCGTTACGAAGATGCAGGGAAGTAATTGGCGGAAAAGTGTGGAGAAAATATTTATTGCAGTGTGCACATATTACTTCTAGATATATTGGATACGAACATTGCCCACATATTTCGGACACACATACACAATAATCTTTTAGTTTTAAGATTATTGAAATGAATAGAATTTAAATATCTGAGTAGGTATTGTTGTAAATTAAACATTCATTAGGTTTGACTAAGAAAGTGCTTATACCTTAGAGAAAGTTATAGTTAAATAAGTACAAAAAAAGGAAAGTATCTTTTTTATATTATTTAGACTGTAATAAATTATGTGCTACTCTAATGTAGTTTGGTATATATTCATAGCCTTGTATTTTGCCAATTGTATTTAATAACTGTGTCTGCTGGCAAACACAAGTGACGAAAAAATTATCAAGTAAATACACATTATTAGATATAACTCGAAAAGTACTTGACACCTTACGATTAAAAGAATTATCGAAAACAGTCCACCCAGTCAAAAGTTCTGAGGTAACATACATTAAAAAAATACAATCCAATTGAAAGAACCTCCACCTTTTTTGTTTTCTTTTACTTTGAACTATGTTATAGCTGAGTCTAACTGGATATAACTAAGTATAAACGTCATACAAATTACGTTATTATACGTCCACCTAATTTAGCTACGAACGCTATTATTTCGCAATTACTCATGGTAGAACTACCGAATATGATGGATAGATGTAATGAGTATTAATATGTAACCCAGACGTTGCCCTATAATAACACACAGACTTAATTAGATTACATTTGTACCTGTAAGCTTCGGTGTTATTTTAGTTGCAACAGATAAAATGTAACAGCTCGACAAATGATCTTTTCAGCAAAATCATTGGTGAGTAGCGCTTTAGTATTCAGAGTGCTGCCACCTGTGTGATACAAATGGTTATTTAAAATTCTTTGTTTTGTTTTAAACTAGACGAATCGCATAATTCCACACACTACTATAATACCGAGCTAATGTAAAAGTCAGTAAACTAAATTTAGTACTTTTTTATTTTGACATCATTACATTTATTTTATGAATACAGTTGTAAAGTTCCGTGTAGTGTCAGCTGAGTAGAATAGCATCACCCCCTTTCTTACCGTGGGTGTCGTAAAAGGCGGCCGAGGGATAAACCTGGCTCAAAATCATCAGGGTCTTGGAGAAGGAAAACTTCATTTGAAACCCGGAATGGGGTCTCCGTCAAGCATTCGTGTCATAGCTCTGAAATGCGAAAGACTCCTGCAGCCAAACTGGCTACACACGTATCGACTCGTCATTCCTGTAGGCCTAGCCAATGAGGTCGAGAGGGTGGCGCAGAGCTTAGGCAACTCTGCGTTTTCCTGAAAAGTGCCCTAGGCGACACAGTGTCTGTCTGACACTGTATCGCCTAGGGCACAAAAAATATGTATAAATTGTCTGCAATAGACGGACTAAGCCAATGAATGAGCAAATCGAAAGGATAACTTAGAATAAATTATAACAATTATAATAATCCTTCTCTTATATGAAGAAATAGGCCAATGCCCAGCAGTTGGATGTTATAGGCTGACTCGTGATCGCGAAATTGTAAAACGTTTTGTCACGTTACAATATAAAATATAGAATTACCTCATTCACATTTGATATGTAGACAACTATATAATAAGAAATATAATAAGAAAAACTATAAAATTACTATCTGACCCCGCAAACGTTGTTTTGCCATATATTTTATTAACCTTCTCAATCCCTTCCCCCCTGACGGAATGAAAAATACATGTTGGCCGATTCTCAGACCTACCCGATATGCACACAAAATTTCATAACATTTTATTAACGTCTTAACAACCCCTCCCCCCCTTATAACTTAGGGGTATGAAAAATAGATGTTGTTCGATTCTCAGAACTACCCGATATGAACACAATCGGTGAAGCCGTTTCGGAGGAGTTTAACTACAAACACCGCGACACGAGAATTTTATATATTAGATTTTGGTTCATATATGAATGAAGATGAATAAAATACTCTTGATACTACTTATTCTTGTCTATAATTATTATCAGTATATAAGTTGTAGGCGAGGGAAAATTTTATCAATGCTTAAAATAGTTTTTCGTTTAAATCAAAACGTCAAAATTTCAAAGTAAAATCATTAATTTCCATTGTATGTAAATAGTATGTAGTTTTTCTTTCAATATCTCGCCGAGTTTTAAAAGTTTTTATCTCTAAAACGACGTAACGATAGGTAATATTGAGAAGAAATCTAAATGTAGGGTAGTTTTAGAATTTAACCTAATGTGTAAGTGTATTTCAGATTTTACAGCTTGAACATGGTTATAATTAGACTGTCTAACCTTCTAAAACTTAATATTTTTGGCACAAATTAAGAGTAATATACTACGAGTTAAAGAAACTTCTTATCAACTACTTTATTAAAGGTTGCCTGGAAGAGATCGCTATAAGTGATAAGGCCGCCTGTACATACATTATTTGTTTTGTATCTAATCGTTCTAAAATGTATCTTTTTTTTGTGTGTGCAATAAAGTTTAAACAAAAATTTAAAAAAAAATGATCAAATTCAATTAAATCTGAGGAGTATAACTTCACCGCTTATTTCCGTCTCCCGTCCAGGAAGCAGTCGTCACTTTAAATTATGCACTTTTTATATGGTATTAAATTAAATGAATAAGGAAGAAAATGAGAATCGTGGTTATCAAAACAAAATCAAATCTTCTACCGAGATTTGATTTTCATTCCGAGCGGGGAATCTAACCTAGTTTAGTCGCCTACACGGCACCACTATACCAGAGCGGTCACATCAAGCAAGTTTGATCGTTATTCATATAGCAAATTTGGTACCTAGCATCGACAGCGAAGCTAAACTAACGAGGAAACAAAAAAGTTAACAAGAGACCTACATTTTTCTGCTTAATTGACAGAATGATTTATATAGCTGATCCGTTTCTGATTTCTTTCGCAAAAAAGATTCATACAATATCTAGACTCTGATAATTAAATATAAGATTTCACATATATTTCCATTTGTAGTATAAAGCAATTATTTTTACAGTGAGTACTCTAAATGTAATAACGGATTTCTTATTTTCTTTTACTTCATCTAAATTACCTAAGTATTTTTTTACTCTGCAATATTATATTTGCAATACAATATTATATTCCTTAAATACACTTGATGTGGAATGTCTGAAATGTATTCTTCTACTGTAATTAATTATCATATGTCTCATTACCGAGTGTGGGTCATTTCTCTGCTAATGGTGTACAGTTGTACGCAAATTTGCATTAGTATTATCTGACACACCATTGTATATTTGATTAATTTACATAGACAATAGTGCTTTCTTTTAAAATAAATGATGTGTACAAAACAAAAAATACCAAAGATGAAAATGAGGTTTTACTGCTACACAAAAAATAGAAATAAAACTTCTGTATAAAGAACGAGAAAGATGACAATTTTTTTTTATGTAACTAGGTCCGCTGATGAAACAAGCATACGGCTCAGCTGATGGTAGGCGATGACCGTAGCGCATAGACGCTTGCAATACACGTTGCCGACCCTATCTCCAATTCCCCCCAGGCGCTACCTTTGAGCTCACCTTACTCACCAACAGGAGCACTGCTTGAAAACAGTATTATTTTGCTGTGATCTTCTGTAAGGTAGAGGTACTAGGAGTAGCCCTAGTCGGGCTGCTCCGTATTTTGAGCAAGAAATTTTCTGCTGGCTCTATCTCAGTTAAGCTTTATCAAATTATAATCTAAATTTATATCACATAATCCCGTGAAGATTTTAGTTATTCTATCTTCAAACAGCTTAACGTTATAAAGAATATATAAATCATATTAAATCGATAGCTATATCTCGTAGAACATATCGAATATGAAGGCGGAATCTATTACAATCTTCACGCCGTTGCGCCTCCCGATCCGGAAATTATAACTCGATTGAAAGGCTCTAGCTACGACCCTCTACGACCCCTGAGATACATTAGGCAAGTATTAGAAAATTTAATTTGTAGATGACTTCGTTAATGACTTTATAGATTTATTGACGAGATATTTCGTACGAAAAAATAAAAGGCATTATTTGCTCACTTCAATTAAATATATTTATATATTAATACGTGAAGCAAAAACTTTTTACGAAACCTTTTTATGAAAATTGTACGAAATGAGGAGTATAAATGAATAAAAAAGGGGTTACACACACTACCATGTATTTGACACATACGCATATATATATATATATATATATATATATATATTTTTTTTGTTTATTATTACAGAAGTATCACAGAAGTATTACAGAAGTATTACAGAAGTACTTAACTGAGGTAGGGCACAGCAGGAAATTTCTTGCTCAAAATATGGAGCAGCCGGTCTGGGGAATTACCTCGACCTTACAGAAGACCACAGCTAAATAATACTGATTTTAAGCAGTATTATGTTCCTGCTAGTGAGTAAGATGGCCAGAGCTCCTGGGGGGGATTGGGGGTTGGGTCGGCAACGCGCTTGCTATGCTTCTGGTATTGCAGGCGTCTATAAGCTACGGTAATTGCTTACTATCAGGTGAGCCGTACGCTTGTTTGCCGACCTAGTTTCATAAAAAAAAATATCTATAGTCTTTGACAACAGAACCTTAATAACGTTCAAATTTGTAATTTAAAATAATTATGGTCGAATTTTCTCTGGGCGACCACTAATACCAATTAAACTACAAGCAACTTTTTACTAAGTAATTTGTGTCTAGCCGAAAATCTTAAACTATTGCCTCTTTGTTGTTCTCTAAAATTATTGAAATTAGTTCGAACAAAAAGGAACAACAAGGCTGACAACAGCTGTATACATTTTTAGTTGCAGAATAAAATAAAATTATAATTTTTGCTTCATGTTATCTATCTTGTAACTCTAATTGAGTTTTGGGAGTCATAATTACATTCATCTGATTCTCAAATAACTTGAGCTCCGGAAAGTAGAAAGTTAAGCCTTTTACCGATTTGCTTATCAAATTACCAAGTGGATAGCGAACATTTTAAATGTTTAACTAAGTACTTTATCTTTGTTATATGATTTATCTTTGATGGTACTGAATATGCAGGAGGGTAATAAATCGTTAAGATATACCTAAATATTATCATAAGGGTTTATGTGCAGTGTACGTTCTTTGGAATATCTTAAAAATATGAATATGAGATAACGTATTTTCGATTTTTGTACACCTAATCTACCTAGTCCTGGTCTAATAATTACCCTCACATGTTTAAAATCCCTAGTACTATTTTTCTGTACTGGTTATTGAGACCATTGCCTTTCGGTCATTTGCAATACTGTATTCATCATTATACAAGTCTCCCGGTGTAGTACTAGCTTAGCGTTGTTTGCTGTGTCACCAATATTTTGTAATTGTTCCAAATATTCTCATCTAAACTACCACCCTAAAAATCTATAAACAATTTCATGTCGTTGTCAAGGAATATTTTTGGAATTTGAAGCTGAATTTCATATTGGAAAGTGTTAATAAATATTGAAAGAGAAGATCGATGATATCTAAAAAGGGATTTTAATTATAAAGATTTCATAAAGAATCTTTAGCGACTTAAATAAAGACTTAAGTAAAGTCGCTTAGACCGAATATAAAATCATCATATCAAAAATTTCGATCTAGCGGTTACATCGTTCCATAGCTTAATTGGCTAAAGTGCCGACACGGTAAGTCAAAGATGCAGATTCGATCCCCGCTGGAACGGTCGATTTTTGATATGATATTAAAAAATTGTGTAGGCTTAAATAAAGTTGACTCGATTGTTGACGACAAACCGATATGAAACGAAAATATGTCTTTGTGCTCTGGTACCTCCAAAGCAGTAAATATGATACAAAATGAAAGGACGAAAATAAGCGTAAGGGTTCTTTGTGTAACTGATAAATATCACCCCACGCGTTTCTGTCTTACAAGTTTTTAGTGGTTCTTATTACAAGGACAAAATTACTAATAATTGGACATACATATATATAAAGGGGATAAACTAGATACAAAGAGTTAAAATTTTATTAAGTAGTGACCCTGCTTTCTGCTCCGAGGGTTCTGGGTTCGATTCCCACTCCGAGTCTGGGTGTAATATAAATATTTATTTATATATGTATTATTTATAAGTAGGGATATCGAAAAAAAATGTAGCTACCAGTCGGCTGTTACCTATAACACAAGCAATAAGTTGCTTACTTTAGGCACAGACGACCGTGTGTGTATTATGTAGATATTTATTTATTTATTATTGTTTATAATATTATAAGTTTGTAGTTATAAATTTATAAAAGCGAAAAATAGAATTACTGTGCGTAGAGACGAGTAAGTATTTAGTCAATTTTCAGTTAAGCCTCTTGACATAACTAGTAATAGTCAATCAGGTAAAAAATAATTCGTTTCGTTTCACAACTATTAATCACTTTTTATTTAATTAAAAGTATGCTGACTGAGTGTAATCCAGGCCTAACATCAATTCCTTTCAAAGCTCCCAAAGTAACGTCAAGATTCTTTTTCGTGTCACTTGCGGCTGAAACAAAAGCTAAGATCATTGTATTCTTCTAACAAGAAACATCTTTTGTGGTATTCCAGGTTTTCTTTACGTGGTTAGATGTGATACACATCACTTCTATTGTTTAAATGTAATTAAAATTACTCTCGACTGCTTAAAGGTAACTGAAAATGAAACTAAATGTATTAATTTTTATCATTAATTTTAACTTAATTTGTCTGAGATAAAACTTCTATAAAACTTTCGTCTTGATTAATTATTGATATTGAGTGAAATTATTTTATAAATGTTAATTTTTGTTGTCTGTGAGTTGAAATGTTTTATATAAAGATCAGTTTAATTTAATCATAATTCGTTTTAAAAATAATTATTATATTTTTTAATTTTTCCAACCGCAACTTAACACCCTCCCCCTTTTCTAGTAACATTTTAAACATATGTCGTCCTAGTAGCAAAAGTTGTATGACGTCATGTGTCAACAAAACTTTGGGGCTTTATAACTGGCACATGTTCGTAAATATGAATATCATAAACTAAAGCGGGCTAATTATCGTTTCAAAATTCTGTTTTACATTTTGCCTGTATATTTTTTTTTTTTTTTTTTTGTAAAATCACGCATAGCTGTTGGTCTCAGTTGTTTTCAAAGACACCTGATAGCGATCGTTAGGTACTATAGTAAGGAATATATTCACCAACCCGCAGTGCTGAGACCCTTCTTAGGTGAAGGGTCCATGTAGGTATGGACAAATTAGCCTGTTCCCATCAGTGCGAAATTACAGGCTAAATCTGTAAATAAAAACATATACAACTATATTTACCCAAAATTAAAAGGAGACAGGTTTAAAATTATACTTATAAATTTCTAAAGTTTGAAACAATTATGAAGTGGAATAATCAAATCTACACATATAATAAAATGGTGGGAAAATCAAAACTGTACATTGAATATTTTTTTAAAAGAATACTTGGGGTGTCATCTACAATCGATACCGAAGCCAAAAATTTTTAGAATTTTTGTCTGTTTGTCTGCTTGTCTGTATGTATTTCCGGGATAAACTCAAAAAGTACTGCATGGATTTACTTCAAATTTGGCACGAATATAATTAAGAAGTCGGGTCATCATATAGGCTACATATTATCACGCTATCACCTACAGGGAACGAGCAGAGAACCTTTATTTTTTCAAGGCATTCTGTAACAACGTGTAAGCTAACGACGCATATTTGAATTTTGTTGCTATTATGTTAATAACCATGCTATAAGTTAGCTTCACACCATAAAAATCACGCAATATAAGTAACTTAGGCCGATTAATATGATTAAACGAATATAAGTAGTATCAAGATAATTTTAAAGCTGCGCCATGTATGAGATTTCAAAAACATCATCATAACCACTAATGTTGTTTATCGAGAAGTCCTATAAGTATGTATTCCCTATTCATAACCTATTCTGTATTCCTTATTCATTATTTTCTCCATCTGCTTCAGTTACAACTTATGACTTAATTCAGCAGAATCACCATAAAGTCATTTATTCAAAGCAGAAAATAAGCACTTTTTGAAGGTCAATTTTACAAAAGACAGTGTCCCTCTGTTACTGCACTTTCTGCAGATATGACATGTAAAGAAGAAACGGGTAAATAAATGTTATTTTAAAGGTATAATCGTAGGTATTTTTGCTGTATAGTGTTTACGCAGACGACGTCGCAGGCAGCAGCTAGTCGTTAATAATGTGTTTATTCGTTTTGTTACAGAAAACAGTATTAATTAAATACAGAATTGCCCTCTTGAGTTCTATACAGAAACTGTAAAAAAAGATCTTGAAAATATAGCAATGTCTAAACTACGCTTATTCGTTCTTTTTATTTCCATTTAATGGTCTACATTTAAATTCATTTAGCAAAAAAGATTCAACAGTTTCGAATAATTCAAACATTCATTAAAATGTTCAAGTTTAGTAATGTAATTTGCACTAGAAGAAACTGCTGAAGGCTCTTGTAAATAAATTTAATTTAGCGACATCCAAACTTTCGTTCTTTAAAGTTTAAAGCAGGTCTTCGAGGGTGAGAATTGAGGTAATTGTTGTTTGCAACTAGAAAGCTATAGCAAATAGAGCTGCAGTGTAGGAATAAAGAACGGTACATACATTAGTATGTAATAAAAATTTAATTTTGTGGGAGTTTGTGGATAGTAGAACATATAGGATACTTGTTACTCTTTCATGATAAAAGAACTTAATCGTTAAAATCGTAATTGTTATACCTATTTTCACCAATTTGAACCTCTGCGATTAACAAAAACCGCAAAAATGCAAAGCTAAACGATGGGCATTAACTATTATGTAAACTGTTTAGTTTAAAAACCTTTTAACACCACATTTAAGGTATATTTTCACAGAAAAATTATTACACCAAAGACCTCGTGTACTAGAGAACATTGCACCAACGCGTCATACAACGCGTCAACATACAAAGTGCATTACGTTCTTTTTTTTTCAAATTACTATTTGTTCTTCTACTATTACTTCCCTAGTACTAAAACTTTACTTCTCAGTTTCGTGCCCTTATTAATTGTATATTTTATACAATTTCAGTAAAAACAATTAACAAACAAATGTATCCTTGTAGTTACAATTTTATTTCTATTATTATACTGGATCGGCTCTGAGATTGCATTGTATACAAAACGTTAATGAATGGTAGGAAATCTAATTATTTTCTTTCTAAATCCATTCGCCGGTAAGCCGAAGAAATGAAACGAGTAATACTCGCAGTGGTGCCTCGGGAATTGAGTTGTCGAATGAAGCAATCTAATTTTTTTTATTCCCCATTATGGTTTTCTTATACTTACTCGCATGTGTCTACCTAAATCGAACCCTAATAAAAGACCACGTTTTATGTATATTTGGATTATTTATCAGAATACTCACTAAATAATATTGATATATATATCAATATTATTAACAGTATATATTACAGTATATATATATTATCTAACTTAACCTTAAAAATAAATATAATTGTATTTATTTTTAAGGTAAGATTTATTTTTAAGTTAAGATAACATTGAAAAGATTATTTAATAAACAGGGCTATGCTTTAGATTAAGAACCATCGAATTATGGGATTTTGGGGGGTGGAGGGAGGAGGGTGGAGAAGGAGCTACACTAGGTAACACTGCTATCATTCCGAAACAAATCGTTATGGAGATATCCATGGTCAAAGTTTTGAGATTAGAAGAAGAATTTAAGCCTTATTATAATACCTTCGAGTTCCGCGTCTAACTCTACCTTACCTCCCGGCGCTGCGGGGAGTGATACTCATGCTCCGTTCCGCAACTTTAATAAGTTATTTTCGAACAGGAGTACGTAAACACGGTCTCAACTGCAAGATCAACAAACGATACAACTTACGTTACTCGTGCTCCGTTCCGTAGCTTTCACATGTTATTTTCATATTTCACGCTTTATTTTCACATTCCACACGTTAATTTAACGTTTTCACACGGTTTTTTATCAAAATATATAAAAAAATTATTTTAAATAAATAAAAAATTAACCTAACCTGTGTAAGCTCAAAATTAGATTAGATCCTTCTGAAGAGTTATTAAAAGCTATAAAATATGTATATGCAAAATAAAAGAGTTTATAGTTAGCATAAAACATTTTTTATTTAATTCATGCATGTTTTTCACTTCAACATCTTTTTATTTTTACTTATTTATTGTTATATATTCAGTAACAATTATTAAAAATGAACTGAAATATTGAATATTTTTCGTATATAACAGTTAATAAGTAAAAATAAAATATATTAAGTAAAAAACTTAACACGAAATAAGGCTTCATGGTCTTAGACCTTTGCTTTTTACAGTTATTTAGACAAAAACAATGAATTTATGCTAAAATTGATTGGGAGCGAAACGATAAGTGGCGCGTCATTTTTTTAAAGCATCTATCTCTTAGTCGTTTAACATCAGTGGTATTGTTTGGTAAAAATCGTGTGAAAACGTTAAATTAACGTGTGAAATGTGAAAATAGCGTGCGAAATGTGAAAATAACATGTGAAAGCTACGGAACGGAGCATGAGTAACGTAAGTTGTATTGTTTGTTGATCTTGGAGTCGAGGTCGTTTTTACATATTCCTGTTCGAAAATAACTTGTAGAAATAACATGTGAAATATGAAAATAACGTGTTAAATGTAAAAAAAATGCTTATGGAATGTGAAAATAACGTGTGAAAGCTACTAAATTCTTCTTCTAATCTCAAAACTTTAACCATGGATATCTCCATAACCATGGGGTTCCAAAGTGTGGCAGTGGTACCGGGCGTAGTGTCCCCCCCCCTCCCTCCCCCGTCCCCCTCAAAATCCCGAAATACGGTGGTTTTTAATCTAAAGCTTTATCATAAACAGTTATCGAATACAAATAAAATGATTTACTGTTAATTAATTTTTTTTTAAACTTAGAGTTCAAAAATGTTAAAGTTTAGTATTTACAAAAAAACTTTTATTATCTATTTTATAATTTAATATTCAAAATTTCCAATTTTTCAATTCATTTGTTTTATAAGCTGCGAAGCTGCATGATGTGCCAGACCTGTTGCTTAATCGATTCGCGATGTTACCGATCGCGTAGCTTCACTTACTGAGCGTATCGCTTTCATTACCTAAACTTGTTGTAATGGGTAACCAAAAATTTCATGTGATTTTGGTGTTTTCGGTACTTTTTATGATGAAGAAATTAGTCGTTTGTTTAAGTTTTTCTCTAAAACTGTAACATCTACGAAATTAAGCCTAACACTACAAAGTGTGTATTATTGTATATATTATTGTGTTGTAAAAATTAGCTGCTTTATCATAACTTTAATCTTAAAAGTGTATGTTACTTTTGGTTCAATCTCAATTGAAAGTGCGTTTTGGCAGATTTTGACAAACACTCGTAAATTATGACGAATCAATCCACCGGTGGTGGACATTTTGTGTAATATAGTACTCGAATGAGTTTATGTGGCATCTTATTATTAGTGATTGTAATTTATATTCTTTCATGTATCTTAATAAAATAAAATAAAAATAAAAATATATATTATATTTTATAAGTTGTCGCCTATACTTATACTTTATTAAAATATAATGACATAAATAATTAAATGTATTTTAACACGCACATGGCATTCCTTAGGTTGGCAATTGAATACCTATGTTATGTTGAATACCTAGGTAACACCACTTATATATAAAAAAAACTTATAATAATATTCGATTTTCTTGTACTTAATATTACAAACTCTGCTTTCTATCTACGTACATAAATATACACTTAAATCAAAGTTAGAGTAATGATATAAATACACTCCAAAACAAGGAAATGAAATATGAATATTATCTCTATTACAATTTAACTAGGATAATATTATACAGATCTACAAAATCCCTATCAGAGAGCTCCTAATTCAACATCGCGCCGACATCGACATCACGCGATGCGAGCAACAGCGCATAACTGGGACGAATACATTTTACAAGACATTAATTACTCGACTCATTAACAGGATTAACAACATTCGAGATGTTGGACTGACGAAAAAGATACTTCTTGACATCTACGTAATGTATTCGTATGTATGTAATGAACGGGTATAGTATCGTAAGTCTGATATATGTGATAGTCTTAAAAGATACATATTCTACATGAACGGCCCTTCCGTTCAAAAGAAAGTCTGAGATTGAAGATCTTTATCATGACATGATTCTTCATCCTTTTATTCTAAATATAATTTAAAAAATTAGACCCAGATAGACCAAAACGTATATCATTTGCATGTGTTTGATAAAATGATAAAACGATGCAGCAATTTGATAAAACCATTACAAATTGATTAAAATGTCAAAGGATATTAAATTCCAACGACCAATATTCAGGCGATACTTATGCTTTTTATTACGACAGAAGCAATAAAATACGCAAAAAAACAGGAAATTTTCGGGCAAAATGTGTTCACATTTTACGACTATTAGTAATACGGAAGCTGCTTCAATTTTTCTATATTACTTAAGATTTCCGTGCACAGTTCAATTTTTTACAAAAAATTAATAATATTGTGATATCGGCACTAAGCCGTACGATAATTACGGTAAAATGCTGTTCTTATTCCACTGCAGATCACTTTAGGCTGTAAATCTTTCCCCTAGCTATTTTTACCATCTTTGAATAAAAGAGTTTGGTTCTTTATTTAATCTCGTACATCAACTTTAGAAATTATATTGAACTATTATTAGTTTAATTTTTTTTTTCCTTAAATTGATTAGGGGATTTTAAAATGTTTTTTAGAACCAGAAAAACAGACTAAATTCGATTTTCTTCTTGAGACAAAGTTCGAAAATATTAGAAACAAAAGTCAACGAATCGATAGCGTATAAGTAAAACCGCTGGTAACAGCTAATGCCGTATAACATAAATCAAAACAATCACTACACATTACGTCGATTAAACGAACCAAGCTTGGAGATAAAAATGATTTATTACTAACCGATACAAGACAATACTGTCTTTTTAGTAATTTTACCTTACATGAGGAACTTGAGTTAATTTGGATATATTTTCTACATATTGTTACGTTCATTTTTTAGCATTTACAATATTTACACCGTACATATTTTATTATATACAAAACGTTATGTATGTTACTCACAGAAAAAAATGTATACATTATCCTTTACCATATTTAATTAATTTAGCAATATTTTCCGCAGCTGCAAAGCTAAGTTATTATACCAAGTCCGAAGCCTCGTTACATTAATACAAAAACTCCAAAGATCCTTTATCCTTTGTAGAAGAACGAGAAATGCATTTTTATTTAAAAACTTTTTTATACAATATTCAAAAAACCGTAGCACTTAAAATGTAAATATTTTATTTCGTTTGTAGAATATCTTTTATAATGACAAATTTTAAATATTAATAAAAGAACATTTTTAGACATTATTTTAAAAGCCTCAAAAATAATAAACTTTGATGAGAAATTTGAATTTTTATGTGTTTCTATCTCAAGATTTATTTTAATTTTAAGAAATGTACTGTTTATTTATTAAGTAAGATTATACCTGTTTTGACAATTAATATTGAAATTCAATAAATTTATCTGAAAATGTTATGATTAACTGAATCATTGTGTTCTTAACATTCAAATCAGTGTTAAAATCTTTTACTTAAAAAAAAATACAAATAAGATCTGTATCATTGTAATATAGTTATGTTTGTTCGCAAATGAAAAAAAAAACAATTTTATTTACACCGACCAGTATTGTAACGAAAGTACTTGAAAAACATAATCAAGTATATTCGCATTATTTGAGATAAGTCAAAAAGCACTCGTCAGATCTATTTAGGTTATATTTATTTAAGAATGGATAGAAGCTTTTACAAATGACTTAAACATAAACGTGCCGATCGCAACGACGGTTACTGGATGACTTCCTTAACGATTTACAATATACCTTACATTATATTAACATTTTATGAACATACAGATTTGTACCACATTACAGATTATATTGCGTCGCTTACAATTAGGAAGTCTAAAAAATATACCTCTATTAAAGTAATTATCTTAAAAAAGATTCTACTTGAGACAAAGAAAAGAGGCTAGTTTTTTTTTTATTATTTATTATTTTATTGTAAAAAAAAATAAAAAACTAGCCTCTAGACTAAACTAGTTGTAATATGTATACCAGTCGGCTCTTACCTATAACACAAGCATTAAATTGCTTACTTTAGGAAAAAAAATCGTAGGCATTAGAATAGTAAAAATATTTTATGAAAACTCATATAAAATTGCCTCGCTGCGTAAGTAGCACGTAGTCTTTCCCTACGTGTTTTAAGCGTCTCGAAAAGTTGTTAATCTAGTTAAGGAGTTGAGTAATTAGTGTCTGGGGAAATGTTTTCATCTCAACTGTAGGCTGTCTTTACAGAAATGAATCTTACCATTAACGTATACATATTTTCAAATGTGTGTAACAAACACGTACATATATGTATTAACTTGATATATAAAATACGTAAAGGTTTTAAGTCTTCGTGCGCGCTTATATATTAATGTACCAGTTACACAATTGTTTGTTTGCAAAAGAAAAAAAAAGTGACTTCAATTCACATCGACAAAAGCGGGTTCGATCACCGCACATGGCAAACAAAAACTGCAACAGGCACCTACTAAACAGACAGTTCGTTTATTATTATAACATTATTTTAATATATATTTGATGATAATGATGACTACTTTCTCTACAATTAGTAAGCAGGTAATAAAATTTGAAATTAAAAGTTACAATACTCCATTTTCATCTTAATATTCTAGATGTAGCACTTGTTCTTTCTGTTTGCCGGAAAATGGATTGAGGGGCGAGAAATAATTAGATCTTCCTTTCCATTAATTATAATTAATCTCAACTTCTAAAATGTAAAATGAAAAATAAGACTTTTTAAAGTCATTAACGAAAACAAAGATTTATTCGTTGTTATAAATGCGAATTAGTATCAATAGTTATAAATGTATTTTATTGTAATGTTCGTATTTCATATAGTCTTCAAGTATTGATACGAAGCTATTATACAAATGAGTGTAAGGTTTGTCCTAAAGGGACAAGCTACACTGCCCTTTCGCCTAATTTCTAAGCAATATAAATTACTGTAATAGTTTTACCATAGAAATTGTAACTACGAGTGTAGTTAAGGTCCCAACGTCATTACGTCAAAATTGATGATCGCATAATTAAGCTATCTTCTTTACTAGATTTTATCCATATTCGTAACTGCGTTGATTTAAGCATACAATATATCAAAATACAGTGTATTTTGTTTGTGACTAATAACTATAATTGTTATTTATGTATCTACAAAATCGATTTTATTTTTATTGTTTTTCCTGATGTACCTACTAGAAACTCTAATAATAAAATATACAAATAAGACTTTAAATAGAAAAGAAATATTGAAAATATAAAAGATACATCGATGATCGTCAAAGGTTTTCTTAAATGTCATTTTTCTTTGGTAATAAAAAAATGTTGTTTCCCTACCCTAAATGCTTTGTCACATATTATTTCGAATTTCTTATAGGTATATATTTATAAGTATCAGATATATTTTATAGTAATTTTAATTTGTTACTAGAACAATAGCAACTACAACAGGTTTTTGTTTTTCTTTATTATAAATAAAAATATTTTATAAGAACAATTCGCGATTGACTTTTTATGTCATACATTTTTTATCAATATTTTAAATGTACATTCATTTTTCTCTGTAAGTAGGTAATATGTATTCCACTTAGTAACTCAACGGTTGACTGAAACACGTCCCTTTTGAGAATGATTATGCCTTTGAACACTTCTTATACATCTATCCAAATAATGACTAAGTATATTTCAGAACGTACAGAATTATTTTTTATTTCAGCATACATAATGCCTTTTACAAAAAGGTGTGCAACTATTACATTATATGAAAAATAAATGGCATACCAAGCATCTAACAAATAATTTAACATTCAACAGTGTATTTGTATATAACGAGTGAAGTTGAAACACAAAGAGTCGTAGCAGTTTACATTGGGTCTTTGAGAAACTGAGCTTTTTGTTAGCCGTACGGGTTGTACCTGTTGAACGAGCATTTTCGTGTAGTGTTGTGTACACGGGAATTGCTAGCCCTTTGCAAACATTGAGCTCGGAAAATTGTAAGTTCTTCGTGTAAGCTGAAACGGTGTATTTTTTTTTTTTGTTTTCTATATTTTTGCATTCTGCAGAATTTACGTACTTTACCACATAAATTACTAGTTTAACACAAACCACTTACTAAACTTATTATAAAATTATTTTAACATTAAAAAATATATATACGCAATTCGTTTAACACAATTTATTACGAATACAAAATTGTTATATGAGTTAAGTTATATCGTGGTTGGCTAAGAATTAAATGTCTGTGTACGAAACACAATGGGGAACCTTCATAATTCTAAAAATATTGAAATGAATGATTCACGAGCTTTTTCACTGAGATGAAATATCCTACTCAAATCTGAAGCAGCCTGAGTTGAGTTCCTCAACCTTATAAAAGATCACAGCTGAATATCACTGCTCCTGCTCTGAAGTATTCTTGTTTTCCTATGGTAAGTCAGGTAGCCAGAGCTACTGGAGAGTGTCAGGGGTAGGATCAACAACGCGCTTGCGATGCTTTTTTTTATATCACTAGTTCGGCAAACAAGCGTACGGCTCACCTGATGGTAAGAGATTAGCGTAGCTTATAGATGCCTGCGACACCAGAAGCATCGCAAGCGCGTTGCCGACCCAATCCCCAATCCCCCCAGGAGCTCTGGTTTCCTTACTCACCAGCAGGAACACAATACTGCTTGAAAGCAGTATTATTTAGCTGTGATCTTCTGTAAGTTCGAGGTACTTCCCCAGTCGGGCTGCTCCATATTTTGAGCAAGAAATTTCTGCTGTGCCCTACATCAGTAATGCTGTGCCCTACCTCAGTTACTTCTGGTATTATTCGTGTTCATAGTCTCCGGTAACTGTTTACCATCAGATGGCCCGTACGTTTGTTTGCCAACATAGACGTAAAATTAATCAAATAAAATCTGCTTAAATAATTTAAGAACCGCTGACAAATAACTACTCACATACAATCAAGTCAACTTGTTTAAGCTGACGAAAATATAAATTCTTAACAAACTTCGTAAAGTTTTGCAGTTGTTCGTACAATATTTTATTATTTTCTTCAAACAAGTTTCCTCTACGATAAAATAAAATAAGCGTTAAGTAGCTTCGGATTAAATGCGACTTCGCGTTTAAGCTTGTTGCTTGTTCACGTTATCTCATGCGGATTTTATTTTAAGCTACAAGTGACACGGAAAAACATACTTGTTTTGTTCCCTTATTACTTTAGTTATAAGTTGTGAAATTTCGTGAATCTGAACTCCGATTTTGTCATTCCTTTTTTTTACAATAAATAACATGCCAGTCGGTGAATAAAAAAGAAGGAATGAAGAAAGAAGAAAAAAGCATGTCTCAAGACAAAACTGTGATATACAGATTGTATTTAGAAGGCCTAATACAATCTGTTTGTCACAATAACATCTTATCTCTTTACTTAACAGAAAAAGATGCCTTGTCTAGCCAATTACGTTACACAAAAGCGTTAATAATAGACATATTTAATAGACTTATAAATAATTGTCTCAAAAAGCCTTACATTTAAGCTACTTTTCGTCTGCATTTCTCGCAGTTAAAGGCTTCGTTCGCAATGCAGCAGACTCATAAATGATTGCACAGTAAAGTAAGCTAATATTTCAAATGCTAATGCGATTGGCACAATTTATTTAAACTTTATTAAGATATAATATGCACTTTTCACTTCAATGATTTCCGTGGCTTTGGTATATTAGTATTCTATAGTCCTTGTTTGTGTAATGAAGTCAATGCGTACTTGATATTTAATGTTCCCGGTTCAAGTCATCTTTGAGGGATAATATATAGCGTCTGAAACTTGCAGGCCGCATGCGGCTGCATCGCGAGAAATTCCATCATTCAGAAGTATTTTAAGCAACTAAATCAAAATTAAAGTACGGAATATAATGTCAAACTTTTAAGGTTCGTTGAGTTCTTCATTTGCACAACATTGTTATAACACCTATTATGCCACAGTAATCAGACAAGAATCTTGTTTGTAAAATCGACAAAAAAAAAAATACAACTGAAACCCTATTACACTACTATACTACGACTACAGATCAATGTCCATCAAAACTGACCTAATGAACCTGCGAAGATGTCTATGTCTATGGTAAGAAAAACTGTATTCAATTCTTTTTAACCGACTTCCAAAAAAGGAGGAGGTTCTCAATTCGACAGTATTTTTTTTTATGTATGTTACATCAGAAGTTTTGACCATGTGGACCGATTTCGACAATTTTTTTTTAATCGAAAGGTGGTGTGTGTCAATTGGTGCCATTTAAATTTATTTGAGATCTAACAACTACTTTTCGAGTTATATCTAATAATGCGTTTTTACTTGACGCTTTTTTCGTCGACATACGTTGTATTATACCGCATAATTTTCTACTGGATGTACCGATTTTGACAATTCTTTTTTTGTTAGAAAGGAGATATCCCTAGTTTAGTACCATGATAAGGAAACCAGGATCTGATGATGGGATCCCAGAGAAATCAAGGGAAACTTTCGAAAATCTGCAATAACTTTTTACTGGGTGTACCGATTTTGATAATTCTTTTTTTGTTGGAAAAAAGATATCCTTAGTTTAGTACCATGATAAGAAAACTAGGATCTGATGATGGGATTCCAGAGAAATCGAGGGAAACTCTTAAAAATCCGCAATAACTTTTTACTGGGTGTACCGATTTTAATAATTTTTAATTTAATCGAAAGCTGATGTTTGTCATGTAAAAATTTTATTGAGATCTGATAACTACTTTTTGAGTAATCTTTGATAAAGCGTAGTTATTTGACTATTTTTTCGTCGATCTACGTTTTATTACTCGTCGATGTAATTGAAGTCGGTTTTTTTTCGTTAGATTTATTATAAATAACGAGACGATATTCTGGGTACACCCAAATAATTTGATTCAAGAGGGGAGGATAGTCAATTATACGATTATGCAGTAACTTGATTAGATATCGCATTATCTTATTACTTTTTAATAAGCTTTTTAATTAAGAGAAGACGAATGTACATAAAATATACATAAGTAAAATATCCCTCTGCTATAATTAAATAAATAACTCTAAGTTGTACATACGAAACATTTGGGCAATAGTTCTAAATAGTGCTTTTAGTGTTATTTATGCGAAAAGATATTACCTTCCGCCGATTCCTAAATTACAACACTCAGTCCAGCCAACTGTGTCTAAAACAGTTCTGTCATTAATCACAACCGACACATGAACCGTTTATGAATTCCAATACTGCTAATTGATAACTACTACTAAAATACTTACTATTCGCTATAAAATGAAATATTAACTACATTTTCATAAAATTTTGATATAAATTATAAGTATTAACGGGAATTTTTTTTTTTCTAATATTCAAAATGCAAATTAATGTCAGGTAATAAATTTTATGGCTCAAAACTATATCGAACTTTAACTGGTGATAAATAATAAAAATTTATTGCATACACATCCACCGCTATTTTTCAGTATGGATACATAAATATGTCGATGTTTTGATGGATTCTTTTTTCAGAGAACATTCGCACGACTTTAGCGCATTCTAACGAAGTCGCTAAAGTCGGTCGGTTTTTTTCTCTGTTTTTACTAAATTTTTATCGAACAGCAAATTTTAGAAACACATTAAAAACACAGATTTACAAGTCAAATTAAAATTGCATTAAATATAAAACACGTTTATTATCAAATAAAAGATTCCAAAAGTGTTTCAGCTATATTTGTAGGCTATATTGCTTACATTGTGACCAAATGTTGTATAATAAATTTTAACTTCCCAATTTTCCGATATTTTCCTTTTACGAATGGCTTAGAAGGCGTTGCATACAACATTTTTAAGTGTCGTAAAACAGACCGATAGCGCGACTAGCTTATAAAACGTGTGGCGATATTAGAATTATATAAAATAGCCTTCACTCTCCGACAAAACTTGGTATTTTTTCCTACTAAACGAAATAGTATACACGCTACAATTCACATCAGTTACGTTTATTATACTGACCCCTTAAATAAAACTCCTTTTGTATCCATCTTAATTGTTTAGAGCGGAGTACTACCAACATAATTTAACGAAGTCACAGCCGCGGTTTCAGCAACTGACTGTTTCACTAGAGGTTGTTGGTTCTATCGCACCATATGAGAATTTTTTATATAGGCCATATATGTAAATATTTGTTGAACACTGATCATTTGGATTATTTTTACACCCGAAAATGTCAGACACAGATCATTTGGTTTTGTTTGTAAATCCGAAAGTTTTTCTAAAAGCTATAGAAAATATCATCTTTATCATCCAATTATATGCGATGACGCGTTGGCGCAATGTTCACAGCACTAATTTGTGCGCTGGCGGCTGCGGGTTCGATCCCCGCATATGACAAGCATTTTTATTGGCCATACAGATCTTTGCCGTGATCTGGGTGTTTGTACTGTCCTTGTGGGTCTCCTCGCCGTGCCTCAGAGAGCACGGTAAGCCAGTTATTATCATAAAAATTTGATAGCGATCGTTACTCAAAGTAGGGAATATATCCGCCAACCCGCATTGGAGCAGCGTGGTGGATGAAGCTCTGATCCTTCTTCAACATGGGGAAAGAGACCTATGCCCAGTAGTGGGATATTACGGGCTGAAGCGTATATGCGTAAGAAGTTGGACCGATCCATGCTTAAAATGTATAAATTAATTTTAACGTAATTTTCAGTCTAAAATCGATAAGTACTTCAAAGTTTTGTGTATAAAAGTTGGGCGTCATGATGTCATAAATGAATTATGGGAAAATCCTAAATATAAAACTTAAGTAAAATCAATTTGATCAAGCCGAAAAACAATACAACGACTATATTACTTGCAAACTCTAAAAACTGCTATTTAACTTTTGAAAATACGAACCCGGGACATCTTAATTTTAATGTCCCGGGTTCCTTTTGTGTAATTAGTTAATTATCAATAATGCTGTTATATTCTGTAACTGTAGATCCTTGAAAGAGTACTTTAATTCTTGATAAGTGATCTAGTTTCACTTAAGGTCACCAACCCGCCTGCCCAACGTGGTGACTATGGGCAACACACATGAATTCACGCCATTTTTGGCGCGAACTTGAGGAAACCTATATCCAGCAGTGGACTGCGATAGGATGAAGTGATGATGATGAGTGATGATCTTGTTTCCATCAATCCCTAACAAATTGCTGATTAGAGATTACTGTATAGAACAGAATACATTACTTAGGTTTATAATGTACCTGATGTTGTAATGTAGATTTTTCAAATTGTTAATTGATTTTGCTATCATTATCATAACTTATCACAGTCCACTGTTGGACTTAAGCCTTCCTCAGGATTCGCCATAAGCCACGATCTCCCGCTTTCGCTATCCAATCACTACCAGCCTGTTTACGTCATCGTTCCATTTAGCTAAAAGGCGTTCATCACTTCGTTTGCCAAACCATGATCTCCATTCGGGAACTGCTTACTCCACCGCCCATCGCTTCTACGACATATGTGACCAGCCCACTATCACTTCAATTTGCTACACTTTTGAACCAAGTCAGTTAATTTGGTCTTCTGCCGGACAGTCTCATTTCGGACCTTGTCCCTTAGTGAGATCCCGATTAAAGACCTCCCCATAGCTTTCTGAGTGAAATCCAGTCGGCGTGTCAGCTTCATTGACACGTGCCATTGTCACGTCTCCGCTCCACATGTCATAACTGGTACGACGCATTGGTCAAATATCTTGGAAATAAGCATTGTGACGAGGATGTCCCTAAGACATGACGCAGCATCACAAAAGCTGCCTAACCCAGTTATACTCATCTGTTGATCTCAGATTCGTTGTTTTCTCTACCAATCTGTAATTTTTGCTCGAGGTAGATATAACCCTAGATAATCTCTAAGGTTACATCTTCGACAAAAATAGGTTCGCGAATAATGTGGTCGTTGAACGTATTCTTGGTCTTATCTAAGTTCCGGTATTGTACGTACTCATCATACTGTTGATCACTGAGATATCCCTAAATATATGCTTCTTATCCTTCATAATGAAATTTCAATCTCGTTCTTCACCAACACTTGGAGTTTCTTTAGGTCCACTTTCTTTTGGCCTTTTTCTGAAAGAAGGTGTTTATACAGAGCAGCTCATGTATACTGAGAAAGTTGACTAGCATTTGACCTCTCTGATTTCTACGCCCATAACAATGTGGTCCCAAACACATTATGGCGAAATAAATGTTTCCATTTTAAAAATAATAACAATAATAAAACAATACCAAATGATTCATTTTACTGAAATGACCGGTTTAAGATGAAGTTTTTTATGATAAAGTATCGGGACTGTTTTATAATAAATAGTTAACTGTTAATAAGTTTATAACTGAAACTTTAATGAAACGGACATTTCTCAAATTTTAACCACCGTCAAAGCGACGACATCATTCTTTTGTCTAAGATCTCATTTCAAATCAATCTATCAAATCTATGCTAAAGTTAAATTCATTTTGAGAATAGTTTGAGGAACAATTTCAAACATCTGTTTTTGGTAGTGATCTGATATTAAAACTTCGTTATAGTTGTTAATTAGAGATATCAGAAATCCAAGACTTTCATTCTCTTTCATTTCAGGGGTCGCGATAGTTCCAACGTCGCAGAACTAAAATTATTTTTCAGTGACAATTTGTGATCTAATGAAGAGATAAGTATTAGGTTGCTTTTAGTAAATAAAAAAATGTATACATACGTGCTAATATTGCATTTGATTTAGTTTAATTATTCAAATTAGGTTGGTTCGTTGTAGATGAAAGATTTTTTTATGTTTTTAAAAGTTAATCGCCAAAGCCTTACTGACAATAATGATAGAATGCAAAATAAGATGGGACAGCCAAAATATTATTTTTTTTAAGTATATTAATTACATGTTTTATGATGTACACATAACTACTTAAAACAACTTTACCTAACGGTTTTACCCGCGTTATAAATTCTGCAGCTTTACAATATTAGTATAGATAGGTAGGGAGGGTAGGCGGTACTGAGACGCGGTAACAACATAGTCCGTATAAAAAGTTATTTAAAAATGTATTTTAAGTGAATTTAGTGATGAAAAATCGTACAAGTAACAATAAACTAGTGTATATGACTATATAGTGAAGACAAGGTGCTAAGTTAACGAATAATACAAAAAAAAAAACCTAAATAAGTGAAGTGTAAGCAAACAACAATCTACAATTTTTTTTCAAGTCTAGACTCGCGAATCCAGGAACTTAAATTGAACTAGTGTTAATCTATGAAGGTGCCGGAGTGCAAATAAATGAAAAATCGCGAAGCTATCCTTTCTTTGGAAAAGCATAACCTCACATCTTAACAAGTGCAATTTTATAGTTAAAGAAACTGTGAAACAGCGCCATCTATTAGAAAATAAGCACACTACTTTCGACTTACGCACAATAAGAAACAATAGTATCCGATTCTACTAGAGGGCGCAACGAGTACCAAAACAAAGCAGACACTATGGAGGAAATTATGATAGCCTTACAAAATATTCAAAAAGAATTGAAAGTTCAAAAATTAGAAATTCAGAAAAGTGGCGAAAAGGTGACAGAACAAGTAACACTCAACATAACTAACAAATTAGAAGAGAAATTTACAATATTGGAAGAAAAACATCAAACCTTGAAAGAAAATGTTGAACAACAAGAAAGAAGAATCCAATTTATGGAAAAACAAGCAAGACAAAGAAACATAATTTTCTTCGGAATTGAAGAGAACGAGACATCCTACCATAACTTGGAGAACAATATATTGCAATTCATAAGGGAAAAACTGTCCTTAAAATTGGATTGTAGAGATATTCAGGAAATAAAGAGAGTGGGGAAAAAAGGTGAGAAACCACGACCAGTAATTGTAACTTTTTCTACCCTTGGTTAAAAGATCAGCATTCTTAAGCAAAAAAGATTATTAAAAGACACCCAATATTATTTTAACGAAGATTACCCTAAGTACATATTAGAAAAAAGGAAAGAACTACAGGAAGAAGCAAATAGAGAGCGCGAGAAAGGAAACAAAGTCACGATAAAATACGATAAACTTGTTATATTCAAATCAAACAACAAAAGAACACTGATGACTTCACCAGAGTCAGATTCCAATTCTCAAGCACTAGTAATTAATAGTACAACCAGACCTAACAAGAAAAACAAAATAAAACAGTCAAACCCATCTATACCCAGATCTAACAGTGTCTCAGAAGGAGTTCTAAAACCATGCATTCTAAGCTACTTAATAAACAAATAACGTCAACAAAGCGTATAAACAAACCAACGACAATACCACTATTAACTTAGATTCACAGCAACCAATACCCCCCCCCCCCCTCCCTCAAAGATGCAACATTCAATCAATTTCAACTAAGCAACGAAAACCATCTTCCAATCCGGCTGGTCACCGTGGAAGATTAAGACCAAAACCCTCTAAAGAAGCCATCTCAGACCTCTTGTATAATAAGAAAAGAGACACAAACCCAAGAGAAATACTTAACGAAAAAGAAGAAAGATCAGCTCGTCATATAGTACTTACAACGTCGGAACTTTATCAACTTATGAACGCTTAATTGAACTTAGCTCTTTAGAGGAGGCCTTCACCCTCACTTGAGGAGGGGTTCATGCAAGACAAACTTCTATATTATATCTAGATTTAAACAGTTTTCTAAAATAAGTGAAATATGTGTAAATAACATCATTATTTTTCTTGTCTTATTCTTTTTTTCTTAAACTATGTATGTATTTTACTTTTTGCATGGAATAAAAGGCTTTTTATTTTATTTTTATTATATAGATAAGTATACAGACGTAGAAGTTCTATAAAAAAGGTCAAAGATCACCGTTCATAATTAATAAATAAATAAAAATTAATAAGGCATATCTTTCTAGTACACGTGTAAAACTTTAATAATTTAACGTGCTATTGATATACTATGCCATGCCAACATATACTTCCATATTCAAATTCCCGAATCTAACATCACAAAATAATATTATTTTCATAGGCTGTTTAAATTTCATCGTTAATTTTTTTTTTTTTTTGGTAACACTGGTGCAAAATTCGTAGTAAAAAATTCCAGGGATGAATTATCTTGAATAATTGCTTAGCCGTGGTTAGCATCGTCCATTAGGCTTTTGTAATAAACAAAAACTAGGTTGCTTAAAATAATCAAGAAAATATTTTAGGGAATCTTAAAGATTATTAGACAATTACGTAAATTAGATTTACATTTTTACTTGACTACATCAAAATTATTACGTGATTGCAAATCGGTTAATTATTAATTTTGAATAGTGTTTTAACCATTACGTTATTTTTACTGGCAGGACTTATCAGGTAATAAGTACAAAGTAATGTTGTTGTAAACATTTCATAAAATATCGATTATTATACAAACATTTGTATTAGGCCAGGTAATAGCTAACTATTGAAAATCTTATCTAATGACATTTACTTTCCCATTTTAGTAAAAACATCACTATGTTCGACATCAATAAAAACGAAGAAAACCCGACTTCAATTATATCGTAAAGTAATACAACGTAAATTAAATAATCAAATCAACATTAATAAATAATATTTAAACAAAATAGAAGGAACTTAAGAAGCCGACCGATGGCGGGATAACCATCTAACCGCTGGCTTTGAAACACATAGGCCGAAGACGGGCAGCAGCGTCTTAGGTGCGACAAAGCCAGCCCTGCGATCACCAAACCGCCTGCCCAGCGTGGTGACTATGGGCAACACTCATGAGTTCACGCATTTTTGGAGCGAACCTGTGGAGGCCTATATCCAGCAGTGGACTGCAATAGGCTGGAATGATGATGATGAAAGAAAATAGAAAGTCAACAATATTATTCAAAGTTTAAAGAAAGATTCAAATTCCGTGGAAAACGGCATTTGTCATCAAACATTCCATCTTAAGATATTAACTAATAAGTTTCTGCGCCAGACCAAAACTAGAATATTAATGGATTTAACTCAAAGCATAACTGGAGTCAGTAAATCATGATGCATAACTAAATTGAACTTCATAGTTTTACTGACTTTATATATTACGAGAAAGATAAGGACTGCGCAATAAATATACTCTCAACATTAATGATGCGTACCACTTTCTTCAAGAAGAGTATAATTTTATGAAAGCGAACAATATGCACAATTGTGATTTGTGTTCTATGGCTAATATATAGAAACGTACCGCTGAAGCTACAGGGATCAGTGAACGAACTGTAACTACAATTTTAAAAGAAAAAAAAGAGCTGCCATCTTCTTCTGCAAGTTTTAAAAACAAAAAACGACGTGAGAGAAATAATAAATTTGATTAAGACAACATGAACCTTGAAATTATTCGTACTATTGCGTAAAATTTCCAGTTTGGAAAAGCAAATACCAACATTGCCAAAATCGCGATCCGTTTTGAGAGATAATTGTATTTGCAGGTAAACGAAGAAAAACCGACTTCAATTATTTCGACAAGTAATACAACGTAGGTTAGGTAGACAAAAAAAAAATGTCAAGTAAATACGCATTATCAAAGGTTACTCCAAAAGTTGTAATCAGATCTCGATGAAATTTAAATATGACCACATGATAAACATCGGCTTTCGATTAAATTAAAATCATCAAAATCGGTACACCCAGTAAAAAGTTATGCGGGTTTTAGAGAGTTTCCCTCGATTTCTCTGGGGTCTCGATTTCTCATCATCAGATCCTGGTTTTCTTATCATGGTACCAAATTAGGGATATCTCCTTTCCAACAAAAAATTTTTATCAAAATCGGTCCATAAACGACGGAGTTATCCCCGAACATACATTAAAAAAACATATACGGTCGAATTGAGTAACCTCCTCCTTTTTTGAAGTCGGTTAAAAAGATTGGGTTTTATGGATGCTTAGACACATTACGTTTGATACCAAAGAAATTAGGCAGCAAATGGAGAAAAATTGGAAACAACAGAGAAGCATTACAAGAAACAAATAACATTTTCTACCTGTAACTATTTATTATTACTAATGTAAGTCAGTAGTTACTTTAACTATGTTGTTTATTTTTTTATTTTGTCCACTCCTAACAAGTAAAGAAAAAAAAATACTTAAAATATTGAAATGGGTGAAATCCACAACTTGAATTAATGAATTTTTGTTTGCTAACCGTACGCACGGTCACTCTCATGCCTAGATTATCACTGAATTATTTCGAACTGCTAGCTCTGACGTAACGTGAGAAAAGTGTCACGAGCTCACAAGCCAACGCTTGCGCTGATCGTGCCCCTCTATCGCTTGTTCCGCGCTCTCGGTTGCACGCTCAGGCTCAGATGGAACGTAACACTTTTTCGTGCGTGCAGCCGGTGTTCATCGATTTATAAGATGTTCATCATTACAGCCTATACAGTCCACTGCTGGACATAGGCCTCCACAAGTTTACTCCAAAAATAACGTGAACTCATGTGTTTTGCCCATAGTCACCACGCTGGGCAGGCGGGTTGGCGACCGCAGAACTGGCTTTGTCGCTGCTGCCCGTCTTCGGCCTGTGTATTTTAAAGCCAGCAGTTAGATGGTTATCCTGCCACCGGTCGGCTTATAAGATGTTATAACGTCAAAAACAAAAACTTTATCTCAATGTCCAACAAAAAATAAAAACTCTTCTTTCTATAAATATAACATAACGATAAATCTAAAAAATGGTAAAATAATGTAACATAACGGTACATTTTGAAATAAAATAAGTATATTTAGAGTCCTAGTGAAACTTATTAAACTGGTTAACATGGAAATTGTGCACACGGCATTACACGCAAAACGTATCACCGAGAGAATGTTTTATAATTTTTATACATATAAAACAATGTGTATATTTGTTATAATATCATTCATCTGTATTTTTTTACCGATTTCAAAAAAGGAGGAAGTCACTCAATTCGTCCGATAATTCTTTGTTGGAAAGGAGATATCCCAAGTATGGTACCATGATAAGGAAACCAGGATCTGATGATGAATAGAAATCGAGGTAAACCCTCGAAAATTCGTATAACGTTTTACTGGGTGCACCGATTTTGATGATTTTTAATTTAATCGAAAGCCGATGTTTATTTATCATGTGGTTACATGTAAATTTCATCGAGATCTGATTACAACTTTTGGAGTAATCTGTGATACATTACAGCCTATGCAGTCCACTGCTGGACAAAGGCCTCCACAAGTTTACGCCAAAAATAACGTGAACTCGTGTGTTTTGCCCATAGTCACCACGCTGGGCAGGCGGGTTGGTGACCGCAGTACTGGCTTTGTCGCACCAAAGACGCTGCTGCCCGTCTTCGGCCTGTGTATTTCAAAGCCAGCAGTTGGATGGTTATCCCGCCATCGGTTGGCTTCTTAAGTTCCAAGATGGTTGTGGAACCTTGTTATCCCTTAGTCGCCTCTTACGACACCCACGGGAAGAGAGGGGGAGGCTAAATTCTTTAGTGCCGTAGCCACACAGCACATCACAATCTGTGATAATGCGTATTTATTTGACTATTTTTTCGTCGACCTACGTTGTATTACTTGTCGATGTGATTGAAGTCGGTTTTTTTTCGTTTGCCAGTCACAGTTATTAAGTGTGTTATCTCATATATTTTTATAGGTGTATCGATTTTTATGATTATTTCTTTCTCAGAAGCTGGTGCTTGCCATGTCATTTCATTTAAATTTGAACACGACCTAACAAGTATTTTTTTAAATTATCTCTAAAATGCGTATTGATTGTGTGGTACTTGTCGACATAAATTTAAAAAGTTTTTTTCGTTGTTGTTGTACCAGTACATAAAAGTTGTGTAGTGGGTTACGAACCACAATTCCTTTAGTTGCTCATGTGATGGAGGTGCACTAACCACACAAACACTGGCATTGATTAAATTTTCGTAAACTGTGAAACGACTAAGGTTCAAGAATTTATACCCACATATAACTTCCTTGCTTAGGCTACATTAAACGGAATAAAATTCAAATAAATCTTTATTAATTAAGTAACATTTTAATAAAATGCTGATTTTTTTAACACATTATTACAACTTAAAGTTTATTAAATTTAATTAATGATTAATTGGGTGCTTTTTAATGACGTTACTCGAATTTCAGTTTATAACGATTTTATTAAGTTGCGCTTGGGTGATTGGTTGGCACGCCGTACTAGATCGCAATCTGTGCTCGCACTAACCTTTAACGGTTATGCTACCATTTTGATTATAGAATGTATTCTGTTTTCTTTGTTTTCTCCATAAAAATTAAACTCAATTTATATTTCAATATATTCTAAACAAACCTAAACTAATAAAGCTAAAGATCTATATAAAGCCTAAGATCCGCATTCATTAGTCTTTTTACAATATATTAATGTCTGTGATTTAAAAAGAAATATATTTGTATGATAAAATTATTCATATACTATTAGACATTTAAGTTTATAAATTACTTAACATAATTATCAACAAACTTAGAATTAGTCTTCATTTACTAAATTTGATATCCAATGTTTTATTAACGTCCCTAATAACTTTTATTTTTTCTTGGAACAAAAGATGTACCAATATTTTTCGTAAATAAAGGTCTAAGCTGTCAATTTATCGAGACTAATGGTGGCTCCGGGACGCAATCTGATGTACTTTCGTCTTTTAAAAGAGGTATCCCAAGAAAAGACTTAAGTAATGGTAAATAATGCCCTGAAATAGAATATTTAAACACAGAAAAGAAAAATTTTAATTAAACATCATACACACGAAAATAAAAAATCCTCAAAATTATTATTTTCATTGTTATATTCGAGGGGTTTCTAAAATATGAATAGCAGATATTTTATACTATCGTATTACTATTTAATGCTAAGTCCTTTGTGTACTGATCTGACCCTTACCGTTGTTTGCGAACGCCCCAGAAGTTAGAAACGGGAACTAATATTTGCGTGGCCCCTTTCATCTTTTCAATCCTACCCTCATAAGCGTTGGTTCGTATTAAATCTACAAATAGTCTTATAGCGCAATGATTAGCTAATGGAAATGGAATATGTTACTAAAATAAAACTAGGTCACCTACCACTCTTCGCACCAACTACGTTGATAATTAGAATCCATCCATCAGAAATTATTATTGGGCGCATATATTAATTACTTGTGAACATAATAAACAATAACTTTATTGAAAAAATATTTAGAAGGGAATTTACAGAGGCAATTTCAATAAAACTGTCAATGAATAAGAAGATATCCCAAAAAAATACGTCTTTTCATTCATAATACATCAGTAACTCAACTCAAAATTCTTTGGCCAATGTTTGTTAATACTGACGACATGCGAATCTGAGAAGAGGTGTCTAACCAAATCTCACAGCTAACCATGGAGATCGAAACAGAAATAATGGTATTCGTAGACAAATAAAGTTTTTGAAGTGGTGATGTCAGTTCAGTCAGTTCAGCCTATTACAGTCCACTGCTGGATATAGGTCCAACAACCTATCCGCTTATTACTTGTATAAATACTATTATCTGAATCGCTTTATAATAATAAAGTTAATAATAAATTTTTAATAATAATAAATTTATTTTAATTTTTATAATATAAATATATTTAAATTATAATATATATAGTTATAATCTAAATTATCACTAGCATAATAATAACGTTAATGTTTACATAGGCTACAAATATAAATCATAAACTGACATATTACTGACTGTGTTTATTTAGTGTAAACCTGAAATAACAAAGCTCAGTTTTGCTTCATACCTGTTGAACGTTTTCACATAACGTACACTGAGTCTGGCAAAGTTTGACTAGCCCTAAACTTTTAACGGTGAAATATTCAATTGTTGCAATTGAAAGTTACGTTTTAGTAAATATTATTGGAATGTTGATTTTTCTTGCGAGTATTTGCTTTTACAAAATAACAACTATGTTGAGGAATTTAATGAAACAGTTGTAACGTCTAAATTAAATTGTTCAAAATTTGCGATGAAAATATTAATCACGAACAAATTAGATCGTTTAAATATTTTGGTGAATTTAGTTAATCTTCGTTAAATTTAATTGTAAGGTATTGCGTCTGTCGTTCTTTGAAAAGCAAATAAATAACACGCCCCACAAAAACAGTGCTTTGTAACTTTGACCAGACCCATCTAAGGTTATGTATTTCAATGCACTGAATCCAAACTTACCCGTTTGGTCCCTACATCCTCAAATTTGAAATGTCGCAAAAAATACATTTATGCAGTTTTTTTTTTGAAACACAAGTATTTTTCTTGTGTAGTTTTTTAATTTTTTTAGTTTTAGTTGTAGTTAGTTTGGTTCATCATTACTTTAAATCTAGAGTGAATTGCATAAACCCCTTTTTAACTGACTTCAAAAAAGGAGGAAGTTCTCAATTCGACTGTATTTTTTTTAATTGCTAAAAAATCTTGAAACGTTAAAATTATGTGAACGATTTTTTTTTAAGTAGATCAAGTATTTTTCTTTTATTATTATTTTCAAGGTCTTGAAGTAAAAAAAAATTAAAGACTATGTTAACAAATATGTCATACTAGCTCTCATCTCATCTTTTCTCATCTTTCTCTCTCTCCTGTCTGACTGATCTCTCAAGCAAGGAATGTTAATAAAGAAATGTCTTCATCATACGCTTGTTTGTTTATTATATAATATATATACGGTATTTCAATATTACAACTCACCCTAACTAATTGTGGTGTAAAAACCTAATAGGCATAAAAATACTTTTTATTCATACTTCATATGCCATATTTTTCATTCAGTTGATTATTATATTTGTATAACTATTATAATAATATATAATTTCAGCGAAATTTTATGTCGAAATTCTAAAGATCAAAGGAGGCTTAACGATTAAGAAGCTTACGTTGACCGACCTCGTAGCTAAACGCTGATCCCGTCCTTTGTTCAAACCACAAGTGACTCGAAAAAGAACCTCGCCGTGATTTAAGTAAGCCTGCGAATTCAATCGATGAAGAACTTAGATTTTGACCTAGAATTATGACTGGAAGTTTTATGTTAAATTTCTCTGAAGTATAATTGAATTTTATTTACAGGCAATTCACATTATGTAACTATACATTTTTTAGTTCATTTAAATCATTTCCGTTTCATATTTATTTCTCGAAATTAATAAAATATTTCTTATTATCTATACCTTAACATCATACTGATGTTAATTTCTTGTAGGAATAGCAAAATTTTGCGACAATGTGATAATATAATACTATCGCTAGACTACCAGCGTTAATTTTTTTAAATATAACTAACCGTGCCCCACGGTTTGGTTTCGACCGCGTAAATTTGAGATAAAATGTACTAAAATTTTATATTCCTCAGTAAATGGACTATTCAACCCAAAAAAAAATTTTCAATATAAACCAGCAGTTTCTTAGATTAGCGCGTTCTACAAATAAACAAATCTTTAGATTTGTAATATTAGTATAGATGACTTCATCGTCTAGTCTATAAAAAGTACGTTTGCACAAAGTACACATGTCAGAAGTTAAACTTCTTTGGCAAACTAATTTTTAAGTCTCGTTTATATTTATACAAATCTAAATCTTTAGATTTCCGTTCCAGCGCCATCGACAAATAGGTTGCCGTTTTATCCGTATAAATTTTACCCTCATGCGCCTAAAAAAGTTTCACTTCAAAAAGTTCAGATAATAAACGCTCGTCGCGAATTTGAATAAGAAAGTAACGGTTGTTTAATTGTACTATTTTTTTTTTTATCTTGTGCCAAAACTCCATAACACGATTAGATCTCACATGCGTACCTTTCAGTTCACACTAGAACCATGTTTATTAACACATAAAATTAACAACATAATATTTTCTACACTATCTTTTATTTAACTAATACAAGTTAGGTATACACTGAACCTACCCGGTAATGGATTAGGTAGTCACACATTGGGCTATACGAAGATGCTCGACGAAGTAAAAGTTGTTGAAAATAAAACGAGACTATAGAAACGTGTCTCAACAAAAGTATACAATTAATTAAATACCAGACAATCTGCGTTTAATGTTACTATTACTATTATTTTGTACGTTTTAGAAGTTTTTGAAATCTTTTGCTTCAATATTTCTTGACGCGACAACGTCTGATAAAACGCCGGCTGCATGCACGAAAAAGGATGACTCGTTGTCCCGTTACGCTCATCGTACGCTTGCGCCGCATCTATCTCTCTTCCAGTCGATTGGTCTATGCGTCCGAGATGTTTTGTTATGACGTTCTCACGTTAAACTATTGTCCGCAATCCGATTTACAGGCAACCAATGTTTTAGTTTAAATTAATTTGATACTATTTAAGCTGTCAAATGATATAATTAGGTTGTCGTTATCGTTGCTTGTCTTAAAAAATAAAAAAATTGTACTTCGTAACTAATAACAGTACCTATTTAATTTAATTTTAAACATTTTTTTCTGTATAATTTACTATCCTTCTCCTACATGGGCCTATGCTCTGTAGTTTTTTATTTTTTTATTTTTTTTGTATACCTCCGATATAGTGGTCAGAGCACGTTGTTTGCTATTTACTCTTTCATACCAGTTCTCGCTTTCATGCCTCTCGTACTTTCATGCCGCATACTTATTCTTTCTGTCATTCATCTCTTTCTCACTCGAGGTGGGTTCCCCACTACTATTATGCCCAGTAGTGGGATATTACAGCCTGAAGCGATTATTTATAAACTTCCACGAAAGAACACGAATACGTGATGATTACGATACTACGAAAAACACGCTAGTCGTTATAAAATAATGTATACATAGTAATATTAAATTTTCAATAAAAAGGCTGATCAATTTTATATCAGCAAGGAAATTAATTTGGACACAATATAATCGATAGTAGCAGAGCAAAATAATTACCAAAAATCCCTTCTAATTAATTTTGTTCGTAAGTACATTAAAGCCTGTTGGAATCGATTCCAGAATAACTTTTCATGGTCTTTATATTTCAATAATTATACCAAAATTTAAAGGTACAATAACAATTTATTAATAGGCAGTTCATCGTTGTTTTAATTAATCAAACCTACTTCGCTTGCGCTCGCGTATATTTATTTACCTTACATTTCCGGGAGTTAGAAACTTTTTCTAAATTTGAAAAATCTTTATTAGTTTTTGAGATATTTGCAAAAAACTAAACCCCGAAACTTCTTTTTTTATTCAAACATCATCACGAAGCCATTCCGAATCGACTGACAGCTCAATCATAATTTTCGGAGACTGTTGAAAAGGCACTTGTTGACTAGACTATTAAATAGGTATACCTCTTTATTTAATTATTTAGGATCACCAGTAATTGTTAAGTAACACTTTTTACACAATAACGTAAACTTAATCTTAATAAATACTTTACAGCTAAGTGTTACAATTTCTTAAGGGGAACACAACATGCAAAAAGAAGCGTTACATTCAAATATAAAAAAAAAAACATATTTAAAATGTATAAAAATCAACAGTCACCAATTATACATAAGAAGTAGCGATCTTACAAACAATTCGTTCATGTCTCGCAGAATTCCCGTCTGAGCTTGGTAAATGAGTCAGCAAAGACGTCAATGTTAGTTCCGTTAAGGAGTCTGGACAACCTCGGTACCAATGAGTTTGCACCCAGAGTTGTTTTGCGAAAGGGCGGGCACAGCGGAGTAATAGGAGTTCGAGGATAAATTCTCGGCACACGGAATTGGAACCTCTCAAGCAAGTGTGGACAATTTATGGCATTTTGTAAAATTTTGAAAAGAAAAGAACAATCAAGCAAAATTCTGCGGTTTTCCAATGAGATCAATTTAAAAAAAAATTAATCGTTTTTTATAGGACAGCGTTTCTCTTGAAACTTTGTTCCAAAATGCCAAGTATGAGACAAATCGCTTTTGTATGCGCTCCAATTTCAAAGTATGAACTGCAAAATGAGGCCTCCAACCTACACTACAGTACTCAGTTAAACTTCGAACTAAACTATTGTAAAAAATAATTCGTGTACTATTATTTTTGAATACTCTTACATTACGAATCAAAAAAGCTAACATGCGATTAGCTTTTTTGGAGATATGCTCAATGTGATCCGTGAAGGATAACTTCCTGTCAAACAAAACACCCAAGTCCATAATAATATCTGTCTTTTGTATCATATTCCCCCCAATATAATACTCCGATCCGACTGCATTAATTCTCCTTGTGAACCTCATATGATAACACTTTTTAGTGTTTATTTCCATATTATTAAGCTGGCACCACACGACCAAACGGTCTATGTCACTTTGTAACAATTTCACGTCATCGATGAAGTCAACAGTTTTAAGGATCTTCAGATCGTCGGCATACATAAATGGGATGGAGTGAAAGAAGCAACCTGGAATGTCATTAACAAAGATGTCAAACAGGAGCGGACCAAGATGAGAACCCTGTGGTACTCCTGAAACTATCTCGTCGGAAGATGAGTGGTAGCCATTGACAACAACATAAAAGCTACGATGTTGTGAATACGACTTGATCCAAGAAAGAAGCGATCCACCAATTCCATAGGCAGATAATTTTCGTATAAGTATGTCATACGAAATTCTGTCAAATGCCGTACTGAAATCAGTATTTAGGACATCAATTTCCATATTTCTGTCCATTGCCTCAACAAGGGAGTCAGTGTATAGAGCTAGATTTGTGCACGTTGACCTTGATTTTACGAAGCCATGCTGATGATCGGAAAGATGACATCGAAATGATTACATATGAAAGGGTACACAAGTGCCTCAAAAATTTTGGGAAACACTGATAGAATTGAGATAGGTCTGTAGTTTCAAACAACTTCTACCTTGTCAGACTTGTAAATAGGCACTATATTCGCCGATTTCCATTTAATAGGAAAACGCTTGTTTGAAGGGACCAATTAAATATCAGAAAAAGAGGAGAAATTAACTCATTAGCACAGGCTGCAACAAATATTGTTGGAATGCCTTCAGGCCCTGGGCCCTTTTTTCGATCTAATGACTCTATTTTCCTTAATATACTATGTTGGGTAATAAAGGGGACATTTAACTCTAGGCTATAGTTATTAACATTTTTCTAATAATCAGACTCTGTGTCGAAGCTGTTACCACCACTACTATTGCGGCTCACATTGTAGTAGCATCAAACTGAGACGCAAAAAGATTACAAGTCTCTACTTTTTTGAGTTCGTAAAAGACCAAAATAATTTGGGGTTTCTTTTAACATTAGATTCTAATAAATTTATATAATTTTTGTACAATGACTTTGCCGATTCCTTGCAGCGTTTACTCAAAAGTGCTAATTGTATTTCATCTAGCGAATTCTTATATTTTTTATATCGTTTTCTAATCTTGATCTTTTCACGTATTATTTTTTTAAAGGTTTTATTATGCCATGGTGCTGATAAATTAGTAGTAAGCAATTTTTAGGAACAAAATCATTGAATCACCCCATACACAATAGAATAAAAAATTTCAACAATTTGGTTTACATCCATTGTTTGATTAATTAGCCCATCCCAATTAGCTTTAGACACTTCATTGTAAAATTGTTGATTAGTATATTTAGAACAGTGCTTTTAGTCTTTGAAAATGGTAAAAAGTGAAAAAAATGATAGTAGGATGAAACCTATTGTAAAAGAAAAAGAATACAACGAAAATAAAAGGAAATAAAATTACGGGAGATTTAAAGTCGGGATATTTTTCACTTTATTTTCACCTCAATATCGAAAAAGCACCCTCATTTTCAATCGCAAAATCGCACGTCAATATATCAAAGTTTTTTAAAAAGTTGGTGGACTTTTTATTCTTTGAAATCTCTACTTTCTGATAGTTTAAAAAATATACATTACTGTGGTAAATAATGGTTTGAGTTTTTTGTGTTTGAGTGTTCATCCTACAATTTATTTAATTATTTTTTTAAGCGGGTTTTATAAGCTACCTGCACTGGTCTAATTGTTTTACAATACAATTTAAATTTGACTTTTCAAAGAACGTTTAATCGAAACTGGAGTTCTTATTTCGACGATGCGTTGGCGCAACGGTCACAGCACTGGTTGTTACGGTAGCGGTCGCGGGTTCGATCCCTCTCATGACAAACATTTATATTGGCGTTTTTGTCGAACGCTAATAATTATCTTGTGGTCCATTTAAATTTAAGTGAGCTCTAATTTTAATTAATCTTTAATGACGCGTATTTACTGTACCTACTATACCTACGTTGTACGAGTATTACTTGTCGATGTAAGTAATTGAAGTCGGTTTTTTTTTCGTATGCGAGTAAATAATTATATTTGTGCAGTCGTTCGAATGTTATGCGTTTACAAACATTTCTGCAATTCATTTTTATTTATAAGTACAGAGATAGACAACGTGATATGACTTTATATCAAATGATCTGCACCTACAACTTCGTTCATGACCTTTGAATCTAATTTGATAGAGCCATACGTTCAAAGGTTTCTGTACATTCTAGGTTTGACGTTATTTAAATATAATACTAAAGACTTTGACATTTGTTATTTCTGAAGTGACCGACCAAGGATCCTAAAATAATTAAGAGCCATTTTTAATTATTAGGGTTCCGTGCCTCACAAAAAAACGGAACCCTTATAGGATCACTTTGTTGACCGTCTGTCTGTCAAGACCCTGTTTCTCAGGAACGCGTAGTAGTAGATACAAAGCTGAAATTCATATTAAATACTGAAGTCTTCTGTCCTTTGGAGCTGTGAATAAATCAAACTCTCAAGCCAACGCAACCAAAATATTCAGGCGTTTTTGGTTCAAATTTTCGACACCCGCAAGGGAATAAAAACCTGCATGGTATTACTTCTGGTGAACTCAGAATTTGGTAAAAAGCAACGTCTAATAGCACAGATAAAGGAAAAATTGCAAAAAGTATGAATTTCGGTTACATCATACCTATAATAAAAATATTTTTAACAATTTTGTTTGTACGGAACCCGCGGTGTGCGAATACGACTCGCACTTGGCCGGAGTTTTGTTAATTAAGGAATTAAGTGCTTTTTGAGCAGGCATTTCTAAAACCTATTATCCCGAGTATATCTTAGCTTCGACATAATAAATGAATCATTAATTGTTAAATTTAATGCAATAGCTTAAAATACGGTTGTCGCATTTATAAAACTCACGATAGGTACAAATTCCTCGACACGAAGCCAATCACTCAAATCGATGACAAACTTGGATATAAAGCGATCGGTGGAGCGTGCGCCACGGCCGCCACAAAGCTTTCGAATCGATTCAGCAACAGGTCCGTGGCCTACGAATCGCGGCCTATTCTTATTTACATAGCAAAAGGTTTGATAGATGCTAGTTCAAGTGGGTTTTCTGTTAACTTCACGTTATCATCTGTTCTAATGAACCACCCCGTCTTTGCAGGGGTGATATAAGGTCGTATCAATTATGTGAATTAGATTTAAATATACACACTACTCCAAGTTTTTAACCGACTTCAAAAAAAGGAGGAGGTTACTCAATTCGACCGTATATACATATATATATATATACTAGCGACCCGCTCCGGCTTCGCACGGGTATAAAATATAATTATAGCCTATGTCATTCACTGAAAAAATAATTAAAATCGATCTAGTAGGTTTGATTTATTCATTACTGCCCGTGATCCGCACGCATTAACTTTAGAGTAAAAGCCGGCCGGAACCGCCGCAAACGCTACGTACCGCAATTTTTAAATCTGTAATATCTTCGAAAATATTAATTTAAATCATATGCTATATAGATCTATATTAAATCAACAATGTTTAAGGTATTTAATTAGATCAGAATTAATGATGTATTGGTTAAAATCGCTTTGAAAATTAGCCATTATTTGTCGTAAAAAGTAAATGAAAAAAAAATGTTATTGTGGGATATCCATAAGAGGTAGACAGACATATACCATAGCGGAGTTTTCTGTACACCTCTTCAATGTATACAATACTTAGTACATTATTTTGATAAATCTCGTAGGGTTCAGGCTGCGTTTGCAATGTAAGCGGAAAAAATGTAATTATTTACGACATCACATTAGAAACTTCAAAAATAACAGTATTTCTCCACTATTTAATGGATGTTATTATACATATAAACCTTCCTCTTCAATCACTCTATCTATTAAAAAAACCGCATCAAAATCCGTTGCGCAGTTTTAAAGATTTAAGCATACATAGGGACGTAGCGAAACAAGCGACTTTGTTTTATACTATGTAATGATAGATATAGATATGATCTGATGATGGGATCCCAGAGGAATCGAGGGAAACTCTCGAAAATCCGCATAACTTTTTACTGGGTGTAGTACCGATTTTGATGAGATTTAATTTAATCGAAAGCCTGTGGTCACATTAAAATTTCATCGAGATCTGATTACAACTTTTGGAATAATCTTTGACTTGACTATTTTTTCTACCTACGTTGTATTACTTGTCGATTTACCTAATTGAAGTCAGTTTTTCTTCGTTTGCCTGCAAACACAATTATTATATTATACACAATACACACTACTTTAAGTATTTTAATATATTTTATTATGTAGATAACTACATAAATAATATTTCTGTTAATTCCTGAATATATTATGTACCTATAACATTGTAACAACTGATTATGTATAGTAACAGTGGGTGACAGCTAGGGGACCAGCGCGGGGATAGTCGTATCGAGCGTCATCGGTTGTGTGTCGTTCACATTAATTTTTATTTTGCGATTTTAAATAACTTAAAATATTTGATTTCCGAATAAATAAAAAAATAAGGTTTTAATATATTTTTATTTACAATTTTAATTATTTTATGGGTCAGTTACACAACACTGTAACAATTGCTCAGAAAAGTATTGCAACATTTAATTCAATTGCATGCATAATATAAGTCTATTGATTAATACAAAATCTTACAATTTAAATAGTACAAAATTTATTCTCTTATTTATAGTTCCCAAAAAATCAGATAAAGAAATGTAAAATACTTTCACAATATCATGTTATGATAACTTAATTAATTTTTTTTTTTTTTTCTATATACAAAGTTGGTACTTCATTGAAAGGGTAACTCGAGAGCTTTTTCAAATTTCATTGTTATGACATCAGGAGTTCTAATGATTGCTGATGACATTTTTATATTCGCTGGAGTATTCAAATCATGGACTAACATTTCTGAACCATCCGGTTTCCATCTTGAGAATGTGCAGTCAAGTTTTGTACATTCATATGTGAGAATTTGACATGACTCACCTGTAATATTTTTGAACTATTGAAAAATTAATTCATTAATTATTGTGAAAAATTGATAATCAATATCTTAATATATTTTATGCATTGGAACTTTGAAAACATTGATTATTATCCAAAGAAGTCTTAATATTGTAGTCCTAATGAAAAAAAAAGATAAAATTAAAGTTTATCATTTTCAATTAGGAGCAAAACCAAACAAAATCAAATGCATACAACAAAGGTTATATATTTAAAACAAAACAAGCATCATTTTTTTTTTTATTTCAGTAAAATGTGCACTCTCAATCATTGTGAAAAGATTACTGTATAAAACTGCAAATTGTACCCTGTTTATATTTGCATATAGTATTAGATGTTTAAAAAAAACGGGATGAACTTAACACATAAATATAGGTATCAGAAATTAGGGAAAACAGCTAAATACATAATATCATATTTCACCTTTTAACTCATCTATAGCTCTTAGAAAAGATTCTCTTAATTGGGCTCTTGCTTCTTGAGGTGACAACGACTCACTTTCGGAAACCATTATTCAGCTATAAATATTAAAATACTAAAGAAATTTTATGTAAGCTTTGAAATATTTTTTTCTCTATTTGACGATTTGTAAATGAAACTTTATATATTACCTTAGTATAAATAAAGCACCTTATTAATCAGAATATAATTTACACTACTGGATTATCGGAAGTTAGTACTGTATTGATTTTAAAAGAAATAAATATCTCGTTTGATTAAATGTTTATAAACCGAGTATAACCAATAAACTCAATCTTAAATTGTCAAATGTTATAGTTTTAAGCACAGATTATAAATAATAAATGGAACTGAACCTGAACGAATGGGTCCAGGGAAGAACTTGAAATACCGTAAAAAATTCGGTACCGTTTTTATTTATTTTAAATTATTACTGACTGCGCCTTGCTTCTTTAGAGTTCATAATATTTGTGTTCTATTCATATTTTGGAAAACAATGATGGAATATGAAATAAGCCACTGTATTTTATGATACTCATGACGTTGGTTAACCTATAATGTTAGTTCGCAGTATTATTGTCTTTTAAATATGATTAAATTATTTTGTCTTGTTACGTATTGGTATACAATTACAAGCATTTTTTTTAGATTTTTTCTTTGTCGATTTACAATACCCAATGATTGATCTTTAACATAATTGTTCACCACTTCAGCCTAATACAGTCCACAGCTGGACATAGGCCTCCACAAGTTCATGCCAAAAATGGTGTAAACTCATGTTTTGCCCATAGTCACCACGCTAGGCAGGCGGATTGATGACCGCAGGGCTGGCTTTGTCGCACCGAAGACGCTGCTTCCCGTCTTCGCCTTGTGTATTTCAAAGCCAGCAGTTGGATGGTTACTCCGCCATTATTAAAACATTAACCTGAAAGTTGTAGTTTATTAATTCATCTAAAACAGGCCCTAATGGTCTATTCTACCTCCGGCTGTTAAGGTCTACACGTTTTTTTTTTTTTTATATATACAACTAGGTCGGCAAACAAGCGTACGGCTCACCTGATGGTAAGCGATTACCGTATCTTATAGACGCCTAAAAAACCAGATGCATCTCAAGCGCGGTGCCAACAATATCCCCAATTCCCTCCAGGAGCTCTGGTCACCTTACTCACCAACAGGAACACAACACTGCTCGAAAGCAGTATTATTAAGCTGTGATCTTCTGTAAGGTCTTCCCAAGTCGGGTTGCTCCAAAATTTGTGCAGAAAATTTCCTGCTGTGCCCTGCCTCAGTTAAACTTATTTGCAGGATAAACTTTGTCCACAATTGGTGAAACAGGCCCTTAGTATCAACTCGCCTCTTACACGGCACTCGTAACATTTATCTAGCGATTTATTTCAATATCGAAAGAATACTATCAGTACATAGCGAAGCATTACTTTTTAAAAAATTAAATCAATTCGACAATACTTTTTTTCAATTTATGAATAGTCATTAGACCCGCCGACAACGGTTTCATTCGGTTTTTTTGTAGTTTTTCAGGTTAGATTTAAGCCACAATAGTATTCTGAAAGTGTTTGTAGATAGATGGGAGAGTCCAATGCTGCGACATTGGAAAAACTTCGTGTGATTTGACAAAAAAAAAAAAATTATAAATATAAAAATGGAACTACCTTAAATTTATTGTCTGTTATTGTACTAACACTAGGTTATAAAAAATATTGTTGCTAACACTAAATGGGCTAATCTCGAAATAAATGTCATTATTATTATCTTATACTATTAAACGAGCAATTCTTGTATATATATATATATATAATCTGAATCTCGGAAACGGCTCCAACGATTTTCATGAAATTTAGTATACAGGGGATTACGGGGGAGATAAATAAATCTAGCTAGGATTCATTTTTAGAAAATGTAGTTTTATCCCTGTTTTTAGGCAATGAAAAAATGGCTACAATATCGTTAGAATAAGAAGGTAAATTTCGCATATGTCAATAAAGTTGTAATAACTCAGGGGAAATCGGCCGTTCGCGCTCGGCCGAAAAGATCATGGTTCGAATCCTCACGTATTCAAGATCGATTAGCGTTTTTTTTCTTTTTTTTTCTAAAAAAAATAAAATCGAAAAATATAATTCATATTTTATCAATACGTAATTCGTATTTAAATATGATTTTCAAAAAAGACGATTTACTAAAAATACCGAGCTAAGCTCGGTCACCCAGGTCCTTATTATTAAAGCAAATATACTTTCATAAAAAAGAGCAAACGGCTTTATAAAGAAAAATCCTTAGTTTCAAAAAAACTCGTTCCCTTTCTTACTAGTAAAGATGATGTCGAAATGTTTAATATTTTGTAGGCGAGTACCTTTCTTTGACGTATGTACTTACTACTAAACAATTTAATTAGATTAAATTGTATGTATTGTTCAAATAATTTGTAAGCGATTTGATATTTTTGTATTTGTGTCCAATATTCCGTTAAATTATATTTTCAGTTTTTTTAACCAGTTAAAGACATAATAAATCTCATGTACTTTTAAGAACATTAATTTTCACTTACACTAAGGTTATTTAAATAAAAAACAATTTTGCTATGCTATCGTTTTATTATATTAATATGGACAATCCTATTGGTTCACACATTTTAAGTCATACGAAACAAATTAATCACAATTAAAACAAAATAAAAGTTCAATAAATACCTGAAGTACTCCGTGGTATCTGGTTTACAGAAAAAACCTTCCTACGAAGAAAACATTTGCCGACGTAGCTACATTTTACGCGTACTTATTATCTAACTCGAAATAATTACAAGTTTATTTATAAACGCAAGACGATACATGCATTCGAATAAACCATTGCGGAATTAATAAGAAAATTGTTATTTTTAACAGGAGACTATTTATTCTATGTCACCTCGAAACCGATGTCCACAGTGACGGTCGCGGTCGGAATCCTTCGTCTCTTCACTGGCTGGCTGGTGTCTTTAATTTCAAAAGTACCTATTTTTCTGCAGTCGGGACGGCAGGCCGATGTCGATCTTCGTCTATGTTGTTTGCCAACTGAAAAGTCCATCGATATGCTAGTAACGAGAATATGACAATATTTAACATGAAATATACTGTCCAATGAAGGCTGCGATATTTTCTTTTTTTTATATATATGTATATAAATTTAACAATTTTAAAGTCTATCACTCATTGTCAGTTTACTTCATTTGGGATGAAGGGTATAAGATAACATTGTTAATATGGCATCAAGTTGATAATATACACGTTTTAATTTGCAATCATCAAAAGATTTGAAAGATTAAATATCTCTTGTTGCCATATAAGGGTACCTGGAAATGCACAGAAGATGACGTTATTACAGCATCCGTTTTGTGAAACGAGAAGCATATGGAAGATGCTCCCTTCACTTGTCCCTTCATCGTAATTAATAGAAAGCGTATAAAACGACGGCGTAACTGAATCGACAATGTTGTGGAGATGCAGTGTTGCCCTACGTCAAGTTTGCTGCACTTTATCCATATATTGAACCTAATTCCCAAAACCGAAAAACCTAACAAATACCTGGCAAGTCATACGCGAACCGCACCAGCACTCGACCGCAGTAACTTGGAATTCACGACGACGAAACATACATTAAAAATACCTCAACAAGGCGTCAATGCAGACAGCTGATCTCTAATCACGTTGGTCAATCGCAATTTTCTTTACTATGTCGCCATTGTAAATGAAATGAATGAACGCGATTGACCAAAAGCCTTGCCCACGTGTTTGGCTTCCAGCTATTCATAATACTTATCAAATACCTGCCAAATCCGTCGGTGTGACGACAACTATCGACAATCGAGAAGAGCAACAGGGCATTACTCCCCATAGTATGCCATAAACTGAAGTTTTATTTTGGTATGTTACTAAAGCTGTAAAATAATGTTTAATTTAATACTTATATATTGTATCAAAATTCGGGAGGCGTGTTCATGTATGTTAGTATGTCATAGTCTGGTCAACGTATTGGCTTCAGTAGTGACTTGTATGCCATATAGGAGCGTTATTTGTGGAAACGAAAATGATGACTGCAATTTTATATGCTTACCGTTTCGAGGCGCTTTTGTGATACCTCAGTCATTCGCTAGTGACGCTCACGAGAACGCCGACGCGGACGCTCGTGAGAGTTACCTATAAAATAAATGTATACTTTACATCATGACTTCAATTATAGAAGACGTAAGTCTACAAACTACTAACTATTGCTCTTAACATTAGTAACTGAGTACCAATACTTTTATTTTAAAATGTTACATACATACAACAGAGGTAGCATGCCCTTATCAACTAAATGATCCAAATGTTGAACTTATATACATATCGTTCAATATATTGAACCTTTACTAATTTTAGCACATAAAACTCGCAGATATAACACTAAAAAAATTCGGCTATTACCTTAAATAAACTTTAAATATTTATTATCTGATGTTGATCATCATTACAAGCATGCATTTATTAAAAACTGTTACATATTTATATATTTCTTTACTTGTATTAATATATCCCCACACTGGATCACCATCACTGCTGGAAAATACAGAACATTCAATATGTTACAGTAGCAGTCTAGAACAAGAAACTCACGATGCTCCCTGCGGTGCTTCCTGTCTCGCTCACGGTCGCGGTCCTTGTCACGATCACGCTCCCTCTCCTTGTCACGCTCCCTCTCCCTGTCCTTGTCCCGGTCACGCTCGCGCTCCCTGTCACGATCACGATCACGACCACCCCGCTCCTCGCGGTTAGACCTAGAAACAATATATTTAAACTACACATTCATATTTACAGTATAAATGTTCAGAGATTACAAATTTACAGCTACGTTTCTAAGTCGTAGTACCTATAATTAATATTTCTCGATAAAGCATCACTGTTACTTGCCTCTAGGATGAGAATTCTGTATCAAGTGATAAGTCACCAACAAAATCACAGTAAGTTATTATGACATAAGATTATGTTGTTCAATTAAAACGTGACATTTCTATTTAAAAAAAAAAAAACTTGAAAAAAATTGTGGCAGTATTTCTATGTATACTTGTACATAGATATTATATTTATCACACATGGTTGACACTTCGATTAAAGTTCTAAAACAATAAATGGAAAAAAAATTAAGAATTATAGAATCCCTAAACTTATAATTAATTACTACCTATGGCGGTCTCTATCCTTGTCTTTCTCTTTCTCCTTGTCCTTGTCACGATCCTTGTCTCTGTCACGCTCACGATCTCTCTCCATTCTCTCTCGATCACGTCTATCGGAGCCCAAGCCCCCTCCACGGATGCTACGCTCCCTGTCTCTTTCTTCCCGACGTCGCCTTTCTTTCTCTTGCTGTTCCTTCTCACGGGCTTCATTCATTTCTTCATACGCTTGACGAAGTTTGAAGTATCTAAAATTGTTATAGCAGTAGATTATTAGTAGATATACAAATAAACACAAAAATAAACACAAAAACAAGTGGGTGAAACCACTATGGACACTTGCAAATAGGTTACATGCGAGCGATTATTATCTATTACAATTTTTTTTTTCTTATATCCGAAATATAATATTATGAGAATCATCGTTTTTTTACAGTGTTTTGCATATGCTTGATGCCTACAACAGATTAACTATCTATATTATTGTGATTTATAACACATAACTAAGCTAAGTTGTAGCTTTACTTTTACAAAAATAATCATTTATTTTTAAAGTTTTTATTTGTAAAATGACGATTCGAAAGTGCTCTTGGGGCCTATTTGAATAAAGCTGTTTTTAATTATGAAGGTCAACCAATCTATCCATTATGAAAGCAAAAACAATAGATTATGAAAAGCGCATTCTTAAGGGGATCCCCGAAAAATTCGGTCGTTTTCTGTGCTATAAAGTATACGTTAAAGTTACGTTGTGACTTAAGACAATTGTATAAAACTCTCTAAATAAAGAGAAATAATTGTTCACCTGGACCTCCTTTCGCGTACAAAAATCGTATAGGATTTCTAATTTCACTACTTACAATAGTGAATTTCTTTTTTTTTTTTGTTAATTAAGAATCTTGTACTTAATAATTCTACAGAAGGGTTTTTTTATTGAGTGCAGTATTTTATTAGGAAATCGTAAAAATATAATTTCTGGTTAGTTGCCGGGCGACGGGCGGCCCGCGGCAGACGGCCAGAGGCCTTTGTACGGTGAACTTGTGTTGCTCGCCATCGCTCGCTGCTCTTGCTTACGCGCAAATTTATTTACTTTTTTAATCCAAGATATGCATAAAAATGTAACAGACAGACACTTGAATTTTGCAATTGTATTTACTTCAAATAAAAAAATAATTTTAATTATTCATTTTGAGCTGTGTACGAATGTAAAGCTTCTTAGTTTGTGGTCTAAGATCCGAACCTAAGGTCGATCTTCACCGAGCCGATAATAGAATAAAACATAAATTTAGTATATCTATACAAATAAAATTGGAGTGTCTGTTTGTAATATTAAAATAACCGCTTTTTACTAAATGCATATGGATGTATACACTATACATATACTAAAATAGCATTTTGACAATTTTTGTCTGTCTGTCTGTTTGTTCCTGCTAATCTCTGAAACGGCTGGACCGATTCTAACGGGACTTTCACTGGCAGATAGCTGATATAGTAAGGAGTAACTTAGGCTACTACGGCTTAGGCTAGGCTTTTATTTTAGAAATTTATTTATTTTATAACTGCGAACTGAACAACAAGTAACAACTAGTAATTAATATAATTTTAGAGCCTAAATGATCGACACGACAAGAAGAAGAAATAAATAATAATTATGGATGATCACAACTTATACGCAAGCTCTTGGTCTAGGAAACGGATCAATCGCATGTCCTAGTAGTACAAGCTAGAGCCGGTAGATGGCCGAGTTTAATAACCTATGCGTAACACTGATCAGGTGAAGTGCGGGTGTGTAGGGTGATGCAAAGTCTAAATGCTCAAGGACATTGAGAAGGGAGATCCTCTTAAGAAATAAGAATATTTATAAAATGATGCAAGGATTTTGTTTACTTAATTTTATTGTAAATTTGTTTCTAATTTTAATGTCGTGTTAGATAATTGAGAAACTATACTAATATTAAAAACAGGAAAGATGACATTGTTTGTTGAGAATATTAATAATAATACAATAAATCACAAGTAGCTTGCTTATAATATAATACCTCACAGTTAAAATTGAATTGAAAAATAAGATAGTAGGATATGCTACGTGACTACGGGGCTGTTTTATCAGTTGAGAATAAAGGTATTTGACGAATGAAAGTATCCGACAGTAAAAAGTTTTTGATTCATTATTCTTTTTTACCGTCAAATTCTGCTATATTTATGAGATATTTCTATTTGCATAGTTATATTAATCTTTTTTGTTTTTTGTTTTTGTAAAGCTATGTTTTTTTATACTGTTTGAATGTGTTTTACTATGTCTATGTAACAAAGTAATAAATAAAATAAATAAATAATACTGCAAGCAATTAGTATTGTGTTCCTGTGGTGAGTAAATTAGCCACATATAAGTAGGTGAGGACTAATGTTAGCAGTGCACATGCAATACTCCAGGTATTGCAGACATCCATAGTCTACGTTTTCCATCAGGTGGACCAAATGCCTTCTGCATCCTTTGTAGAATAAAAAAAAAATAAACAAATTACATTAATAAAAACTACGGTAAGGCTCACCCGACATGCTGTTTTCCTGACAAGTGGTCATCTATTCTCTGCTGTGCATCGCCAACAATAAGAAACGCTCCACACACGGGACACACTTCCATCTGCTTCTCCTGAGCTGCTGCTAACTCAGCCGTCATTGACCAGTGGCTGAAATATACAATAAGTTGTAAGCTCAATGCCTTTTATTTCGATAAACATAGAAATACTATGATATTTGTGCAATTAAAAGCCGACCAATGTGATATCACTTAGCTTGATATTTTCACACCCTCAATAAATAGCAAATGCTAAAATGTGTTTAGATATGGTTAATTAAAACTATATTGTATGTAAAAATTTTAATAAATAGGTAACAAGTTCTGACATATCATATCTTGAATGCATTTATATCAGAAAAAGGATCCGCTCTCCAAATTTCTATCTCTAAAGCCCTTAACAAATAACTGCTTTTTAGACAAGATCTGAAGAAGACTTTTCTGGTTTTAATTTTGAAGTAATGCATTTTTAAGAGTTTATAACCAGAGTCTCATTAAATGATTTCTTGAAATCCTTATTGATAATAACAAACTATAATTTATTAAATGAATTATTACAATATTTTATTCTAAATAACAAATGATTGATGACATTATCATTTATATTTAACTAGCTGACCCAGCCACTCGTTGCTGTGGCTCAGTAATTACAATTTATTAAAATACATGTGAATTATATATTCAAATGCGCCATATATAGTCTAGAAATAGAAATACAGCGCCAACTACTGGATATCTGTGCAACTTAGATGCCAAACCACCATCTATTAGGATGTTATAAAACTAACCGATAATACACACTAAAGTCGTACAAAGACCAGTGCTTTTAGCCTCTAAAAATGGTAAAAAACGAAAAATATTATAGTAGGATGAAACTCATTGGGAAAGGAAGAGAATACAACGAAAATAAAAGGAAAAATAAATTACAGGCGATCTGATTTCGGGAAGTGGTAGGGATTAAGGGTAAAAAAACAGTTTATCTCGATTTCTGGCTAAACTACAAGTCCTATGGAAAAAAGCTCAATAGCAAAGTTGTAGGTAGTAAAAAGATCTACAACTTTTGTATTTACACTTTTTTAGCATAACCTCAAAATTCAAAAGAACTATTGAACTAATAGAGCGAACTAGTTCGCCATTGGATTATGAACTAAATTGAGCACTCTCAGTAGTGACCGACTAGGCCCAAGACCTACCTACCTAGTGTATTTGTAACAAAAATACAATATTAACAATAAACAATTTGAATATAAATAGCTAGAATACCAAACATAATAACAGAATATCTTAACAATTCTACACAATAAAAGAATGAAGGCAACATGATAACTAAGAAAAAATCTAAAATAAAAATAAAAGAAATAAAAATATTACCTATTTTCTTGTTGCTTAAGAAGTTGATCTTTTTCTTCCTTGAGTCTGTCACACAGTTTCATGAGACCCTGGGCTTGTTCCACATTGCCACACGTACCTGCCTCTTCAGCCTCTCTCACTAAAGCACTAATCTTTTCCGATAGTAATTTTACCTGTAATATTTTACATTATTTTCAATGTTACATCTCCAGCAACTACACAAAACACACAAAAAAAAACAATACTTTACTGCAATACACTTTGGTAATAGGCAAAAAGTTCATATAGTGCCTTTTACCTCAGTACAGCAGTATAGGCACAAGTACTAATTTATTGTTATTTTTTATGTTAAAATAAAGCCTATATGTTTTAGAGATATTACCTGCTCCACATTCTTCTCTGTTTGAGCCTGAGTCATAGGTGGACCCTCTGGTTTGGAATTCATAAGTTCTAATCTTTGTTTACCTTTTTGAATTTTTCCTAAAATAAATACAATTAAGTTAATATTTCTGATTACATATAATACAATTAACAATGCTTTAATGTTATTTTAATAATCAGGTCAAAATCTTAAATGTAGTAAGGTCCCGTTTTTCCAGTCGTAAATAATGCTATTTTGTAGATAACGGTATCTAAAAGATTAAATTTTTTGATATATTATTCTTTTTTACCATCAAATTCCACTATGATACTACTTTATGATACATTACTATTCGCAAATTTTAATCTAATAGTTGTAGTTTACTAATTGAGGTGAAATAGGCCCTAAATTATGTATGGAGTTAAAAATATAACTTCTAAACATACTTTCAACATCACTAATCATGTGACGGCAAAATCGCAGGAATTCTTCAACGTATTGAGCCTTTTTGTATGAAGCCTCAGCCTTATCAAAAAGTTCCTTAACTTCGTCATCATGTACTTTCGGACAAGCTCCTAGATCAGCTCGCGTGTTCACAAACAAATCGTGAGGACAGAACTTAACCATATAATATTTACAGTACTGTAAAAAAAAAGTAATTAAAGCATATCAATAAATAAAAAATCCTATTAGGTAGTATGACACGAAAAATGTCATAGAAAATGCCGACGAAGCCCCGTGGCTTTATAAGTTTACGTGTTACAGAATATTGAATATTATTTTTAAGTTCATTAAAAATTATTATAATACACTAACTTCTGGATCTTCCCAATTAGGTTTTTTTATTTTCTCATTCGGATTAGTATTTCGATGTCTTCCCATCAACTCGTCAAGCAATTGTGCCGCTGCTAGCACTGCCATTGTGATTTTTAAAAACTTAAGCGATAAAAGGTAAACTTTTTTTCTTCACATATATCAGATATTTGTAATTTTACATTACTTTAGTTAAACGAGTAACTTAACTCGAAAAAAAGAACGTTATCAAGTTTTCTATATCACGACACACGAACAACAGAACATCAAACTTCAAAAAGGTTATAGTACCAAAGAGTAGAGAGAGTATAAACGTACAGAATATAATCTGATCTAATAAATCCCGATTCCTACACACAAAACAACTAAGTCTACAATCGATTCGAGCTCACGAGTGAACCTCCGTGTTGCTCTCATAGATCAAGTAAAAAAAGGTTTTTTTACTTTATCTATGGTTGCTCTATGGTTAGTAATAGAGCAAGAGCCCACGATGCCTAGCAGCGTGACCAGATTTAGTAGATTTCTACTTTTTTGGTAGATTTCGAGGTACCGGTAACACTATGTAGAATTCACGCTTTTCAACTATTCTGGTGTCTTTTTTCCTTCATATGGCAAAACTCTCGAAAAAATCCGGGGTATTCTCCTTTTTATCGATTGGATTGTAACTATCTCTTTTTAATATTAGTTATTCGAGAAGGAAAGCCGAAGAGGGACTCCCACGTGTATTGAAAAAAAATTCTCCCGATTTTGGTGAATAAATACCGATAAAATAATTTTAGTGTATAATCTTCCGATTTACTCTATTTTAGCACATGAACCTTAAATTATACGAGTTTTGTACAGGTATATTATCAGTGGATGGAGTGAAATAAAAGGTTATAATGTTGGATTAATTGCGTTTTTATTTTCACTTTTGGCGCTATACAAAAATGGATAATCGCCTTGACCGGCGCACACAGAGATAGTTGCCATACTTCAAATTAAATTACCAACCACCAAAACTGTTATAATTAAAATATTAATGTTGACACATTCTTTCAAATATAAATTCAAATATTCAATAAGTTTTAAGGTTTGTAACATTTTTATTACCTAAATTTAATTGTACATAAATTCCTGGAGGCATGGCTCTTAATTAACAAGCCAATTTAAGCTGTATTTCATAGGATTGAATATTATTGTCCTTGGAATGTAGGGGCTTCCCACAGTTATCAGTTCCGAGTGAAACTCAAAATTTCAATAAAAAGTGAATTAGGTTAAAGATGCTAAGAAATAGGGTTTTCAAATCAAATTAGTGGACTCGAAACAGCTTTATGACAATGTTACCAAACATAGAGAAGAAGAACCATAACTCGGTCACAATTTAAAAATACCTATACCGGGTGATTTTGAAAGCGTTTTGGAAACGAAAATTTTGAATTATTTATCAATAACAGAACCTATATATAACGTTAATTTAATAATATATGTATTTTTTTTTTCATCAAAGTCGATATTCATATCGTTTACAGATAAAAAGTGAGAACCAGTAGTAGCGCTACACGGTAGGTACATTCTAAAAATAGAAATACTATACGTTTTAATAGCGAGTCACAAAATCGTATTAGCCAATAAAAACAAAGCTACCGAGTTGCGCCGGAGTCGACCAATGACGGCGTTGCTCACTTGTCCTTGTAATCGTCGGCGTCCCGCGTCCCTGGCTTTCAGTCGGTCAGTAATACCATAGCGGTACATGCGTAAACAAGGTCAAGGACGTTTAAATTATTATTCGCCGGAGTTTGAAGATGTTCTTGAGTACTTCGAGCGCGATCCCTGGCGGAGGATAAGGATGGCAGCAAGAGAATTCGATGTTAGCCAAAACTTCGTATGGAAGATATTACGTACACAAGGATTACACCCGTATCATTTTCGTAAGGCTCACGTAATAAACAACGCACCGGAAAGAATCGCCTTTTGCCAGTGGTTGTTAAATAATACAAACGACAACATACTCTGGACGGACGAGTCACTGTTTACTCGAGTGGGACTATACAATGTGCACAATGAGCATTACTGGGCTCTAATTAACCCCCACTTGATACGAGAAAACCATCACCAGGTTTGTTTCAGTGTGAACGTGTAGGCCGGTATTATTAACGACCAACTAATAGGGCCTATTTTTATTGAAGGTCATCTAACCGGCAATTCGTACTTAGAGATGTTAAGTAGAGTAATATCTGAGTTAGTAGACGATGTACCTGGACAGTGAGTTTAGTGATAGGTGGATAGGTCGAGGAGGGCCTGTGTCTTGGCCACCTGGAAGTCCTGACTTAACGCCCCTGGATTTTTTCTTGTGATCGGAAATAAAAAGTTATACACGTCAGTCAATATGAAAGCTGTGATGATTTACGCATTGCGATAGTGGACGCTTTTGATAAAGTGAAAAGTGATCAAGACACATTAAGAAAATTAAAAGACAATTGTATTAAACGCGTACGTTTGTGTATTGAACGCAGCGGACTCCATTTTGAGCAGTTGCTTCGATACAGAGAAGTGTAAATAGTGTAAATAAACTGTTAATAGGTATGTAAGTTAATTATTCTGTAGAAAACTCCGATTTTTTAAATACGCCTGATGTTTATACCTACAGTCCGTTTATAAATTGATTTGTTGTGAAAAGAACAATCGTGGTTAATAATCGAAAAGAAGTTTAAATAAAATAGGTATTTCGGTCTGACGGTCCTAAGCCCGTGTAAAGTATGAAGGACAAACGAGTCTATCTACGTAAGTACTCGCTAGCTCGCGCCTATAGGTATACTTTTATCAACCGAAACGCGCACGGACGTGTTTCATTCATATAAAATAATGAATGAATGATCAGTGCCTTACTACTTTCCAAGTCGATGAATAAAAATGAATATTAAAATTGAAACTTTTTTTTAGTCAACATTACAATTGATTTATCCATTTTTATATGTACTATAGATGATTCCAAAGTAAAATATTTCGTTTCCAAAACGGTTATAAAATCACCGTGTATTTCTGTAGATTTTAATTTTCAGTAACAAACATTGATTTATCTAATTAATCGTGTTTTCTTTATTGTTTTATCGTTATAATTAAGAGAACAATTATGCTTCTTGGGTGGCTAATTCTTTAGTGCCGTAGCACACTGTGCTGTGTTGCTACGGCACTAAAGAATTTAGCCACCCCCTCTCTTCCCGTGGGTGTCGTAAGAGGCGACTAAGGGATAACACAGTTCCACTACCATCTTGGAACTTGAAAAGCCGACCGATGGTGGGATAACCATCCAACTGCTGGCTTCTCAAATGCACAGACCGAGGACGGCCAGCAGCGTCTTCGGTGCGACAAAGTCAGCCCTGCGGTCACCAACCCGCCTGCCCAGCGTGGTGACTATGGGCAAAAACCCCCATGAGTTCGAACTTAAAAATAAGGCCCTCAGTTACCGGCAGCCCCACTATTCCCGGCTACGGCAGCGGCCGTGGTAACGGTGGGGTAGAGGGTGCCAAGAATCACCGGGGTAAGGGAGGCTGCCATAGAAAAATATTCCTGGCTACGTATAATGGACGCACGCTACGGTTGGACTATCACCTCACCGAACTTGAGGTAGAACTTAGCCACATTAAGTGGAGCATACTGGGGTTGTCTGAAATCCGAAGAGAGGGAGAGGACACGATGATCCTGGACTCCGGGCACTTGTTCTACTTCCGTGAAGGTGATGGGCTTTCCTAAGGTGGCGTCGGTTTTCTGGTCCACAAGACTCTCACTAACAACGTTGTGGAAGTCAGTAGTGTGTCGACCTGGGTAGCGTACCTTGTACTTAAGCTCATCGACAGGTACTCCCTGAAAGTGATACAGGTATATGCGCCGACCTCGGCACACTCTGACGATGAAGTCGAAGCCTTGTATGAAGATATTACAAGGGCCATACATGGCACTACTTCGACCTTCTACAGCGTTGTTATGGGAGACTTCAACGCTAAAGTGGGAGTAAAAGGCCGCGACGGATCGAGCATCGGACCACACGGATTTGGGCACAGGAATCACAGGGGGCAGACGCTTGTCAACTTCCTCGAATCGGAGGGGCTCTTCTTGATGAACTCATTTTTTGAGAAGAAGCCCCAAAGGAGGTGGACATGGCAAAGCCCCGATACTGTGACGAGGAACGAGATAGATTTCATCATAGCGGATAAAAGGCATATATTCAGAGATGTCTCGGTGGTTAACAGGTTTAACACCGGCAACGACCACTGGCTAGCACGGGGCACTCTGAATATATGTCTCCGAAAGGAGCGGACCCGCTTGATGAAATCTACTCTCCGACCTACGCTGCCCCAAATACTATGTGGCTCCGAGCAGTTTCAGTTGGAACTCCAAAACCGATTCGATTCGCTGGAAACTACTAGCGACGTGGACGAGATAACCGACAACGTGGTGAAGACGGTGTGTACACTGGGTCGCAGGCACTTTCCACCAACAAAACCAATGAAGCAGAACAAACTTTCTCCCGAAGCCTTGGATCTGATGCGGCAGCGGCGCGAGTTGCCGGCTGCTTTGCCAGAACAGAGGGCTCTTTCCAAGAGGATACGGAAGCTTGTACGCCGAGACCTCCGCTGCTCAAATACGAGAGAGATTGCTACTCTGATTGAGCAGAATAGGGGGTCCAAAGTTTTCCAAAGACCATTGGGGAGAAGTCTTCTTGCGAAGCTAAAAACAGCGGATGGCAGAACCGTCTGCTCTCGCCTTCAGATCCGAGGAGAGGTTGAGAAATTTTATGGACAGCTGTACTCATTGAGCGCACGCAAGCCTGCGACTTGGGACACCGAAGATCCACGGGCACCATTGTTGCGCCATTATTCGGAGTGTATCCCGGACTTCGAAGAGGATGAGATTGGTGCAGCGCTCGGGCAGCTTAAAAACGGCAGGGCCCCGGGGGATGACGGAGTTACCACTGAACTCCTTAAAGCCGCAGGGCGACCAGTCCTGAAAGCCTTGGCAAGACTATTTAACGCCGTCATCCACCGAGGTACCACGCCGGAGGCGTGGTCCAGGAGTGTGGTGGTGCTGTTCTTTAAGAGAGGCGATAAGTCTCTGTTAAAGAATTACAGACCGATCTCACTTCTGAGCCACGTCTATAAGCTGTTTTCGAGGGTTGTTACGAATCGTCTCGCTAGAAGATTCGACAAATTCCAACCACCGGAGCAGGCTGGGTTTCGAAATGGCTACAGCACCGTGGACCACATCCATACTGTTCGGCAGGTTATTCAAAAGACGGAAGAATATAATCAACCGCTGTGTATGGCATTTGTGGACTACGAGAAAGCCTTCGACTCTGTCGAGACCTGGGTTGTCCTGGACTCTCTGCAGAGATGTCATATCGACTGGCGATATATCGATGTACTGAAATCTATGTACGTGGCGGCGACGATGAACGTTCATGTCAATGACCAAAGAACAAGACCTATTTCCCTCCGGCGTGGGGTAAGACAGGGGGATGTAATATCACCGAAACTGTTTACCACTGCGCTAGAGGATGTTTTTAAGACCTTAGATTGGGGGAACGAGGCATCAACGTCAACGGTGAATTCATCTCTCACCTTCGTTTCGCCGACGATATTGTCATCTTTGCGGAGACGCTGGATGAGTTAGGCCAAATGCTGGCCGGCCTAAACGAGTCCTCCCGACGTGTCGGTCTCTGTATGAACTTGAATAAGACGAAAGTCATGTTTAACAACCAAGTCATACCGATACCGGTATCGGTCGATGGTACCCTTCTCGAAGTTGTTCAGGATTATATTTACCTAGGCCATACTATCCAACTGGGCCGCAACAACTTCGAGAGGGAGGCCGATAGGAGGATTCGGTTGGGCTGGGCGGCGTTTGGCAGGCTTCGTCGAGTCTTCACTTCGAAGATTCTGCAATACTTGAAAACAAAAGTCTTCGAACAATGCGTCCTGCCTGTGTTAACATACGCAGCCGAGACGTGGACACTGACGAAGGGACTGGTCCACAAGTTTAGGGTCGCTCAACGTGCAATGGAACGGGCTATGCTCGGGGTTTCTCTTAAAGATAGGATTAGAAATGAGACTATCCGCGAGAGAACGAAAGTAACCGACGTAGCCTACAGAATTAGCAAGTTGAAGTGGCAGTGGGCTGGTCATTTTTGTCGCAGGACCGATGGCCGTTGGAGTAGACGGGTCCTAGAGTGGAGACCGCGTCTTGGCAAACGCAGTGTGGGACGTCCTCCGGCCCGTTGGACCGACGATATACGTAAGATTGCCGGTGTCGGCTGGATGAGGATTGCGGAAGACCGGGATGTGTGGCGCGAACTTGGGGAGGCCTATGTCCAGCAGTGGACTGCGATAGGCTGAAGTGAGTGAGTGAGTGAGTGAGTTGTAACACAACAGCGAAAAAAATGTAATATATTTTTAGTATTTTCTCATTCTCTTTTCCTAGAATTTAGTAGTTTTTAACCTCCACAGGTAGTAGATTCGTTAAATGAAATCTAGTCACACTGAGATCTTCGTTATTTTATAGAAGCTGAAAAATTTTCTGTGTATGTACCTACCTATACAAGTAAGAACGACCAGCGACTATAGAGTTTGGGTTGTGGTTACTTTTGCAGGTAACAGTTAGTAAAGGTGTATAAAATAGTACTTTAAATTCGTTAAAGTATAAAGCTCAATTTTTACTTATAATTTATTAAATTTTAGGGGTGTCCGGCAGGAGGTAGCAACTGTCATAAGTGTCTGGCAATGCATGACGAGATTTCTAAAGTTATCGCGAAGAAAATATTTAATTGCTTAATATTCAGAAAACACATTATATCTGTTTCGCTCCTTATTCTTCGTCGCAACCAGATTGCAAATATAAAATCAAAATACACTGCTGTCCAGTACCCGGTGCTTCGATTTGTAACTGTCCACTCATTGAGAAAGTTAAGGAAATGAAATACCTAGGTATCATACTAGACCAACGGCTTAGCTGGTACTCCCACTTGAATTTGCTAATTAATCGAACCAGGAAACTCACATGGGTTTGCACGTCCTTGCAACAAGTTATGTCCAATAAACTTAAGAATAAAATTTACATAGCCCTGGCACAATCAATACCCACCTACTGCATCTCGATTTGGGGAGGTGCCAACAAAACTTATTTTCTTGACCTGGAGAGAGCGCAGAGATCTCTTATTAAAGTTATGTACTCAAAGCCTTTAAGATTTCCAACTGAATCCCCTGTATAGAATTAGTGGTCTTCTATCAGTGAAAAAACTCTATATTCTTAATCTCGTTTTGCAGTGCCACAAATCTCTAACTTATGTCAAACTAACCAGTCGAAGAAGAAAGGATATACATATAATAGTTCCCTCATGCAAAATTCGTACAGCCTTTACTAGAAGACAATATATTTCCCAGTCCACTTACGTGTATAACAGAGTCAACAAAAAACTTAATATATACCCTATGCAAAGTTATAAATGCAAAAGAAGAATAATAAGATGGTTGAAATCTCACTTCTGTTGAGTTTGAAAACCTTATAGCTAAAATAAGTTCATAATAAACGTTTCATTACCGCTGCTATTGGTCACAACTCGTACGACGTACAATGATCCCCTACTTAAGCTTTACTTAAAAATCATGGATAAATTCTCACGCAATCACATGACTGTTTATCCACATACACACACACACACACACACACACACACACACACACAGACACAACACACTTAAATACACACACACTTAAATACACACACACATACACACGCAAAGACACATACACATTTACAAACACACACACAACACATAAAACCACACACACACACACAGAACACTTACACTAGTTTTAATTTTAAAGTTTAAAATGTTAAGTGTACTATAGTCTTAATCATCCGTAAGGGAGGTAGCCAGCCATTCCCAATACAAGTGTCTCTGACTACTTACTTGGAAGACTCGGTGATGCTTTGTACTAGAGATTATATAAATATATGATTTTTATTTATTTATTTATTTAAATATAAAAAAATTGGGTGAAGAAAATATAAGAAAATAATAATAATATGTGTTCACTTGGATAATTTATTAGTTATTATATTATAAATTATGGGGATTAATTAAATCAATTTTTGATGAAACTCGCGTAGTGACTTCGTAAAGACTAACACTATTGACAGCTAGGCAGGCACACACACACAACAACAGTAATCTAATAACAATAGCGATAAAAAAACTTTTTTATCGCTGTTACCTACATTTTCTTAGTAATTTTGTATCGCAAATTTACTATGCAAATTTATAATCAACTAGCTGACCCGGCGAACTTCGTATCGCCTAACAGTAGAACCATCCTCGTACTTCAAGGAATATTTTAAAAAAAGAATTAGCGAAATCGGTTCAACCGTTCTCGAGTTTTGCGCTTAGCAACACATTCAGCGACTCATTTTTATATTATAGATATTATATCGATTTAACTGGATTTATTCCAACTCGATTCAAACTGATTTGTATCTATCACTAAATGGCACTGACACATCAAAGTAATAAACAGTCAGATGTTCATTAACAAAGATCATTATTTTGTAATGTAATTATTCATAATTTCATAATAACTTTTAAAATTATATCCACTAATAATGTTTTTAAATATCGTGCTTTAAATTGCTAATTTAGTAGTTAAAAATTGTACTAAGTAGTGTAAATACAATGGGTGCATTGTTTGGTAAAAGTAAAAAACCTGTTAGTAGAATAACAGAACAAGATAAAGCCATCTTACAATTAAAGCAACAAAGAGATAAGCTGAAACAATATCAAAAGAAAATAGAATTAAATTTAGAGAGAGATCGGCAATTAGCTAAAAAACTATTGGCCGAAGATAAGCGCGACAGAGCAAAGCTACTTCTTAGAAAGAAAAAATATCAAGAAAATCTTTTACAAAATGCTGATATCCAATTGGAAAAACTAGAGCAGCTAACTCACGATTTAGAATTTACCCAAATTGAAGTACAGGTGATGTTACAGTTTTGCTATTGTTTGTTTTTATTTATTTATTTCATTTGGACAAACAGTAGTTGCTACATTATAATTTTCACATAAAAACTATAGGTATTACAATTAAGCTTAAATGCGCAACATTTTAAGTTGTCACAAATTGCACAAAAAAAATGTAATAGTAGTATTATTAAAATATTATATCAACAAATTGAAATACAGATGAGTATAATTAAAAATAGATTTAGCAAGTTAAAAAACAAACATAAACAGCAAACACAAAAATCATTTATAAGTAATTAATCCCTCAGCAATCCCAAAACAACTTTTTTGAAGGCAGGTAATTTATCATTAAAAACATCCACTTTCTCACATATACACTACATCTCACACACTCTCACATCTACACTACATCTCACACACTCTCACATCTATCATATATCTTCGATCTGGCAAACGGCTGATGCAACAAACCCGAATTTATAAGCCCGCATTGAGGCAGACGACGTGGAACATGTAATTGAAACCAATTCAAGAGGGCAGGACAATTAAGTTTATTTCTTAGTATTTTGTAAAGAAATATTATGTCGTGCAGCTTTCTGCGCATCGATAGGCTGTCCATTTTGAAATGTTTTAATCTATCGACATATGAATGAAGGTGCTTATGTAATCCACCCGAAAAAGCAATGTGTTTTAGAAACCATTTCTGAATTCGCTCTATTCTGATTTGGTGTACATTATAATGCGGTGACCAAACTACAGAACAGTATTCCATGTGACTCCGTACATAAGTGTTATAGATAGCAATTTTTGTGGTTGGCTTGCAAAATAGTTTACTATTACGAATGACAAAGCCTAACATTTTAGAAGCTTTACTAATTATGTAATTCATGTGAGGTATAAACGACAATTTTGAATCAAAAATGCCCCCTAAATCCTGGATCTCCGACTTTTGTTGCAATAAAGTACCTTTCCACAAACAAGTTAATATATAAATATTACACCTAGACTCAGGCGGGAATCGAACCCGCAACCTACGGCACAGAAAGCAGGGCCACTACAAACTGCACCAAGAACAGGCTAGTCTGCTGGGGTGTTTTAGTATTAAGTATATGATTAGCTATTCTATAATTTTATTTAACTTTAGGTAATTGATGGCTTGAAGACTGGAAATGCTGCGTTAAAGAAAGTTCATGATATTCTTAACATTGATGAAATTGAAAAGATTTTGGATGAAACAAAAGAAGGTATAGAAAAGCAAAGAGAGATAGATGAGCTTATATCTGGCCAGCTGTCTGAAGAGGATAATGAAGCTGTGGAAGCTGAGCTGGAAGCCATTCTTGATGTGGAAGGAAAGTTGCCCAATGTGCCTACGGATAAACTGCCAGATCTTGTCGAAGAGAAAGAACCAGAAAGACCTCAAAGGACAAAATCTAGCTCTAAAAAGATAGCCGTGGAAGCTTAATATTTGTTTATATAGTTTATAAATCAATAAGTATATTTTATTTGTGTTTAAAATGTTATTACAGCAATATTATTTGAAACCTTTCCACAAACAAGTTAATTTTTTCCTAAAAAATCTGGATACTTTTTAATTATATACCAATTACTAGTCTATTAATACTTGTTGTCTAATCATTTTCAGATATCAGCTTTATATAAATATAAATATTATTAATTAAAAGTTTAAACCATACTTTAGTAATAAATAAAAATGTATTTTGTATTATTGCATTTATATCAATAGGTTGTTAAAATGTTTGAATAAAAAAACAGATATTCCTTTCATATTTTAATCTCATTCATATCAAATTACTGAACATAATTTATGATTTCGATACATATACTACTGTACCTAAAAAGGTTAGATTTTAAAACATAAATGTGACATCAAAGAGACTACCATAGAATACGATTTAACTTTCTGATTCACACAATAAAAAAAACCCTTATATAGCAAACGATTTAAAATCGTTGAAATCCCAATATCATATACATATTATATTTCGATAATTCAGCAAGATAACATAAATGATATAGCCTTATCATACCCTAACAAGTAATGACATATGTGTTAACTATTTACACATAAATACACACTAATTTTAGTAATAAGCTGTGTTACAGTAATCATGTAAGTGATTATAACACCACTTCTCATACTGGTGGGCCGACTGAACTACGCTTAATTCCACCATGTAACATCTATACAATCTTTACCCTTAACATACAATAGATTTATCACACTTGTACTGTACATAAATGGCAAAGAATAACTATAAAATAGAACCATTAAGAGTAGTAAAGTTAAATATATAAATCTTAATTAAATAAATTAATTTTTCTTTAGAGAAAGCAAGATCTTTCTGAGAATTAAATTTTTGCTTTCTAGTCCATATAGATTGTAAATAATAAAAAGAAAAGGTCCTAGAACTAATAGAACCTTCTACCTTTACCTTCTCATCAAATATTTTATCATCATTCAACTAGGGTTTTTGCATTTTGTTGATTTGACACACACTCAAATGAAAAACGACACCAACCACGTATATTTTTTTACAAGATTGACAGTTATTCAGGAATGTATTATGAATATTTTTAATAAATTATATGACACCAATTTGAATTTACACCTTTGGATAAGTTTTACCTTCACATTATTATAAGGAAAACATTTTTTTTTTGTGGTAACCTTTGTACACATGAATACCACGGTTATTTATTTCAATTATATTAAAACTAATGAAAATAACTAGATTTGTCTTGCAATTGGTTTCTTAGAAAAAATATAAAACGATAGAACCAACATCACTAGTTAAAATCACATAATGATTATGTCATACTATTTATCAGACTAACATAAATTAATGGTCATGAAGTGATTAACTGCAATGTTTGTATTAAGTATATTTATTGTATTGCAGCGTACTATTTATTCAATTTCATTAGCGACTTATTTTATTTTTACACTAATTTACACATATAATACAAGTTTTAAATATGTATCTGTGATTGTAATCACAGATCTCACACATCTACAACATTACAGATAATTTCTGAAAAATATCTTTTGTTTCATCTCACTTCTATTTATAAAAATGTTATAAGCAGATTTATTATTTTGTACTATTCTTTGTGCTAGGAAATATAATATGATGTAGTGACATTATATTAAAAAAAATTAAGCCTCAATACTTGAAATAGCAAATTAATATTGAATACTAATATCATATTATCATACAATACCAATATCCATAATTATTAAGGATTTTTGTACTTACGAGGATTATTCACAGATTTATATACAAGTGAAAATTTAAACATCAATTAGCTTTCATTGTAAAAATTTGTACTTAATTTCACTTATGGTGGTTTATAAATCTTAGAAGATACACAAAGAATAGAACAAATTTAATTGAAACAACTGTAAACATTTTATTATTTTCTGATTTATGCCTGTTATGAGGAATATCAGCTCTCAATGAACAGGATTAACGGATCAGAGACCTCTGAATCCGAGGTTGTTGGTTGATGCTAGTAGTTCACGGTGACTGGGTGATGAGCTATGGTTGTACCAGTATGGTGTTGGGTGCTTGCTGTGTGTGTGAAAGTGCCAGCAGGCACACTTGCTGAACTAGTAGCTGTTCCAGTTCGAACTTGCTGCAAGAGAAATTTTTAAAGTAGTTGTATATGGGTTTTAATGCAAGCAATATCGAGGGACATACCTTAGCTCTATACGCATTACTAAACAAGGATCTACCAAGATAAATAAATTTTACAACTTAGAAACAAACTTAATTTTTTAGTTAGCATAGAGCTTATTAGACTATGCCATTTATAATAAATATAAATTATTAGTTAAAATTTACCTGGGTAGATATTTGCATGACTGTGGAGCAAGGTGTTTGAGTTTGTGCTGCATTTGTTTCAGAAGCTCTACTCTCTGATGATGCTCTGAAAACAAAATTACAATCTGGAGATAATCTACAAATTTAGTTGCTTAGAAAAATCTTGTATTGAGTATTTTAACCAGCCTATTGATTTTGCTTTCCGAATCCTATGAATACTAATAATAAAATACTGATAATATTTTATAGTATAATTATAGCAAACACAAATGAATATTTTTGTAATAGTTTGGCGGATAGGTTAAGATATTGTAAATAATTTATTATTATTACAAATTTCCATTAAAAAAAAATTTAAACTAACCTTGTGTCGTGCTTTCTCTCGGGCCTCTCGGTCGTGTCTTTTTCACACTTGATGTAGTCCCCGCAATCTTCACCTTCGTTCGCCGTTTCTGTACTAGCTGCATTTTCGACGGCATCGGTATGGGTTCGTCTGTGCGATACTAGATGACCTAAAACAATAAGTATTCATATATAAGCATCAAATTTATTTATTATTATTACTATTATTATTTTTTTGTTACTTTGTTAAGATTTTATCCAGACAAGTTTAGAGGAGCGCGAAAGGACTTTTTAAAAATTATTACAATAATTAAACATTAAAACAATATCTTATTGTCCTCATGCTTTGGCCTAACATAAGTATCTAATAATATTTGTGACATTATCTTATTGTTTTATAATAATAGGTAAGTTTATTTACAAAATAAATATTAATATATACATCAGTTAGCTTTCATCAAAAACGCAAGATAATGAATGACAAAATATTAGATAACGTATGAATAAGACATAAAATATAATAAAGAAACTAATATAGCATAAAATAATCATCAATTCATCACTTTTTTTTTTCAATGAAACCTTACCTTTACACATAAATTCCTTAGAGCAGACCTCACACCGGAACGACTTATTTGTAGCATTTGCGCCCTTATTATGTGATCGCTCATGGAAAATTAAATTTCCTTTTAATGGGAACGACTTGCCGCATTCGTCGCAGCTAAAAGGCCGCTCGCCACAACTATGTGATCTGATACAAGAAATTTCAATGAAAACTACAAATAACATTCTGAATTAAAATTTATCTTATACTCTTGAAATAAAAATATTTAATTTTTTGAAAATAATACAAAATTTCTTAATAAGAAACGTTACAAAGTCAACAAAACTTGTAATAGTCTACCTCATATGGGCTACAAGGTGTTCCTTCTTGTTGAATGGCTTAGAACACACTTTGCAAGTGTGTGGTGTGTCGCCGGTGTGTTGCTTGAGATGATTCGTAAGATGCTCTTTGCGAGTGAATGTTTTGTGGCAAAATTCGCATTTATGTGGCGACTCACCGGTGTGAATTCTGTAAAATTAATAATAAATCAATAAACGCTTCACACTCAAACCTCACTAGGATTACTCTTGCAACAAGCATCAATCAGGCCACTTCAAATATTTGTGTGGTCTAACAAATATCAGCAGTGGACTGTGATAGGCTGAAGTGAACTATAAAATGTTTGCCAAAAATAAAAAAATAAAAATATGTTTTATTAGTATGTTTTTTATATGCCTTCTATCCATAGTTAGTTTAATGTTTTAGATCATGCAAGCTTGGACGCACAACTGTGTATATTATGTAATCATACATTACATCACAATTTTTGTTATTTAAATATGAATAAATGTAATTTCTTTAGAAAACTAAATATATAACTAAAAATTATACGCGTAAAAAAATATGTAAAAAATTTCGCCTTTATAAGGCTTTAAAAATACATGGCCAAGCAGTAATTTGCCCTCATTAAATTGTACATACTTTATCACCTAAGTATTTAAACAAAAATTTACAAAGAAAAAAATAGGGAAAAAGTATGTAGAGTTATAAAACAGCAAGAAATATGCTGCTCAAAAGCTAAAGGTGTTCATGTAGGGTAGTAGACCTCAACCTTACAGAAGATCACAGCTAAATGATACTGTTCTGAAGTAGTCCTGTGTTCCTGCGATGAGTTAGGTGGGCAGAGCTCCTCGAGAGGTTCGGCGATAAGTTCGACAACGCACTTGTGATGCTTCTAGTATTGTATCTATAGGTTACAGAAACCGGTTGCTATTAGGTAGGCCGTACGTTTGTTTACCGCCCTAATTGTACAACAAAAAGTCACTCACCTAACATGATTGGTCAAATGTTCTTTCCTCGAAAAGGTCTTAGTACAGAAAGGACACTTATGCGGCGTTTCGCCCGTATGAAGGTGCACATGGTTTGTTAGATGCTCTTTGCGGGAGAATGATTTTGGACAGTAGGTGCATTTAAAGGGCGTCTCTCCAGTGTGTTGTCTGAAAAAAAAAATGAAATTTAAAACTCAATTCAAAATATAGAAGTAGGCAGTCCCGTCTTAACTTTAACTTATTTTTATATAATTATTATCTGTCATAACAACATCACAGTGGTAAATTAGATGTAAAGAATTTTTAGATTGTGGATGGTTCATTTGAGAGATTTTATGTAAGAATGTCGAGTGTTTTTCAATATCTATTCCTAAAGGACAATTCTGTTGCTAACAACATACCAGAGGTGAATGTGGAGCCCAAGTATTAGGATTCAATTGACATCCTTTGTATATGGAATAGAAAGAAAAAGAAAGAAAGAAAGAAAAGTTCTTTATTGGCCATTATCATTTAAAATTTTTAATATTACAATTGAGTTAGAAGGCCAACCAGGTCTCTGCCTCAGCATTGCTTAGCAGCAAATTGTTACTGCTAAGGCGCTGCTCTTCCGTCAGAGCCTGCATCGGCGACTTCAGACGCCAAACGCCACAAGAACATAATGTGCTTAATAAAAAGAGAATATAAAATAAAAATCAACGAAATATAGACACGTAAAAAAAAAAAAAAACTTAATAATGAGAAAAAAATAACAGAAGTAACAATAAAAATATTCCAGAAAAAAAGAAAAGAAATATATAATAATATAACAGTCATACAGCCTGACTAGACTCACACAAAAGATGCTCACTCATATTTAACAGTCAAAGTCAATGTCAATAATATACTTATAGTAAATAATTAAAGAGATATATATGAATACATAAAATAAATAATAACATTAAATCAATAAAATAAATAAATAAATAAATACATAAATAAGAAAACGTATACGGAGTGCAAGCTTCTGTCAAGGCTATCACCAAAAACGCACACGTCCAGAGCGACAAAATCCGCTAACGCGAGAAAATGTCACGTCACTGTCATCAAATAAGAGTTACGACGACATATTTTGTACAAAAAATTGTTGTATTTTTGCAACGTGGTCGTGACGTGGACAATAGAATTATATGTCATGACGTGGCAGTGGTTATAGAGCGTAGTAGGGACCAGTCAAGGAGTGCAAACCCCCCGGAAACCGAGACAAAGTCCGCCCCAGCAAGTCGCGTAGACCCGTAGGTAAGTTAGGTTTTTTGCCAAGTTAATAACTGTATCTTTATAAGACGTTTAAATGTGACTCTGGATTTTAGATCGCGCATTGGGGGCGGTAAATCGTTCCAGCACCGGGAGGCCGCAAACCTGAACGATCCACGAAAGGCAGCAGTTCTGTGCGCCGGCGTCTCGAAAACACTAGTACAAGCACGCCTGGGGTACCCTCCATGCACCTTAGTCCACGCCAATTTGCCAAATAGATATTGCGGTGTGCCAGTGCTCAGTAAGTCGAACATCATTGTAGACAAGTGCATCCTCCGGCGAGACTCCATGTTCAGTATGTTCCTATTATTTAATACAGGTGTGACATGAGCTCGCGAGGACAAACCAAAGCAATACCGTGCACAAGCATTTTGCACTCGCTGTATGAGTTTTGAAGTTCTAACAAGCAAGCATGGACCATAGACGGTATCACAATAGTTTAACTTAGATAGTATGAGTGACTCGCACAAGGTTAGTCTTAGTCTCTCGCTGATATAGGGTCTAATGTTATATAGAAGCTTCAATCTATAAAAGCAGTTACGGGCGCACTCCATAATATGTTTCTCAAAGCGGAGGTCGCCATCGAGCACCAGGCCCAGACTCTTAACGTTGACCACACGCTCCACCCTTTCCCCACCTATCATTATGTTTATGGGTATGTTATCATACAGAATACTTATATATTTTTACATAGAAAATTAATTACAGGCTATAAGGAATAAAGCAAATCGGCAATCAAATGCATGCAATTAAACATATTAAGTACTACTACATAGATCAATAATTGATAAACAAATATGAAAAAATAGCTCTATGTTAATGTTATATTATGAATCTATATGAATATGAAATAAAATGTTGCAGAAAAACTTGAATTCTTAGTAAATATAAACAGTTACTATGGAAAAATAGATACTGATTTAATATCCTATACATGTGTACGTACCGCACATGAGTGATAAGATGTTCTTTCCTTGAGAAACCCTTGGAACAGTATAAACAAGTATGTGGCATGTCTCCGGTGTGTTGTAGGATGTGTTGGTTGAGATGTTCCTTTCGCGTGAAGCCGCGAGAACAATACGTGCACTTGTGAGGACTCTCCCCTGTATGCTGTCTGCACAACAGAGTACATTCCGATTTGATTATTTATGTTAATCCAATATAAGCCTATTTAGGGGAGGGAATATGAATTTAGCTCTTAGAGCCCAAATCGGAATGCACAATGCTGTGCTACTGCAAAGGCGAGAGAACTGCCCACGAATGCCGTTATGAATTCGTACAGATGAGTTATTTCAAACGTAACTACTGTATTGGAAATATGTAAATCTTACCTTGATTTTAAAATTACGCTCGTTATCATGCTAATAATAAGTTTCAATACCTGTAGCACAGCATTGTTATTCAAGGTATGTCTACTACACCTACGACAAACGTTGCATGCACTTACAAAACGAAAATCTTATATGAGTACTATAAATAATACCTTGCAAACAATTCGCTGGATATATCTGTGGAAATAAGAAATATAAAGTGGGTCTAACTATTCTCACCTTATATGGTTAGTAAGATGCTCTTTTCTAGTGAATGACTTGGCGCAGTAGTTGCAGCGGTGCGGGGACTCCCCAGTGTGCTGTCGCACGTGATTGGTCAAATGTTCCTTGCGAGTGAACGACTTCGTGCAGTACGTGCACTTGTGGGGCGACTCTCCCGTGTGCTGACGGACATGGTTCACTGAAAATAATATTTTTAGCCACAAATTGTACAATTTAAAAAGGAAATCTATGTCCGTTTCGTTCTCCTTATAAATTATAGTTAATTTAATTTATTTTCAAACTTGTGTTCTCTTTTTTTAACCGACTTCCAAAAAAGGAGGAGGTTCTCAATTCAACTGTTTTTTTTTATGTATGTTACATCAGAACTTTTGCCCGTGTGGACCGATTTCGACAAATTTTTTTTAATCGAAAGGTGGTGTGTGCCAATTGGTCCCATTTAAATTTATTTGAGATCTAACAACTACTTTTCGAGTTATATCTAATAATGCGTTTTTACTTGACGCTTTTTTCGTCGACCTACGTTGTATTATACCGCATAACTTTCTACTGGATGTACCGATTTTGATAATTCTTTTTTTGTTGGAAAGGGGATATACCTAGTTTGGTACGATGATAAGGAAACTAGGATCTGATGATTAGATCCCAGAGAAATCGAGGGAAACTCTCGAAAATCCGCAATAACTTTTTACTGGGTGTACCGATTTTAATAATCTTTAATTTAATCGAAAGTTTATGTTTGTCATGTGGTCACATATAAATTTTATTGAGATCTGATAACTACTTTTTGAGTAATCTTTGATAACGCGTAGTTACTTGACTATTTTTTCGTCGATCTACGTTGTATTACTCGTCGATGTAATTGAAGTCGGTTTTTTTTTTTTCGTTTGCAAGCAAACACAATTATGTACAAAGTCTTTCATTAGAATGTGAATAATAAGACAGAGGACAGATCATGTTAAAACAGTTCTACAATACAAAATACCGCTCGAAGTCATAGCCGTACAATAAAAAAAGATTATAGACATATGATGAGGAAACAATGAGATCAATAAAATCATACACGAAACTTTGTGTTCGAAATATACACACCAAGATGATCTTTCCTTGTGAAAGCCTTGGGACAATATCCGCACTGGAACGGTGTTTCGCCCGTGTGCTGGCGGACGTGGTTGACGAGATGTTCGCGACGCGTAAAGGATTTCGCGCAGAAGTTACACCTGTGAGGGGACTCGCCGGTGTGTTGCCGCACGTGGTTCAGTAAGTGTTCCTTGCGGGTGAACGTCTTCGAACAAAAGTCGCAGCGGTGCGGTGTCTCACCTGCAAATAAATTGTAATTATTTATTTATTTATTTACTGACACACAACAGCATAACATACTAAACATTACATACGTGTTCATGTACATAGTCCGGTATGCATGCCAGTTACGGGTGCGTATATTACTAGCATTTGAAGACATTAAATAACAGTTTTGGAGTTGAAGCAGATTATTAAAATATAGTAGAAGTATAACAAAAGAAAAATATTGTAGCATAAATGTCAAATTAAACATTATATTTATGTGCAGAAATATGCGGTAAGATTTTTTTTTCAAACTTGTCCCTGAATCATGAAAAATATTAAGATCTTTAATCGACGCGGAAAATCGATTGTAATTATAAGAAAAACGAAACAAAAATTGTTAGATAAATCTTAATTCGCCTTAGAGCGCGGTACTGTGTATGTGTTTTTGTAAATTAATCAATTTAATTCTAATGATATCGTTGTTTTGTTCTGCAATTGCAGCAAATATATAAAATATGTTAAAACATAACAATTTGACTGATTTATTTTACTTATACCATATAAAAAAGCGCTGTTACGCCTTCTCACACAGTAACTTATTAATACCAGCTCAACACACACATAGGACAAGCGCGGAAAGGATGATGTGAATATTATACTGAAATTTCGAAACTTAAGCAGCATCAATAAAATACTGACCCGTATGCCACAGTATGTGATTGGTGAAGTGTTCCTTTCTCGTGAAGGACTTGCCGCACAGTTCACACCTGAACGGAGTGTCATTTGTGTGTGATCTCATATGGTTCACTAAATGCTCCTTCCTAGTATACTTCTTGCCGCATATTTGACAATGGTGCGGCGTTTCACCTATTTTTGTGGGGCAGAAAATAATATGTTAACAATCAATGATGCAACTATGTTACGATGGTAACACTTGCAGATTACTTCATCGATATATATTTATTTATGTAATAGGATAATTATATGTTAGTAACGGAAATGAAATGATTTTTGAAAGACCGGTTTTTCGAATTTAGTTGAATCATTAAATTGTTCTCTTACTTTCTGCACCACTAGTACTAACCTTTTGGCTTTGGTGCAGGCATGGATAATCCCGACTATATACATATCTACGTACATCGATTTTGGATATTTGAAAATGAAAAGGATAAATGGATGCTAAACCAGTCAATGTAGTACTACACTAGAACATTTATTGGAAATAATAAGAACTACAAAAAATAAAATTGAAGGAAAAATGTAAGAAAGACATATTTCACATGCTATTGAGGGGAAGGGCTGCATAATTTTGTTTTAATTTCAAATAACACAACACATTTAAAATTAAAGAACCTTAGAAATAAAATAACAGCTGACCAGAATAGGGAAGTTATATTTATGTATCTCTATGTATATAAATAAATAGCAATTGCATATTCATTAAAATCATGCATAAATTACTAAATTAGTTAAACAAGTCAATGAAATTAAGATTTTAAAGCTAATAAACGGAAAACTATTAATTTGGAAAATAATTTTACTGTCATAAAACCTAAACCAAATATTACATATTAAAAGTTTTTGTTATATCTTTCGAGGTACCAGTAATATAAATCCCTAATGCATTTTACGCAGTTTCGAATGGGAGGAAATAATTGACCAAATTTGTACCTGACTCCCAGACCATTAGGCAAATTTTATTTATATTTATACTAGCTGTGCCCGCGACTTCGTCCGTGTGAAATTTAACAAAAAAGTTATTGTTTAGTTCGCAGAGTTGTAAAATAAATAAATGTCGAAATTAAAAAGTAGCCTAAGTTACTCCTTAATACATCAGCTAGTGAAAGTCCCGTCTAAATCGGTCCATCCGTTTCACAGATTAGCCGGAACAAACAGACAGACGGACAAAAATTGTAAAAAATGTTATTTTGGTATATGTACCGTGTATACATCCATATGCATTTAGTAAAAAGCGATTATTTTAATATTACAAACAGACACTCCAATTTTATTTATTTGCATCGATTGATATCTTGGTAACTAAAATGTTAGCAAAATTATTTATTTTAATAGAACAAGAATTAATTTTCATGGGTTTTTAATCTCCATCCTACATTCTAAAATGTGTTTTTATAATTTGTGTAAACAACACTAATTTCAGGACCGATAATCGAATTGAATTAAAAACAAAACTAAAATTAACCTTTCGCTAAAGATGGATGCAAACTATCGTAAGTGTTTGATAGTCGTTTGAAGTGCAAAATTAAGGCGCAAAAAAAAAACTACATTCTGATTCTTTATAAATATAGCAATAACTCCATAGCACTAAATGAAAAGTTGTTGTATATATTGTGCAAATTAATGAATTCAATGAGCGTTGTCAAGGGGCCGTCTATAAAATACGTGACGCGGTATTTTGGCGTACTACCCCTTTGTCACGCCAAGTCATATTTTCCATTGCGGGTTGGCGGATTTATTCACTACTATATGAGTAACGATCGCTACCAGGTGTACATGATAACAACCGGGACCGACGGCTTAGCGTGCTCTCCGAGACACGGTGGGTAGTCCCACAAGGACTGCACCAACACCTAGACCACGGTAAACATCTGTATGGCCAATACAAATGTTTGTCATGTGCGGGGATCGAACCCACAACCGCCAGCGCAACAGCCACCTCGTCGCCAACGCGTGTCTGTAAGTCACATTTTCTGTGACCCCCTAACAGATATTACGTCAGAAAAGCTAAGGCATTCCTTCATAAATTATTTATTATAGAATAATAATTTATTTTGAGCATATATAAAATAAAACCTTTCTCTTGTCATATCTCGTCGCGCCAAGCAAAGACCTCCCCCCTATTCGCGAACTCATTTTCCGGACCAACCCCCAAGTAGTCGGACCGTGACGACTACGACCACGCTAAGCAAAACTGGGGAGCATTGCCCCCTGGCCCGGTCTTCGACATATACACCAGATGAGATAGAGGCGCGCAGGCGTACCGGTGTGCCACATGACGTGGTTCATGAAGTGCTCCTTGCGCGTGAAGCTCTTCTTGCAGATCTCGCAGCGGTGCGGCGTCTCGCCCGTGTGCTTGCGCACGTGGTTCACCATGTGCTCCTTGCGCGTGAACGTCTTCGCGCAGTACTGGCATCTGTCACACACGACCTCGTTTAATATATATATATGTATGTATATATATATTCTATATTGCACTTTAAAAAAAATCATAATTACAAATCATTTTTACAAAAAATGCTGGCAAGGGCGAACTTATCTCTGTAAGTTATCTCTACCAGTCTGCCCATGGTGGTGAGAGATGTTATCGCGGGACTCATAAGCGCATTTGTGATAAAGTGAAAAAAAAACTGAACAAAAAGTTAAAAAATAATAAAAAAAAGCCATATACTTATTTTGCTATATATACATTCAAAATTAGTGATATAAAATACATATATACTTAAATACATACACAGTTACATGCACATATACATGCGTACATACCCACATACATACCTACACATATACATACATAAATACATAATTATATCATGTATCTATCTATTCATATCTAATAGCATATTGTTTTCTCATGTTTACGCGAATTTTACTCATTATAATTAAACGACTTTTTCGGATTTTATCGCAGTTCATTAGGTTTTTACATGCCCGACGTTTTCGGATAATTTACAGCAACTATAGTCACGGGAGGACTGTGTCCTCAAATTCGAAAAAGTCGTATCACTATCTTATAACATTCACTATCTTATAACATTTTCTGTTCCTAAGGTAATTAACGCTAGTGTTATAGTTAGCAGCCGGCTGATATAGCTAAATATATATATTTTTTAATAAATATACATGGAAATAATACATATATAAATACGAATATTTAACCTAGATTCAGGACCACTTTACTGTTGATGTCGCAGTCATTTTTTTTTAACATAACGGTAATTGAAATTATACAGGTTTTCCCAAAAACTGCTGGTGATACGACATACATATCTGAAAGGGTTTACAGGCTGTAAATTACAGCAATGCATCCTATTTGAAATATTATATCTACACAAAGTCTCACCTGAAAGTCTGTTTCCCACCGCATTCATTTTTCAAGATAAAAATCATGTTAAGATTTCATTTATTCAATAATTTTGCTTATGATTGAATTGTTTAGCGAAATGGATCGTTATTCGGATATAGAAATCAGGCTAAAGTTTTGCATTGCACTTATTGACAAAATTATCGATCATAAGACTGTCGTAGTTTTTTCCACGAATTTTAATACTTTAAATGAAGCAAAGAAAACAACAATGAAGTAATATGGTAAATACTTGTATGGCGTTTCTCCAGTGTGGCTCCTGACGTGATTGTCTAGATGTTCCTTCCGAGAAAATGTTTTATGGCAAGTAGAGCAAGCGTATGGTTTGTCATGTGCTAACCGTTTCGCTTGGCGCTCGGCAGGGTCGCCGGCTGTTGACAAATAAGTACATCCATATAAATAATAAGTTTTTAAAGTACATTTCTTGTATTAAATTTTTACTTGTTTAACTATTCTCTTTTTATTCTATAGACAATAAATAACAGTTCAGTTTATTTTTTTTTTCAGTTAAACAAAAATATTTATGCTTACCAAGGTGACATTTGCCGTGTTTTGATAGTTCCACAGGATTAGCGAATGCAGAACCACACACTTGACACGTAAATGGTTTACTTTCACCGTGATAGCGCCTGGACAATAAAACCATATATTATTGATACACTTACTTATTCTTCACACACATACACACACACACACACACAGACTATAGTTATATATTGATTTTAATAATTGAGTCTAGAATGTTACGATGGTTTTTAATATATTGGTTCATAAAATTAATATTTTGTAAAGCTTTTCTAAATGTCATCACAACTCGAAAAAATAACCAAGTAAACCGACTACTAAAATAGATAAGTTATTCATTGTTTTCTGTTTTTCTACTAGTAGTTGTTATGGATCAAAGTTGTCCGAGTTTATTCTATATACTTTTTATATTTTTATAACTAATAATAAGTTAATCAAAGAAACATAGTTTTTGTAAAACAGGTAAGCAATATATAATAATAGTAACTGTGAATATAAATTATTGCAAATGTTTACTATTAAATGAAAATAAATTTGTTATCATTTTGTTGTGCAAAAGATTGTAGTAGTATAATTGTGTCTGCTCGTAAAAGACAAAAACCGACTTTAATTGCATCGACATTAATACAACATAGGTAGACAAAAAAATAGTCAAGTAAATACGAATCATTAGTGATAGCTCAAAAAGTATCCTCACATCGTCATAAATAAACTAGGATATTATGTACAATCGAGGAGTGTATGGATAGGTTAGGGTTATTTTTTTTTTTTTTTTTTTTGTAAACGAAACTGTCGTTAAATGTTGTACTTTTTAAGTTAGATAGATTAGGGTTATTTTTTTTTTTGTTAAACGAAACTGTCGTTAAACATTGTACTTCTTAAGTTAGATAGGTTAGGGTTAAATTACACTCCTCGATTGTACATAATTACCATGAACTAAATATAAAAATCACCGAAATGAATGCAAGTGAAGCAGTAATAGGCGAGCGTAGAGTCAGCAAGTGTATGGGTACCTGTGAACGATGAGCTGGTAGCGGAACTGGAATATCTTCCCGCAGATGTCGCAGGCGTGGTGGCCGGGCGACGCCTCGGCGTCCGCCAGCGCGGCGCTGGGCCCGGCGCCCGCCTCCTCCGCCTCGCCGACCACCTGCCGACGGCCGTCGTATCGTACACACATAACACCAACTTCTTATTCAATTCCTCTACTATACTTGGCAACGCTTTGGAATCGTTTACCAAAAGTGATCCAAGAAAGCACATCAATTTATACTTTTAATCAGGAACCTCTCGTAATAGATATACTATCAATGTATGTATTTATTTATGTATGATATATTTTATGTATGTATCTATTTTATGTATGTATGTACATGTACATATAAGTGTGTATGTAGTCAAGTATGTTCAAGTATGTTTATAGATTTATAATCATTATTATTAATCACTCTTGCACTTCTGTGCCCCGCGATAACAGCAATTCTTACCACCATGAGTAGACTGATAGAGATCTCTTCTGAGATAATTTCGCCCTTGCCAACTTTCTTTGTAAATATGATTTTACTTTTTTCTTTTTTTTTAAGTGCAATAATGAATATATATATTTACAATCCGCACACCTACACCGACACAACACTGTCTCCTCTGCGTCTAAGTTGCCTGGAAGAGATCGCTCTTCAGCGATAAGGCCGCCCTTTGTACCTTACGATACTTTTTTTTTATCAATCTGCTATGTATTGTTTCTGTTTTGGTGTACAAAAAAGTGTATTATTATTGTTGTTGTGACTATCACTTTTAATACAAGAAACTACATCTTTGTAGAAAAGTAATTAAATTGACTATAACATAAATAGTGTGTCGGCTCCGACACACAAATGAAGTTAAATTCTTAGGAATGATTACCGTGATATTGTAATTGAAGTTATATCATACAATTAATAATAATTTGTCAAATTAATGTTCTATTTAATTTATCACTACTAAACACTACTTCTATTTTAGCCTATCGCAGTCCCTAATTTATCGAATTATTATTAAATAGATGATCCGGTGAACTTCATATCACCTACATATATTTATAAAAAAAATATGGACAAAAGACCCTCTGAACACACCTATATAAATATTTGATAAACAAGTGACAATTTTTTTGACAAAAGACATCAAAAGTTTTACAGCTAGGAACATTTTGTATAGGAAAATTAATTTAGCATTGATCTGTCGTTTTCAGTATTTTTTGATGACACTTCCTATTCGTATTTAAACAGTAAGGAAAAATTACCTTTGCTTGTGGCTGGCCCTCAGAATTGAGTTTTCCAAAGACTTCATGATAAGCAAGCAGTTGCGAAAGGTCTTCTACATTGACTTTATACATAGCGTGAAGATCGTGTTCTGTTCCAGTCGATATCTTGACAACCGCGCCCTCCATCCCCATTGCACTCTAAATAAGAAAAACAGAAAAAAATGTGTAGTAAATTTTCGAAACAGTATAAGAGTTCGCAATACGAATTGCTGTAATTTCTAGTTCTACAGTCATATAATAAATATATACCTATATAGTTTACAATTGTTACGAATTTGTTATTAAAAAGTCTAGCGATATAAAGGCATGGCCTGTTTCAATCGTTACCGTAAAAAATGTTTGAATGTCGTTTTATGTACTATATATTTTTTTTTTCATTTTTATAAAAACTATACACATACTTTCATATTTACGGGATGTCCCTTATCATTGAAAAATTTAATAGTAGTTGAGAAAGCTAAAAATTTTCAAGGGGTCGCCTATTCCCCCCCTCCACTGGTGATATCTGGTGAGATTTTAGACTAATTATTCAAAAACTACGTGTATTTTCTTGTGCAAAGTATATTGAAGTTTATATGATTAAATTTTGGGAAATTAAGCATTGTGATATACATATACAGACAAACAACAAGGTTGCAGGGTGTTCGTTAGTTGTTTTTTTTGCTTTAGAAGTCTTAAGGAAAGAAAAATAAATACACTTGATATATCGTTATATCTTTCTCCTTCTTCCTTTTGATATTTCGTGATTTTTTCCCAAACCCTTTCGAACCTCGCGTGAGTAATAGACGCGTCTAAAATTTCAAGAAATCTCACCAAAACCTTTCGATGAACCAGTGTAAATATCGAAGGAGACGACAATTTTGAATGAAATACAGATGAGAATGACCTTCAAGTCGATGCCCTTGATGTCCTTGATGTCGGCGGGCAGCGCGAAGTGCGCCGCCTCGAGCTTGGCGCCGGCCTTCTCGTCCTTGACGAGCGGCTCGGCGGCGCTGGTCTCGATGGACGTGGTGCCGTCCGCGTTCTGCGTCACGAGGATGTTGGCCGGCTCGCCCGTCGCCTGCTCGATGCGGACCACGCTGTCTATCACCTGCCACGTCGACGTCGCGGTTCATACACTTTTTTATAAGCTTTCGTTTCATAACGCTTCGGCCTGTAATATCCCACAGCTGGGCATAGGCCTCTTTCCCCATGTAGGAGATATATTCTTACTATGAGTAACGAACGCTATCAGGTATACATGATAACGACCGAGACCGACGGCTTAACGTGCTCTCTCCGAGACACGGTGGGGAGAACCCCGAGAACTAACAACTTCTTGATAAATATAAAATATAAAAAAAAAAAAAATAAACATGCAATGTTTGTTACGGTGGAATCGTGCAATTCATTAGTTGTATGACGTCATTCTAAATTCAACTTGACGAAACACCCAAGATGGCAGCCTAGCTATTTTTAGTGCACACCTACAATATGGGTATCAAATGAAAGGGATGGACCTACAATATGGGTATCAAATGAAAGGGATTGCTGAGAATAACTCGAAAATAGGTCGAAGTGACGTCATTCCAAATCCAATATGGTGGACTAAGTTTTTTCTGCTTTTCTACAACCCGTTAATGAAATGAAGACTTGTAGAGAATACCAGACTGAGAACCCCGTCTAGTGACAAGTAAAAAGTAAAAAAAGGATTCTAAAATAGCAATTTATAACAGGATATATATATTTTTTTTTATTGTATATAAATAACACGGAAAAAATAGTCTTCTGTTAAAACATTAGTATTTCTTAAACATTTTACTATTATTTATTATTGGTTTATTAAAAAATATTTGCTAAAGCTTTAAGAATTATATCACAAATTTAGGTCTGTTCGGTATAGTAAAAAAATAAATAAATAATGATAATCAAAAGAACAATCGATTCGAACGATCGTTCGATGTAAAGTAAAAAAAAAAATACCATAATTAACGTATACAACCCTCTTTCCTATTAGACTAAAGACATTGGGTTAAGTAATTTGTTGTAATATTTAATCAGACGATGACATTAATAGAAAGGCGATGTCTAACGAGACACTAGCGATTAGAGTAAAACAATAAATATTGTTATTTAGTTAAGATTATAGTTATTGCATAACACTGGGTATTACCTAAGTTCGTAATGTATCTAATGTTAGTGTAGCAATTTTGTAATTGTTAGTTGTTTTACTAGCATGGCTCTTCTCTGGCGAAATAAATATTTTCATTTCCATTTACTCTTATTTGTAGTTATTTCTCTGCTGCGTTATAGACTAGTCCATTGGTGCAGTTTGTATTAGCCCTATTTTTCTGCTCCGGGGGTTTCATTACTGCCTGAGTCTGGGTGTATTATTTCTATGTAGTTTTCGAGAAAAAAATAATATACCATCAGTCAGCTGTTACCGTATAACACAAGCATTAAGTTGCTTACCTTCGGAACAGACGTTATACGTAGATATTATTAGCATTTTAATTTGTAATAATTGATAAATTTGTAAAAAGGAACAGTACAAAGATACCGACACCATCTTGCAAATGGTTTATATTCATTTACGATTAGTCAGTCACCATCTTTATTATCTGTTATGTAGGGTAGTTACCCAATAAATAATGTTATCATTATTATTCAATTCAATTATATTGTTTTGATTGTAATTTTATAAGATTGTAGTGTTCTTACGTTATTATCAGTTGTTGATGTACTGGAATAGCATAAAGATGGTGACATTGTAATACTAATGTTCTGATTGGTCAGTCACCATCTGTATGATCTATTGGCGGGATTGTTGTCTTCTAAATATGATAATTTGTAAGTGAAGAGGCAGTTATTATTTTATTATTGTGCGGCTAACGTTGCTACTCGTTAAGTGGCGTATAAGTGATTAGTGTAATAACTTGTTTAATATAGTAAAAAGAAATGTGTTTCATTGAGTTTTTTCAGCTATGTTCTACAATATTTACTATTCAATTATTTAGTTAGTAAATACTAGCGACCCGCCCCGGCTTCGCACGGGTGCAATGCTGATACTAAATATACTACAGAATATCTTTATTTATAGTATGCAGCTAGCTTATAGCATGGTTATTAACGTAATAACAACAACATCTCAATATGCGACGTTAGATTACACGTTGTTATAGAACGCGTTGAAGAAATAAAGGTTCACTGCTCGTTCCCCATAGGTGATAGCGTGATAATATGTAGCCTATATGTTGACCCGACTTCTTAATAATATTCGTGTAAAATTTGAAATAAATCTATGCAGTACTTTTTGAGTTTATCCCGGACATACATACAGGCAAACAGACAAAAATTCTAAAAACTATATTTTTGGCTTCAGTATCGATTGTAGATCATACCCCAAGTATTCTTTAAAAAAAATATTCAATGTACAGTTTTGACTTTCCTACCATTTTATTATATGTATAGATGAATAACCTGGTGGTGTCCCACAATCTGCTGCAGCTGGTGCACGGTGAGCGTGTTGTCGGCGGGCAGCTTCAGCGGGTCGTGCAGCTCGTCCTTGTCCACCAGCTTGCCGCCCGGCTCCACCACCGTCACGATACCGTCCTCGCTGACCGTCAGCTGGATCTGGTGCAAAAATTATACTTTATACTACACAATCGCATCGAGTTCGATTCTACTGAGCTACTTAAGAAACTATATTTATTATTCCTTTTAGAAATATACAGCATTATTGTGTTTTGTTTAGTTTCAATATATGGTAGTTGGTTGTTTAACTTTTTAGCTTTGTAAACTGTATTAGTTAGATTTATTATAAGCTGTAAGCTATCCAATAATAAATAAAAAAATATTATATTACTATTTAAATAATAATATAAATTTTACGTTTTAATTTTAGAATTTTATTGTTTTAATTAATTATAATTTGAGCAATTTCATAGAACATTTTAATTTTTAAATATCATAGTAACAGTTTTTAAAAAGTAAACTCCATTCGCGTGTCGAAGCTGACACGTGCACTTTCTTACGTTAAAATAGATGCTAAGTTTTCATTGTAGTGTACTCCAGAGTGCCTAGTGCGAGTTTGTTTAATCCGTCTCGCAATAACGGGCGTAAATTTTAACTTTATTTTGTATGGAAAATTCGGCATTTCAACCTAGTTCTCGCGTTAGCCGCTAGATGACTCTGTATCGATTGTATCGTATACTATTCTTTATCGTCTAGGCTGCAGTGTTTAAATTCCCATGCAAAATAATCTTCACTATAAACGCGTTTCTCTCATGTTTCTGTGAATAAAACTCGCACTAGGCACTATGATGTGTAAGGTGATTGTGTAATAATTTTCTTCAATTTAACAATTTTTGAAGTAAAACTTATTTACGCACTCTTGACTTGGGAAGTAATCGGGTGAACGGAAGTTGAGAGGGAGATATAAGATAGTGAAAATAGAAGGTAGAGTAAGTTTCGTAAATTAGTGTAAGAGCTAAAGTTTTACTTTAGTCGTTTGGTCTAAAGCATATCATATCTATCCATATCCTATTACATATAGTTCGTTTATTTTATTGACTTATCGTATTTTCCTTTTTTTTTCGATATAATTAACAGACAATTTGTTCTATCCCATTAAAAAAAATATAGTCTCCAATTTTACAAACCAAGTGAATTTAAAAAGATGTTTTTAAGTTGCCTAGTGAATTGACCTCATTTGATCTATATTGACATATACGCATTCGCATGTAGCCTGTCACATCTCACTGTTGGGCATAGGCCTCTTCTTCATGTAGAAGAAGAATTGGAGCTTAGTCCAACACGCTGCTTACTGCGGGTTGGCCGATATGTTCCTTACTATGAGTAATGATCGCTATCAGGTATTTATTATTTCTAAAGTTAACAAAATAAAGTAACATATACCAACAAATTTAACATATGACAATTAAAAGAACATCTGTCTCAACAAGTCTAATAATAGAAATAGTACGAGCATTTCTTTTAAATAGGCGTACTGTCACATCGAAGCATTCAATGTAATATAATAAATTTAAATATACAAAGCATTCACTTACCTCACTGACCTGATGTATAATGGTATGAAGCAGCGTGAATTCAGAAACATATGTTTACAATGGAGTATTCAATAAACAATTGCACACAATCGTACAATCAATGCATAATGTTATAGGCAAATATATAAGACATTATAAAGCTCATTATTATGTTAGTCCTTAAGCAATTAGTATTCAAAATATGTTATTCAATAGGCTGCATAGATATTGTTATTTAGACTTTTATACATAGTTGTTATATTTATCTAAGCTATTATATATGCTCTGCTTATTACAAATATTTACAAATATGTTTATAACAGTCGTGAGGCCATATTGTCAAACAAATGAAGCACAAAAATACCATATCTTAAGTTAGTTAAACAAACCTGCTGATTAGAATGTTCTGGACGAGCAGCAGCCATCAACTGTTGCTGCATGATATGTTGTTGGGAGTGATGACCCTGATGACAGAATAACTTTATTACAATATACTCTGATACTAGCAACCTCTGTCCGTCCAAATTTTTTTACACAATAATTAATCACTGACATCATATAGTAAAACCTACTCCGAAACACGCTGCATCTTATGGTATCAGTATTATTCGATCAGTTCAGTAGTTTTCGCTGTATAACCGAACAAAAAATCAGCTCTCCATTTATTAATATATAAATTACAATTTCTTATTGTTACAGTTGAAAATATATTAGTTACAATTGATTAGTACTGAATTGTGAGTCTGTTTATAAATAGACATACAAGTATCAGCTATTCTTCAAGTTATCTCAAGTATTTCTTCACTGTTCAGTATGAAGTGAATTTTTACACTATCACATTTACATGTGCTATCATTCATTGGTCCCACACACAGTTATATAGTATTTTATTATAAAAATTATAGCCCATATTTATTATTATGAACTAACACAAAGATCTTTATTTAAAATTGAGTTATAAAAAATATTAATCTCTTTTCATGTAACATAGATTTTTTATTACTATAACTTTTTATATTATCCTAAAGGAATATATCACATTTTTCATTAAGATACATAAAATTCTAATATCAACATTGTTAAAGAATTCCTATAGTTGGTAGTGTTCAACAAATGTCTTATCTAACTTTAAAGTTACTAATCTAAAGATAAAAATAGATAGAAATTGAAATGAAATTTTAGTGCAACAAATTTCTATATTCATGCACATTGAACTACCTAACTAAACAGCAAATGTTCCAGTAGAACACATGCAAAATAGCCAACAAGATATACTTCCTATACGGTGAAATTTTTTTTCATATACACCTAGTTTGTCAAACAAGCGTATGGCTCATCTGATGGTAAGCAATTACCGTAGCTTATAGACTAAGACATGCAGCACTAACTTAGAGATTGGTAATGTGAGCGTCAACGTCATACAGCATTCGCGCTAGTAGGAGTGACGGCGTGATTTACCATATCAATGTTATGTTGTACAAACTCGACCCGATTATTGGCTACCTGCGTCGCCGCGCCGCCGTCCGCGTGCGCCACCAGCGACTCTGCAACACAATGTGCATTCATGGATATTTGGATTTGTATAAATATTAATAATATTTAGAGGATTTATACAGAGCGATTTTCTTAAAAATATACAAACACACTATTCCTAAAGTAAGCAACTTTTTAAAAATTAGAATACGTAAAATAAAATTAATTAAATTCTGCAAAAAAATATAAACTAAATATGGAATGTCTATAACTGGGTATAATTAGTAACATAAATAAGGACATAACATAATTAAAATATTATTAAAAAACAGTATTATAGTACTACTATAATAAGAACTACATGCGCTTGTTTTAAAATAGACAAGATGAATTAAAACATTTCATTGTAAATTTAACTGCCTACTTGTACACGGTGCAAGAATGTTTACACTATATATTAAGATATTACTGTTGTTGATGAGTCAATTTTTCAAAATCATTTGTCATCCAAGTATCCAAGTACTACAGTAAATAGCAAAGAAAAAATCTCAAGGCTGATATAGTGATAAAAACTTTTTAGATTTTTTTGTTAAGAAAAATTTGTTAATTTGTTTAAATGAACAGATCTCAAGAACTATTGGTTTGAAATGATTTTTTTTTTTGTGTTAACCATTTACCAAAAAGGCTAAGTTATGTAATATTTTTGTATGTTTTTTTTTTTTTCAAAATAATGCAGGTGATATGCAGGGCACAGCTAGTATCTGATATTGTCATATGCTAATGAACTTATTGTTAACAAAATTTGATTAATTATTCTAAGGATTTCTTCTTATATACAACAATCGGCAAACTAGCATATGGCTCATCTGATGGTAAGCGATAGCATGTTGCAAACCCTACCCCTAATCATCCAGCTCTGGTCACCTTACTCACCACCGGAACACAACACTGCTTGAAAGCAGTATTATTTAGCTGTGATCTCTGGTAGTGGGTAGTCGAGGTACATCCCCAGTCAGGCTGCTCCAGATTTTGAGCAATATTATTCCTGCTTTGCCCTACCTCAGTTAAATATGATTTTATTCAAATTATTAATTCAATAAAAACATAGGTAACATAGTTATCATATATAAAATAAATTTAATTCATTTTATGCATATATTTGAAAATAATTAATGTTTGATTCTTAATAACTTATTAACTTTAGGTGACTTTTTGTTTGAAGATAGATGAATACAATTTATTTACCATGTCCTTGTGTTGCTTGATTAGCAATTATTTGAGACACAGGTATTTGTTGCCCTGCTGCTGAAACAGTAACTTGTTGTTGTCCTGTATGTCCTAATATTATATTAGGATCTCCGTTGAGTAGGCTTGCATGTGCCTGACCAAGATCCTGAAATATGTATATTAATATAAAAAAACAAATATTGTATCTAATTTACACTAAAATATTAGTATTTAGTTTTTTTTTTCTTTTTTAATTTAACAAAATCATGTATTTACACAGTTATCTATGACACAACATTAGTACCTGAACAGGTTTTCCATTTTCAATTCTGGCACCTGTTGGTAAGCCATACACAGAAACTTGAGGTATAGGTCCAGGAAACAAATTTGTAAACACCCAGTATTTAGCCACGCTTGACAAAGCAACGTTTACCGCCGCTGAGTTAACTCTTAAGTCAGTAGCAGATGTTGTCGGAGTCAAATTATTGGTTTGACCCTGCTGTTGTTGCTGTGATGATTGCACTCTTTGATTCTGAGCCTGTAACTATCATATATACAGCATTAACCCTTGTTTAATTCACTAAGATGTCACTAAAAACAAAAAAAATGTGAACCTCCGAATTGCCTGAGGGTTGGCCACCACCCGTATTTATATTGTGATGATCGGGATTCATTTTCAGTCCTTTTTTAAATTAGAAATAGCGATCACTTTTAAAATTTATAACATCAAAACAGTTTTTATAATTTCACGTATCGGCATTGTCATAATTTGACTGTCATCGAAATGGAGGCGCGGGGGACGCGACGGGCCGCCATTATAGAACTTAGCACACAATAACATTTTCTCAACAAGCCTTGTAACAGTAATTTTTCAGTCACAAATAAAGTTATAGTAGTTTAAACTTTTTAAAAATGTCAACAAATCAATTATCCACTTAGTAAATTATTATTTATAACGATTTTAGACGTAATTACTTCACATTATCATCATTTTTACACATATTCACGATGGAGGAGGAATGAAAGTTTGTCAAACACAGCTTCGCCAACATTAAATTTTGAGAACTAAATCAAGTCAACTTCATGACTTTCATTTTTAATAACGTACTTACAAAACATATAAACTTAATATTTAAATAAAAATAATTATATTGTTAATTATAATTGCATATACATACACTATAAATTTTTTAATTTATTATTTGAGTTATAAAGTATTTAATTTGTGTTTCAGTAGTGTAGTTTTAAAATATTTCAACAGATGGTTCTATACGTAGATAAAATACTATACTAATTACTATAGTATATTATAGGTACTGTTCTAACAATAGCAGTACAGGCAACATACGAAATCTTATGACATGTTTATTTCTTTTTTAAAAGCGAAAGTATTTTTGAAAAGTAAAAAACTTACTGCTACGATAAAAGATATAATTTTTTTTTGCATATAATAAAGCTTTTTTGTATTTATTTAGTATTTTTTTTATACACTGGAAACACTAACCGTCGCCATTTTAGTATGTTTGTGCACTTATATACAAATTTGGATATTTGCACTTTTTGAAATGTTTATTATTTATATATAAATAAAAATGAATCTTGCTAAGCGCATAACTCGAGAACGGCTCGAGCAATTCGGCTAGCTTATTTTTTTATATGTCCCTTAAGGCCCACGGAAGGTTTTAATACTTAAATATATATATATATATATATATATATATATATATTTAGTATTAACTTTGGACAGAACGAAGCCTGTCCGGGCAGCTAGTCTTTAATATTAATCACAAAGGTCAAGGTTGTTTCACAATAAAAATATAGCTTTTAAATACAAATTATCTTGAGAGTAACTAGTAAAAAGAATAAAAAATTATGTGGTGTCATGGGACACCAGCTAGGAACGAAGTTCCTTCGAATAGTTTAAAAGCAACACAATTTGAAAAAAAAATTTGTTGAATTTTATATATCTGTGGCCATAGATCAGAATATCATAACTACAAACTCATTACTTTACAGACAAGCAATTGAATTATTGAGAAATCTTGAGGGCACTGTTTTAATATAAGGCACTCGATATATAAAAAAAATATATAAAAAAGTATATAAAAAAGATATATAAAAAAAACTGTAGCACTTGTCACATTGTGTTCAAAAGAAGTAGGAAAGAGAAAAATACTTTATTTAAATTGAAAGTAATACAACAAAATGACAATGCAATATATTTATTTGGCAATTAACATTGCGCTCGAATCAGCATTAACAAATAAGATAATATACTCATTAATAGAATAATTTCTATTCTGAATCGGAATTATAATCACTAATACATTCTTATAGAAATCTTGGTATATCGGATCAATGTACTGTAATAAAGACAGAATATCCTTAAGTTTTTCTTTACTTATTATTAAAGGCTGATTGTACGCCTTACGAATATCCATCACTAGCTGATTATTGCGACTGGCTCTGGCTTTCCTCTTCATTTCACATACTTCCACTCGCGGTGAATACTTAAAAGAAAAGAAACAAGGAAGGAAACAACAACAGAAAAGGATCGTTATTCTGATCTTTGGTCTTCTTTATAAGCGATTGCTTTAGAATGCTTGATAATGCGAAAATATCGTCTTGTGACAATTCACAGTAACCGGTTGCGGGTTCGATCCCCGCACATGACAAACATTTGTATTGGCCATACAGGTGTTTGCCGTGGTCTGGGTGTTTGTGCAGTCCTTGTGGGTCTCCCCACCGTGCCTCGGAGAGCACGTTAAGCCGTCGGTCCCGGTTGTTATCAAGTACACCTGATAGCGATCGTTACTCATAGTAGGGAATATATCCGCCAACCCGCATTGGAGCGGCGTGGAGGATTAAGCTCTGATCCTTCTCCTACATGGGGACAGAGGCCTATGCCCAGTAGTGGGATATTACAGGCTGAAGCGATTTTTGCTCAATACGAGTTATTATTGTAGGTATAATCTCCAAAAGATTCTCTTTCATTTGGTCATATCAGGATAACTACATGCAAAATATTACTTCTGTATTGAATACTAATCAGATTATGATAACTTTTATATTTCATCTTTTGTCTTGGTCATATTGCGATAAGTGATTTTATTTAAATCTGACCGAAAGGAGAACGCGCTTTTTATTGATCAGAATATGACAAGAGCACACCTATAAGCTTGATATGATAGCTCAATGTTCATTGAGAGAGTCAGTAGGCATTTTAGTGAGCAATATTGTAATAATTGATATGACTGCTTGTGCCTAGTATATATTTTATATTAAAAGAACTCTGAATAAAACATAATGACCGGTAATTGTTCAAAATGTAAATAAAATACGCGCACTGAGGCCTAACGGGACATCGATTTTTTTCCTTAATTAGTTGTTTATTTATTTACCCATTATATTACGGCTTGTACAGACGGCTGCTCATAGCTTAAAACATTTGCACTGAAAGTATAGCGCCTATTACTATTGCGATAAGGATGAAAGTTCAAGATTAACACATTTATCATCTGATGTGATATTATACATCAACAGAAAATCACGGTAAAAAAACGTACTACTATGCTTACACTTTCATTGACTTTTATTTAGAAATGTTAATTCTCATTAGCATTATACAAGCACGTTGTCGACCCTGTGTCGTGTGTCGCTACAGCAGTCTAGAATTTAGCCACCCCCTCTCTTCCCGTGGGTGTCGTAAGAGGTGACTAAGGAATAACAAAATTCTACTATCACCTTGGAACTATTGATGCCGACCGATGGCGGGATAACCATTCTACAGCTGGCTTTTTAAATACACAGATCGAAGACAGGCAGCAGCGTCTTCGGTGCGATAAAGCCAGCCTTGCGGTCACCAACTCGCCTGCTCAGCGTGGTGACTATAGGCAACATACATGTGACAACATACGTGGAGGCCTATGTCCAGCAGTGGACTAGGATAGGCTGAAGTTATGAATAAGAATTTTTTTATCAGCTCTAAGCGGGCTCTAAGCATCGATTCTTTTCCTTGATTAGTAGCTTTGTTTATTTATTTACCCATTATATTACGGCTTGTACAGACGGCTGCTTATAGCATAAAACATTTGCACTTAAAGTATAGCGCCTATTACTGTTGGGATAACGGTGAGAGTTCAAAATTAACACATTTATCACCTGATGTGACCATATACACAACAGAAAAACACGGTAAAACAAAAATAAAATAAAAACACAATACCATCGGCCTGAGCGCGTCCTCTCCACTGCCCGGGGATCGGCGGGGCCAGGTCCTCCGTCCACCGCTGCAACAGGGTGTCCTGCGCCTGCCTCCGCATGCGTGCGACCTCCTCCAATGTCGAAGGCTCCCCCCGGAATTTCCTCATCGCCACGAAGTGGTAAATTTCGGCGAGGATCTCCGCCTGCAATTCTCAGGGGGAGCGGCCATCGATCTACGACACATGTGACCAGCCCACTGCCACTTCAACTATTGAAATAGAGTATTTTGGTAAAAGAATGTAAAAATATCAGTTAATAAAGCTCCTTTCTCGAAAAGATTGATTTGGACATAATCTGACATCCGTGGATAGTCGGATGTAAATAATTTAGAATTTTTATAGTAGTAGTTGGTGTCCAGCTCATTAAATTTCATTAGGTTTGATTCCGCTGCTATGTATGCGAATTTATTATAATATAAATGAGACAAATTTACGAATGAGTATAGACAGTTAGAAAACCACATATTAATCGTATTTATACCGACCTATAATAAAACTGTAACTGGTTATTTTTAGATTTTTTCTATGCGTCTGACGTTTGTCCGCACGTCACTCAAAAACTACATAATACAATTTGATGCAGTTATCGCAGTTGTATTTCTACAGGTATTACTTAAAAACTGGTACATGTTTCATCTTAATACGCTGCTTAGAACGGAACCACCAAAATCGTGTAAAATCTACGCGAGTGGAAAGCTACTGTGCTAGGTATAGTCGAGTGAGTGACATAAAGTACTTTTTATAAACATATAATGTCTTACAACAATCATGCGTATTTTATATGAGGATTGTCCGTTTCCTAACTACTATATCACTATCAATTTCGAAATTTTGTACAAAAAATATCGACGCTGAATAATAACTGCAGTCGGGTAACAAAACTAAAACGGCAACTTGGGATTGTAGCCACAGCGGCTTTGCATTTTTGATTGTTTGTGAAACCGTTCAATGCGTACCGTTCTTTGTAACTATTATTTTAAAATAACAATAAAAAAAACTAGCCTATTCTAACTTTTATTTTCAAACCATGTAAATATTAAAAGACATAGATACTCTATACACAGTAATATTTAAAAAAAATTAAGTTAAAACTGAAATTGTAATATTAATGCTAATTTTAGTAACACACAAAAGTAAATAGGTTCTTTTGTTAATTTTAGTATCCCTAATAAACCGTATATCATTGACAATTTTTTCGACTATTATGTAAATTGAAGTCGGACAATTATATTTTAACGAACAATTGAGGAATTAAATTTTATAATTAATAGATATTCAAGAGAAACGGAAAATTGGTCAAAAGTCTAACCCGAGTTACAACGATTACGTTAATGGTTCTTGACGCGAATATGCTATACCTACATAAAATCATGACATATTTTGGTGTTGATCTACAACTGAAAAAAATGTCCTCTTTAGCAGAGAATTCGTGAAAAGTGATAGAAAAGAGGTGTGGAAACTTCTTAAATTTACATATAAAAATTGAAAAAAGAAGAGGAGACAGCACGCCACCTTGCGGGATACCATGTTAATCGTTTGTCTAGAATTATATCCTGGATATGCAATCGTTGCCGACGGCCGTACAAAGTATCTATAAAACCAATCAATTACAGGTGGAGATATGTTAAGACAAGATAAAACAGGTGGCAGTTCATGTAGGTAAAATCAAATTCAAAATGGAATGCTAAGTGTTCAGATTCTGATTAGTATAATTTTTAAGGAAGATTCCATGGACGTTCAAAATTGATGATGTTTATAATGTTTTTTATAACGGTAAGGCTATGAGACGTAAATGTGTAGATTTCTAAATGTTCAGCATTTCGACGTGTAATTGTAAGAGGTACATTAAAATTAATGTGATTGAATCGACTTATGTCGGTAAATTTGATACGCATGCTCGTCAATACATTTATACTCTTGCTATAATAATTTAAACAAGAAAATAAGAAGATTTTCTATTAGTAATCAAAAAACCATACAGCAAATTTATTTATATAATAAATATATCCATTAATATAGAAGAACTTACCTAAACTGTAGACCTATGTAGGTTTAAGTGCAATAATATTCCAAGTATTATACATTAAAAAAGTAGATATTTTTATTTATTTTTAATATTTACTGTAAGTAATCGTATAAATAATTTGAAATAAATTGTTTGTGTTTTTTATTATTTTATTAATTTTGTCATTTGTTATCATTGTTGTAATTTGCTTACATACCAAATTGACGCTCGTGTACGAAAATTCTTGTAATTTTTTGTAATTTGAACAACGAGGAAATTATAATTATGACACTCTTATACACATTTTGAAGTCCTCAGACAATCCATCCATTGCAAATCGTTAAATTGTGAACTTTATGTAATTAATAAAATATACATAAGGCTAAATCGTAATTGATTTAATAAAAGAATATTTAATTGAACTTTTCTCACTTTTCAATTACATATTTTACTTTTAGTCCTTTATTCAATTTTGACAAAAGACTTATTTTTTTCCTTACAATACGTTATTAACGTAGGTAGGTACTAGGTACGTTATTTTGATAGATTATAAATAAATAATGCTTACAACAATTGATACGTGACTAAACTTTAATTAAAGTAAATAATAATAAATGTAAACGACTCGGCTTAGTTCTAGAATATACGAGGAATCTTGAAATATTCTAGAACTAAACCGCGTGGTTGATTTCTAGAATATTTTTTAATATAATAATTTTTTTAATTCAGTTTTTAATTTTTATAGTCATAAAACATAATATTATTGGGCTGCAAGTTTTAGGAATAACTGATGTAAAACGCCGAAATGATAATTTTTTTTTTCATTCTAAAATCTTTAATTTTAAAAGTATTTCTCTACTTCTAATCGTAAGATCAAAACAAATTGTAAACTACGAATATAATTTTAACTTTTACAAACATCTATTATCCTTACCTACTAATAAAAAAAAGTAAATTCTAAATTATAAAATAAAAATGGTGTAATAAATAAAATTGTCCAGCTACATTCAATATAATCCAAATATACACCCATATCCACGCGAACGTAGTAGATTGTACGGATTTGAAGCAAACTACGCTTCGACCAAGTTCCAACTCCCAACTCAGTAATAACTAAGAGGCAGGCTGGGCCGCGCGCCTCTGTTTCTATACACCGCGTAAATATTTACGTGAACTTTATAAACTTTCAAAATCTTCTATACTATTCAAAAATTTCGTGAAAGTGATTCGACAATAAAATACCGGTTCGATACTATATTTGCAATTGTTATCACGCGACGACATACTCGTAATTTAATCAGCTGGTGTCGTTTGTTTAGAGAAACATCGCTTTGTCAACGGTCATCAAATCGCAGGTCGGTATCGGTGTTTCTGCTGATAAAAATGTTTTGTTGTACGGACTTGTCCGTCTGAAATCCTCGCATCCACGAGTGAATTGCCAATTTCTCTAGTATGTTATAACTTTGTTTAACTTTGTGTCGCGCGTCAACGAGAAGGAAATTCTTGTGGTTATAAACACAAAGTTTCACACATTTATCACGTCTTATTACGGAAAACTTTATTTTAAATTTATTTTTATTGCTTATGAAACAATGAAACCTTTGACTTGATTTTGTACCTTCTCTTTACGAAAATTTGACTTTTTTAGCGTAAGGTTCTCTTAAAACATATTTGGTATTAGTTGTGCCCACAACTTCGTCCGCGTGGAATAGTGACTTTGGACAGAATTTTTTTTGATATATCTTTTGGTTTATACTGGATTATAAACACCGTAGTTTGAATATTTACATGTTCAACGTGATTCTTTAAATTGGCATAACTTTTTTATTTATGAAACGTTTGTCATGAAACAAACAGTAAAGCTTACCACAATATATTAGTGTAAACCGCATCTAAATCGGATAAGCCGTTTTTGAGATTAGCGTGCACAAACATAGTACATTTACATTTTTATTATATGTATTGAGAAAGATACATACTTAAATGTGAAGATTCAGTAATAGAGAGTCTATTTTCGGTTAAGTAATCGAACTCAAAAATGTAATACAAATAATGTCGTGTACCTATTTGGAGTTTTAACATACAATTACGTAAAGTGTTTACATTTTAATATTACACCTATTTGAAATGCAAGTTTTGTGTGTTTGTAGACACAATGGTAACCCATTTGCTATCTTGAATCGCACAGCGGTTCCGTTTTCTTCGCTTTTATCAAAATTGCTTTCTTCTTTAACAATATTGAAATAGCTAAAGTTTTTTTTCTATATCTACTTGTTTTGACAAATTCCTTGTTATTGTTATAATTTTAGTTAACTTGATTACAGTGATTTAACTATGTAATAAATTTTTAATAGCATATCAAAAAACTTATCACAGCCAAGCAATATAATTATGTTTATCAATTAAATCATTTTTATATCAAATATATTATTTCATAGCAAGTAAACAAATTCATTATCTATACTAACAACAAACATTTCAAAAAATAACATCAATAGTCGCTTGTAATTTTTTTGTTAGAGGTTAGACAAAATTTTTTTTTTTTTTGTACGCATATAAACCAATTTTATATCAAATACTACCTACTAATTGCACAGAAAATTAACTTTTCTTGTAGCAGAAATAGCTTCTCTTGCAGCATGTTTCCTCTTAACATATCAAAACTTTCTGGACACAAAATATTTAAAATTTTAAATGACACGCTTAGCAAATTTATATTTTATATAACATTATTTCTTATAGATAGGACCAAGTAATCAAAAGCATTTTATAAAATAATGCTTACGTCGGAATACATAATTAAAAATTCGAACTTCCTTATCACGTTGCCTCGACATAGTAAATCGCCATGTGGATTTCAGGCAATCTAACATAAATAACTAATGCACACATACATTGCAAGGCAATTGTTGTTGTGTAATTAGATAATGAATTCGTTGGTTTAGATTAAGTTGTTTTTTTTTTCTTTTTAATTGACCGTATATTTTTAAACTGCGCTGTTTGAATGAATGTTTAAGATCGGATATCTTTATACGATTACAAATTAAATAATTTTTATTTAGTTGTCTTTTCCAAAATGATAAGCGCCTGCGATGAGAGGCAAACGTATCTGCTCCCAATTCTTCAAGGGTCCGTTAAAGCAAAATCTACTCTTACGATTCAATAACGTTACAGAACAGTAGAAGTTTTTCACTATTTGTATGCTATTTTATTTGACATTTATATCATATTCATTTTTCATGTTAAAAAATAACGCAATTTTATCATTAATATATGAAACTTGCTTTACATAGCTACTTATGTTGTTATATAAAGTAACAGATAATGTTAAACATAGACTACATAAAGTATATTAACATAAGGGATTCCTAGTAGTACATTTACATCTATATATAAAAATATATACTACAACAATGAAACTAAAGCTAAAAACCTTAAAAAAATATAATAATTAAAAAGTATGCAATACTGTTTACTGTACGCTAGTAATTATTAGATGTGCGTTCATAAAAAAAAAATTATTTATTTATTTATTTATTTCCATAAATATACTACCATTACAGGCTTATTCCCTAATGCGATAGTACATATAATACTAAAATATTATAACCAAAACAACCACTAAACATAACAATAAATAAAGCAACTCTTGTGAATTCATTCAGAGTACCTACAACAGAATATGTCCACCTGATCTGACAACGGATTCAGAAGGCGTATGGTGCGAGAGATTGGTTGTTTTTAATAAGTTGTACATTTAAATAAATAGAGATTAGCCACGAACATAAACTGCTGCTAAAATAGTAATATTTCGATGTAACTATTGGGATTTTTTCTTAGTACAAATTGAACAGTTTTTGATTAACAGTTAAATACCACCAAAATCAAAATATTTTTTCAAAATGTCTAATTTGTTGGTAGTCAAATATTACATTTATACCATGTAATATTTGACTATAGAATAGTATTGGAAAAGTCTTGAAAATAATTCGATGTCATTCTATTGAGTTTTAAATCTTATTATAATTTTAGACAAGTAACTACTTTTAATTAAATATTTTTCAAGTCAAATACTAAAGGTGATAATACAATCGATGCTCTAATTTCGTTACGAAACTGTTGCGTTTAGTGATGGGTAAACGGGTTCTAATTAGCATTCAGCCCAATACTAGAAAAAAAAAAATCAATTAATTATTTTACATAATCAAAAACTTGTTACAAATATATTTTAAACTAGATACTTTGCGTTCCTATAATTTTTATGTCCTCTGAAAGCAAAGTCAAGTTATATGTTTTTTTTTTTCAGAAAACTTGTCCACATAACTTGTTTGATTTGTTGTTGTTAACATGCACTGTTTATAAATTGTTGCGTTACCGAGCATTTCATTATTGTTCAATACGGTTTGATTGTGCTAATTTTGTTGTTTTGTAACATTTGAAATTACCTACTATGGTTTTCTAGAAACGTTTCTGTTTAAAATGACAAAATTTCAACATAATATCACGACATTTTTTCTTTCGTATATCATTAAAAAAATGAAGTAAAATATTATCATTCGCAAACGGTCAATGATATATAGCCTCCAAATCGAAATGTTCGTGTGGAATCGTGGAAGGAACACGTGATCCGACGGTCATGAGTCTGAATCCACAGGTATAGTTGACATTTCGAGACCCAAATTATCTGGTAAAGGAAAATATCTTAAAAAAACCTGCATGATATAAATAAATTTTGAGATACAATTTTGTACACATCGACCTGCAATTTAGTGAGTGTTGGATTAAGCTCCAACCTATTTCTTTCTTTGAAGAAGCCGAAGCTCAGAAGTAGATCGCTGCTTATATTTTATAGTGACAATATTCTGAAAATAAATATATAAACTAAAAAAGTAATATAAAATATTCGTTTTCAAGAAACGTCTGAACTTGAACAGTCGTATTCCGTCTATATGTATATTATATCACTTCGCTAAGTAAGCGGAAGTGCGGCTTGATTGAAATTCTAACTAGTATCTATAACCGTTGTAACAGACTTGAGGTACATCATTGTTCACGGTGTAGTCTCAAACTAAACTTAGAACTACTCAATTGACTATTTGCTTATCCAAAATTCGATAAAGTTGGCAGTATAAACTAACTATCAACTGTTGGTACCAATCAAGTATGACATTCGTTATTTGAAATAGTTCTATGAATATATTTTTTTTCGTACTCATCTGTGGCTCCTGTCTGCGGCTTCGAAAAAACTTACTAAGTTACTGTTTTTTTTTTTTATACGACTGGGGCGGCAATCAACCCTATGGTCCACTCGGTGGTAAGCCGTTACCGTAGCCTATAGACACCTACAACATAGACCCCAGCCGGCCTAGCATGCGCGCCACGACAAAATTTTGTCTACCCCTTTTCTCGTATTATCTCTCTATGTCTACAGTAGCTAACATGCGTGCACGCGATACTCTTCTCGTTACGTCAAGAAGAGATAATCATTAAATTTTAGTGATCTGTGATATTTATCTCTACGGAAGCTAACATGACATCGTAATTTTGTCGAATTTTGTCGTTTTAGGAAGAGAAACTTCTCGTCTTCAATATTATCGACGAGAAAGACGATAAATAAAAAATAAATAAAACCGAGTGCCTATTTTTTGTATACCATGGCGTTTCCCTATTATAATTATATAATTTCGGTATACGAAGAGCGGGAGAAGACAAGACAACATTCAGAATAAAAAACAAAACAAAATTATATTAAAAAAATCAATAACTAAAAATAAAATTAAATAGAATAAAAGTAAAATCAATAATCAAAAAAAAAAAAATTCAAAAATTCAAAAAATTTTAAAAATTAAAAAAAAATAAATAAAAAACAATGCGTGATAGAATCACAATTATCTAATGTGCGACAAGATATAAAGCACAACACGAGCATATTGTTTTACATATATAATTAATTCATTCATTACACATATAAAATTCATTTACTTACGCCGTTTTATTTTCCATATTAGATTTTTTAAATTAGATATACACTTTTTATCTTAGCCAAAAGGCCGAGAACATTGTTAAATAAAACATGTGACACTCGTTTGAAATTGGTCAATAACCTTGTAAATTCAACTTTACGACATAAGAAATAAGAATGATATTCAGTTGTGATTATGGTTGATAATGTTTCTCTACTCGACAAGGCGAAGTCTTCGGAAGAGAATTTTGTCTCTCGTAGTGCGCATGTTAGGGTAATCGAGAAAATACGCGATGTAGACATTAACTCTCTCTCTCGTCAAGAGATATCTCGTTGTATGTATGCTAGGCCGGCAGAGCTCTTACTCGCCATCTTAGCTAGCCCGTTGGCGCAGTTTGTAGTGACCCTGCTTTCTGCTCCGAGGGTTGTGGGTTCGATTCCCACCCCAAGTCTGGGTGTAATATAAATATTTATTTATATATTTATATATGTATTATTTATAAGTATGTTTATGGAAAAAATGTAGCTGTACCAGTCGGCTGTTACCTATAACACAAGCATTAAGTTGCTTACTTTAGGAACAGACGACAGTGTGTGTATTGTGTAGATTAAAAACAAATCTTATCTTCAGATTTTGAACAGGAGACGAGTATATCCAGCTGTCCGTGTCCGTGTGCCGTACGTACGTAGTAAAACATTACTTAATTTCTTTAAACGGATCATATCAATACAGACACCATAAGGACCATTGTAAATATTAATAAAACAATTCTCTATTCGAAATAAGTTTTGAAATATAGGATTAAATATTACGAAAAATAGTAAAAAATAAAAATATATATTTCTCAGCTTAAGAAATAAAGAATCGGGCTCTTGATTCACGTTAATGAGTAACAATGTTAAGGTTTTTTTTTTCTAATTTATGTTGCACACAGCCGATATAAATTTCTTTAGCAAGAATATATAGATAATAGCAAGAATTTCTGAGTAAAATAAAATTTGTTAATAATTGTAAAATTACAGTACACCCAACAAAATAATTAATATTTATATAATTGTTCTTATGTGCGTGAAGTTCTAGTAATCAAAATAATTTAAATGAAATTGTTGGTTTTTTTCCAGTAATTTATAGATTTTGATGACTTTCACCATTAGAATGCTTCGCTACCTCGATGATGACCGACTCGTTATTAGGTACTCTGCTAAGAAAGCTGTCGGTATCAAGTCTAAAATCAGGTGAACCGCGATTAAAGTCTATAAATTTTCTGTAAGTATTACTATGCTCTGTGCTATAAATATTGATTTCAATTGCCTTCAATTGTTTTAATCCAGCGAAAATTTTAATTGAATGACAAAAATCTAAACTGAAAAAAAAAATCAACTGAAATTTGTAATAATAAATTCTATAATCAGGTGTTTATTTTATTTTTAAGAAATCGTTATTTTTTATATTTTTAATCATTAATAAAATAATATAAATACACCGGTTCACTCTTCATAATATATATTTCGTAAAATAGTATTATTTCGACAACGCAAATGTGTTACAATGAAAATAATAATTATTATTTTTACGGACAATGAAATGTCTTTATTTTTTTATTTTTTTTTGAATAACGTAAGAATTAATCTTTTATTGCAATATTTCAAATATTATTCAGTTGATGAAAACACAATAATGTTTAAAAATGTTCAATAAAATACATGGGTATAACGGTCCACTTTCCACATGGAAAATTGTGGACTCAATGGTGTAATTAGGCCCCGTACTTAATATCTACTTAGTGTCGGATGACAGAGTGTAATGAGTTTAAGAGTTGGAACGAAATTTAATAACGTGTTATTCATAACGATTATAGCGTATAAGTAAGTATTTATAAAAGAAACATTGGGCTTTATAGAAATCTCCTAAAAGATATGTGCATAAAAGAGTTCGTACGAATACGCTAGTCGTGGTATTTTTATGTACAGTCTTATAATTAGTATACAACGATTTAGCCTGTAACACCCCACTGCTGGTCATAGGCATGGTTCTCCGTGCAGGAGAAGGATTGGAGCTAAGTACATCACAACTGCGGGTTGGCCTATACAAATACTCTCATCTCAACTATGAGTAACGTTCGCTAACAGGTGTATGTATATTATTTACAACCGGAATCGACAGCTTAACGCGCTCTCCGATCACAGCGGGGAGACCCACAAGGACAATCATACAAAACGATTTTTTTTTTGTATAAATACAATTTGTATATGGATATTACATATTATATATTCTTGATTAGTCTGGAGTAAAAAAAAACGACTTCAATTACATCGACAAGTAATAAAACGTAGGTAGACGAAAAAATAGTCAAGTAAATACGCGTTATCATAGATTACTCAAAAAGTTTTAATCTGATCTCAATGAAATTTAAACGTGACCACATGATAAATATCACCTTTTGATTAAATTAAATATCATTAAAATCGGTACACCCAGTAAAAAGTATAATACAACGTAGATCGACGAAAAAATAGTCAAGTAAAAACGCATTATTAGATACAACTCAAAAAGTAGTTGTTAGATGTTAAATAAATTTAAATGGCACCAAATGACACGCACCACCTTTTTATTAATTTTTTTTTTATCGAAATCGATTCATCCAATCAAAAGTTCTGAAGTAAGATACAGAAAAAAAATATTATCGAAATGAGAACCGCCATTTTTTTTTGAAAGTCGGTTAAAAATACAATCGCAACGGGGAGTACAACAGGAAGATGTGATATACCCAAAAATGTTTACCGTTGCGTTGAAAATTGTTTTTAGGTCCACCTTGAGTTCGATCAATTAGTAGGCATGTACACCACTCATGCAATTTAGCTGAGATGTTTGATGATATTTAATATAATTTGTTTCAAATTAATAATAATAATAATAATTGTTTAAATAAATTTAATAAAAATTAATGTATTTTGATCTTTATTATAATAAGAGTAGAATAGGAATTCAGCAGGCCTAGCATGCGCGCCACGACAAAATTTTGTCTACCCCTTTTCTCGTATTATCTCTCTATGTCTACAGTAGCTAACATGCGTGCACGCGATACTCTTCTCGTTACGTCAAGAAGAGATAATCATTAAATTTTAGTGATCTGTGATATTTATCTCTACGGAAGCTAACATGACATCGTAATTTTGTCGAATTTTGTCGTTTTAGGAAGAGAAACTTCTCGTCTTCAATATTATCGACGAGAAAGACGATAAATAAAAAATAAATAAAACCGGGTGCCTATTTTAATTTTAATAATAATAATAATAATAATACTTTATTTCAGACCAAAGTATAAGTCCATATTGGGTTAGTACAACAAGACAAGACAATATTCAGAATAAAAAACAAAACAAAATTATATTAAAAAAATCAATAACTAAAAATAAAATTAAATAGAATAAAAGTAAAATCAATAATCAAAAAAAAATTCAAAAATTCAAAAAATTTTAAAAATTAAAAAAAAAAAAAAACAAACAAACAATGCGTGATAGAATTACAATTATCTAAATTTTAAAAATTAAAAAAAAAAAAAACAAACAATGCGTGATAGAATTACAATTATCTAATGTGCGACAAGATATAAAGCACAACCCGAGCATATTGTTTTACATATATAATTAAATTCATTTACTTACGCCGTTTTATTTTCCATATTAGATTTTTTAAATTAGATATACACTTTTTATCTTAGCCAAAAGGCCGAGAACATTGTTAAATAAAACATGTGTCACTCGTTTGAAATTGGTCAATAACCCTGTAAATTCAACTTTACGACATAAGAAATAAGAATGATATTCAGTTGTGATTATGGTTGATAATGTTTCTCTACTCGACAAGGCGAAGTCTTCGGAAGAGAATTTTGTCTCTCGTAGTGCGCATGTTAGGGTAATCGAGAAAATACTCGATGTAGACATTATCTCTCTCTCTCGTCAAGAGATATCTCGTTGTATGCATGCTAGGCCGGCTGGTGGACTTCAATACAAAGAGCTGTGACCTCAACAGTGTTGCTCAAAAGGTGGATTTAAAAATAATCATGAATAAAACAAAACTTATGTAAGTATATTATTCGTGGAACGCTCCACCAGCTCCACAGGTAACGATCTAAAAACGTTCAAAGTATTAACAATTAAAAGATAACGAGTTTTTAGGGAAATTCGAAAAAATAAATAAACTCAACTATCTTGCAATGGAAATGTTTATTAATAACAATGAATCACATTTTATAATTTTTAAACTATTCGAAATAATTATCGCATCAAAAATATTTGTAATTAAAATTATAATTTTGCCCTCATTAAAATGATTTGTACGTTGAGTCATATGCTATTTACCGTAGTTGAAGGATGAAACTGAATATAAACAGGTATTAAAGTAAACAGTTTTTTTTTTAATTGTTTCTGTTGGCAGGCGTTTTTAAATATTTAGTTCATAGTAACCACATGCCATTTGAGAGAAGATAAGTTGCGCCAAAATTAATAAATAAAATGTTTAATATAGAGACAGTCGTCGGTTCCTAACGTACGCATCTGGATGACTGTATTTTAAATAACAGCGTACTGATATAACATATGTACATATATATTTTTATATTCAAATACATAATACATGTACACACAATCAGACGCGATCTAGGAACCGAAACAATTACCCGGAGCGTCATGAAAGGTCATTGTCAACCGCGCCTACGGGCTAGTCAGATATTTATAAAAAAGACGACCAAATGAAAATTGACTCTTTCTCACCCAGGAAAGAGACACACGGTAGGTACAGATCGAGGAAATAACGTCTTAAGAACAACTCACATAAAGATGAGCAGTCGCATCAAAATTACAATTTTGTTTGTTTTATTATTTGTAGTTTTAGTGGTCTCAGCATTACAAGGGTTACCCCTTGTTTATGGAATACAGATAGTGTAACCAGAAAAAAAATGTATACGCATGCGTTTGACTCATTTCGGACTGGAAACACATTTTGAGGGCTTCAATATGTAGATATGTGTTTGGAAAGAAACAAAAATATTATTTTGTATTCAGCACATCAATCAATTTTTATATAAAAAATAGAGTCTGTCCAAATATTTTGAAATCCTGTAAGATAAAAATTCTATTCGGACTTAGTACATAAGACACAGCACAGTTCCGTAACATAAAATAAACTGAAGTATTCAAAATGTTAAAAACAAACAACTTTTTTTCTACCTTTAAGTGACTGTTTACACGTTACTATAATAACTCCATATCACCTGTTAGACTGTTTGTTCTGGTTAATTTCTAGTCACAAAGGTTTAACTGATTTTGACAAAAATGTCAGCTAATATGTAACTCTTATTACTTTCATCATCATCATTACAGCCTATACAGTCCACTGCTGGACATAGGCCTCCACAAGTTTACGCCAAAAATAACGTGAACTCATGTGTTTTGCCCATAGTCACCACGCTGGGCAGGCGGGTTGGTGACCGCAGTACTGGCTTTGTCGCACCGAAGACGCTGCTGCCCGTCTTCGGCCTGTGTATTTCAAAGCCAGCAGTTAGATGGTTATCTCGCCACCGGTCGGCTTTTTAAGTTCCAAGGTGGTAGCGGAACTGTGTTATCCCTTAGTCGCCTCTTACGACACCCACGGGAAGAGAGAGGGTGGCTATATTCTTTAGTACCGTAGTCACATAGTACAGTTATTACTTGGATTTGACTAAAATGCTCCCAAAATATATGGATGAAGACAATGCTAATAGCTAGTTCATTTCCTAAAAAACAGAAAATATTTTTTATAGGACATGCATAGAAATACGTAATAATGGAATATTATTAATTCAATGTATCGAGTGTAGCAGAAAGTGTAAATGGAATAAAAGAAGGATTATACAATAGCTCTCAAGATAAAAACAGTAAACTGTAATCATTGCGTCGACTCTGATTTGACACTAATCTTGTGGTCACGGTCAACTGCTTTTGACTATTAAGGTAGTAAAGATTTGAATTAAAAATATTACTCCAATTTCAACACAATGAAATATTTTTTTCGTAGTTTTATTGTTTTTCTTTGTTATATTATGTAAAGGAATAATTAGTAAAATATTTATGTTCAACTTTTTAGTGCAATAATAAAAATAAAAATCCCTCACTTTTAGCGGCACCCGCCTCACATTTAGCGCATAAAGTATCGTAATTAATTATTGAATTGTATAATTATATTACTCTTATAATGGACATATAAATATTTTTCGACTTCTCTGTATCATTTGTATATTATATTAATATTCTAACGCCTTTCTTAATTAACATGTGTTTGATCGCAAACAAAAAAAAACGACTTCATTTACATTAACCAGTAATGGATAGACGAAAAAATAATCAAGTAAATACGCTTTATTAGAAATAAGTCAACAAGTATCTTAAGATTTCGATTAAATTTAAATTGCAGCACATGACAAGCACCTTCTATTCTATTAAAAAGGAATCATCGAAATCGGTCCACCCAGTAGAAAGTTCTGAGGTAACATACGTAAAAAATTATGCAATCGAATTGAGAACCTTCTTCTTTTTCTGAAGTCAGTTCAAAATAAACTCAACTAAGGAACTTTTTATAATTATTTCTTGAGTTGTGCATTGTATAACATCGTAAAATTTTGAAATAAAGTACACATTAAAATTAAAATTATAAAATACAAATGACGAAACCTATATTTTTGTGCTAAGAAATGATTTCGCTTAACAGTTTCTGTAAACGAAATATCGTGTGAAAAGCTATTTTTAGCTAATTTCAGTAATAGAACTAATTTCCTATTTTCATCATTACAGCCTATACAGTCCACTGCTGGACATAGGCCTCCACAAGTTTACGCCAAAAATTGCGTGAACTCATGTGTTTTGCCCATAGTCACCACGCTGGGCAGGCGGGTTGGTGACCGCAGGGCTGGCTTTGTCGCACCGAAGATGCTGCTGCCCGTCTTCGGCATTGTGTATTTCAAAGCCAGCAGTTCGATGGTTATCCCGCCACCGGTCAGCTTTTTAAGTTCCAAGGTGGTAGCGGAACTGTGTTATCCTTTAATTGCCTCTTACGACACCCACGGGAAGAGAGGGGGTGGCTATATTCTTTAGTACCGTAGCCACACAGTACGTAATTGACGTTTATTAACTAATAAACTAACCTCCCTGTCAAATTTCATCTGGATGCGTCCAGCGGTTTTTGAGATTTATTTATTGTGTGTAATAATTTTAAAACTAAACTGTTTATTTTACAATACGTAATAGATTGTAGAACATCAAAATTAAAATTATTTTGTTTAAAAAAGATTCAGAAACACTTTTGGAACGTTGTTTTAATTAATTGTTTACACAGTTGTAAGTGAAGCTCCCAACGAATCGAAATGTAGATGTTCTGAAGACAAAAATCGGCAATAAAGTTCGCAATTACTCTTTAAAAAGAATTTGTGTCTTATATGTTTTACTAACCCAATTTATATATTATTATTTATTATAAAATTAATAATCTTTTGCACGAAATACAGCGCTACTAAATTTCAGACATATTTATCATTCATATATTATCAACATAGGAACATAGAAACAAAACCATGCAAAAAGTTAATGCATGTAAGAACAAAATACCATTGAGTGTGAGGTAAATTCCCATTGTTCTTACTTACTTACTTACACAAACATTGTTTGGCATCGCATAATATATCTGCAAACATTTATATAAGTTTATTATATAAAATATATAAAAATAATATTGGTAGCGATAGAAGTACACACACATTTACACGAACATTTCACCCAATCGTAAAAATTTTGTAACACTTTTATTATTTTATCAGATTTATTTTAATACCTATTAAAATATTTCAATTTTTACGACTGATGTTAAATATACATACATACATACATATAATCACGCCTCTTTCCCGTAGGGGTAGGCAGAGACCACTTCTTTCCACTTGCTACGATCCTTACATACTTGTTTCGCTTCATCCACTTTCATTATTCCCTTCATACATGCTCGTCGGTTTAGGGTACTCTTGACCTGGCCTTTTTTCAAGACGTCCCCGATTTGGTCTTGAAATGTCCGCCTAGGTCTACCCCTTCCAACACTTCCACTCACACTGGCCTTATACACTTTTTTCGTCAGTCGTTCTTCATTCATTCTCTCGACATGACCAAACCATCTCAGCATACCTTTCTCAATTTTTGTCACTACATCTTCTTTCAGACCACACCGTTTCTTTATCTCACTATTTCTCATCCTGTCACTCAGTTTAACTCCTATCATACTTCTTAACGCTCTCATCTCAACTGCATTTATTCTGCTTTCATGTCTCTTCTGCCATACCCAACTTTCACTTCCTTACATGAGTGTCGGAAGCAACACCCCCTCATGCACAGCCAAACGAGCCTTTTTAGACACCTTCCGACTGCTCATAAAGGAGTTCAAAGCTCCGTTCACCATGTTTCCTGCATTCACTCTTCTTTCAATATCACTCTCACACTTTCCATCTCTTGTAAACTTCGAACCCAGATACACAAACTCATTCACCTGTGCAATTTGTTCATCTCCAATCACGATATTACAGTCTGTCACTACCTCATCTCTTTCAAACACCATCACTTTCGTCTTCTTTACATTCATCTTCATTCCCTTTCTAACAAAAGCTCCACTCATAGCAGTTACCATCTCCTGCAACTCCTCGGCCGAGGACGCAAGTAGTACTTGGTCATCAGCATAGAGAAGACATTTGACGAGTAACTCACCCATTCTCAACCCACTTTCATTCTCTTTTAACTCTGTCAAGCAATTGTCCATGAACAAGTTAAACAGCCACGGTGACGCTACACATCCCTGCCTAACACCTTTTTCGATATTAAACCATTCAGTGTATGCCCCGTTTATCCTCACACAGGCACTAGAATCCCTATAAAGAGATTGTAGTGCTCGCATGAGTGCGCCGCTCACACCGTACACGGACAATGCTGACCACAATTCATTCCTCACCACTCTATCATAGGCCTTTTCCAGATCCACGAACGCGCAATAGACCTAAAAAAAAAATTAAATATAAATAATGTTAATGTTAATGTTATAATAAAGTTAAATATTATCCTTGTTATATTTGTATATTATTATACTTGTACTATTTGGTACCATCCTAGTAATCCTAGACAGTTTTGAAACTGCTGATCTGGAGTTAAACTATTTTAAAAAACGCACGATGATAATAAATCAAATATTTTATGTAGTACAAATGACATAGGCAACTAAGAGCCCGTGGATGTTGTAAATATAATTCATCATCTCCCTGCCCTTATCCCACTTATGTAGGGTTGGTACAACATGTTTTCCTTTACCAATTATCTATATTATTTGCCACTTCAGCGCTTACTCCTTTCTTTCTTATGTCCTCACTCACACAATCCATCCATCGCTTTTTTGGCCTACCGTTCTCTCTTCCTCCTTTCATTCATCCCTAACATCCTTCTACCAATATAGCGTTCATCCCTTATCATTACATGCCCATACCACGCTAACCTACTCCTCCTCAGTTTCTCCGTCACGGGTACTACTTTCAAACTTTCCCTTATACTTATACTCATTTCTAATCCGATCTTTCCTCGTCACCCCACAAGTCCATCTCATTATTCTCATCTCGGCTGCGTGTACTCTTTCATCCGTCACTTTCGTTATCCAACATTCTGATCCATATATAAGACAGATCGTTTTGTAGATTTTCCCCTTCAGTTTAAGGGACATTCGTGGATCACGAGCTGTTCCAGAGACCTGTCGCCATTTTATCCATTCCGCATTATTTTATTTTCCACGTCAGGGTCTACATTGCCGTCATTTTGGAGGTAACGAAAGTCGGAGCAGACTGTGGTATGTAAATATAAGGATTTAGGGATGTTGTAAATATAATTAATAAATATATATCATCATCATCATTACAGCCTTTACAGTCCACTACTGGACATAGGCCTCCACAAGTTTACGCCAAAAATAACGTGAACTCATGTGTTTTGCCCATAGTCACCACGTTGGGCAGGCGGGTTGGTGACCGCAGGGCTGGCTTTGTCGCACCGAAGACGCTGCTGCCCGTCTTCGGCCTGTATATTTCAAAGCCAGCAGTTGGATGGTTATCCCGCCATCGGTCGGCTTTTTTTATATAAATATATATATTTACTTATTATTTAATAATATTATAGTATCATTATATAATATATTATTAATTAAAAACAAGTAGAAGCCCTAATTTACAAAATATAATTTTAAAACTAAACAATATTAATAGATAAAATGACTTGACTTTTCACTAGTCGGTTGGTGCAGTTTGCAGTCACCCTGTTCTGAGAATTCAGCTTTCGATTCCTGAACCAAGTTTGGGTGTGATATATTTATTTATTTATACATTAAATAAGAATTTTTAATATTATGTCTATATATTTATGTATATTTTTATCAAGAAAAATAACATTTTTTTTTCACAACATATCAATATTATGTTGTCTATAATACAAACATCTGTGTGTCTTATCTTATGATTAGATGACCGTGTGTGTATGTTAAATAAGTGTAGTATGACGTTTCGAAAATACCATTAAAATTTTGTAATAATTACAATGCACAACTTAAAGTTAAAGCGGTTCAATGTACCGCAATGTATAGCTTATGTACTTACTGCAGAGATACCACAAAAATACATTTGAATTTACATGCGCTGTGTGTACTAAATTTATCTATTGGTAGTTACTATATCCCTAAATATATGAATATTCTATACAAAAGTTCATTTATTAAATTATTTTGTTCAAAAACTTATAATAAGATTTTTTTTTTAATGTCACTAGGTCGGCAAACAAGCGTACGGCTCACCTGATGGTAAGCGATTACCGTAGCTTATAGACACCTGCAACACCAGAAGCATCACAAGCGCGTTGCCGACCCAATCCCCAATCCCCCCAGGAGCTCTGGTCACCTTACTTACCAACAGGAACACAATACTGCTTGAAAACAGTATTATTTTGCTGTGATCTTCTGAAAGGTTGAGGTACTACCCCAGTCGGGCTGCTCCATATTTTGAGCAGGAAATTCCTGCTGTGCCCTACCTCGGTTAAAGAATAAAGTAATCTATACAACGAGTCGTCGCTTTGAAACTTAATAATCTAAAACAATAGACAGAATAAAATAGCCAAAGTAACACGAATACACGTAAAATTTATATCTTAATTTGACATCACCGCTTAATTTAAAGTTATCATATAAAAAATCGACCAGTAGGGATCGAACCGTTTCAGTAGAACCAGCATCTCCGACTTACCGTGTCGGTGCTTTAGCCAATTAAGCTATGGAACGATGTACCCGTTAGATCGAAATTTTTGATATGATATTATGTATACATGATATTTATAAATGTTTTTAAGTTATATGATAACTCGTACGATTTATTTTTGTGTTACCCACACATTAGGAAATTCTAAACAATTTTTTATAACTTAAAAATATTTATAAATATCATGTATACATGAAAAACATTTATAAATATCATGTATACATGATATTTATAAATGTTTTTAAGTTATATGTTTTTAAGTTGTATATGTTTAAGTTTTAACCTACTGTTACTGAGTAACTGTCACGGTGCGTATGCATTAAAAATCCCCGTCAATGTTAAATAACAACGTCCCATCCACGTACCAACGCCTTTGTACGTATGCAGTAGCCTTAAGTGTATGTGTACACGTGGGCTTCCTCCCGACCTGTATAATCCGTAAAATTGCCGTGTCCGAAGCCGGTGGTTGATTGTGTGATATAACTCTGTAGACTTTGGTAATAGTAAGGCTTCAATGATCAATCGATTCTATTGTTCCGTGTGTGTGTGTTTTCTATTGTAAGTTTCGTGTAAAAAAAATGATTATAGCGACGATAAGAATTTAATTGAGAGATGACTATTAATTCTGATTATTGTTACAAAAATCTTAATTACTGAAATTTTCATTACGTAGTAGATAGCTATTATTACGTGGCGACCGTATTATGAATCGAAAGCAATGTTAACAAATTGAAAGGTTCAAACTTATTTAAATATTTGTTACCCAATATTAAGTTTTGTGAATAATTTAATTATCTTAAACGCAGCTAGCTTCAACAAGTCTATTAATATCTGAAATTACTTCTAAAATAATAATACAGTTATGTAATTTATTTAGATTATTAATATTCTATTTCTTCGAAATCATTACAATCAAAATAGAGAAATAATAAATATGCGTGTTTTGTTTATCGCGTAAAAATGCGGTTGTTGTAAAACTACCTTTACTTTAATTGCATTTATTACAGTTATATGATTTAATACATAATTATTATAACATATCAGACATGTTACGTTTAATTGATACGCTAACATCGTCTGTACTGTTACACATCATTCAATCGTTGAGCATTCGTTAAAGAAACGAGCAATCTATTCCTGATTATCTACGCCTCAAAGAAAATAGCGTTTCAAATGAATTGTCTACCGCCACCGTGGCTAATAATGTATGAGAAAATAATTGGATTGGATTAATTACGTCGCTTTTTTTTCTGCTTAAACCGCTGAACTGATTAAGAATCACGTGGTTAAGTTGGACTATTCTAACTGAAATTAAAAGATTACTTTTAAATTTTTTATTCGTTCATAGCTTGTGTTATTGTTTTTCTATTTGATTAAATTTTTATATAGTCATATTTCAATACACAAAATAAGTAGGGCTTGTGAATAACATTTGATATCCTAACAGATATATCGTCCCTATAACGGCATTAGGATTCTGTTAACGGAGTTATTACCTTGTTAAAATTAAATAACCCTTAAAAGAAATATTGTAATTGGTCATTTTCAATTGTCATATTAAAAATTAATTCTCTTGAGAGTCGGTCAAACCCTCTTTTTAACCGACTTCCAAAAAAGGAGGAGGTTCTCAATTCGACTGTATTTTTTTTTTTTTTTTTTATGTATGTTACATCAGAACTTTTGACCAGGTAGACCGATTTCGACAAATTTTGTTTTAATCGAAAGGTGGTGTGTGCCAATTGGTCCCATTTAAATTTATTTGAGATCTAACAACTGCTTTTCGAATTATATCTAATAATGCGTTTTTACTTGACGCTTTTTTCGTCGACCTACGTTGTATTATACCACATAACTTTCTACTGGGTGTACCGATTTTGATAATTCTTTTTTTGTTAGAAAGGGGATATCCCTAGTTTGGTACCATGATAAGGAAACCAGGATCTGATGATGGGATCCCAGAGAAATCGAGGGAAACTCTTGAAAATCCGCAATAACTTTTTACTGGGTGTATCGATTTTGATAATTTTTACTTTAATCGAAAACTGATGTTTATCATGTGGTCACATATAAATCTTATCGAGATCTGATAACTACTTTTTGATTAATCTTTGATAACGCGTATTTACTTGACAATATTTTCGTCACCTTACGTTGTATTATACCTCATAACTTTTTACTGGGTGCACCGATTTTGACGTTTCTTATATAAATTAAAAGCTACTATTCGTCACATGGTCCCATTCAAATTTAATTGAGATTTGATTAGTAATTTGTGAGTTATATCTAATATTGCGTATTTACTTGACGGTTTTTTCGTCACCCTACGTTGTATTATACGTTATATCTTTTTACTGGGTACACTGATTTTGATCTTTTTTGTATAAATTAAAAGCTAATACTTGTCATGTCGTCCGTTTTAAATATGATTGAGATATAATGAGCAATTTTTGAGTAATCTTTGATGACACGTAGGTATTTACATGACGATGTTAAGACGACTGTGGTCATGTTCAATACTTTGCCACAACGCCATCTATCAAAATTTAATGAAATTACTTCGTTCACTATCGATCAAATTACAATATTCCACTAGAGTAGAGAGTAGCAGTTTATTCGTTATAAATATATTTGAGCTTTTAATTTTTGAGTTATCGCTAATACTGGGTATTTACTTGGCTATTTTACGTCGACCAACGTTATATTAACCTCATTACTATTTTACTGGGTGAACCGATATCGATGATTCTTTTTTTAATCGATAGGTGGTGCTTGTCATGTGGTCCCATTTAAATATAATTGAGATTTGACTCGAACTTTTTGAGCTATATCTGATAGCGTATTTACTTGACTGCTTTTGGAGTTTTCTCCTTAAGAATCGATTTTCATTTAAGGCCCCGGAATGAAAAAATTGAACAGTAAAATCTGCTGAACGAATGACCTTGTTAGAGATGGCGTTCAGACGTTTTCTAATAACGCAATTAGGTTCCGATAGATGGCGTTATTGGATTCATTTATTTACAATTTGATATAGTAATAATATATTTCTTAGACTAGTAAGCCTTTTTGTGCCTATTTAGACAGTTGATCTAAAGGGGTAAACTCCAGTCGTGCATCGGAGCTGTGTGAAAACATGAACATTACATATTTTTAATAAAAAAGACATAAACCGTAATCTATCTATAATAATATATATAAAAGCGAAAGGTCACTCACTCATCACGAAATCTCCGCAACTATAACACCTACAAACTTGAAATTTGGCAGGTAGGCTCCTTATAGGACGTAGACATCCGCTAAGAACGGATTTTACGAAACTCGACCCCTAAGGGGGTAAAACGGGGGTTGCAAGTTTGTATGAAAGTTCTATATTTTTGAAGTAAGAGACTTGAAATTTAAAATTTATGCTCTATAGATGATGAAAAGGTGTTACAATAATGTATCTTTCGAAATCAACTCCCTTTTGGGGTTAAAACGGGGGATGGTAGGTTGACTCACTCATCACGAAATTTCCGAAACTATAACACCTAAAAACTTAAAATTTGACAGGAAGGCTCCTTATAAGGCGTAGACATCCGCTAAGAACGGATTTTACGATATTCAACCCTTAAGGGGGTTAAACTGGGGTTGGAAGTTTGTATGAAAGTTCTATATTTTTGAAGTAAGAGACTTGAAATTTAACATGTATGCTCTATAGATGGTAAGAAAGTGTTCAGATAGTGTATATTTAGAAATCAACTCGCTTTTGGGGTTAAAACGGGGTATGGTAGGTTGACTCACTCATCACGAAATCTCCGAAACTATAACAGCTAGAAACTTAATATTTTGCAAATAGGTTCCTTATAGGATGTAAACATCCGTTGAGAACGGATTTTACGAAATTCGACCCTTAAGGAGATAAAACGGGGGTTGGAAGTTTGTATGAAAGTCCTATGTTATTAAGGTAAGAGACTTGAAATTTAAAATGTATGCTCTATAGATGGTGAGAAGATATCCAAATAATGCATCGTAATCTATATTTATATATAAATGAGAAAGGTCACTCGCCTCATTCATTTACAAGAACTCAAAAACCGCTGGATGGTCCATCCATCCAAAATGGACAAAGATGAAATTTAGCAGGGAGGTAGATTATAGTTAGTAGATGTCCGTTAAGAACGGATTTTGCGATATTCCACCGCTAAGGGAGTTTAATTGGAGTTGATAGTTTGTATGAAACATACAGCAGCTATAAGTTCGCCTGATAGGTTATTTAAAAAAATAATTGCGTTTAACATCTTAAAAGTAATACATATCTTCATAACCATGCGAACGTAGTCGCGGGTAACAGTTAGTGTATTATAAAACAAAGTCCCCAAAAGTGTATGTGATCGATTCCCTCAAAATCTACTGAACGGATTTTCATGCTGTTTCACCAATGAAGAGAGGGCTTCAAGAGGAAGTTTTACGGAACGGCTAAGCCGATTTTGATGATAGTTTCCCCGAAAGTTTACCAGGAAAACTTTGTGACACACTGATTTCAACGCGAGCGAAGCCGCGGGCACAGCTAGTTCAATATAAATCCGCTTCAACTAAAAAACCCGCCGTAATAAGCGATGTCAGCGCTTCGCGCGAATCGACGACGGGATTTTTATGAAATTTCTGCCTACAATCATGTCGCTAACAACATGTTAGAAATAACAGTAGAACATTATATAATTCTACAATTTTATAATGTCGCGTTATATGGAATACGAACAAAGTATTACTATTTTTTCGTCGATCTACGTTGTATTACTTTTCGATGTAATTGAAGTCGGTTTTTTTTTCGTTTGCGAGCAAACACAATTATACATTTAAATAAAGTAATATTTTAATTTTTACATAACAATATTTTTTAAATCCCATGCGACTAATAACCCAATTAAAAAGAGAAATATACAATTATATTACAAATGAAGGACACTACATAATTTAAATAAAATTTTGTGTTCCCTTTGTCTATATATATAAATATGAATGTTTGTCTGTATGTCCTTTCTAGAATCGTAAACTACACATTTAATCATGTCACGATCTTTAGCAAAGTGTTGTGCATGAGCCCACGAAGGTTTCTGAGTTGGTGCGACCAAAAAAATAAGAAATTAAAAAAGCGTACTAACGCGTAGAGGGTACAGCTAGTAGCTTATTAAAATATAATAATATAAATGCAATAATACTATAATAATATAGTAAAAACTCTCACGATCGTGGAAAATTAAAATGATATCTTCGGAATCTTTTAAACTTTATGACAAAAGCCTTGTATTTATGAGCTACACAATAGCAAAGTAACGCTAACAACTTAAATGTATAGAAAAACGGTATAGGATTTAAGCGCATGAATAGCTTAAAGTAAACCAAGTCATAATGTAAACGATAATAGGTAAAAAATATTAACCGACTTCCACAAAAGGAGGAGGTTCTCAATTCGTCTGTATATTTTTTATTGTTTCAACTTCTAATGTAATAAAGATGTGATATTAATTTTAGCTAAAATCAAAAATATTTGTCTGGTAGTGGAATACAAATTTTGACTACGTTTCAAAGAATTTTCTAAATCAATTTAAAATTTATTTTCCATATTTTAATTTTAATTTTAAATCCATTAACTACCACAAAAAATTCAATTTTTTGCGCTTTTTGCCACTTTTGTCGGGTTTTTTTGGAATCTACTCAAAATTAAGGGGTGTAGGGACCAAACAGACTCCAAATTCGGATTCAGGTCGTCGAATCACAAAAGATTTTTACACTACACATATACTTTTTGATTGTATGTCGATTATTTAATTTTTAACCGGAAACAATGATATCAATGCGTAATTAGCGTCTGATCACAGTACCTATATACCCAAACTCCTACTTCCTTGAAAATCTCAAAATAGGCACATTATTAGACTCCTTTCCTTTGAACTACGAATTTGTAGTAATCAGCTTTCATTTAATTAATGTAATTAGTCGGAGGTATTATTTTGAATGGTTTTCCCCGAATATTAAATACAAAATTAAATTTGTTATTTAAGTGTATAAATTAAATGATATTACAATTTTATAAACTCTTATTTTCATTTTTATATTACTGACTAACAAAAAACATACATAGGTTGTTAGGTACAACTTAAACCAATAACTTACTAAGATTTATTCCTTAACCTTTTCTCCGAAATCGTTCTCAGAACTCGTTACAAAAGAAATAAATGTGTAAAATATTTATATACAGTAAATTGCAGACACGTGTGCATTATAATATTAATAAATGAGATTTGTGTGCGTGCGTCATATTTTATTTTTTAAGTAAGACAAAAATACATACATGTATATTGTATGCGCTTGCTCGATCACAGTGCCAACGGGCTAAAGTAACCTTGATATGTGTAAGGCTGTAAGCTTATTTAATTGCTACTGCGAGAAATTAAAACTTTATAATAAATAATAAAATCTATATATCTTTAACATACACACAGTCGGCTGTTCCTATGGTTGCGTATAGGAACAGACGACAGTGTGTGAATGCTTGTGTAATACGTTACAATCGACTGATATAGACTGACAGACTCAGGCGGGAATCGAACCAGCCCCCGAAGTAAAAAGCAGGGTCACTATAAAAGAGAACTTTATAGAACAAAAAAGTATCACAATGGACGAGGATTAGCAATTCTAATTACATTTAAATATTCGTTGGTACTTGAAGAAAACGTATTTATATTTATTATTACAGCATAATCTTTCCAATGTTTTAATTTTATATTAAAAATGCTTAAGTGAGGAAAAATAAAACATTTAATTCCGAATTATCTCATACAAAACTCGTAATTGACACTTATACTCGTATTACTACTTATTACAAAATTCACGCCTCCAGTGCCGACTTCTGTGGAATACCTTCGTTTTAACCCTGAAACAGAAAAAAAAAATCGTTCTATATATGGTTTTGATGAATTAACTTGTGTTTTTGTTTTCGTTAGTTTTTTGATTACCGATTAAGAATACGGTTTTACCTAATAGAAGTATAAAGGTAAAATATTTATTAATTTATTTGTTTGTAATTGATAAAACCTATAACTACTGAAACATTAAAACGCATTACAACAGTAGTCGATATTGCAAAAGATCACGAAAAAAGAAAGGGCGATTTACAAGAAATTACAAAAAAGAACAATAAAAAAGCTAAAAACTAAAACCCGACTACGACAAAAAAAGATAGTAGGTACGTCACTTAATACGAGTAATATGACAAGTCGTTTGGGAGATACATTTAATATAATATGACACCAAATAGCCTATAACCCGCAGACAATTAAGACATTTCTAATGACCTCATTTATCTAAATATGACAAGTCGTTTGGATATGAGGAAGGGTGAGCATTCATACATAGGCAACTAAAATTATAACACTCTTTTTGGTTTTGCCATAGTCGGCTTAAAAAGTTATAGATTAATGTGACAAATGAAATTATATTTGTATGAATGAACAGAATGGGAACAGTCTCCCATATAAATCAGTCCCGTGTAGCAGCTATTTGTCAGTCCGGACACGGGTTCATTTCGAGACAATTGATTCATCGAGACGTGGCAAATATCGCTGTCGGTTTGTCGACCTACCTCCCCTGTATCTGTTAAACGCTACTATTTAAGAGTTATTTATAAATAACTCAATTTTTATAAATTATAATAAATTTTTATAATAAATAACTGTTTAGAATTCCTAATGTGAGAGTAACACAAAAATAAAAATCGCACATATTAAAAATAGCATGGTGTCGTCTCCTGTCAAAGATTTTCATTGTAATATGAAACTTTGAATAGTTACGGGTTTCTGTAAAGAACTCACTATAGACGGCGCCACGGTTCGCTTAAACCGAATATAAAAATCATCATATCAAAAATTTCGATCTAGCGGGTACATCGTTGCATAAGCGCCGACACGGTCAGCCGGAGACGCGGATTCGATCCCCGCTGGAGCGGTCAATTTTTGATATGATATTCAAAAATGTTTATAAATAACTTTTTAATCTATTTGTTTAAATTGTTTAAAATATATTACCGAACGATTTCTTTAATCAATTTATTTTTAATCATCTTCAATTTTGTTATAAAAAAATATTTTTTAAAACGATGTATTTAATCATTTTATGTATTTAAAAAAAATATATATTTAAAAAATAACTATTTCACAGGTTTTATATAGACGCGAAGACATAGTGGGAAGACTTAAACAATCACGATATTGCGTATTTTATAATATAAGCAATATTTACCCATATGTAACATTGTTCACGACTGTGTTACAAATATTACATTATATTCATTTCATAATCTTTAAAAGGTTAGGTTTGTTCGTTCCTAGTGTAGTTCTAAAAGTCAAGCTATGAAGCGTTGGAAAGTGAAAGTCAAACATTTTTTACTCACAATTAAACAAAATTATCTGACTCATTCACTCACTCACTCGTAACCTTGACTGATATTCGTGGGTACTTTTTTATGAATGGCCTAGAATAAAAACGAGCATGATTATCGCATGGATTTATTTGCGGAAACACATAAGTAATCTAAGTAATTATAGTTTTGAATCTATTGTAAAATAGGTTCTTAAAATTTAAAAAAGTAAACTGAAAATCTAACTAAATGGATACAATTATACAACACATTTCAAACAATCTTACAAATAATGTTAAGGGACATTTTAGTTATTAACTACAATTCCTCGTAAAAAGATACATTTCTACGTAGGCCAAGGAAAGATGTCATTTTAATTTTAATTAATAAATTAATGAATGACAAAAAATGGTTATAGCACAACACACGACATTAACCACAAGTATAAAATAATGAATTTTTAATTATGTGGATGAATAAAAAGTTTACACATACAACAAACACTTTAAATAATAATTGCCTTCTTGAAGTCATTTTCTGCTGGGCATAGGCCTCTTTTCCCGTGTAGGGGAAGGATCCGAATTTAATCCACCACGTTGCTCCAATGCGGGTTGGCGTATATATTTCCTACTATGAGTGACGATCGCTATCAGGTGTACATGATAACAACCGGGACAGGCGGCTTAATGTGCTCTCCGCAAACACGCAATTTTACTTAGTTATAAATCGTAAGCGTGTATGAAATATTCTTAAGATTCACTACACTTTATCTAAATAGATACACGATACACGTATTCAGTTTTATTGAATAGATATACAAAGTTATAATGTCTGGTATTCTTTACAATATTACATATATTAAATCCGTTAGATAAACCAAACATTACCTGTGCGCCCATGGCCTTTGTACATGAAACCATAGCATTACGTTCTGTAATAAGATTTAAAATCCGGTACGTGAGCAGTCTGAAACGTCGTCAGTCAGAACCTAGACCGTGAAATTCCTTTTTAACCGACTTAAAAAAAATAAGGTTCTCAATTCGACTGTAATTTTATATGTAGGTATGTTACCTCAGAACTTTTGACTAGGTGGACCGATTTACCTAGGATTTTTTTTCACGTGGAATGTGATCAACAGAACTCCCCATTTGAAGGACCGCAGTTACCTGGTAGTCAAACAGCGTGTACATTTTATGTATTATTACAACGTAGAATCAATTGCTTATACCTAAAGCTTACAAATTTGCCGTTTTTCTATAACGAATTTAAACCTGTACTCACTAAATCTGTAAGGTAAATAATATTACCATTTTTAGTATTAATATATCATTATCAACATCATCATTACAGCCTATACAGTCATTATTATAGTAGCTTTAAAAATATAAAAATAAATTTTTACATATTTTAACCATTACTTTTTACATATTTTAACCATTTTGTTTTATTTAAAATTTTAAATCTTCCGCAATTGATTTAAAATTTTCAGAACAACTATTATGTTAGTTCGATATGATTCAATATCTAAAATTGTATTCTATTTTCTGACACCATACAATGCTCAATAGCCAAATCAATTAGTTTTCTTCGCTATATATTTATTATCTTTAAAGAAAGTGTAGCACAGCTGCAGCGGGTCATAAACATTTACAATTAGTTACGCTTCAAAGATCACGGACTTCCGTGACACCTTGACATGCCAATACAATAAACTAATACGAAGATAAAAACCGCCCAGGAATAAATAAATGTAAAAGAGATCAAAATCTGATAATGATTGTCTAAATATAAAGTAAATATTAATTTAAAGAGTTTTGACTTTTGGTTAGTAGATACTTGGTACTTCAATAATTTCGTTAGTGAAAAGTGAGTGGTTTTATTACGTGTTATTTAATTATTAGGTATATAAACAAATAAATATGTGGGTGTTTTTATGTCACATTAAATAACGTTTTGAATAGAGCTTTAATTTGAATATATTCTTTGTTCAGTACATATTAGTAGGTCAGGTCATATTTTAATATAATATAATAAGATATAAGAAGATAATAAGAACTAAATATTTATAGCTATAACAGATAACAGTATTTATAAAGTTATTATAATTGTATATGTGCGGGTATGTCAGAAAATAATCGCCCGATGAATTTTTCTACTACCGTTCTGGATCCGTGGTATTACTACATTATTAGACCATTTTAATAACTCTCCCGACAGGCTGCTTTCTCTTGCTTTTGTTTAGAAATCGTATTTTTATGCGAATCGAAACTATTATACAACACTATTACACTACTATCTACATGAGTTTGTGTTCACTAATTTAAACATCTTTTAAAATTCAAAATATAATTTACATAAGGACGAGTAAAACCAGTTTTTCAATTGTACGAGAATCGTAGACAATTCCTAATGCCACTACAATAAATAAATAAACAGGTATACATAATTTAACATGTTAGTTTATTATTACTACAAGTTTTCGACTGCGCAAAGCATTTTGCGCGTATCTTTTGTAGGTTATAAGTATTGGAATGTATAGCAAAATTCTATAAAGCATATTAAAATTTTCGCAAAATTAATTTAAAATTTTTATTAAAAAAGAATTATCAAAATCGGTTTATAAATAACGAAGTTATCCCAGAACATACATTAAAAAAATGTATATATATACGGTCGAATTGAGTAACTTCCTCCTTTTTTGAAGAATATAATGACTAGTGATTTTTGATTTTGTTTTGAGATATGTTAGGAATTAATAATGTTGAGGTAGAACACATCAAGAAATATTTTTGCTTTGAACCTGAATTAGTCTGACTTGGAAAGAAAAAATACAGTTATTTATATTACTGTTCTCAAGCATTGTTGTATTCCTGTGGTGGGTTAGGAAGGTAGGCAGAGCTCCTGGGGAGGTGAAAAAGAGGGAAAATCTAGTACCTACTGATACGTACCTGAAAATCTAGTGACTGATACTGCAATAAATAACGAAAGCATTAATTTTCATCATGGGGTTATACTATAGAGTAACAGCTCTTTAAAGTGAATGATTCTTGTTTTGTATTGGAAGACCTTACGAAGACAACGTCAGCATTCATTATAAGTTACCCAATGAAATTAAGTGTGCCCGCCCCACTCTGCTCTTGACTACGTTCTTTCATATAAGTTTTATAATTTAAATATCAACTTTATTTGTTAATGTTTTTATATTATAAGTTCTTTATTATGTGCGATGAAAAAATCGTACGAGAAATTGCCATTACCGATTTTTGAGTTAACTAACTAAAAAACCATATAAAAATTATACCTAACGATGAAATAATAAGGACTTTATTTTGTAATTAAACTGTACTTTTTCTAAAGAAAAAAAAAACATATTAGAAAACTTAGATAATCATCCTCATCACCGATTGAATAATTATTTATTTATTTATTTATGTATTTACCTACTTATTACGTAATTATTGTCGAGTTTTTCAAATCTTCAAAATGTTAAAGTTTATTATAAATAAATAGTTGTGATTATGAAATGAACTATAGTGACTCAAGTGACATTTCTCCGTAACTGTTCCGTGATTACTCGCTTTATTCGCCTTGCCCCGATGACACAGTGGCCAATCGACTTGTAATGATGCGACAAGTGATGTCTGTAGGGTTGTGAAAAATCACTTCTAGATGTTATACGTATATTATTGATGATTTTTTCTGTCTTATGACCTTGAGCCGATTACAATAACCGATATAGTAATTGACAAATATTTTTTATAATCGAATAGAAATAAAATATTGTTAAGTTATAAAATTTGTATAACAAAATTTTATGTATACATTGATTCAGATATTTACAATTAGTTAACACTAAAAAGAAGAAGATAAAATTTGTGTGTAAAATGAAAAAGTGAAACAATTGTAGATTAGCTATCAGCTATCTACATTTCCACATACAAGTTGTCACCCAGTGTTCAAAATTCGATTATATTATTTAAAAATATTAATTAAAAAAAAATTAAAATAAAGAACCTTTTTTTCAATTTTTTTCAATTTGACTACAGACTTTGACAATCAACAAAAGAGTAAAAAAGGAGTAATATGCGCGTGTGTATGTGTCAAATACATGGTAGTGTGTGTAATGTTCTTTTTATTTATTATTTGAATATATTTTTATACATAATTTAAAAAAAATATTAGCATTCTTCACTCCTTTTGTATATAAAATATAAGTATACGAAATATTATACACCTCCACCCGCGCAATTTTCGTAAAAAGGGGTACAAAGTTTTTGTTTCACGTTGTAATAAGCATTAATATACGAAAGAAAAATTGCTTTTTGTTTTGTTTAACTTATACTACAACTATATATTAAACATAACAATTAATGTTATAATTATTATTATTTAACGATAAATCATTAATGAAGTATAGGTGACAAACATTAGGACGAGTGGCAACCGCATCGCACTGTTTCTAACCGGCTCAACAACTTTCGCATCTTGCCCCGGGCAAGTGAACTATTACGTCACGACTTATGAGTTGACATTACTGTCTACTTTAAATAATGAAAATATTTCATAATACTCTAAGATTTATAATTATTTTTAATACAGTATTTGTAAAACGTGTTCTGGAATAAATATTAAGAGCGAGTGAATATAATTAGCTAAATCCAATGTAAAAATTTGGTTCGTAAAATAAATTGATAATAAAAATAAAATATATAATCATTTTAAGATCAGAATTATAAAATGAGTATGAAATATCAAGTAGTATAAATTTAAGCAATTATGTTAAATAAATAAATTAACCCAAAAACGATTAAAATAACGAATAAAAATAAAACATCAGAATTTTTTAATCTCTCCTTTCTGAAAATAAACTATTTCTAGAAACATCTATTAATTCTTCGCCTTCTTACGTTTTTTTATGTCCAAGCATATAGCCTTTGCATTTTTTTGGATGAGTGTACGATTTGTAGATAATTGGAACATACCCATAAGTAGGTATTTAAATTATTTAAGTTTATGAATTTGGTTATCAGGTTACGTTATCGGTTATTTAATATATATAGTTAATTCCTACGCATATACGAGTATATACTTATCCACGACAACGCGTTGGCACAACGGTCATAGCATTGGCTTGTGGCTGTTGCGCCGGCGGTTGCGGGTTCGATCCACACACATGACAAACATTTGTATTGGCTATACTTACAGACGATTGCCGTGGTCTGGCTGTTTGTGCAGTCCTTGTGGGGCTTCCCACCGTGCTTCGGAGAGCGCGTTAAGCCATCGGTCCCGGTTGATATCATGTACACCTGATAGCGATCGTTACTCATAGTAGGGAATATATCTGCCAACCCGCATTGGAGCAGCGTGGTGGATTAAGCTCTGATCCTTTTCCTACATGGGAAAAGATGCGTATGCCCAGCAGTGGGATATTACAGGCTGAAGCGTAATACTTATCTATGGATGTATAACTGTATATATATTTGAAAATGCTTTGACTTTCATCATATCAAGGCTGTTAATTTTTGTTATAATTATAATTCTTTAATATTTATATTATTGTATTAAACGGCCCAGTTCAAAAAACAAAATCTCTATCCAAATGTGTATCAATAATAAACAATTCAATTTTAGTACAATCTTTGTTTAAAACGACCGAGACGATGATCTTAATAACTAATTTAAATTAATCACTTAAGGTCCTTGAGTGTATTGCATAAGAATTTACTAATTAACTTTTTAATTCTTTCACTTTTGACCTTGATGTTTATAAGAACCTTAAAAATATCATTCAAGCTATGTGTACGATACTACCTTCACTTCCTAATATCGTTCATACTTCAATGTTTTCAATTTGGTTGATATTTATGGTTACCGTTTTAATTCTATCAATTTAATACCGACTTAAAGAACATAGCAAGTTTAGATAACGTTAGGAATTAGGTATTAGGACTTTATGAAGAAGTATTTATATTTTCCAAAAAAAAAAACAAAAGCATAGTTAAATGTTTGCTCTTTTGCGTCCGTAGAAAATATCGTCTCCGGTATGAGTAAGAATAATAACACTGCTCCTATCTATGAAATGCTATGAACGATAACGGTGAAAAACGTGATTAAAACAATCAAAGTTTAATTAAAATGATGATTTTGTGTTTTAGTCGAAGTCTGGTTATGTTAAATACGCTCCAAAAACGATCAACTGTAGATGTGCAGTATGTGTATGTGTCTACCCCGAAATATGTGTAGCTCCATTTTTTTATACAATTAGGTCAGCAAACAAGCGTACAGCTCACCTGATGGTACGCGATTACCATAGCCTATAGGCTCCTGCAACATCAGAAGCGTACAATCCCCCCAGGAGCTCTGGTCACCTTAATTACTACAGGATCACAACACTGCTTAAAAGCAGTATTATTTAGCTCTGGTCTTCTTTAAGGTTGAGGTGCTATCCCAGTCGGGTTGCTCCAGAATTTAAGCAACATATTTCTTACTATGCTCTACCTCAGCTTTTTCAAACAATTTAATTTTTAATAATATTAATCACGATCAATTAAATATACTATCTAACGTCAAATGTTTTCTTTTCTAAATTTAACTGGCTATTCCATATGTTTATAATAATTTTAGTACAGATATTTTTATAGAGCATTGAAAGTACGTCCAACCTAATCGAAACAGTTCGTTTACGACGCAACTTTACTGGTGTTTTACTATTTCAAAATTTACTGTTTTCTTGCAGTAAAATATCGTACAAAGATTTATGATTTAACTGGTGATGTCAAACGTTATAAACTGAGAATTATTTAAAATAACGACTTATATTACACATAGGTAGTTGTGCAAATGAAACATTTTTACAGTTACGTACTCAGAGGAGTTAGAACAGGACCTTGATAATAAGATCGCCAATAACATGTCTGTAAATATCTTAAAACTGTAATACGAACATACTTGAAATGTTTAAAAAAAATGGCGTCAGGACTCTATGGTGCCCCGGTCGGAACGAAGTTCCTTTCGCTTTTTGGTAAACATTTGCTGTATATATTATGTACAAACCTCTACAATTAAAAAAAAAGAATCTGTTCCTGTCCCCTCAAAGCCCAAAACCTCTATTACCTAATATACACATCCTTATAATTTAAATTTAAGTTACAGTAACCTACAGTTATTTAAAGAAATGTTTTGATAAACTCTATAACTAAAACGTGTTAGCCAATGAGACGAGCAAAACAAAAAGTTTTTCGAAATTTATTGCTTGCAAGTGTTCACTTGGTGAACTATTACGTAAAAAAATCAATTGATAAAGTAACATTCATCTATTACTTGATTTGAAATCCCTTAAAACTGTACTTGTGGCAGTTAGGACAATGGCTTACTTGTATCATTATTGTTTGATCACTGTCCATGAAACATCACTTTGTCAACTGTGTCCAACTGTGTGTTGTCGTGTTTGCTTTAATATGGTTGTACATTTATTTATAAATGTAGTCTATGATAAAATTAATATTGTCAAGTATAATAAATGTAATAACTGCTAGCAAACCATATTAAATAAATAAATTAACTGTGTGATTAGTTAAATGAGTCCAAGAACTGTATTTGATTTCATTCAGCACTGGCTGTTGCGCTGGCGCCCTGGCTGGATTCCCGCTCACGACAGACATTTGTATCGGCCATATAGATGTTTGTCGTGGTCTGGGCGTTGTGCTTGTATATTGTGTTTCCAGACCCCCGACACAGAAGGAAATCCTACTGGGGGCCGTTGAGTGTGAAGCGTTTATTTATATTTATAAAATTTATATATATACTGCAACCGACTAGTTTAATTAGCTATAAAAAGCCTAGTCGCTTTAGAAAACCGTGCCCTTCTATCTACGTTAGCGTCCTAAATGACGTCCAATAAAACAGCTAGGTAATCGGCTAAATAATCATTAACAACTTGCCCAGTCGATAGATAAAATGCCTACACCAAGGAATTGCTAAAGCAATGTAAATTTCATGTTTCGCTAGTTTTGAAAATTTCCTTTAACTTAAGTCTACTAATATTATAAATGCGAGTTTGTTAGGATGCATGTTAGTATTTATATATGTATGTATGTATGTATGTATGTATCCATTTTAATGAAATTTGGAAACGTAGATAATAAGAGATCTAGAATAATACAGGCTATTTTTTATCCCGACATACCCACGGGATCGGAAATTACGCGGGTGAAACCGAGTAATAAAAATGTTCACTGTAAACAAATTTCTATAATCACTGTAAGGCAGGGTGGAATGGTTGTAATTGTACATTTGTTGTATTTCTTTCAAATAGTGGTACATAAAATTAGATTAGATAGAGAGAGAACTGAGTTTAACTTCGTACTCGAATCAGAAACTCGTAAATATCTATTTATATTTATAAATATTTTTAATATCTTAAATACTTTAAATGGTAAACAGTGAGTTAATCCTAAAAACGAAAGTGTAAAGTACAAACAGATTGACTTTAGTAATGAAAAGAGGATATGAAGCCAGGAATGCGCATTGCCAGCTGACGTTGTCTGGCAAAAGGCCAGCAAGGTCGTCAATACTTTCTATATTTTTCAAGAATTACAAGAAGAAGAAAATTTTGTAAGTTTTACCAATACTTAACAAAATTTTAATGAAATGTGTATAAAAAAAAAATATTTCGTCCATGCATTCTAATAATCACAGGAATTTAAAATAATTGTGTAATAAAATTTGAGATACCTGAACAACAATAGATTAAGATATACCTACTTAGTAATAGGATGCAATTTTGTGTAACTTTATGTATTTTGTATTGTGATCAAAACAAATTTATAGTGATAAAAAGTGATTTCCTTACAATTTTTATGATGTGCGGTATTATTTGCACTTTTCCAGGCAACCTTGCCCCAGGGCCGGCGACACACACTCTAGTAATAGCTCGCGTCTCGCGCGATGCGTGGGCGCGCGATGTTTCTTTACAACAAGAAACGCTCAAAAGAACTCGCGCGCATCTCATTTCACAACACTTTTCAAATTTTGCTTCTATTTTTTTTTCGTGTAAAAATACATGTGGATTTTTGTTATTAACTTTATTTTTTTGAATGTTTATCTCGGTGCTATCTTCCAGCGGTTTAAGTGATGCGGTATTTACAGTTTTGTGCAGTGATTCTATACAGGTAATATTACTAATTGTTGCCGAATATCGTTGCATGAAAACGTAAACGTAATTTAAAAAATTAATATATTCAATGTTGTAATTACTGATGATTGAAGTAGATATTATAAGATATTTAGTAACAAATAAACAGAACAGTTAAAACCCCTAAACTATATCTTAGCATTCATTAACAGAAAACCAATTAAGTGCAATTGAAACAATTAATAATCTCTTTAAAAATCTGTTTTCGTGCTGGTTAGGAGGAAAATCAAAATATGTGCCTTCAATTTTACAAGACAATTGTATACATATAATATTTTTTTAGTTATCGGAAAAAAAATATTTAAACTGAAAATTGGAACCACTTTACAACTAAAAAAATATTATCTGAAATCAAGCAATTTTGAGCTTTATATAGTTAGTGCAATAAAATTATGATCAAAATATTATTATCTATAAGAGTACATTCATGTTATTTAAGTAAGCTCTTACGTACTAATTAATTGTAATGTGATGCTTATTCAAGTATGAATCCCATTATTCCGAACATATGACGGGACAGAAAAATAAAAGGTGAACAATTGTTGATTGCATAAATTTTTTTTAATTTATCGATAAAAAATTACCGATAATTTAATTAATTATTTCATAATATATAAGTCGTGGAGTTTATATAATTTATGTTATTATTGAGATGCAAAAACGAAAAATTAAGGACATTAAGGTTAAACACGGTTGTTTCATCACAAAGCCGTTATAATATCGGTTCATATTGTAAGTGTAAATTGAGCAACATAACATGTCAACACAGCTTTTAAATACGATCCTTATTACATTGACCTTAAGAGTTATTATAATGTTATTCTTTATTTACTATACGGCATACCCCTATACTAGTAGTTTCAGATAGTTTAAAATGTTGAAAGGCAATAATTTTTGAAGGTTGTAAATGTACATAATACTAAAAATCTATATATTAATATGTGAAGCAAAAACTTTGTACCCCTTTTTACGAAAATTACGCGGACGGAAGAGTATTTCGCACATTTATAGTTTATATAGTAAAGGAGTGCAGAATGCTCATTTTTTTTTTAATTATGCATAAAAAGTTTACACACACTAAAATTACACACACTACCATGTTATTTGACACACACACGCATATTTTACTTTTTTGTTGATTGTCAAAGCTCAAGTCAAAGTAGTCAAATTGAAAAATTTAGAAAAAGGTTCTTTATTTTCATTATTTTTTGGTTTTCTTTAATTTAAAATTTTCATTATGGTCGAATTTCGACTAGTATCAATAAAAATATATTTGTTTTAATAAAGAATTATACTATAAATTTTTACATACAAACATTGCTTATAAAAATATAAAAAAATATTTGCAAATCATTGTTATGATCACCATAGATTCAATTTTTGTAATCAAATTTTTCCCAAACAGGCCTACCCACGAAATTTTACTCGCGTTGCCGGTACTAATTATTTATTGCTTTACTTATATAAAGCATAATGCAAGGTTACAAATCCTAATGTATATTTAGTTATTACTTACATATCCATGTTTTCGACAGGTTTAGTATTCACCAATTTGGTATACCTTACCACTAATAGAAGGTCTGGACTTGGCATTTCATGAATGGCTTACCAGTCATTCATGAAATGCCAAGTCCAGACCTTCTATTGAAATGGCAGGTCAAAGTCTTCATCATGTGGTTGTATAATACCAATATTATTCTTATCTGCACGCCTAAAATACGTAAGTATTATACAATATACAAGGAAGATACTGCCATAGCCTTTTGAAAAAACATCATGAATTATATAAATGTAATAGAATACAAACCTGAAACTAGAAATCGACGGGGTCAGATAAATATTATGAAATAATAAACTACATTGTAATTGCTTCTGTACAATATAAAAGTACTTGTTCATACAAATAGATGAGCTGATAATTGATAGATAAACTATATAGATAGACGTATTTTTTTTGTCAAAACACGCAACAATTATTGTTTTGAAAAAATATTTAATAAACATAATTAGCTTAACTTTTAATTTTTACTTACATTAAATTCTCTTTAAAAAATTAGTAAGGTTTTATATTTATATTATTATTACAGTAAACTTGCCCGAAGCTTGTTTGCCGTTCATCGTATGAAGCAAACGTTAATGACTATTATTAAACATTTATATTTGTCACTGTAAAATTTCTGGCTATTGATTCGAAATGTAAATATTACTCGTAAACTCAATATCTCTGCTTGTTGTCAACCGGCTAAAAGATAGATATTATAATTTAAAAATAGCTAAAATAAATAGCTACTAATCTAGTGTTGCTAAGTGCAATACTCGATAGCGGTTGGTCCAATTTGGCTAATTTTCGGAGACGATGCTGATTTTTCTCGAGATGACTCCTATATGGAGAGAAAAATCAGAAAATTCATGTTCTACTTTGTTTAGTTAATATTTTTTTGGAATTATAGTGTAAAGAAATAGGAAAATGCTCAGTTTTTTTTTTTACTTTTTAACCGACTTCCAGAAAAGGAGGAGGTTCTCAATTCGACTGTTTTTTTATTTATGAACTTTTGACCGGGTGGACCGATTTCGACAATTTTTTTTAATTGAAAGGTGGTGTGTGTCTATTGGTCCCATTTAAATTTATTTGAGATCTAACAACTACTTTTTGAGTTATGTCTAATAATGCGTTTTTACTTGACGCTTTTTTCGTCGACCTACGTTGTATTATACCGCATAACTTTCTACTGGATGTACCGATTTTGATAATTCTTTTTTTGTTGAAAAGGGGATATCCCTAGTTTGCTACCATGATAAGGGAACCATGATCTGATGATGGAATCCCAGAGAAATCGAGGGTAACTCTGGAAAATACGCAATAACTTTTTACTGGGAGTACCGATTTTGATAATTTTTAATTTAATCGAAAGCTGATGTTTATCATGTGGTCACATATAAATTTTATCGAGATCTGATAACTACTTTTTGAGTAATCTTTGATAACGCGTAGTTACTTGACTATTTTTTCGTCGATCTACGTTGTATTACTCGTCGATGAAATTGAAGTCGGTTTTTTTTCTTTTGTGAGCAAACACAAATATTTATGACATATACTAGCAACTCTCTTTTTGTACCGGATAATATGTCAATAAAGAGTATTGTTACAACATTAACACGTCATATGAAGCGTTGCGTATGTGCTAGCAATTTAAATCTAGTAATCGTTAGTATTTGTCTCTAATTGTATTTATTTGCTAATAAATGTTTTAAACAATTAAAAATTAAAATATAAATAAATCGATGTATAAAAATTTAATTTATTGAAATTGTTTTAAGCATTATTTCCTTCTGTATATAAACTATAATACGAGTATACCTAAGATTTTAGATTAACATGGTTACTCCTATTACTAAACTATTCATAAACGGGATACTTACCTACCATGGTTTTTATTTTCATTTTGCGGAGCTCGATATTTAAACATTCATTACAGCCTATAGATACAGTCCACTGCTAGTCATAGGCCTCCACAAGTTTACGCCAAAAATAACGTGAACTCATGTGTTTTGCCCATAGTCACCACGCTGGGCAGGCGGGTTGGTGACCGCAGGGTTGGCTTTGTCGCACCGAAGATGCTGCTGCCCGTCTTCGGCCTGTGTCTTTCAAAGCCAGCGGTTAGATGGTTATCCCGCCATCGGTCGGCTCCTTAAGTTCCAAGGTGCTAGTGGAACCTTGTTATCTTTTAGTCGCCTCTTACGACACTTACAGGAAGAGAGGGAGTGGCTATATTCTTTGGTGCCGTAGCCGCACAGCACAATTTAAACATTAATTGACATTAAAATCGAATATCGAGCTCCACAAAATAAAAATAAAAAACATATTATTTAAAAACATATAATTTTCAGCTTTTATGAAATAACGAAAGTCTGGCCTTCCTGGGCTCTCGGTCTAATAGTAAATATCCCGTTTTCGAATAGTTTTATAATATAAATTATATAAAATGATATTAATTATGTATGTGTGAGTGTGCAGGTACGAGTAGATGCGGAATAAAACGTAACACATTAACGCTTGAATGATCCGATATAAACCCACAATGCAAGAGCGTGTCATAATTACGTACACCGGTTGCAACAATGCGTAATAGAACCGGAGTATTGGCCGTGTACAACGTACGTTTTTTGCACGTACATAAGCTTGAAATTTAAAATCGAACATCAGAGTTTTAAATGTTGCTCCATAGAAAGTTAGCGGTCTCATAGGTATACGCGTACAAATGAGCATGCCAGGACAGCGCCTAAGCAAAAAACTAATTTTTTTTCGAAGTAAAATTTTACTACGCACGCTTGACTTGGGAAGTAAGCTGGTGAATGCGTGACGAGAGCGTTACGAAAAGTGTGATCTGGCGAGGCGTACGGAGCAAGAGAAATAGGTACGAGCACACATTTTCTTTCTCTCTCGCATAGCCAGTTACGTTTCGTATATCTAAGACACAGTCCATGCCTATTACTAAAGAATTTTTACTTCAGTCCACATTCCTTTATTATTTTTAAGTAGTAGATTACTTATATTTGCATATTTTTATTAAAAATACCATTTTGGTTCCAAACCTTTTAAAAGCATTTTATACCTAGTGGTTAGTTGTTGGTTCTAATGGTTAAATATCTTGAAAACGATAAAGTTAGCAACTTTAGTTTTTAAGATATTTTTGGCTAATTTTGTACTTGAAACTGAAATAATTATCATTCTGAGATTCCTGATATTTCGGCGACGCAGACGCTATGCCACGGGACGAAATGTCTCCCTAATAACTGTAGACTCGCGAATTAAAAAAAAATCTTATTATACCAATCTAAATAGCGTTATGCATGCAATCGCGTTTTTGAAGGTTATAGGCGCCTAGTGAGGCTAGTGACCTTTCCGCTTACTTACCTATTATTCAATATTGGGCAGTTGAAACAGTCGTGTCAATAATGCTTTGCAAAAACGTCGCAGTTCAATATCGAGTGATTAATTCAGCTTTTAACATCTTACTAGTGGGCATAAGCCTCTATAGAGCTTTTCCGTGTAGGCCTACAAGGATGTTGGACAACATTATCTTAGATAAAATACAAGGATATAGGAAGAGGAACCAAGATGGATGGTGGCCAGGATGGTTTTGAAGTGTAATATGAGTTGTTATTATTCAGTTAATTTTAAAGTTTATTTTTTCCCATAAAGAAAAAAATAGTAACATTTGTATTGTTAATCATCCTACACGTAGACTATACACGTATGTTGTTATGTATGTCCATATATAAATTAAAAACAACGGTTGTGCAAGGTAAAAAATTATTGGTGTCACTATTAATACGAAATTGAGTATAAGACGTCTGATGTCTCGTGCGGTACCATGGCAGTTTCTTAAAACCTGTCTCCGACCTTGGCTCTTAATACCCGAGAACAACCGGTACCTCGTTGATATAAACAGTCTGATAATTGTATGTGACATTTTCACATAAAACTATTAAAAAAATATACTGTCTACTTTAATTTTTTTTTATTGTAGATGTTGAAGCACCACCACCTTGTCGATGTAATTGAAGTCGGTTTTTTTTTCGTTTGCAAACAAACACAATTATTATTATTATTTTAACAAATTGAAACAAGTACAGCGTACAAATGTAAAAAAATACAGGAATTGAGAAAAACATACTTCATGAACGCAATTAAGCAAACCGATTGAATTTCTGTTCATCAGATAAAGTAAGAAAAAATAAATGGTACCCTCTTATTTATAATTTACTATTTTATTTAGAAATATTTAACGTAGCAACCGAACCCCCTCGTCAATTAAGGGAAAGTTTCTCTGTCAGTTGCCCAAGTTTCCGTTTGATTTGACGTTTTTGCACTAATGACCGATTGGGGGTGCCGTTGCCGCCCAACCTCCTTAATGGTGCTTGATGCCTGGTATTTGTTCGTAATTATTGACATTTAATACCGGTTATTAAACTTTTATTACCGAATATCATAGTCATCTTTGATGACAATTTTTAGTCAAGTAATTAAAATCAATATAGGCTGTAAAAGCATTTATTTCCTTATATATTTTATTTATTTATATTACATTAACTGTCGCAGCTTTACCCGCGGTGAAGTATATAGTATATTCAATAAAAAATAACGTAAGTTATAAAAATATCCCGTGTTTTATAAGAATACCACAAAGATAGAATTAAAAAAGTAGGGGAGAGAGGGGCTTGTTGTAACATTTTTCATGAAAACTAATATATCTTGAAATCTATTGATTATATTGCTACTAAATAAAGATGGATGGATGCTGTAACTATTCCTCTACCCAATAAAGTAAAAATAATACCATAACTATTAGTCATTATTTTACAATCAATTATTTTCTAGAAGAAGTGCGGTGTTACAACTTACCTCATGCTTGGGGCAAGTTGTAACATCTACCGGGGCAAGTAGTAACGACAAAAAAAAAAACGACACTAATACCTGTAATCATTTATTCTTTGTTTATTTTTAACAAAATTGACACCTTTTTAAAGTAGGTATTATGTAATTCTTATCAAAAATCAACTCAAATAGACTTTTAAGTAATCAACGCCTAAAAATTAAATAATTAACTGTTTTATGTACTTAAACACTACTTATAATCATCATTGCACTTTTATATCACAGTAAGTAATTAAATTACTTATATGTAAGGTATGCTTCGTAATTATCTCTTTTTAATATCTATCTAACAAAGTATTGTACTTATATAAGAATCAACATTTGGTAGGTTTCATTATAATTAAATTCAGTCTTCATCTGAGCAACAATTAATACAAATAAAAGAAATAGTGTCTCTTGTAACACATCCTGCATGTGCCCAAATCTTACAAATGATACACTCTACCCAATTTTCTTTATTTGAATCTGTGTAAGCTTCACCACATACCAGACAATATGTATCTATAAAGAGATACGTGACATAATCCGAAAGTCTGACTAGCTTTCCGAATACTGCATTTTTTTTCTAAAACTTTAGCTGCCGCTAACTCGTACACTTCTTGGCTTTGTGTTGCCCGCTCTGACTTTCTTTTATACACCCTCATTCTGGAAGAACATAACTTGGGGCATATTGTAACACGTTACATCAAGCCTGGAATTTTGTTACAACTAGCCCCGGGTTTTTGTTACAACTAATCCCATGGTATGATTTTTAACATTTATCAACATAACTATTTAAACAATTTAGCTACCTTAAAAACTGTTACACATTATCAAAGATAGATAAATTTGTATGTAAATAAGATATAGAAAGTCTGAAATTAGTCGATATTAATAATGCAAACCAAAATTTTACGACAGTACAATTTTATATTACCTGGCAAAAATGACGCGCGTGCACAATTTCGCTCATTGCGCCGGCTGGCGGGACACTGGCTATGGCAACATGATGCAGCGCGGTTTATCAAGTCAAATATATAAATTATTAAACTGAAAAATTTAACTAACGTCGCAAAACTTTTTGAAAGTCTTTTTTTATTGAGTTTAAATTCTAGAATTTATTTGCTTAACATTTGTAGGTAAACATAGTTGCCGTAAATCTTGATGCGAAGTAATTGGTTATAATAACTTTTTTTCATGTTTCAGGAATCTGGGGACAGCATTTTACTTCTGTTGCAGGTACTTATATTTTTTATTTGGTTTTTATTTTCTTCAATATAATATACATAATAATAAAATTACTTTAAACACAAAATTTTAAGTAATTTTACTCGTTTCACGTAATTTTTCGCTAATATTTCACAAGGGAATTGATAAATGTGTATAATTAGGTGCGATATGAAACTGTGACATAGATTGGTTATAAACTTTTTTCACAATCTCATTTACAATGAGACGCCAAGGCGACAATAGAGTATGTACAAGCGATTTGTAGGTCGATCCCACGACACGATCCCGGTTAAGTAGCCGTGATGTTTAACATGAAGAAAAGAGATTTTATCGTTTATGTTCCATTATAACGATACTAGCTGCATCTCGCCGCATCACCCACATAATTTTCGACTCAGGGGGAACATTGGGATAAAAAGTAAGTTATTTGCTGTTTTGGACCTCCAGCTATCACACGTAGCAAGTTTAATTACAATAAGTTATTAAAATTTATTATTATTATTTATTATATTAGTAACAAGTGTGTCTCCGTGTGCTTCTGTTTTGAGTATTTTCGGAATTCGTTCAAAAATCTTCCAGAGTTGTTGAAATTCTACGTCTCATTCAAAATTAAATTCGTATTTGTTTGACGTTTGTTGAGCATTAACTGCAGATAAATCTCTACTTTGAAACACGATGGTGATAAATAAAATTATTTCTTCTATTGTAGTAGAAGTGACGAAAGGAGGTTCTGAGATGCTCGAGCTTAAGGTCGGCAACGCGCTTGTAATGCACCTGATGTTGCGGATGTCTATAGGCTACGGTAGTCGCTTACTATCAGGCAGAATATAAAAAGCTTGTTACCATTCTGGTATTAAAAAAAATATTAGGATTTGCACGAATAATATGGTATTAAATCTGAAAAAAAAGAAATAATAATAAAAAATAAAAGTAGTTGCATATGAATGTAACGAACGCACTTTGTCTCCTGATACATTTATGAATGGATGCGTATACCGTTCGTATAATAAACGTGACTTCGTTACAACGACAAAGAGACCTACTGTTTCATTGGAAAGTTAGTGATTACACGTATGACTGCACTACGACATTACTAGTACCTTAGCTGTCACTGTTTTCTACTCCAAATTGACTTGTTTCTAACGTTCATGGTTTACCTAGTTACTTAATTAACTAAAAAAATGGAAAGTAATTGTAATGCATCCAATCGTTATTGCTATACGACTGACCTAGAATGAGTTTACGTATCTATATTTGTTTGTATGTGTGAGTGTTTGTTTTAACCTCTTGGAGCCCAAAGACCTAATTTAAAGACAAAAATATTTAGATATTGCGGTCCAACACCGTTCCCAAAATGACGAAATGACGACCCAGTTACCATAATAACCATTTTTTATTTTTATTTGAAGAGACCTAACAATTTATAATTTTATAAAAATATTATTAGCATTGATTGAACACATCTTTATTTTCAACAATGTCAAGTTTTCATTTTCGAATTGAAAATCGTTGCAACCAACCAAAAGCCTTGGCCCCAACTAATCTATTTTTTAATCTTTAAAAATTACTGTATCTTGGACCGTTATTCGTAATTACCTAAATTTAGGTATGGCTACGAGGTTTCGTGCGCAGGTTTTCCTGCGTAGGTGGATTAAAGCGTTTGTGGAAATAGACCTGTTAGTTTTTTGAACTTGTGCAGGTGACTCTATTGTGGATAATCTGCTTAAGACATAATTTGTAACTTAAATGGTTTCGTGAAACGGTGAAATGATTATATAATATAATGGATAATTATGTCAAGTGAGCTTACAATAAATTTACTTTAACTTAAGAGTGCTATGATATGTAGTTGTAGACTAAAATATATTTAGAAGCGTAAAATTTATGATTTTTAAGATTTTGTTGAACTTAAAACTGATTAACACCTTATTTTTTTAGTAACACAGTTGTTATTTTTAGACGATACACGCTTAGAAAGTTTATTATGGTAATACACTAGAAGTACGTGTACCATCTGCATGTACCAAGTTACACAAGACAAGTAATAAGTGGACGGCAAGTTAATGGCTGCCTATACTCATATTTTTAAGTGCGGCCTTGACCGAGAGTTAAGTTTTGCAAACGTGAAGTATCGTATGGAGTAGTAATATTGATTGAAATCGTGCAATGCTTGATTTAATAATTTTTGATTAAAAATTAATTAAAGAGATAAAAAATTGAGGTAATAACTAGAATTATGTAGTGTTTTGTTATAGACTTAATATACCACTTTCATTCACCCTGTTATTTGATATCTATTGGATCGATTCATCTTTATTCTTCTGTTCCTATATAATAGGGTGATGTTTTATAACCCACGACCTTTATTTGATTTTTTTTGTAGTAAACTAGAATTCTTTTAATATCTGCTATCTAAACCTCAGATAATTTATAAAATAACTTTAGGTGAGTTTAGTTTACCCAACTTTTTATAAAAAAGTATGTAAATAAACATAGGTTACAATTTGTTGTGACCCCCCACTAAGTTTGTACGAAATAATAACTTTTCTTTTTCAATATCATTTCTAATTGTAAGTACCAACATGAATTTTAGATATTACTTATAATATTTTACAAAAACTATGAAAATAATTTATTTATTTTTTTCTAATTTATACAATTTTTTTCTGAAATAGGACCTTCATACTTACAGCTATATTTAAGCAGCCATATGTTACTTTTATTTTCTTCTCGAAACATCATATTTCTCTCAATTTCAAAATTCTTCAAAATCGGTCCATCGCTTGAGGCGCACACATAACAAATAAATAGATCGATAGAAGAGTTACTTTCGCATTTATTATTGCGTGATTTTTTTTTTTGTACATTATTTCATCGTAATAAAAGAGTAACTCGGTAAGCCTAGCGTGTTATCGCGTGCTAGGAATGTTCCGCTTCCTATGCGTTAACAATGAACGTGCGAAAATAGCTAACTTCATACTGAACACTTTAATATCTATGATCTAATTATGAAAGTGAGTTTCTTGGATCAACTGGCGTTAACCGGTTAGCGTAGCCATCGACACCCTGAAACTCTCTAGGAGCGTTTGCCACCTTATTCAGCATAGAGATACTTCTTGTGACGCCGCGTTGGCGCAACGGTAACAGCCATGGATTGTGCCGGTTGCGCTGGCGGTTGCGGGTTCGATCCCCGCACATGACAAACATTTGTATTGGCCAAGATGTTTGCCGTAATCTGGGTGTTTGTGCAGTCCTTGTGGGTCTCCCCACCTTGCCTCGGAGAGCACGTTAAGCCGTCGGTCCCGGTTGTTATCATGCATACCTGATAGCGATCGTTACTCATAGTAGGGAATATATCCGCCAACCCGCATTGTAGCAGCGTGGTGGATTAAGCTCTGATCCTTCTCCTACACGGGGAAAGAGGCCTATGTCCAGTAGTGGGATATTACAGGCTGAAGCGTACGTCTTGAGAGCTTTATTATTTAATGATGTTATGTAAGATTGGGATAATTCACCAGGCGAGATATTCCAGATGTTGAGGAGAATATTTCCTGCTGTGCTCTACCTCCATATACAATGTCTTAATTATCATATTATGGTTTTTTAGTTTAATGTTATTTATCTAATTATTATTATTATATGGTATGGTATGGTATAGTGGGTGTCGTAAGAGGCGACTAAGGGATAACAAGGTTCCACAACCACCTTGGAACTTAAGAAGCCGACCGGTGGCGGGATAACCATCCAACTGCTGGCTTTGAAATACACAGGCCGAAGACGGGCAGCAGCGTCTTCGGTGCGACAAAGCCAGTACTGCGGTCACCAACCCGCCTGCCCAGCGTGGTGACTATGGGCAAAACACATGAGTTCACGTTATTTTTGGCGTAAACTTGTGGAGGCCTATGTCCAGCAGTGGACTGTATAGGCTGTAATGTAATGATATTATTATATTATAAGTTACTAATAAATGTTAATTAATGTCTTAATTTTTCTTATAATTTTCTTTTGTCTGTATTGGTTTTATAATAATAATAATAATAATAATAATAACATTTATTTCAGGACTAGCCCATATAGTGTTAGTAATAATATTTCTTATAAACTCGTGTTAGTAGAGAAAATTTAAGATTTACTTAGTGTGTTTTGTTTGGGGTGTCTAAAAATTGCATCCGATATCAATTTTTCAAATTAAATTTCGGAGATCCCTATGGTTCGGTAGATTGCTGGTACTGCGATAAATGTGTCGTCTCATTTATTATAACAATGTACTTCCGAAGTTAAAGAGCTTCAAAAATAAAGCTTTTCCTAAATCGTACATGTCGTAATCGTACAATCGTACACCTTTGTTAACAAGAGTCACACAATGAGTAAAAAACGTAAAAATATTTGTGTTATCATAATATGAATATTTTAATTATTACAGTAATTGCATTAAACTGGAAGTAATAATAAATTAATGTCATATTAAATACTTAGTACCCCTAAGGTTAAGGTAAGGTTTTATTGCATGTAATCGTTGTTTTTATTGCCAATATTACTAATTGTCTGCTTAATAATTTATGGACAATTCATTAACTTAAATTTATAACGATTTTTATTGTGTTTCATTAATCATTTACTACTATTTTCAAATTTAAACAATTTTTTTTGTAACTTGTATAAAATATTTAAGGCCAAAATAACAACATTTCAATCCGATGTAGGCAGGTAATAATAATAATTTGTAATATAACTATTTGTAAATGTTTAGTTTTTTAGTAGTGACTTGAAAATAAAAAATTAATAACATAAGTTAAAAAAAATTGTTACAAGTTCATGTGGTATTTCAAGCTTAATGCCTTTAAACAAAATTCCTTTTAAAATTATAAAAAAAATAAAAAATAAAACAGCATTAGGTAAATATCATCATTAAAAACATTTTTTTTGTTTGTTTATTTAATTTCCAATCATTAAATATACAGAGCAATAAATATAAATTACCAACTTATTAAAAGTTTTATAAGATTATTAATAATAATTGATATTAAAAGTTATATCCGATATATAATTTATTATTATATTTAATTAAGATTGGTAGATATGTAATTACGTATGTGAAGATATATAGTAGTATTACAATGCGGCACTTACTTTCTGTTGCGAACCATTTGTTGGAAAACTGAACGCATGAAATATAAAAAAAAAATTGTCTTCTTTACATATTAAGTAGCTGCCGACAAAAAAAAATTAATAAAGGTGGTAACTTCGAGCTTACCGATCAATCTCCTTCGTGCATCCTTAATAGACGTGAAAATAGTATATCTGAGCTCTTATGGTACTCATTGAAGGTCCCTAAAAAAAGAAGGAGAAGAAAAGTTAAAGGTACATAATATAAGAAGGAAATTGATAGCACATACAGTGGTAAACGCACAATATTTTTATTATACTAACTGAGGCAAGAAACTCCGCAGTTACTCTTTTATAATACATATATAGTTAATGTACTCGTAGGTATCATAAAACATTCCTTAATAATTATATATATATATATATATATATATATATTTTATATTCATATATATATATATATATATTTTTTATGTACTGTGTGGCTACGGTACTAAAGAATATAGCCACCCCCTCTCTTCCCGTGGGTGTCGTAAGAGGCGACTAAGGGATAACACAGTTCCGCTACCACCTTGGAACTTAAAAAGCCGACCGGTGGCGGTATAACCATCCAACTGCTGGCTTCGAAATACACAGGCCGAAGACGGGCAGCAGCGTCTTCGGTGCGACAAAGCCAGCCCTGCGGTCACCAACCCGCCTGCCCAGCGTGGTGACTATGGGCAAAACACATGAGTTCACGCTATTTTTGGCGTAAACTTGTGGAGGCCTATGTCCAGCAGTGGACTGTATAGGCTGTAATGATATTTTTTTATGTCACTAGGTCGGCAAACAAGCGTACGGCTCACCTGATGGTAAGCGATTACCGTAGCTTATAGACACACCTGTAACACCAGAAGCATCGCAAGCGCGTTGCCGACCCAATCCCCAATCCCCCCAGGAGAGTAGAAGTTATTCTATTCGAGTTTAAATCACGTAATTGTCATGTATCGTGCTGAAATCTTTTTGGGATTCTTACAACGACTGTGCGACGTTGTAATATTTATTATATTACATAGGTCGTTGAGTTAAACACCGTTACTTTTGTTAAATATACTCGATAACATATACCGACTCGATGTTAGAAATGTAGCTATCTTTAATTATACTCTAATAACCTAAAGGTAAGAAAAGACTTATGCACAAAGCTAAATACAGAAACACTATAAATTCACATACAACGACCTCATACACAGTAGTGGCAACCGAACCCGCGGACTACAAAATAGCAAATTATGTGTCTGTTGCGTCAACGCGAGTTAAAAAAAAATTCTACAATGTTCGTCCTAATAATCTAAATAATGAAATTGTATTCATTCATTTCTAAAGGAGTACCAGATGCCAAAGGCAATGCTTGTCTAAGAAACCGAAATTTCTAATAATAAGTCGCAATCATGTTCTAACAGATTGAGATTTATAGCGAGGGTCTTATGTCAACCTGTAAAAGTTAAAAATAAACAGGACTTTATGACGAACTAACGTCTTAACTACTGTGTATATCCTGTCTGACAACTAACAACAATTGTACGCGGTATTTGTCTACTGAATTAATAGAATTATTATTAGTTATTTAACAACCGCTCCAGTATAATGCTGCGAGTAGTCGCCTAAAAGACCGACGGTTTGCAGGTTCGATTCCCGCTCAGGCTGGATATTTACAAATATTTTATTTCGGTTTGGATATCTGTCCTTGTGGTTTTTCCCAGCGTGTCTCGGAGAGCACGTTAAGCCGTCGGTCCCGGTTGTTATCATAAATATGTGATAGCGATCGTTACTCATAGTAGGGAATATATGCGCCAAACTTGACGATGTAATTGAATTCGGGTTTCATTTCGTTTTCGAGCAAACACAATTATTTAATCATAAATTAATTGTTTAAATTTATTACAGCAATTGACGTCTCTAGTAAACCGATTTTATCGAAACTAATCATATTCACAAAACGCATTATTTCTCGTCCATCAACCGTGAAAACTCCGATTTCACGGTGACACATAAAACTGAAAAATTTATAGCTTCTACAAAAGGCTATACTCACATTTTAACAATTTCATTTTTATTTTATCAGTAAACAGCTTTATAGCGTACATACATGTGTAAATTTTATGGTTAAAATTGGTATTATTTTAAAATAACACGCTTTTTGTCACATGCAATAAATAAATTATTGTTTGGAAACAATAATGGATTGCTGAATTATTTAATTTATTATTTGCTAAATAAACTTACTCACTGCGTAAAAAATGTTAACGCCAATGCGTTTGACGATAAATGTAGTTTGCAGAAAATTGCGTTTTAAATACGTATTGTTGCCACTATATTTTGAATAGAAAAACTATGATTAATTTAACTATAGGCATATTTTTTTTTTTTTTTTGGTGAGGGATCGGAGCAACGTCATGGATTACGACGCTGCTCTACTGCGGTTGGCGGATGTATTTCCTATTATGTAACGATCGCTATCAGATGTATTATGATAACAACTCCTACTCTCCGAGGCACGGCAGGGAGAGCCACAAAGGTAGACACACAGACTGTAAAAAAATATCAGTACAATTACATATATCCGTCCATCCCGGAAAAGAATCGTTCCCGCAACCGCCGGTATTTAGGAGTCGCGTGGTACACCAAAACGGTGTCTATATATAGCGTATTACAGGGACGCGATTTTATACTATTAAATATAGACGCAATCTGCTTATAACACCTAAAAATGTCTCAGTACGCGGGGGCATTTAAATATTATTTTGGCCCAAAAATATAAACATTTATACTGGCATGAAATCGATAGCCTCATATTTGTGTAGGCTCTTGTTTCGTACTAACGACCACGACGCTTTAAGTATGTATGAGACCAAAGATCAGACATCCGAAGCTAGAAGGGGAATAATTCAATATACGAACTGAATTCTATCGTAACAGACCCGATGAGCCTCAATAGGGAAAGGTTAAGTTGCACTAATTAACAGACTTGTATGAGACAACGGATCCAGCAAAGTAATGCGTAAAGGAATCCGTCTCCGTTTGGTTTTATGATAGCAAAAGGGAGGGGGTGGCAAGTGACAGATTAACACCAGTACACACAGTTTGTTACCACGAGACATGAGTATAAACGATATTATTATGTATGTAAAATGTGTGATGAAAACATACATGGAATTTCATAATCAGTTGAAATAATACAATACTTCAAATATCTCTATATTTGTTTTTGTAAAATTCTATGAGGAGAAGTAAATTAATGTTATTTGATTTCTCGAGACCTGTAAGCTATATTAATACTAAAATTGTAGAACTTGTGATTTGTACATTCAATGTCAATAGCATTCAAATGACATCGGGTATTAATTACTTTAAAGTCGGTGTTAATTGTGAAACTTTTATTATTTTATCAAAATATAAATATAGTTGTTAATAATATGAACTAAATATAAAATATTTATGGTATTTTCCGGAATCCAGTGTCAAATGGTTCATCGAAATATCAAATTGTTTACGACTGTCACTGAAAGCGGCGTCGCCAGGGTGACGACAACTGTAGCCGCTCGAGCCAAATTCGTATGAAATATTTCTCTTTTAATTATGGATTAATTCATTACAATTGCAGCTTGAGATAATAACGTCGTATTAATGGTATGTCATTAATTAAATATTACGATGTTTTCTAACGTTTACGCGAATTTCACTCATTGTAATGAAACAACTTTTTCGGATTTTATTGCGGTTTATTTTAACTGACGATATATGATTCACGGTGGACCGGGCACCTGCACGGTGAATCCATGGAATGCAAAGAAGTTTATCACTCTCTCTCTTTTTAGGATGCCCGAGGTTTTTCGGATAATTTACAGCAACCAGCACCTCCCGTGGAGGTCATAAAATATTAAAATTTTGAATATATTTGTTATGCTGAATTGCTGACTTTAATCGTACCTATTCCAAATTATTTCACTTAAAACTTATTTACAATTGAAAAGTTAAATAAGACTAAAATATATAGGCAATTTCAATTATCATTACTTTTTGATAGTTTCATAAATAAAATATGTTAAAAAAAATTCCCTATGAATCTACGAAGTATTTATTATAACACAAAACAACCATCGTAATACAAAATTTAAATTAAATTAAAAATAGCTCTAAATATATTTTTAATGTAATTTTGTTTATGTTTTATTTGTTTTGTTTTCTTCCCGGAGGTAATGCCCGAATTATACCGTTTATAAATGTAGTTCTAGGTCAACACCTCTGAAGTTCTAAACACATTGGATAAAGGCCAACCCACATAATTTAATAGCTATCTCGACTTAGGCACGTGTTTATCAATATGTAGAATATCTGTAGAAAGGGTTATAACACGCTAATACTGTATTAAATATGTTAGATTGTAACTAGTTGCTATATAAATGCGAAATTGCAAGAACATAAGTAGTATTACCTGTATAAATAAATAAAAATGCCGATATTTTTATTTTAGATTGCATTGTAAACACAAGAAGGAATAACAAAATTGTAACTCCAAGTTTCCGACTGCGCAAAGTAAACGTCTCCTTTTTGGGTTATGGTATTCGCATATATAATAAAATCCCACAAACCATTTTGGAATTGTCTCAACATAAATTTAAAATTTTTTAAAAAAAAATGCGGGACTACATAGTTGATAAAGATGTGTGGACTTAGTGACGCTCTATTTCATGGAAGATATTAGGTACTAATTTTGTATTAAAACACAGTTTATATATTATTTTTCAAGAGTAAAAGTAGTTTTTTTCAAACGAGTTTCTTGCCAATCCTTCTCTGCAGAATCTACATTCCGAATCGGGGGTAGCTTTACTTTTACAAAAATAGTAATTTATTTTTAAAGTTTTAATTTGTAAAATGACGATTTGAAAATGCTCATGAATATGTGTATAGTGCTATTTGAATAAAGCTGTTTTTGATTTTGATTTTGACTTACAATCAACTAGAGATTTTTTTGTCTTTGTTATTATCAAGATTAAGATTTATCCAAAAAAAAAAATAATAGATTGGTGTATACGCAATAAAAGTCAAAATAAAGTTCGCCGGGTCAGTAGTAGTTTTTAATAAACATTTGAAGTTGTTACTCAGACTAAAAACTTTTTCTGAATAACCTCTTTTTATAGCAATAAAGCGATTTCAAAGAAGGGGGAGGTTCTCAATTGGACTGTATTTTTTTAATGTGTATTACTTCATTGGATTATGCTCCTATGCTTCTCTTACACGGGGAAAGAGGCCTGTGCCCAGCTGTGGGATGTTACTGACTAAATCTTTATCGCGTATTATATTATTTATAAATAAATAAATAAATTTCTCATAGTTTTTATCTGGATGCACTGATTTCGATGATTATTTTTTAATCAAAAGGCGATGCTTGTTATATCGTTCAATTTAAACTTGATCGAGATCTGACGAGTGTTTTTTGAGTAATCTCTAATACTGCGAAATTTCTAGACTATTTTTTCGTCTACCTACGTTATATTGTTACTACTGGTCAATGTAATTGAAGCCATTTTTTTTCATTTGCAAGCAAATATTATGTCGCGTAATCAAATTTACTAACACATTTTTTTTCATCGGTAAACGAATTCTAAACTTAATTAACATTTTATTGTTTAAACAAACAACCTACAATGTTAATGTTAACACAATCTGTAAAACGTAAACCTCTTCGATCTAAACTCTCTCTTTTTGAGGTAAACTTTTCAGCAAATTAAAAGAGAACTATTCCAATAGTTACAGACTATTAAATATTTAAAAAAAAATGAAAGCGTTAACCGAAACAGTATTTAAATTTGTAGTTATCGTGTTGGTATATTCAACTCTGACATAATGTTGTAATTCGAAACGTTTGCGGAATAGGAAGGCGTATCTGTCAATATGGGTTTAAAATATCTCACCAACAAAACCAGATTTTAAGATATTTATAACCGATATATGATAGTCGCCTGTGTAATCACGTGGTGTTATTGAATGAAACAAAATAATGTGTTTGCTTCGTTAGACGTTTTATGATAAAGAAAAAAGAAATTAGTATTAAATATTTTCTTTTCATTTTAATCTATACTAATATTATAAAGCTATTTATTTTTACTATTAATTCCAAAATCGTCTCAACATAAATTTAAAGTTTTTGTTTAAAAAAAAATTAATAGATAAAGCTTATTACTCAGTGCAGGATTACATAGTTGATAAAGATGTGTGGACTTAGTGACGCTGTATATCATGCAACATGTTTCTAATTTTGTTCTAAAACACAGTTTATATATTATTTTCAAAAGAGTAACTGCGGAGTTTCTTGCCGATTCTTCTCTGCAGAATCTACATTCCGAATCGGTGGTAGCTTCACTTTTACAAAAATAATAATTTATTTTTAATGTTTTAATTTGTAAAATGACGATTCGAAAGTGCTCTTAGAGCCTATTTGAATAAGCTATTTTTGATTTTGCTAAAGAGTTTGATTGAACTCGCTAATCTTTATAACCAATAGCGGACATAGACTAGATACTGAGAACGGATATAGGCTATATAATATTTAAGTAAGTTTTTTCTTAACATTGACGAGAATTTTTGCTCTAAAAATATGTACTCGATATCATAATAGCATTAATAAAGTAGACCTGCTTAAATTATTTTTACCAGGATAAATAAATTCATACTTTTATTTACATTTCATATATTTCAAAAAGAAAAATCCTCTAGCTGTACCCTGTACGCTACCCTGTACGCCTACGCTTTTTTTTGGTCGTACCAACTCAGAAAACTGTGTGTGGGCTCATGCACAATACTTTGCTGAAGATCATGACATGATCAAATGCATAGTTTCCCATTCTATAAAGAGCATACAGACAAACATGCATTTTTATATATATAGATTACAAACGTTTTGATTTTATTTAAATTAATAAATAAATCATGTGGGACTATTGCTTAATTTAACGCGTTAACAAAATGTTCTGTTAGCATTGTTACGAAAGCAAAATATTAAGTATGCTAACAAAACTGATTTGGTCGTATGACGTTAATTATAGTGTAGGTTTAACATTTTGTCATCAAAAAACGAGTCACCTAGATACAAAGTATTTTTACATACAACTATTTCAAAAATATTACATTTTAATATGTTGTGTTATATATCTGAGTTATGCATTTCGGTAATTTATTTATTTATTGTAGTTAAATTGTATAGCTTAACTAGAAACAATATTAGTACTTTGAGAGTTAAACAATAAAGATAGATCTTCGAAAACCTAATAAGAAATACATGCTATTATTACAATGTGCTATATTTTTTTTTTACCTAAAAAGTGAGTGTACATTTTTTATCTTAATTTTTTTGAACATTTTTGAATATCATATCAAAAATTGACCACTCCAGCGGGGTTCGAACCCGAACTGACCGTGTCAGTCGGAGCCGCGGGTTCGAACCCCGCTGGAGCGGTCAATTTTTGATATGATATTCAAAAATGTTTAGAATTCCTAATGTAACACAAAAATAAAATCGTAGATATTAATTTTTTTGTATTTAGATTCAGCCAAAATATATTATTCAACTTATGAGATACAGTTATCTACTATATTAAAATAAAATATATTATTATATTAATCATATTGAATGAATATTTGAGAGTTTTAGAGTTAAAAACTCTATGATCTGGATTTCAATTTTTTTTTAAATTATATAAACATATGCAATGCTTTGTATAATAAATGATTGATCTAAAACTCGTAAAATTGGAATGTTCCGGAATTAATTGAGTACAAAATTATTATAGAAGTCCATTTTTACATTCAATGCCGTAACAAATTCTTTGTAACGTGTATAGAATTATAAAATGTAGTAATTGAATAAGATGAATAATGAAATATTGTAATATTTAAGTTTTGTGAAGATTTCTCGCATGTTAGAGAATGACGTAAGTGTTTATGGGATAAGTTCAAACGTTTGTCATCGACACGTACGCTATATTATTATTCAATAGAATGCTTGAAGGACTGTATTTTCGCTTTAAAGTTTAGTTATTAATTCTTGCAATAGTTAAATAGTCACGTACTAACACTAACGTGTCCAGTAAAAACGCGCTGGGTACTTTTGCATTTCGTATAAATTCGATATCGATTTGTCTAGATCATTTAATGAAGGTTGTTATTACTACTTCCCCTTATCTTATTATACATTATTTTTACGTACTTTTAACAAATATTAAATTAGCATTAAGTAAAGGAATTATATAATATATTTTTATGTAAGTTATAAATTGTATTTTCGATCACATTCTTAGTCCTTTTACTTACAAGGTCTTAAAAACCGTTATCGAAAAATTACAAAAAAAAAAATTGAAGCTTGTGTTTTGGTTGCGAAAGTTTGTTTATCTGTTAAGGTTTCAAGTATAACAGTTGTGCTTAAAGTTATATGAGTATTATTCGGAAGTTTAAGAAGAATAAAGCTCAT